>NC_054482.1:71023040-72273040 GCF_017639515.1 Carcharodon carcharias
CTGTAGAACTCTGAGGTACAGAGGGATTTGGCTGTCCTGGTACATGAATCAGGAAAAGTTAGTATGCAGTTACAGCTAATGATTAAGAAGGCAAATGGAATGTTGTCATTTATTGCAAAGGGAAAGGAATATTAAAGTTGGGATATTTTGTCACAGCTTTATAGGACATTGGTGAGACCACATCTAGAGTATTGTGTACATTTTTGGTTTCCTTATTTAAGAAAGGATATAAATGCATTAAAAACAGTTGAGGGAAGGTTCACTTGACTAATACCTGGGATGGGAGAGGGGCTTATATTTTGAGGAAATGTTGGGCAGCCTGAGCCTGTATCCGTTGGAGTTTAGAAGATCGAGAGGTGACCTTATTGAAACTTATAAGATCCTGAGGGGACTTGACAGGGTGGATGCTGAAAGGATGTTTTCCCCTGTGAGAGAGTCGAGAGCTAGGAGACACAGTTTAAACATAAGGGGTCTCCCATTTAAGATGGAGATGAGGAGAATTTTTTTTCTCTCAGAGGATTGTGAATCTTTGGAACTCTCTTCCCCAGAAAGCTGTGGAGGCAGAGTCAATGAATATTTTTTAAAGCAGGAGCAGGATTTTTGACTAACAAGGAGTCAAAGGTTATCAAAGGGGTAGGTGGAATGTGGAGTTGAGGCCACAATCAGATCAGTCATGATCTTATTCAAAGGCAGATCAGGCTCGAGGGCTGAATGGCCAACTCCTGCTCCTAATTTGTATGTTCATATGTATGTCGATATGTTCCATGTTCTGGCCTACCCACAAGAGGAAATTCTCTCTCTCGATCTTATCCTATAACATTTTTTAAACACCTCAATTAGATCATCCCTTAATCTTCCCTATTTGAGGGAAGCCTATTCTATCTGATCTAACATCAAAATTGAACCCATTTAGCCCTGAACACGTATTCAAATTTACTAAAGGAAATTTTAGGACAGATAGTAGGAATTCTTCTTCACACATAGAGTGATCAAATTGTACAATACACATCCAGAAAAAACAGTGGAAGCAAAAGCCTTGAAACCATTTCAGAAATAATGGGTGAATATTATGCTAGAACCTTAGCAGAGTGGCTGCTTGCTGGATGCCCAATTGGGCCAATTAATGGCCCAGTTAAGGTCCACCTTCTGCCCCCATGGGCTTTTGCCCACATCAGGAGGGCCCTCTTCCACATGGGGACATAACCAGGTTAATTCTGGTGGCCTCCCAGCAGATTTTCAAAGGAAACCCTCCTTAATGGGTGCTCCATGGTCAATGGAGACGCCACCCAGTGACAATGTCTGCCCCTGTGCCAAAGGCACCACTGCCATTCCAACCTTCCAACCCCCACTAACATTGAAGCACCTCCTCCCTGGTGATTCAGCCTCAGCAGCAAGCACCGCTAGCAATGGTACTGATGAGGCTGCTAAGCTGCCAGACCTCTGATTCGGCTGGCAGCTCTTTAGTGGGGGGGCCACCATCTTCATTTGGACAGTAGCCCCAGTGGCTGCTAGCTAATTGGCTGCTGATGTCAAAATGCCTCCGTAGGTTCTCCCTCCAGAGCAGTGTCTGTTCCTGTTTTCACCCCTGGCAGCGGGACTTCCAGCTCTTTGGAAAATTTCAGCCTGATGTGTCAAGTGACAAAAAGCTTGAAGATGCGCTTGTGGATGGAACAAAAATACATACAGTGGACCAAAATAACATTATTTCAGGTAAAATAATGGTAATGAATTATGCTGAGCTGTCTTTTAGAACAATATACTGGTCTAAGTCAATTATGTTTAGAGTATTTGTGATTGATGCAAGATTATTAAAACCAGTCAATAACCTGGCACCACTCTATCTCCTGATAAGTCAATACAAATTGAATTCTGAAGCCCACACTATCAATAAGAAACAAATGAGTATCTCATTAAGCTGAACTTCAGGGTTCTGCAGAAGACACAATCAGGAACATAATGCATTTCTTCAGAATAAAAATAAAGAAACAAGTAGTGATTTATTTTGCATCAGTTGCAAAAAACATTTCCCACTAAACATGAAACAAAAGGCTAACTGTGTTGTTCACTCTCAGTACTAGTAACATGTCCTTAAATTTTCAATAATTGACCACAGTCATTGGTGATAGTTTTATTGTGTATCAGAGTGCCACATAAACAAGGCCATCCTAATATTACCTCTGATGGGAACAAAGCTACTCACTGCATGCTGTAAATTTCTTTCACAGCTGAGCAGATTAATTGCCATACCAATTAAACTAATATAATGAGAAGTGCTATACACAAAGGGCATTTAAAAATGTGCCATGGGTCAGGAAGGTGGGAACAAACATATCTTCTCATTAACGAGAGCCAGATCTGGGTAGGGTTTATTTGTGATTCTCAAAGACCTAGTCAGGAAGAGCTAAATACATTAAGTCTTCATCAGGAGATAATTATGTGCTCGAATATACTGGTGACAAGATGCCAAATGACTGTAATGATGCTTACACGTCTGGACAGAGTCATAGACTTGTAGAAACACAGACATTTGAAACACTAGGTTGGAAGGGCTGGTTGCCTGAAATAATTGACCATCTGCTTTCTAAAGTAGAAACTGCACAATATGCCAAATGAGGTTACATGCACTGACATTTTAATGTTCTAGACATTTCAGTGTATAGTCACAACTTTCATTTTATTTCAGATGCCTTTCTTTTTCCTCAACCAAGGATGCCCCTCCACTGTGGTTTACAGGGCCTGTGACCATATCCGTCGTATTTCCCACATTTTTGCTTTCATTTTAATTTTCATTCTTCTAATAATGAGATATTTTACATATCCAATGGGTCCTTACTGTGCCCTGGATACATCATTGGAAAAGTATGCATTTGCACCTTGGTATTTTTCTGGAATATCAAACAAACATTTCATGATAAAAGCAAAATACTGCAGATGCTAAAAATCTGAAATAAAAACAGAATGTGCTGGAATAACTCCCATACTACTACCATTAACACTCCCTTTGTCTTTTCGTCCATGACATATTTGTCAATCTCTCCTACGCCTCCACCTATCACTGGCCTTCTTTCCATCTTCACCTGCTCCACCCCTTTAAACAGTATAAATTTCATCACATTTCTACTTTTCTTTAGCTCTGAAGAATGATCATACAGACTCATAGAAACATAGAAAATAGGAGCCATTCGGGCCTTTGAGCCTGCTGCATTATTCATTATGAACATGGCTGATCATCCAACTCAATAGCCTGCTCACGCTTTCTCCCCATATCCTTTGATCCCTTTTGCCCCAAGAGCTATAGCTAACTCCTTCTTGAAAACATACAATGTTTTGGACTCAACTACTTTCTATGGTAGCGAATTCCACAGGCTCACCACTCTCTGGGTGAAGAAATTTCTCCTCATCTCAGTCCTAAGTGGTCTATCCCGTATCCTCAGACTGTGCACCCTGATTCTGGGCTCCCCCACCATCGGGATCATCCTTCCTGCATCTACCCTGTCTAGTTCTGTCAGAATTTTATAGGTTTCTATGAGATGCCCCATCGTTTTTCTGAACTCCAGCGAACATAATCCTAATCGACTCAATCTCTCCTCATATGTCGGTCCCGCCATCCCAGGAATCAGTCTGATAAACCTTCGCTGCACTCCCTCTACAGCAAGAACATCCTTCCTCAGATAAGGAGACCAAAACTGCACACAATATTCCAGGTGTGGTCTCACCAAGGCCCTGTATAATTGCAGCAAGAGATCCCTGCTCCTGTACTTGAATCCTCTCACTATGAAGGCCAAAATACCATCTGCCTTCTTTATCGCCTGTTGCACCTGCATGCTGACCTTCAGCGACTGGTGTATGAGGACACCCAGGTCTTCTTGCGCATTCCCCTTTCTTAATTTATAGCTATTCAGATAATAATCTGCCTTCCTGTTTTTGCTACCAAAGTGGATAACCTCACATTTATCCACATTATACTGCATCTGCCATGCATTTGCCCACTCACTCAGCTTGTCCAAATCACCCTGAAGCATCTCTGCATCCTCTTCACAGCTCACCCTCCCACCAGCTTTGTGTCATCTGCAAGTTTAGAGATATTACATTTAGTTCCTTCATCTAAATCATTAATATATATGTGAATAGCTGGGATCCCAGCATCGATCCCTGCAGTACCCCACTAGTCACTGCCTACCATTCAGATAAAGACCCGTTTATTCCTACTTTTTGTTTCCTGCCTTTCAACCAGTTTTCTGTTCATCTCAATACACTACCCCCAATCCCATGTATTTTAATTTTACATGCTAATCTCTTATGTGAGACTTTTCGAAAGCCTTCTGAAAGTCCAAATAAACCACAACCACAGGCTACCCATCATCAACTCTACTAGTTACATCCTCGAAAAATTCCAGTAGATTTGTCGAGCATGATTTCCCTTTCATAAATCCATGCTGACTCTGTCCGATTCTGCCACAGTTTTCCAAGTGTTCAGCTATTAAACCTTTTATAACGGACTCTAGAATTTTCCCCACTACCGACGTCAGGCTGACTGGTCTATAATTCCCTGTTTTCTCTGTACCTCCCTTTTTAAATAGTGGGATTACAGTAGCTACCCTCCAATCTGTAGGAACTGTTCCAGAGTCTATAGAATCTTGGAAGATGACCATCAATCCATCCACTATTTTGAGGGCCTCTTCTTTAAGTACTCTGGGATGTAGATTATCAGGCCTTGGGGATTTATCGGCCTTCAATCTCATCAATTTCCCCAATACCATTTCCCTACTGGTAATGATTTCTTTCAGTTCCTCCCTCTCACTAAACCCTGTATTCCCCAACATTTCTGGTATGTTATTTGTGTCCTCCTTTGTAAAGACAGAACCAAAGTATGTATTTAGTTGATGAGCCATTTCTTTGTTCCCCATTATAAATTCCCCTGTTTCTAACTGTAAGGGACCTACATTTGTATTCACCAATCTTTTTCTCTTCACATACCTATAGAAACTTTTACAGTCAGTTTTTATGTTCCCTGCAAGCTTACTCTCGTACTCTATTTTCCCCTACTTAATCATTGCCTTGGTCCTCCTTTGCTGAATTCTAAACTGCTCCCAATCCTCAGGTCTGTTGTTTTTTCTGGCCAGTTTGTATGCCTCTTCCTTGCATCTAATACTATCTCTAATTTCCCTTGTAAGCGATGGAATGACCACCTTTCCTGTTTTACTTTTGTGCCAGACAGGAATAAACAATTGTTGCAGTTCACTAATGCTCTCTTTGAATGTTTGCCACTGCCTATCCACCATCATCCCTTTAAGTAACATTTCCCAATCTATCATAGCCAACTCCTGCCTCATACCATCATAGTTTCCTTTATTAAGATTCAGGACCCTAGACTCGGAATCAACTACGTCACTCTCCATCTTGATGAAGAATTCTATCGTATTATGGTCGCTCATCCCCAAGGAGCCTCGCACAACCAGATTGCCAATTATTCCTTTCTCATTACACAATACCCAATCTAGGATGGCCTGTTCTCTAGTTGGTTCCTCAACGTATTGGTCCAGAAAACCATCCCATATACACTCCAGGAATTCCTCCTCTACGGTATTGTTACTAATTTGATTTGTCCAACCTATATGCAGATTAAAGTCACCCATAAATACAGATATTCCTTTATTGCATGTGTCTCTAATTTCCTGTTTAATGCCATTCCCATCATCACCACTACAGTTTGGGGGTCTATATACAACCCCCACTAATGTTTTTTGCCCCTTAGTGTTTCTCAGCTCTACCCATACAGATTCCACATCGTCGGAGCTAATATCTTCCCTCACTATTGTGTTAATTTTCTCTTTAACCAGCAATGCAACTCCATTGCCTTTTCCTTTTTGTCTGTCATTCCTAAATACTGAATACCCCTGGATGTTCAGTTCCCATTCCTGGTCACCCTGCAGCCACGTCTCCATAATCCCGACTATATCATACCTGTTTACATCTATTTGCACGGTTAATTCATCCACTTCATTGCGAATGCTCCTCGCATTAAGGCACAAAGCCTTAAGGCTTGTCTTTTTAACATTAATTGTCCCGTTCCCACTATTTTTTACTGAGGTCTTTTTTGCCCTTGACTTCTTTGCCTATTGCTTTTCTTATTCCCCTTTCTGTCTTTTGTTCTTGTCCTAGATTTCCCCCTCCTCTGACTCCTTGCATAGGTTCCCATCCCCATGCCATTTTAGTTTAAACCCTCCCTAAGCACACTAGCAAATGTTCCCCCAGGACATCAGTCCCGGTCCTGTGCAAGTATAACCTGTCCAATTTGTACTGGTCCCACTTCTCCCAGAACCGGTCCCAATGCCCCAGGAATCTGAAACCCTCCCCTTCACACCATCTCTTCAGCCACCTATTCATCTGATATATCCTGCTATTTCTACTCTAACTAGCACGTGGCACTGGTAGTAATCCTGAGATCACTACCTTTGAGGTCCTACTTTTCAACTTACTTCCTAACTCCCTATATTCTGCTTTTCGGACCTCATCCCTTTTTTTACCAATGTCATTTGTACCAATGTGTACCATGACCACTGGCTGTTCACCCTCCCCCTTCAGAATGTCCTGTAGCTGTTCTGTGACATCCTTGACCCTAGCACCAGGGAGGCAACATACCATCCTGGAGTCTCGTTTGCAGCCACCGAAATGCCTATCTATTCCCTTTACAATTGAATCCCCTATAACTATTGCATTCCTACACTTTTTACTCCTCCCCTGTGCAGCAGAGACAACCATGATGCAACAAATTTGGCAATTGCTGCTTTCCCCGAGAAGCCATTCCCCTCAACAGTACCGAAAGCAGTATATCTTTTTTTGCAGTGGAATAGCCACAGGAGATTCCTGCACTGCCTGCCTAGTCCTCTTACTCTGCCTGGTGGTGCACCCATTCTCTTCCTGCCTGTGGACTCAGCCTTCGGTGTGACCACCTCTCTATACATGCTATCCACGATACTCTCTGCCTCGCGGATGCTCCACACAGTATCCCCAGCCACCAATCAAAAAGTTAACTCTTGTTTCCCTCTCCACAGATGCTGTCAGACCTGCTGAGTTTTTCCAGCGTTTATTGTTTTTATATTAAACATTTAATGAAATGGATAGAGTTATTTCCAGACTAGGCATCACCAGAAGAAAGGCCTGACCAAAAGTCAACTCATTTACAAAGGTCAAGTGCTGTAGTACTAGTACTACACATATCTAGTACCTACATTACATGCCGGTGCGAAATGTTGGTCCATTTTGTAAATATACAGCTGTATTGATCCAATGGTTTATCAGGGTATGGATATTGATATACTTAGATGTGCATATGGTGCTGCTGTAAAAAGCATTAGTTGGCACTGGATCCAGAAAATTGAGGCTAAACAGTTTTAGGCTTTTTCTTATTGACTGAATTAAAACACAATCTATATGCTTCAATGTTATGAAACCTATACTTCCTTGCTGACTTTTTGAACTGACAGAACAATTTCCTATAAGAGGGGCAATTTTGACCTGAGAAAGGAATTTAGGGCACAATTAAAATAATACTAATAAATTATTAATGCCAATGCTAATACCTATCGAATATTTTGTAGAACAAAATAAATTCTCACAGGCAACATGGCATAATTTTATTCATGACCTTTGTATACGTGATTTTCTATTATATTTGCATTCAGTATTGCTTAGTGACACAGGAATAAGGGTGCCAACAATGTCAACAATGTGAATCTATTCTGGAATTTTATTCCACCAAGGTCAGGGTGCTTACAATGAAAATCTGTTCTTCCAGAAAAATGCATCAAATGGTTGCTAGTACTAATATGATCCTATTCATAATTTTAGAATGAGGCCAATGAAATCCAAGAAAACCAAAAGAATCAAAATGGCTCTGCTTATCATAAAACTAAGGGGCTCCCAAAGTATTCAAATTTGAATGGAAATACTCATCTGCGTTGTGAACCCAGCCCCAGGTGTTAGAATGGGTCTCTTCTGAGGCAAAAGAGTAGGAACCTCTGGGTTAGAGAATCAGACCTCTGGATCTGTTCTTCAATATCACTTGCCTTGTAAGAAGCGAGTGGAGGCACAGCCATTTACAAGGTTAACCATAATCTCATGGATTTGTGAAAGTTGCAAAAATAGGCTTGAGCTGGCCCATGACACAAGTTCTCCTTGTGGATGGGTAAGTTTGCAGAGGGAAGGTTGTATTCCAATTTTGAAATTGGAATCCCTCACCCTAATATAAGAAGGCTACTGTCTCAAAAAGACATCTTCAGAGAGCTCGGCAAAGGCTGTAGCACATTGTTTAAATGGAAAAAATCTAGAGAGATAGCACCTTGTGACTCACTATTAAAGGGGAATATAGAGGGGTGACAGAAAAGTTGAGTAGTTCTTCAGAATGGCATGATGGAGAAATCTGGGCAAAAATACTCCTCCTGATGCCAAAGACCTGAATGTTAATACTGAATATTAATGGGGAAATGCGGTGGTAGCAGGATTGGTGGGGGTGTTGGTGGTGGGGCGGGGGAGGTGGTGGTGGTTTGGGGGTGGCAGGGAGATTAGACATTGCATGGGAAACCCAAAAATATGATCAGTGTGTCGGTCAGTCGCTTAGTGGCTTTTTAACTCAGCCACCTCCTTATAATCTTCCATCCAGGTTTTCCATCCAACCTGCAGCAGTGGGCATGATGAGAAACTGGCATGACGCAATCTCAACACCAGTAGTTGAAGGACCATTCCAAAGGTGCAATTTGGAGTTGGAAAGAAGAGAAGGAAGTTCCAGAATGGATTTGAGACATTCAAAGAGTGTGGCCAGTTCACAGATGTCTCCCTTGCAATGTGCTGCTGGGGCTATGAGGGGCCAGAGGAACATAATATTACTCAACAATGGAAGGAGAAAACCTGTGGCAGAAACGAAAGAGGTGTGGTTAGAGGTTACCCGGTAGGTGAGCAGCATGAGCATAGTCCCATTCTCCTGGTTGCAATGAAGAAATTGGTTTAATTGCTTGACCCGGTCAGGAAAGGTGAGCACAGTTGTATATTTACTTACATCCAGCCATGCGTGTCACTCCAACTCACTCACTCTGCATTTTCAAGCCTACTGTATCTCCTCACACCCAAATCCCTTACAGGTGCATCCACCCTTCTCTGCCTATACATTTCTTCACATCTCCATCTATCCTACCCAACACCTCCAATCACCCTTATCCTTATGCAATTTCAAGATTCCCCCATTCAGGCCCTCATGAATTTTTTATTTATTCATTCACGGGATGTGGGCTTCGCTGGCTGGGCCAGCATTTATTGCCCATCCCTACTTGCCCTTGAGAAGGTGGTGAGCTGCCCTCTTGAACTGCTGCAGTCTATGTGGTGTAGGTACAACCACAGTGCTATTAGGAAGGAAATTCCAGGATCTATCTATAATGAAATGCTGCAAATTATTCTTACCCTGCCAGGACTGCTTCTTCTTTTTATGTCCAACAGGGCCCTCAAACATGCAACAGAAGTTGATGGAGTTTGCCAGCAACTACTCCTCAAAGGAGCAGAGTTCTCTTGAGGGTGCACTGTCACAGGACTCATGCACATCCTACCCCAGCTCACGTGCTCACACTTCAGTGGGGCCACTTAGGCAGATAGTTGGATTTTCACTTGATGACTCATCCTTCACAAGTGAGCTACAGCAGAGATGATGCCAGGGACAGCAGTGGAAATTCCGCATCAGAGGATGCAGCCTTCTCCAAGCTCTGCTCATCTCAACATAGTTGCTGTGTGTTAGGGGCAGTCAATGAAAGGGAGACCATTGAGAAGCAGTAGATAATGTGCTGACAAGCCTTCCAAACACACAGACCACAATCACAGAGAACATGGAGAGGTGTCAACATGTGGGTTGATATTGCAGAGCATTGTGATTATCTCTTCTTGTATGGATAGAGTGATCAACTCCATGGCACTTCAAAAGTGGTCATCAACTGACTCCATGCATGTTTTAACATGGCTGTGCAGACACTGGATGCTAACATGTCTGATAAGTTATCCTTTGTCTTGGCCTTTAATTGTCACCCTGATCTGTATCAAAGTGCTCACCACCACAGTGATTGGCAATAAAATGTGGCTGGGCCATGAGATGGATGATGGCTGAAGGGAACATTGGACATCAAAACACTTGTATTTCCTTCCACCTCTTACCTGATTCCCCACCCTCAGTCAATAACCCATGTGCTGCCTTGTCTCCTGATGACTGAGTACAGGTATAGCAGGCTTTGGCAGGGCCATCAAGGGATATAGAGGATGCCAGCCATGAGCATCCCAGCAGTTGGCACAGTGATACTAGAAGCCTGCAGCTAAATCTGCTCAAGCCAAAGGGGTTATATGATGTAGGAGCAGAAGGAAAGGAAGAGTAATGTTTTGTAGAAGCAGAAAGGTATGCAGAATCAACACACTAGGCATTGCTTCACTCCCCAAGGACTAATCAACAGCAGAGTACTGCTGCTCAACCTGGCTTATGAGTTAACACATAACCTACAAAAAATCATGAGGATTATTTCTGGAACATTGAGACCAACATAGCTCGAGTGGCTTCCTGTGCTAGCACACAACAAACCTCCTGACATTCACAGGGAAAACATCCTCCTCTAAGAACACCAGCTAACGAAGCACTCCAATTGACACAGGACCTGAAAAAATACCTCTTGCAACCCTCTGAAATGCCAGAGCCCCTATTGGAACACATTCTACTCTGCAAACTGATGACAACCTGCCTCTTGACGCTGACCTCCTGGCTGAATGCAAACATCACTAACTGCAGCCTGGTAACCGACCGGGGTGGTGAAGTCCGAGATTTGAACCTTCCACAGAAAATCTGGACAAACCTCAACTGCTTGAGGACAGCCTGGGAAGATGTGGCCATGATGTGGAACATGAGCAGCAGTTCAAATTGTGACTGTGGCCATTCAAGTCAGGCCGTCACAATTACATGCTGAACACCTGCCCTGAGATATTCATTTCTGGTGGCATTACAACCATTCACACTGCATCAGCTGAAGCTGATGAATGGATTATTAACCTTGATATTGAAGTATAACTGCTTCCCCAGCCATACAAAATTATTAAGGATATGCAAAGGGCTGCATGAGAAAATGTTGCAGTGTTAAATTTCTCTTCTTTAGTCAAGTCACATATTTATTTATAATTTTTGCAGCACTTTCCTGTCTTTGTCCATTCTCGGGTGTTGGATGGAAATGGGAAGGCATGAATTGATGGGGACCAATGGTGGAGGTGGGTTCAAGAAGCTTTGGTTGTTTGCATGAATGCTTTGCACCAGTAGCATTGTTGGGGAGTAGGAGGCACAGGAAGAATGGTTATTGCATGTACTTATGGCATGGATTTTGTGACTGGTACAACTTAAATGAATTTTGCATTAATAAGGGGCATCGTTGGCATCCTAGGCAACAATGTGAGCAGCTGGGGGTGGTGCATTGTCCTCATCATTTTCTTCCTTTTTGGCTTTCTCCTCCTTCCGCTCCTAATTGTTTGAGAGGCCTCTTTGACCTCTTTGTCTTGTTCCTCTCTGCCACTCCCCTCACTGCTACAGGTCTCTCAACAGCAGACTAATGCTCGTGGTGGCCATATTGTTCCCTGTCTGAGGTTTCGAAGGCAGCTATAGTGGCAGCCTTCCTGATGTGGTTAAGAACATTTCCAAAGTGTAGAAAGTAACCTCTGAACAAAAGTAATATGAAAAAACAGGTTCCCACAAGCAGGTAAGAAAGTAGCAATGAGTACAGAGTATATATTCATGTATGTTTATTGCAGAATTTCTTTGCACTTGATTCACCCCCTTCAATTACCGGTGAGTTCTTCTCACCTTGCCTTCATGAATGCCTTCATGAACAACATTCAGGAAGCCTTGGAAATTTGTGTACCTGACGTTAAACTCAAAAGTGTGCTGAATTATCGCTCTAATTGAGCAATTAACATATGTTAATTGGAAACCCACTTCACCCGAACGGATGGTGTGCATGCAGCCTATCATGCTCCAGTGAAATGTTACATTCAGCAAGCTGGAACCAGCTTCCTGACGCACTCTCATTTTCCAGGGATTTAAGCTCCCCCCAACCCCTGCAAACAAACCCATGCACTGCACCATATTAAAATTTCCCTAAAAGAATTCAGTATGCAGGATGTTAATCAAAGAAGATTGGTTGTATTTGAGGCTGAGGGTCATAGGAATTGCTAGATGCAAAAAGACTAAGGTCTACATGGTTCACCTTCCAAGCATCCAGGTAGTCACATGATACAATGATAATGGAGTTGTTGGCTATTCATAGCAATCGATCTCTATCAGTTAGTCTACTGCAGGCCGAAACATGACACTTGGAAATCCCAATGAAGGAGAGCTTTAGGAAACATAGATCCAAGATTACCTGTTCCCCCAGGTATGCTACACTTAACATGTCATATTTCGAATTACTCAAATACATCATCCCAATATGTTATTCTCTGAAGGGTAAATATTTAGACCATAAGACATAGGAGCAGAAATTAGGCTATTTGGCCCATCGAGTCTGCTCCGCCATTCAATCATGGCTGATAAGTTTCTCAACCCCATTCTCCCGCCTTCTCCCCGTAACCTTTGATCCCCTTACCAATCAAGAACCTATCTATCTCGGTCTTAAATACACTTAATGACCTGGCCTCCACAGCCTTCTGTGGCAATGAATCCCATAGATTCACCACTCTCTGGCTAAAGAGGTTTCTCCTCATCTCTGTTCTGAAAGGTTTTCCCTTTACTCTGAGGCTGTGCCCTCGGGTCGTAGTCTCTCCTACTAATGGAAACATCTTCCCCATGTCCACTCTATCCAGGCCTTTCAGTATTCTTATATTTAATTTGCATTTGAATGAATCAATCCTAATTTCTTTAAAATTTTTCGATGATTTACATTTAATTTATCTCAGGAATGTCTCTTGCTTCTTCCACCACAATTTACGCACATCAACATAAAAGCACCACACTTTAGCTACTATTATGACACAACTGATGGTAAAGGCTGAGTTGTTCAAATCCCAGAGGGAAACTTGAAACAACTGTCATAACCAGTTTTTGCAATTTGTGTGTTTCGAGATGCAGGCTTTGAATTCAGTTATAATAAGACCACCGAGTTTCAAGAGGTTTTTATAAGACTAAATTAAACATTTATTAATTAAAAGATTGTAAGCACATACATGTGTCGACAAACTACTACCATAATAACTTCTAAAAATCCCCTAATTAATCTGACACCCAGTTGCACCTCCATTGCAACAGTACAATACATAGGTTTAAACAGACACCTGGCAAAGCACACTCTGGACAGTCACATTCAAAATGAGTTTCTTTCAGCTCTGGGTCCTCGCAGATAGTGGCTTGAGGCTTACAGGCTGTAGGCTTCCTGTTACCAAGCCTTCTCTTCATTTATGCATATTTTCTTCTTTAAATGCAAATTCTCATTGTATCACAAGGTTTTTTGAACTTTACTTCATCTAACAATAAAACCCCTTTCATAGCTTTGGAAAAAATAAGCACATTGTTTGGCTTCTCCTGGCTAGGTGTAATATTTCACCCATTCTTTTGAATGGTTCATTTAAAAATGCAAATTGCCCCCTTTTCACTTCACCTTGTAACTTCCCTATGTTTGCCTAATTACCATTTCAAACTACTTCTCTTCTAAACATCAAAGCCTCTATTCCAGCTGACTTTATCCAATTAAAGAACACACAAATAGACAAAGAACTCTATTTTAAAATAATTTCCAATTTTTTATTTTTTATTCATCCACGGGATGTAGGCTTCACTGGCTGGGCCAACGTTTAATTCTCATTCCTAGTTGTCCTTCAAAAGGTGGTGGTGAGCTGCCTTCTTGACCTACTGCAGTCCGTGTGCTGTAGATATACCCACAATGCTGTGAGAAAGAGAATTCCAGGATTTTGACCCAGTGACAGTGAAGGAACGGTGATATATTTCCAATCAGGATGATGAGTCACTTGGAGGGGAACATCCAGGTGGTGATGTTCCCATCTATCTGCTGCCATGTCCTTCTAGATGGTAGTGGTCCTGGGTTTAGAAGATGCTGTCTAAGGAGCCTTGGTGAATTCCTGCTATGCATCTTATAGATGGTACACATTGCTGCTACTGTGCATCAGTGGTGGGGAGAGTGAATGTTCATGGATGTGGTGCCAATCAAGTGGGCTGCTTTGTCCTGGATGGTGTCAAGCTTCTTGAGTGTTGTGGGAGCTGCACTCATCCAGACAAGTGGGGAGTATTCCATCACACACCTGACATGTGCCTTGTAGATAGTGGACAGGCTTTGGGGAGTCAGCAGGTGAGTTACTCGTCACAGAATTCCCAGCCTCTGACCTGGTCTTGTAACCACAGTATTTATATGGCTGGTCCAGTTCAGTTTCTGGTCAATGGTAACCCCCAGGATGTTGATAGTGGGGGATTCAGTGATGGTAATGCCATTGAACATCGAGGGGTGATGGTTGGATTCTCTCTTGTTGGAGATGGTCATTGCCTGGTACTTGTGTGGCGTGAATGTTACTTGCCAATTGTCAGCTCAAGCCTGGATGTTGTCCAGTTCTTGCTGAATTTGGACATGGACTGCTTCAGTATTTGAGGAGTCACAAATGGTGCTGAACATTGTGCAATCATCAGTGAACATCCCCACTTCTGACCTTACGATGAAAGTGGGTCATTGTTGAAGTAGCTGAAGATGGTTGAGCCGAGGATATTACCTTGAAGAACTCCTGCAGTGATGTCCTGGAGCTGAAATGACTGACGTCCAACAACCACAACCATCTTCCTTTATGCTAGGTATGACTCCAAGCAGTGGAGAGTTTTCCCATTGACTCCAGTTTTGCTAGGTTTCCTTGATGCCACACTCGGTCAAATGCTGCCTTAATGTCAAGGGCAGTCATTCTCAGCTCACCTTGGGAGTTCAGCTCTTTTGTTCATGTTTGAGCCCTGGTGGAACCCAAACTGGGCATCAGCGAGCAGGTTATTGCTCAGCAAGTGCTGCGTGATAACACTGTTGATGTCCCCTTCCATTACTTTACTGATGATCAAGAGTAGACTGATAGGACGGTAATTGGCTGGGTAGGATTTGTCTTGCTTTTTGTGTACAGTACATACCTGGCCAATTTTCCACATAACCAGGTAGATGCCAGAGTTGTAGCTGTACTGGAACAGCTTGGCTAGGGGCGCAGCAAGTATTCAATACTGTTGCCAAAATATTATCAGGGCACATAGCCTTTGCAGTACCATTGCCTTCAGCCGCTTCTTGATATCACATGGAGTGAATTAAATTGGCTGAAGACTGGCATCTGTGATGCTGGGGACCTCTGGAGGAGGCTGAGTTGGATCATCCACCCAGCACTTCTGGCTGAAGATTATTGCAAATACTTCAGCTTTATCTTTTTGCACTGTTGTGCCAGGCTCCTCTATCATTGAGGATGGGTATATTTGTGACGCCTCATCCTCCAGTGAGTTATTGAATTGTCCACCACCATTCATGACTGGATGTGACAGAATTGCAGAGCTTAGACTGATCCATTGATTGTGGGATCACTTAGCTCTGTCTATCATTTGCTGCTTATGCTGTTTGGCACGCAAGTAGTCCTGTGTTATCCAGAAATCTATCCCATTTAGCACAGTGTTAGTTTCAAACAACAAGATGGAGGGTATCCTCACTGTGAAGATGGGACTTTGTCTCAACAAGGACTGTGCAATGGTCACTCTCACCAATACTGTCATGGGCATGCACCTGCAGCGGGCAGCTTGGTGAGGATGAGTCAAGTGTGTTTTTCTCTCTTCCCTCACCACCTGCCACAGACCCAGTCTAGCAGCTATGTAATTTAGGTCGGCCAGCTCGTTTAGTAGTGGCGCTACCAAACCACTCTTGGCAATGAACATTGAAGTCCGCCATCCAGAGTACATTCCAAGCCCTTGCCACCCTCAGTACTTCCTCCAAGTTGCATTCAACACAGAGGAGTGCTGATTCATCAGCTGAGGGAGAGTGGCGCGTGGTAATCAGCAGAAAGTTTCCTTGCCCATGTTTGACCTGATGTCATGAGGCTTCATGGGGTCTGGAGTTGATTTTGAGGACTCCCAAGGCAACTCCCTCTCAACTGTACACAACTGTGCCACTACCTCTGCTGGGTCTGTCCTGCCAGTTGGACAGGACATACACAGGGATGGCGATGGTGGTGTCTGGAACATTTTCTATATGGTATGATTCCATGAGGATGACTATGTCAGGCTATTGCTTGACTAGTCTGTGAGATAGCTCTCCCAATTTTGGCACTAGCCCCCAGATGTTAGTAAGAGGGACATTGCAAGATTGACAGGGCTGAGGTTGCCATTGCTGTTGTCATTTCCGGTGTCTAAGTCGATGCCGGGTGGTCCGTCCGGCTTCATTCCTTTCTTATGGCTTTGTAGTTGTTGATACTGCTGAGTGGCTTGCTAGGCCATTTCAGAGGGCATTTAAGAGTCAATCACATTGCTGTGGGTCTGGAGTCACATGTAGGCCATACCAGGTAAGGATGACAGATTTCCTTCCCTAAAGGACATCAGTGAACCAGATGGGTTTTACAACAATCGAGAATTGTTCCAGATTTTTATTGAATTCTGTGGAGAATTCAGTGGTGGGATTCAAGCCTGGGTCCCTAGGGTCTCTGGATTATTGGTCCAGCGACAATACCACTACGCAATCGCCTCCCCTTATAGACATTATTATATCTTCTTGACACTACTACAAAGAACATTTATGGCAATACTGTAAATATTTCAATGACAACCACATGGCCAGGCATATATCCCTCACTCTACCATCACCATCAACGGACCAATCTTGGTTCATGAAGATTGTAGGACAGCATGCCAGGAGCATTACAACACATACCAAAAAATCCAATTCAGTTTAATTCAATTTCAATGAGATGTGAACCAGGTGAAGCTACAGCACAGGACTATATGCATGCTAGTCAGCAGAAACAGCATGCTGTATACAGACATAAGAAATCCCACAACAAGCAGGACAAATCCAATCCAGCCAATTACTGTTCCATCAACCTATTTTCCATTATCGGCAAAGTGATGGAAGATGTCATTGACAGTGCTATCAAGCGGTATTTAATCAGCAATAACATGCTGACCAATGCTCAATTTGGGTTCCGCCTGGGGACACTCAGCTCCAGAGCTCACTATATCCTTGGTCCAATCATTGACAAAAGAGCTTAATTCCAGAGATGAAATGAGAGTGACTGCCCTTGATTTCAAGGCAGCATGTGACCGAATGTGGCATCAATGAGCCCTAGCAAAACTGAAGTCAATGGGCATTGGGGGGGAAATTTTGCACTGGCTGGAGTCATACCTAGCACAAAGGAAGATCAATATGGTTAATAAAAACAGAAAATGCCGGAAATACTCAGTAGGTCTGGCAGCATCTGTGGGGGGAGAAAAAGTTAATGTTTCAGGTTTGCGACCTCATTGAGGAGACTGGGCCTGTAGTCTACAGCTCAGAAGAATGAGAGGTGATCTCATTGAAACTTGCAAAATTCTTAAGAGGCTAGACAGGGTAAATGCAGAAAGGATTTTTCCAATGGCTTGGGGGGTGGGGTGTGGAAGTTGTCGGGGAGAAGGGGGTCTAGAACCAGGGGACACAGTCTCAGAATCAGGGGCAAGCCATTTAGGATCAAAATGCTGGGGAATTTCTCCACTCAGTCACTGAGTTTGTTTAAGGCAGAGGTTGAAAGATTTCTAGATACAAATGACATCAAGGGATATGGGGTAGTGCAGTAAAATGGCGTTGAGGTAGACGATCAACCATCATCCAGTTGAATGGCAGAGCAGGCTCAAGGGGTTGAATAGTTTACTTTTGCTCTTATTGCTCATCCACGCTGGATCAAATAGGAGAAGGGAAATAGAAAACAGTGAAGAAGAATGAGATAGAAGAGACAAATGGAAATCCTGCCAGCAAAGAGCAAATCTTCTTCAAGATGAGCATTCCTGGAAAAAAAGTGATGGTGAAGTAAACACTAATTCAAAAGCAAAATACTGCTATAAGTCTGAAGAAAACAGCAAGTGCTGGAAGTATTTGGCAGGTCTGACAGGCTTTATGGAGAAAGAAATAGAGTTAACTTTTCAAGCTTGTGGCCTTTCATCAACCATTCATTATGGAGGACATAACCACAAGAGTCCCTCAGGGTGGTGTTCTCGGCACAATCATCTCCAATTGCTTTATCAATGACCGTCACACCAAGAAAAGTTCAGAAGTGAAGATGTTCATTGATGATTGATTGCAGTGTTCAGCACCATTTGCAACTCCTCAGATACTGAAGCAGACCTGGACAGCACTCAGATTTGGGTTGATCAGTGGCAGGCAATGACCATCTCCAACAAGAGGGAATTTATTCATGTCCCCTTTGCATTCAACAACATTAACACGCTGAATTCCCAACTATCAAGATCCCAGGGGTCACCATTGGCCAGAAACACAACTGGACCAGCCATACAAATACTGTAGCTGCAAGAGCAAGTCAGAGGCTGGGAATTCTGTGGCAAGTAACTCATCTCCTGACTCCACAAAGCCTGTACATCATCTACAAGGTACAAGTGAGGAGTGTGATGGAATACTTTCTACTTGCCTGGATGAATGCAGCTCGAACACACAAGAAGCTCGACACCATACAGGACAAAGCATCCTATTCACCACCTTAAACATTCACTCTTTCCACCACTGGCATACAGTGGCACTTTCTATTGCTAGCGCTATTTCCATGGCGCGCTTCAAATCAATATTAACTTCTGCAAGCAAATGGCACTGAATGGCATCATTGTGAATGGCACAAACCAACCAGCCCCGCAAAATGTCATTGACTGTATCTCCGAAATCGCAGTGCTCAGTCAACTACTTCAACTTCACTATATAAGTTACAATGGACTCTCCCGGGGCCCTTTCTCAGCTTCGGCTGAAAATGCGACTTCACGAGGTGTACGAGTTCGTTAAAAGATTTAGAATAGGGCACGTTCGAGGCCAACAGAATGCGGATGAGGTTATCTGTCTTGCTATGACAGATACTTAAAAGAATTGCTTTCTGCTTCTCCCCCACTGTTATTTCATTTGCCACAAAATAAACCTAGGTGCTCTATGTATTGGCTCCAGTCTTCAATAGATGAGTCATCAGGGTCAATTCTGCCAAAGAGTGGCATGACTGGTGAATATACTTTTCTTTTTTTCCTTAACAACTGATGTATTCACATTCACGAGGCGAGGTGCAGCATCAGAGCTATTTTACCCTTGTCTCCAAGAGTAATGAACTTGATGTACCGGATAGGTTTCTTACTTGAAACAGATAGCTTTATTACAGAGCTCTTTTAGAAGCTACATGCTTGAACCAAGTCCATGACTAGAAAGCTCCACCCCTAAAATTTACCTGTGCTTAGGGCTCATTTGTCAGTATAATCCTATGACCCCTACTGGCAGTAAGGAAGGTTATTCTGACAATCACTACAGAATGCAAACTAGCAAGGAACATAAAGGCAGGCTGTAAAAGCTTCTTTGGGGATGTGAAAACGAAAAGATTAACTAGGACAAATGTGGGCCCATCACAGGTGGGGACAGGAGTATTTGCAGTGGAAAACAGGGAAATGGCAGGGAAACTAAACAGTTACTTTGGGTCTGTCTTCATGGAAAAAGATACAGAAAATCTCGCAGAAGTACAAGGCAACCAAGGGGCTTGTGAAACTGAGGAACTAAACGAAATTAGTATCAGTAAAGAGATGATACCTGAAAAGTTAACTGGATTGAAGATTGATAAATCCCCTGGACCAGATGAGCTTCATCCCAGAGTGTTAAAGGAGGTGGCTAGAGAGTTAGTGGATGCATTGGTAGTTATCTTTCAAAATTTTATAGATTCTGGAAAGGTTCCTACAGACTGGGAAGTAGCAAATGTAACCCCACTATTTAAGAAGGGAGGAAGAGGGAGAATGGAGAACACAGGCCTGTTAGTTTGACATCAATAGTAGGAAAAAGTTAGCACTTATTATAAGGGATGTGATAACTGGTCATTTAGAAAAGAATAGTAAATTAGCAGAGTCAACATGGATTTATGAAAGGAAAATTGTGTTTGCTGAACTTGTTGAAGTTTTTAGCGGATATTACTTGTAGTATTGATAAAAGAGGACCAGTGGATGTGGTGTATTTGGATTTTCAGAAGGCTTTTGATTAGGTCCCACACAGGAAGTTAGTAAATAAAATTAGAGCACATGGAATTGGGAAAACTGAGATTGAGAATTGGTTCAGGACCAATGAGGTCTCCTCGGGTGCCATTCCAATGCAAAGGGTGAAAAGCGCATGAAATGGGAAAACAGTGCCACTAGGGTGAGTATGGCAAAGACCTGAACTGCAGACAGAAAAAAAGTAGCAGTTGCATTGCTGAATGTCTCCATGGAGAGATTATAAATTCCCGATTTGTCAAAATGTCTGTAAAAGACGGGGAACATCAGGAAGATGACCACTAAATTCCCCAGAATGAATTAGAAGGCCAGAGGTGTCCTATTCGAATTTAGGCTTTTTAAACAAAGGATGGAAATGTGCTTTGAAGATTTTTCCAGCACAGAACCAGATAAACAAGCAGTGAAAATAAAGATAGCCATTGGAAACGATGACCTCTTTGAGGAGGATCAGAAGGACTCTGTTAAGCTGTGGAACATGCCGGAGCTTTGTGTAAAGTTGAACTTTAGAATACATTGACTAGAGCTGAAGGCTTACAGATAATAGCCACAAGAATCAGTTGATCAGTTCGTCAGCAGGTACAGTGATAAAGGGTAGAAACTGGGATTTTTCAGAAGCTGAGCTGTCTAAACAAAGATTGAAGCGAATCTTAACTTCAACGCCAATCAAAGCCTTCCTAAAAGATCTTTTGGAGAAAAAGAAAGGTCACGATATTGACACACTGCTAAAAGAAGGCATATGAAGCCATTGTGGCTGACAGCAACACTTGAAAGCATTGGGTGCAGCTACCAATAATGGAACAATAGTTAAGATGCAGAAACCAAGCAAATCGTGTGAGAAATGTTGTCTCCTACATTCACTGCAAAGCTGTTCTCTGTCCAAGACCTTTGCAAGGCAAGCGACGTAAGAGGACATTCGGCTCCCAATGCAGCAAATCTGGTGCCAGAGGTGCAACCAGGGGTTATAATAAGTCATGACCAAACAAAATGTATGTGCAGCATACTGGTAGCAATAACAGGGAGTACGCCAGAGACCAACATAAACGCAAGTGCATACACAAGGACAGAGGCAAGGCAGACCAGGGAGATGATTCAGAGTGGAGAAATCTTCAACTAGAAAGTGAACAGGCTTTCTACATCGTGAATGTGACATGATGTGTGGATGAAGTCACACAGTTAGAGGCTTTTGCTATAATCAACTACACATACCCAAAGAAAATCGGCAAACACACTCTCACAAAGTCAATACAAATATGAACATGGACATACCAGTCAGAACTGTGAAAGACATATGTCTGGACCATTGGGAGTCAATGATACAACCTACAATGGCCAAACTGACTCTGTAAAACCCACCATTACACTGGTATGTTGATACTGAAATATGGCTATGGCAAGTCTGCATGGAAACCACAAACACACAGAAACACAGGAATGTTACAATGCAGAAGGAGACCATTTGGCCCATGGTGTCTGCATCAGCTCTCCAAATGAGCAATTCACAGTGCCATTCCCCAGCCTTCCACCCATAGCCCTGCTCATTTTATCTTTTCAGATAACTGTCTAATTCCCTTTTGAATGCTTCAATTGAACCTGCCTCCAGCAGACTCTCAGAGAACGTATTCCAGACCTTAACTACTTGCTGCATGAAAATGTTTTTCCTCATGTCACTTTTGCTTCTTTTACTAATTACTTTAAATATCTTCCTTCTCACTCTTGATCTTATCCCTATATACTCTGTCCAGATCCCTCATGATTTTGAATACTTCTACCAAATTTCCTCAGTCTTCTTTTTTTAAAGGAAAACAGTTCTAACTTCTCCAATCTATTTTCAAAATGGAAGTTCCTCACCCCTGGAACCATTCTCATGAATCTTTTCTGCGCTCTCGCCAATGCCTTCATGCCATTTCTAAAGTTTACTGTCCAGAACTGAACGCAATATTCCAGCTGAGGCTGAACTAGTGTCCTATACAATTTCGATATAACCTCCTTGCTCTTGCCCTTCATGCCCTTATTGGTAAAGCCAAGAAGGCTGTATGCTTTATTAATTGCTCTCTCAACCAATCCCGCCACCTTCAATGACATATGCACATATAGGCCCAGATCGCTCTGTAGCTGCAACACCTTTAGAATTGTGCCTTTTATTTTGTATTGACTCTCCATTTCCATTCTACCAAAAATTAATCACTTTACATTTCTCCACATTGAATGTCATCTTGTACCTCTCTGTCCATTTCACCAACTTGGCTATGTCCTTTCGAAATTCTGCCCTATCTTCCTCATGGATCACAATGCTTCCAGTTTTCATATCATCTGCAAACTTTGAAATTTTGCCCTGTACTCGGTGTCTAGGTCATTAATATGTATCAGGAAAATCAAGGGTCCCAACATTGATTCCTGGGAAACTTCACTACAAACCTTCCTCCAGCCCAAAAACATTCAGCCAATTCCATATCTATGTTGCCACTATCCCTTTTATTCAGTGAGCTATAACTTTAATTACAAGTCTGTTGTGTGGCATTGTATCAAATGCCTTTTGGAAGTCTATGTACACCACATCAACGGCATTGACCTCATCAACCCTCTCTGTTACCTCTTCAAACAATTCCAGCAAGTTAGTTTAATGTGATTTTCCTTTCAGAAATCCATGCTGATTTTCTCTAATTAATCTGCACTTATCCATGTTTTATTAATTTTGGCCCAAATGATCATTTCTAGAAATTTCCCCACCACCGTAGTTAAACTGACTAGTCTGTTATTGCTGAGTTTTTCTTTACACCCTTTTTTGAACAATATTTGCAATTTTCCAATCATCTGGCATCACCCCCAACTCTAAGGAAGACTGAAAAATTATGGCTAGTGCCTCCACAATTTCCACTCTCATCTCCCTCTCGTGCCAAATCCACTTCAATTACAACCTATCCAATGCCACCTCCTCACCAATTTTAAACCCTTTTAGTAACTGAATTAACTGCTCTTTCACCATGGCCTGGGTAGCATCTTCTCCCTTGGTAAAGACAGATGCATTCATTTAATGCTTCAGCTATGCCCACTGCTTCCACATGTAAATCCCTATTTTGGTCCCTAATAGGCTCTACTCCTTTTGCCACCCCATAACAATTTATATGCCTATAGAAAACTTTGGGATTCCCTTTTATGTTGGCTGCCAGTGTCTTTTCATATTCCCTCTTTGCTTCTCTTATTTGCTTTCCCACCTTCCCTTTAACCATTCTGTATTCAGCCTGATTCTCCATTGTGTTTTCTATCTGACATCTGTTATAAGCAGGTTTTTACTTCTTTATCTTAATTTCTATCCTGTTTGTCATCCAGGCAGGTCTGTCTTTATTTGAAACAAAAACAAAAACAGAATTACCTGGAAAAACTCAGCAGGTCTGGCAGCATCGGCGGAGAAGAAAAGAGTTGACGTTTCGAGTCCTCATGACCCTTCGACAGAACTTGAGTTCGAGTCCAAGGAAGAGTTGAAATATAAGTTGGTTTAAGGTGTGTGTGTGGGGGGCGGAGAGAGAGAGAGAGAGGTGGAGTGGGGGTATGGTTGTAGGGACAAACAAGCAGTGATAGAAGCAGATCATCAAAAGATGTCAACAACAATAATACAAAAGAACACATAGGTGTTAAAGTTAAAGTTGGTGATATTATCTAAACGAATGTGCTAATTAAGAATGGATGGTAGGGCACTCAAGGTATAGCTCTAGTGGGGGTGGGGAGAGCATAAAAGATGCAAAAAAAAAAAAAAATAAATAAATAAATATATTTTTTAACTTTTTCTCTTTTTATAATGGAAATAGGTGGGAAAAGGAAAATCTATATAATTTATTGGAAAAAAAAGAAAAGGAAGGGGGAAACAGAAAGGGGGTGGGGATGGGGGAGGGAGCTCACGACATAAAGTTGTTGAATTCAATATTCAGTCCGGATGGCTGTAAAGTGCCTAGTCGGAAGATGAGGTGTTGTTCCTCCAGTTTGCGTTGGGCTTCACTGGAACAACGCAGCAAGCCAAGGACAGACATGTGGGCAAGAGAGCAGGGTGGAGTGTTAAAATGGCAAGCGACAGGGAGGTTTGGGTCATTCTTGTGGACAGACCGCAGGTGTTCTGCAAAGCGGTCGCCCAGTTTACGTTTGGTCTATCCAATGTAGAGAAGACCACATTGGGAGCAACGAATGCAGTAGACTAAGTTGGGGAAAATGCAAGTGAAATGCTGCTTCACTTGAAAGGAGTGTTTGGGCCCTTGGACGGTGAGGAGAGAGGAAGTGAAGGGGCAGGTGTTACATCTTTTGCATGGGCATGGGATGGTGCCATAGGAGGGGGTTGAGGAGTAGGGGGTGATGGAGGAGTGGACCAGGGTGTCCCGGAGGGAGCGATCCCTACGGAATGCCGATAGGGGGGGGTGAAGGGAAGATGTGTTTGGTGGTGGCATCATGCTGGAGTTGGCGGAAATGGCGGAGGATGATCCTTTGAATGCGGAGGCTGGTGGGGTGATAAGTGAGGACAAGGGGGACCCTATCATGTTTCTGGGAGGGAGGAGAAGGCATGAGGGCGGATGCGCGGGAGATGGGCCGGACACGGTTGAGGGCCCTGTCAACGACCGTGGATGGAAAACCTCGGTTAAGGAAGAAGGAGGACATGTCAGAGGAACTGTTTTTGAAGGTAGCATCATCGGAACAGATGCGACGGAGGAGAAGGAACTGAGAGAATGGGATGGAGTCCTTACAGGAAGCGGGGTGTGAGGAGCTGTAGTCGAGATAGCTGTGGGAGTCGGTGGGTTTGTAATGGATATTGGTGGACAGTCTATCACCAGAGATTGAGACAGAGAGGTCAAGGAAGGGAAGGGAAGTGTCAGAGATGGACCACGTGAAAATGATGGAGGGGTGGAGACTGGAAGCAAAATTAATAAATTTTTCCAAGTCCCGACGAGAGCATGAAGCGGCACCGAAGTAATCATCGATGTACCGGAGAAAGAGTTGTGGAAGGGGGCCAGAGTAGGACTGGAACAAGGAATGTTCCACATACCCCATAAAGAGACAGGCATAGCTGGGGCCCATGCGGGTACCCATAGCCACACCTTTTATTTGGAGGAAGTGAGAGGAGTTGAAGGAGAAATTGTTCAGCGTGAGAACAAGTTCAGCCAGACGGAGGAGAGTAGTGGTGGATGGGGATTGTTCGGGCCTCTGTTCGAGGAAGAAGCTAAGGGCCCTCAGACCATCCTGGTGGGGGATGGAGGTGTAGAGGGATTGGACGTCCATGGTGAAGAGGAAGCAGTTGGGGCCAGGGAACTGGAAATTGTTGATGTGACGTAAGGTGTCAGAGGAATCACGGATGTAGGTGGGAAGGGACTGGACAAGGGGAGAGAGAAGGGAGTCAAGATAACGAGAAATGAGTTCTATGGGGCAGGAGCAAGCTGAGACGATCGGTCTACCAGGGCAGTTCTGTTTGTGGATTTTGGGTAGGAGATAGAAGCGGGCTGTCCGAGGTTGGGCGACTATCAAGTTGGAAGCTGTGGGAGGAAGATCCCCAGAGGAGATGAGGTCAGTGACAGTCCTGGAAACAATGAAACTGGAGGAACAACACCTCATCTTCCAACTAGGCATTTTACAGCCTTCCGGACTGAATACTGAATTCAACAACTTTAGGTCCTGAACTTCCGCCTCCATCCCCACCCCCTTTTGTTTTTTTCCAATAAATTATATAGATTTTTCTTTTACCACTTATTTCCATTATTTAAAAATATTTTTAAATCTTTTCTGCTCCCCTCACCCTCATTAGAGCTATACCTTAAGTGCCCTACCATCCATTCTTAATTAGCACATTTGTTTAGATATATATCACCAACTTCAACACCAATGTGTTCTTTTGTTCTTTTGTCTGTGACATCTTTTGATGATCTGTTCCTATCACTGCTTGATTGTCCCTACAACCACACCACCCCCTCCACTTCTCTCCCCCCACCCAACAGCGCCCCCCACACCACCCCCCCCCCCCACACACACACACACACACACACACACACACACACACACACCTTAAACCAGCTTATATTTCACCCCTTCCTTGGATTCACCTAGTTCTGTTGAAGGGTCATGAGGACTCGAAACGTCAACTCTTTTCTTCTCCGCCGATGCTGCCAGACCTGCTGAGTTTTTCCAGGTAATTCTGTTTTTGTTTTGGATTTCCAGCATCTGCAGTTTTTTATCTTTATCGCTGCTTTATCCCTGTTGTGCTGTTGGACCTCCCACTGTTCTTGCAGTGCTTTCTCTCTCAACTTCTGCTTTATCCCTGCTGTGCTCTCAGACCTCCCGCTGTTATTTTAGTGCCGTCTCCTGTCTTCCACCTATCAAAGATCTTTCCTTTTGTTCTATCCTCTCCTCTCCCTTTCCCTGGTTCTGTATTCCTCATGCTTGTCTAACATTTTTGATGAATGTTGATCAACCTGAAATGTTAACTCCGTTTCTTTCGCAACAGATGCTGCCAAACCTTTTGAGTATTTCCAGCATTTTCTGGTCTTATTGCATGAATATTTTTGCTTCATGGAATTTTGAGCTGTCAAACATGATTTACAGAAGTATCTTGAGAACTGTGAAGGTATTGACCTACAATGGGAATAGTACAATTAATTTTACAAGATATTTTGTAACGCCTGTTGTTATAAAGATGGAACAATGTAAAAGTGCATGAACTTATAATCTGTGGAGCAAAGTTACAAGAGAGACAAAGGAGACCTAATGTGAAGGAGAAGTATAACAGATTTTTAAAAACCTGGTAATATGAGATTAAAATAATAAGGTGCAGAAATACAGAATCATAAAACACACCAACAAATCCACCAACTTGCAATTATAAATAAGGAGGCGGAGGAAGTTTCATGCACATTCCATCAGTATTCAAATAATGAAACATTTCAATGTCATGTATTAAGGAGCATGACTCAGCAAAGTGTCAAAGCCTCCTCCTCAGGCAGTAATTTTCATTATCATTGATCATCAGAGGTCACTGAACACCACTGCAGTCCACAGTTATGGTGCCTTTACTACAGGTACTAGAGTCAAACAGATACCTACTACGAGACTTGTGAAAGTTTGCTGTTTTAAAAAGCTTGCTGAGGAAAAGGTTTCCTGTTTAGCGGAAATTACATAATAGTTCCCAAAAATGTTGGGGAATGACTATCGCTGTGTATCTGGGGCATCTGCCTGAAGTATCTAGTGACCCCTTTTAATATGCAAATCATGGTCTTATGAAATACATAGGAGCCCGATTGTCATTTTACAACAGTACCAGGCAGATTGTGCGCTATGCACACTTTACAAGTTCAGTTCACGTTCAAGTCAAACAATAGTCCAGAAGGTAAATTTAAATTCACTGCTGGGAGGCTGCAAGAAGCAGGAGTAATCTCCAGGAATCCACAAAAACAATCTAGGTTGTTGCCACCCCAGGTATCCCTATCCCTCAATTAGAATTGCCCTGATATTGCAATGGCACAGAGCCAATAATTAGCTTGTGACATTGGTTGGGCAGAATGTATAATGGATACCAAATCTACTACCAACCATTTTGGTCTCCTGCCAAAGTTGAATGTTAACACTTATGGGTACAAATTTCTCTGTATTTATGGCACTTTTCAAATGCATAATTGGGACAAGGAAATTTCATGTGGTCGGAAAATCATGCAGTTTGCACCATAAAAGTTCCACCATAAAATTCCCTTGTGCTATTTGGCCTGTCCTTTGATCCACTGGAGAAGTCCAAGTGCCAGCATTTATATATAAGGGCCAAACTGCAAGTCTCTTTGTCTGTAAGGGGCACGCGAAGAGACAGGCGACCACAAGTGAGTGAGACGGAGACTGAGTGAATAGCAGATTAGGTTCACATGATAAGTTCTGGTAAGCCCTTTTTAGGTTTTAACAATAGATTAAAAATCAAGATCAGACAAAGTACTAATCTTGAAGTAAATTAGGTTAGCTTCTTAAACAGAGAACTGTATGGAGTGGTATTTATCTGTCAATCACCTGAAAACAGTCAGTTTAAGTGATGTTAATTACTGCAGCAGGAAGCTAAACTAGCTAGTGACTCATCAGAGGGTCTATAAAAGAGACAGGCTTTTCAAACTGCACAGTCAGGAAGGGGCACGCGAGGAGACAGGTAGCTATGCATGAGTGAGACGGTGACTGAGTGAATAACAAATTAGGTTCACATGGGAATTCAGTGCATGGGGGAAAGAGGTGTGGCTTAATTGAATTAGTCTAAGTTAACTAAGTGAGTAATTAAAAGAAGTTGACTTAATAACATAAGTAACAATAGCAGGAGGGGTGTTATGTTGCAGTTGTGGAATGTGGGAGAATTAGACACTGAGGTGATCCATGACAATAATGTCTGCAGAAAGTGTAAGCAGATAAAGGAAATCCTGATCAGGATTATTTATCTGGAAGCCGAACTGCAGACACTGCACAACTAAAGGAAGGGGGAGAAACACCTGGATACTTTGTTCCAAAAGACGGTCATGCCTCTTAAAATAGGGTTGTCTGTTTTGGTCAGCAGTGAGGGACAGGAGAATGTGACTTTCAGTGAGGCAGGTAATGATACCGAGCAGAGAGTAGTGGAGGAGCCTCAGGTTTTGCAATTATCAAACAGGTTTGAGGTGCTCACAACCTGTGTGGATGAAAGCAAGGTCTGCAAGGTGAATGAGCAGGCTGGCCATGGCACCAGGTACAGGAAGCTGTTCAAACAGGGGGACCAAACAGGAAGGTAGTGGTAGTAGGGGAAAGTATGATGAGGGGGATTGACACAGTTCTCTGCAGCAAAGAGCAAGAGTCTAAAAGGCTGTGTTGTCTGCCTGGTGCCAGGGTTCAGGACATCTGCTCAGGGCTGGAGAGGAATGTGCATTAGGAGGAGGAGGATCCTGTCATCGTGGTCCATCTTGGTACCATTGACATAGGCAGGGCAAGGAAGGAGGTTCTGCGTATTCAGATTGAGAAACTAGGTCCCAAATTAAGAAGCAGAACCTCAAAGATTATAATCTCTAAATTATTGCCTAAACCACGTGCAAATTGGCATAGGGCAAATAGGATTAGAGAGACTGGTGTGGGAGAAGGGGGTTCCAGTTTGTGAGGCACTGGCACCAGCACTGGGGAAAGTGGGGGCTGCATCATTGGGATGGTCTACACCTGAACCGTGCTGGGACAAGTGTTCTTGCAAAGCGCATGAGAAGGGAAGTAGAGAGGGCTTTAAGCTAAACAAGGTGGGTGAGGAATCAAGGTTGGGTAGATATAACAAATCAAGCGGTAGATTCAAAGCAGGAGACCATAATAGTAATATGGGAAATGAGGGTCATAGAATAGCAGGAAGGGACAGAAAGGTAAAACCTAAGAATACACCAATAGTTTTGCAACTTTGGATCACTTTGCTCCCAAGGCAGTGGAGGTGGGGTCATTAATTATTCTTAAGGTGAGGCAAGGGAATCAAAGGTTATCAGGGTAGAGGGTAGATGGGAATGTGGAATTCAAAACACAAACAGATCAGCATGACCTTATTGAATGGCAGAGCAGGTTCGAGGGGTCAAATGACCTACTTCTGCTCCTATTTCCTATGTTCATATGTTCATAATTAAACCCCGAATAACTTAGATGATAAATTATATAGTAACCTGCCATCAGCATCAGCTGAAACAGGTGAAAGTGAGAAACATCTGAGCCTAAATAGTCTGGAGAATTTTATTGCAATTTCTTCCCCTGGGAGTCAATTTTTCCATTTATTCTTTTTTTATTCTGTTTATATAGGCATGGACTATTTCCCACTATGTCTGGGAGCGCCAGGTTACTGAAAGATTTTCGCCCATAAGGAAACTTTGGCCGGGATTTTCCAGCCCTGCCATGGGCAACCTCGCTGGCAATGGGGCGGCCCAGCCAAAAGAGCATTGACTTTCTATCAAATGATCCTGGCAGCAGTTGGGGACGGAAAATCCCACCCTTAAACTCTATTTAGGGAGTATGCAGACCACTAGGCATTAATCACAATTGAAGAGAATATACAGACATCACAGATCACATCAATACATCACTAAGGAGATGTGCACAAGAAGAATGCGATTCACCTAAGAGCCAATAGGTCATACTCATCTGTCTAAATTGCTCTCCCTCTGGCTATGAAGGTGCCCATTGCACTCAACTTTTATGGTACAAGTTCATTTCAGACACCCATGACGAATCTGTCATACCAGCAAGGGTGCAGTATGGGCACATATTTGTCAGGTGACTGGTGCATTTTACAAGGTAGCTGGGAAATTCATTAGCTTTGCAAGGTAGCAGTGAGATAGAACTAGTGGCCAGTTTTACAGGGCTTCTGGGTTTCCCAAGGTCCAGAGTACAATTGGTTGCATCCATGTTGATTTGAGAGCTTCCACAGAATACCCCTTCAAATACCTCAATATCAATCTTTCAGTGCACAGATTATGTGTGACAGTGTGCAGATGCTCCTAAATGTCAATGCTGGATACACTGGAAGTTACTACAATGCATTTATCCTTTGACATTTGGTGCTCCCTGGCCTAGAAAATTGTGAGACAATTCTGTCAACAGAAGGCTTCTGGGTGACAAAGTCTATTCACAGTTATCACGGATAACAACTACACATTGAAAGATCTGAAGAGTAGCACAGGAATGCCGTAAGGCACATGCCAATAAGATTGGTCATCAAGAAGACCATGGGCATTTTTTACAGACATGCTTTCACTGCCTGGATAAATCAAGAGCACCGCAATATACACAGCAGATCATGTCTCATGATTAGTAATAAAACTTCATCATTTGAGCTTTGTAGTGTTGGTGCTCCTTTTGATCAACAGCTACCTAGGGGAAAGCATCATGATGACCTGCACTTATAGGATTCAATCAGGGACTGCTGTAGGGGCAGCTGAGCACATCTCATCACTAAATCTTTCTATATTTTACACCAGGCCCTTATGTCCTTCTCTTCCACTTTTGTATAAAGGAACATGGACTCAATCCACTGTCGAGCCAACATGGTAAAATATCAGTCCTCTTTCCCCCCTACATGAGCATGCAAATAATCATCACTTCAGTGAATAAACCAGAACCAAATAAATGTACCCTTTCCTGGATTTCTCAACTCCATGATTAACAAGGCTGTATCTCAATTTACTTCTACACTAAAAGCCTCAAGTGAACATTGTTGTAAGGTTGTTTGGTGTCTCACTGAGAGGTCTGGAGGCTTGTATGGTTGACCATAAACTGTTTATTAGTAACCCATAACTATATACATCTCTAAGGTACAGACCTGCATGGGTACTATCTCCATGCTGGCTAATTCCAGATTCTCTACTATACACAGTCTACTATCATGTGACTCTCTACACAATATGATGGTCGGTACTGCTCTCCAGTCCCACATTAACCCTTACTCTGCCTGAACACCCTTATACTACACCTTCTTCAAAGTCCTTACCCAAATATAAACAACACAATATCCTCTACTTGCTACCCCTTCCCCACCACCCCCCTCAAGTCTCTGACTTCATAAATTCAAACAGGCTGGAGGTTTGACAATCTGGAAGAACTGTTTTCAGTCATGTTTGGAGGAATGGTAGTCTCAGTGGTTTTGGGTTGACTTTGTAGTATTCTGTGCTTCTGGCATGTGATTGTCTGCATTTGATTTGCTTTGTGCACTCCCTTGAGTTGTGTTCCTCTTTATCGACAACCCGTCTCTGCTTTGTTCGGACATTGTGGGTTTGTTCCATTCCTTTGGAAGGAAATATTCAATTGGTTCATTCCTAGAGTGGACTCGGATTTTCTTTATCTGTGGAGATCCCCGTGTTCTTCTTGGAAGTCGACATTTCAAAAATAGAAGCTTGAATTCCCTTTGTTTCACAATTTCAGCCAAATATTTGTTTGCTCTCTTATTTTCCAATCCTTTTCAAGCTTATGAATAATTTCATTCAGCTCAGCAACTACTCTGGTGAGCTCAATTGTTTTTGTTTTAGACTTATCTGCTTTTAGAGTCTGGATTTGCTCTTCCATACTGTGTATCACAACTTTCATGTTCTTCATATTGGATCCAACTGTTCTAATTCATCAGTAATTCCTTTTTCTGTTCCAGGTATTTTTCATGATACTTGATAGATACTTCTGATACTTGAAGTTCATCAAATTCTAATTTTTCATTAGTAAATCCATCTTTCGTATGCGAAAACCGATTCCCTACACTGAACAGCTTTTCCTTAGCAGAGCCTAATTCCTGGGTGCTATCCTTGAAGCTCACATTATTTAATGAGACTTCTGCTAGTTGTTATGCCCTTTTGTGAGAACTTTTACTTTCTCTTGCAACTGTTCAACATTTTCTTGACATTCTAGGCCTTAATTTTCACTTCAGCCATTTCACCTTTCAACAACTCAATAGTTTGCAGTAAGTTTGAGGCATCCAGAGCTTTTTCTTCTGGTTCCTTGAATTTCAGCATTGGGTTTACATCTTCCAATCTTATTTCTGAATTTTCTTTCTCTGTCCTTCATTTTAGTTTCATTGTTAGCCAGGTCTGTCTGCAGCAAAGTCTTAACTTGTTTCAGTTCTGTCATTGCGCTATTCATGACCTTATTATCCACTTGCAGCTTGGAAAGTTCTGTGGCTTGTCCTTTCAATGCCTCCTCTTTTCCATTCAGCTGACTCTTCAGCTCTTCAGTCTCTTTCTTGGCTCCTCCTGGAATATTGAACATTGCTGAGTTTTCTCTGCCAACTGGTTCTTCAGTTTGTTCAGAGTGACATCAAATTCATTTTGCTTCTATTCATAATTTTCCAGAGGAATACACTTTGACTGGGGTGATCTTTGTAGCGTATGAAGGCTTCAACAGGTTTTCCGTTTCTTTGCGAAGCTCAATTGCTTCGTCTTGAGTTTTCTTGTAATTTAGCAGAGTTTCTTTGAATTTTTTATGCTGTTCTTCCATTGTACTGTTCATGACAGTCTTCATTTCTTCATGCTACTGAAGGGTTATATACTCGCTTTGCATTTGATCTTGAAGGACAATCAACTGCTATTTCAATTGTTTATTTGCTTGTTGACCTCTTGCCAATTTTTGCTGAGCTTCAGTACATTGCTTTGTCATTACTGATAGTTCTAACACAGCTTTTGCTGAAGTAGTGTTAAATATTTTTTTAACTTCTCATGTTTTTCTGGGCTATGTATTGATTCTTCAAAGAGTCTTTCAGGGCTGCAACTTCTTTGAGTACCTGCTGTGGTGCCTGGCTGTATTTCTGTTTGTGTTTTTCCAACTAAGCTTTGATAATGAACATTTTCCTGTGGAATAGCTTCATTTTCTTTTTGCAGGCTTTGTTTCCTTTGGGTTACCTCAGGTAACTTTCCTCCATTCACAGCCAGCTGCTCGCTCTGCACTGCCGCCTGCTGTTACAGTTTGGGTAATGTATCAGCATCTTCAAAAATCTATTTTTAAGTCTTTCGGCTGCTTCTCAGCCTCTTCTCTCTTCTGCACTAAATTATTTGGCTTGTGCACGTCATAGTGCTGACATGATCTGGGACCATCTTGTGGTTTCTTCAGGTATTTTTTCCCTTGGCCTGGTGTCTCCTGTCTCCCATGGTCTGGGGTCTCCTGTCTCACTCTTTCTGGGGTCTTCTTGCCCCTTTGGTGCTTAATTGATGGTGCTCTAGACCTTTTATTAAAGTCAGAGCACTCCACCACTTGGAGTTAAAATAGTTGTGAAAGTCTTTGGTATCTCACCAAATGTGTTTGAGGATTCATCTATACCTTGTTTTAGGATTACTTAATCCAGGAATATACCAAACAAGTATTAAAATTTATTAATGTACTTTTTTTTAATTTCGTGCTTAATCCTGATACGCTCCTGTAATCTAAAATTTTTCTTCTCCATGACACCCAATTTTGTGTCTGGTTTAGTCCTTACCTTAGCCTAAATTGGTCTAGTAGTTTTAATTAAATATCCATGGCCATTTTTCATAACAGCTGAGTGATTCTTTAATTTTTTTTTCTCCAAGTTGGCTTCGCAGCCGCCGCTTTTTTCTCTTCTCTTTGTTCTTCCCATGCTTGTCAGGTTTTGGCGGGCTCCTGTTATGCTGGCAGGGTCATTTTTTTTTCAACTTATCCTCTCTCTAGGAAGCCCAGCTACTTGCTTTTTTAAGGCTGGGAATCAAATGGAAAGCAATTTTTTTGCTCTGCCCACCATTTTGAAAAAACCTTTCTTTTCATTCAAACAAGCTTGCCACCGCTTGTTATGACTCATTGTTGGAGCTTTCTTGCAGCTGAGATTTGGAATGCTAGTGCTGATCCTGATTGCTGCCTATTTTAAAAGGTAATCTCAGCCTTTTCATTGTATTTTCTCATCTTTCTTTTTGTGATTTAGCTAGGTCCTATGACTCTGCATTCATTCGTTCAGGTTCTTCTTTTCATCTGTATAGTGGATTATTCTTCTGCCTTTCAACTTTTTACCTTTCGAAAATTTTGCTCAGCGTTTTGTGATCGAGTTACATACACTGGTGGAGTCCTTCTGCCTCCACGTTTGCAATGGAGCTACTTTTTAGGTAATTTCCAACTGTGTCTTTAACTTAGGTACACTTCTCATAGGTCAGACTGCAGTTTCTGTACTTTTTTATGCTTTGAAATTGTGGGTCCCTTTGGCACCTTTTCTGGGATTTCGGGGTCCATCCTTCATTGCCACCATGTTGTAAGGTTGTTTGGTGTCTCATTAAGAAGTCTGGGGGCTTGCATGGTTGAACATAAACTGTTTATTGGTAACTCATAATTATATACATCTCCAAGGCCAATCCCTGCTGGGTGCTGGCTCCTTCCACGCTTTGCACTGCATACAGTCTACCATCATGTGAAACTCTATATCATACTGTGGGTGGCTCATTAACCCCTGCTCTGCCTGAACATCCTTATACTACAAATACAAGACAATCTTCTCTCTCCTATCACTGTTCCTCCATTTCATGGCCACACATACCTTTCTTTGTCTATTACACTGCATTTTCTAGATGCAACCTGAGTATTGTAAGAGGTATATGAATGTTATGTTCCATAAAAGTCTTATGGGACTTAGCTGATCAGTCTTTTATGGCAGCTAACTCCTTATGGTATCTTTAGTTCTTTATCATTAGCAGCCTGGTGTCATCTCCCATGTTCCATATCTGAGGGTGGAAGACTAGAGGTTAGGCATTTTTGATGTCCAGAGAAATGACCATATTACGTATATTGGCTTCAGCCACTACCATTCAATTAGATTTGTGTTTCCATTGGTATGTAGGATGGATGGGCTAATGGCAGCGATAAGGTCTTGAAATCCTGGAGAGAAAACAGCATGCATCCAGTACCCCCTGCCAGGGGCTAGAAGCCGTTACGTAGACTGCTCTTTATTCTCTCTCTATTACCACCAGAGCTGCTGTCTGTTCTTCCATGCATGTGGAGACACTGATCGATCCTGGCTGCTTCTTAGTCACTACAGATTTCAATTAAGATGTAATATATTGCATCAGTCCCTAATTTGCAAACAAAGGGCGGAATATTCGATGCCCACTGCCGTCGAGCCTCATGGCAGGTGTGAGCGGACAATATGGCAGGAAGGCCAAAAATTTGTTTGCAATTGCCTGCTCCACCCATCAATGGCGGTCTGCATTTTCTGATGTCCAACGGCGGGAACTTCATTGTAATACATCAGTATAACATTATAAGCCCAGCCCAGGCGTTGCGGGGGTGATGGACGAAGGTGTCAGGGCAGGTGAGGTTGGGAGGGGCGAACAAAGCTGTTGGGGAGTGAGGTTGGGAGGGGGAGAACAAAGGTGTCCGGGGAGAGGTTAGGAGGGGGAGGGAGTACGGGGGGAGGTGGGGAGGAGGGGGCAAGGTGGGAGAGTACAGCAACTGGGGATGTAGGTGTAAGGGGAGTAGGAAGGTGCGAATGAAGGGATTTGGGGAGGGTAGGGGGTCTGGAGAGGAGAGGAAGGATTCTGAGGGGAGGAAGGAGTCCAGAGAGGGGAAAGAGTAAGGGTGGAGGAAGAAGTAAGGGTGGAGGTCGGAGTTAGGAAGTGGGTAGAAGTATGGGGGGGGGGGGAGAGGTCCATGTGGGGCTGGGGGGAGCGAGTCCAGGTGAACGTTCAAGGGAGGGGGGTTAGGTTGGGAGGGGGAGAACAAAGGTGTCGGGGATAGCGGTTGGGGAGGGGGAGGGAATACGGGGGAGGAGGGGGTAATAGGGGAGAATATGGCAACTGGGGAGGCAAGTCTAAAGTGGGGAGAAGGTATAAAGGAAGGAGTTCGGAGGGGGGAAGGAGTCCGGAGAAGGGAGGAAGGACCCCAGGGGGAGGAAGAAGTCTCGAGAGGGGAAGGAGTACAGGGGGAGGAAGGAGTCCAGGGGTATTCAATGTTTGCCTCCCGGGGAGCGAAATGAGGATGGGCATGGCAGGAGGGAATGATGAGAATGACAGAGGGCAGTCTGAGGCAGAAGGGTGGGAGGTCGAGGGTAGTTGCTGGGGACTGGAAGGCAGTCACAGCACCTGGGGACGGGAAGGAAGAGCTTGGAGAGGTTAATGTGGGTGGGAGTGGGATTTTCAGGAAGGTAGGGAACGTACACATTCATATGGACATCCCCACAAGAAAAAGGTTTAGGCTGGGAGGTGACAGTGGGGAGTGGAAGGTGACGCCAGGGGGCTCAACAGTAATGGAGGAAAGGACATGGGTGACTGGGGGAGGGGAAAGGACGAGGGACCTGAAGAAGAACGTTAAACGTACATGCTTGCAAATCCGAAAGTGAGAGGAGACTTGTGGTGGGCCGGAACAGGTGCTGTATGAGAGTGTAATCAGTGAGTGGGCAGAGATGCAGGGCAGCTCAGATGGACACCAGCAAACCTTAGCAGGCACCATTGAAAATGCTCAGGAGGTTAAGATGAGTGTGATGTGGGAAGGATCTGCCTGCATGGAAGAGTGCTTGCACGAGGCTCTTAAAGATCCTGTCACACAAACACTTCTCCCTCCAAAATCACTCATGGCCAGCTGCATTCAGCTGAACTGATAGTGCGGGGGGTGGTGCGGGGTGGTATTCAGAGAGATGGCTCACAAAGTCTATAAATAAATCTGAAAGACACCATTACACATTATTCAGTGAAAGTGAATATATTTCCACATTATAAAATGACAAAAAGTGTTCACTCGTGCAACCAACTGTGATCAGAATTTCTTAACTTTTCTAGGCCTTACAGTTCTAGGTGCTGCCCTGACATCTGCAGTGCGGCTGGAGGCAGACATACAATGGTTGGCCCTGTTGCCTCTGATGACTTCTGCATAGGTCCTCTGTAGAGCTGAGGACTTGGGGGCCCAGCTTGCTTTAGCTGTCCTCCTATGGGACAGAGGACAAGGTTGAAGGGGTCACAGGCAAAGGGGATTCGGAGGGAGTGAACAGCCTCTGAGATTGCTGAGTACATGACCCAGTGGTGTCCAGCTGCTGCTCTTCCTCCCATCGGGCACTCAAGGGACCTGGCCTGACTCCTTGAGGGGAAGGAGTGCCTGGAGAGATGTCGGGGTGCCCCGTTTCCCTCTCGTGTTGCCACTGAAGGAACTCAGCCATGGTTACTACGATGGAATGCAGGTCTGCACGCATCTCTGCATTCTACTGGAATAGTGTCTCCATGGTGTCTGCCATCGTCCCCATGGAGACTTCCATACATGCACATGTGGGCACCACTTCATCAGAGAGCAGGCAGATGCACTCATCCGACATGCGTGCCATTCTGTTGAGGGCTTCCAACAGCTCTGCGTGATGTTCTCCTGCCTTCTGCTGATTCTTCACAATGAGTTGAAAGGCTGAATCTACAGGCTCGTTATCTGACTCGGATCTCACAGATGTCTCTTCTCCAGCAGTTCTCCGAGTGCCAGGGACCTCGGCTGAACCTGCCTCCTCCTGCTGCACATGTGTCCGTGCAATGACCACCAGATTGTGAACCTGAGCCAGCACTTGATCGAAGTCTCACCGAACTGTGTGCATCTGTGCTGTGGAGGGTGTGGGTAAGCATTCTGATGGGTCTTCCAGCCTGCTTATTTCCAGCTCTTCAATGGAGGAGGTGTCCTCCTGGCTGAGGTGGGGACCTGGATGGAGCTGAGGGACTGGCGAGCTGAGGGTGTCAGTCGCTTGGCAGAGCTCCCTGTGAACCAAAGTAGAGATCATTAGTGCATGGCAGCAGAATCAAAAACAGGGGAGAGAGCACTCACAGTTGCGTTAAGGGAGGGGTGATGTGGTGCAGGATCCTCTCACGTGTGTTTGCTGCCTACCTCACTGTCGCTGCAGGCATAGTCCACATCCTCTTCAGTCAAAGCAATGGCACGCTCCTGAAAGTGAGTGAGGGGCCTAATGTGGGCCACTCCGCCCCCCCGTGTTGGACCACTCGCTGCTGCTGTGAGCCACATTCTCCTGCATGAAAACAGATTGAGAGAGTGTGAGCAGGACACATGGCACTGCGTGGAATGTTTGTATGGTGAGCGGAGCCATGGATGGGATCAGGCTACAAGCTTGAGAAGATATCAGCCTGATAGAGATGTGAGAGTTAGTGATGTTGTCCCTTGAGGTGTGAGTTCCCTGTGGATGTGTGATGGGTTTGTGAGTGTGAGAGTTGAGAGTGATGAGAAGAGTGACTAACTCTGGCGGAATGGATGAGATCATTCATTCTGATGTGGCACTGGGTGACTGTCCTCTTTTGCAAGGCATTGGCGCTGACTACCGCTGTCACTGCCTCCCTTGCTGGATTTGTGACCTTGCTTGCTGGCAGTCGCCCAGAGCAGGGGTTAGAGGGCATCACGACAGGCATCCGCGGTGTCCACAAGATGCTCGAGGGACACGTTGCTGAGTCGGAGGTGGGGGGGGCGGTGTTGGTGCTGCAGTCTTCTTCCCTTTCAGGGCTATGTCTTCTGTGCAGCAGTCCTGGGCTGGAAGCACTGAGAAGTGCGCGCATTGCTGCACTTTAAATGTGGTGTCCAGCATAAGGAACATAAGAACATAAGAACTAGGAGCAGGAGCAGGCAACTCAGTCCCTCGAGCCTGCCCCGCCATTCAATACCATCATGGCTGATCTTATTTTGGCCTCAACTCCAATTTCCTGCCCCCTCCCCATAACCTTTCAACCTGTTACTAATTAAAAATCTGTCGATCTCCTCCTTAAGTTTATTTAGCGTCCCAGCATCTACTGCATTCTGAGGTAGTGAGTTCCACAGATTCAGGACCCTTTGAGAAACATAATTCCTCCTCATCAAGGGGAAACATCTGCTCCATGTCTACTTTGTCTATCCCCCTTTAGCATCTTATATACCTCAATTAGATTTCCTCTCATCCTTCTAAACTCTAGTGAATATAGGCCTAAACTGTTTAATCCCTCCTCATGAAATAAGCCCTGGTTCCCTGGAATCAATCTAGTGAACTTCCTCTGAACCGCCTCCAGTGCAACTCCATCCTTCCTCAAGTAAAGGGACCAAAACTGTGCACAGTACTCCAGGTGCAGTCTCACCAATGCCTTGTACAGTTGCAACAACACTTCCCTATTTTTATGCTCTATTCCTTTAGCAATAATTGCTAAAATTCCATTTGCCTTCCTTATTACCTGCTGTTCCTGCATACCAGCTTTCAGTAATTCATGCACGAGGACACCCAGATTCCTCTGCACTGAAGCATTCTGAAGTTTCTCTACATTTAAATAATAAGTTGCCTTTTTAGTCTTCTGATCAAAATAGATAACCTCACACCTATCCACGTTAAACTCCATCTGCCAAATTTTGGCCCATTCACCTAACCTGCCATATCCATTTGTAAATTTCTTATTTCTCACTGCAACTTACTTTCCCACCTATTTTAGTGTCATCTGCAAATTTAGCTATAGTACCTTCTATTCCTGAATCCAAGTCATTAATATAGATTGTAAATAGTTGGGGCCCCAAGGACCGGACCCTGTGGCACCCACACTAGTTACAGTTACAGCTTGCCATCCAGAAAAAGACCCATTTACCCCAATTCTCTGGTTAGCCAATCCTCTATCCAAGCTAATATATTATCCCTAACTCTGTGTGATCTTATCTTGTGTATTAATCTTTTGTGCGATACCTTATCAAAGACCTTCTGGAAGTCCAGATATGCTACATCTACAGGATCTCTATTATCCACTTTGCTTGTCACATCTTCAAAGAACACCAGCAAATTAGTCAAACACGATTTACTCTTCATAAAACCATGCTGACTCTGATGGATTGCACTTTGACTTTTTAAATGCCCCATTACTACTTCCTTCATAATGGATTCCAACAGTTTCCCAACGACAGACGTTAAACTAACTGGTCAATGGTTTCCTACTTTCTGCCTCCTCCCCTTTTTGAATAAGGACGTTATATTAGCATTTTTCCAATCCACTGGAACCTTTCTAGAACCCAGGGGATTTTTGAATATGCATCCACTATCTCCGCTGCCACTTCCTTTAAGACCCTGGAATGTAGGCCATCAGGTTCTGGGGACCTGTCACCCTTTAATCCCAATAGTTTGCTCAGTATTTTTTCTCTTGTTCTAAGTTCCTCCTCCTCTATACCCTCTGCACTACCTGTTACTATTGGGGAGGTACTAATGTCCTCCACCATGAAAACTGAGGCAAAATATTGATTAAGCGTGTCTGCCATTTCTTCATTCCCCACTATTAACTCCCCAGTCTCATCCTCCAAGGGACCAACATTCACTTTAGCTGCTCTTTTTCCTTTTATATACTTGTCGACACTTTTGCTATCAGCTTTTACGTTTTGTGCTAGTTTTCTTTCATAATTTACCTTTGCTCTTTTTATTATTTTTTAGTAACTCTTTGTTGATCTTTAAAAGCTTCCCAATCTTCTAGGCTGCCACTGACCTTTGCAATTTGGTATGCCTTAGTTTTTGCCTTTATGTTATCTTTAATTTCCTTGTTTAGCCATGGTTGCTCTTCCCCCACCCCCCTTAACATCTTTCTTCCTCTTTGGAATATATTTTATTTGGGAGAAATTGAATATCTCCTTAAATATCTGCCACTGTTCATCAACTGTCCTACCTTGTAGTCTTCCTACCCAGTCCACTAGGGCCAAATCTGCCCTCATGCCTATGTAGTTACCTTTGTTTAATTCCAGAACACTAGTGTGGGGCTTAAGTTTCTCGCTCTCAAACTGAACTTGAAATTCTAGCATGCTATGAACACTATTCCCTGGAGGATCCTTTACTATGAGATCATTAAATAATCCCACCTCATTACACAAAACCAAATCCAGAAAAGCCTGCTCTCTGGTTGGTTCCACAACATATTGCTCCAAGAAACAATCTCTAATACATTCTATGAACTTTCCCTCAGCAGCAAGGTGACGACCTGGTGGGCGAATGAGAGACTACCCGCCATCGAAGTTGCATGTTTTCTGGGAATGCATGATTAATGAGGTGGGATTGGGACGATTCAGCATGAAAAGCCGCCATTGTGGCTGGCGGGTAAAACGTTCTTTTTCCAGCCCACTACCGCACTTAGCGCAAATCTGGGATGATTCTACCCAAAGTTTTCCCAAAGTTGCTATAGCTTAGAGCTGTGGACTCGCAACTGTTAATCGATGCACACCTTCAGAGATTAACCTCAGGAGGTTCTATGTTCCTTGAATATCTTCCTTTTCAGACAAGCACCACAAGGTGTGGGTCCCACAACTTTAAGCAGCCTTTCCCTCAACCTCCAATGTAATATGGCACATCCTTCCCCACTTTCCACTGCTTTAGCTCCCTTGTGCTGTGTGAATTGTGCAAAAGGGACATTAAATTCTGCCCATGAAATCAGAAGAGAAAGGGAGAAATGAGAACAAAATATAATGGAAAAGATAAATCAAATTTCTGATGTGTTTATTTTACATATTTCTAATCAAATCTAGAGGAATTATTTTGTCTTTTCAGCAAGATAAGTGTTAATTTTGCTGAACTTTTCATGGTTTAGGATTTAACTTTTTATACCCTCATGGATCAGAAAATCATTGATTATGAGAGGTTATAGAGGTAACCTTCTAATCACTGCAGTAGAGTTTGCTCACAGCACTATTTCCAGAATGTCAGCAGGAAGAAGTCACACACATTAAGAACCACCTCCAGCTTTTATCCATTAACAATTCTGAATTCTGGAGCTGCGCCAACTGAAAGGAAATCAATTTACTATTGTATATACATTTGCAATAACCATAAAGTTAGTAGCATACTTAAAGTATCACTATACATTCAATATTACAACACGAAGAATACTGTATTCCTAAAAATAAAACAATCCTCATTATTTAGGGCTAGAAAACCATTCTATGGTAAAGAAATTCAAACCACCGAAATCTTGTTTTTATTTGAAAGCTGTTGAAATTTCTGTTTCTGATCATACAGTAAGGTGTCTTCTGCTATATATGTTTTTGTAATGAAATGTCTTTCATAACTTTTTTTAATAATGACCATTGCATCAATTGTCATTTTTTTCCTAATTGATTAAGTGTTCATGTATCTAAGATTGACTTTTTTTGGCCTCAACGGTAGTTCAAAGGCACAAGTCAGGCTTCACTTAGCCTGGTGAGTCAAAAATGCTTAGGCTGGCCATTGGTAGTTCCAGGACTACACTAATCAGGAGATACTGTGGAAGGTGAAACTCATGTTATGCAGTTGTACAAAAAGAGCAATAATGAATTGGCAACTTTTTTTACACACCACACAATTTTCATTATCACAATGGAAAAGACAGGGTATAAAATAGGGTAATAGCCAATTTAGCCCCTTTACGAAAGATAGGGATGGCCAAACTAATGATGGGAATGGGATGGTAAGTCATTAACTACTACTTTTAGGACCTGAACATTGCATTTGCATCAGGTGTGAGGTCTGAAAATCCTCCCCGCCACCATGCATTGTTGTTATAGGGGAGTTAATGGAAGGAAGATGGGAAGAATTTTACTTGGGCTCCTTGAGGCCGCACTCAGCCAAATGCTGTCTTAATGTCAAGGACAGTCACTCTCACCTCCCATCTTGAGTTCAGCTTTTTTGTCCATGTTTGGATCAAGGCTGTAGTGAAGTCCAGAGCCAAGTGGCTCTGGCGGTACCCAAACTCAGCATCAGAGAGCAGTTTATTGCTGCTTAAGTGCTGCTTGGTAGCACTGTCGACGACACTTCCCATCACTTTGCTGATGATCAAGGGTAGAGTGATGGGGCGATAACTGTCCGGGTTGGATTTGTCCAGCTTTTGTGGATAGGGCATACCTGAGCAATTTTCCACATTGTTGGGTAGTGTTGTAGCTGTATTGGTACAGTTTAGCCAGGGGGGTAGCTGGTTCTGGAGCACAAGTCTGCAGAACTATTGCCAGGATGTTGTTAGAGTCTTTGCTGTATCCAATGCCTTTAGCCATTTCTTGATATCACATGGGAATCAAAGTGGCTGAATCCAGTCTTGGCCAGGCATTGCCAAAGCAATAGAAGAGACCATTGCAAATTGCCAGGTTTGCATGTTGTACCGCCAAGACCAGAGGGAGACACTCATTCTCATGCAGTAACCCAACAGGTTGTGGGAAAGCTGGTTGCTGACCTGTTTGTCTACAATGGCAGGTCCTTCCTAATTTTCATAGGCTACTTCTCCAGATGGGTGGAAGTGAAGCAACTTCATACAACCACCAAAGAGATGGTCATTGAATCACTTAAAATGATGTTCAGAAGTTGTGGTATTGAGAATGAGCTCATGTTGGATAACAGCCCACAGTTTTTGAATGCATACTTTGCAAACTTTGCAGCCATAGCTGGCTTCCGCCACTGCACCAGCTCCCCGAGGTACCCACAGTCAAACAAAGAGGTGTTATGAGAGATCCGTAAGGTGAAAGCCCTTGTGAAGAAAAATAGGGATTTCCTCATCACACTGCGCACTTATAGGTCCACTCCCTTACAGTGCAGCCTGATCCATCTGAACTCCCAATGGGCAGGAAACCTCGTACACAACTCCTGATCCTGCTGAAGAAATTCCTGCCAGGGTTGGTAGCCAAACACTACCAGGCTGTACATGCAAAATGTCTGTAGCAGTCCTACAGACAGAAGCAAGCTTCTGCCTACAACAGACGGCACCACAACAGACAGTTGCCACAGCTGCAGCAGAGTGACAAGGTCTGGATCATGGACCTCGGCAGGAAAAGGACAGTTCTCTGCTAGAATGGAGATCAGCCCCACTCCCACCAGAATGGTACGTCAGAGGGCACAGTCAGATGCAACAGGAGGACTCTCTGCCCTGTCCATAGACAGGTTCCCTCTATTGCACAATGGTGTACTATTAACAAAGATGACCAGCTCAACCTCCAAGCCAATGACAAGAACAAAGAACACCAGAGCCTGCCACTATCCTAACAGAACAGAGAATGAGATGTGGGAGGGTTATAAGGCCTCCAGACCACCTAAAACCTCCAACTTCAAGGACTTGAAAGGGTGAGACGAGGTAGTAAGAATGCTGCTAATATTGTTCATGTTAATACTGTAATAGCAAAAATGTTAGAATAGCATTAAGATGGTAACAATCAGGTTAATGCACAAGATTTATAACAATGTATGACTTGGAAGTAAACTAAAGTAACTCTATATCCATGGAATAAAGACTTGGGGGTAGGTGTAATAGTACAGCCTGATACAATTTATCTCTATTTGTGCTGTTAACTCATTAGTTTTATTCCGAATGCTATGTGCATTCAGATACAAAGCCTTTAAGTTTGCCCAATTGTCAATTTTCCCTACTCTTATATGATTCTTTGGTGCAATATGGCGTTCACACACTGTCCCTTCCTTTCATTTTTTGATAGCAATCAGTCTCGTCACTAACCTGCACTCTTACCCTCTCCTTAAACTTTGATTTTTTATATTTCCATGCAGTTGAACTCTCCCCCCCCCTACTATTTAGTTTAAAGCCCTATCTACGACCCTAGTTATAGGATTCACCAGACACTGGTCCCAGAATGATTCAAGTGGAGCCCGTCCGAACGGAGTAGTTCCCTCTTTCCCCAGTACTGGTGTCAATGTCCTATGAATTCGAACCCACTTCTGCCACACCAATCTTTCAGCCACACATTTACCTCTTTAATCTTATTGACCCTGTGCCAATTAGCTCCTTCTTCAGGTAGTAATCCGGAGATAACTATCTTTTTGGTTCTGCTTTTTAATTTAGTCCCTAGCTGCTCGTATTCCCTCAGCAGAACCTCTTTCCTTCTTCTACCTATATCGTTGGTACCTATGTGGACCACGACAACTGGATCTTTCCCCTCCAACTCCAAGTTCCTCTGCAGCCCAGATGAGATATCCTTAACCCTGGCAACACAGCCTTCGAGACTCTCAATCCTGGCTACAGAGAACAGTGTCTATTCCCCTAACTATACTATACCCAATTACAACTACATTTCTCATTTCTCTCCCCACTTGAATGGCTCCCTGTACCATGGTGCTATGGTCAGTTTGCTCATCCTCCCTGCTCTCGTCCACACAGGGAGCAAGAATCTCAAACCTGTTGGATAAGGGCAAGGGCTGAGGTTCCTGCAGTGCTACTTCCTGGATCCCTCAACCTGCCTCACTCATAGTCACTCCCTCCCGTCCCTGACCACTGGCCAAATTTAAGGTGGTTAATCTAAGGGGTGTGACTGTCTCCTGAAACAAAGTATCCAGGTAACTCTCCCCCTCCCTGATGTTTCGCAGTGTGCGAAGCTCAGACTCCAACTCATCAACTCTGAGCCGGAGTTCCTCAGGCAACCAACATTTGCTACAGATGTGGTCACTAGGAACGACAATGGGGTCCACCAGCTCCCACATCATGCAGCTACAACACATCACCTGGCCCTGCATCTCTATTTTATTTAATTACATTTTAAATTTGTTTTTAAATTTCCTACTGGTCTTTAGTTTACCAATCTGTAAAATATTTCTCCTATTTACCTTTAATCTGAAAGCAAGTTAGAATAGAGATTCAAAATACACTTTTTAAAATCAACTGGAACTCGCCCTTTCTGCTGAGTTGAAGCTGAAGTGTTAGGCCTCTGATCCTGGGCCCCAGTAGTCACCCTTAATCTGAAATCAACTTAGAATAGGTAGTTAAAACTAGCAGTTACTTACCAACTAATGAACTTACAGTTTTCCTGTGATGTCACTCTTTTTTTTCACTCAGCGACGGTGACTGCAGAGGACACTCCTCTCACACTTTCCTGCTGCTGACTGTCTGTCCCCGGGTCCTCCTCTCACACTCTCCTCTAGGTGCTGCTGATTGTCTGTCTCTGGGTCTTCCTCACGCACTCTCCGCTGAAAAGTTCCAGTGGATTGAAAAAATGCTAATATAATGCCCATATTCAAAAAGGAGGGGAGGCAGAAAGTAAGAAACTATAGACCAGTTAGTTTAACGTCTGAGGTTGGGAAATTGTTGGAATCCGTTATGAAGGAATGGGGCATTTGGAAAGTCAAAATGCAATCCAATAGAGTCAGCATGGTTTTATGAAGTGTAAATCATGTTTGACTAATTTGCTAGTGTTCTTTGAAGATGTGACAAGCCAAGTGGATAATAGGGATCCTGTAGATGTAGTATATCTAGACTTCCAGAAGGCCTTTGATAAAGTGCCGCACAAAAGATTAATACACTAGATAAGATCACAGAGTTAGGGGTAACATATTAGCTTGGATAGAGGATTGGCTAACCAACAGAAAGCAGACAGTTGGGATAAATGGGTGTTTTTCTGGATGGCAAGCTGTAACTAGTGGGGTGCCACAGGGTTCAGTCCTTGGGCCCCAAACATTTACAACCTATAATCTATATTAATGGCTCAGATTCAGGGATAGAAAGTACTATAGCTAAATTTGCAGATGACACCAAAGTAGGTGGGAAAGTAAGTTGCAATGAAGAAATAAGAAATTTACAGATGGATGTGGACAGGTTAGGTGAATGGGCCAAAATCTGCCAGATGGAGTTTAACATGAATAAGTGTGAGGTTATCCATTTTGGTTGGAAGAATAAAAAGATGAGTTATTATTTAAATGGAGAGAAACTTCAGAAGGCTTCAGTGCAGAGGGATCTAGGTGTCCTCGTGCATGAATCGCTGAAAGCTAGTATGCAGGTACAGCAGGTAATAAGGAAGGCAAATGGAATTTTGGCATTTATTGCTAAAGGAATGGAATATAAAAATAGGGAAGTGTTGTTGCAACTGTGCAAGGCATTGGTGAGACTGCACCTGGAGTACTGTGCACAGTTTTGGTCCCTTTACTTGAGGAAGGATGTAGTTGCACTGGAGACGATTCAGAGAAGGTTCACTAGATTGATTCCAGAGATGCGGGGCTTGTCTAATGAGGAGGGATTGAGCAGTTTAGGTCTATACTTGCTCGAGTTTAGAAGGATGAGACGAGATCTAATTGAGATATATAAGATGCTAAAGGGGATAGACAATGTGGACGTGGAGTGGATGTTTCCCCTTGAGGGGCATTCTAGAACAAGAGCCCATAGCTTTAGGCTAAGGGGTGGTAGATTTAAATCAGAGATGAGGAGGAATTACTTTTCTGAAAGGGTCATGAATCTATGGAATTCACTACGTCAGAGTGCAGTGGATGCCGGGAAGCTGAATAAATTTAAGGAGGAAATAGACAGATTTTTAATTCTAATGAGTTGAAAGGTTAGGGGGAGAGGGCAACAAATTGGAGTTGAGGCCAAAATGAGATCAGCCATGATCGCAATGAATGGCAGGGCAGGCTCGAGGGGCTGAATTGCCTGCTCCTGCTCCTAGTTCTTATGTTCTTATGTTCTTGTAAAGGGTTAACATGGGACTGAGTACAGTACTGCCAACACAGTGATGTAAAGCCAGGGTCAATCTAGAGATGGATGGAGATGGGTAAAGAACTAGACTGGAGTCAACTCCATATCTGTACCCTCTACTGTAAATATGTATAAGTTATGAGCGTATAACAAAGACTTGTTGTTAAAATACTCTCAACTATAAAGCCTACTTCATGGTGTTTGAAATAGGATTCTTCAAATACTATTGCCAGGATTTTGTCAGAGCCCATAGCCTTTTCAGCATCTAGGGTCTTCAGCTGTTTCTTGATTTCAGATGGAGTGAATCAAATTGGCTGAAGTCTGGCATCTATAAGCTGGGGACTCAGGAGGAGGCCAAGGTCGATCATCCACTCAGCATTTTGGCTGAAGATGGTTGCAAATGCTTCACCCTTGTCTTTTGCTCCAATGTGCTCTGTCATCATTGAGGGTGGGGATTTTTGTGAAGCTTCCTCCTCCAGTTCCTTAACTAATTGTTCACCATTTATGACTAGATATGGCAGGACTGCAGAGCTTTTATCTGATCCATTGATTGTGGGATCACTTAGCTCTGTCTGTCACATGTTGCTTCCTTTGAATAGTATGCACGTCCTGAATCTATCCCAGTAAGCACATTAGTTGTGCCACACAACATGATGAATCGTGTTTTCAGTGTGAAAATGAAATTTTGTTTCTACAATGGCTGCACCATGGTCACTCCAATGAATACTGTCATGGACAGGTGCAGCTGGGACAATTAAATTAGTGAGGGTGAAGTAGGTTTTTCCCTCTTTTGATTATCTCACCAGTTGCCACATGTCCGGTCTAGCAGATTTGTCCATCAGATCTTGGCCAGCTAATTCAGTAGTGGTGCTATCAAATCACTTTTAGTGATGGACATTGAAGTCTCCCAGCTAGAGTACATTCTGTGTCTTTGTTAACTTCAGTGCATTTTCCTAGTGGTATTCAAAATAGAGAAGCACTGATTCATCAGCTGAAGGGAGGGGTGGGTGGCTGGTGATAGATGGTAATCAGCTCAAGGTTTCCTTGCCCATGTTTGGTCTGGTGCCATGAGGCTTCATGGAGTCAGGATACAATGTTGAGGATTCCTGACTGTGTATCACTGTGTCACAACATGGATGTGTCCTGCTGGTGGGACAGGACATACGCAGGGATAGTGATGGCAGAGTCTGGGCATTAGCTATGAGGTATTATTCAGTGAGTATGAATGTGTCAGGTTGTTGCTGTGGGACAGTTCTCCCAATTTTGGCACATCCCCAAATGTTTGTAAGGAGGATTTTGCAGGGTCGACTGAGCAGGGTGTGCCTTTCTCGCTTCTGGTGCCTCAGTGTATGTCCAGTTTTTTTTACTTTCTGTAACAGTTTTTACAACTAAGGACATGCTAAGCCATTTCAAAGAACAGCTAAGAGTCAACCATATTTCTGTAGGTCTGAAGACTAGGTAAGAATGGAAGATTCCCTTCCCTAAAGGGCATTCGTTAACCAGATCGATTTTTAGTACATTCCGATAATTTCATCATCAGAATTACTGAGCTTAGTTTACAATGTTACGTATTCACAAAAAGGATAAGGTTGTGTTAAAAGGTGAGCTAGACAAAACTTCTGGAGTAAAAATGACTGTTGATTTGGTAAGGAGGAACGTGAACAAAAGCCCACTTAACAAAACTGAAACTGTTTGACCTTCTCGCCTTTTTCTTAGTTGTAGTAACTATCAGGAAAGTCAATGATCTAATTACTAAAGAGGTTCATCAGAAACTTGGTTATGTGTTTCAAGTATAAGTAGGGAGTATTACAGACAAATACTGATTGTGATTCTAACCAATGAGGAAGGAATTCATATAAGATTGCAAAACTAAGAGCTCGATTAGATTGCACGAATTTAACATCAGGGAACATACTTTTGATGGTTCTAAACTTTCTAACAGAATGCTTATATATGCACGTGTATATCATATTATAAATGGCAGGTGACAAACATCCAGATACAACATAGTGGTTATGGTTATCATGCACTAGGTTTGAGCAATAGGTTTTTATCCCAGCCCTGAATAATGAGATGAAAATATCCTACCTCTGGGAGTCTGAATCAAAATGGAACAACTTGAACTTAACTTCTGGTGGTCCATCCTACAAAATTGCCTAGAACTCGGCAACAAATTTGTCACCCAGCTCTGAGGCCCCTGGATATAGAAAATGGAAATGGAATACTAGCACAGTTGAATTGTTGTAATTTTTAAGGCACCTTCAAGCCCTTGATACTGCCTCTTAGATCCTCTGGCCTCAGTGGGGCTTGATGCAACGTAAAAAGACAAGGCTTACTTTTTTTTAGACAACTTGCAAATGGTCATTTGCTGGAAGAAGGAAATGCCACCCAAAGTTCCTTTACCTATCCCATCCATCTGCTTTGTTCCACTCTTGGGGAATTCATGAAATCCTCGTGCACTGCAAAAGGGCTGGAGATCAAACATCATGGATTTCTGCCTCATTCCCAATTGCTTTGCAACCAGAAATTAAGTGTTTCCTGGGCACAAAGATGGAGATGGTCCCTTAAGACATATTACCGATAAATATCAAGAATTTAGGTTGTCTGAGAACAGTATGGAAAATCGTTGGGGCACATTTGAAATTCCCAATATGCACTCCAGATATGAAGCTATGTATCTGAAGTACAATCGGCAATATCCATTTCATAGAATCCTGATCCAAAATTAATGAAGTTTCACAGTAATTCAAGGTTTGTGAGAGGAAAAACAATTGGCATATGAATTAAAACATATATTAAAACAAACATTTGGAGGGTTGAGCTTTGATGAGTGAAGTTGCATTTTCTTGACTTTCCTCATTTTCTAACATTTGTTACCAAAGTCTAATAAACGCATTATGGTTTTAATCTGGATGCAGTCATTTAACCTTGTCGTTATACTGAGAATATGATATAATAAACGCCTGCCCTTGGAAAGGCCACAAAGCAATTGCAATTTCCTTCAATTTGCCTTATGAGACTAAAGGGCAATTTCAATTAAATCAATCTAGGAAACCATGCTAGATGAGCACTTAATTAGTTCTGAAGTAAAATTATTACACTAAAGAGATTCTGTCACAATCTTTTGTCTGTGTATGTACTGCCACTCCGCATTATTAGCTCTGTGAGGAAAAGAACTTACAAGTAGCATACTTGTATTTCTAACACTAATGCCTTTCCTTTATTAAACCACATAAAAAATTCTAACAAAAAGATGCAATTTTTTAGCATAGTCAAAAATGTGAATTTGTCAAACAATAAATTAAGCTTCAGCAGTTATGCACAACACCTTTTTTAATCTTCTGCAGTTTTTTTCCATTTGAAATCACTAGCGCACTTTAAAAATATATATTATCTATAATTAGACTGGTGTGTAAAGATTAAAGCTAGGAAAACTTAAGTTTACTCAGTTATTCATTGTCATTATAATCTTACACTCATAGTAGTTCTTATGATAGGCAGATATTTTCTGTTATCTCTCTATATGTACACATCATGCATATACAAACATACAAGATGCAGCTATGCATTTAATTCCACAAATATAATTTGGTTATGTTGGACCAGGTACTTGGACCAGTGACGGCAGTCCAAAAGTAACCTTTAATAAGATATGTCAACAACATATTCAGAATAGTTATCCCACAAGCCTACAATCAAAATGCTTGTCAGAGAATCACATCAGAAATGACGATGCGCAATAGACTTGTTGAGCTGTGAAATTCATCTTGGTACTAGTACAACAAAGGTGTTGAGGAATAGCCAGCCCATTTAACATTCTCCCTGATTTTCTTTGAAGTCAATAGAAAAGGAAAATTGGACTGAGTTTATAACAGGTTTCCAATTTGTTATTACCTATTTCGTGCTACTTCCTAAGACAAATTTCACCCTGCCGTTCAATTGAATCCGTCAGCATGACAGAGGAAGACGTACAGCAATGAATACAAATATCCAGGACAATATCCACAAAGACAGGGAAAAGATGAACATGTAATTACTTGGGGTTGATTTTAAGTGCATCTACCTGGGAGAAAAGGGTGTGCCTGGCCTGAAAATGGCATATTATGGCTTGCCAGCCTGTTTATGTTGGCAATCTCCCACCACCACCTTAGGCAGGTTTCTGAAATAAGTGGCCAGAATGACCACCTACATTAAATGGGGGACTGCTGGCAATATGATAACTGGGGTCCTATCACTTACTGAGCACACTTCGCTCATTCCTATTCATGTCAAATGGATTAAACAGGCATCCTTAGAAAGACTGCTGGAGGCTGCTCAGCAAATGCTTAAAATTAATTTTGTGGGAAGAGGAGAACCAAGATTGCTCCTCCTGGGTCCGGGAAAATAATTTCTGGCCTGTTGCCAACTCACGGCCAAACACCTTAACTGCAAATTCAATTACAGCATTACATAAATGATGGGGAATACTTCTTATGATCATTTTTCTTTGTTTTATGTGTTCTTTGTTAATCCAAAATACAGGATATAGCTTTGAAATAGAAAAATAAAAACTACCTTTCATAACACTTAGACAATTGCTTTATTTAATCATCAACAAAGTTGAGAGATGCAACACAGGACTTACCTTGACACACAAACGATGCAGGCGATTCCCCAGGGTGTACACGGGCTGTGATGAAAACAATCTTTTGTTCCACTCCTGGTTTGAGATTTACTATGGACAGGGGAAATAGTGAAGAATCAAAGATCAAGCAAATTGTAAGGAGGCATCATTAGTGTTTAATTCTTATAATAAGCATCCTCATTAATAGTTTTAGTTACCAATTGATTTTATACTGCAAGAATAAATATCAGCATAGTCAAAATGTAACTGCTGCAAATTAAATAGGATCAATACAATAATCTGATCATTAAAACAATTTTTCTTTACGTTAAACTTTATGGGCAGGATTTTGCCCTTGGCAGGGGTGCTTGGCGGGGCAGGTGGGAAGCCAACTGCTGCCCACAATTGGCTCTGCACCACAATTTCACGTGGGTGGGCCAATTAAGGCCTGCCCTGCATGGAGCACAAGTGGCAACGCTGATTGCTGCCTGTGCGGGTGGGGGGAGGAGGGAGAGCCAAGCCTAGCGCGCAGTTTGCACATGCGTAAGAAAGGGCATTTCAAACTCTGTGAGGCATGGAGTTGCGTCAAGGAGATTGAAGCGCTGTGTAAAAAAAGATAATGAAGAGAATAAAAATTTTATAAAACATGTCCCCTCATGTAACTCTGTCACATGAGCTGGGACATGTTTTAATTCAAAAATAAAGTTTTTATTTAATGTTTATTTGCTTTAGGAAACTTCATCCCTCTCGTGAGTGAGGCTTCCTAAAAAATGAAAAGGCCACTTGGCCTTTTCGCCTGCCATTAGGTTGGATGAGCATTGTAAATTTAAATTTAATTAGATTGTTAATGGCCTTAATAGGCCTTTTAATTATCGGTGGGCACGCAACCAACTCTGGAATGCCCGACGTCATTGCGCGTCATTTTACGCTCGTGCATGTTGGGCGCGTGTCCGCATGCCGAGCATAATATTCTGCCCTATGCCTATTTTTCTTGAACATTAGAAGAGTGCTTGAAAATTGTGTTAATGACAAACATAAACAGTTTTGCATGTTGATTTGCTTGTAATTTTTGCTCGTAATGGTAACATTATGTCATGCAGTGAATCCAAGTTTCATTTAATGTAGCTATTGAAATACTATATTAGGACATCCTAAATTGTGAATTATGTTGTTAAACTTTTTATAAACTACCTAGGAAACCCAAAATCAAAACAGTTTCTGAAGAAATGAGCTTAATTCCCAATGAGTTCCCCTTTAAACTTGTGCAGCTATTGTCGGGTGGGGCGGAGGAGCTCAGAGAAAATACATTTCAGGTAATTAAAGCAAAAAAGAGACTAGACTTCAAGAACTAAAATTACTTCTTTCGCATTATCATTTTTTTCTTCAACAGATGTACACATATCCATTATTTGAGATTCAAGCATTTTTAGCAAGCATGAAAACAGTGCCCTTTCTAAGGTTTCTTAGTTCCATGGAGGAGTTTTTTTATTATTATTCGTTCATGGGATGTGGGTGTCACTGGCTAGGACAGCATTTACTGCCCAATCCTTATTGTCCTTGAGAAGGTGCTGGTGAGCCACCATCTTGAACCACATGTGGTGTAGGTACACCCAGAGTGCTGATAGGAAGAGAGCTCTAGGATTTTGACCCAGCAACAGTGAAGGAACAGTGATATAGTTCCAAGTAAGGACGGTGAGTGACTTGGAGGGGAACATGTAGGTGGTGGTGTTCCCATGCATCTGCTGCCCTTGTATACCTTGTTATGAAAGGTTTGGAAGTTGCTGTTGAAAGAGCCTTGGTGAGTTGCTGCAGTACATCTTGTAGATGGTACACACTGCTGCCAATGTGCAAGGTGGTGGAGGGATTGAATGTTTTAGATGATGAATAGGGTGCCAATCAAATGGGCTGCTTTGTCCTGGATGGTGTCGAGCTTCTTGAGTGTTTTTGAAACTGCACTCATCCAGGCAAGTGGAGAGTATTCCATTACACCCCTGACTTGTACCTTGACTTGATAAATTCAGAGTGTGGTGTACAAATGCATTAAAGCGCTGAGTTGTCATCCTTCACCCTTGATTTATTACCCAGTGCCTAGCCTAGGATACCAACTAGAAGTTAGGTACTTTTTAATTCGAGCTAGGGGCCATGTGGAAGCGGGCACAGGTGGGTGCCATTTTACAGGTGGGTGAACCAATTAAGGCCCGCCCAGCATGATGCACACATGGAAGCGCTGTGTGCTCCCTGTGCAGATGGAGTGGGGGTTGCCTGAGTCGGGAGTGCACTCTTTCACGCATGCGTGCGATAGAGCACAGAAAGAGCCTCAGGGAGATTAGTTTTAAGTCCAAAAAGTGTAATAAAGCAGCGAGAAAATTTTTATGACATGTCCCCTCATGTGAAACTGCCACATGAGCTGGGACATGTGCATTAATTTTAATAAAAATTTCTGAAAATTTTAAATCATTCATGAAACCTCATCACGGCTGTGGATGAGGTTCTATGAAAAATGCAAAGGTCGCCTGGGCGCTTTGCTTGCCCACCAACCTTAAGGTTAGACGGGCAGCTCAGCTGATTGTCTTAATTGGTTTTTAACAGGCCTTAATAGGCCTTTGACAGTTCGGCAGATGCACAGCTGAGTCGGCTGCATGCCCGCCAAACTGAAAATCTAAATGACGCGTGCTGTCGTCAGGACACATGACCGACGTCATCCCACATCATTTTACGCCTCAGTGAATGGGCCTCACCCCAGTCACTGAGCTGAAGATTCTGCCCATAGTGCAAGTACACATAGGCCACATGAGTTAGCAGTACTATTAGACACTGGAAAGCAAGTCAGGTACTAACATTCTTGGAAGAAGATTGGTGTTTAGTGTAAGGAGTGAGGGCTCTGGGGAAAATAGTTTCATAAGCAAATACAAATTCATAATATGGCCATAATAAATTTTCACTTGTGCAAATGGCTCAGCTCTCACTCTATCAATAAGCAAATGAATAAAGTTATCAGATGTTAGAATATTTTTGAGCAGCCTTTAATATAGCAGATATTAATAGATATTCGAAGCCCACTAACTTCACATCAGACAGTGTCTCATTCATATAGTGCCATATTGTAACAAATGTACAATTACAGAGCATAAGTTTGTTTGGTAAGTACTTCTCATAATTAAGTTTCCAATGAGAATTGGAAATGTTGCAAACTATTTCCACAAACCTAAGGAAATTATAGATTCAATTGTTATCAAAAGTGGGACAGGACTAGTTCTGTTTTTACAGCAGGAAACATTTCATATTTTACTTTGGTTAGACAAATAAAGTGAATTAACATCAGTGGTTAAGAATAATATATCAAAAGGAAGATACTATGAAAAAGAATCCGAGAATGCTGGAAATACACAGCAGTTCTGGTAGCACCTGTGGAGAAAGATACAGAGTTAATGGGCCAGATTTTTGCCATTTAGACACGATGTTCAAATTGGGAAATATCAGGCCCACGGATCCAAGCAGTTCAGAGACAGAGGTGGAGGTGCGCCCTGATGAGGACAAGGGCAGATGATGTCCCAGGCCTGATATAAGTAGCTGCCCTGGACACCGTTCCTGCTGTGAGGGATGAAGGCTGATGCGTTCTTGCAGGAGAAGTCTGTCAGCAATCACGTAAGTAAGAACTGTAATTGTTGGTCAACTGGTTCACTGAGAGTAAAGGCCCATTATGAGCCTTCCATAGAAAATCATAGATCTTGATGCTGCCTATTGACCTTATTTAATGAAGGACATATTTGGTTGATAAATATATCAGGCAAAAAACAATAAATGTGGGAAGACTGCAATATATATAATATTATCTGAGAATTTTTTTTTTAACGTCAACTACAGCCGGGATTTTCGCTCGTGAGCACAGAAATGGGACATTTCCCAGCTCTGCCAACTCGACCCTTGAAAAAGGGGCCCAGAAGGTTGGAATTACATTCTAGGCGTTGCTGGATTAGAAGTCGAGCCCACCGCTACCATAACGAGCAGGAAGCTGCCGGGTGCAGAGGCAGACGGGGCGGAAGGCCTGCCTCTGCGCTGCGGTACTTTGTTGAAGATATTTTAAAATTTATTAAAAAGCAACTCTCCAGTCCTCACTCATCACCTCTTTCACATTCCTTCCTCATGCCCCATCCATGCCAACATATGCCACCTCATGTCGCCCACCCACTCCTCTTAGCCCCTCAGACACTCCATGACACCCCATGCCCCTCTACCCACCCCCAATGGCTCCTCATACCACAACTTAGTGCCAACTCATGCCATCCATGCCCCTGCACAGCCCTTTGCCCATACCCACTCCATGCTAACTCACCTAGTATCCACCATGGGCAAACCTCAGAAGTCATGTGGTTGTGTAGTGGTATTGTCACTTGGCTAGTAATCCAGAGACCCAAGGTATGGCTCTGGGGACCCGGGTTTGAATCCCACCATGGCAGATGGTGGAATTTGAATTCAATAAATATCTGGAATTAAAAGTCTTATGATGACCATGAATCAATTGTCATAAAAACCTACCTGGTTCACTAACACCCTTTAGGGAAGGAAATCTGTTTGTCCGCAAGAATGACCCAAACCTCCCTGTCGCTTGCCATTTTAACACTCCACCCTGCTCTCTTGCCCAGGTCTGTCCCTGGCTTGCTGCATTGTTCCAGTGAAGCCCAACGCAAACTGGAGGAACAACACCTCGTCTTCCGACTAGGCACTTTACAGCCATCCGGATTGAATATTGAAATCAGCAACTTTAGGTCATGAGCTCCCTCCCCCATCCCCACCCCCTTTCTGTTTCCCCCTTCCTTTTCTTTTTTTTCCAATAAATTATATAGATTTTCCTTTTCCCACGTATTTCCATTATATAAAAAAAATTTTTTTTTTTTTACATCTTTTATGCTCTCCCCACCCCACTAGAGCTATACCTTGAGTGCCCTACCATCCATTCTTAATTAGCACATTCGTTTAGATAATATCACGGACTTTAACTTTAACACCTATGTGTTCTTTTGTACTATTTTTGTTGACATCTTTTGATGATCTGCTTCTATCACTGCTTGTTTGTCCCTACAACCACACCCCCACTCCACCTCTCTCTCTCTCTCTCCGCCCCCCCACACACACACCTTCAACCAGCTTATATTTCAACTCTTTCTTGGACTCGAACTCAAGTTCTGTCGAAGGGTCATGAGGACTCGAAACGTCAACTCTTTTCTTCTCCGCCGATGCTGCCAGACCTGCTGAGTTTTTCCAGGTAATTCTGTTTTTGTTTTTGTTTTGGATTCCCAGCATCCGCAGTTTTTTTGTTTTTATCTCTGTGTTTAATTGACTGCCACTGCTCTTCAAGAAATGCCTACCTCCTTGAAGAAGTTCTGTTCTTTTCTGCGACAAGATTTCCGTTCCTCTCTTTTGCCCTGCTCACCTTCCACACTTTCCATTTCCCTCCTGGTGTTTGACAAGGTGTTTACTAAAACCCGCTTTCACAGCCACATCTCCTTTCTCAGTGACTGTCACCATCTCCGACTTACCCCACGTGGATTTCAACTGAAATTCCACCCCTCATGTTTCGAACCCACCCAGGATTACAGGTATCTCCGGGACATAAAACATTTCTCGGACTGCTGTTGCCATCACATTCTGAAATCCACACTCAGTGCCATGCGCCGCCATATGAACACACTCGACCTCTCCCTCCAGCAGCACCGCCGTACCCTTTTTCAAAGCTGCGGGTGCCCCCAGTTTCATTTTATCCTTCGGCTCATCCGATGCCTCAACAAGAAACTTTTTCTCTTTCTCTCAAGTGCTAAGGAACGCAAGCTCCAACAACTCATCGACACCAACACCCATCTAGGACCCTCCACTCCGGCCTGTCCCTCCGTCCCCACCCCATCTTCCAATCCCAACCCCAGCCATGTATTCACTATACCCCCTGACATTCCCCTCTCCAATGCTGAACGTTCAGTGCTCAGCAAAGGACTTAGTTTCATACCCTTACGCCCTCACCTCAATGAATTTCGGGCTCGGCATGTTGCTGAACTCTTCTTCCACCGTCTTCGTCTCCGGGCTCACTTCTTTGGGCAGGAGTCCTCTCCCAGTTCAACGGATCCTTTTACCCATCTCCAATATTCTCCCTCCAGCTGGACCCCTCCCTCTGGATTCTTACCTTCTCTTGATCTTTTCATTGAGAACTGTCGGCGCGACATTAGTCATCTCAATTTCTCTGCTCCTCTCACCCATTCTAACCTGTCTCTCTCTGAACTTACTGCACTCCATTCTCTCAGGTCCAACCCTGACATTGTCATCAAACCCGCTGACAAGGGTGGTGCTATTGTTGTCTGGCGCACTGACCTCTACCTCGCGGAGGCTGAGCGTCAACTCGCAGACACTTCCTCCTACCTCTCCCTGGACCATGACCCCACCACTGAACATCAAGCCATTGTTTCCAAGACCGTCACTGACCTCATCTCCTCTGGGGATCTCCCTCCCACAGCTTCGAACCTGATAGTCGCCCAACCTCGGACGGCACGCTTCTATCTCCTACCCAAAATCCACAAACAGAACTGCCCCGGTAGACCGATCGTCTCAGCTTGCTCCTGCCCCACAGAACTCATTTCTCGTTATCTTGACTCCCTTCTCTCTCCCCTTGTCCAGTCCCTTCCCACCTACATCCGTGATTCCTCTGACACCTTACGTCACATCAACAATTTCCAGTTCCCTGGCCCCAACTGCTTCCTCTTCACCATGGACGTCCAATCCCTCTACACCTCCATCCCCCACCAGGATGGTCTGAGGGCCCTTAGCTTCTTCCTCGAACAGAGGCCCGAACAATCCCCATCCACCACTACTCTCCTCCGTCTGGCTGAACTTGTTCTCATGCTGAACAATTTCTCCTTCAACTCCTCTCACTTCCTCCAAATAAAAGGTGTGGCTATGGGTACCCGCATGGGCCCCAGCTATGCCTGTCTCTTTATGGGGTATGTGGAATATTCCTTGTTCCAGTCCTACTCCGGCCCCCTTCCACAACTCTTTCTCCGGTACATCGATGATTACTTCGGTGCCGCTTCATGCTCTCATCGGGACTTGGAAAAATTTATTAATTTTGCTTCCAATCTCCACCCCTCCATCATTTTCACGTGGTCCATCTCTGACACTTCCCTTCCCTTCCTTGACCTCTCTGTCTCAATCTCTGGTGATAGACTGTCCACCAATATCTATTACAAACCCACCGACTCCCACAGCTATCTCGACTACAGCTCCTCACACCCCGCTTCCTGTAAGGACTCCATCCCATTCTCTCAGTTCTTTCGCCTCCGTCGCATCTGTTCCGATGATGCTACCTTCAAAAACAGTTCCTCTGAAATGTCCTCCTTCTTCCTTAACCGAGGTTTTCCATCCACGGTCGTTGACAGGGCCCTCAACCGTGTCCGGCCCATCTTCCGCGCATCCGCCCTCACGCCTTCTCCTCCCTCCCAGAAACATGATAGGGTCCCCCTTGTCCTCACTTATCACCCCACCAGCCTCCGCATTCAAAGGATCATCCACCGCCATTTCCGCCAACTCCAGCATGATGCCACCACCAAACACATCTTCCCTTCACCCCCCCATCGGCATTCCGTAGGGATCGCTCCCTCCGGGACACCCTGGTCCACTCCTCCATCACCCCCTACTCCTCAACCCCCTCCTATGGCACCACCCCATGCCCACGCAAAAGATGCAACACCTGCCCCTTCACTTCCTCTCTCCTCACCATCCAAGGACCCAAACACTCCTTTCAAGTGAAGCAGCATTTCACTTGCATTTCCCCCAACTTAGTCTACTGCATTCGTTGCTCCCAATGTGGTCTCCTCTACATTGGAGAGACCAAACGTAAACTGGGCGACCGCTTTGCAGAACACCTGTAGTCTGTCTGCAAGAATGACCCAAACCTCCCTGTCGCTTGCCATTTTAACACTCCACCCTGCTTTCTTGCCCACATGTCTGTCCTTGGCTTGCTGCATTGTTCCAGTGAAGCCCAACGCAAACTGGAGGAACAACACCTCATCTTCCGACTAGGCACTTTACAGCCATCTGGACTGAATATTGAATTCAACAACTTTAGGTCGTGAGCACCCTCCCCCATCCCCACTCCCTTTCTGTTTCCCCCTTCCTTTTTTTTTTCCAATAAATTATATAGATTTTCCTTTTCCCACCTATTTCCATTATATAAAAAAAAAAAATTTTTTTTTTTTTACATCTTTTATGCTCTCCCCACCCCCACTACAGCTATACCTTGAGTGCCCTACCATCCATTTTTAATTAGCACATTCGTTTAGAAAATATCACCAACTTTAACTTTAACACCTATGTGTTCTTTTGTACTATTGTTGTTGACATCTTTTGATGATCTGCTTCTATCACTGCTTGTTTGTCCCTACAACCACACCCCCACTCCACCTCTCTCTCTCTCTCTCTCTCTCTACACCCCCCACACACACACCTTAAACCAGCTTATATTTCAACTCTTTCTTGGACTCAAACTCAAGTTCTGTCGAAGGGTCATGAGGACTCGAAACATCAACTCTTTTGTTCTCCGCCGATGCTGCCAGACCTGCTGAGTTTTTCCAGGTAATTCTGTTTTTGAATCTGTTGTCCTTAACTGGTCTGGCTTACATGTGACTCCAGGCCCACAGCAAAGTTGGTGACTCTTAAATGTCCTCTGAAATGGCCCAGCAAGCCACTTGGTTTATCAAATTGCTAGAAAGTCAAGAAGGAATGAAACAAGACAGACCAACAGGCATCAACCTAGGCACCGGAAACAACAATAGCAATTGGAGATTGGAGCCCTGTGGACCCTGCATAGTCCTCCTTACTAACATCTGGGCTCTTGTGCCAACATTGGGAGAACAATCTCACAGATTAGTCAAGCAACAGCCTGACATAGTCATCCTCACAGAATCATACCTTACAGATAATGTTCCAGAAGCTACCATCACCATCCCTGGGTATGTCCTGTCCCACTGGTAGGACAGATGACCCAGTAGAGGTGGTGGCATACAGTTGGGGGTGAATTGGCCTGGGAGTCCTCAACATCGACTCTGGGCCCCATGAAGTCTCATGGCATCAAGTCAAACATGGACTTGGAAACCTCCTGCTGATTACCATGTGCTGCTGCCCCACCACCACCCCCACAGCTGATGAACTCATGCTCCTCCATTTTGAACACCATTTGAAGGAAGCACTGTGGGTGGCAAGGGCACAGAATGTACACTGAGTGGGGGACTTCAGCAAGAGTGCTTCGGTAGTACCACTAAAGACAGAGCTGGCCCAGTCCTAAAGGACATAGTTGCTAGGCTAGGTCTGCGGCAGGTGGTGAGGGAACCATCAAAATTGTAAAACATACTTGACCTCATCCTCACCAACTTGCCCGCTGCAGATGCATTTGTCCATGACAGTACTGGTAGGAGTGACCACTGCACAGTCCTTGTGGCGACGAGGTCCCATCTTCACATTGAAGATACCCCCCATCATGTTATGTAACACTATCACTGTGCTAAATGGGATAAATTTTGAACAGATCCAGCAACTCAAGACCGGGCAACCATGAGATACTGTGGACTATCAACAGCAGCAGAATTGTACTCAACCATGGTCTGTAACCTCAGGGTCACTCAGGTTCTGACCTCTTTACAGCCTAGATTCAAACATGGACAAAAGAGCTGAACTCCAGAGGTGAGGTGAGAGTGACTGCCCTTGACATCAAGGCAGCGCTTGACTGAGTGTGGCATCAAGGAGCCCTAGCAAGATTGGAGTCAAAAGAATCAGTGGGAAAATCCCTCACTGATTGGACTCATATCTAGCACAAAGGAAGATGGCTATGGATGTTGGAGGTCAATCATCTCAGTTCCAGGACATCACTGCAGGAGTTCTACAGGGTAGTGTCCTAGGCGCAGCCATATTCAGCTGCTTCATGAATGACCTTTCTTCCATCATAAGGTCAGAAGTGGGGATATTTGCTGATGATTGCACAATGTTCAGCACCATTCATTTACTCTCACAGTGTTAATAGTTACTTTCATGCACCTTGCAAATAAAGTCTATAATTTCCCCAATGGATGCAGTGATATTGTAGAGTAATAGTTACAATAACCAGGTAAACATAAAGCACTAGGTCCTTACCAGTAGCAATGAAGACTGCAACCAGTAGTCTTAGTGTCAGCATGAGTAATGCGAGGGTGTGACCATATATGTCTAGCAGTGTAAGGCAGAGCCCTCATTCATGATGTTCAGAGAAGGTTTTAGTCTACCAAGGGGTGAAGACATCGTAGGCCATTTCAACATTTGTTGTCCATCCATAGCTGCATTTATGATGATCTGACTTCTTGAGAAGCTTCATCTGGTATAGGCCTACCCATAGTAAGGAAGACTGTGAGACACGCTTGATCCATTACAGTGATGGCATAGCGGTTCCTCTGCAGGTCAGAATGTTATGTGTCTTTGATGGAAGCTTCAATGCAATTGGTGCCTTTGTCCTTCTATATGGTGGACGCCATGGGCTGACAAGGACCCTCAGTGAGTTGCAGCATCGCATGTTGTAGATGACACACACTGTTCATACTGTGCGTCGATGATTTGTGGTCACTGTGGAAGGAGGTGGATGGTGTGGTGAGTACGTGTGGCTTTGTCTTACACAGTGTCAAGTCACTGCATTTCCATTGGCCCAGCATTCATATATGCATGTCCAGAGTCTTATCTCAGTCTGCACACATGCACTGTTGACACGATGGACAGGCTCAACATGAGGTGAAGCTGTCTCTGGTTAATTGCCAGCCTCTAACATACAATTGAATTCCCAGCTTTTAAAGGAAATTTCAAAGTCAGAATGGGGACAATGGTGAACCCAAGGGTGAAAATGGTGTGGAATTCATCCATCGTGATGACATTGAATGTCAAGCATTATTGTTGGCATTCTCTCTTCTTGGGGTTGGGCATTTCCTGGAAGTTGCATGGTGCCAATGTTAATGGATGCTTATGTGGCAATGGCTCACCAGGGACTTGCTGCTGGATATGCAGTGATATTCTCAGGGCTGCCTAGGTGAACTGCTTCTGTGTTAAGAGGTCCCTGGCGACAATGGCGTCCTGTATGGATCAGGCCATGGATAGCCAAGCATGTCCCTCAGGATGACTTCCACGGTTACCCTCCTCCTTGGTGGCATCTTTATCGGAGGTGATAATGCCCTCCTCAGCCTCTTTGCCCTCTTTCTCCACCTCCTCCTCCTCCTCCGATGATATAGCTCTTTCAACAGCATCTGGCCCCTCAAGGTGAATGCTCTTCCGCTGTGCCATATTATGCAGCATGTAGCAAAACACCAATATCCTCAACACCCTTGGAAGCATGTACTGGAGTCCTCCTCCTGAGCAGTCAAGGCATCCAAACTGCATCTTTAACAGGCTACTAGCCTGCTTGATGAAAGTCTTTGTCTGCAAGTGGCTGTTGTAGCAACATTGGGGGCCTGCCTCCCGTTACTTCAAGTGAGTAAGCAGCTGCTTCCTTAATGGGTACCCTTTGCCCCCAGAAGCCAACAATGGATCAGGGGTCTAGACAGGAAAGGTTATGGTGGGCATGACTGCCTCAGAATGGATAAGCCATGGCAGCTGCCGGGGAAATATGCACATATATGCACTTTTTGTGGTCACACACAAACTGCATGTTGATAGAATGGAATGAACAATTTTCTGTTCACAAATATCTCTGGCAGCTACATTGATGCCCTTATAATGATGCGGGTACTCCTTGAACTTGTGGGAAGCTGGCTATGGAGGTGAAGCCCGTTGCCCTCTGTGTATGCAACACCACATCTGTGGGGAAGTTGATGTGTTCTCCCACACAAACAAAGAGTGCATTGATGATGGAGGTAATGCACCGGTGGGCAGCTGATTGAGAGATACTGCAGAGGTCTGTGGCAGATCCCTTGAAGGAGCTACCTGCATAGAAATTGAAGGTCACAGTAATCTGGAGTGCAACAGACAGGGCATGGGGATCAGTTGATTGTGGCGCGAAGTCTTCCTCCACCATGGCATAGATGTCTCTCACCATTTCTCATGAAATTTGGAGCCTTCGCCAACACTGCTTCTCGGTTATGTCTAGAAAGCTTCTTCAGAGACAGTACCCTTTTCGACCAGGGTAATACTTCCTCCTCTGTGGTGGCTCTGCCAACTGCTGCTTGGGTACCCTGGCTCTGACCGCACGTTACTGCTGCTGCTGCTGCTCTTCTTCTGTCACCTGTATTTGGGAAGGTCCATCCATTTTGTTCAGCTCCCATCTTTCACGAAATGCACTTCATTCAATGAGCCTGGCAGTCTATCTTGTCGTCCATTTGCCTGCCTGAAGCAAGCAATAGTCCTCAGGGGTCACACGGATCTCCCCTTTATTTATCACAACCCCACACCCCCACTCACGTCCCCTTGTGGTCTGCAACCAACATCTATCTCTGAAGTAAGGCTTCAATCATTAAAATGTTACTGTTCAGAGCTCTTTACAAAGATACATACTTTATATGAGGCGTTCAGAGACGTTTATGCCTCCCCATAAATTTGTGAGTTAAGGCACTGGAACTGAAAAAATTGGATCTGTTTGAACTCAGCACAATTTTCAAATGGCCCAGCAAATTTGTGTTTCATGCCTGTGCAATTCATGCCCTGCCCCCTTTCCCCTACTGGTAATAATGGTATCTGCTGAATATGGGGACAGGACTTCCTTAAAGTCACAGGCCTGAAATATTGGATAAGAATTTCCCGTGGGCTTCAGGACCCTGACAACAGGACCAAATGAGGGACTTGAGCCCACACTGCTGGGAGTCAAGCTGAGCAAGCTATTTTCCCAGAGACAATCTCCTAATTGGCCACCTCAAAGCTCACTGTCCATATAGAGGATGTTGGAGGAGCTCCCAATACTGTAAGTTGAATTTCAGGGATTGCAGAGTCTCAGCAACCCCACCAAGAGAGGTGGGCACTGCTCAGGCCAGTAGGAGAACATGAGTCTGTCTCAAAATTAAAGTGCCCTCAGAGAGGTCAAAATAATAATTTAGAGGGACCAAGCAGGGAGGTCCTCACACTCCTCTGGCATCAGTGTTTGGGTGGCAAGTGCAGGTCATCTCCATTGAGCTGTCAGGCTCCACACGTGACATGAGGCTAATCTGCCGCTGGCAAAATGCCAGCGATTGCTCTAAATGGCTCCTTAATGAGGCCTTAAATATGCAAATTAGTTTCTCACTGCTCTGAATTCCCCTCCCTCCACCCGCGCCACTGCTCCCACCATCCCAGGGCCTGGAAAATTCTGCTCGTTAACTTGTTTCTCTATCTGCAGATGCTGTTAAGTATTTCTAGCATTTTCTATTATTATTATTTAAAAATAATATATACTGCATTGCTCTACAAAATACTGAAGGAAGGAGAATCAGTGAAATATTTCCCAGCAATAGAAACCATTAAGATTTTATTCAAGAATGAAAACCTCTGTAGAACTGGTCTGTCAGAGTATGTAGAGCATATGTATTTCATTATATACTGTGATTAATATCAGCAAAACTTATTCACCAATATTACAGCCTTTTACATTTTATTCATGCAACAAAAAAAACCTGAAGTTGAATGTATCCACGTCAAGCCTCTTGGGTACATAAATTCTATCACCTTCTCCTTTAAGGGAACACTCCAATTACATACAAACATTGCAGGAATCAGCAAGAATCAGACAATGTTTAAATAACTTTAGTGAAAGCAGCAAAATATAATTATGTTATGGCTCTTGTGAATAGAAATACAGCCTCTTAAGCAAAAGAGAAAGAAACACTCAGCTATGAAAGTCACATTAACAGATTATTGATTGAATCCTTCAATTGAATTGAAATGTTACAGTAAATTAAAACCACTGTAAATATGTAAGGAACATCAACAATAAAAAATTAACTAGGGAAATAAGCTAAAGGTAATAGATATGGAAGATTTCAACAAGGCTGGATCTTCAGAGAAGCGATAATTATCATTAGATTGCTGCTCCACTCAAACCTTTCCACGCCTAGATGCTGCTCTGTATTTCTTCCCAGGTTCTTCAAAAATGTGGAGTGCAGCATCCCTCGGAGAGCTCCATCACAGAGCTGTAGCATCGGGGTAAGTCAAGACAGGTTCCCTTTTTACAGCACTAGCTGCCATACGGTAAGTTTAAATGTCCCGTGTCAATGTTAATAAATGATGAATGAATGAATGTGAGTGGATGAATGAGTGAACGGATAGGATGGTAGGGTGGGTAGGTGGGTGAGGTTAGTGGGTAAGTGGATAGGGGGGCAGGTAGATGAGGTGTCAGGTGGGTAGGGTGGTAGGTGGGTTGGGGGTTAGTCAGGTCAGGTCATGAGAAGCAGTCAGGTCAGGAGCTGGTCAGGTCAGTACAGGGGGGAATGGGGTGGTAGGATTAGTCAGGTCTGGTCAGGGGTAGTCAGGTAGTCAGGGTTTGGTCAGGTAGGGTCAGGGGGTAATCCGGAGGGGATCAAGGGGGTAGTCATGGAGTTGACGGGGGAGCTAGAGGAGTAAGTGCAAGTGATTGGGTGGTCAGTTCTGTAGTTATCCAGGAGTTAGACTTGGATTTTTCTGTCTAACATTTCCTGGGTAATTATTCAGGTAAATCCCACAGAACTGTTCAATGTCTCCGACTGTAGTTCAGAGTCATTCGCAGAGGGTCCCACAGAACAGGGGGATTGCCCATCGGAAGTTCAAACTTCCTGGGCAATTCCCACGGATGTCAATGTATTGGGACTTCCACGGGATCCTGATGCACACCTTGAGTCATACATCCGGTCTCCGATGATCCGGACACGGGGATACCTGGGTCATTATGACTCCGATATTAATGTAAAAGCAAGTTCCAAGCAATGCAGAGGCAAGGAAATAAATGGGAATGAAAAACCTTAAGTAAAGTCAGCGGGTCAGATTCTCCATTTCGGCTGATTGAGGCAATACATTTTTACTTCAATGTTTTGTGTCTTCAAGTTGTATGCTGGGCAAGCTGCTGACCCACATGATGCAATCTCAAGTTGACTATTCAAAGGCCCAATGCAGAAATGTGAAATTGGAGGAGCCAAGAGGTGTTTATGATGGATGCACAAAGAGTAAGTGCAGCATCCAGATTTAATGATGTTTCCCCGGAATTACTGCTGGGTGCCATCACATACAAGAGAGGCATACTTTTCTCCAGCAACGGAGGAAGAAAATTGCAGTTGTCATCAAGAGGTGTGGTTGGAGGTAGCTGAGGAGCTGACCAGCAAGTGCACTGTGCCCAGTCTTGGATGCAGTGCAGAAGACAGTTTTATAACCTAACCAGATCAGGAAAAGTAAGTACATTAGCCAATGTGCCTACATCTGTGGTGTAAACTTTCCCCTTTTCGCTCTTAGCAAACATACTCCATCACTTCTCTCCTCACACCCACTTAAGTTTCAGTAGCATCTTCACTTTCTGTACCCTTCCTCAGCTCCCCAAATATTCATGCATCACTGTTATATACAAAGCATATGCAATGTGATGCATCTGTCTCATAGTTCACAATTCACAAGTGAACACAAGCAGACATTGGTGGCAGGAATGCCTGTGTACAGCCCTCAAAAGCTGTGGGTGGTGGGGTAGTGGGGATCGTGGTGGTGGTGGTGGGGGGGTGGTGTGGGGGGGTGTGGGAGGAGGGGTTGGGGGGGTCACTGAGTGGTTGGGGGGTGGGGGTGAACAATCCTGTCCAAACACTGCTCAGCTGGATACAAATGCCAATCCCCAAAAGACCAAAATTGAGATTGGGAATGCAGGAGGTGCATCAAGAACTTTGTGTGGTACTGACAGATGTGCTATATGTGCTCTCTGTAATAGAAGAGAGGATGGAGCACTCTAAGTGAAATGTTACTGCTTTGGTGGAGCAGGTAATAGTGGGAATATCTACCATGGAGAGACTGGCCAGTCTTTCCACTGAACTTCAAATAGAGGTCTCAAATGAGTCCCTGCAGGCTATGACCATGGCAACAATATATACAGCTGAAACAAAAACAAAAAATACTGGAAAAACTCAGCAGATCTAACAGTATCTATGGTGAGAAAAAAAAGAGTTCACGTTTTGAGTCCTTATGGCTCTTCTTCAGAGCTAAAGAGAAGTAAAAATGTAATGAAAAGTAAATGTAATTAAGGGGGGTGGAGCAGATGAAGCTGGATAGTTGGTGGAGGCAAAGGAGAGATTGCCAGAGGTGTCATGGACAGAAGGACAAAGGGGTGTTAATGATAGTGATACTGGTTAAATGAGGTGCTGATGGTGGCATTAAGGTCAGAAAGCAGAATGTGATAATGGCAGGACAAGGGTAAGCACTCTGGAAAGAACAACATGAACAAGTGACAGATGGTCCTTGTGGGGGTGGGGTGCAGGAAGGGACGGACGGTGGTGGGAAAAAAGATTGAGAATAGGATAAAAGGTGGGGGTAAAATAATGAATAAAAATGAAAATAAATAAAAATAAAAATAAGTGGATAAAATAAAAATTTTAAAATTAAAAACTAAAAATCAAGAAATGAGAATGAACATTGTAAAAAGGGGATACATAGGGGGTAAGGATGGAGGAGAGAGTTAATGGTCTGAAGTTGTTGAACTCAATGTTATGTCTGGAAGGCTGTAAAGTACCTAATCAGAAGATGATGTGCTGTTCCTCCAGTTTACGTTGGGCTTCACTGGAACATTGCAGCAGGCCAAGGATGGACATAGGGGATTGAGAGCAGGGAGAGGTGTTGAAATGGCAAGCAACAGGAAGATCTTGGTCATGCTTGCCGACAGACCGAAGGTGTTCTGCAAAGCTGTCACCCAGTCTGCATTTTGTCTCTCCAATGTAGAGGAGACAACATTGGGAGCAGAGAGTGCAGTAGACCAAATTGAAGGGGATGCAAGTGAAGTGCTGCTTCACCTGAAAGGAGTATTTGGGCTCTAGGATGGTGAGGAGGGAGGAGGAAAAGGGACAGGCATTGCACCTTCTGCGATTGCATGGGAAGGTGCCGTGGGAGGGAGATGAGGTGTTGGGGGTGATGGAGGAGTGGACCAGGGTGTCCTGGAGGGAATGGTCCCTACGGAGTGCCAACAGTGGCGGGGTTGGGGGGGGGGTGGGGGGCGGCGGTGGGGGGAGGTGGTGGTGGAATTGGCAGAAATCAGAAATGGCGGAGGATGACCCTTTGAATGCGGAGGCTGGTGGGGTGAAAGATGGGATCAAGGGGGACCCTATCATGGTTCTGGGAGGAAGTAGAAGGTGTGAGGGCAGAGGGGCAGGAGATTGGTCATACACAGGTGGGAAACCTCGGTTAAGGAAGGAGGAAGACATGTCTGAAGCCCTGATCTGGAAAGTGGCATCATCGGAACAGATATAACAGAGGCAAAGGAACTGAGAGAATGGGATGAAGTCCTTACAGGAAGCAGGGTGTGAGGAGCTGTAGTCGAGGTAGCTGTGGGAGTCGGTGGGCTTGTACTGAATATTGGTGCGCAGCCTATTTCCAGAGATTGATACGGAGAGGTCAAGGAAGGGAAGGGAAGTGTCAGAGATAGACCACAGGGACCTGGTGGAGCGGTGGAAATTGGAAGCAAAATTGATAAATTATTTCAGGTCCAGACAAGAGAATGAAGTGACACCGAAACAGTCATCAATGTACTGAAACAAGAGTTGTAGGAGGGGGCCTGAGTAGGACTGGAACAAGAAATGTTTCACATACCTCATAAAGATTCAGGCATAACTAACCCCATGCTTGGAGATGGGTGTCCCATCTTCAATTGCCTCCTCTTCCCCTTCAATGCTCTCCTGATCCAAAATTGTCTAATGAGTGCCTCCTTCCTCTCCAACTATAATCCTTTGCATAACATTGTGCAGAATGCAACACACCATTTGATCCTGGACACCCATGCAAGCCAGTACCAAATGTCATCTCCAGACCTATCCAGACACCTGCAGCATATTTTCAATATTCTCATGGCTTCTCTATGATACACCTGGTGGTCATGTGGCTGTCTTTAGCATTCTTGTGCCATGCTACTTAGGTTCCTCATAGGTGTCATGAGCCAAGTTTGAAGAGTGATCAGCACCTGCTGATCTTTGACTGACCTCCTTGCAGTGTAGTGTCAAAAATATCCATGGTGCCTCTCATCCTGCTGTTATCTATTTGGAAGGCATCGAAATTCTCAAAAAACCTCTATGCTGACATTAACTCTCTGCTAAACATTTTGTCAGAGGAACTGAGCCTTTATTGAGTTTGGGCTACCTGAAATTGATAGATCCACATGAAGTGTACCTGGGACTCATCATCTTTTCACTGGTGAGTTTTTTGAGTACCAAGAAACCCATGCTGCAGACATTGAAATCTTTTGAGTTAAACCAATCAAACCAAATCAACAAAATGAAGGACAAATCAAGCACAGCCTCTAATTCAGGTCAGCTGTAAAACTAAAGACAAAATTTAAAGGAAACTTACAACTTTAAACCAAAATGTGATTAAGGGGGTCAATAAAGCACCCCAGTCCCTGCGGTGCCCACCGGGCACGGAAGGCCTCGAGAGTGCCGGCAGACACCGCATGCTCCCTCTCCAAAGACACCCGGCCGTGAACGTAGCCGCGGAAGAGGGACAAACAATCGGGCGGGACTCCCCCGTCAATCGCCCGCTGCCTGGACCTATTAATGGCCAACTTGGCCAGGCCCAGGAGCAGGTTCATGAGGAGGTCCTCCTCCTTCCCGACCCACCTCCACACCGGGTGTCCAAAGATCAGGAGCATGGGGCTGAAGTGCAAATAAAACATTAATAAAAGGTTTTTCAAATAAGCAGACATTGAATTCAAACAAATGTTAACCTGCATGAAAATAGCCTCATTTCTGTTAAATGCATATTAGTTGTATTTAATTGTATATTGATGGTGGGCATTAATGGGGAATTCACTTACGTCCTGATAAAAAAGGAATTTGACTGAAACTGTCATTGCTAGAGTAGGAGGTGCATGTTTGTAAGTTTAAATAAATGCTTATAAAAGCGCTTATAAAGATTGGTTCCAGTTCCATCCTGCACCACCTGGCTGTCTGGAGTATAATAATCTCCCCATGATTATCAAATTAAGAGTTGTGTTAAGTGCTGATTCACCTGTGCTACTCATTGCACTGGCTCCGGCAAGCAGGTTACTTGCATGTAGCCAGGTGCACTTCTGTTAAATCCAGATGTTGGTACTTTGAGTCAGGTTTCATTCGGGCTTCAATTTTCTCTTATTTTTATTATCCAGCCTTCCCCAACCCACCCATTCAATGGTGTTAAAATTTCTTATCTTTGCTTTTGTTTGTTATGAAAGCTTAGTATTTGCAAATATTTTAAAACAGTCTAAAGAGCACAAGTGGGCTGAAAATGGTAACATGTTCAAATTATTGATGCAAAGCCTTTAAAGGTAATCATTTAGAGTGATAAACTCAGCTCATATATAAAAATCCATTTCTCACAAAGCTTTCAATCTGAGCTATAATTTCAAGTTTAGCATTTTGAGTGACTAGTTGAAATGCTGAAAATGGATTATTTTTGTTAAAATTCTATGCAGGTTGCCTATTCTCCAATCCACATAACATAAGCTTGGCTGTAAATACCACTGCAATTTTAGAAAATCAAATCCACCCTTAATACTAGTGAACCAGTATATGCTTATCTGACTCCACTTTGACAGATGTGGAATTATTGTTTGAAGGTATTCAAAATAAATGACAGAACCCAACTCAAATATGAAATCCCACAGAACACAAGATAGGGAGGAAAAGAAATAAAGCCAGGAGTGATCTATCACTTGGAGTCACAGACACAAAACATGCTTTTATTTTCTTAATATTGAGCACAGTACTTTTTGTGACTGTGTAGTTATGGTTCTCAAATCTCAGAGGGCTACAATTGGGCACCGAATAGCCACCATACTCATAGTGTGTATCAGAAGCTGGAGGCCCAAGGCCGACCTTAAATTGAACACTGGGGGCCATTTCAATAGTACAACCAATTGCAACTATCTGTCATGCTCCAGGGGCAGATTCCCAGTCACTACAGGACTAAGTTGGACCATCTGCCTCATTGGCAATGGTCCTCAGATTAAGTTCTGCAGGAGAAGAGAAAAGGAACAAGATGGGTGCTCATGCAAGCTGGCAGTGACCGTAGTGATGCGGCAGATGCATGAGAAGCACTCCTAAATGAATCTACATGAAGATTAATTTAGAAAATAAAGTACATTTTTCAGGACATTTAAAGATTGTTGTTTGGGCTGCATGTAGATCTTGCATCCTCGTTGAAGCAGGCATCAAGGCAAAGGGAATTGCTGACTGATGTTAGTCCTTTGATTTGCTTATGTCATGGATCCAAGGCCTGTTTCAAGCCAGAGACACCTGGAAATCTGGGTTTATCAATATGGTGGTAACCCAATGCAGATTGCACAACCAGAAGTTGGTCCTTTCTGCCTTAGTTTTCTAATTGAGAACACAGTAACATAGGAAATCCTAGTCAAAAAAAAACCATGCTGCATGCAATCCACACTCTGGTAGTTGCACGATACAATGATAATATGTTGTCGGTCAAGCAGAGAGTCAATCTCTAACAATTAGCTTTCAACAGAACCAGACACAATGCAAGAAAACTCCAGCGAGAAAACAATTTGAAAGCCATAGGTCCAAAGTTACCTGTTCCTCCCAATCATGCTACACACTCGGGGCTGGATTTTTTGGCGCACTAGGATCCCCGCACTGACCCATGAAAAAATCGGGAGCGAAGGTTGTCCTGCAGGGATCTAATGACCGTGAGGCCATTAACTGGTTTAATGTGGAATTCCCACCCCTTTTGAACAGGAAGTCCCACCTCTGAGTGCCTCCGGCCAATCAAACGGCCAACAGCACTTTGGTCGCAGCAGCATGTGGGAGTGGCGGCCACTGCTGGGACTGCATACAGGCCCCAACCAGGAAGAGCCATGGAGCCAGAGTAAAAGCTAAGTTGGAATGGGTGGGCTACAGTGGGGCCAGGTTAGAAGGCCTTGGCGAGGAAGTTGACAGACCAATGTTGACAGGGTGGCAGAAGGGAACTAAATGGTAAGAAATGGGTCTGAGACTATGTTTTTAAACTTAAATAAGGACATTATGAGGGCCTGAAAGCAGAGCTGGCTAAAGTGAATTGGCAAATTAAGTTAAGAGATAGGTCAATAGAGATGCAGTGGCAAACATTTAAGGGGATATTTCAGAATACACAAAATTGATACATTCCAACAAGTAAGAATAGGTCCAAGGGACGGACACACCATCTGTGATTAACTAGAAAGGTTAAAGATAGTATCAAGCCTAAAGAAAGAGTATATAAGTGTGCAAAGATAAGTGGAAGACCAGAAGATTGGAGAGAATATAAGGAATAGCAAAGGCTGACTAAAAGATCAATAAGGAGAGAAAAATTAGAGTACGAGAGAAAGCTAGCTAGAAATATAAAAACAGATAGTGAGAGTTTCTATAAATATTTAAAAAATAAACGAGGGTCTGTTGGTCGTATAGAAAGTGAGTCTGGAGAATTGTTAATGGAAAATAATGAAATGGCATATGCATTGAACAGATATTTTGCATCAGTCTTCACTATAGAGGATACAAGTACATCCCAGAAGCAACTATAAACCAGGAAATGGAAGGGCGGGAGGAATTCAGGAGAATTACAATCACTAGAAAAGTGGTACTGAGTAAATTGTTGGAGCTACAGCTGACAAGTGCCTGGGTCCTGATGGACTTTATCCAAGGGTCTTAAAAGAAGTGGCTAATAAGATAGTTGATGCATTGGTTTTAATTTTCCAAAACTCACTAGATTTGGGAAATGTTCCATTAGATTGGAAGATAGCAAATGTAACTCCATTATTCTCAAATGGAGGGTGACAGAAAGCTGAAAACTACAGGCCAGTTAGCTTAACATCTCTAAAGGGAAAATGTTAGAAGCTATTATTAAAGAAGCTATAGCAGGGAACTTGGATAAGTTCAAGGTAATCAGGCAGAGTCAGCATGGTTCTGTCATGTTTAACCAACTTATTGGAATGCTTTGAGGAAGCAATATGTGCAGTGGATAAAGGGGACCCGGAGGATATACTGTACTTAGATTTCCAGAAGGCATTTGATAAGGTGCCACATCAAAGGCTATTGCAGAAAATAAAAGCTCATGGTATAAGGGGTAACATATTGGAATGGATAAAAGATTGGCTGGCTAACAGTAGGCAGAGAGTTGGCATAAATGTGTCTTTTTCAGGTTGGCAAGATGCAACAAGTGGTGTGCCACAGGGATCAGTGCTGGGACCTCAATTGTTTACGACTTATATAAATGACTTGGATGAAGGGATGGATGGGATGGCTGCCAAATTTGCTGATGACACAAAGATAGGTAGGAAAGTAATTTGTGAAGAGGACATAAGGAGGCTACAAAAAGATATAGATAGGTTAAGTGAATGGGCAAAGATCTGGCAAATTTGAGTATAATATGGGAAAATGTGAAATTGTCTATTTTGGTAGGGGGATTAATAGAGAGATATACAATCTAAATGGTGAGAGATTGAAGAGCTCTGAGATGCAGAAGAACCTGGGTGTCTTAGTGCATGAATCGCAAAAGGCTAGTATGCAGGTACAGCAAGTAATTAGGAAAGCTAATAGAATGTTATCATTTATTGTGAGAGGAATTGATTACAAAAGTATGGAGGTTAAGCTTCAGTCATACAGAGCACTGGTGAAACCACATCTGGAGTACTATGTACAGTATTGGTCACCTTATTTAAGGAAGGATGTAAATGTGTTGGAACCGGTTCAGAGGAGGTTTACCAGACTAATACCTGGAATGGGAGGGTTGTCTTATGAGGAAAGGTTGGACAGGCTAGGCTTGTGTCTGCTGGAGTTTAGAAGAGTAAGAGGCGACTTGATCGAAATATATAAGGTCCTGAGAGGATTTGACAGGATGGGAGAATCTAGAACAAGGGGTCATTGGTTTAAAAATAAGGGGCCACCCATTTAAAATGGAGATGAGGGGAAATGTTTTCTGTCAGAGGGTTGTGAGTCTTTGGAACTCTCTTCCTGAAAAGGTGGCGGAAGCAGAGTCTTTGAATATTTTTAAGGCAGAGGTGGATTGATTGTGGTAAGCAAGGGGTGATAGGTTATTGGGGGGTCAACAGAATTCAAATTTGAGGTTACTATCAGATTAGCCATGATCTTGGTAAATGGCAAAGCAGGCTCGAGGGGCCGAATGGCCTACACCTGCTCCTTGTTCGCATGAGGCCTGGGGAGGTACCTCCAATGGGCCCATGGGGGCCAGTTAAGGAGGCCCACACCTACCTTGCCCATCAACAGCCTGTGCAGAGAAAGCTGACAGGCTGGATGCTCGGCGTGGGCTTCTCCCGCTGCTGGTTAAATCACAGCAGTGGCTGGATGAGGACCTTAAGTGGTCATTAATTGGCCATTTAATGGCTTGAATTGGCCCACAGGTGTGTAGGCAGCAGGTAGCAGGTACAATGCATATAACATTTTACAGGGTCCCCTGCCTGCAAACCCATTGCCGGTGAGAGCTGTAAAATCCAGTCCCATATGTCACATCTGAAATTACTCTTATACCATGTGCCAAAATGCTTCTTTTGGAAAGAAATCTAGCTAATTTGCATTTTGAGTACACCAATAAAAACTGCTTCCACTATCTCCCTGATGTAGCTGTTCCCTAGATTGATCACTCGTGTAATGAAATATTAGTCCTGATATTAAATTGGAAGCACATTGGGAGCAGGAGGTATCCAATACAGCGTGGGAAACCCAGAAGGAATTTGTCTGCGGCATTTGAACGCAGCGACCTCATTATTATTTTATACACTCATTTGGTGTTGATTGCACAGTAGCAGGCATAATGAGCACCAGCATAATGCGATCGGTGCTCCAGTATTTAAAGGGCCAACCCAAGAATGAAATTTTGAGGAGTTAGAGTTTACACAAATCGACTGAGAAATTTCATGATTGATTCATGCTGTCAAGAGCTATACCTCGAATTAATGACACACGCTTAATAGTATATTTGATGTACTGCTAATGTTATTGAAGAGCTGGAGAGAGATACTCTTCCCCAGCAATAGGAGGAAGAACCCTGCTGTTGCCAAAAAGATTGTGTGGCTGGAGATAGTCCAGGAAATCAGCAGCAGGAGAATGATGTTACACGCATAGATTCAGTGCAGAAAGCGCTTTAATGGCCTAAACAAAGTCAGGAAAGATGAGTACAGTTTCACATCCACCTACATTCTGCTGTGTGCATTTCCTCACTTGGCCTTTACAAGTCACTCCATCACTGCTCTATTTCTGCTGCATTCCCACTGGTCCCAATTTAACAACACAATGTTTTTAGGAGACAAACGGGTGTCTTGTAAGTGCATAAAAATCAAATCTTAAGATCGTATCAGGATCTCGTGCCATTTTAACTCAAAATCACAAAAATCACACACAGCACAAAAGCCCATCACATAAAACCTGATGGGATTGATCTTTCAGAGCCACTGTACTGTATTAGGAGTACTTAACTGTAGGTACAGTGAATTAGAGGACCTGTGTACCAGCCTGTTTGGATTGGTGGGAGAGTTTCCAGCTTCCAGATTACATATTCTTGATTTTTTTTTTGCCTTATTTAGCCTCAGTAATCACTATCTGCTTAATTTGAATGTTGTTATTTCCAGTTTGATTTAGCTGAAAAATAGAGGTGGAACAAGAGGTGCAGCAGCAGCCTTGGCAACCAGCTAAGAGCTCAAACATTACTTTTACTATACAACATCTGAAACTCTTTAAATCACTTGGTCTAATATCACAGTATTCACATTATTTTAATTTTCAGAAATGTAAAATCAGGAATTCCTCCAAAACCTTTTGGTTGAGATGCTACTTTGGCTCAAGTGGAGCATAAACACTGGCTGGACTGTGCCTTGTATCGTATGTTATTAGTGAAGTCCAATTTATTCCAGAAATCCTGCTGCACAGATTTCATCTCCCAGAAAATAGAAAACAAATTACACAATCAATGAGGTAAAAGAGTTTAATTACATAATCAATGAGGTGGACAAGAGATGCCAATTACATAATGCTGGTGCAGGGAAAAGACAATATATTAGTTAAATGTCAGTTAGGAAATAGTTATTCAAAGATTAGGTGATTAGGTCAGGTAGGGAAGGCAATTCAAATGCTAGGTAAGAGTTAACAAAACAGGTCGCTAAGTGCTTCTCTTTCCACAGATGCTGCCTGACCTGCTGAATATCAGCATTCTCTGTTTTTAATTCAGATTTCCTGGGTCTGTAGTATTTTGCTTTTCTCAGCTATTAATGCTTGTTTTTTTTCTATTTAATCTGGTATTACCCAGCTGTTACCTTCAAAGGCCTCTTCATTACTGCAGTAATACTATCTGCAAAGAGCTAAGCTATTTATTCGATTTTTTAGCAATAGCTGCTGTTACAAAAACCTTGCTTAGTTTGCACAGTTGGATGAATATGTCCTTGGTTTAAAAAATATTGTTGAAGTGGGAATCAAAGTTCCTCTGGGCATGATCCCCCAGCATGACCACCAGTTGATAGGATCACTGAGCAGGCACCTAAAGACCATGAGGGTAGGTTGGGTTGGAGATTGAATGTAATCGGCGCCACATGCACATCTTCAGTGCCTGCTGTCCAAGAGGCTAGAAACACCAGTGCCTACTGCACTGGGACATAGCCAGGTCATATTCCCCAAGGCACCTTGTAAAAAAAGGCTAATCAATGAAAGGGCACTGTTTGTGAGGCCCACACCCATCCATCTGTAGGCAGCACACCTCACCCAGCATATCCGCCTCCGCAGGTAGGTCAGTTCGTGAATGAATCACTGGAGCTGGAACTCTCTGCATAGGAATACTGCACCTCTGGTTCCACCCCCGCCAACAACGTTTACTTTGCAAAGGGCAGGAAGTGGTGCAGAAACTCCCTGAAACGAAAGGGACCCAGTGCAAATATCTTCTTTCTGTGCTGTAATTTATCTAATTCTAACGATGTCTTGTTCAGCACCATTCGCAACTCCTCAAATACTGAAGCAGTCCATGCCCAAATAACAAGACCTGGACAATATCCAAACTTGGGCTGACAAGTGACGAGTAACATCCACACCACACAAGTGTCAGGCAATGACCATCTCCAACAAGAGAGAAGCTCACCATCACCCTTTGACATTCAATGGCATTCCCATCACTGAATGCCCCACTATCCTGGGGATTACCATTGACCAGAAACCGAACTGGACTAGCCATATAAATACTGTGGCTACAAGAGCAGGTCAGATGCTGGGAATCTTGTGGTGAGTATCTCACCTCCTGACTTCCCAAAGCCTGTCCACCATCAACAAGGCACAAGTCAGGAGTGAGATGGAATACTCTCCACTTGCCTGGATGAGTGCAGCAATCAAGAAGCTTGACACTATCCAGGACAATGCTGCTCACATGATTGGCACCCCATGCACAAACATTCACTCTATCCACCATCAACACACAGTGGCAGCAAGATGCACTACAAGAACTCCTCAGAACTCCTTAGACAGCACCTTCCAAATCTACGACCGCTACCATTTAGAAGGACAAGGGCTGCAGACAGATGGGAACACCACCACCTGGAAGTTTTCCTCCAACCACTTACCATCCTGACTTGGAAATATAATCAGAAGCATCAGGCATCAATAAGGCCGAGATGCTCCCTCAATTTCCAACTACTGGTTACTTGTTTTTCAGGCTGTTTTTTCAGGCTGTGATATAAAGCTGTTCTTTCACTGTTGCTGGATCAAAATCCTGGAACTCTCTTCCTAACAGCACTGTGGATGTATCCTACACTGCAGCGGTTCAAGACAGCAGCTCACCACCGCCCTTCTAAGGGCAATTAGAGATGGGTAATAAATGCTGGCATGGCCAGCAATGCCCACATCTCATGGGGCAGAATTTTCCCCGTCAGGGGGGAAGTTTAAGAGCGGGCCTGCCCAGCGTGATGTCTGCTAGGAAGCCCCTGTGCGTGCGGGGGGATTCCCTGAGCCGAGAGTGCGCTCTTTCGCGCATGCGCACGAAAGAGCGCACTCATCTCCCTGAGGCTAAGTGCTGCTCTACAGAGATCAGCTCTACAATAAAAAATCTGAAAAATAGAGAAAAAAAAAAATTCCCTGACATGTTCCCTCATGTGTCATTGTCACATGAGTTGGGACATGTCCATAACTTTTACATACACCTTAATTACATTTTTTAAAACATACATGAAAGCTCATCCCGCCCATGGATGAGGTTTCATGCTTTTTCTAATGCCCACCAGGGCTTCTGACCTGCCCGCCAACCTTAAGGTTGGATGGGCAGGTCCATTAATTAGTGTAATGACTCTCTCAATTACCTCAATTGGCCATTGACAGGTTGGTGGGTGCACAGCTGATTCTGCTGAGCCCCCGCTTACCTGAAAATTTAAATGGGGCACGGTTACGTCGGGAGTTCCACCCGTCATCATCCCGCGTCAGTTTACACGTCGGCGAGCGGTCTCCGCCCTCCCACTCGGAAAATCCTGGCCATGAATGAATGTCAAAAAATTCAGCAGAAATTCACTAGAAATCCCCCATACCTTTTGACATCTGCTGAAGGGAAGACAATGCAAATTGTGATGTCAGCAATACATATTTCAAGCAGTGCTTCTATAGCTTAAAGAAAGCTAAAGCAAAAAATTCTAAATTCAACAATAGAGGCACAACTTTACTAAAATTATAAACTATAAAAACATTGGGGTATTCCAACTGGTTATGACCAGTAGTTGGAAACTGGGGGAACATCTTGATGGCCCTATTGATGCCTGATGTAATTATTAGGCATAAATGGATGGAACATGCATGCACTGTGCATTCTTCATCCCTTTCACCAGGCATTGAACAGTCTTAAAGAGACTGCTGGTGGCTAAGGTCTAAAAAGAATTTTGGAAGCAGGTTTGTAGGGCCAGGAAGTTCTGCCTCCATAAAAATACTCTGGAGCGCTGCCCACCTGTGCTTAATGACCTCTGGAATTGACTTCCCAAAAATGTTTCGGACCTCCCAACACTGATTTCAGGCAGTCCTTTGGCAAAAGTCAAAAGTCCTCCCCATTTTAGTTAAGAAATAGGGCAAGTTGAGCTTTAAGTAAGGATTGCATATTACAATTTCTGTAGAACATACTAGCCAAACAAAATCTAATTTTTAAAAAATTCATAAAAAATTATTTATTTCTTTCAAGGTTTATTTAAATAAAACATACCTTTTGGGAAAAAAAGATGTACCATAATAATGTATCCAATGTTATTATTCACAATAAGGTTAACGGAAAGAGGAGAAAGAAATAAGAGGACAGATGGAAGGAGAGAGTATAATGTAGCTCAACATACTGTAAGTTCTCAGTGATTTTCAAATGACTGATATTACATCTATATTTCAATATTACACTCGGGTGCAGTTGTTTGATTATAGTTGACATAACTGCTCCCTTGCCTTCTTCCTCAGAGTTAATTTTTAATAACGCCTGCTTTCTTTATGAAAACTACAATATGACCTTTATTGGTTTGGCTCCCATTTTTCTGTAGGCCTCAAACAGATTGGAATTTAGTTTATTGCTGCCTGAAGCTACACTTATCATTCACAGATAGGGTTATGTCCGATAAGTCAATACGCACTTAAATAGATGCATGTAATTCGTTTGGAGTTGAGGCACACAATGGACAACAGCAAATTGGCCGACCATTTTACATACTGACTGATTTTCTTGTCATTGACTTCAATGGAAAGATAAATTGGGCAGGATGTAAAACAAAATATCAATGTGTTATAACCGAAAGATAGACCTCAGATAGACTTGGTTGGAATTCTGGCATTCTTCCAGATTAAAAAAAGATATCTTTTAACTGATGAGTGTAATTCATAACATTTCATTTTTTCCAGGCCTGCATAGAATGAGACACAACAAAGCTATCTCCAAGTTTTCCAGTATTATGAGAAACAACACTAATTTGATCTCTGCAGAATGCTGGAAATTCAAATGAAATCACAGATTCACAACAATGATCATGAACAGAAAAAAAAAAACACTGCTCTGCAATATTTACTTAAAACAAGAGCCCAGATCTTCTGGTCAGTGACAGAGCGGGTGCACCCACTGCTGACTGCAATTTAAACTGCCCACTTACCTTTTTTGAGCTACAGCCTTAGAACCTTCTGGTCCTGGCTCCAGCTTGAATCCAGCTTCAAGCAGAATTGGGAGGCCGAGTGACCAAGCACGACTACAGCATAGCTAAGCCCCCTTTTTCATCATGAACTGAAGCCACTGTAAGACATGTCTTCAGACCATTGACTTGCAGAACTTTAAATGAACCTGTCACCCTCCAACATTGCATAGCCTCCCCCCGCAACAATGCTCACCACGCCACCATCCTCTGAAAATGCTCACTCTCCCGACAATGCTGATTCCTCTCACTCTCTCGACATCTCTCCTGGCTCACCCTCACCCCCGCCGCTCCGAACAATGCTCATTTACCCCCTTCCCCCAGCTGACTTTTCCAACATCAGCTCGACAGAAGCCAGGGATTCCAGATGAGGGAATGCGGGAGGGGGGTGAACATTGTCAGAGGAGAAGTTAATGTTGTTGGGTGGAGGTGATGAATATTGTTGGCGGGGTAAGCATTGTTGGAGGAGAAGGTAAGCATTGTCGGGAAGAGGGGAATGAATATTATGGGGAGGGTGTTGAAAATTGTTGGGGAGCGGTGTGAGCAATGTCAGAGGGCCGGTGATTGTTTGGAAGGTGGGGGTCAACATTGTCAGGAGGCGGGGTGAATATTGTCAGGGATGCATTTTCGGAAAGAAGAGAATGAACTGTCAGGAGAGCTGGGGAATATTGTCGGGAAGGGATGATTATTATTGGGAAGAGGGGGAGTGAATATTGTCAGAAGGGTGAGCATTGTAGATAGGGGAAGGTGAGCATTGTGTGGGGGTGTGTGGGGTGCTGATCATTGTTTTGAGGATGTGAGCATTATCACAAGTTATGAACATCGTCAGGGAGTGAACACTGTCATGAGGGGGAATGTGAACATTGTTAGGAGGAGGGTGAACATTGTTGGGAGGGGTTGAATATTGTTGGGAAGGGGCGAACATTATCGGGAGGGGAATTGAACATTGTCACGGGGGTGAATATTGTCGGAGGTGTTGAGCTGTGTCTGGGTTCCCATGGTGCTTAGGGCTTTGACAATCCAGCTATCTACTACAATCTGTGCACCTTAGCAGGCTTTATACCAAATAGGAAAAAAATCTGTGTAAAAATCAGAGTAAATTTTGGGAAAACAGCCCAAGTCTGTGATTGGATATGATTACCTCATCCCACTGTTACGGACAGCAGAGAGACAGGCAAACTGTACTTATTTCCTCTCACCAACTGTCTGTAAGCAGAAGGTGTTTTGAGTTATTTTTAAAGTATGCTGTGGCATATTATCCCAAACCCTTGGTTTGTGTGATCCATTTTACTAATACGTTGCAGCAAACTTGCATTATGATTAACTCAGAAGATTAGTTTATTTCACAGGGGAGGGCTGTGGGTGTTCACAACTTCACACACACACACACACACACACACACAAAGGTGGGGGTAGAAAAAAAGAGTTGTACAACTGTGAATAGTAACAGTACAAGAACCACATAAATGAATATTAGTTCCAGAGTTCGAGAAGTCAAAGTTCAGAGGGCGTTTCCTTCATGGCAGAGTTCAGTCCTGATGAATTTCTGGTGGGAGACAACAAGACCAAGATCCATGAATGATGCTGCAGCACAATGTGCTTTCTGTGTTTTGACCACTTGGGAGGCATTGATCAGAGACTTTTAAAATCAAGGAGCTGCGAGATGGTAACTGGCTACTTGCTCAGCCAGGCTGCTGGAGTCCTTTCCAGTTGATGTTAAATCAGAAGTCTGAGGACTTCTCAGTTCTCAAAGGCATGTAGAGATGTCAAAACGGCATTTCAAGTCATGTGACCTTCTTTCTCCCAGTGACTTCAAAAGGGATGTTTATCCAGTGTCTGAAACTGGCTTTGATCTCAGGACTGATAATGTCCTAGTCATTAGCTATTGAAAGAGTTACCATCCATATTGAGGGTCTGGTGTTGGGAAGCCATTGTCTAGCCAGACCCTCCGACTCTACAGCTGCAAATGATGTCCCTTTGTTCCCTCAATGGTCCCTTTTTGAAACAGAACTGGTTAGTCCCAGGTGCAAGATGAGTCTGTTAGCAGCTCTGCAGGCATTACAAGTTTTGATCTGTGAGTCCTCTGGGCCTGAATTCTATGGCCGCATCATGGCGGAAACAGGGCCATAAAATGCGGCAAGCCATTCTAAACGCCATTGATTGTGGCGGGACCGTAAAATCTTGCTCGTGTAAAATTCTGTCCCTGACTTTGTGATTACAAGGGGTCTGTACACTGAAGTGTGAGATTCCACAGGCTGAGAGAGGAATTATTTTGTTGTTATAACTGTTGTAGGTAGCTTTCAGAACAAAGAGTCAACCTTGTGGTCACATGACTTGTAGCAGCCATCCTTTTTAGTTCAGCAGAAAATCTATTTTAAAAAAAGTAGCAATAAGAATAAAGTTTTGAACATAGTGTTGGATTTCTTTTCATGTCATTGGGACCCATCATCACTGTCATGGAGAATTGTGCAGCAATCCAGGCAGGGTGAAACCAGCAATCAGAAGTTTAAACCTCCCATATAAGTACCAAGCATGTGTGCATGTCCTGACTTCTCCAGGATCATTTGCCACTCCCCATATCGCAAGATTCAGGCCTGTGTTTTCTTTCCTTTACCCTCATGATGTGGCTGTCATCATTTCGAAAGGGACCTGCTGCTGAGTACTTACAGTGTCTGATAACGTAGGTCTTTTTAGCTCTTCTCAGCTTTACTTTATCCAGGGAGCACCATGTAGCAGCAGCAGATTGGGATAAAAGCAAGTAAATTAGGATGGAACAAAGGGTAGACATGGTGTTACATTATAATTCGGGTACTTTTTGTGAATATGTTGTTCTGTAAAATAAACAGGGAGTAGAGTAGTTCAGTGGATAGCTCTCCTGCTTCTAAGCCAGAAGACCCCAGATTTGGAATCCCAGTTGGCCTTAAAGGGGTTGGTGATTTTTTTTTTTGAGGATAATTTTTTAGCAATAGATTTCATGTGAAGCTACTAAAAACTTACTTCACTCTGCACTTTCAAACCACCTTCCCAAACTGACAGTAAGTTGGAGGAAAGTCCAGTCTACTGTTTCCTCTGACTAAACATGAGCAATGTCATAAAAGATTGACTTTTATTTTCACAACAAAATGATTAACTTACATATGGAATTATATTTTCTTTCTTTCAATGTATTTACTAATGTTTATCTAGGCACAAGCCTAGACTATATCAGCCTCTATTTTCTCTTGCACATATTGCTTTTCTTAGCTTCCCTTCCAATTTTCTTTTCATCTACTGTGTGTATGAGTGCCTGTCAACCATGTGGTCAGCACATGTACTGTCCATAAAGTTTAATCTGGCATTTCTAAGTTTTCACTTAAAATTTTCATCACTTCTCTCAACATTTGGTCATAACAATATATTGTTATGACCACAGCTGATGTTAATTTCTGTGCAAACCAAATCCCAGAGGGAAACTTAGCCTCTGAGCCATACCCGTTTTTTTGTATTCTGAAAATGAGAAGACAACTTACTGATTTCAGCAGTTAGAAGTCCAGTAACATTTTTGGGATTTTTAAAAAATTATAAGGAGAAGTTTTATTAACAACGATATAAGAAAACTTAAGCACGAGATTACAGTTACATAATTAACATTAGTCTTACAAAACATTCCCCAAAAAGACTCTCTACTTGGTCAGACCCACAAGGAAACACCTCCAGGTAACACACCCTTATAGATGTTAACTATAGAAAAAATGCAGTAATACTACACAAGGCAAACTGCAGTAGCTTCAGTAAAGACATACCACATGACCTCTACCCTCTTCCACACTGCGGTGGAATCCATTTCAGAATAAAACTGCTTGTTGCAGCCCAAGACATTTCTGGCTTGATTGGATGGCTGGTTCAAATGACATCCTCTTCCAGCCAAGAGCTCTAGTTTTAGCTCAACAGTTCAAGCAGCTCCAGCTATCTTTATAGTAACTCTAAAATACCTGTTCTTTTTCCCTTTCATCTCAGGTTCCATTGTCCTTACACCTCTTTGAAACTCAAATCCTTCCAAATATAAAATATTTTGTCTCTATGATGTCTTTGCTTTCGGTTCAATAAGATATAATATCCCCACCACTATTTATCTATGGAGCTCCTGCAAGATGCAAACATGTTTCTTTAAATCTCTGGCTCCCCTTTGATATTTAAACAAATTCTCACTTAACTAAAAATACAAATGTTAGACCTAACCTATTTACTTGTACTTCAAACTTAACATGTCTATCCTTTTCATGTTTTAACAGCGTTTCCCCCCCCCACGGACAATTTGACTCCTATTAAGCTCTGCCCAGCTTAATTAAATCATACACACACACACAGACACACCACCATTGCCCCCCACCACACCCACCAGCCTTCTTTACAGAATAACACAATATTCCCCAAAAATATTAAAAATAACATCCATTCTCACAACATGCAATTAAACCTTTACATTTTTTCCTGCTCAATGAGTTTCATTTACAGATCCTCTTATGTTTTTAGGTGGTTATTGTTAATGTTCAGCACTAAGGCCAACACAAAATAGATTCCACAAAACCAACATCTTAAATCCATAGAGGAGAATTCTATATCTCACTAATATACCCCAAGCACATTGCCACTTGACCATCTAGTAATTAAGAGCAAAACTACAACTTTAATGTAAGATACCACTATGCACATTATGTTTCAAATATCCATATGTATGTGTATGCGTGCATTTCCAATGTCACATTTACTTGCTATAACAATTTCCTGCTGTGCCCATTTCCATTACTTTGTTATACCACACTATTTTTGTCATGCATATTTCTCATGCTTTTCAGTTACAGTTAAATAACTATAATTTTACTTATTTCTGATTGGAATCTCCAAACTTTGTCTCCAAGTTAGGTCATGCTATTGCATATTTACCTCTGGGACTTGTCAATTGTTTTTCTTAGATAACTGCCTCCATTGTTTTACAGTTTCACCACATTAGAACTCTTAAAAGTAGGCATGTGACCCATTACTTGCTGATGGCTCCCTGTTTCCATCGCTTGCAGCTCCTGCTTTGTCTGGATCCCAAATTATTGTTGTCTGCCTTCCCACTGCTGCTACCATTACTGGGTTTTCAGCACTTTTGAGAGTGAAGGGAATTACTTTTCCATCACTCAGTCCCCACACCACCCTAAAATAGTGCATCCTCTAGCTCTATATAAGCAATGCCATAAGAGTTTTGAAATAGCAAGTTATTTAATAATTGATGTTTCTAAACCTGACAAAATCTAGTTCTCTCACCAAAGGATAAACAATCTCTGACTGACCTGAATTTATACTTATTTAACAAGACTTAATTTGGTGGCTTTAAAGGGATATAACAGGACCTGCATTGTAAATTACATGATATAACACATCTGTAAAATAGCGTATAAACTGATTTATGATAAGGAACCTCAGAGGTGAGCCAGTACTACTTAACAACACATTTCATTAGATATAGTTATTTATTTCATAACTTAATATCCTACATCAGACTTCAGGCAAACATAGACGGAATTATAAAGTAGATACATGGAAGACAAAATTTAATGCAGGGAAGTGTGAAGTAATATATTGGCCGGGATTTTCTGTGCCCAATAGTGTTGGGCGTGTTCAGTGCTGTGAGCGAACAATATGGTGCAATTGGTTTCACAATGGCATGAAACCAGCTCACGATCAACCGTTCAGCATGCCGATGGCAGGCCACATTTCCTGCCATTGGAAACCTCATTGTAATACACCTGCATATCATTATTAGGCCAGCGCATTGGAATCAACTCCTCGTCAGTGAATTGTCTATCCTCGTTGGCGAGAAAGCACACTGACGTGTTTCACAACAGCACATAAAGGAAGTGCTTTTGGCGGCCTACACTTTGTGGGTAATTTGGGGGTGAGTACACAGCAATGATGTGCAGCACTCGCTAGGGTCATCTGTTGGACCGCAAGCTTGAGGAGTGTTGGAGGGAGTGGTGAAGGGCAGCAGTGCCACTGAGGAGAGTTGTGGTGGGGGGTTGGTGGTGATGGCAAGGGCAGCCCTGCCGTTGAATATAGTGCGCAATCACGTGCTGGGTGGGGGGTAGGGTGGGCGAGAGAAGCTGATACGCATTAGGGAAACTTGTATAAAGTGACCATTCCTCTGCAGCTGAGCCACATTGCTATGATTGAACTCAGCTTATCTGCCCACTCAAGCAATGCAGGACATCAAAGTGCCACCAAGTGCTCCAAGGCTTTTCAACCCCCAGCACAGACTGCAAAGATATGAGCATTTTAGTGGACTGCAGAACAGTTGGATGACTGCACACCTTATACAATCTCCTTACTAAAGCTGGCCATGAAGCAGTCACTGCTTTTGGCGCTCACATTCTCTTGCAATGTCAGCATCCCGTTTTGGATCAGTTTCCCCGATAGTTCAAGTTAACAGTGCAGCCTTGCAGCACAGCTTAGGAGAATGCCTACGCCTGAGCCGAGAGCACAGCATGCAAAATCCAACCGGCAAAGCTGCCGCCAATCAGTTGGGTGGAGAGGGGCAGAGGTGGGCAAGGTTTTGGGAAGCCATGCAGCGCACTAACCTCTGGCCTTGCAAGTGGTAGCCAGCACTCTCCAGAAATTATTAAGGGGCCTTCACACTTAACTAGGACAGGTTCTTAGTGCACCCATACTAACCACATGTCTCTCTCTTTCATCCTGCGGGAGGAGTACATCAGGATCATGGAGCTTGGTGAACTAGCTACATGCCTGATGGCCTACAGAGAGCAAAGGCGACAGAGGAGAGAGCGACTGAGGCTCCTGGCTGCACAGAAGAAGGAGCAGCAACCTCAGGAAGAAGGGGAGGCTGGGGCTCCCGCACACGTCGCCAAAGAGCCAGAGTGAGCCATCGCTGGTCGGCGCCTGGTGACACCCAGGGTCTATAGATGCCGCCTTTCATTCCTGCGGATGGCCGAGAACCAGTGTTGCCGAAGGCTGCGCATGTCTAGGGAATCGGTTGGTCACATCTGCCAGTTACTGCAGGAATTGGCACTACGGGGACATATAGGGCATCCACTGTCAGTGGCCATGAAAGTGACCACGGCACTCAATTTCTATGCCAGTGGCTCCTTTCAGGATTCCGCAGGTAACCTCTGTGGGATATCACAAGCCTCAGCCCACAAATGCATCCATGAGATCAGGGGTGCCATTTTTGCAAGGGCACACAACTTTGTGCATTTTGTCCAGGACCAGAACAGCCAGGATGCAATAGTGATTGGATTTTACCGGATCTCGGGTATCTCACAGGTGCAGGGTGTGATTGACTGCACTCATGTGGTAGTCAGATCTCCATTGCAACACACAATGAACTACATCAACTGCAAGGGGTTCCACTTGCTGAATGTGCAGCTGGTGTGCAACCACCAGAAATGCATCCTGCTTGTGTGTGCACAGTTTCCAGGGAGTGTACATGACTCTTGCATTCTCAGTTGGTCACAGATCCCTGAAGTCTTCCAGGGTCCACAGAAACTGCAGGGATGGCTCCTCAGGAATAAGGGCCACCCGCAGAGGCCATGGCTGATGACACCCATGCAGCGGCTTCAGGCTACAGCAGAATGACAACATAATGAGGCTCATGCTGCAACCCGTAACTTGGTGGAGCAGACCATCGGGATGCTGAAGGTGAGGTTGAGGTACCTGGACTGGTCTGGTGGAGCCCTGCAATACAGCCCGCAGAGAGTGTCACACATCGTCGTCATCTGCTGCGCCCTTTACAATCTGGCGCTACAATGGGGAGACGAGCTGTCTGAGGAGGAATTGGAGGAGCTGCATGTCTCCTCCGACGAGGAGGACGTCGATGGGGATGAGGGTGAGGAGGTCCTCAGAAGCGACAATGATGAGGATGAGGCCCCACATTGGCTAGAAGAGGCCGGTGTGCTCGGGAGGTCCTCATAGCTGCTAGGTTTGTGGAGGATGATGACATGCAGTGAGGTGACCCCATATGTCCTAAAATTGCATCTGTGAATGTTTGGCTCCAGCCTGGCTTATGGCAGCACGAATACCCTCTGTGAGAATGCCTCTGTCATGGAGGCGCAGTGGAGACTCTAATAGTTGCTTGATTGCAGGAGGATGATGATGACATGTAGTGAGGACACTCCACATATCTTTGCATAGCCTCTGAGAATGTCTGACTCCTGTCTGGCCAAGGGCAGCTTGCTTGCCTTGTGATCAGGATCATATCATAGAGTCACAGCCATGAAACTTTAGAAGCACCTGATCCTCTGTATACATTCAGCTCCTGATCCCTTCAGGAGCACAGAGTCACTGGTCACAGATGCTGAAGAGATGGGGTCAGACCCCCCTTAAAGGGGCTGAGAGCTCACAGAGAGTATGAGAGAACTCTGTGGCATCCTGGCAGCAGTGACAAGCACTGTGGAGGTGCAGGCATCAGTACTGTGTCCAGGGAGTGTGAGGCTGGACCATCACTTTGGTCTGATGGCTTCACAGAGGACAGGGAAGAGGCCCAGGACAAAGAGACCTGTCTTTATCTTCTGCATAAAGGTTTTACATCTGAGTGACAAGAACACTGCTCACCAGAACAAGGAGCTATAAGCAGGGAGACATTCCTGGGAGTTTATTGAGAATAGTGAAGAGTATGTACAAGTGATTAACATCCATGCCCAGGCTCTGCAAATAATTCTTCTTAACGTTCTTAACCCTGCCACTGTGTTTTGGTGCTCCCCAGGCATCCACAATGGAGGTGGAGGCAGTCTGTGATGACCTTGGTGGACATCCTCTGGAGGGCTGAGACCTGGAGGGCCCCAGCCTGCTTTCAGGGTCCTATTGTGTGGCAGTGGCACCTTCCTCGGCCTGTGGAGTTGCAAATGCTGAAGTCACAGGAAGAGGGGATTCAGATGGGCCAAACACTCCCAGAGTCGCCTGGATGGATGGCCCTATAGCATGCACCTGCTGATCCTCCTTCCTATAAGTGCCCGAGGGCCCCAGGCTGGCTGCTTGAGAAGAAGGGGTAGCTGGAGTAAGATTGAGCTGCCCCGCACCCTCTCGCGCACACACTGTTGGAGGCCAACTATGGCATCAGCAAAGGAGTTCAGCCCGCGCAGCAATGCAGGAGCGATGTCCTGGACCAAGGTCTCCATGGCTGCTGCCATCCTACCAGTGTTGACCTCAGTGCGTTGGTATTCTGGCACTATAACCTCAGTGTGAAGGTAGACAGACTCCTCCATTGTGCCTTACAGTGGCCATTCCTTCCTGATGTTCCTGAGCTTGCCTTTGCAGCTCTTGAAACTATGACATGACCGACTCCAGAGGCTCCTCATCTGACTGAGTCTCAGCAAATTTCTGGCCTCCAGCAGTCCTCTGAGTGCCGGGCACCAAGGAAGTCCCTGCTGCCAGCCTCCTGCTGTGGATCAGACAGTGCGATGTACTCACCAGATTATGACCTTGAGGCTATCCTAAAGCTAGATCCCACCGTGGTGCATGTCTCTGCTCTGGCAGAGGGTATGGGTAAGCGCTGTGACGGGACTTCAAGCAGGGTGCTTCTAGATGTCTCGTCAGAGATTTGATCAGGACTTGATTGGAGGACCTGGGTCATGGGCTCCATCGGCTGTTTCCTAGATGTGCCTGAGAAAGCAAGGGGAGATAATTAGTGTATGGCAGTGGTGTGTGAAACAGGACACATCACTCACAGCATGGTTGTCTGATGGATTTTGTACTGTTGGATCTTCACCTCAGCACAGGACAGATCCAGATCAACGCCGGTCAGCTCTGTTTTCAAAGTTCGTGAGGATCTTGATTTCAGGCATTCCTCCACCAGTCTGCGACCTCTCCCTGTTGTTGTGTGCCAGCTTGTCCTGCATGAATAGAGATAGAGAGAGTATAAGCAGGACGCCTGCCAAATGATAAGTATGTTTGACATGTGTGGGTGGTGAGTGGTCCCATAGATGGAATGAGAGGAATGACTGTTAATGTGAGAGAGAGAGGGAATGGTGTGTCTCTTGAACTGGCAGTGAGTGAGATCCCTGTGGATGTGTGATGGGTTTGTGAGTGTGTAAGTTGAGAGTGATGAGAACATTACTCTCCCTAGCAAAACGAAGGAGATCATTCACCCTCTTGCAGCACTGGATGGCTGTCCTTTTTTGAAGGGCATTGGCGCTGACCACCGCTGCCACTGATTCCCAGGCCTGGTTGATCATGTTGCTGCCATCCTGCGGCCCGAGCGGGGGGTAGAAGACATCGCTGCTGGAATCCATGGCATCCAAAAGCTGTTCCAGTGACGTGTTGCTAAACCTGGAAGCTGCAATCTTCTTGTCTTTCGTCGACATCTTCCCTCTATTAGTCGTGGTCTGGAAGCACTGAGATGTGTGCACGAAAGCTGGACTTTAAATATGGCACCCGATGTGATGAAGCAGTGAAGTGATGGCAGGCAGGCGAATGAGAGTCCGCCCACCATCGAAACAGCATGTTTCCCAGGAATGCAAAAATAATGTGGCGGAATTGGGATACAGCATGAAAACCTGCCATTGTAGCCGGCAGGTAAAACGTCATTTTACCCACTCGCTCCTGCACATAGTGCAAATCTGGGATGAATCTGTCCATTATCTTACATGGTTTGCCAAGTCATCAGTGGATTGTCCAGAGATGCCTCCCTTTTACCTTCCTTTCCCAAACACATATGAATCTCATACACCATCAAGGAATCCAATGTACAAAGTGCAGAAACTTACTAAAATGATAACGGGGAGAGAAACTTTCAACTATGTGGAGGGGCTGGGAAACTGGGATTGCTCTCTTTGGAGTAGAGAGAATTAAGAGGAAAGGTGATGGTGTTTCTGTTGTGTTTTATGCTTCAGAGATATGCAGAGATGACATATCTGTTTCTATGCCTAAACAGAAGCTTCATTCACAAGTCACTTCGCTATTGCTTATGTTGTATGTGGTGGTGGTACGGTTAAGCATGTCAGTTAGTCGGTTGCGTGAATCTGCGAGATATTCGACCTCAAAGTTATACAGATGAAGATGATCTGACCACCTGTAGAGATTGATGACCAGATCCTGACGTGGCTAACAAAATAGTCAGCACTTGGTGACCTGTGTAGAGAGTGAATTTTCTATCATAGAGATACAAGTGCTAATGTTCACAAGCATAGATGCAGGTTAATGCTCCCCGTTCCCCAAGTAGAGCACTTGCATTCAGTTTCTGACAATGGCATGACGTGTAAGTGGTTTGTTGTTTGCTTCCTTCAATGTACTGTGATAGTACAGTCCAATCACATTCACTGATGCATCTATTATGACATATGTTTCTGCATGTGGGTTGAAATGCACAAGGACTGGCAGAGATGTTATCCTCACCTTTAACATATCAAATGCTGCTCACTGTGTAATTGTCCATTCACATTGTGTATCTTTGCACAGTTGCATTCGAAGAGGCTTTGCGATCTCTGTGTACTGAGGAACAAATTTGTGATGAAGTTGGTAGTACCGAGGAACAATGCCAATTCTTTCATGTTAAAGGAGGAAGTTGGAAGTGCCTGACTGGCCTTGACGGTGTGTGTAGGCTTTACCCCATCTTCTGTCATTAAGTCACCAAGAAAGTCAACCTCCGATGTCATGAATGTGCATTTGTTCTTATTAAGCATCAAATTGTGTTGTTTGTTGAGTGAGCAATGCTGTTAACCACTGGTCGTGTTCTTCTTTGTCCCTTCCATGGACAACAACATTCGAATAAGTCGAATGATCCCCCAATATTTGAAAAGACTGACGAAATAATCTTCTGAAATTTGCTAGGTGCTGACCTTAATGAATTGGGAATTCTGTGTTATTGAAACACACCTTCATGAGTAACAAAAGCTGCAAGATATCAGCTTTGTTCCGATCGTCGCATCTAAAGATAGCTATGTTGTATGTTGAGCTTCGTGAAGATTGTGGAGTCATGAAATTATGTCAATAATTATTAGATCATAGGTAATGGTTATTTGCCTGGAATGGTTACTTTGTTGGCTGTCTTAAGGTTGACACGTAGCCTAAGTTCACTAATCTTGCGTTGTGCAATGACTAGGTTCGATATCCATGGCAATGAGTTGATTTGTTCAATGATACTATCTGCTTCAAGCCATTTCAGCTCCTGTGACACATTGGCACAGGGTAACCGTCTTAAATTTTGCAAAACTGGCAGAATCGACATATTGACGCGAGAGTGTGACAGTAACCCTTAATCTCCCCAAATCTGGTAAATACAGAAGGATACTCCTGTGTGTAGTCTGTGTCATCGATCACATTAATGTGTGCTCTGGTGGGGTCTTGAAGTTTGAAGTCAAGTTTATCAAACAAGTTTACCCCCATAAGGCTTCTGCCTTTGACTACGTGGAACATGAACCCGTCTAGGGTGACATTTTTATTGCGCACTAGAACTGTGATCATTCCAAAAATCAGAATAATAGAGCCATCATTAGCTTGAAGAGTGTCTGTTGAGAGAAGTTTGTAGAAAATACTGATGATAGAGTTTGTCGCTCAATGCAAATACTTTCACACCGACATCAATGAGGAGTAACACTAAAATATCCACAATCTCGTCTGAACATTCTTTAAAATTACTTGATGTTTCACCATCCAATATGGTGTATATATGGTGTACCTCACTATCAGGAAGAGAACCCCCTCCTCTCCATCACATGTTGAATTGATGAATTCCTCTTCTTCAACGACCTGTGCACATTTGCAAAGTGAAGCATGAATTACACCTTGAGTGGGACATAGTGTTGTGAATTGATGAGCACTTCCACAATTTGGGCAAAAGTTTGAGAGGATCTGACCATCACGGACACTCTGACAGAATGTATATGGTTCGATCGTTATACTTTTTATTGGCCTGAAGCATTTTACGAGAGAACGTACTGCCATTTCAAATTTAGATGTGTCTTCTGTGAACTGCTCAAATATTTGCTGGCACTCTGCTTTGAGACAATGTATCAGTATTGCCTTCTTTTGGGTCCCTGCTACATCCAGACTGGCTATCTTTGTAGTGAGCTAGTAGGTCTTGAACCTGGAAATTCATTGATCCCACAGCATAGGTGGATCTCCTGGCAAAGAAGGGAAAGGTATTGGAGCCAGTAAATTTAAATTTCTCTCCATCTTCATCACCAGCATTGTCAGGCAGAACTAGCAAATCATATGACTCTCTTCATTACTTCCTTTTGCCTTAAATCAAAGAGATGGTTCAAAACATGACAATTTTATAAAACCTCACATCTGTAACATCTTCCTCCTAAAAGGTGAAGAATAATTATTGAAATAATTTTTCAACAACATTACCAATATATAACATTGTAAACACCTTATCAACTAACTACATACAGTACAAGTAATATCTCCCTTATTGTCATATATCTGTCTTGGCAGTATGAGAAGACTTAATCCATCACAATTAGGATTTTAAATTCAGTTTATACGAATTCTTGGAATTCCAACTCTCTTCTGAATGAGAGTTCATTTTACTACTGGTGGCTTCACTTTCTGTCATTTGCCATAGCAAATTTCCTTTCTCATTTCAGGTAGGTTTTATGGCTTTTCCATGTCCTGAGATAGAAAATTGTATACTTGGTTCAGTCTGATTACATTTGTCCAGAACAACATTGCTGATTTCTGATAAGCTCTTGGGCCTTGGTACCAGCAGGTGTGTATCATAAGCCCAGAAGACATTCTCTCTCATAATGGTTCTTACTGTCTGGATTCATTAATTGCTTTTGTTCTTTTTTAAAGCCAGATACTATACTATTATCAGAGTGTTGATTTTTTAACACAGTCTTTGAACTACCCTCTTCAGGTTTTAACTCCAGATCCCCATTCTCTTTCAAGGCCGCAGGTTTTTAATGTTTGCATCTGTAAAAATAAACTATCAATCAGCTATACAGCTGAATTGTCATCCTCCTGCTTAAATGCAGGATTATTTTTTATTTTTAAGTTTGTTCCCATGATTTAAACTCCAGAAGAAACAGGTTTTAAACTGTCTCTTTAGCAGCTTTACAAGCCTCATTAAGGTGACATGGATGATCAGTCAAAAAAATCCTGAAACTTTTTTTTAGTCAGTTCACATATCCTTTAAAATTTTGTTTGATTTTCATTTTCCCACTCAGCATAAACCTTTTCCAATTATTCTCCCATATAACAGATATTGCGTCATCATTTTGAAGTTTTAGTTTATGTTCAAATCCTTCCTCGTAGCTCCATGGCATCTGTATTGGTTATAGGAGTGTCATTTTGTGTTAAAGCACTGCTTTCCTTTGTTCCATCATCAGCTTTGAGCTCTGCTGTGAGCTGCTTTGGCATCTGTTGCATAGGTTCTGCTTGCAGGTTTAATTCAACCAGCTTCAATTTTTCTCCAGCTGTTATTAACTCATTGGTGTCAGTCTAATAATCCAATTTTTTTTAACCTCAGCAGTCTGAACTATTGAATTTTTTTGGAAACATCTTTAGTTAAGATAGTAATTTCTACAGCAGGAGTACAGATTGTTATGGGTTTTGCATGTCACTTTATTTCCGCTGTACATTTTTAATTTCAACAGCTCCCCTGGACTTGCCTGACTTCACTGGAGATGGAAATACTTTATCTCCAGAGAGGTCATTTCCTTGTAAAAAATTGATAGTATTAATAGGCAATTTTGACATAATTCCCACCATTGTAGTACCAGAAATTAAACCACATTTTAAATTAGCTTTATGCAATGGAGCAGTTAAACAACCTTCGTAAATACCCTTAATCAATAAATTCTTATATAGTGTACCTTGTAGAGTGGGTTTCTCTTTACCTACCAACAACAGCAATTCAGCTGGCTGCATATCTCTAAAAATATTAATTTGTTTGCCTGTTTCACCAGAAAAAAGTTTGGAGACTTCATCTTTGAATAAAAAGTTCTTATAATCCTCTATGCTCTGGTCTTTCCCAATAGTAAATACGTTTGAAGCTATTGGTTTGTCACAAGATCCAACTACCAGTACAACATTTTCTCCAGTCATGCTATGTACACTCACAAATGCTGTAGCATTGGCTTTTAACTTACAACACTCTGCCTTGACATGTACTCTCTTATGACAAAAATAATATGTTGATCCCGTTGAATCATACTTATCTTCCACATTATCTTTTTTACTACTCTGAGGAGTACCTGCCTTTTCATTTTTGCTATCTTTCTCACTGCGACCAATATTCTGTTCATTGTCAGATCTCCTATCTCTCCAGTTTCTCTGTGGGTTTGCAAACAACGATCTGCTGTCTACTCACATTTATGAGACAATTCGTAGTCATCAGCCCTTATCTTAGAAGCATCATAGTCTTCTAGGTGGGACCCTATGTACAAATTTTTAAATTATGCTGACTTCATTGTGACAGAGTATCTAGGACTCTATTTAGAATCAATTCAAATTGTTGGAAATACTGGTGTGCTGAGTCAGAGGAATCAGATTACTTTCTTTCCAAAGCAATTACAATACTCTTAACATTTAAATAAAAAAATGTATGTTGTTTTATTGTGGATAATATCAATTTTAATTATTATTATCAGGACTTGTCAGCATGCTTATGCTTATTGTTCACAATATACATTTCACCTTTATACTAAAGTATCTAAATTTATTATCATTGGATTATTAAACAAAAACAAACATTCTATTTAGCTTAAAAAAGCTCAAATATAAGTGCCTTTTACTGTCATCATGACTGCTCTGCTCATCAAACTTATTTTTTGATGATAAAACTGCGAGTGGGACCAGGAGTGCTTAAAATGGACACAGTGGAATAGACATACTGTTGGCCTCAATTAATCCAGACATATATCCAGAGACTGTTTGCCTAAAAACAGAGCATCCACTTTTAATTAAAGAGAATAAATTTAGTAGAAACGGCCACACCAGCAACTGTCAGTATTCATGATTCATTTGGGCTAAAGTACACAACATCTTGTAATGGTAGACCGCCGGGGGCCACATATACTTACACAAGACTTGTTATTTCTTTCCTTTTCATGTCAGTAGTCACTAAGCATGACCTTGGAATGGATACTGGCTCTTCTGAATACTTTAAATGTTTCATCTTGTATCACAGAAACTCTTCAATCAATCAATAAGTAAAAATGCAATGCAGTTTAATGGCCTATTCAAATCTTAAATAAATTACTGTTAGAATAACATCCAAGGTCTTGCCTACAATGTTGCTCCTGAAAAGCAATGAAATGAAAAACAATTTCAGATTTTAGATGTTAAATAACATTAATTTAAATTGTTCATGGGATTTGAGCATCGCTGACAAGGTCAGCATTTATTGCTTATCCCTTGAGAAGATGGTGATGAACCTTCTTGAACCGCTGCTGTGTTATGTGCTATAAGTGCACCTACAGTGCTGTTAGGGAGGAAGTGCCAGGATTTTAACCTATTGACAGTGAAAGAATGGTAACATAGTTCCAAATCAGTGTGGTATGTGGCTTGGAGAGGAACTTGGAGGTAGTGGCATTCCCATGCGCCCTTGTCCTTCTAGGTGGTAGGGGTCACAGGTTTGGAAGATGCTGTTGAAGGAGTCTTGGCGATGGGACACACTGCTGTCACTGTGCACTGCTGGTGGAGGGGATGGCTGTTTAAGGTGGTTCATGGTGTGCTGATTGAGTGGGCTGCTTACCCTGGATAGAATCAATTTTCTTGAGTGCTGTTTATCCTGTGCTTATCCTGGCAAGTGGAGAATATTCCTTCACCTCTCCAACTTGTGCCTTGTATCTGGTGACAAACTTTGGGCAGTCAGGACATGAGTTACACACCACAGAATTCCCAGCCTCTGACCTGCACTTGTAGCCACAGAATTTATGTGGCAGGTCCAGATACATTTCTGGTCGATGGTGTCCCCTAGGATGGTGGCAGTGGGCATTTCACTGATGACAATGTCATTGAATATCAAGGAGAGATAATTAGATTCTCTCTTGGCAGAAATGGTCATTGCCTGGCACTTGTGCGGCACGAATAATACTGGTCAGTTATCAGCCAAAGCCTGAATGTTGTCAGGTCTGACAACAGGAGAGGAGCTGCAAACAGTACTAAACACTGGAATCATCAGTGAACATCCCCACTGATGTGTAATGGAGGAAGAGAGAGCTCATAGACTACTGATGTGTATTTGAAGTGCCTGAAGATTCTGACCACATCAAAAAAAGTTAAAAAACTAATGGAAGGGAAGGGGGAAATGTACTTTTTTTTGTTTAGATGATGGCTAATTCCTGCATTTACCCTGTGATTGCCTAGACGACACCTGTGGAGTAGAAGTTTGGCTTCTACTGTTACTGGTAGTGAAGTGCAAATGATTGTTGCTCCCTACAGGACTTTGTGGATCAGATGGAATGTCTCAATCATAGCCTCGCTGGTAAGCCTGAGCCTTCTTATGCATGGAGGTTATAAATTACGAACTCATTTAGGACCCTATAGCTGTATAGTTAATTTAAAACCCAGTATTTTACTCCAGGTTAGACATGGACCTATTGAGTTTAACGAAGGTCTGGAAGTATCACAACAGCCATGAAAGAACTGCATGGTGCAGAGGCATTTTTGACCATAGGCATTGGTAAAGCCGCTGTTAGTCAATAGATCACATTTGTGCAAAAGAAGGCAGCTCAGACAGATCATTGACATTGGAGGCAGGCAATGTGAAACAGATACTACCTCAGGTTGTGACAGTACAACAAGTTGTTCTGTTCTCTATGTATGGCTGAGGAATAGTGCCATGAGGAGGCTCCGGTTCACCGGAAACTGAGGTATTATAATTGCTGTACAAAGGACTACAGAGACAATCAGTCAGATGCAATGCATTAAGAGTAGCAAAAATGGCTATGACTAATATCAGTTTTTATGCTACGTGGAATATCTGCCATTTTATTTGCTTGGCTTTTGAACACCTTGGTGAAAGATTTCTCCTGGGAGTATTCCAATTTCCCTTCATAACTTTGACAAAAGTTCAGCCAAAATCCTGGAGAAATGGTATAAACATAGTTTCTTCTGATCTTCAGTGAAGTTACAGTGGGAGATCAGGAGAATTCCCATTGAAATTATACCCCCTGATGTTTTATTTTCTGAACAGTGAAAGAATGACAGATTGCAAGACACGTTAAAATTTATACAGTTGTTCAGTGCTGACTTATAAGTGTGCAATGGTTTGCCTCTCATGTTTCCCTTTTGTGTGTCATGAACTTCTCTGTGTAGTTTGTGGACTATATTGTTATTATGTCTTCCAGTATTTGAGGAAGAAGCACTAGTGAAGATTGCTCAGCTAACTGTCAAACTTGGTGACTACAGAGGCCCATTTCCTGCATTTGTTCATAACTAAGGGATCTGTTTCAGTGTCAGATATTTTATTTGTCAGAGTCCAAGTTGACTCATTGGTCAACAAATTTTCTGACACGGCACCAGTCTTGCAGGCTGAATGAATGAATTCATTCAATGAATTCAAAAGCATCCAAAACTTGCAGGCAGCATGTGTGAGCAAATTGATAGCCAAAAGTATACCACTTTCCACATTGGAAAAAGCAATCAAAAGAGCTGTCCAGAACCCACATACTGATAACCACACTCATCAGGACACTTGCAAGAATACCAATATAAGGGGAAAACAACAACTTATACTGTATGTAAAGACAGTGTTGATTAGTTAGCAAGTGGCATTGCCATGGAGAATGCACTACTGATGGTGACTGACAGTTAATAGCCAAGCATTGTTTGAATTTAAACCAGGCACCTTGACCTTAATTGGTCAACCTTGGCACATTCAGTGTGCATTCTCCATTCAGTGTCAAAGTCAAAGCTGCCAGACCCAAGAAGTCTGAGACAGAAAGGGACTATTGACTCTTGCATGGAACATTTGGGAGCAATGTTCCTGGAGCCAGAAGAGGAAAGCAAGTACCTGAAAACTGTGCATGAAGCTCTGTGTGCCAATAACAGTGCCAGTAGTGGCAATTGTGGCAGTGCCACTGGGAGTGTAAGTGGTGCTAATCAGTCACATTAGATGAGAAGTGATCACACTCATGCAGACTGACATGAAGACTTGGCTGATTATGACCAATGCTCTGACTCAGTGTCCTATGATGTCTATGTTGAACAGGAACATGGGAGCATTGGTTATGAGTATGAGCATACCAATCACTGGAGCAATAACTGGAGCAGTACTCCCAGACCCAGATTCTGATGAACCCCCTGGTCTATCCTGGTTTCCCATGGATTGTCCATCTTTGACCAATCATCTGTTGATGAGAAAACCACAAAATATCATGAAAAACAATTAATTGGCTTTGCATTGGGGTTTGTGTCCCCCTGTGGGGAGGAAGACTGGCTAACCGGTGAACATGCAGGGAGTGTGAATTTTCTTTTAACAAGTCCCCTTGAGGAGAAGTACATGTCGGAAACATGCCAGAAGTACTTCAAGCCAGGTAACTGCAATTTGCTTGTTCCAAAAGTGAGTCCCTTGATTTGGGAAAACTTGAATCACTCGGTCTGCAATTTGGACTTGAAGTTTCAGCGATGTCAAAGGCCCTTTGTGAAGGGGATCATGGCATTTTTGGAATCTACAAATGATGGTGCTCTCAGTGAAACTCAACAGGATTCTATTGCTCTGCTAGTCAATGCCATCTTCAAGCTGAATCACCTCAGGAAAGAGCTAATAAAGGACTCAACTTGAGATACACACATCTGTGCAAACTGAGTGTAATGACAACACATTGGCTGTTCGGAGATAATCTCATAAGACTGTGAAAGAAATGGATGAGGAACAAATGACAGCAGAGGTGTGATGAGATGCTCAGTTTAGAACACACTATTGCAGTCCAATGCAGGGAGTGCAAGAAATACCAGAATGCAGGCTGATTGCCATCTAAGGAGAAAGTACCAGGGTCAGTCATGGTGAATAACTGCTCAACCACCCACAGTCTCTGCAAAAAAGGCATGGACAGGGCCAAAGAATTCCAAGGCACAAATGCAGTAAACTGCCTGCTACCCATCAGCTGTGAGACAGATGCCAGCTGACCCAAAATTAGTAATCCTTTCAACCTTAACAGCCTACACTAATGCATGTTAAGTACATGAAAGTGTGCAGCCTTATTGTCATGTCACATCTGAAATTGACCATATTAGAGGTTGAATGAGCAGCCATAAAGATGCTTGGGAAGCGATAATGTCGGATCAAATCATATTGCACATTGTTTCTGGGTATAAATTAGAATGTGAATTTAATGCCCCAGCCAAGCAAGTTTTTATACCTTAACCATACAAATTGAACAGCAAAGAAGTTAAAGCTGTCAATAAGGAAACCTTCAGACTTCAGCACAAAGGCGTGATTGAAAAGATTAGACTGAGCAAGAAGATTGTAGGCAGAATTTTCCATTCAGGAGATTGTGGTGGCAGGCAGGAAAGTTGTACGATTCCCATTAGGTGGGGGGTTGGATTAATCCACATGATCTTCCACTTTTTGGCTCATTAATTATGTATCAGCGAAGAGCTCGGGGAATCTTGTGGTGGGACGGGCAGTGATTCGTCCACCCTACCGTCCACCCGACCCTCATGGGGTTGAAGGTCCTGGCTGCATCCACACAGTCATTCATTCACTGCAGGCCAGGTGTGTTGCTTCATCCTGGTTCTCAATGGCACCTGAATGAACCAAACTCTCCGCTCCAGTGCTCCCTGGGCTTCTCCTCCATGCCATCCGGGGAATACAGGAGGTTCTCTTTCCTTGGGATGGGAACTGGTGGTCTTCCCACCTGACCACACCAGCCTGGTAGGAGGTCACCAGGGAGATCAGTGCCTGTGGCCAACAAAAAAGGACAGCCCTGCAGTACAGGAAAAGGATGGATGATCTAATGCGCTCTGCCAGGGTATGTCTCGCACTTCAAACTCACATTCTCGTAAGGGCATCAGGCAGTTTAAAGGTTCACACAGATGTCACACATGACCATCAGATGGGACATTGGCACTGAATGTCTGCCAGCCACTTTAAGCTCACCATCTCATGTAAGTTTTTGCATTAACAGCATTTTAATCTCTAACTGGGAAGGGCTCAGCACACCCAACAGGAATGCACGCTTATGAACTGCTCTTTCATCCATAGTACTCACACTCAGTCCATCTGTTGATATGCAGGACCCTAAGATCTCCCGCAACAAAAGGGAGAGCGTAAAGACCAGAGGGGGCCCTTGGAACTGAGGATACCCTCCACCCACGAGGAACCTTCAGCACAGCTCGTTGGAAAGGATGGAGATTGTTCCTGCGCAGAAGGCAAGATTGGCCTTCCCCAGCAAACCAATGAGGGTCCATCCAGTATACTGTGGAGAGAAAAAGAGAGTTGACATTTCGAGTCTGTATGACTCTTCTTTGGAGCTCTGAAGGAGGGTCATATAGATTCAAAGCATCAACTCTGTTCTTCTCTCCACAGATGCTGTCAGACCTGCTTAATTTTTCCAGTATTTTCTGTTTTTCTTTCAGATTTCCAGCATCCACAGTATTTTGCTTTTATCCATCCAGTATACATCAACCACATGCGGACAATAACTATAAGCAATCTATAATGTAGGAGTATGCCTAGTCAATCACTAATTATCTCTTCTCTATATTCCAGCCACCAGTAAGTAAAGACGAAGACCGTCTTCAAGCTTCAGCCAGAGTTCCAGCCCTCAGACCAGCTCAGAGGAGGATACTGCACACCTATCTGATGCAGATCCATCACTGTGTTCACCTGCACCCTCCACTAGCGCAGAAACACGCACCTCGGTGGGACCTATTTCTAGAGTAGGCATGGGTTCACAATCTGGTGATCAACTCACCGACACGGGTCCACAGAGGTGGAGGTTGTGACAACTGAAGTCTCCAACACTCGGAAGAGACCTAGCCCCTGCTGAGTCCGAGTCCAATTATGAGTATCTGGAATCGACTCTGAAAGAAATTTTGGAGATGCAGAGGCAGGCGGAGGAACATCAGGCAGGTTTGTCAGAGGCATCGCTAGACTGGAACAAAGGATAGAGGAGTCTGGCCGCATTCTGTCTGATGTTGTGACTCCGGCATGTGAGTACATCAAAGTCACCATGGGTTGGGTGGCAGCTGCCTTGGAAGCCTGGGTCCAGTAGTTTCTGCTGGACTTGCACTCGGATCTGCAGAACATCCCTCTAGGCGTGGGTGTGTTCCAGCAGTGGCTAAGCAAGTGGGGGACAGGGCACCTCGACCTCCCTCCAGCTACCCATTCTCCCCTAGCAGGTTGGGCTCTCCAGGCCTCCAGTCACCAAGGGATGCCCACCAAAATCATCTCACTCAACAGGTTATAGCAGTCAGCAGACTGCCTCCACCTCTGCTGCAGATGTCAGGGTATTCCCCAGATGTAGTGGTAGGATTAGAAAAATTAAGAAGTTTTGAATGCATCAGGGTGGCATGGGTGTCCATTCACTGTATATACTCATCCCTATTGTAAATATAGTTCATGTTAATCGCTCTCCAAGTCTCAGATATTCAATGGCTAGTTGATGTGATAAAAGGTTCCACTTCATTCAAGAGTCCAAAATATGACCCCCCACCACTCACCCCCCAATTAGCTCCTATCTACATTCTGGACAAACATCTATGAACCCTGGATCTCAGACAGACATTATCCTGCCTCAGGAGAATTGCTCATCGAAGTTAATGATTATCCTGATGCTGTCATTGAAGTCTGGAGTCAGTAGATATAACAAGTATTTGTCGTGAGCAACATTAGAATCTTTTCTCCCAAGGGTACATTGCAATGGCGTTTATTTGATGACAGTCTATTTTTGGGAAAGTGGTATTCATCATTGAGCACAATAGCCTGAAATGTCTCCTTGCAGCGTGTTTTTACTTCCACGTTTTTGGCTGAACATTATTCCTTTCTTAGTTCCCACTCTCCTCATGTCTGATGCTGAACAACTGAAGTTGGTTCCACTCAGTGATGTTTGAAATGTCTACTCGAGGGGAATGAGCCTGTGGTGTCAGAGGTGTGTGCTCATCTTGGTGAAACCGTTGACTTACCTGTGAGGATCTTACTTTGCTCCTGAACAGCTGCCTAGCAGTCATTTATGGAATTTTTCTGTAAAGGCACAGGACACAAATTCCTATGGAATTCATTGCACGGCTGTGCACTCATTGATTGAGGGTAAATAGAAAGGATTGGCCTTTTGAGATGGATAATGTCGAGGACTGTAATGCTATGAAAGCGATGCTTTGGCATATCTCCTGAGTGCTCAGCAGGATCTATGAAGGAAGAAGTTGTCATTGATTGCTGTGTAAATACTGAATGGGCCACATCTTTCCCAAATATCAAGGCAATTCAGGGCGTAGACTTGGCAAGCTTCGGACAAATGCAGGGTCATGTATGTTGGTCAATAATCAAGCGATGGTCCTGCTGAGCCCTCTCTGTGAGGACAATGCGAACATAAGTCACAGTTTTGGGTGCACGCTATCAAGTAACAGGTCACTGCATCCTGATGTGCAAAAGCATATTGGATCTCAGTAGCAAGATGAGACCTCAGCATTATTCATGCATGAGAGCATTTGGAGAGATGGTGCTGTCCCGATGCTGCTCCCTCTTGAGACAGCCAAGCACTAATATTTTTCATGTTTGCGCTGCCTTGCTAAGCTGCTGTCATATTGGCATGAGTACATCCATGTGTGCAATGGCGTTTCAGCCGCATGAAGGCTGCCATGCCCACTGATTGGTTGATGCCATGGCTGAAAGGGCTGAGCTATGTGTAGTTGCTTAAGGATGTGCAATAGTGGATGTTAAATACATTCCACAATGGCCACATGTTCCCAAGGCTACTGTGCCTTCTGAGGATGACCCTGTCATTAGGGATGAAGGTGACTTATGCTGCTTCTGTGATCATTGCAAGATTGATGACCTTTCCTTCATATGTTGAAGCCGGGAATTAAGGCTTTGTTGTGTCTCTGACTTTTCCTTGGACAGCCTTAAAACTCTTGTCCTAGGACAGTCTTTCACTACTCCATTCTGATCCTTGACCACCCCCTAGTCCTGCCTCTGTCTCCCCACTGTACCATCAAAGTTGAGATTCCAAACTAATTTCCTGCTGGCGGGAAACTGATTCTTTTTTTCCATCACACCAAATTTAGTGCCCCCTTTATTTCTAAATCTGGCAGGAGCAGAAAATGTGGTATTGTCACTGGACGGGTAATCCAGACACTCAGAGTAATTATTTGGGGATCCGGGTTCAAATCCCACCATGGCAGATAGTGAAATTTGAATTCAGTTAAAAAATTTGGAATTAAAAGTCCAGTGATGACAATGAAACCTTTTCTGTTGTCATAAAAATCCATCTGATTCATTAATGTCCTCCAGGAAAGGAAATCTGCCGTCCTTACCTGGTCTGGCCTACATGTGATCCACAGCAATGTGGTTGACTCTTACATGCCATCTGAAATGGCCTAGAAAGCCACTCAGTTGTCTCAAACCACTAAAAAGTTTCAAAGGGATGAAACTGGATCAAGTGAGTCTATCAACAGCAAACATGGGAAAGTAACTGCCTGTGATTAGAGGAGCAGGCCCTTGAAGAGTCTTCAACTTCACTTACCTGTCTTACCGGTATTTTGAACAGTGGCTCCAGGGACCAGGTATAATGGCTTTTGGAGGGCACAATCTGGTCTGCAGGCCACGTGTTGGACAAGCCTGGTTTAGAGCATTACCAAATGGACTGAGTTCAGGACTGCGTGTTTTCACAGAGTTGTTGAAACCACCATTTGCAAACATGAGGAGCAAAGGTCATACCACAGTGACATGTATAGATGACACCTTACTTGTTGCCCAAACAAAACAGGGAGCAATGGATGCAGCCAGAGAAATTGCTCAAATGCTATCTGACCTTAGCTTCAGCGTACACCCAGAGAAATCAGTACTTGGCCAAGAACACAAAATTACTTTTTGAGGATTTATATTGAACTCCTCCACCGTGCAAGACAATCTCACTGAAGCAAAATCAGTGAAAATATGCTGTCTCTGCAAACATTTGTTGGCCTTGCACTCACCGTCAGTATGATTTGTTTCCTCTGTGATTGGCAAATTAGTGGCTGCTTTCCCTCATGTACAATATGAGCCATTGCATTATAGGGAGCTTGAAAAGAGAAAAGTATGGGCTTTGAAAGAATACAAAGGGCTTTTTGACAGGAAAATGATTCTTTCCCCTGTAGCTTATGATGAGCTAACTTGGTAGGTTGACAATTTGTCAACCGCAGTTGATAACATTGATAAGAGGACACCAACAATAAACATCACAAGCAGTGCCTCAGGCTTAGGATGGGGTGCATCCAATGGTACCACACAAATCAGAGGAAGATAGAATGCTGAAGAGAAAGTATGAGCAGAAAGAAATGGAATTAATTACGTAGAATTGAAGGCTGCTTTCTTTGCCTTGCAAGTTTTCTGTACACATAACAGCCAAGTGTATATTGTTATGCAACTAGACAACACAACTACAGTGGCATGCATAAACAATATGAGAGGAACAAAGTCACAGGTATGAAATGAACTAGTTCATATTTTATGGAAATGGTGCATATATAGAGACATTTGTGTCACCACAAAACATTTGCCTTGTGTCTTGAAACAAATAGCTAATAATAAATTGTGTTTTTTTTATTCATTGGATGTGGGCATCACTGTCTAGGCCAACATTTATTGCCCATCCCTAATTGCCCTTGTTCAAAGGGCATTTAACAGTCATCCACATTGCTGTGGATCCAGAGTTACATGTAGACCAGACTAGGTAAGGAAGATTTCCTTCCCTAAAGGACATTCATGAACCAGATGAGTTTTTACAATAATCAACAATGGTTTCATGGTCATACATCAGACTTTTAATTCCAGATTTTTATCTGCCATGGCAGGATATGAACCCAGGTCCCCAAAGAATTACCCTGGGTCTCTGGATCAGTAGTCCAGCAACAATACCACTATGCCATCACCTCCCCCTAGGGAGGCAGGTCCTTAGGCAGCAGGTGGCAATGGTGGGGGAGAGAGCACCAAGGAGGGGCACTGGTTGGTTCCTGTAGGTACCTCCTTGCAGGGAGCAGTACCTTTGACAAGCTGAGGAGCAGAGCCAGATGCCATGAAGCAAGCAAGAAAGTGGCCAAGTCAAATTCAGGACTTGTGAGTAGCAGTGTAGCAAGAGCCCCGGGCAACTTGAAGCCCCTCAAAAGAGAACTAGAGACCTAGTCAGACTGGCAGCACTCCTGAGTCTGAGAACCCTTGTGGAGAGAACGGAGAGAAGAATTGCAGGCAGGAGCTGAAGTAGCAGTTTAAATCTGATGTGTCATTGTGTTGAGAGCTGAGGCCACGAATAGGAGAGAGATCTGGAGCATCGGCTGTGAATATTCACTGTAAATAGTTTGTTTTTTGGAGTTATGCTTTCCCTTGAGAGCTGATATTGCTTTGATGCCAGTGAGATAAACAAACCTTGTTTATAACCTTTCTGAAGTCTTTGTGCTTAAATCGCCTGTTACATTTGGTGTCAGGGGTAGGATTCCACAGTACAGGCATCAATTCATGGTGGACAAAATGGAAAGGTGCTTGGCTGAGATCGAGCAGATGGTGAAAGAACTGAAACTGGCCCTGTCAGTGAGGGAGGCTGAAGTAGCTGCAGCTCTAGCAGAGGCGCAGGCTTCACACAATGAACTAAGTGTGCCCCCCTTTAACGTAGCAGAGGAAGGATGAAATATCCCATCACGGATGTTTTACCTGCCAATGGAACAGATTTGAGGGAAGAAGAGGGAAGACCAGAGACGTCCAATGGCCTCGTGGTTGAGGACTGGATCGAGGATGTACAGTTGTTCATGGAATCCAGCAGCATCAACGTGAGGGAGCAGGCAGCATGTTTGATGGAACATCTGTGTGGGAAAGCTCACCAGGAAATACTGGGGCGAGGTACAGATGTCCAAAAAAATCTGCGGTGGATCTTTGAGTACCTGGCATGGATTTCTGGGGACAGCAGTGGCCTAACACAGCTGCAGCAGAAGTTTTATAAGTACAAACAAGCCAAAGGAGAGGGCCGGGTTTCTGTATCAATAGTGCTGGTGAATTTGTTCGACTGCATCAGCATCCTGGATCCCTCCTTCAGATTGACCAGGGACACACAGCCGAAAAATCGTCTAACTGAAACGGTGAAGGATGAAGGCATCTGGAAGAGGTTGAGGAGACTCAACAGTGACAAACTGCAGCTGTCCTTCTTGGACACACAAGATTACATCATCTGGATTATTGTGGAAGACTGGACTCCTAAGACCAGGAAAAAGGCCACCATCAGGGAGGCAACTGTCAGCATGGGCGAGGATGTAGACTTCTAGCTGAAGGGGAAGGCAGAACAGATTGATGCACAGCAAGCACAAATCCAGTCCATGCTGTCATATCTCTACAGTAAGCCTCGCGACTGAGCACGGCCAAGGGATACTCCAAAGGGATGTTGGAATTGCAACAGGGCTGGGTAATTCCAATGATACTGCCCTCAACAACCACAAACACCACAGATGTTAGGCAAGGTGACCCAGTCTAGCGCAACTCCATTCCTCCTCCATCACCAGAGAAGGTACAGGCCCAGCAAAGGAAATGGAAATGCTGAGGCCCTCAACAGAAAGACTGAACATAGAAAGCAACCCACTTTCACCAGTTTCACAATGTCCATGTCTCAAGCAATTAGCAGCATTCCCACCCCAATCCTCTGCGGAATCTAGGCAGGGAGTTGTCAAAGGTTCACCAAAGTGCTTATGAGCGAAATCAAAACCAATCCAGATGGGTAGAGCCACGTACAGTTTCGCCTTTGCTATCCAACTCAAAAGAGGACATCATGCAGCATCAATGAGTTGATGAAGAGATCGGTAAATTTTGTTTCAACTAAAAGACTAAACGTCCACCAACCTGGCATTGCCTAATGAAGAAGTCCAAACAAACATGTAAACTGCTGAGGTGTTGGAAGAGAATTAGGGCAGAGGGAGGAGTTCTCTATCGACTTGTTCATGACAACAGGAGAGAGGTAAAGCAATTCCTCCTGCCCAGCAGTCTCAAGGGTCAAGTGCTGACCATTGTTCATGATCAGGTGGGACACTGGGCATTGGAAAAGACAGCTGTAATGACAAGAAGGTGGTGTGACTGGCCAGGGAAGGACCCGCCAATATTGCCAACTACTGCCAGAACTGTGAGAGGTGTACTTTGGTCAAAGCTATGAAGCAGCTTGACATTGAACCTGTAACTGGAGGGTAACCTCAGAAAACCATTCCTAGAGGGGAATTGCTCAATGCCAAATATCTGGTGGATGATGCAGAGGCAGGCAGCCCACTTAATGGTGTACCAGAACTTGAGTCGGAAAGTGATGGAGAACCCTGGAATGGGTGTGTCAGGGATTCGGGGGTGCACCCCATGTGAGGAGGCTGACTCTAGTACCAGAAGGAGATGCCGAGATGTCAGGCAGGAAGAATTCAACTGGAGCAACCAATGCTGCTGATCATACGGTCCCTGGAGACATGAGTGATCGAGACCCCTATCTGGCTGAGCCGTCACAAAGCCTGGGTGCTATTGAAAATGCCAGTTCAGAAGAGAGGCCAAGAAGGCCATCCTAACCCATACCATTTGTCCAGGTCAGGGATGCACAAAGGGAAGGCAGCCAGCATGTGGACTTGAATATTTTAGCTGTCGTATCTCAACTGAACCTGCTCATCATGTAATTACTCAGTAAATAGTCACTGTGTGGTATGTTTAGTTATCAGGATGTCAACTCCCAAGCAGGTAAGTGTGTAGTGGAACCTCCGGCTGCAGGTGGTGATGACTTGGGAGAGCACCACGCAGGGGAACTGGTTGGCCTCTGTGAGCCCCTCCTTGCAGGGAGCAGCGTCTTTGACAAGCTGAGGGGTGGAATCAGATGCCATGAAGTGAGGGAGGAAGCAGCCAGGACAAATTCAGGATTTGTGAGTGGCAGTGTCAGGGGGCTAGGGCAGCTTGAAGCACTTCAGGGTAGCTAAAGAGGCAAGAAGGGGAATTGGAAATCTAGTCAGACTGAGTAGCAGCACCCCTGAGTCTGAAAGACCTCATGGAGAGAGATGAGAAGGACTGCAGCCAGGAACTGAAACAGTAGTTCAAAACTGATGAGTCACTGCATTGATGAGCTGAGGCCATGAATAGGGGAGAGATTTGGAGCATTGGCCATGAATATTTCCAGCAATAGTTTGTTTCTTGGAGTTATGCTTTCCTTTGAGGGTTGTAACTGCTTTGATGCCAGTGGAATTCACCTTGTTTTATAATTTTCGTGCAGTCGTGCAGTTCCATGGCTCTCCATCACTTTCTGACTCAAGTTCTGGTACGCCATTAGGTGGCTGCCTGCCCCTGCAGCATCTACCAGATATTTGGCATTGAGAAACTCCCCTCTAGGAATGGTCTTCTGAGGTCAAATTGCACATTCCACAAGGAAATTTAATGACCAACTTGAATGGAAGGTGCTCCATTTCCCTCTCTTGTTGACACTGTAGGAACTCACCCGTGGCTAATACGATGGAGTGCTGATCTGCACGCATCTCCATGTTCTGATGGACCAGGGTCTCCAAGGTGTCTGCCAACGTTCCCATGGAGACCTCCATACATGCACATATCGGCACAACTTCATTAGAGAGCAGAGGACGCACTCCGACTCGAGTGTCACTCTGTTGAGGGCTTCCAACAGCTCTGCGTGATGTCCCCCCACCTTCTGCTGACCTTGCATGATGAGCTGGAAGGCTGAATCCAGAGGCTCGTCATCTGACTCAGACCTCACAGATGCTTCTTCCCCAGCAGCCCTCTGAGTACCAGGGGGCTCGGCTGAACCTGCCTCCACCTGCTGGGACACGTGTCCGTGCAGTTACCACCAGATTCTGAACCCGAGCCTGCTCTAGATCTAAGTCTCACTGAGGCGTGTGTCTCTGCGCTGGTGGACAGTGTGGCAAAGTGCTGTGATGGGTCTTCCAGGCTGCTTATTTCCAGCTCTACAATGGAGGAGGTGTCCTCTTTGATAGAGGTGTGGAGATGGATGGAGCTGAGGGACTGGCTGGCTGAGGGTGTCAGTCACTTTGCAGAGTCCTCTGAAGTAGGGATAATTAGTGCATGGGGGCAGAATCCAAAGCAGGGGAGAGAGCTCTCAAATTTGCAATAAGAGAAGGATGATGATGTGCAGGATCCTTACGTGGGTTTTCACCATCGACCTCACCATTGCTGCAGGCACGGTCCACGTCCTCACCAGGCAGCGTGATGGCATGCTCCTCAAAGTGTGTGAGGGGCCTAATGTGGGCCACTCCATCCTTGGTCTGGGACCTCTCCCTGCTATTGTCTGCTAGCTTCTCCCGCATGAAAAGACATGGAGAGAATGTGAGCAGGGTACAAGGGACTGCATAGAACGTTTATGTGGTATGCAGTGCCATGGAGAGGATGAGGACATGTGCTCCAGAGGAAATGAGCCTGAGGGAGATGTGAGGGTGCGTGTGAGAGTTTGTGGTGTTGTACCTTGAGGTGTGAGATCCCTGTGGATGTGTGATGGGTTTGTGAACATGTGGGTTGAGAGTGATGAGAGGAAAAACCATTCATTCTCTTCTTTTGCAGGGCATTGGCACTAACCACCACTGCCACAGCCTCCCATGCTGGATTGGTGACCTTGCTTACTGGTCTTCTTCCAGAGCTGGGGTAGAGAACTTTGCAATGGGCCTCTGCTGCAAGCAGTAGGCGCTCGAGGGAGGCACTGCTAAATCTGGGGACAGAATGTTTCCTCCCTTTGGCAGCCATCAGTTCCCAGCAGCTTCCTATCCCTTGAAGAGTGCTAGCTCTGTGCAGAAGTGCCCTTTAAATATGGTGCCTCATTTACTGAAGGCCTGAGGTGACGGCAGATTTAGTGAATCAGAGGCCACCCACCAGCGAACCCTGTGTGTTTCTCAGGAATGCACAATGAATGAGGCGGGAATGGGACAATATGGCGTGAAAAGCCATATTGCGGCCAGCAGGTAAGACATCCTTTTTCCCGCCTGCTACCACACTTAGTGCAAATCTGTGACAATTCTGCCTTAAGTTTCTTGGTTACCAGGCTCTGGTAACATGATGGCATGGTGACAGATGCTTTTTCAATTGCCTGGCAAAGCTATTTTTTCTATACATTTCCCCTGTTTTTCCTGATAAGTAGATGTTTACTGAATATTGAAAGGGAGGAAGTTGATGGTTTCATGGTAGTATTCAGATAACCGACATAGCCATGGTTTGCAATGTTGTTGAATTTACTGGTGCAAGAAATAGTGATACTCTCAACAATGAAGCATTTAATTCTCAACCTACTGCAACAGGATGCTACCCGCTTTATGAGCATCTTAACCTTATGTCCTGCAGGTTATCAGGAAAAACCTACAAGGTGAGGGCCTTTCAACAGAAACTGCCGACATCATGCTATCTGCCTGGAGGCTATTGATTAGGAAATAGTACATTACTTACAACAAGCAATGGGTGGGTTTTTGCAGTGTACGACAAATTAATCCACTGCAAGCACCTGTGAAAAATGTTTTGAAATTTTAACCTCATTATTCCACAGACTGAGGTATAGTGCCATGAATACTGCAAAGTCAGCTTTGTCTTCTTTTGTTATATTGCCAGATGGGGACATGTTGGGCTTATATCCACTAGTCACTTGTTTTATGAGAGGTGTGTATAAACTCAAACCACTAGTGGCATTTTTAAAACCATGTGGGATGTGAAGCCTGTGCTAGACTACCACTGAAAGCTTTCACCTGTTTTATCACTCACTTTTCAAGAATTGTCGATGAAAACATATATGTAGTTGCTTCAGTGTCTACACAGAGTCAACAGACCAACATCAAGCAATATGCAAAAAATGCTTACGTCTTTTATTTTTCAACTGAATGATCTTTTGAAGCAGAACAAACTAGGGAAAATGGATTGCCAATTTGTGCTGAGGGCATACGCATCAGACCCATGTTTATATGTCTACAAATATCTGCAAGACATTTGCTTCATACTGAAGACCTTCGAAACAGTGAGAAATATCTCGATGAGTTTCAGAAGACCGCACAAAATAGTGACAACAGACACTATAGCTACATGGGTATGTCACATCATGATCAAAGCTGGAATTAATGTCAAGGTATACAAACCTCATTCAACAAGAATGGCAGTTGTATCTAAAGTTAATTTAGCAATGATCCCAGTAGTGAACATTATGCGACACATAGGATGGAACAGTGAAAAAACTTTACATTCTACAACAGGCCCATGAAGACACTGTGAACACATTTGCAACAGTACTTTTGCAGGTCTAGAAAGTACAATAGTGCCCGCTTTAATTAAGGGACTGTTCTACATGTGCTTGGAGTTGCAACAAATAAACAGGTGAAACAGAGTTTTGGCTTTATTGTTGCTGTTTTTAGATGTTCAACAATCAATGGGTTGCATTAACAGTGTTACAGGAACTGCAAATTTGACTTGGTCTGTTATCCCTTGAGGTGGCATTGTGAGGCCAGAGTTGGCTTTGAAAATCTCACATTATTTCAAATTATCAGACTTTTAATTCCAGATTTTTTTTTAATGGAATTCAATTTTTACCATCTGCTGTGGTGGGATTTGAACCCAGGTGCCCAGAGCATTACCCTGGATCTCTGGAATACTAGCCAGTGATTATGCCACTGCCTCCCTCCAATGATCTTCATTTTATGAGGTAGGTGGAGTAAGAGATAATGTGGCCCCATCCCTCCTTTGACTTTTCATACAATTTTAAGCTGACATGGAATTGCATTGAACTACATAACAGGTTCTATATTTTCACATATATTTCATTACAGATTGTGTGCCACTCTTCACTACCAAGTACAAAAAGAAATTCAATAGTGGGCACTGATAAAAGTGGGGGCAGGGTTTACAAATTCTAAGAATGGCTGCGCATGCGCGATTGGCATTTCACATCATCTCGCCCTTCAGCTACCTCATAAAAGGAAGATCCAACATTGAACAGGTAATCATTTAATCTTTTCGCTTTATTCCCTAATGTGTGATGAATCACACTTCATTGCAATATTTAAACCAGATGCATTTTGATAAACGTGTCCACACAGCAGCAAAGACCTGATGGCAGCAACAGCCTGGAGTAGCAGGTTGTTCACATCAGAACAGAGGGGCTACAGTGCAGGTATGTTACTTTAACATGCCAATGACTCAAACACCTTTGACTGTACAACCACAAGTTAATGAATGTCATGCAAAAGTGTAACTGGCTCCACATTCCATTTGTACATTCTAAACATCTTTCTTCCTAAGTTAAGCTGCGCATTGCAGCATTTGAGAAACCTAATAAAGTAGCATGTATGTAACAAAATTATACCAGATGTTGAAAAAAATGTAAAAGCTAACAGATCAAGACCACATAATTCAATCCAAACTCATTAAATTGAGCTACTCTCCATTGCATGCCTTTTCAAACCAAAAAACAGCCTGAATATGGACATTCCTGGGAAGGTGGCACTTGGTGCTTTGAAAGCAGAAGTATATATAAGGCAGCATTTGATGATCACTACTCCAAAGATCCTCAGCGATTTCTGAAAGGAACATCATAGTACGCTTGTCCAAGGAAGTGCTCTCATCTTTTTAATTGTCAAATTTCCCAAAACTCATTTAAAATAAATGCCAAATCATTCAATCTAGTTCTCATGCCAGAACATCAAATCAGACTTCATTAGTCCTACATGCCCATCCATGTTTTAAGTATCTGCCTGGAGAGGTGAGCATGAAATAAGTGCACATTTTTCCTATGTGGCTCTAATTTCTATGAACAACAAAGCACCAAATAAGTGCACATTCTTCATTATACAGCAAACTGCAAATGAACTAAAGTCAGTTTATTCTTTCCTAATACTATGGATAATATGTTTCCTGGGTGACTAAATATGCCTTTATTTCTGCTTTTCTAGTGCTTCTTCAGATGCAATCTGAGGACTAGTATGAGAACTGGTTAGTTGCTCCTGTGTTTTAAGAGGCTCATGGGACTGAAGTGGCCATCTTTTCAAGGTTATTTGCTCCTGGCAGAGAGCTACTGATAGTTGCATCCTTGTGACCCACTGATCAGCAGGCTGACTGGTCTAATGTCAGCTACCAGGGCCCAAGGGCGGAATCGTCTGTGTCTGCTGGCGTCGGGCATGTTCGGTGGTATGAGCGGACAATATAGCAAGAAGGTCAAAAATCGGTTCCACGACATTGTGAAACCAGTTTGCTCAGCCCATCGATGGCAGGCCACGTTTCTCGCCATTGGATGTCAGGAACTTTATTGTAGTACGTCAGCATATCACTATAAGGCTAGTCCGCCGGACACAACTCCCGCCCCCCCCACCACTGGATCGTCTGCCCACATCGACGTGATTGCACGCAGACATGTTTCACAGAAGTATATAAAAGGCATGCACTTGGCGAGCTGCACTTTGAGGGGAACTCAGAGGTGAATGCACAGTAATGTTGTGGAGTGCTTGTAAGGGAAACCTGTTGGGTTTCAAGGTTGAGGGGCGAGGGGGCAAAAGGTGCCCTGCGGCTGAGGCAACTTTGGGGGTGGTGGAAAAGTCTGCCCTGCAGTTGAATCGACTTTGGGGGTGGGAGCAAATGCTGTCCTGCACAAGTACCTGTGAGCTGGGCAAGGGAAGCAGCCAAGCATTAGGGACACCTCATATAAAGTGAGGCTCCTTTGCAGCTGAGACAGTTCAGGTGCAGCCACATTGATATGATTGAAGTCAGGCCTCTAGCTTATCTGCCCACTCAAGCAATGCAGCGGCATCAAAGTGTCACCAAATGCTCCAGAGCCTTTCACCCCTTGGGCACAGACTGCAAACTAATGAGCATTTTAGTGGATTGCAGGACAGTTGGGCGACTGGGCACGTTGTACAATCTCCTTGCTAAAGCTGGCCATGGAGCCTGATGGAGGCACTCAAAGCCCCTTGCAATGTCATCATTCGGGTTTGAACCAATCTCCCCCATGGTTCACTGTAACAGTGCAGCTTTGCAGACTTTTGTTAGGAGAATGCCTGCACCTGAGCTGACAGCACAGCAAGCAGTCAAATGGGCAAAGCTGACACCAATTGGTCAGGTGGAGGAAGTTGAGGTTTCGGGCAGCCATGCGGTGTACTAAACTCTGGCCATCCAAGTAGTGGCCAGCACTCTCCGGGATGCGTTAAGGGGGCCTTTAGGCTTAACCAAGGGAGGTTCTTAGTACACCCATGCTAACCCACATGTCTCGTTCTTTCATCCTACATTAGGACCATGGGCCTGGTGAACTAGCTATGTGCCTCATGGCAACAAAGGCAACAGAGAAGAAAGCAATAGGCACCTTAATGCACAGAGGGAGGAGCAGCACCGTCTGGAGGGAGAGGCAGCTGGGGCTCCCACATATGCCACTGGAGAGCCACAACAAGCCATCGCTGGTCAGCACCTAGCTAGACCTATAGATGCCGCCTTTCATTTTTTTTCCCCAATCATGGGCATCACTGGCTAGGCCAGCATTTATTGCCCATCCCTAATTGCCATTGTTCAATGGACATGTAGGAGTCATCCACATTGCTGTGGGTCTAGAGGCTAGACCAGGTGAGGACAGCAGGTTTATTTCCTGTGAACCAGAACAGATGGGTTTTTACAACAATCGACAATGGTTTCATTGTCATCATTGGACTTTTAATTCCAGATTTTTACTGAATTCGAATTCCACCATCTGCCATGGCAGGATTCAAACCCAGGTCCCCAGAGCATTACGTTGGGTCTCTGGATTACTAGTCCAGTGAAAATACCACTACGCTATTGAATACCACTGCGCCATTCCTGCAGATGACCGAGAACCAATGTCGCTGAAGACTGCACATGTCCAGGAAACTGGTCAGTCACATCTGCCAGCTATTGCAGGATTTGGCGTCATGTGAACGTGGAGGGCATCCACTGCCAGTGGTTGTTAGAGTGACAGTGGCGCCCAATTTCTACATCAGTGGCTTGTTTCAGGGCTCCACAGGTGATTTCTGTGGAAGTTCACAAGCCTCCAACCACAAATGCATCCATGAGGTCATGGATTCCATTTTCGCAAGGGCACACAACTTTATGCATTTCGCCCAGGATGCAACAGTGATTGGATTTGCCCAGATCTCGGGTTTCCCACAGGTGCAGGGTGCCATCGACTGCACTCACGTGATGCTCAGATCTCTGTCGCAACACATGGTCAACTATGTCAACTGCAAGGGATTCCATTTGCTGAATGTGCAGCTGGTATGCGGCCATCACAAAAGCATCCTGCAGGTCTGCGCATGGTTTCCAGGGAATGTGCATGACTCCTACATTCTGATGATCCCTAACGTCTCCCAGGGTCCACAGAGACTGCAGGGATGACTCCTTGGGGACAAGGGCTCCCCGCAGAGGACGTGGCTAATGACACCAATGCGGTGGCCTCAGACTGCAGCAGATTGAAGGCTCATGCTACAACTTGCAACTTGATGGACCAAATCATTGGGATGCTGAAAATGATATTCTGGTGCCTGGACCAGAATGCTGGAGGCCTGCAATATAGTCCTTTACAACCTGGTGCTGCAAAGGGGAGAGGAGCTGGCTGAGGAGGAGATGCAGGAGCTGGAGGTCTCCTCCGACGAGGAGGACATTGATGGTGATGAGGGTGAAGAGGTCCACGATGGCAAAAATTATGTCGATGAGGCCCTTGCACTGGCCAGACAAGGCAGGTGCATCTGAGAGGTCTTCATAGCTGCCAGATTTGTGGAGGATGACAACGACATACAGTGAGAAGACACCATAAGGTCCTTACACTGCATCCATGAATGTTTGACTCCAGCCCGCCTAATGGCATGGCAGATACCCTCTGTAATAAAGCTTCTGTCATGGAGATGCAGTGGAAGCCCTAATAGTCGCTCGATTGCAGGAAGATGATGAAGACATGCATTGAGTGTTATGATCACAGCTGATGTTACCCCTGAATAAGCCTGATCCCAGAGTGCAACCCAGCTTGATAGATCCTAACTTTTAATTGTTTGCTTAGATACGTGAAGAGTAGCGACTGAACAGTCACAGGAGTCAGCTGATGAACTTTAACAAAAGAATAAAACGTTTATTAAACCAGAAAAGATTAACTATATTACAATACTCCTTCACCCACAAGTAAGGATAACACAAGTTACAAAAGCTATCTTATACTTTAATGTTCACCGTAAGTACACACTCCATAGAAACCAATTGGCAATCCGTAGTCAGGCACACCACTCTCTGAAACAAAGTGACAAATGCCATCTCAATCAGATGCTATGGATCTCTCATCAACTTCCCCCAGGTGCTTGTCACACTGTGAGCCAACCAATCTTAGCAAATTCCTGTATGGGCTGCTGCTGCACACCCTTCACTTTCATGCCCTCGCCCACTGCCCGGACATACCCTGGCATGCCTTGTTGCCATCCAGTGGTAGAGGTCCCCAGTGGGGGGGGGGGGGCCCTCTCTGGGTGTGTCCCCCAACTCTCCATTGGGGACCTGGGTTGGAGGGTGTTGCACGCAGCAGTTCCATTCAATTGTAGGATGTGTTGGCTCACTGACTCCTAAGATGCTTGTGTTTTTTTGCAACCTTGTGGGCCATGCATATGTTAGTTATTGTAGGCTGCCAGCCCTTTTTGGTTTCTTGAAAAACCTTTTGCTTTTGTTTTTGCACTTCAGCCCCACGCTCCTGATCTATGGGCACCCAGTGCGGAGGGGAGCCAGGACGGAGGAAGACCTCCTCATGAACTGGCTCCTGGCCTGACCAAATTGGCCATTAACAGGTCTAGGCCATAGGTGATCGAGGGGGTTGTCCGACCCAACTGTCTGCACCTCTTCCGGGGCCAAGTTCGCGAGTTGATATCGCTGAAGAGGGAGCACGTGGTATCCCACCCACAATAACAAACATAACTTACTTAAACTATCTCTATTTCCTAACGTGAGGACACTTCATATATCTTCACATAGCCTCTGAGAATGTCTGACTCCTGTCTGGCTGAGGGCAGTTCTCTTGCGCTCTGTGATCAGGGTCATATCATAAAGACGCAGCCATTAAACTTTAAAAGCACCTGATCCTTTGGCTGCCTTCAGCACCTGAGCACTTTAGGAGCACAGTGTCACTGACAGGCTCGTATCTTGTTGGCCCACATTTTCAGCCGGAGATTTGGGGGCCAAAGAGCCGGTGCCAGGCTGCTTGCTGCTCCTTAATGTGCGCCTAGGGGTTGCAGTGCTTCATTTTGTGAACATGTATGCTCCCCTGGGCATGAAGCAGCAAGCGAGCTTCTTTGAGGAAGTGTCCACTCATCTTGGCTTCATCAATGTGGGCGAGTGCATTGTCTAGGTATGAGTAAGTTGAGGGACCTAGTCGGGTCCTTCGACTTGGTGGATGTCTGGCGACATCTCCATCCTGACTCCAGCATTTCATTTCATGTCAGCTGGAGTTGGAGCATCCACGCTCGACCGCCTTTACTTTTCCGAGGCTATCATGTCCTGCATTCCATTGGCTTCTGTGCAGCAGGAGCCATGCTCAGAGCGTCTGGTGTGGGCAGAACTCACTCCTGTGCTTGGATGGGATCTGCATGCTAGTATTTCAACAACCTGCTGCTGGAGGTTAAGTGGTTCCTGGACTTGTTCTGTCATTTCTGGGCTGGCTGGAGAAGGAAGCAGGGAGGCTTCCCATCTTTGAGGCTATGATGGGACATGTGCAAGGCTCACGTCCGCGTCTTCTTTCAGGAGTACGTGAGAAAGAGACAAAGAGGCGGAAATCCAGGGTTGAGGAGTTGGAGAAGAGGTGCTCGACCTGGAGGCATGAACCAAGAGCCTGATGTGGACCCCGCCCTGCGGCTGGCGTATGAAGAGAAGAAAGGCGCGCTGCAGGACCTGCAACTCGTCAGGTCCCATGGCGGGTACGTTAGGTCACGGATCCAGTTCCAGGAGATGATGCAGCTCCCCTTTCTTATGCTCGCTGGAAAAAAATGCACGGGGTCCGTCAGCAGCTCCTTGGACTGCTGGCCAACGACAGATCCCTTGTCTTGGATCCGAAGGACATCAGGGCCATTGCCAGAGTTAACTACATAGCTCTGTTCTCTCCGGATCCGTCCAGCGAGGATGCTTGCAGAGTTTTGTGGGAGGACCTGCCTACAGTTGGCCCGGAGGGTGCCGGAAAGCTTAACTACCCTATAAGTCTGGGGGAGCTTACTCTCCAGGGCAAGTCCCCACGACTGCATGGGCTGACTGTGGAGTTCTTCACGGCGTTCTGTGTCTTCCTGGGGAACGACTACGCGGGGCTCCTGGGGGAGAGTATCGAGACTGGGGCGATGCTGCTCTCGTGGCACAAGGCCCTCATTGCCCTACTACCTCAGAGGGGGGATCTCCACCATCTTAAGAACTGGCATCCGGTCTCCCTCTTCAACATGGATTACAAGATCTTTGGCAGGGAAATGTCTTCTAGCCTTGGCACCATGCTGGTCCACATGATCCACTCTAACCAGTCCTACACGGTCCGAGGCCGTACCACTTTTGATAATATCCACCTAGTCTGGGATATTATCCACTTTTCCCAGACGGCTGTGTGTTGAGTGCCTTGCTGTCTCTTGACCAGGAGAAGGCATTCGACAGGGTGGATCACAAATATTTATTCAGCACTCTTCGAGCATTCAGGTTTGGAATGCATTACATCACCTGGATCTAACTTCTGTATGCTGCCGCAGAGTGTCTAGTTAAGGTTAACGGGCCCCTGTTGGTGCCCCTTCACTTTGGGAGAGGAGTGCATCAGGGCTGCCCCCTGTCTGGCCAACTGTATTCCATCTGCATGGAGCCTTTCCTGCACTTCTTGCGGAAAAGGTTGACGGGATTGCTTCTGCGTGGGCTGGGCATTGGGGTAGTCCTCTCGATTTACACTGATGACATGCTCCTCATGTTCACTGACTCGGCTGACCTGCGGAGAATGCGCTGGGGGATCTGATCTGCCATGTCCTGGACTCCTAATCGGTAAGTGGCAGATGTACCCCCAACCTGAGGAGCTCAGGCCTTTCACCTGGTGCAGGACCAGTCTCCTCTACTTGGGGGTCCACCTCTGCCTTGGCCGAGAATCCTGGCCGGTGAACTGGCAAGAGCTGGAGACCAAAGTCACCACTTGCCTGCAGCACTGGACAGGACTGCTCCGAGTGCTGTCTCACCAGGGTCATGTGCTGGTCATATTCCAACTGATTGCCGCCATATTTTCGTACCAGCTGGTCACTTTGACCTCTCCCCCAGATTTTGTCACAAAAATCCGGAGAATGCTCATCGATTTCTACTGTTCGCAGGGACAAAAGGCTGCACCAGGTCACTGCTGAGGTCTTGAGTCTCCCGTTTAGGGAGGGCAGTCAGGCGCTGGTTTGTATATGCACCCAGGTGTTGACTTTCCACCTTCAAGTCCTGAAGCGATACCTTTACGTTGAGCATCCTCCGAGATGGTGTGCCCAGTGATGTATTTTTCCCGCCAGGTGCAAGGCCTGAATTATGACGTGCAGCTCCTGTTTGTAGACCTGAGGGCCCTTTGTGGCTCCTTGCAGGCATTTTCCATCGTTTACCAAGACCTAATCAAAGTCTGGAACATGGTTGCCTCATGCCGCAGCTCTCTGCCATCAGGAGTAGCGGCTGTCATCAGAAAGCCGTTGCTCAGGAATCCACACCTCTGCCACTTTCGGCGGTCAGCGGAATGGAGGCTGCCAGGGTGACCAGGATTGGTGACGTGCTGGATGATGGAGGAGTGGGCTGGATGATTCCACAGGAGTCAGCGCAGCGTGCATCGGTGGACATCCGGCTCATGGCCAATGACATCCATGACCTTAGGGCAGTTGTGCTCAGCCCCGACATCATTCTGGGTCTCGAGGTGGCGCAGGTGCACGGTGGTCTTTCATCCGAGCATATCCCTTTTTGGACGGAATTCCACATTGGCCCCAAATCCCGAACCCGCTGTGGGAGCCAGAGCCCTACAACCTGTGTTGTCTTGTGGAAATGCCCTCCATGCCCTTTAGCATGGCATGGAGGGGATTCCTGTATGGGTTGCTGCTGCACACCCTTTACTTCCTTGCCCTTGCCCGTTGCCTGGACACACCCTGGCGTGTCTTGTTGCTGTCTGGCGGCAGAGGTCCCCAGAGTCGGGCCTCACTTGATAGAGCACCGCCAACCTCACTGTCAGCACAGGAAAGGTCCAGATCTTCACCAGCCAACTGATGGTTCTGTTTTTAAAGTCTGTGAGGACCTTGATTTCAGGCATTCCTCCACTAGCAAGCGGCCTCTCTCTCTTGTGTGCCAGCTTGTCCTGCATATATAGAAATTGAGAGGTTGTAAACAGGACACCTGCCAGGCCAGATGATGAGTATGCCTGGCATGTGTAAGTGGTGAGTGGTCCCACGGACAGGATGAGGACAATGAAGGTGTATGTGAGAGAGTGAATGGTGATGTCCCTTGAACTGGCTGTGAATGAGGACCCTGTAGATGTGTGATGGGTTTGTGAGTGTGTGAGTTGAGAGAGATAAGAAGAATAGCTTACCCCAGCGGAACGGAGGACATCATTCATCCTCTTGCAGCACTGCATGGCTGTCCTCTTTTGCAAGACATTGACGCTGACCACTGCTGCCACTGCCTCCCAAGCCGGATTAGTGAGGATGCTGCCCATCCTGCCACGAGAGTATGGGTAAACTCATCACAGCAAGCCACCACTGCATCCATAAGGAACTCGAGGGATGCATCATTGAACCTGGCGGTTGCAGTCTTTTTACCTTTCTGGGCCATGTCAACTTTGCAGCAGTCATAGGCTGGAAGCTCTGAGAGATGTGCGTGTGGCTGCACTTTAAATATGGCGCCCAGCGTGATGAAGCGGAGAGGTGATGGTACGGCAGGCAAATGAGAGCTCACTGCCATGGAAGCAGCATGTTTCCCAGGAATGCATAATTAATACAGTGGGTTTGGAATGATATGGCATGAAAAGCTGCCATTGCAGCTAGCAAGTAAAACATTGTGTTTTACCCATCCACTACTGCTCTTAGTGCAAATCAGGGACGATTCCACCCTCAGTCTTCAGAGGCAGCAACGTGCAACCCAGTCCCCATGGTCTGAAAACCAATACAGAGGTTGGTGTCTAATCTGTTCCTTACTGCCACCAGAACTGCACTCTGGTTGCCTGTGGAGGCTAGTGCTGCTGCAGCTGGATTTCTGGTCACTAGGTGGGAAGCTGCAACAGATTCCAATGCAATTGTCACACTCTTGTCAATTTCTGCAACAAAAAAAAAATCCCTGATGTTCCCAGAAATTATGACTTAAAGTCAAATCACAACTGCCAGTGCTGCACAGCTTTGGAAACCATGCCTATACATAAATGTGACATTTGTCAAACGTGTTTATTTTCAGGCCCATGACGGATGATTTCAAAGCTATAGGTGGCCCTCTTGTCAGCCTCCGCTGAATGATGGTATATCCTCATCAAATCCCCCCCTCTTCTGGTTTCAGTGGGTTATGTGAATTAGCTGGTACCGTTGACATTATCTAACTTCCCCCATCTGAAAATATCTGACCTAGCCCCTAGAAGAGAAAGAGCAAATGATGCAGGGGTTGTGATCAAGGAAGCAGAAGGACATGGAGAAGACCTCTTTGTTCTTGATTCTCAGGCGCACATCCTGCTTCAAGGCTCATACACATCGATCTGGCCTCCTGTTAAAATTGACTCCATGAAGTAAGATCCTGAGTTACCAAGTAGAGTCGAATGGGTTACTTATGCAGCTATAAATTTTAGACCACAAACAATACATTGGTGTTCTTGGTGCAAAGGAGGAAAAGAGTACAGCAGCTCGTGTATAATCTTGCCTGCCTTTGCCAGATCATCGAACTACTTGTAGCACTACTCTGCAATTTCAGGGGTGAGAGAGATGGCATTGCCACCTCCATCTCCTCTTCTGAATCCCATCTGGAAAAGTTAATAGGTTGGTCTCATAAAATTGCATGTTTTTCTTTTCTGCCTCTTTGCAATGCCCTTCTAGCTTCTTTTACAATGTCTACTAATCTACCAATGGAAGATATTCTGTAAAAGTGCCACAAAATCAATCAAACTCTCTCAGCTGAGCACTTTTGCTACTTGCCTGCTCCAAAGCCACGCTTATAGAATTTTCAGCCAGGCTTGCCCTTTTAATGGGTTTGCTCCAATTGTCAGGTACCTCCCTGGTAGATTCCTCATTTTATGTGAGATTTGCAGCACAAAACCATCAATGAATACATAAATGAGCTAACCCTACAAATTACAGCTGAGAGGCTATGGGTGTACACACGCCCCAGTTCACAAGTGCAATACTGGAGTCATTATTCCCTTAGATCTTTGGGTCCATAGTATGGGGTTAGTCTTCTTCATTTAATAGAATCCTTTGTGTTTCAGGACTGTGAATTATCAGGGCACATCTGTCCTGTTTAACTACTCAGTTGCCTCTACTGATACTGCAGTGATTATCCTGCTGGGATAATTCAGCATTGCTGGGATTTCATGGCCAGGCAATGGTGGGCTCCAAACTTAGCAGTGGGAACCCTTGGGGTGTATGTATGCAAATTAGATGAACGTCAATATATGAAGCTGGATCAGAGTTCTGCTGGTGGTTGGCCAACCTTCATTGCATTAAATCTTATTCGACTGGTACCATGATCTGTGGAGTGAAAAAGATCAGATGATGCAGCACTTACAGGGGATCATTAAATCATGAATAATATTAAAATTATTTTATTTTCAAGAGTAAGAGATCTAGGATCTTATAACTAAAATGTGTGTATTTGTTGTGTAATAATAGTTTTAGCTCAATTTGAATTGTATTAATGTTACAGAGCATAATGATTACCTTTTTCCGTCTTTTTAGAGTAATGTTTTCTACATTTGTTTCCTTGTCACAGATGTAGTGATGTAAAACACTCACAAGTTACTTTTCATATGTCAGTCCGTGCTAAAGATAACAGACGTGTTATGAGATCCTCACTACTGCTGAGGCTGTTTGTTAAAAATTTATCTTGGCACTAAGACAGCACAAAAACAACAAGTAATGCACCTATTTCCTGAACAAATAGTACAGCTGACAAAACTTCAGGGCGTGACAGTTGAGGGATTGCCAAGTCGTTCGATAAGCACAACACTATTGCAAGAAATCAGAGATGTTATCCACTGGTAGCTATGATGCATTGTGTGAATTCATGTCTGTCATGTAATTTTTAACAGACAATGGTTCAAGTGATGGCATCTTCATCATATGGTAATTAGCCAAAAAAAGCACAACAGCAAGTTCATGTTTGGAAACACATCACTGATTCCCTCAGTCTCCTCATTGGAGAAGAGCACATATTTTCAGCTAAGATGGAACAAAATCAATGAACCACTACTTACTAGTTGATTGATAATACCATTTTTTATCATTGCACATTTAATGACATTTCACTTTATAGATTCTCTGGCATGCTGATCATTGATATGAGAAGAATATTTATCAGAAACTGAACAGCAAACAGATTTTTCCTCTAATATTACCTTGAAATAATTTTATGACTGACACAATTCCACCAAATAACCAAGGTATTGCTGCAGATCTGAATCAATCAATTTATCTATCTATGTATTAACTACATGTATGTCCTGTGTGCACTAGGCATGGTGATCAGCTTTGGACTTTATCTAGCAATCAGAATGGCTGCATAACAAGCTCAGTTAGCTTTCAAGCACTGATATTACATTGCCAGGACACATTACGGTTTTTGCAATATTAATAATGTTTTGATTGCTGAAGATATATTATTTTAAAATGTTGCTAATTTTTTATTCACTATAATACGGGACAACATTATTCAGATGTAGCTCAAAAGAATATCACAGCAAGGAATTTGCAAACGTGAAGTTTTTTTTAAACACATATGCCTCATTTGAATTCAAAGCAGCATCTGGTTATTTAAAGGCTGCCACGGCTGGTACTTCAGTAAATGCATTTCCCCATGCTCAGTTAGCACGCACTGCATTACCATTTAGATAAAAGCTGACAGAATAAATACCCAGAATTTTTTTTTAAATCTACTTTTTGATTAAAAATGTGACAACCTAAGGCACAGAATTTGCCATAAAATTAATAAATAAAACCATTTCTGTAATCTATAATTAAAAGCCAAATTTAATGTGTTCAGAAAGATATAGAGCCTGACAAATAAGCTATCTGGTCTCGGATTACTCCAAACCTTAGCAACAGAAGTTAATTTATTTCCCGTTAGTTAACTTAAAAAAACAATTTATTTTGCTAAAAAATATCTCATTCTCTAATGTCACCTTTGCAATCAGTATCTCTTGCTGTCCAGTTAATAATGCTATCTTGAACAAAGCTTTAAAATATTTTTATGGAAGTGAGATGACATGTTACAGTTAATTCATCTTTAAATGTCAGACATCTAAAGACTAATAATTTGACAATCAAGGATCCAGCAAGGCCAGAGACATGGAGGATCTGCAAATCTTAATCAGCAGAGCCTTATTAAATTAACCTTCAAAAGCCTCCCGTCTGACACTTGGCCAAGCTGATATCCTGGCCAGAAGGTGGGACCACAAACAAGCAGCAGGAGGTCGCAACCAAGGAGCAGGAGACTGCAGCTGGGGACTTGTTGGGATAGTCAATGACAGTTAATAGAGGCTGAAGGCTTTGAGACACAATTGGGCTGATGGGGTGAAAGGCTTTGGCTGTGATTGGAGGAGCAAGGTGGTGGGGGCTGGTACAGAGATTGGGTTTCTCAAACCTCTCCTGCCCCTCAGCTGTGGGGGATGGAGGTTGGGGTTAAAATTGAGGCCATGTTTTATAATCTTTATTACCCAGCCCTTAAGGTTTTAGTTCTTTCAACAACATTCTTTCAAAAAACCCCTTCACAGCTGAAAGATTTTACTCCCGTACACTTACAAAGCTGCTTCAGAACCAGGCAGACAAATTAATTAAAACAAGCAATAATAAATTTATGTTCTCCTGATAATATGCTCCCAGTGTACTAAAATGAGCCTGTCTTATATTATTGATTTGAAATAAATTACAATGGAGGTCTACAGTTCTTTTTTCAACATAGAGGTTAATATGGGCAGTGGTTTATATGAAATGTAATAGGAACCAGAAAATAAATAAGAGGGAATAAATATGCCATCCCCGAGAAGGTGACATTTACTAAGCTTCTGGCATTATCCGCTATTTTATCAACCTTAATTAGAAGAGATAACCCGTGCCCCTCATGGGATAAAATATGCAGTGTATAGGCTGAAATTTGATCTTCTGGTCACCTTGACTAAACAGCCATCTGTCTATTCCAGCACAATTTTTGTTAGAACAAAGATGTTTCTAATTTAATAAATCATATCCAGTTAGATCAGACAGCATTCTGCCCACTGACAACTAGCAATATAAGCAAATAGAAGCTGCACCTGGAGCAAACAACTGTGATAACTACAAAATACTAATCATAGTTAGAATTAGGATATAAACCATCCAAATCTATAACCTACAAATCTACAACAATCTGGTTTAAACAACCATTTTGCCTCCTATGCAAAGGAGGCAAACATTGCAACATCTTCACCTTCCCCAAGTTTCAGTTATTATTTTGCCTGCATGTGTGACATGCAAAGAAAAAAATAGTGAACTAGTTGCAAATAGTGACATCAGTGTTTTGCTAACAATAACAGACTTTACTGCAATAAGTTAAGAATTAAGCTGCCTCTTCACAAAATAAATATACTTTATCACTGCCACATTCCTAAATCTTTACCCTTCAATGATTTTCTTTTTAAAATACTGATTTTCTATTCAAAACACTTTATTTCTTCTAACTGATATTTGAAAGATTAAATAGCTCAAATATGATATTCACTGGTATTCACTGAACTATAAGTACTGAAATATCTGTCAGCTCAGCATTGCATCTCCATTTGCATGATTGTCAGACATCGATTCAAATTACTGTCCTACCCTATAGCTCTTACAAAGACTGGACCTGTAGATGTGATATCACAATGACTGACAGAAATGTCAATATTTTGTATCCTGTACATTTCTAATATATTACAATGTGAGCTCAAACAGATTAATTTATACATGGTAAGAGAAAACAATTATGGCATTAGAGATTTGATAAAAATGTTTTGAAAAGGAGATGCAGCACCTCCAATTGCTCCATCCTCCTCTCTTGTTGATCTTCTCAATCAATGTGCCTGCTGGGGTCCATTGTCCCAAACTTTTAAAGTCCCATGCACCCTCCCCACCTCATTAAACTCTATCTACAATCACCACCACTCTTCACATTTCCTTCCAGAATGTCAGTTGACTTGCAAACTTGCTATATTTTGTCTTTCATGGACTATTCCATTGATTTTGACTTAACTTGGTTCCTGGGAGATCGCAATTGTCTCTTAGGGAAGCCTCCACCTGGCTATACTTTCCACTATCCACCACTGAGACTTTTATAGTGGTGGTGTGGCCTTATCACCAAATTACATCAAGCTCTCTCCCTAACTCCACTTTTACCTTCTCCTTTTGGCACCTCACCTTGTTCCACATCACACACCTCCTGTAAAATCTTCATTATTTACCTTACCTGAAGTTTCTCATCAAGTCATCCTCACTCTTTTAAAGTCTTCAATTTTACCTTTAGATTCCGTAAATAAAACATCCTGAACTTTACTTTTACCGGTTTGGAAACAATTTTCGCCATTAAACTGACATTGAAATAGGACCTTGAATTATAGGTTATACTGTTAAGACTAATAAGTACCAGCACTGAGCCAGCAAGAGATTCCAAGACAAACAACTCTACTTATTCATACATGTGTGAACCCATTCTGCACGTGCATGCATGCTAATAACATGTGTGCATTTGTGCAATTTTGCTCATGCTCACAAGTTGGCATTTGTGTTGGCAGATGTGGTACTCTGTGGGCACACAACATTTTGTAACACTCTGTGGTAAATTAAAACAAGGATGCCTCAGGTACAAAAATGTTGATTTGTGAGGCCTCCCAATGACAAGGCTGACTGCCAGTGTGAAGCTCTGATGTTTGACACAGGAAAAGATAAGATTTGTGATGATGCAAGACATATTGTGATGGCTGCAATGACAAAAAAAGTTTTATGCACTGTGTTAAATCAACAGCGTTATACGTAAGCAACTTATTACAGTGGTACCAAAAGTTTGACAGAAACCAACATTGCACCATTTATTTCTTAGAAAAAGACCACAGTATCAATCTCAGCAATAAAGGCTTCTCAACATGACACCTAAATTAGGAAAATACTTGCAAGATAGTGAAGGAAGCAATTGCGTTTAACAATCGTAAATCAATTGTCCTAAGATAACTATGATTTATGAAGGGAAGGCGATACTGAAAAAAAATCTACTGACATTTCTTTAAGGTTGTAACAGAATTGGTGGAATGTGGCAGTGGTGGAGTTTATTTGCTTTTCATTTAAAAATAGATTGTTGCACAATAACTTTTGCCCATTTCCCCCTTCTTAAAGGGCATGTACATCCTTCAGTTGAAATGATCAGGCATGCAAACCACTCCCAAAACTCCACCAATGTTGATCTTTGAACCAACCTCAAGGTGTCCATGAATGGGCATGGAACAACTTTCTCCTTGATTTTCCTTATTCCATGGTGGGAGATGCCTGGGCTTTATCAGCTTAGTGCAGTAAATAATGATTCAATTCAAATGCTTAAAAGGAATTGAATCATTTTATGGGATGCAGCTCACTGAGCAAAACTACTTGAACTTGAAGTGGGCCGTGAACAATTGTGTTCTCCCGCAAGTATGCTAATATTTCTTTATGCGGACAACAAATAAAGCAATTAATTAAAAAAGGAAACTGATTAACTCCTGATGCAGAGAAAGCAGAAAGTGATGGCAGCAGAAATCTGCAAATGGTCCGGATGGGACATCAAACAAGATCTGGATACAGGGAGCTGAATGGACTTAATATCCTTTTCTCAGTCGTCTATTCTTAGGTTGTTAAGGTGTGCAGGATGTAACTTAAGCATACATGGTCTTAAATTAGCCTCAAATATGCACTCAATTGGTGCATACATGAATGTACCCATAATTGCCAGTAGATGACCAAAATTGTGACAGAATTGTAAACATTTTGAATTCAAAGCTCAGATCTGCGATGGCATTGATTTTGGTACTTTGGAAAACGAATGTGGTAAAAATTAACAGGGGTACATTTCCAACGACTTCCAGTGCAACATTGAGCGGTCCATGGGTATGCCAGAATCACACACAATGGACAGATCATGACTTTAGACAGCATCTGGTACCCAATCTGCCACTTTGAACCTCCCTGCTTCTCTTAATAATCTCTCGTAAACACACACAGCTGAACATATGTTCAGCAGCACAAGGGACTCCCCCCACACCACCCCCTACCCCACTCCCCCCACACCACCTCCTACCCCACTCCCCCCACCATACACCAGCATTATGTAGAAGCATCACCAAATTCAATTTTCCAATGAGGTGCTTTGACTATCTATTTGCTGCTGCAGAGTTATGTTATTGGAAGAGTTGGCAGGAGTTCTTTCAGTCAGAAGTGCATAGTGCTGAAACTTTGGAAGGAGTGGTGTAGATTTGAAAGGCCACTGAGAGCAAATTGCTCAAAGTCATGGGGAGTTTTGTTGCAGTTCCCCTTGAATTGGAGCAGAGGCAGCAGAGAGAAGAAGCAGTTAACAGAGCAGAAGGTGGATTTTCAGAAGGAGACCTCACCCACCTTCAGAGAGCACTTCTGTGACAGCTGAGCTTCACTAAGAAGGTGGTTATAGAAGCATGTCGCCTCCTCCAACTGGACCTGCAGCTGCAGAGCAAGGTGAGGAAGGCGCTTTCAGTAGCTCTCAATTTCTATGCCAGCAGATTATTCCGGGCTGGAGCCAGCAACATATATCAATTCGCCATCCATCACACAAATCAGAGGTCACCGAGACACTGTACACCAGGAAAGAGGACTTAGTTATTTTCTCTTGAAGGAGAGAAAAGCAGGATGAACATGCACGGCTTTGCAAGGATAGCAGGCTTCCCCATGGTGTAGGGAGCTTTTGACTGCACACAAGTAGCTCAGGAGGTGCTGCATCTCAATGAAGAGATGAATCAGAACTGCAAAGGATTCCACTCCCTAAATGTTCAGTTGGTGTTTGATCATCATGTTGGTGAATAACTGTTATCCTGACAGCAAAGTCAATGCTTTCATTCTGTGCCAGTCACCTTCAAGCCACCACATCAAACTAGAGAGTGGGTCCTTGCTGAACATGAGGATAATGACTCCCATCCATACCCTGACCACATGTTGACAGCATCACTGGAATCTCAGCTATGTTGCAAATAGAAACATCATGGAGCAGACCATCTGCATCCAGAAGCAATGTTTCTGCTGCACAGACTACTTCTTGGAGGAGCCCCTCTAATTATTGTCAGAGTATGTCTCCTGATTCATAGTGGTTCCTCTGCAACTTTGAGTGCATTGTCTTTGTTCTGTCAACCACGTCAGAAGGTGAAAGAGGAAGAAGGAGGGAGAAGGCACCTGCAACATAATTCATCTGGCTGGGCTATTTGTGAGCCTCTCACCAGGCTTTGGTTCCCTTGAGAGTAGACAGCTTGTTCATGCACCATGGAGCCACTGCCACTCCCCTGAGGAGGCACCTCAGCAATCTAGTGATGACAGTGACTCACAATGTGCAGAACCCACCTCAATACTAGAGCTATGGACAGCATATTTGTGAGCTGGTAGATGTGAGTGTCAGATCAAGTGATGGTTTTTCTTTTCAGGGGTGTGCTCGTCCTCTGGGCCTCCTCCTCAGGCACCACTGGCTGGTAAGGTAGCAATTCTTAGATATCTGAAAACATAAATTTACATGGAGAGGGTTGGTGTGAAGGAAAGGTAGGGGGTTGGGTGGAAAGCAAGAGGTGCATGGTTACAGGTTACACTATCAACAGCTTGTATATCAGATTGCAGTATGAGGGTGAAGTGGGATTGACATAAAACCAGAACATACCATCATTTTAGATGGCTCCAGTGATACCAGTTGTCACGGCCTCAGTGACAGCATGCCAATAATGCTGAGTTCCATCTCCTGAAAAGGAGCTGAGGTATGTGGTCTTGCCTGTTATCCATTGGTTTGATGCTACTCCTCCTGTAATGTGCCATTTTGCCTGCAAGAAAGAGGGAAGAGTGTCAGTCATTGTGTTGCAATGCATTTGGGTGATGTGCTTGGCATTATTGAATAGCTAGAAGTTTATGTGGAAGCTGAGAGATGTGGGTGTGAGGCTCGCACTAGTGGAAAGTGTGTGAGAATGAGGTGGAGTATACGAATGTTAGTCTTAAGCTCTGATTACTAGAGATTGCTGATGGATAGTTCAGTGAGGAGTGCTGAGGGTGTGTCCTGCCCCACTGCCAACCCACTAGAGGTGGCAGCACAATGATACACAGTCAAGAGGAGTTGTCTTGGGAGTCCTCAGCATTGACTCTGGACCCCATGAAGTCTTGTGGTATCAGGTCAAATATAGGCAAAGAAATCTCCTGCTGATCATCTGTCATCCTATCTCAACTGATGAATTATTGCTCCTTCATTTTGAACACGACTTGAAAGAAGCACTGATGGTGGCATGGGTAAAGAATGTACTCTAGCTGGGTGAATTCAATGTCCATCACCAAGAGGCCTGGTAGCACCACTACTGACTGAGCTGGTCAAATCTTGAAGGACATAGTTGCCAGACCAGGCTAATGGCAGGTGGTGAGAGATCCAACACAAGGGAAAAGCTTACCTAACCGTAATCTCTCCAAATTACCATCTGTCCCTGACAGTATTGGTAGGATTGACCATTGCACAATTCTGTGGAATTAAGTTCTGTCTTCATACTGAGAATATCTTGTATTGTGTTGTATTGTATTGTGATACCACTACTGTGCTAAGTGAGATAGATTAAGAACAGATCTTAAAGCTGAGGCACCAGCAGCATTGTATTTCACCACAATGTCACCTAATGGCACCTATCCGCCACTGACATCATGCCAAGTGACCTGCCTTAGTTCAGTAAGGAGGGTAGAAGAACATAACAAAGCAGCACCACACATACCTGAAAATGAGATATCACCTGGTGAAGCTACACACAGGACTACATGCATACTAAATAGTGGAAGAAGCATGCAATACACAAGTGCTTCTCAAACATTTATGGTTGAAGGACATCATTTCAAATGGATTAGTAACACCACATTGTATATAATACTTATAATATGAAAGTGTTCCATGAAAAATGTGTCTTAATTTTTTTAAGAAAACAGGTATTTTACTTTTTGCTGCGCTCAGCATTCCTCTATGTGCACTCTCCTCCCTAGTGGGACAATCATCCCAATCTGCACTGCACATGTAGCAGCTGCACATCACTAACCATTCCAGCTCACATGTGTTCATATTATTTTGCTAATCCCCTGGAAAGTGTCCACAAGAGACACCATTTTGAGAATCAATGGTATACAGCATTATAGAGCTTTTATAAGCAATTGCACAATCAATGGGTCAACCCAAAGCTCATCAACGCCCATCGATGAATCCATGGTGGTGGACAATTAAAGAACTGGCAGGAAGCGGAGGTTCTATAAACATCCCCATTCTCAACTACAGTGGATCCAGCACATCAGCAACATCTTCACCCAGAACTGCCGAAAGGATGATCATTCTCGGACTCCTCCTGAGGTTTCCACCATCACAGATGCCAGTCTTCAGTCAATTCAATTTTTGGATGTTTTCAATTTAGAAGCTATGCATTATTTACACTTCCAGTACTCGACTCAATTTAAGTTAAGGCTTTAGTCTTAATTTCAATATAATCAAAGTCAATGAATATTTAATCAGCATTGCTTCCAGAAATTCTGTTGCACTATTAGCCTAATATTGACTGCTGCAGTGCTGACTGAACAGATTTTGGCTTAAATAAATAGCTATTTGAAATTTGATCATACTTGGTGGTATGGAATCAAAATTGCTCTAACAGAATTGTAATTGTTTGCATGCAAAAGCATGTACAACAGTAGATGATTTCTACATTTTATAACAGTTCATTCAAAAGCTGTCAGTAATGAACTTAGCAGATGGACTTCTATTTGAAAGAACTGAATTGCCAAAAAGAATGCAACTGTTATATTGAATAACCTGTCAGGAGAAAATCCAGCCTCTCATTCCGCTCGGGTACAGACAGAAAACTATTTTATTGCTGAATTAGGAACTGAAACTAATTTCTATGAGTAAAACCATAAACTACAACTGAGTTCTCTGAAATGGCATGTTTCTTACTAATTACTAATTTCTACTAATTAGTGCACAGGCATTTTTATATTTAACATATATATGTGTTTGTTTAAAAATGAAAGACTTTCAGAAATGTTTTTATAGGGATTTTGCCACTCCCGTAAGTTTAAAGCTAATATCAGTAATTGTGTACTTAAGTGGGCTGTTATCTTCGCACCATTGACAAAATAGCATGACAGTGGGAAGACATCAGGATGCCACCTGATTTCTTCCCACACCTTTTTGCCAGCTTTTCCTGCTCCCAGTCTGTCCCTAAAGGGCTGGTAAAATTCTGTTGCTCTTTCCATAGATGCATTTGCTCCCCCCTGCCCCCCACCATATCCTCAGCTGATGAATCAGTACCCCTCCTTGTTGAACATCCCTTGGAAAAGCACTGAGGGTGGCAAGGGTGCAGAATGGACTCTGGGTGGAGGACTTTAAAGTCCATCACCAAGAGTGGCTCGGTAGCACTACCACAGACCAAGCTGGCCGAGTCCTAAAGGGCATAGCTACTGGGTCTGTGGCAAGTTGGGAGGGAACCAACTAGAGGGAAAAACATCCTTGACCTCATCCTCACCAACCTGCCTGCCACAGATGCATCTGTCCATGACAGTATAGGTAGGAGTGACCACTGCATAGTCCTTGTGGAGGCAAAATCCCATCTTCACATTGAGGATACCCTACATTGTATTGAGTGGCACTACCACTGCGCTAAATGGGATAGATTTCGAACAGATCTAGCAACTCAAGACTGGGCATTCATGAGGCGTTGCGGGCCATCAGCAGCAGCAGAATTGTATTTGACCACAATCTGTAACCTCATGGCCTGGCATATCCCTCACTCCACCATTACCACCAAGCCAGGGGATCAACCCTGGTTCAATGAAGAGTGCAGGAGGGCATGCTAGGAACAGCATCAAGAACAGTGGCAGGAGTGTGTACCACCTACAAGGTGCACTGCAGAAACTCACCTTAGGCAGTACCTTCCAAGCCCACGACCGCTACCAACTAGAAGAACAAGGGCAGCAGATACATGGGAACACCACCAACTGGAAGTTCCCCTCTCAGCCACTCAGCATCCTGACTTGGAAATACATCGCCGTTCCTTCAGTGGTGCTGGGTCAAAATCCTGGAACTCCCTCCCTAACGGCACTGTGGCTGTACCTACACCACGGGGACTGCGGCAGTTCAGGAGGGCAGCTCAAGAGCAATTAGGGGTGGGAAATCAATGCTGGCCTAGCCAGCAATGCCCACACCTTTAAATGAATAAAAAAATCTGGCATTTTTGATTAAGAAACAATGTTGTGGAAGTTATCACAGTAATTTCTTTTCTCCAAAGGTTTTAGACAGATGACAGCTAAGAAGATTCCATCTGTATTTGAAAACACTGCCAACAACATAACTATCCCATTATTCAACTTCTCCTTTGCACTCAAACCCGGAGACACCCACTCGAGGGAGTACAGACAGTATCGATGATAAGATGATCCGGCAGGTCAAAAGGCACAAGCAAACAGAAAATATAAAATTGGAAGTGGGGCCTGGTTTAGTTAAGTGCAGGCATATGATGTGTCAGCTCATGGCCTAAGAACAGATGTTTGACAATCTTAGTAGTCTGCCATAAAGAGAAGGGTGTTAGCTGAACATCAAACATATATGGAGGTTTTATGTCACCTCTCCTAGGATATGCAGCAAATGACTAGAATGGCCCAACCTTATCCCTGTTTCAGCCTGTCTGCTGCTGAAACCCTCATTCATTCCTTAGATGACTATTCCAACAATATCCTGGCCAGTCTCCTATTCTTCACTGTTCATCAACTTGAGCTCATCCAAATCCAGGTGTTGAGCTGAAAATCTTTGTCACCCATCACCCATGCTCAACATGGTGGCTGAAAGATTGCAGGGGCAGTAGACTGGTGCAGAATGAACACATGGTGACTGCTGGCAGTGGGCATTCACCAGCATGATCTGCTGAGCAGATTCACATTCAATGAATGGTAACCTTCGGTTGTGATGCATCTCAGCATAAAGATGCACCACCTGCAAAGCTGTAATGTGGTGATCAGAACAGTACACAAAATTCCAGCTATGACCCAACCAGCCTTTTAAACAGTTCCATCATTACATTCCTGTTTTTGTATTCAGTACCTCATCCAGTAAAGGAAAGTATTCCATATGCTTTCTTGACCACTTGTCCACCTGTCTTGCCATTTTCAAGGACCTGTGGATATGCACTCCAAGGTCTTTCACTTCCTCAACCCCTCTCAATAGCTTCCCATTTATTGAGTATTCCCATGCTTTGTTTTTCCTCCCCAAATGCATTACCTCACACTTTTCCAGATTGAATTCCATTTGCCACTTCTCCATCCACTCAATCAAACCATTGATATCTTTCTGTAGTTGACAGCTATCCTCTTCACTATCAACTACATGGCCAATTCTTGTGTCATCCACATTTAAATCTAAATCATTAATATACACAACAAACAGCAAGGGCCCCAACATTGAGCCCTGTGGAACACCACTGGAAACCGTTTTCCATTTGTAAAACATCCATCGGCCATTACCCTTTGTTTCCTGTCACTGAACACTTTTGGATCCAACCTGTCACCTTCCCCCGTATCCTGTGAGATCTCACTTTCCTGACCAGTCTGCCATGTGGGACCTTGTCAAATGCCTTACTGAAATCCATATGGACAACTTCCACTGCACTACCCTCATCAATCTTCTTTGGTACTTTCTCAAAAAATTCTATTAAGTTAGTAAGACACGAAGTAGACAATTTAGCCCATTGCATCCCCCTGCAATTTTTTCCTCTTCAGGTAATGATGCAATTCTTTTTGAAAGGCATGATTGAATTTGCCTCCGCCACACTTTCAGGCATTGCATTTTAGATGCTAACCACTTGCTGCATAAAAAAAAGGTTTTTATATGTCACAGTTGCTTCTTATGCCAATCACCTTAAATTGGCTCTCGATCCTTCCAACAATGAGAAAGATTTCTCTCTACCCACTCTGTCCAGACCACTCAATATTGAATACCAAATCTCCTCATAACCTTCTCTTCTTCAAGAAGAACAATCCCAGCTTCTCCAATCTATCTGCATAACTGAAGTTCCTCATCCCTGGACCATTCTCATGAATCTTTTTTGCACTCTCTCTAATGCCTGAACATCCTTCCTAAAATGTTGTATCCAGAACCGAATGCAATACGCAATTTGAGGCCGAACCAGGGTTTCATACAGGTTTATCATAATTTCCTTGCTTTTGAACTCTATGTCCCTATCTTTAAAGCCCAGGATACTTTAGTTACAACACTCTCAACCTGCCCTGCCAGCTTCAATGATTTGTGTACATATACCACCAAGACCTTCTGCTCCTAAAGCCCCTTTTTAATTGGATACTTTATTTTATATTGTCTCTCCACGTTCTTCCTACCAAAATTATTCACTTCACATTTCTCTACATTAACTATCATCTGCCACTTGTCCGCTCATTCCACCAACCTGTCTATATACTTTTGAAGTTTATAACTATCCTTCTCAGAGTGTACAATGCTTCGAAGTCATGTGTGATCCGCAAATTTTAAAATTGTGCCCTGTACCCCCACGAACATACCACGAAGGGGTCCTAACACCGATCCATGGAGAACCCTACCATAAACGTTCATCCAGTCCATAAAACAAGTGTCCACCACACCTGTTTCCTGTAACTCAATCAATTTAATATTCATGTTGCTACTGTCCCTTATATTCCATGACCTCTAATTTTTCGCACAAGTCTGTTGTGTGGCACAATATCAAATATCTTTCAAAAGTCTAAGTACACCACATCAACCACATCACCCTCATCTGTTACCCCATCAAAAGACTCAAGCAAGTTGGTTAAAAATAATTTGTCAAGATCAAATCCATGCTGACTTTCCCTAATTAATCTTCATTAGCCCAAGTGACTTTTCATTTTGTCCTGAATTATGATTTCTAAAAACTTCCCCACCATCAAGGTTAAACTAACTAGTCTGTAGTTGCTGGGTTTATTCTTTTTGAACAAGGGTGTAACATTTGCAATCCTCCAGTCCTCTAGCAGCAGGTCTACGTCTAAGGAGGATTGGATTATAGCCACAATTTTCACTCTTAATGCCTCCAGTATCCTTGGCTGCATCTCATCCAGTCCTGGTGATTTATCAACTTTAAGTCCAGCCAGTCTATCTAATAACTCCTCCTTATCAATGTTTAACCCATCAAGTTTCTCAACTACCTCCTCTTTCATTCTGACTTAGGCAACATATTCTTCCTTGGTAAAGACAGAAGCAAAGTACTCACTTAATACATCACTCCCACCCCCACCTCCCCTGCCTCCATGCATAAATTCCCTTTTGGGTTCCTAATTGCCCCTACTTATTCTTTTATCACCCTTGAACAATTTATATATATGCCTAAAGAAGACTTTTGAATTGCCTTTTGTTAGTCACCAGTCTCTTTTCATAGCCTCTAATTGCTTCTCTTATTTGATTTCTCAATTTCCCTCTAAACCTTCTATATTGAAGCTGATTCTCAGTTGTATTATCCACCTGACATTTGTCACATGCAACCTTCATCTTACTCTCTATCACACCATCCAGTGAGCTCTGGATTTATTTGCCCTACCTTTTCCCATCATGGGATTTTACCTTCACTCTATCCAAACTACCTCTTCTTTACAAATTACAGTTTCGCCTGCCAATTTTTGATTCCAATTTATCTGGTCCAGATTCTTTCTCATCCCATTGAGTTAGACCTCCCTCAATTAATTATTCTTACTCTGAATTGTTCTTTATCCTTTTTCATTGTCAACCTAAACTTTATGATACAATGGTCACAGTCCATTAAATGTCCCCCACCTGACGCTTCATCTATTTGGTCAACTTCATTCCCAAGAGCCAGACCCGGCAACGCCTCCTTTCTTTAGACTGGAAACACACAGATGTAGAAAATTCTCCTGACTGCACTCTAGAAACTCTTGCTGCTCTTTGTCCTTTACCCTATTACTATCCCAGTCTATGTTAGGATAATTAAAGTCCCCCATTATAAATACTCCATAATTGTTGCACCTCCCTGTAAATTTCTAGCAAATTTATTCTCTATTTCTTTCTCACACGTTGGTTGCCTCTAGAATATATCCAGCATTGTAATGGTAGATCTATTCACAGAATCACGCAGTGCAGAAGAGGCCCTTCAGCCCATCGAGTCTGCACCCACACGTGAGAAACACCTGACCTACCTACCTAAGCCCATTTACCAGCACTTGGCCCATAGCCTTGAATGTTATGACGTGCCAAGTGCTCATCCAGGTACTTTTTAAAGGATGTGAGGCAACCTGCCTCCACCACCCTGCCAGGCAGTGCATTCCCGACCATCTCCACCCTCTGGGTAAAAAAGCTTTTCCTCCATCCCCCTTAAACCTCCTGCCCGTCACCTTGAAATTATGTCCCCTTGTGACTGATCCTTCAACTAAGGGAAACAGCTGCTCCCTATCCACCCTGTCCATGCCCCTCATGATCTTGTACACCGCGATCAGGTCGCCCCTCAGTCTTCTCTGCTCAACGAAAACAACCCAAGTCTATCCAACCTCTCTTCATAACTTAAATGTTTCATCCCAGGCAACATCCTGGTGAATCTCCTCTGCACCCCCTCCAGTGCAATCACATCCTTCCTATAATGTGGCGATCAGAACTGCACACACTACTCCAGCTGTGGCCTCACCAAGGTTCTATACAACTCCAACATGACCTCCCTACTTTTGTAATCTATGCCTCAATTGATAAAGGCAAGTGTCCTGTATGCCTTTATCACCACCCCACTAACATGCCCCTCCACCTTCAGAAATCTATGGACACACACGCCAAGGTCCCTTTGTTCCTCAGAAATTCCTAGTGTCATGCCATTCATTGAATACTTTCTTGTCAAATTACTCCTTCCAAAGTGTATCACTTCACACTTTTCAGGGTTAAATTCCATCTGCCACTTATCTGCCCATTTGACCATCCAGTCTATATCTTCCTGTAGTCCAAGACCCTCAACCTTACTGTTAACCACCCGGCTAATCTTTGTGTCATCCGCAAACTTAGTAATCCTGTCCCCCATATAGTCATCTATGTCGTTTATATAAATGACAAATAATAGGGGACCAAGCACAGATCCCTGTGGTACGCCATTGGACTCTGGTTTCCAGTCACTAAAGCATCCGTCTGTCATCACCCTCTGTCTCTTACAACTAAGCCAATTTTGAATCCACCTTATCAAATTACCCTGTATCCCATGTGCATTTGCCTTCTTTATAAGTCTCCCATGTGGGACCTTCTCAAAGGCTTTGCTGAAATCCATATAAACTGCATCAACTGCACTACCCTCATCTACATACCTGGTCACCTCCTCAAAAATTTAAATCAAATTTGTTAGGCATGACCTCCTCTGACAAAGCCATGCTGACTATCTCTGATCAAACCTTGCCTCTCCAAGTGGAGATAGATTCTCTCCTTCAGAATTTTCTCCAATAGTTTCCCTACCACTGATGTGAGACTCACTGGCCTGTAGTTCCCTGACTTAAGTCTTCAACCCTTCTTAAATAGTGGAACCACATTAGCTGTTCTCCAATCCTCTGGCACTTCCCCCGTGGCCAGAGAGGAATTAAAAATTTGGGTCAGAGCTTCTTGTCTCTAAACAAATAGATTCTGTTCTTGACCCCTGTTGGACATCCTCTCTCTCCAACACTGTAATGTTCTCCTTTATCAATACCGCTACTCCTGATCCTTTCTTTCCTTCCCTACATTCCTTTTGAACACCTTGTTTCCAGAAGTTAGATATGTTCCCTAGGAATGGTTACTAAATTTGCTGATGACACAAAGATAGGTAAGAAAGTAAACTTGTGAAGAGGGCATAAGGAGGATACAAAGGGACATAGATAGATTAAGTGAATGGGCAAAGATCTGGCAAATGGAATATAACGTGGGCAAATGTGAAATTGTCCATTTTGGCAGGAAGAATAAAATGGAAGCTTATGACCTAAATAGTGAGAGGTTGCAGAACTCTGAGATTCAGGGGGATCTGGGGGTCCTAGTGCATGAATCACAAAGGGCTGGTATGCAGGTACAGCAAGTAATTAGGAAAGCTAATAGAATGCTATTGTTATTTGTGAGGGGAGTTGATTACAAAAGTAGGAAAGTTATGCTTCAGTTGTGCAGGACACTGTCAGACCACATCTGGAGTACTGTGTAGAGTACTGGTCTCCTATTTAAGCAAAGACGTAAATGTATTAGAAGCAGTTCAGAGAAGGTTTACTGGACTAGTAACAGGAATGGGCAGGTTGTCTTTAAGGAAAGGTTTGACAGGTTAGGCTTTTATCCACTGGAATTTAGAAGAGCAAGAGGCAACTTCATTGAAGATTCTGAGGGGTCTTGACAGGATGGATGTGGCGAAGATGTTTCCTCTTATGGTAGAACCTAGGACTAGGGGTCACTGTTTAAGAATAAGGGGTCGCTTATTTAAGATAGAGATGAGGAGAATTTTTTTCTCTCAGAGAGTCATGAGTCTTTGCAACTCTCTTCCTCAAAAGGCTGTGGAAGCAAGTCTTTGAATATTTTTAAGGCTAAGCTAGATAGATCCTTGATTAACAAGGGGATGAAAGATTATTAAGGGTAGGCAAGAATGTCGGGTTGAGGTTACAATCAGATCAGCCATGATACTGAATGGCGGAACAGGCTCGATGGGTTTAGCGGCCTACTCCTGCACCTAATTCATATGTTTGTATGTATGTTCACATGTAATCCTGGAAAAATCCCAACATGAAAAATTTCAGAGCCATGGTCACTTCACAGCTACTAGTAGCATCGTCCTTGCCCAGCTCTGAGGCTACAGATCTGGTTCCAAGAGGTGGCAGAATTCTGAGTACCTCCTTTGTGAAATACAGGTGATGTACTGTTACAGCTGATGTTACAACTGGACAAGCCTGATCCCAGAGTGGAATCCAGCTTGATAGATCCTAGCCTTTAATTTGTTTAGAGATGTGGAGAGTAGCTACTGAACAAAGTCACTGGAGTCAGCTAATGAGCTTTTAACAAAAGAATAAAATGTTCATTTAACAAGGAATGATGAACTCTATTACAATACTCCTTCCTCCCAAAAATATACCCTTGCAGTTATATACAGGTTTGTAAGGATAACACAAGTTACAAAAGTTATCTTTTGCTTTAATGTTCACAGTAAGCACATAGTTCATGTAATCCAATAGGTGATCTGTGGTCAAACACACCACGCTCTGAAACCAAGTGATAGATGCCACTCCAGGCAGATGCTATGGATCTCTCTTCAGCTCCCCCAAGACGCTTATTACACTGTGAGTCAACGAGTTTTGCTGAACATCGTCATTCACTTGAAGGTTTCTAATCTCTACTTTCCAAGAACTCACCTTGGAATCTTCTCTCAAACCAACGCTTTCTCTCAGACATCTTCTGCAAGGGTTCACCTCCAGGGTTTTGAACTCTCCTGATGTTCTTCTCCTCTGGGTCACCACATGCATTCAAGCTTTCCTGCAGGCACTCTTTCTCACTGACTCAGCTGTCAACAGTACACCACTACTTCACATGCCCATAGCAAAGAGTTACAGACCTTCGGTTGCCTCTTTGAACCTTCTGACTTCTCACAAGCCTTTATATCGCTTTGGCTCTGCTTCCTGCAGCTTGGAGCTTTAAGCTTGAAGCTTGGAGCCTTTCTCTGCCCTTCACTCTTAACTTCACTTAACAGGACCTTTTCCAGCTTCCTGTCTTTCCTTTGACTAGAAGGTCTGCTTGGGACTTTCTCCTGTTCCACCCCCCTGGATCCTTGGGAACTTTCTTCTTTAGCTTGGGACTGGCTTTCTATCCCCTTTGATCCAGTGTCTCCCTGGCAGCTATGTTCAATCAACTTTAACTTAGAACTGGCTATCTGAGCCTTCTAGGCTACTTCTGCCTGGCAGCTGTCTTCAAAACTGAACTCAAAAACTGCTGTTTCTAGTTTCTTCTATGGGAGGGACCTGCCTCTCTGGCAACAGCCCAGTTTTTCTACTCCTGTGTTTGCATGACTTCTCTCAGTCATAAACTCTCATTAGAAATGCAGGCACCTTTTAAATTGAAACTAAAACACATCTTGACCTTTTCTTAACACACAGATACAGGAATACAAATCTAACTTAAACGTTAAAGCTAAAACTCATTCCTAACACCCACAAATACCAATATAACTTACTTAAACTATCTCTATTTCCTAACAGTACACACTCCTCCTGGCTAAGATGGAAATAAGTGCCCCCTGAAGACTCCCAAGGGATAAGGCCCACTGCTAAGAGGCCTTCCCCCTCCTTTGTCTTCTTTTTTGATGTTTCTGCACGTTTTGCACTTATGCTACAGCCCAAGGGGGACTGCTACTACGAGACCCATGACTGAGAACAAGTGCCATTTTGGGAGTATAGCGGTATGCTATGGAGCCAAATTTTGCAGCCAAGGTTTTAAAATGACAAAAGGATTCAATAGGGCAAATGCTGAAAAATGATTTCCTCTGGTGGTGGAATCCAGAGCAAGGGGGCAAAGGATGTCAAGAGTATTTGAAACAAAGATGAATAAATAGAGTTGAGGTACAAATCAGCCATGATCTAACTGAGTGGTGGCAATTGCCTTTCTCTGTCCTTATGTTCTTAATTGTCTCAATTTATGGTTTTAGTCCATCAGGTTAAAACATCTGCCAGTGTTTAACCTATGTCAAAATTGTTGAAACGATAATAATACCAAACTGGTTCTTGATACCTACATTGCCATTTTCCAGTTGTTGGTAAATCAGCATAAAAATTACTGGCAGTCATGATATTGTCACTTGATTTCTGTGTTTATCTCATCATAACTAGAATTTTAAATTTATACATGTCATGTAACTTCTGAAGCTCTACATGTTAAATTATATTCTATCTCCAATAAAATTTGTTTTATTATTAAGGTACAGGAAATCAATATTGTATATTTCTGATGCCACTGTAGTTTCTTAAAATGATTAGTAGCTTGCAAAAATGCTAATGAAATAAAAGGCCGGCTGGCACCAACTTCATCTACTTAGAACAAGCTTAGCTGTTGCCAAATTTTTAATTCAATACTTCAGCGCATTCTCGTAAGTGATATCCAAGTGTTCCAGTAACTAAAATGCAATCCTTCCAGTAAAGCAAATCTCTGAACTGTCTAATCAATACAAAACAAATGTATTCATTTCTCATTTGCATGTGACTAAACATTAACCGCCCAGCATGCATCAACATAGCTCTTTTAACTTATATAAGCTCAAGGTCATTAAGTAACCTCTTGGCTTCAAAAGGATAACAGGTTTTAAAATACTTGTTTTTAAAACAAGAATTTAAATGCAAGCACTGATTCTTAAGTGAAACTATTTAAGCAGTTGCTTGGTAGTACAGAACTCGAGCTTATGTTCTTAATTGTCTCAATTCGTGCTTTTAGTCCATCAGGCTAAAATATCTGCCATTGTGTTAAACCTACATGAAAATTGTTGAAATGACAATAATACCAAACTGCCTACATTGTCCTTTGTTGGTAAATCAGCATAGAAATTACTGACAGTCATGGTATTATCACTTAGTTTCTGTGTTTATTTTATCTCAACTAGATTTTAAAATTTATACATTTGTCATGTAACTTCTAAAGCTGTATACATTAAATTATATTGCTAAAAAGAGATACATTGCCAAAGCTTTTCACCTTTCACTTGTCAGGACAATTGCAAAAATGCCAAATTTCAAACAATCACAGCAATTTACACTACAGGAGAAAGGGGTGCTGATTTGTTGGTAAGTTGACTTTGATTAGCTGAGGTGATGCCATGGAGAAAACAATGGGGATCTATAGGTTCCCCAGGTTCGAGGGTAATTCCAAAAAAGGCAAGGTTGAAAATCCTTTTGTTTGCAGAGAATGACTCCCTCCACATGAATGTATGCCCCTTCTAGCAAATGTAAATGAGCCATATTACAAGCTCAACTCATTATCTTAAATTGATTGTTAGTGTAACTACTAGCACACTGAGGATTGTACAGCAAGTGCTGACCAATCACAGAATGACATCAAACAATAGATGCTTCATTTTGGATTTTGCAAGTGCAGGCTGGTTGAATATACTCTCTATTCTGCCTATTAAGAGCAACTGAAGGATATACGAACATACAAATTAGGAGCAGGAGTAGGTCATTCAGCCCTTCGAGCCTGCCCACCATTCAATAACATCATGGCTGATTTAATTTTGACCTCAGCTTCACATTCCTGCTGACCCCTAGTAACCTTTTTTCTCCTCGCTTATCAAGAATATATCTACCTCTGCCTTAAAGATATTCAAGAACTCTGCCTCAACCACCATTTGAGGAAGGGAATTTCAAAGTCTCACAACCCTGTGAGAGAAAATATTTTTCCTCATCTCTGTCCTAAATGGATAACACCCTTTCTTTTGAAACAGTGAACCCGAGTTCTAGATTCTCCCACAAGAAGCAATATCCTTTCCACATCCACACTGTCAAGTCTCCCCAGGATCTTATATGTTTCAATCAAGTCACCTCTTCCTCTTCTTAACTCCAGCAGATATAGGCCTAGCTTGTCCAGCTTTTTTCTCATAAGGCAACCCACTCATTCCAGGTATTAATCTAGTAAACCTTCTCTGAACCGTGTCTAATGCAGTTATATCTTTCCTTAAATAAGGAGACCAGTACTGTCCACAGTACTCCAGATTTGGTCTCATCAATGCCTTGTATAACTAAAGCATAACCTCCCTTCTCTTGTATTCAATTGCCCTTGCAATAAACAATAACATTCTATTATCTTTGCTAATTACTTACTGTACCTGCATATTAGCATTTTTCGATTCATGAACTAGGACACCCAGTTCCCTCTGTATCTCAGAGCTCTACTATCTCTCACTGTTTAGATAATATGCCTCTTTCTTATTCATCTTGCCAAAATGGACAAGCTCACATTTTCCCACATTATACTCCTTTGGCCAGATCTTTGCCCACTCATCCAACCCATCTATATCCTTTTGTAGCCTCCTTACGTCCTCTTCACGACTTGCTTTCCTACCTATCTTTGTGTCATCAGCAAATTTAGCAACCATACCATCCAAACCACTTATATAAATTGTAGAGTTCAGGCCCAGCACTGATCCCTATGGCACACCACTTGTCACAACCCGCCAACCAGAAAATGTACCATTTATACCTACTCTCATGCTATTCGATTCAATCAGTCAATGGTTGGGACATATGGCATATGTACCTGGCATTATGCTGACATTGAAATTGATACATGACATTCCTTAATTGTGTGATGAAACTATTTACAATTAGAGCATGCACTGGGCAGAATCATGCCAGATTTGCACTAAGTGTGGCAGTAGGCAGCGAAAACTATGTTTTACTCGCCAACTGCAATGGCGGCTTCTCACGCTGTATCATCCCAAACCCACCGCATTAATTATGCATTCCCGGGAAACTTGCTGCTTTGAAGGCAGGCAGGACTCATTTATCCACCATGCCATCACCTCACTGCTTCATCACGCCAGGCGCCACATTTAAAGTGCATCTGTGTGCACACCTCTCAGTGCTTCCAACCAGGACTGCTGCACAGAAGATAAGATGACCCCAAAAAGCAAAAACACTGCAACACCTACCCCTCTCCCCCCACCCCAGTTGAGAGACATGTCCCTCAAGCGCCTTCTGGATGCCATGGAGGCCCACTGTGATGACTTCTACCTCTGCTCTGTCCACAGGAGGGGCAACAGCATTGCCAATCCAGCAATTGCCAATGCCATGCAAAAGAAGACAGTCAGCTACTGCCGCAACCTGATGAATGGTCTCATCCATTCCGCCAGGGTAGGTCACTCTTCTCATCACTCTCAACTCACACACTCACAAACTCATCATACATCCACAGGGATCTCACACCTCAAGGGACAACACCACTAACTCTCACACACACCCTCCCATCTCCTGTCCATGTCTCCGCTCATCACAGAAGCGTTCCATGCCGTGCGATGTGTCCTGCTCACACCCTCTCCATCTGTTTTCATGCAACAGAATTCTGCTCACATCAGCAGGGAGGGGTCCCAGATTTGGGGTGGAGTAGCCCACATGGGGCCCCTCATTCACATCGAGGAGTGTGCCATTACGCTGACTGGTGAGGACATGGACCATGCTTCTGGTGATGGTGAAATCAGCAGCGAACACCCACGTGAGGATCCTGCACCAAATCATCCCTCTCTTAATGCAAATGTGAGTGCTCCCTCTCCTGCTTTTGACTCTGCTGTCATGCACTAATTATCTCTACTTTGGTTCACAGGGTGCTCTGCCAAGCGACCGACACCCTCAGCCAGCCAGTCCTTCAGCTCCATCCATGTCCTCACCTCTAGCCAAGAGGATACCTCCTCCGTTGAAGAGCTGGAAATAAGCAGCTTGGAAGACTCATCACAGCACTTACCCACACCCTCCACCAGCACAGAGACACACACCTTGGTGGGACATAGATCTAGAGCAGGCTCAAGTTCACAATCTGCTGGTCACTGAACGGACATGTGTCCACAGCAGGAGGAGGCGGTGTGGCCGAACTCCACAGCACTCAAGGGACTGCTGGGGAGCAGGCATCTGTGAGCTCCGAGTCAGATTACGAACCTCATGAATTTGGCCTTCCAACTGATCCTGGAGAGTTGGCTGAAGGTGTGGGAACATCAAGCAGAGCTGTTGGAAGCCCTCAACAGAGTGGCTCATGAGTTGGAGGAGTGCATCCACCTGCTCTCTGAGGAAACGGTGCCCATGTGTGCGTATGAAGGTGTCCATGGAGAGGATGGTGGACACCTCGGAGACCCTGGTCCAGAGATGTGTGCAGACCTGCACTCCATCGCGGTAATCATGGGTGAGTTCCTGCAGTGGCAACACGACAGGGAAACGGGACACCTTGACGTCCGTCCAGGTGCTCCTTCCCTTTAAGGAGTCAGGCTGGGGCCAGAGGAACGCAAACGGAGGAGGAGCGGCAGATGGACACACCTGTCCTCTCCCTCCAAGTCACTTTTGTCTGTGAGCCCCTCATCCTCATTCACCACAGAGGGAGCAGCTGGCCAATGGGTGATTCTTGATGGAGAAGTGTGTGTATGTGTGTGTGTGTGTGTGTGTGTGTGTGGCAGGGCCTTTCGGAGCCTCATGCAAGAAGTCTTCCATGCATGAGGATCCATCCTGTATCACACTCATCTCAATGTCCTGAGCAATATCAATGTTGCTTGCGGGTGTTCACTTTCAGTTGTCCATCTGAATTGACCTGCATCTCTGCCTATCCACTCTCATGCAGCTTTTGATCTACCCACCACGACTTTTGATTTAGACAGCATGGTGGTGATTCAGTTCTTCACTCACTCCCCTGTCCTTCCCCTCCTCCACCCCTCCAGTCACCCATTTTCTTTCCCCCATCACTGTTGACCACCCCTGGCATCACCTTCCACCTCCCCTCAGTGACCTACCAGCCACAACCCTTTTCCTTCGGGGATGTCCAGGTGAATGTGCGCATTCCCTTCCTTCCCAAAGATCCCACCCCTGACCTCCTCCTTCCCATCCCCAGGATCCATGTCTGCTTCCAAGTCCCCACCAACCACCCTTGCAATTCCTTCTACTGCTGCCGTCGAACCCTCACCCTCCCACCCTACTGCATCACTCTGCCCTTGGTCATTCTCATGATTACCTCATTACCACAACATTAACTGACCCCACACTCAGTTCGCTCCCCAGATGGTAACCATGAACTCATCAGAGCCCTCGCTTGCACGTTCACCTGCACATCCCCCTTCTGGACCCCTTCCTCCCTCTGGACTCCCTCCCCTCTCTGCACTCCTTCCTCCTCCTGGACTCCCTCCCCTCTCTGCACTCCTTCCCCCCTCTGAATTCATTCCCTTAGATCTTCCACGCCCCCCTTACACCTACCTCCACAGTTGCCACCTTTTCCCCCATTACCTCCCTCCTCCCCCAAACTCCCTCCCCCCCAAACTCCCTCCCAAAACCTTTGTTCCCCCTCCCAACCTTAACAACCCCAACACCTTTGTTCCCCCCTCCCAACGTCACCACCCCCACCCCCCCACCCTACCCCGACACCTCCCAGCCAATCCTAGATTTCCTTTCTCACCAACCCCTGCACCCCAGCAGGTACACCTTCCTCTCCCATTCACAGCTGGATCTTCCTCTCCACCCCTTCAGCCATCATCCATCGTAAACAAACTCTCAATGATGACTTTCCAACCTCCGTGGGCTACTTTGTGGTAAAGCCATGCACTTGGGAATCCATCACCATGCCATGGACATTCCTCCACTGTGCCTTTGCTGTGGAGCTCCAGCACCTTCTGCTCCTTGGCTGTCCGCGATGTGAGCAAGGCAGTGGCGGTAAGTCCCAACTTCTGCACATCACATTTGTCAAGCTGTATTCTGCAATGGCGTGCAATCATGCCGACGTGGGCAGATGATCCAGTGGGGGGATGGTGGGATGATTCCACAGGCTGGCTTTATAATGATATGCAGATCTATTACAATGAGGTGTCCGACATCTAATGGCAGTAAACAAGGCCTGCCATTGACGGGCTGAGCAGACGATCGTAAACAGGTTTCACAATATTGTAAAACCGATTTCTGGCCTTCTCGCCATATTGTCTGCTCACGTCACTGAGCACGTCCGGTGCCAGCGAGCATGGAAAATTCCGTCCATTGCCAATATTCTAAATCAATGAAGTATACAATTACTTAAATAATCCAATGTAATTCTGTGTAGAAAACATTGCAGAATTCAAAATATATAAGAATTACTTCCTATTAATTTTGTGCACAGTATATTATAACCATTTGGGATCCTGATGAGCACAGCCTTAGCTGCATGGCCATTCCATTGTCATGTTGTTTAAATCCCTACTTCTCAGCTGATTTTGGGTTACAATCCTCCCCACCACCAACAAATATCACTTGGAAACAAAAGTTCTAATTTGATCATGGCAGAATCTCTATTTTGCAAATTAAAATCAAACACTTTTTTGTATCTGCAATTGGTGACCTTGTGGACAAGAGATGCAAGCTGTACATGATTAACTAAGTTAAGTACTTAACCATGATAACTGACCTTTTGCACATGCGCCTCTACCCTGGGTCATGGTCCATGACATAAGCCGGTAATCTGGATTGATCGTATGGGGTAAAATTTCACCATTTTGTACCTGAATAATGGTCAGCTATCAGTTGAAAATCAGCAGGGGTTGGGCTGACTTAAAGATGGCCCAGGTCTGCTCGATGCCATATTCAGCAGAGCCAGCAAATGTGCTAGCAGCCTGCCTCTCTCAAACAAGTATAAAGGTGCTTAAATAGAACAGTTACACCAAAATTTAGGTACAAACAGACAGAACATATACCATCATGAAAGGGAAGATTCAATGTAAGGTCATTCAAATTAAGTCTTAGGAATCTTTCAGTTTTTACTTTTCCAGGCCCAGGAGAAGCAGGAGTCTTCCTCTTCACCCACTGCAGACCCAAGCCTAGCCCCCAATCCCCACCACACCCAGACCCAACCTGGCAGCCATTTCAGCATAGGAACCAGTAAATTTCCCACCTTCCCTGGCTGCACAACTGCAGCAGGGCACCCAATTGGTGCCTCAGCTTGTCAATGGCATTTAAATGATGCTCAAAGCCAAATTTGCCTCGGCTCGGCACAGACAGACACTTTGAGTGTTTGCTATATTGACTGTGTTCCCATTTTGGGTGCAAGTCAAATTTCCTGCTCTCTATTTACTGAACCAAACATATACCCTTTATAAAAATAGAAAATGCTGGAAAGACTCAGCAGGTCTAGCAGCACCTATGGAGACAGAAACAGAGTTAACATTTCAGGAAAATGACCTTTCATCAGAATCAGCCAAAAAACCATGGGCCTAAAATGTTGGGTAGAATTTTAACAGTCCTCCAGAAGTGTCGGAGGTAGGATCAGGAGCAAAATTTGAAAATAGCGATTCACTGTCTTCAAGGCGTCTTTCTGGAGGCCGTCAGTGGCTGCACCCCTGGCAGCAGCTAAGGGGCCAATTAGACAGATTAAGGGGGGAAAGTTTCTGATGTTGTACAGGACCTTCCGCATGGTATGGGTCCTCTGCTTAGGCCAGAGCACCTCAGGCATCTGAAGATGGCGTGCTGCCACAGGTAAGGGGGGAATTCCATGATTCCTCTCAATCCCCCCACCAGAGGGGCTAGGGTGAAGGGACAAGAGCCATGGCCATAAACACAATCCACAATGATGGTCTGGCAGCTGTGGGCATTTTAAAATTTTCTGAAGGTTTCGGAGAGCGCCTCTATTTTGAGGTGGCCTCATCAACGCCTACCTCTCCCGGTGTGTTGCCAGCCGTCCACAGCTTTGGGCCCTCTGATTGAGTTTCTCACCTCAGGAAACAGCCCACTGTCCTTAATTCGATGGCAGATGCGAGGCGGCCTCTAAGCTGACTGCCTTATGTAAGATCACAAGTCCACACAACTCGCCAACACCAGTGGTTTGGTCTTTTGCTTTTGGTCCCAACGGCAGAAAAAAATTCAAAGCTGATAAGAATTTGCCCATTTGCACCCTCCACGGATACTGCCAGACCTGTTGAGTATTTCCAGCATTTTCTGTTTTTACACCAGATTTTCAGCATCCACAGTATTTTGAATATGTGCTTTATGATGTGAATCATTCTTTCCAACTCTCAATTCACTTTTTTAAGACATAAAATTGGTTAGCAAAATTTAAAAAGGAAAGCGAGAAATGTAGGTAGCAAAGATCAAGGAGGCAAGGGCAGAGAAAAGCAGACTAAGAGATGTGAATTAGTTCTACAGCAAAGCATTGCCCCATGCGGTTCTCACATGAGCAAAAAGCAACCTCCTGAGATGCAATGGCTAGTTAGTTTAGTGTTAAAAGTGTTCATCGTGTCTTTTGATAAGTTCAGGGCTTGTGGACTTTGGCCCTAAATGAACCATCCTTCTGCCCTGTTTATAGCGCAAGATTTCATTACGTAGTTTGGTAAGTGAGCATGCAACATCCTTGATGCAACATCCTCGATGTTGAATTTAGTGCAGAGTAGTGCCCCATTCTGAATTCAGCTGTGCATAGCTTTTATTGATCTTTCTATGGAAATATTTTTAGTGGTGATAAAAACATATAGCGAGATATTCAAAATTATACCAGCCAACTTATGAACTTTGAAAATAGATTATAGCTGCAAACTTATTGTCTGGTGTCCATTATAATTAAATTTGCTGTCTTTGTTTTATGTCTGTTTCTAGGCCAATATTTTTGGTGCAAGCAGCTGTTGACACAGGTGTCACTGCTCCCTATGTCCTTGATGCATGATGACATTCATAAATAGATTGATGATTGTGACATCACAAGAGCAAGCTGATTGAAAAATAACCTTCAGTTGCCAGGATGACATTCTATGTCTGATGCAAAAGGCAATTTTACAGTGGAGCAAGAGCAGGTTGCAACAGTGAGAGAGTTCAAGGCATTGCAGCCTGGAAGAGGAAATCACAAAGAGACTCAGATTGTTTAAACAGCCAGGCCTCATTATAATATGATTGCTGACTAACCAATCGTGTCAGCAGCAGGTCACTTGCTCAGTTTAACTGTGTAATTTCCAGTACCACTCATGAGTTAGGATATTTAATGGATGAATGCACCTCTTGAAGGGAATTTGCATTCACAGAAGTTAAAGATTTTTTTGCATTTCCCTTTCTTCTTGTGCTGTTCAGTGAACAATGCTGGAAGAAGTGGAAAAGCTGTCTTCAGATTTTCTAATGTTTTCCTGTAGGTGGTGCTGGCAGCGGTCAGAGACGGTAATGGGATTCGGTGGGGGGGCCACTATGGCCCTCAGCCAAATGGGCTGAGCCACCTCATCCCAGTGGCCATATATTACTGTGAGCATTTGTCACTGTAGAATTGAATGTAGATCACTAATCAGAGTGGATATCCAGGCAAGGAACATTGGAGATGGAGCAACTTGCAGTGTGTCGGATCAGTTACTGTTTATCACTTACAAAAACAGAAATACCCGGAAAAACTCAGCAGGTCTGGCAGCATCGGCGGAGATGAGTACAGTTGACATTTCAAGTCCTCATGACCCTTCAACAGACCTTCATCTCTGTTGAAGGGTCACGAGGACTCGAAATGTCAACTGTACTCATCTCCGCCGATGCTGCCAGACATGCTGAGTTTTTCCAGGTATTTCTGTTTTTGTTTTGGATTTCCAGCATCCGCAATTTTTTGATTTTATCACTGTTTATCACTTATATGCCTTCATAAACCACAAGCAATTACAGTATCAACCAACTTCAAAACCTCAATTGTTATGGGCCAAACTTACATTTTTGAATATCTAGTCTCTTATTGCACACTAAATCTTGTCACTTCGCTCTAGATCCTCTCAGCAGCAACAACGTCCTGAAGAAGCTTCTGAATAGGGTACCATAGAGGAAGATATCCCTCCTGAGGAAGGCACATGGTTTTGAAATTTTCTAATGTCAGGATTCATATGTTTTAGTTTGGGGTTTGACATTTTTAAATGCAAGATAAAGAAAAACTGCTGGTTTGAGAAACAGGTAAACACGCATAAGAAGTTGCCATTCAAAGGATGGTCCATGTTTATTTGGAGAGATCAGAGGTGGAAGTGTGAAAACACTAAACAGAGTTTTGGTGGGGACAAAATGTCTACAGCTATCTCCATAAGGGGTTAAAATTATTCATGTGGCTCCCGGAAACAAAGGGGTGCTTTGAAAGTAAAATTAATCGGCTGGATCTCTAGCTGGATCATCTCAGGCACCCCACATTGCTATGAAAATAGGTTATTCAGGGAAGTGCCATTTTGTAATAAACACAGAAAATGCTGGAAGAAATCAGCAAGTCTGGCAACATCTGTGGCGAGAGAAACAGAGTTAACGTCTTGAGTCCAATATGACACTTCTTCAGAACTTCTTTAGGACCCTTTTGTTTTGGATTTACCTGTGTTTTCTCACAAAAACAGTTAGTCAGCTCAGGAGCAGCTTTGAAACAGGCATTTTATGTCTGGAGCTGGAACAGCTTGGAAACAGAGAGAGAGAGAGAGAATCTGCCGAAGCTGCAAAAGAGGCTGTAGACCAGCAGCTGAGGGCTGTCAGAAATCAGGGGTATTCCTGAGTTGGAATCATTAAACAAGAATGCAGTGAGTCCATGCTTGAGCCGGATGCTTCACAATTGTGAGGTACTTAATGAGAGTTTGAGGATCACTTAGCTGGATGCAACGTCATGCAATTCTATAGCAAGTGAAGTTGCACTCTGCAAAGTGGAGATAAGCATCACCAACTGTGCTTTTTTGTAAATCAAAAATGCACTTGGAGAAAGACAACTTTTCAATGTGTAAAACTTTTATATTAAGTATTCTAAAGTTGTAAACTGCTGGCTCTTTATAAGTTCTCCTTCCCATGATGACAGGTTGCCAATAGAATATGCAGCACACGGTCACTCAAGTGAAGCCTGCCAACTGCCAAAATATTAATGATTTTACAATGTCTCACCCAGATTTTATTTCAGGATTGACAGTGTTTCTAATGGATTGTTACGTTTCAAAGGTTTCATTCATTATAATCTAATCCAGCTGTTAATATAAAATGTTAAAATCTTAATCAAAGTGCAAATGCTTCAAGCACATTTTGTTCATGTAATGCTTCGCATTTGAGCAATTGGTTACTGCACACAGAGAAAATAATACTGAAAGCCTAAATGCAGTACAAGTTAATGTGAATTTGGATTATTTTAATTTAGTCCTTTTTAATTGAGAAATTTAGGTAAAGAGCCGAGACCAATAACGATTGAGCAGAGTAAAAGGAAACGATTCAACGGCCGTTTGTCCCGCATGTTTGTAGTTGAAATGCAATCATGTACTAAAGATCCTACCTGCTTGCCACAATCATGTGACATCTGCCTTGAGGCACAGGCTGGGTGCAGCCATGTTACATTCAATTTTAATAAAGACATTGTACTGTAAGCATTGAAATAGAAGCCCTCAGAAGTGGAGCTGAGATTGAGTTTTGAATAGCTGGAGAGAAGCCACAGCCACCAAAAGAGGAACACAGAAATGTTCAGACCTACAGAAAGCTGCTAAAAAAAAATCACTGAAAAGGAAATCAAACAAACTGGGTGAGTCAAAATGGCTATTAATTTTGCTCTCCCAGCTCCTGTCAAAATGAAAATGATATGTGACAGAACTGGCAGTTTTTCCACTTGCAATGGCAAAACTACAAGATTGCAATAGATTTAATTAGCAAATGAGCAAATATGAGTAGCAACACTTTTAACACTATTGAGGAAAGACTGCTACAAATTGTATTCCATCCCAAATCTCTTTGAAGAATTGAAAAAACAGATGGTAGAAACCGTGAAAGCCTTGTAAGTATTGTAAGTATGCTTTAAACCCCAAGTGGATGTAACTTATGAACATTATGTGTTCAATATTAGGTCTCAAGGTGAAAAAGAGACTGCAGTAACACAGCTCGCAGAATCCTGTGAATTCAGGCAACTAAAAGTTGATCGCATTAAATATAGAATTGTCTTAAGCATGGGAAATCTTGCAGTAAGAGCACGTCTACTGAGAGAGAAGAAACTTACTCTCACGAAAGCAGTAGACATGTGCAGAAGTGCAAAGGTTGTAAAACACAAATGTATGGCAGAACAGACCAGGCTTTGCATAATGCTGATAGACATTCCAGGCTGAAACAGCAGAACAATCATGGACAAAGGGCATGATGCAAACAATGCGGAGGACATCAAATGAATGAAAAGAAGGCTTGTCCAGCATGGAGAAAGCAACATTCTAACTGCAAGAAGCTGAATAGTTTTGAACAAAAGTGTTCGGCTAGAAAGATGTAAAACAAATCTGTACAGATGGCCACTGGAAAGATATCCACCAAAGAGTTTGACAAATCACCACACAACAGGTTGGCTCTGTCAAGTCTATAGATGATAAATGGTTTGTGATTGTTAGAATGATGACTGCAGAAGGACAGCAGCAAGTGAACATGTCAGATAGACACTGGTGCGTCATGCAACACCATGACCTTCACAGACCTGTAGGAATTGGCTCAACATGGCATTCCAAAAGTAAAGCCCTCAAAAGTAAGGTTGAGGCTATATCATAGCACAATACTCATGCTGAGAGGACAAATTAATCTGAGAGCCCAAAGCAATGGCAAGAATGAAGATCTAGAGCTCCAGATCATAGATGGTAAGCAAAAGCCACTCATCTCAGTTGGAGCTAGTCTAAAAGTCGGACTTTTACCTTAAACGTGAAAAGGAAGATTTACAATGTGTCGCAGCACACTAAACCATTGGCTTTTTTTATTCATTCATTCATGTGATGTGGGTGTCACTAGCTAGGTCAGCAGTTATTGCCCATCCCTAACTGCCCTTGTTCAGAGGGCATTTTGAGAGTCAACCACATTGCCGTGAGTCTGGAGTCAGATATAAGCCAAACCAAGTAAGGATGGCAGATTTCCTTCCGTAAAGGACATTAGTGAACCAGATGAGTTTTAACAACAATGGTTTCATGGTCATCATCAGACTTTTAATTCCAGATATTCATTGAATTCATATTCAATCACAGGTCCCCAGAGCATTACATTGGGTCTCTGGATTACCAGGACAGTGACATTACCACTATGCCAGCACCTTCCCAAATCCAAGAGGAGCACAAAGATGTGTTTACAGTGTTTGGATGTCTTCCTGGTGAATAAGTAGATGAGAGTATGAAACCAATGCAGCATCTGCTGAGAAGAGTTCCAGCTGCCCTCAAGTCCAACCTGAAAAACAAGATAGAAGATTTGGACAATAAGGGAGTAATCAAGAAAATAACAACTCCTACAGACTGGATTAGCAGCATGGTAGCAGTGAAACAACCTGGAAAGCTGAGAATATGCATAGACCCAAAGGATCTAAATAAAGCATTGAAGAGATCTCACTACCCCATGCCAACCATCGAAGGAATTTTGCCACAAGTTGCCAAGGCAAAGGTCTTTATTACCCTACACGTGAAGATGGTTAATGGCAAGTGAAGCTGGATAAAAGCAGCAGTTTTCTAATGACATTTTGGATGCCGTTCGGGAGATACAGATGGTTTGCACATGCCATTTTGCATTTCCGCAACTCTAGAAAGTATCAACGCAGGCAGCATGGGATAATAAGTGATCTTCCCAGAGTGGAAGCCATAGTGGATGGTCTGCGAGTCTATGGATGCGGAGACAAAATGCAAGAAGCCATTGCTGACCACGATCAGAATCTGGTGGGACTGCTAGAGACAGCAGTCTCTAGAGGTCTAGAGATGAAACTGAAGCTGAACAAGAAAAACCTACAATTGAAGCTGCCTGGAGTCAAGTACGTAGGTCATGTACTAAGAGCAAAATGTCTTTGCCCGGATCCTGAAAAGTTGAGAGCCGTAGCAGTGGCGCAGCGACCAACAGATGTGAAAGCAGTGCAATGATTTGTTGGATTTGTGAACTATTTAGTACAACTTTTATGCCAGCTCATTGCCAAGGATATTGGTATTGGGGCACAGAACAAAAAGCAGCATTCACTAAAATCAAACAACTAATGATGACAGTGCCAGTGCTGAAGTGCAATAACATCAATGATGAAGTCACCTTGTAGTGTGACACCAGCGAGATAGGTCTTGGAGCAACCCTAATGCAGCAAGGACAAGCAGTTGCATTTGTATCCAGGGCATTAACGCAAACTGAATGACACTACGCTCAGGTCAAGAAAAAGTGCCTGACTATTGTCTCTGCTTGTGAGCATCTTCATCAATACCTGTTTGGGAGAGACAAAGTGACAGTGGAGTCCAACCACAAGACACTTCAAAGCATTTTCCTTGAACCGCGACTATCTGCCCAAAAGCATCTATAAAGAATGTTACTTTGTTTTTAGAGCTACCATTTGGATTTGACATACAAGCCAGGGAAACAAATGTACATTGCTGACATGCTGTTGAGAACAGCACTCCTTCTGAAGAAAGCCGAGGATGCTGAAACAGAATGTGAAATCTTCCAGATTCAACGTGAAGCAGCAGCTTGACATGTTCTGGAAGTCATTAACCATGCAGAGACATTGAATCTGACAGCAAGCGCTTTGCTCAGATCAAGTGAACTACCCAACAAGATGCAACTCTCCAAGTGCTGCAAGAAGTAGTGATGAAAGGATGGCACACCTGTGGTCACAAAAGCATATTGGGCATACCGAGATGAATTGACAGCCCAGGATGGCATCTTGTACAAAGTGAATAGAGTCATTACCTCTAAAGAGATGAGAGGAGAGATGCTGAAGCACATCCATGCAAGCCATCAAGGAATTGAGTCGAATCTGAGGAAGGCAAGAGAAATGCTCCACTGGTCAAACATGAACAATGAAATTACGGACCACAGCAGCCAGTGTGGCGCTTGTAATGAGAATCAAGCTAAGCAGGCTTGAGAGCCACTGATGACGCATGACATCCTAGACAGACCATGGATGAAGCTGGGAGTAGACCTCTTCATTATAGCAGGAACTGATTATCTTATCACAGTAGACTACTATTCTGACTACTGACAAAACTGCTAAACCATTAACAGAGTTAAGCATTGGAGAACCAGTCAGGGTACAAAATTTCAATGCTCTCAACAGGAATCAGTCCATGTGGAAACTTGGGACATATGTAGAGCAGTTGTCACCTTGATTGAATGCAGGGACCGTGAATGACCAAATATACTGGTGCATCTGCAGGCAAATGTAAAGAACTAGAGAAGCTGTTCCTTCACTCTAGATGGCTGATCAGGAAGATGGGACCTCACCAGCTGCATAGAGTACCAAATGACCATCACTCCCAGAGGTCCATTGGTCCCCAGCAATGGAAATGGAACTACAACAACAGTTAGCAAGGCAACAACAAGAGCCATGGGAATAACACTCTCTGGAGAGGGAACATTACCCAGACAAACAGCCAATGACAACAAACATGCGTACCATTAAGAGGCCTGCATGATTTAATAATTATGCATGCAATGCATGTGCAGAGACTGATGAGAATAATGAAGTTTGTTAATGCAGAAGAATAGTGGGTGTATAGTGGGTAACTTGAGTAACTCACTGTTACATTTAATAGAGCATGCAAATTTGTCTCTTAATCATTATGAAAAGGAGAATGTTTGGGATTGAAATGCATCATGTACTAAACGGCCTACCTGGCTTGCTGTAGTCATGGGACCTTTGCCATAAGGCACAGGCTGGGGCAGTCATATTACATTCAATTCTAATAAAGACATTGCACTAGGAACATTGTATTCTCTGAGCTTGTAGCACTGCACTAAAATGGCACTGACCATTTAATTTTACAAGTGATCTTCATCACCAAGTTAGGGTGACTTTTAACCATCCAGGCATCTGTCCAAAAGCCTGCTAAAATATGTAAATTGGGGTTCTAAGTCAGCTGCAGGGCTCAAAATACAAAACTCAGAAAATAAAGGAGAACATAGCCTGCTAGACTGCACTGTGCCTACAGGCTTTCAGTGACCTAAGTAATGGTCCTTAAAAGAATTTTTGAAGGGTCTCAAAAAATGCCCATGAAATTTTCAATTGCTATTTTTGAGGTCCCAGGAAAGTTCGTCTCAGTCCTGCCTAATTCTAGTAGTGTTAAATGCTAGGTGCCTAACTCCAACCTAGTACATACACCTTGCTGTGTAGTCAGAGCATTTAGAAGAGAGAGAAAAGTTGATTTCTGAGGTAAGAGATTTCATAACACTAATAACAATGATAGTCATTTTCTGCAAAAATTAAGCCATTTTCAAATATTTGACTAGAAAAAGAACACAATGTTGTAAACTTAATATTATCAGTAACCTTAGCTAGAGGGACATAAAATACTGAGAGTTTATGGTGGCATCCTGGCAAAATGTTTGAGAATTGATGAACTGGATAGTTTTTGGTGATCTATCACTGTCAAAAATAATCATATTGTTTGAGCAGGCTAGGAGCAAAAACTCATCATCACCTTCCCAAACACATTCCATCTAACCTCTTCTCAATTTCTCATCACATGCACAAGCCATACATGCCTATGCTGATCCTTTCAATATCAATTCAACAAATCTCATTCTCTCCTGTGGGACATGTCATCATAAAATGCTAGGGAGAGCATCAAAACTGGGGAAGAGTCACCAAAACTGCCATCCACAGGATAAGAGCAGTGATCCCGACAGACCTCTGAGTTTTGAGGAATGAGAGGCTAACAGTTTACCTGCAGGACATCTGTTTATGAATTGTATTCCCTCTTCACCTCAGCAAATATGCAACAACCTTCACCACTTCGATCTGTATTTTCAAGACTATCACTTGGAAATGTGCAGCTTCTGGGCTAGCTACCATCCCCCTTCTCCTTCTTCTTAGGCCTTCTTGGCAGCAAGAAATTACTGCGAAAGACACTTCTGCAGAGGACAATACTAATGAGAATGCATTGTCAGGAGATCTATCCCTCCCAGGCACTAGTTCAGCTATTAGCAATCTGTTTTGTTAGATAGAGCCAGAGGGGTCTGTACATGGTGAAACACCCAACGCCAGTGAGCAGCAACAGATACTGGTGTCAGGGACTGTTCATAAAAGAGCTCACAAGACAGAAAAGTCCTCTCTCAGCTTTGCTATTTGAAACAGAGGTCTTCAGGAGCCCAGCTATGAAAAGAAAAATACTGGCCTCACAAAAGCAATCATATAAGGTACTAGAGGACCTGCAAAATTGTTTTGCCGCTATGGTTGAAAGCGAGCAAGATTCCAGTACTAGCCTGGCATCAGCAATCTGCAATCTACCTTAGAGAGTGTGCTCACCTCCAGGGACACTGCAACCAAATCCTCACAGAAGTATTCAACATCACAAACTTTGCAGCTTTGGTGGAAGCTCAAACAGCTGCCATGTAGACTCTGGGCTCAAACTTGTGATCAGTTTTGGGGAGGCAGATATCCACCTTGGACAGATAGGTGAGTGTGATAATTGTAGTATAGAGGGTTAATGGTAAATATGTAAATAGATAGTCTATGTCTTAGTGACGTAAGATTACATGTCAACAGAGCACAGAGAAAGATGGTTCTATGTAAAACCTTGTGCTGAGTCTGTATTGAACATAGCATGTTTAATAAAAAAGGTGGTGTTTACCAAAAGCCTTACCTCCAGCAGTATCTGTGAACTACCCATCTAAGACCCATAACGATGATGACATATGGTAGAATTTGGAATGAGGAGCAGAAATTGGTTTCACACTGGCGTGAAAAGTGAAATCACAGCGGGATCATCTGATGGTGTACCCCATGGCAGAACGGAAATCCTGTTGGAGGCCAGCACGAACACGATTTGCATCCCAGTAATGGGATGCAAAATAAGGCCCGACGGGAATCATGCTCCCATGCCCAATTTACCATTACGCTGGCAGGAAAACACACCGGCCCAGAACACATCTGGACAAATGTGACATGCAGGAATCGGGACTTACTGTTAGGGCTTTGCTTAGATTGCGGACATCCAAGGAGAAGTAGATGTTGGAGCCCTACAGCTGCCAGACCCTGGAGGAGCACATGCATTGCATGCTGGGTGGATTCTCATGCACATGGCTCCACCGCAAAGCAGTGCTCAGAAGGTAAGAGGTCTCCGTTGATGCTTTGGGCCTGCTTTGGAACATTACAGTCTTGGCCATGGGCTGCTACAGATGATCGGTGAAGTAGGGGGAGAGAAAGGTCTGGGTGTGAGTGGAAGAGGAAGGTGTACTGGGTGAATGAGAGAGGAAAGTCTAGGTGTCAGGAGGAGAGGAAGGTGTACTGGAGGAGAGGGAGCATTATGTTGGAATCTGTGGACAAAGGTGTCGGGGAGATGAGGTTGTGGGGGGGACAAAGTTGGTGGGTGGGGGTAAGGTTGGGGAGGATAAAGGCGTCAGGTGGGGGTGAAGTTGCGAAGCGGAAAAAGGGTCCCGGGGGTGGGGTGGGGAGGAGGGGGGGAAGTACAGAGGGGAGAGTGCTGCAAGTGGAGAAGTAGTTGTAACGGGATAGGAAGGTGTAATGGAGGGAATTTGGAGGGGCGAAGGTGCCAAGGGGGAGGAGGAAGTTTGGATGGGGGAAGCTGCCGGAGGGAGGGCGGAGTAAGAGTGGAGGAGGGAGTAAGCAGAGGTGGGAGGGTGTCGAGTTGAACGTGCAAGGGAAGGGTATGTAGAATCAAAGGCTGCCTCCTGGGGAGTGAACTTAGGGTGAGCGTGGTAGGAGGGAATGGTGAGTGTGAGGAGAGGCAGAGGGAGCCAGTAGGGTGGGAGGATGAGGGTGCATCAGTAATGTTAGAAGGGACAGCGAGGGTGATCGGCGTGGACTCAGATGCAGACACTGACCCTTGGCGTGGTAAGGAGGAAATCAGGGAGGTCAATGTGGATGGGGATGGGATTTTCAGGAAGGTAGAGAATGTGCACTTTTACCTGGACATCCTGGAATGACAAGGATTCAGGTTAGTAGTTGACAGTGGGGAGGTGGCGGGTGATGCCAGGGGAGTCCACAGTGATGGGGAAAAGGAAATGGGCAGCTGGGGGAGGGGAAAACACGGAGAAGGTTACGAGAAACCTGACAACTACCATTTCGCAGAAATCGAAAGCGGTGGCCCATGTTGGACAGGCACAGGGGCTGCATGGGAGTCTAATTAGTGGGTGGACGGAGATGCAGATCAGCTCAGATGGACAGTTGAAAGAGAGGGTATGTCCAGATGGGGGGGATGTCCAGGTGCTGCCTTGATATCCGCAGGAGGGGTGGAGACAGTCCATGCAATGGTTGGCTATGTTGCCTCTGATGACTTCAGCCCGTGTCCTCTGGAGAGCCGAGGCCTTGAGGGCTTCGGCTTGCTTTGGCTGTCCTCCTGTCGGCAGTGGCAGAGGACAAGGTTAAGGGGCTCACATGCAAAGGCAGGTCAGAGGGAGCGGATAGCCTCTGAGATTCCTAAATGGATGACCCGTGGGTGTCCAGCTGCCTCTTCTCCTCCCTTCGGGTGCCCGAGGACCCCAGCCTGACTCCTTGAGGGGAAGGAGCACTTGGAGGGACATCAAGGTGCCCTGTTTCCCTCTTGCACTGCCACTGCAGGAACTCACCCATGGCTACCGCAATGGAGTGCAGGTCTGCGCGCATCTGTGCTGTCTGCTGCACCAGGGTCTCCATGGTGGCCACCATCCTTCCTATGGAGACCTCCATATGTGTATATGTGGCAACCATTTCATCAGAGATCAGTGGCACTCCGACTCATGTGCCACTTCTGTTGAGGACTTCCAACAGCTCTGCGTGATGTTCCCCTTTCTGTTGACTCTCCACTATGTGTTGGAAGGCCGAATCCAGTGGCTGGTCATCTGACTCAGACCACATGGATGCCTCTTTCCCAGCATTCCTCCAAGTGCCAGGGAGCTAAGCTGAACTTGCCTCCTCCTGCTGCAGGCACTTATCTGGGTGGTGATCACCAGACTGTGGACCTGAGCCTGTCCAAGATCTAGATCCCACTGAGGTGTGTGTCTCGGCACTGGTGGAGGCTGTGGGTAAGCACTGTGACGGGCCTTCCAGGCTGCTTATTTCCATTTCTTCAATGGAGGAGGTGTCCTCTTCGTTGGAGGTGCGGACCTGGATGGAGCTGAGGGATGGGCTGGCTGAGGGTGTCCGTCGCTTGGCAGAGCACCCTGTAAACCAAAGTTGAAATAATTAGTGCATGGCAGCAGAGTCAAAAGCAGTGAGAGAGGGGTGATGTAGTGTAGGATCTTCATGTGGATGTTTGCCGCCGACATCACCGTCGCCACAGGCATGGTCCACACATCAGTCAACGTGATGGCATATTCCTGAAAGTGAGGGGCCTAATGTGGACCACTCCACCCCCAGTTGGGAACCTCTCCCTTCTGTTGTGAGCCAGTTTCTCCTGCATGAAAACAGATGGGGAGTGTGTGAGCAGGATGCATGGCACTGTGTGTTTGTATGGTGAGCGGAGCCATGGGCAGGATGAGGACGCGAGCTGGAGAGGGTATGAGCCTGATGGAGATGTGAGGGTGTGTGTGAGGGTTACTGGTGTTGTCCCTTAAGGTGTGAGATCCCTGTGGATTGTGTGATGGGTTTGTAAGTGTGCGAGAATGATGAGGTGGCTGACCTACCCTGGTGGAAAGGATGAGAGCATTCATCCTCTTCCTGCATTGGATGGCAGATTTCCTCTATGCTCCGGTGGCACTGACCTCCGCTGCCACCCTCTCCCAGACAAGACTGGTGATTCTGGTGGACCTCCTGCAGCCAGAACAGGGGTAGAGGCCCTGGTGGTGGCCTTCTGCTGCATCCAGCAGGCGCCCCAGAGAGGCGTCACTAAATTTGGAGGCTGCCATCAACTTTGCTTTTGGGGCCATCTGTAGCCTGGAACAGCCCTGGTCTGTCGACATGAAGTAGGCATGAGTTCTGTTGTGCATTAAATATGGCACCTGGAGTGAGGAAGCACTGAGGTCATGGTGTGGTGGGCAAATCCAAGCCCACCCACATGCTTATGATTGATCCGGCCCTCCACTTCCACATGGTACTACAATAGTCCAGTCACAGGGCTTATTTTACCAGGTAACCACTTCAGTCCTCCACCGAAATGCTTCCTGCTTCCTTTTGAAACCTCACTGTCCAATCAAGGTTAATTTCCCTCAACCAATTTTGACCTAGAAGACTTGGTCCTCTGCCATCTAATACTGGTAGTTGTGCTGATTGGTGTCCATAATAAACAGGCTAAATGGGAGTTACTTGTTTTTGTTGTTTTTGATTTAAAGCCTTTTTGCGCAACAGACTTTAAAACTCATGACTGTGTGCAGGGATTGAGAAGACCCACATTGATCTGTAATAATTTTTAAAAACAAATAAACTATTCTTTACATTATTTTTTGTAACTACATTGTCTTTAGCCATAAAAGTTTGTGAAATATAAGCAAATTAATTAAGCAGCTAGAGGACATACAAGTCTTTGGCAAATTCAAATATGTATTAACAATTAGGTATAAGTGTGTCACGACAATAGGAAGCTGTGACCTATAACATCACCAACTAATTACATACATACTGAACTGTTTAAAGAAGACCTGTTTTGGAAGAATACAAGAAAAGACACTGATCAAAAAATGGCTGCCACGAGTCATCTGATCTCTGATGCTATAAGTTGACCACTTCGTTCGAAAGTTTCAATATGAATTGCACTGGAGATCTGTTGCACGGAATTTCACACCTTGAGGAGGTGTCAAGGTTCACTTCAAACAGGGACTCTCTTGAAAGGAAGGCAATAAACATGCAAAACGCTAGACTTTGATCAGCTGTAGTTCTAGCAACACAATGGGAACTACTAACCGGCCAGATATTTATCAGATGTTCAAAGCCCCCTCTGAAGGACAAAATAACTCCATCTCCTGCTGATTTCTATCTTGGAATGTGTCAAAGATGAAATGATTAAAAATGGAATTACTTGATTTGCAACAATGATTGCAAGACTGGCTAATTGAATTATTTTCTGGGAATATACAGGCAGGAGTTTTAAAAACTGGGGTCTGCCAATGAGAACCAGAAGGAGGAGGAGAAAGAAACATGATAGTCATCTAAAACACTGCTGGAAGAGAGCAGTAAAGATCTCTCTCTCTCGCTCTCTCTCCCTCTGAAGCTAAAAGAGTGTCTCCAGCAAAGTGCAGACCCGAACCAAGTCAACTCCAGAATTCTACAGGCAACCAACTAATTTCAAATGGCTGCAGTGTTCAACAATCTACACCTCAAAGACAAGCAAAGGACTTAATCGTACACTCTTTTAACTTTTTATTAAACTCTAACTTTCTTATTTATGATATCTGTCATTGCACCTTTATTAATTTTTTTCTTGGGTTTATTAACTAATAAACTTACTCTTCCTTTGGCTCAAGAAAATCTGGTTTGATTGGTTCCTTATTAACAAATAAATACATCTGGATCGGAAAACGCATTTACTGGGAAAAGAAATTTTAAGACCTTTGTTGCAATTAACCGAGGCAGCCGAGTAGAAGGGGAGCCAGCTCACTCCTACTCACCCATCCGTGACAAGTGACATTCATTTTTAGGTGCATTTGGATTTCATTCTTCAGGCTGGATTTTCTGCATCCACCTGCCGCTGAGATCTTCCGGTCCCAATGCAAGGCAATGGGCTTCTGGCTGGGGTGCCGCCTTGCCTGTGGCGGGTCCCACCTGTGATGGGGCCAGAAAATCCCGGCCTTCGTGTCTATTTGATGGTTTGTTCTTTGATTCTCTATTGCATTTCAATCCTGCTGTAACTGCTTCATTCTTGTCTCAAAGGTGATTGGGCAGTGCCTAACCTGTGGGGCTATTTCTCTATTTTGTGTATCTCAGGCTATCCAGTCTTCTCAGTTATATCTATCACCCTCACAGATCATTGTCATTGCTTATCTTTTTTTTAATCTGTCTCTTTCAAAGACCACTATAATAATTCTTTCAGATTTACTTGTCACTTTCAAAGGTAATTTCAATCATTTTTTCCATTTTACCTGTCCTGTTCATGGATTGTTCTAACTTGTTATTCAGTTTCATCTTTCTGCCCTAAAGATTGTTCCTAAGTTTCCTGCTTTCTGTATTACTTTCAAATATCATGCTTAGCTTCTGAAATATTATTTTTCTCAAACTGTTTCAAATGTTTCCCTTACTTCATGTGCCTTGTCAAAAATAGCTGGAGATTGGCTGATCTTTCAAACTGCCATTAAAATAACTTCAAAAAAGATAACAATGAAAAAATTGTTTACAATATTTGGCATCGCCAAATTATGTCTTTTCTAGATCTTGGGGCTGAAATTGATCAACAGCAGTGGCACAAGACATTATTATATTTCCAATTTACTGAAAAGGTCTGAATTGATATTTTTTGAAATTATACATATACTCTGTTATATAAATAGTCACTTGGTAGTACACAACTTGAGTATTGCTGAAAAAAGAGACATAGAGTGTCAAAGCTTTTCATTGTGCACTCATCAGGACAGACAGAAGAATGGCAAATTTCAAAGGGAACAACAATTTATACAGCATGGGAAAACAGGTGCTGATTAGTTGGTAAGTTGGCTCTGATTGGTCAAGACATTGCAATGGTGAATGCACCAGGGAGCTTTTGCCTCCCATGCTTTTGTTTATTCAAAAAAGGTGCAATGTCTGGATACAATTCCTATAGCCTACAAAAGCCAGGCCCCTACATATGTAGCTTCTAGCAAGTGTAAGTGAGCTACATTATGAGCCCGGCTAATAATCTTAGATTCGTTGTTAGTGTAATTTTTAGCACACTCAGATTGTTCAGCAAGTGCTGCCCAATCGTGGAATCACAGCTAATGTTAGACATTGTGTTCTGAGTTTTGCATGCATGGGTTGGTTGAGCACAGTCAGTACTCTGCCTATTGTGAACAGCCGAAGGGAGATACTGTTGATACAACTGCCAGTTGTTGGGACATTTGGCCTATGTACATGGCATCGCATTGGCATTGAAACTCATATACCACATTACTGATTTGTGTGTAGGCAGAATGTCTTTTTGGCTTGACGGCAACATCCTTTTAGTGAAAAACACCACTTGTATTGCCACTACATTCTGGCATTCTAGCTTCACCTTTGCTCAAATTTTTGAAATACTTAACCCTTCAAGAGTAATTTGAGATACACTTGGCATTTTTCAGGTCTGAAAATTATGGCCTTAGGCCCATTTGTGAGTATGCAGGATACACAGCAAGCAATGATTTGATCAGTATATCCTTTGTCCTGTAGGATAGCTTTAATGTGCCGTATTTCTGCATCAAGCTTGCACAATGAGCAAATGGCTTGGACCTTCTTTACAAGATTGCAAACAAGGCCAATTTTAGCATGTGGAGCTGTAGGAATCTCATCGCATATATTGACCAGTGGTGGTAGGCTTGCGCTAGACAGTAGTAGAGAATCCATTAGCAGATTTCTCGACTAGCACATCTAGGAAAGGTAGCTTGTTAGACTGCTCTATTTTGAGGGCAAATTTGAGCATGGAATGGAGTGCATTAACGTGTACAATGAAATTCTTACATGTAGCTGCAGATTCAAATAGAGCAAACGAGTCATCTACATATTGGAAATATACAAGTGGTAGGAGGTTAAGGGTTGTTCCATCAAAAACATATTTCTCATGGAAATCAATGAAAATGCTAGTGAGAGCTGGCCCTACAAGGGAACCCATGGCAATTTGGGCACACATAATGTCATTAAAGTTGAATTGCTAAGTTCATAAATTCAATGAATACAGATTCAGAACATGGTTACCCATCTAGATTGCCAAATGATTGCCAAAACAGGGTGCAAATAAGCATGGCTTCCTTACGCAGCACATTTGTTGAACAGGCTCACAACATAAAATGAGCACATGTATCTCACATAGAGCATTGTGCAGGTCATGTACATTCTTCACAAAAGTGAAAGAATCCTTCACTTTGTATCTGGGATACCCACTCAGAACTGGTTGTAGCAACTTGCCTAGCCACTTGTTGTGTAGTCATAGCTAAAATAGGGTAAGATAATGAGACATCACTGTTGTGTGTTTTGGGAACCACGTACATAGTGAACCATGAGGACAAATCCTATCATATGCACTGCAAGGCAGATCATTATTCTTATGCAAATCTAACAAATGTTTTTGAGCAGGGATATGTGGTCATGCTTGGCAGCAAGTCCAATGGATATGGATTTGGATCTGCCATTAAGAACAGTGTGTGTTTTGTCAACATATTTGTGCTTGTTAAGGTATTCCAGTCCCTTTGTACGGCTTGCAAATACTTATGCCTGGATTGGCTTTGAGGCCTTGCAATGCCACCAGGTGTTCATGCTGCATGTGAAAAATCGGGCAATCACTGGGTATTCAGCAATATGCATGTGCTAGATCAGCTAGGCATACTTTCAAGGATTCAACATTTTCATTGGACACTGGTTTGTGGTGGGATAGCTGAGAAGACAGGAGTTCAGACTCCACAAATACTTCTTCCGGTTTGATGGGGGACATAGGAACACAAAATTGAAGCCATGCACAAAGACAAACTCCTCGCTTTCAGAGAGTATCAAACAGCATGTCCCTTCATTACTGTTCGCAATAAGCAGAGTACCAATCATACTCAACCAACCCATGCTTGCAAAACTCAGAACATAATGTCTATCGTGATTCTGCGATTGGGCAGTATTTGCTGAACAATCCCGAGTGTGCGAAGAATTACACTAACAGCCAATTTAAGATTATCAGTCAGGCTTGCAATGTTGCTCACTTCCACTTGCTAAAAACTAGAGATATTCATATGCTGGGACTTGTCCTCTGCAGGAAAAAGGAATATGTCCAGACATTGCATCCTTTGTGAATAAACAAAGGCATGGGGACAATAGCTCCTTGCTACATTCGCCATGGCAACATCTTGACCAATCAGTGCTGACATGCCAAGCTATCAGTGCCCATTTCTCATGCAATATAAATTGCTGTTCCCTTTGAAATTTGGCATTCTTGCAACTCTCCTAATGAGTGCAAGACGCAAAGCTTCCTTTTTCAGCAATAAACCCTGTTAGTGGGGCTGATTTTCAAAGGGCTTTGGGGTCAGGACCCAGAGTCGGCACACTTTCAGAATCGTGGTCCAACAGGCCATCTCACTTCCTGATGCCTTTGAGACAGTTTGTAACTTTCAAAAGGCCAGTGGGGGCTGGGAATGGGAAACTTGTTTGCCACCAATTAAAAGCCCCTTAAACTCCTTAAGGAGTTGTTAAGGGGCCTGTCCGGAACTGAATGGAATTTTCAAACTTTATTTCCACAACCCAAACAGTCTGGTGCAGATTAGTGCACAGCTGTCAGGTTTGCTACAGGACCAAATAAAGTTTATTTTTCTTTGACTTAATCCTGTTCTTAAATGGGCATACCTGTGCCAGTGTGAGCGCTGGCCTTTCATTTTGCCTTCATGGTCCCTTTCATCGGTATGGGCACCGCTGGCCCTGTAAGGAGCTGCCACCTCTATTTAACAAGGCAACAGCGACCCCTAGCATGGCTGCCCCTGCCTTTGCCATTGGCATGAGGCAGGCAGTTCCCACCTCCTGGAGCCTCTCAGCGCCACTATTTTGTTTCTCCTAGAAATATCATCGAGCGACTAAGGATTGGAAAATTATCTTGTTATTATCAGCCAATGTTCATATGAGAATTCCTGCTTTTGTGCTCACATAGCTTTTTTAATGAAACTATAATTAGAAGTCATTCCATCCCTTTGGCTTCTGACATGGAGAATAATTACAGCATTCACAACATTTAAGCAGGATATTGAAATGGTTGCTGAAACTGAAGGAATAGTAAGAATGTAGTTACAAAAAAATTGCTGTGTCGCTCCTTTCATGACACCGCTTAACATTCCCTTTTAATTCTTGGGAATCACTTAATTTATGATGTGAATTGGGTGAGTGTTTTTACGACTAGGACAAAGACTAATTTATTAAACAGTAGATTTTCCTCAGAGGCAGCAAAGTATGTTGCAGGATACAAATACACATTGGAAAACTGTGGGTCTGCAAGTTTCCTCCGAAAAGGAGGATCTTCCCAAGTGCAATAATTCATAAAATCTAACCTTAAGAATTAACTATATGATCTCTGAATACTTAATAATCTCTTTCCACAAACTTTTCATGAGCAACTAATGAGTTTTCAAAAACCAACAATACATTTTATGAAACAAAATAAATAACTCTCAATCAAAAGAAAACTAACAAAATAAAAATAATTTGGTTTTAATGAGAGTACTCTGTTCCATTATGAACATTGTTTAGCAAGTATGTATGTTCAATTTAATATTGTTTTCTGTAATCAATATTTAGGTTTGGAATAAGTATAAAAGGCCCATTTTTTCTCCACAACTTTTTGTGTGGATCAACTTATCATTTTCTTATTATTTTGAAACACATGAAAAAAAAGTTCAAAGTATCAACATAACATCAACTTTACCTATACTGTCAATGTGAACCATAATCGTATTACCAGCCAATAGTTCAATTGTTATCATTTTAACTTATATAAACTGTTCCATTCACAAATTAAAAGACCTGTTGTTTTTGCCACTTAACATTGAATTTTTATAAAGACAGAGAGCCTGTTTGTTGTGATGAAAGTTGCACCAGACACCCAGAACCGTAAGCCCCACCCCTGAAAACAGCACCTGCCATTTTTGAGAGGGGGGCATGGGGGGAATGGGGGCAGGTTCTAAGTTACACATTCATAATGTTGAGTGCAGCTGCCTCTATCTGATCTGATTTTCATTAGTAGGATGTATAAGTCATGAATTGTGAACTTCCGACCTGGAAGGAGAAAACATAAAGCTGCTGGTGTTCTTTGGAGAGGTAGGGTACTCTTTTGGAGAGGTAAGGTACCCTTTTTAGATATGGACCTGAGAAACCTTTAGGGGAGGTAAGCTGCCATTTGGGAGAAGTAAAGTGCTCTTTGTGATTGTTAAAATTGGACATGAAAGTGCGTAAAAAGTACATAAACTCGTTGGAACTGTCAAGCTCATTGGAGCTGTTAAGAGATCTGTCAAAAGGAGTTGTCAAGAGAGCTGTCAAAAGGAGCTGCCCATAGAGCTGTCGAAGGGAGCTGTCAAGGCAATTAAAACTCCTTATAATATTTGAAACAACTCTCCAGTGTTAAAAAGAAACATTAGTGTTTGCTATTTACTCTGTTGGCATTAGCCTGGGGGTTATCATTATATGATTAGTGCTGCGTGACTGATTTCATAACCTTTCATTATCACAGTGGGGTACCTGTCAGTTCACAGTTTGATTGACAGTTTCAAGTGGCTATAAACTCTTTGAAGCAGAACTGTAAATTCCAGTGCTTGTTTTCACAAGGGATTACAAGAGGCTAAATATAGTGAATGGGATTTTTAACAATGAGAGTGCTTTTTTGAAATAATGAATTCATTAATAGATACTTAAAAAACTTTATTTAATCTCAGCATAGGTCCTGACGTCTTCCCATGATGCATACTGAGGTGAGTTGGCATAGGCAAAGGGTGGCGGGCAGAGGGCATGGGTTAGCATGAATTGGCACTAAGTTGGCAAAGGGGCTATAAAGGGATGGGGGTGGGCAGAGGTTAGCATGGAGGGTATGAGGGGCCGTGGAGGTGGGTGGAGGGGCATAGGCTGGCATGGACATTATGAGGGACTATGGAGAGTGGGTGGGGGACATGAAGTGGCATGGGTTGGCATGGATAGGGCATGTGGCATGTGTGGGGGGTGAGGGGTGAGAGGGGTGAGATCTAGAGGACTGTTTTTTGCTTTATTGTTTTTTTAATTGCTTCAACTAAGTGCCAGTGAACCGAGGTGTAGCTTCCACTCAGCCCACCTGCACGCCCAGCAACCTCTGCACTGCTTCCGGAGTCACCCATCAGAGCTCCCATAAAACCAGTTTCCCCACCCACCCCACCACTGGAACAAAAATCTGAAGTTCCGCCGCACTTTTTCCCAGATCAGGTTTGCGGAGCCAGGAATTGCCCCAGCTCTGCATTCCCGACCTGGGAGCAAAAATTCAGGCCTTAGATCCTGAAGTATAACCAACTGTCAGAAAAGACAGTTTGATCACAGAAATACACCAAAAAATCAGGATTACAATGAATGGCAAGAAATTTACATAGAATAAAAAAGATTACTCATTTATGCCCTGATAACAAATAGGTGTTAACAGTTCCACAATGACTCTGCCAAATGTAATGCCTGTTGGAATTTGACATACCAAGCTCTGCTGAATTTCTCCCACCAGTTTGACTTTCTGAATTTGTCAAGACCAATGCAAAAAGAAGAATTTCCTGCTTTCTTGCCCATGAATCCAACCACTTAGATTTTGGTCTGAGTAAGATAAAGTTATTTTAACGGCATATACTTGGCAGAAACATTCCCCTGATTACAAGGACACCCTTGGGATTGCTAGGCAGCTGATCCTTTCAATTCTTGGCAGTCTCCAGGCTGCGAGATTATCCACCTCGTCCTGCTGGCTTCCTGCCTGTAAGTCAGTCAGCAGGATTTAAATGAAATACATGATTTATACCAAACATTGCAAGTAGCTAAAATTAGTGCCAGTGTTCTTGCCCAAATATGGTGACTTTCAAAACTGATGTTTCATCTGAAAAACCAGTCAGACTTTGGGGATCTTGTCAAAAATGAAATCGCTGGGAAATTTGATTTCACAAATGCATACTACAGAACAGAAAAAAGCCTGAAGATGATAATTCAGTTTTCAGATGAGCATTTTATACTGTAATCTCAACATGTTGGCCCCACTTCAAAACGGAATTGGCTGAGTGATCTAATAAGGGTTGGAATTTAATCCAGGTGGTGGGGTCTTGCCCACCAGATGGGGAAGGCCTGCCAGGTTGGGTATAAACTCTATACTTCATGTAAATCCTCCTGACTGATTTCCAGGCAGGAAGCCAGCAGGAAGAGGTGGATAATCTCACAGCCTGGAGACTGCCATATTAAGTGGTGACCAAAAATGAGGATCTAAGAGGCATAAATCCTGCCCCTCAAGAGCTGCCAGCCAATTAGAAGCCAGCAGCTTTCCATTGCAGGCAGCATCACTAGGTACAGTGGCAGCTATCTGTTGCACCCACCAATGGCCTCAAGATCAATGAGGAACCTCAGGCCAATGGTGAGTGAGGGCGGAATGGGTTCATGGTGTAGGGGCGGTGGAGGAGGGGGGGTGAAGTAAGGACAGGAGGGTGGCTTTCAGCGCCCCCCCTTTCCAGATGCTGCGTCCCTCAACCCTCCATCAGGCACTGAGTGCCTTTGAATAAGGACTGCTCTGCGAGCCCACAAGCAGACTTGACAAGGGTTTGCTTTTCAGGCTTCCCAAGTGGCAAATCCCCTGCCTGACACTGGTTGAATGCCAAGGGTGGTGAGATGAGGCCCTTACCTGCCCACTTGAGGGCCTCAATTAGAATCCAGATGGCAAGGCTGTCCAATAGCCTTCCCACCAAGACTTAAATGGGTAGAGGTTGAAGACAGCAGGGTCTTCACCTGGCACCCTCCACTGGATTAAATCCCCTGTCTCCAAACTCGCCATGGAGGGACCATAAATTCCACCCATAGGACAAGGTCCAGATTAGGCTACAAGCTTACCCTCTTTTAGATTCTCCTTCCATAAAATTTCTATATTCTTGGCCATACTGGAGCTATACCTACAAAGAAGAAGTTTGCTTCTATTACCTTAATCAGCCATCATGGCTGCAAATACCTGAATCATTACCTTCATTTGTGAATGAATTCAAGTCTCATATGAGAAAGACACTCAGTGGTATTGAGCAGAACCACAGAGGCTTCACTCAAGGGATGATTAAAGGTGTAATATCTTTGTTCGGTCCAGCAGCAATAGTCATGATCAGGAGGAGGAACATGATCACTGGGAAAGAAGGCTAAATCTCATAATGATACAGGCATGTTTAGTCCCAGAATAGAGCTTGAAGGACACTTCCTAGTAGTAAAACATACCAAAGAATCTGCTAAAAAAAAATCAAAAGATGCATCTATTTCCAGGTGACAATACCAATGGACCAACGCAAAAATAATAGCATTTGACAAAGTGATAGCAAGATATTGCCTGGTATTGATGAATCTTGTAATGATCCTCAAAAGAAGGTGACTCATTTGAAAATCAAATTCCTGGAATTGCAAAGTTTCAAAGACTCAGCACCAACTAGCAGAATAGATAAAGGAGAACCAGTGGATGTGGTGTATTTGGATTTTGATTAAGTCCCACAAAAGAGGTTAGCATGTAAAATTAAAGCACATAAGATTGGAGGTGATATATTGGCATGGATTGAGAATTGGTTAATAGACAGAAAATAGAATTGGAATAAACAGATCTTTTTTGGAGTGGCAGGCAGTAACTATTAGGGTATCACAGGTATCAGTGCTTGGGCCCCAGCTATTCCCAATATATATCAATGATTTGGATGAGGGAACCAAATGTAATATTTCCAAGTTTGCTGTTGACAAGAAAATTGGTGGGAATGTGAGGAATGAGGGGGGTGTTAAGCAGTTTCAAGGCAGTTTATACAGGTTGAGTGAGTGGGCAAGTACATGACAGATGCAGTATAATGTGGATAAGTGTGAAGTTATCCACTTCGGTGGGAAAAACAGAATGGCAGGGTATTATTCAAATGGTGATAGATTGGGAAAAGTTGATGTACAAAGGGACCTGGGTGTCCTTGTACACCAATTACTGAAAGCAAGCATGCAGGTGCAGCAAGCAGTTAAGAGGGGAAATGGTATGTTGGCCTTCATTGTGAGAGGACTGGAGTACAGGAGCCACGGTGTCTTACTGCAGCTGTATAGGGCCTTGGTGAGACACACCTGGAGTATTGTGTGTAGTTTTAGTCCGCTCACCTAAGAAAGGATATATTCACCAGACTGATTCCTGGGATGGCAGGATTGTCGTATGAGGAGAGATTGGGCTGGCTAGGCTTGTATTCACTGGAATTTAGAAGAATGAAAGGAGATCTCATTGAAACATAAAAAATTCTGACAGGGATGGACAGATTGGATGCAGGGATGATATTTCCTCTGGCTGGGTGGTCTAGAACAAGGGGTCACAGTCTCAGGGTACGCGGTAGACAATTTAAGACTGAGATGAGGAGAAATTTCTTCGCTCAGAGGAATTCTCTATCATAGAAGGCTATGGAGGCCAAGTCACTGAATATATTTAAGAAGGAAATAGATATATTTCTGGACTCTAAAGGTATCAAGGGAAGAGCGTGGGAGTACGGCGTTGAGATAGAGGATCAGCCATGATCATATTACATAGCGGAGCAGGCTCGAAGGGCCAAATGACCTACTCCTGCTCCTATTTTCTATGTTTCTATGTTTTTTTAATAGTATCTGTGCTGCTCTAATGTGGTTAGGTTGCACAAGCGATCATCTACCAGATCTGCAGGGAGTATGCCTTGTCCACCAGCAACCATTTTGTCATGTTACTCACAGGGTAGAATAGCAATGGTTGATAGAATGTCTCAATGTAAAAGCATCATGGCACACCTTGGGTATCTTGTACAGATGTTGCTTCTTACCAGCCATTAGCTGAAGATTGACGGAAAGGTATGCTTTGCTATTTACAAATGTTGCTAGTCTGTATTCCTGTGGCCAAAAATGCACAGTCAACCACACCCTGCACATGATGGAAGAAAGCTGCTGCTTCAAGGTCACGGACTCTGCCCTGTTAAACCCTAACATCAATGGGAAAAGCAATCTACTGCTCGACTTTGGTACACTGGATATTAATGTGTAAACCGTAAACTGGGAGATGTGGCTGATCTCCCCTGCAGCAGGCTGAAAGGATCCAGTGTTGAAAATTTCAGAACTGTGCTGACTTTTATAGCCACTAGTATGGCCAAATCCAACAGGCAGCCAGTCCTGTCCCAGGAGATTGTAGAGCTCTGCAACTGCCTGCCTGGAGCCTGCATGGCTCCTCAGATAGATCCAAGAAAGTGACTGTTCAACTGTAGACCTTGTACATTGGGCATGAATTCCTGTGAACAGCATCTTTTTGTGAGGCCAAGCTACTGTTGGTAGTAGATTCTGAGGTTATTGCTCCTCCAAATTTATTCCATCTTGGACCAGGAAGCCTGAATGGCTCCCAAATTATGTAGAAAAAGTTGACTAATTGGATTTAAGGTCAGATAGCTCAAGACCTGGAAAAACTGGTTGTAGCTTATGAAGCACAAGATCCAACTAGTCTAAATGAATTCAGGCATCAGATTCAGAAATATTGAAATGAGACCTGTAGTCAATTGGCGGCTGCTTAAAAAAAAAGCCCTAACTATTTCAGTAGTTGCCCAAATACCTGTGCAAATTGGATACAAGCCTCTGCCATACTAAATTAATTATCCTTGTGCCTGTTTAACACCCGGAAAAGGGGCATAGCGATGTTAAATTTAGACCTCTATAGGTTTCTTCACCATTGATTCATTAATGTTTTGGGAAAGTTGTAACTCTTTCTTTCGAGTACAAACCTATTTCCATCTGTTTCAGATGAAGTTATATTGTTTCATAGTTTGCTAGTGTGAGATTTAAACTCTTGATCTTGGGGTTACAAACCCAGTACCATAACCACTTGGCTATTTAGGCCAAGCCCTTGGGAAAGTTGTAGCCATTTCAATTAGGAATTTAGTTTGATTGGGCATACATGCATTTAACAGTTATTCTGTGATTCTGCAATACTGGATTAAATAAAGTTGAATGGCACATGAGACATTTGTTTCTAAAGCAGGAGCCTGATTGGGGTCGCAAGATGAGATTTTGGGGTTGTGAGCTCCGAGGCAGCAATGGCTACCATGAAGCCCGGACTGAATGCTAACAACTGTGAGGCCCCTTTAAATCCTTACCTTTTTTCTATTGGTGGCACTGGCCTAATGGACTGCTCTCTGAAGCCCGATTGCTACTGCAAACAATGCCTGTGAATAATTAGGTATCTGGTTTGTTTTAGAAACCTTATACTGCATTTTATGTGCTCCCACTGTGTATGTTTCTTGCAGGAGAGCATGTAAAATAGGGTGGGTGCCCATCCCACCATGAACCCACCCACCCCCGAGCTCACCCCCATAATGCATGGAAATTGGCAGCCAGCCTGCCATACTCAAATAGGTAATCAAGGTCAATTAGGCTTGTTACCAAGCCAATTGATCCTGATAATAACAAAAAACTGTGGATGCTGGAAATCCAAAACAAAAACAGAAACAGAAATAACTGGAAAAACTCAGCAGGTTTGGCAGCATCGATGGAGAAGAGTACAGTTGATGTTTCGAGTCTTCATGGCCCTTCAAAAGAACTAAGTAAAATTAGGAAAGGGGTGAAATATAAGCTGGTTTAATGAGGGGGGAGGGGTTTGTTGGGACAAGCAGCCAGTGATAGGGGGAGAAAACAAAAAGCTGTCACAGACAAAAGAACAGAGGTGTTGAAGGTGTGATATTATCTAAAGGAATGTGCTAATTAAGAGTATAAGACAGGACAGATAAGGTACAGATAGCTCTAGTGGGGGTGGGGGAATACTAAAAGGTAGAAATAAACAATGGTGGAAATATATTTCAAAAAAATTGGAAATAGGTGGGAAAAGAAAAAATCTATATAAATTGTTGGAAAAAACAAAAAGGAGGAGGAAGAAACAGGAAGGGGGTGGGGGTGGGGGTGGGGGTGGGGAAGAGGGTTCAAGATCTAAAATTGTTGAACTCAATATTCAGTCCAGAAGGCTGTAAAGTACCTAGTCGAAAGATGAGGTGCTGTTCCTCCAGTTTACGTTGAGCTTCACTGGAACAATGCAGCAAGCCAAGGACAGACATGTGGGCAAGAGAGCATGGTGAAGTGTTGAAATGGCAAGCGACAGGGAGGTCTGGGTCATTTTTGCAGACAGACCAAAGGTGTTCTACAAAGCGGTCACCCAGTCTGCGTTTGGTCTCTCCAATGTAGAGGAAACCACATTGGGAGCAACGAAAGCATTAGACTAAGTTGGGGGAAATGCAAATGAAATGCTGTTTCACTTGAAAGGAGTGTTTGGGCCCTTGGACGGTGAGGAGAGAGGAAGTGAAGGGGCAGGTGTTGCATCTTCTGCGTTTGCATGGGGCGGTGCTGTGGGAGGAGGAGTAGGCAGTGATGGAGAAGTGCACCAGGATATCACAGAGGGAATGATCCCTACGGAATGCCGCTGGGGGTGTGAAGGGAAGATGTGTTTGGTGGTGGCATCATGCTGGAGTTGGCAGAAATGGTGGAGGATGATCCTTAAAATGTGGAGGCTGGTGGGGGTGATAAGTGAGGACAAGGGGGACCCTATCATGTTTCTGGGAGGGAGGAGAAGGCGTGAGGATGGATGTGCGGGAGATGGACCGGACACGGTTGAGGGCCCTGTCAACTACCGTGAGTGGAAAACCTCGGTTAAGGAAGAAGGAGGACATGTCAGAGGAACTGTTTTTGAAAGTAGCATCATCAGAACAGATGCGACGGAGGCGAAGGAACTGAGAGAATGGGATGGAGTCCTTACAGGAAGTGGGGTGTGAGGAGCTGTAGTTGATGTAGCTGTGGGAGTCAGTAAGCTTGTAATGGATATTGGTGGACAGTCTATCACCAGAAATTAAGACAGAGAGGTCAAGGAAGGGAAGGGAAGTGTCAGAGATGGACCATGTGCAAATGATGGAGGAGTAGAGATTGGAAGCAAAATTAATAAATTTTCCAGGTCCCGATGAGAGCATGAAGCAACACCGAATTAATCATCGATGTACCAGAGAAAGAGTTGTGGGAGGGGGCCGGAGTAGGACTGGAACAAGGAATGTTCCACATACCCCATAAAGAGACAGGCATAACTGGGGCCCATGTGGGTACCCATAGCCACACCATTTATTTGGAGGAAATGCGAGGAGTTAAAGGAGAAATTGTGCAGTGTGAGAACAAGTTCAACCAGATGGAGGAGAGTAGTGGTGGATGGGGATTGTTCGGCTCTCTGTTCGAGGAAGAAGCAGAGAACCCTCAGACCATTCCGGTGGGGGATTGAGGTATGGAGGATTTGGACCTCAATGTTGAAGAGGAGGCGGTTGGAGTCAGGGAACTGGAAATTGTTGATTTGACGTAAGGTGTCAGAGGAATCATGGATGTAGGTGGGAAGGGAGTGGACAAGGGGAGAGAGAAGGGAGTCAAGATAGCGAGAAATGAGCTCCGTGGGGCAGGAACAGGCCGATATGATCGGTCTGCCAGTGCAGTCCGGTCTGTGGATTTTGGGTAGGAGGTAGAAGTGGGCCGTCCGAGTTTGGGCGACATCAGTTTGGAAGCTGTGGAAGGAAGATCTCCAGAGGAGATGAGGTCAGTGACAGTCCTGGAAACAATGGCTTGATGTTCAGTGGTGGGGTCAAGGTCCAGGGAGAGGTAGGAGGAAGTGTCTGCGAGTTGACGCTCAGCCTCTGCGAGGTAGAGGTCAGTGCGCCAGACAACAACAGCACCACCCTTGTCAGTGGGTTTGATGACAATGTTAGGGTTGGACTTGAGAGAACGGAGCGCAGTAAGTTCAGAGAGAGACAGGTTAGAATGAATGAGAGGAGCAGAGAAATTGAGACGACCAATGTCACGCCGACAGTTCTCAATGAAAAGATCAAGAGAAGGTAAGAATCCAGAGGGAGGGGTCCAGGTGGACGGAGAATATTGGAGGTGGGTAAAAGGATCCGTTGAACGGGGAGAGGACTCCTGCCCAAAGAAGTGAGCACGGAGACGAAGGCGGCAGAAGAAGAGTTCAGCATCTTGCCAAGCCCGAAATTGATTGAGATGAGGGCGTAAGGGTATGAAACTAAGTCCTTTGCTGAGCACTGAACGTTCAGCGTCGGAGAGGGGAAGGTCAGGGGGTATAGTGAATATACGGCCAGGGCTGGGATTGGAAGACGGGGTGGGGACAGAGAGACAGGCAGGGGTGGAGGGTCCTGGATTGGTGTTGGTGTCGATGAGTTGCTGGAGCTTGCATTCCTTAGCACTTGAGAGAAAGAGAAAAAGTTTCTTGTTGAGGTGTCAGATGAGACAAAGAATAAAATGAAACTCGGGGCACGCGCAGCTTTGAAAAAGTGTGCGGCGGTGCTGCTGGAGGGTGAGGTCAAGTGTGTTCATATGGCGAAGCGTGGCACTGAGTGTGGATCTCACAATGCGACGGGAACAGCAATCCAAGGAACGTTGTATGTCCCAGAGATACCTGTAATCCTGGGTGGGTTTGAAACATGAGGGATGGAATTTCAGTTGAAATCCACGTGGGGTAAATCGGATATGGAGACAGTCACTGAGAAAGGAGATATGGCTGTGAAAGTGGGTTTTAGTAACCACTTCGTCAAACACCTGGAGAGAAATGGAAAGCAATGAAGGTGAACAAGGCAAAAGAGAGATTCAAAAATCCTGACAGAGAGTAAAACAAAACTTCTTCAAGGTAGGCATTTCTTGAAGAGAAGTCGCTGTCAATTACTCTCCGTCAGGATCTCCATCTCCGACTTACTCCATGTGGATTTTAACTGAAATTCCATCCCTCATGTTTCAAACCCACCCAGGATTAGAGGCATCTGCGGGACATACAACGTTCCTTGGATTGCTGTTCCTGTTGCATTCTGAGATCCACACTCAGTGCCATGCGCTGCCATATGAACACACTCGACCTCTCCCTCCAGCAGCACCGCCGCACCCTTTTTCAAAGCTGCACGTGCCCCCAGTTTCATTGTATTCCTCGCCTCATCTGACACCTCAACAAGAAACTTTTTCTTGCTCTCAAGTGCTAAGGAAGATAAGCTCCAACAACTCATCAACACCAACACCAATCCAGGACCCTCCACCCCTGCCTGTCCCTCTGAGCACACCCCATCTTCCAATCCCAGCCCCAGCCGTGTATACCTCCTGACATTCCCCTCTCCGACACTGAATGTTCAGTGCTCAGAAAAGGGCTTAGTTCCATATCCTTACGACCTCATCTCAATGAATTTTGGGCTCGGCACGATGCTGAACTCTTCTTCCGCCGCCTTCATCTCCGGGCTCACTTCTTTGGGCAGGAGTTCTCTCCCCATTCAACAGATCCTTTTACCCACCTCCAATATTCTCCCTCCACCTGGACCCCTCCCTCTGGATTCTTACCTTCTCTTGATCTTTCATTGAGAACTTTCGGCATGACATTAGTCGTCTCAATTTCTCTGCTCCTCTCACCCATTCTAACCTGTCTCTCTCTGAAATTACTGCGCTCCATTCTCTCAGGTCCAACCCTAACATTGTCATCAAACCCGCTGACAAGGGTGGTGCTGTTGTTGTCTAGCGCACTGACCTCTACCTCGCAGAGGCTGAGCGTCAACTCACAGACACTTCCTCCTACCTCTCCCTGGACCATGACCCCACCACTGAACATCAAGCCATTGTTTCCAGGACTGTCACTGACCTCATCTCCTCTGGAGATCTTCCTTCCACAGTTTCCAACCTGATAGTTGCCCAACCTCGGACGGCCCGCTTCTACCTCCTACCCAAAATCCACAAATAGGACTGTCCCAGCAGACCGATCATGTCGGCCTGTTCCTGCCCCACAGAACTCATTTCGCGTTATCTTGACTCCCTTCTCTCTCCCCATGTCCAGCCCCTTCCCACCTACATCCATGATTCCTCTGACACCTTACGTCAGATCAACAATTTCCAGTTCCCTGGCTCAAACTGCCTCCTCATCACCATGGACGTCCAATCCCTCTACACCTTCATCCCCCACAGGGATGGTCTGGTGGCTCTCTGCTTCTTCCTCGAACAGAGGCCCGAACAATCCCCATCCATCACTACTCTCCACCATCTGGCTGAACTTGTTCGCACACTGAACAATTTCTCCTTTAACTACTCTCACTTCCTCAAATAAATGGTGTGGCTATGGGTACCCGCATGGGCCCCAGCTATGCCTGTCTCTTTATGGGGTATGTGGAACATTTCTTGTTCCAGTCCTACTCCGGCCCCCTCCCACAACTCTTTCTCTGGTACATCGATGATTAATTCAGTGTTGCTTCATGCTCTCATCGGGACCTGGAAAAATGTATTAATTTTGATTCCAATCTCCACCCCTCCATCATTTTCACAGGGTCCATCTCTGACACTTCCCTTCCCTTCCTTGACATCTCTGTCTCAATTTCTGGTGATAGACTGTCCACCAATATCCATTACAAGCCTACCGACTCCCACAGCTATCTCGACTACAGCTCCTCACACCCCGCTTCCTGTAAGGACCCCGTCCCATTCTCTCAGTTCCTTCACCTCCATCGCATCTGTTCTGATGATGCTACTTTCAAAACAGTTCCCCTGACATACCCTCCTTCTTCCTTAACCGAGGTTTTCCACTCACGGTAGTTGACAGGGCCCTCAACCGTGTCCGGCCCATCTCCCGTGCATCCATCCTCACGCCTTCTCCTCCCTCCCAGAAACATGATAGGGTCCCCCTTGTCCTCACTTATCATCCCAACAGCCTCCGCATTCAAAGGATCAGCCTCCTCCATTTTCGCCAACTCCAGCATGATGCCACCACCAAACACATCTTCCCTTCACCCCCCCAGCGGCATTCCGTAGGGATCATTCCCTCCGGGACACCCTGGTCCACTCCTCCATCACCTACTCCTCCTCCCACAGCACCTCCCCATACAAATGCAGAAGATGCAACACCTGCCCCTTCACTTCCACTCTCCTCACCGTCCAACGGCCCAAACACTCCTTTCAAGTGAAGCAGCATTTCGCTTGCATTTCCCCCAACTTAGTCTACTGCATTCGTTGCTCCCAATGTGGTTTCCTCTACATTGGAGAGACCAAACACAGACTGGGTGACCGCTTTGCAGAACACCTTCGGTCTGTCCGCAAAAATGACCCAGACCTCCCTGTCGGTTGCCATTTCAACACTTCACCCTGCTCTCTTGCCCACATGTCTGTCCTTGGCTTGCTGCATTGTTCCAGTGAAGCTCAACACAAACTGGAGGAACAGCACCTCATCTTCCAACTTGGCACTTTACAGCCTTCCGGACTGAATATTGAGTTCAACAATTTTAGATGTTGAACTCTCTCCTCCACCCCCACCCCCTTCCTGTTTCTTCCTCCTCCTTTTTGTTTTTTCCAACAATTTATATAGATTTTTTTCTTTTCCTACCTATTTTTAAATGTATTTCCACTATTGTTTATTTCTACCTTTTAGTATTCCCCCACCCTCACTAGAACTATCTGTACCTTATCTCTCTTGTCTTATATTCTTAATTAGCACATTCCTTTAGATAATATCACCACCTTCAACACCTCTTTGTTCTTTTGTCTGTGACAGGTTTTTGTTTTCTCCCCCTATCACTGGCTGCTTGTCCCAACAAACCCCTCCCCCCTCATTAAACCAGCTTATATTTCACCCCTTTCCTAATTTTACTTAGTTCTGTTGAAGAGTCATGAGGACTCGAAACGTCAACTGTACTCTTCTCCGCTGATGCTGCTAAACCTGCTGAGTTTTTCCAGGTATTTCTGTTTCTGTTTTTGTTTTTGACCCTGATAATATGCTAGCCATGCCATAAAACACTGCAATAGGCAGCCAGGCGGGAGCAGGCAGCTTAATTTTTAGAATGTAACATTCAGAGGGCGGGAAAGAAGGGAGAGTTCAGTCTTCAGGGCTGTCCTTTGTGGATTGCGGGTGGATCCCCGGAGATCAAACTGCCCCTTTCTTCCTAACCCCCTGCAGCCTTAACCCCAACCACCTCCCTGATCTGCCAAAACCCTCTCTGGCCAAGTCTCCATATTTATCGGTTCCATGGATCTATGGGCCTTCTTACAACTTCTTCTTTCAGTCCCGGCTGTGGCCAAGCAGCATGCTTTTGTCACTGCCAGGACTGATGGAGCTGCTGGTACATTGCATCGGCTGGCAGCTCCAGAGGGCAGGACCTCCTCCTCAGTGACCGGTGGAAGTCCCATTTGGCCCTTGTTAAAGCTGCCTGCAGCATTATAGCTGCGGAGCGGGCCTGCACGGAATGGGTCGGCTCCACGCTGACTTTGATTCCGTGGGGCCGAGACGTCAGCCTCCTGATTTTATTCAGCCCTTTGCCTTTTCATCAACTCCCCCCATGAGGAGGTGGGGGGAGTGAGGAGGGGGAGATGAGGAGTGAAGGAGGAGGAAACGGTTGGTGAAGGATGGAGAGATGTGGTTGAAAGAGGGAAGATGGGGTCTGAAGGAGGCAGAAATAGGGGGTGATGGGGAGAGACAGGGGTGTGAAGAAAGGGGTGATTGAGGTGTGAAGAAGGGGGAGACGGGGGTGTGAAAGAGGGAGACGGGGGTGTGAAGGATGGGAGATGGTGTAAAGGAATGGGAGATGGGGGTATGTGAAATAGGTGGAGATTGTGGGGTGAAGGAGAGGGAGATGGTGTAGCAGGGGGAATTTGGGGTGAAGGAGGGGAGATGTGGGTAAAGGAGGGGTAGATGGGAGTGTGAAGGAGGCTGAGATAAGGGGTGAAGGGGGAGATGTGGGGGAAGGGGAGGGAGATTGGGGTTGTGAAGGAAGGGGAATGGTAGGGGTATAATAGGGGAGTACTTGGGTGTATAGGAGGGTGATATGGGGCAGTCTCCACTCCATCCCCCCCATCGTTCAACAACTGAAGTTTCCTCCCTGCTCCAGCTCAGCAGCTGAAATTCCCTCTCTGCTAGCCTATTACCAAGGCTGCGTCCCTTGTGTTGGCCAAGCTACCCTCCATTGCCTAAACAGGCACGATCCCAGCTATCTAGCTGCTCTGAGCAGAACAGCACAGCTCCTGGGCTTCCCTGAGCCCCAACTGCAGGGAACCAATTACAGAACTTCAGCTGCATGAAGCTGGCTACCTTCTGCTGCTTCTTAATTTCGAGACTCCTCTTATCATGTGGGCCCCTTTTTGCACCCTAAAATCTCCGTCTCATGATGGAGTTTTCACGTCCATTCTGAGTAGGTTGACCTTGAGCATGTGGAGCCTGTCCCCCTTTGCCACTCTCTCTGCTAACACCGGAACTCCTGGGCATGCGGGAATTGTAATCGTCAGCCTCTGCCCAGAAAACCCAAGAACCCATCTGTAGTATAAGGGTCTGGCACATATAGAGTTAATGTGGAACTGAGTACATACCACCCACACAGTGATGTAAGAGAGCACATGATATATACTCAGGGTCAGTCTTGTGTTGGATAGAGTCGTGTTATACCAGCAAGCAAGGAGACAGCTTCTAGCTTGTACCCTTTACTGTATATTTTTAAACATTTCTAAGAGTCCATAAAGACTTACAGTTAACCTACATATGATTACAAAGACTTCTTTAGACCTATCGGAAATTGTAATCCTCAGCCTCTGCCCCGAAAACCCAAGAACCCAACTGTAGTATAAGGGTCTGGCACATACAAGGTTAATGTGGAACTAAGTACAGTATCACCCACACAATGATGTAAGAGAGCACTATAATCAGGACCCTGCAACACCAACAATACCAATTTCCTCACAACATGTAAAAGCAAGAGTTACACTGAGACCTGAGCTTGTTATGAGTGAAACTACAGGTAATTCCAATATCCGATTATCTATGGTGAAAGGAAAATCCAAAGTACATAAAAGCACTGAAAAACAGAGTCTGGGTATGCAAGCATTGAAATTGTGTCCCAAATCACCCAAACACATTGGAAAACACTCACTGACACACTTCCCTTACAGGACAAATTGGCATATAACTGGAGGAGGCAGGAGCTAACCACCAGAGATAGGCGCAGATGCATGTCCAGACCCCAATGCAGGAAACACTGCTTGCCATCGTTGGAGATACCATGACTGAGGCCATGGTCAGGGGTGGCAGTGAAACCACTGAATATAAAGGAACACTCATACCCAATTCTCCTTCTTGGATCCCCCTTCCTCTTCATCCCACAATTTCTTCTGAATTATATGCTGCAGATGGTGTAATCATGCACCTCTTGCTCAATCTTCATTCCCCTATCTTACGCTTGTGCCTTTCTCCCTTCATATACCCAAGCACTAAAACCTGCCCAGGCAATCATCGAAGAGAAGGAGGTGGAAAAGCAGGCAGACAGTGAAGAAGAACAAACAACCTTGCACTCTCAGCCACCAGCTCATATATTGACACTGCTTCCTTCAGAGGGTGGCTTCGAGGCAAGGTCTGCACATGGTAAGACACCAGGCATGAGTGGTCTACTGACAAGGCAGGGGACATCAGTAGCAAAAGTGTCAAATGACTGGATGGCAAGCCCACACCAGCACCTCCACTGCACCCAGTAGCCGCTTCAGGGAAACATCGCTAAATCTGGGGCAGCATGTTTCCTCCCTTTTGCAGCCATCAGTTCCCACCAGCTTCCTATCCCCTGGAGAATGCAAGCTCTTTGCAACGGCGTCCTTTAAACATGGCAGCCAGTTTACTGAAAGTCTGAGGTGATGCAGGGTGGGCAAATCAGAAGACACCCCACCAGTGACCCGGTATGTTTCCCCAGGAATGCATAATTAATAAGGTGGGAATGGGACAAGACGGCACGAAAACACGCCATTGCGGCCAGTGGGTAAAACATCCTTTCTCCCACCCACTACCAAACTTAGTGCAAATCTGGAACGATTCCACCCATAGAAATGTAAGTCATTCTTGTTGAGTAGGAAAAATAATTTTCTATACACTGTATCTTAATTATTCAATTGTAAAAGATTGATATTGTTCTGCTAATTTATATTTCTCAAGTAACAAATTTTTCGAACCTTCAAATGATATTTATTGCACAGCCATGTGTGCAAGGCAAGTAATATAATGAGAACAAATTAGATAACAGTGTCAGTGGCATTGTGGTGACCTTGAGAAATGATTGTTGCCATGAGAACTTAAGCATCTACCATTAATACATGCACACAACTTAACATTCAGGACATGGTACTCAGTAGCTCTATAATTCTGCATAGATAAGATTACATACTAGTAACTTTTTCTGAATGAATTTCTACAACATTTTCTCTTGATAAACTCAGTTGGTGCCTGCTATCCTTACAAAGAATGTAGAACATATTGGGGAGAATTTTCCCCATGTTGGATGGGGCGTGCAGGAGCAGGTGTGGGCGGTCGTGGACCCGATCACTGTTGGCGATCGGGACCGCGCCGCCATTTTACGCAGGTGGGCCAATTAAGGCCTGCCCAGTGAGTTTGCCGACTCCCGAGGAGTGGGCGGGAGGAAGTGGATCGGCAATCGCCGCTGGGTCGAATGGTGACCCGATGGCCTGTTTAAAGGCCAAGCTGCAGTCGCTTCAAGGCTGCTGTGCATGGCCAGAGGTCGGGGTCAAGGCACATCAAGGCTAGCCATGCAGGAGGATAAGACAGGTGGTCACTTTACACCCAGGTTTTCAGACAAGTGCCTTGCTGCCCTCCTCGAGGAAGTGGCAGCATGGCGGGAGGTGCTCGTCCCCGAGGATGGAAGGAGGAGGCCATCCCACTTGACCAATCGTGTGTGAGAAGAGATAGCGGAGGTCGTGAGCTCACACAACATGGTGCAGCGTTCATGGACCCAGTGCCGCAAGCACTTCAATGACCTGCTGTGCATGGGAAGGGTGAGTAGCATGTTGGCATCGTTCATTTCACCCATCATGTAAACCGCTCCCCCACTGATGCCCCACCCATGTCTGAGTGGCCTGAGTGCAATGAGTCATTGAGGGCTTGTGTCCTTAGCTTGGCAGCCCAGCAGATAATCCCCATGCAATCGTCAGCCTGAGAGGATTGTGATGAGATGGGTTCTGCACCAGCAACATGTGGTGGACTGACACCCACATGACTGTGGTGGGGGCAACATGGAGGATCTGCACCCAGGCGCACTGCTCGTACTCCAGGACATGTCGAAGTCAGGATGATGACATGGTGGGAGGGGATGTTCAAGGTGGCGTGGTACAGATGGATCTGCTGCCCTCTGCACTCCACGCCATTGTGCTTTCTTGCAACGGCAGGTACAACTGTGTGCTCCCCACTGTGATGAAGGCAGCATGTGGCCAAGGGGTGGGATGTGCGGGGGGGGGAACGGGGCGAAGGACACACCTGGCATATTTGTGTGAGTGCTGGCCAGCAGCGGGGGAAGGATACAATGGGCAACTGGACTTGGGATTGGCCGACTGCCAGGAGATTGAGGGTATAAATATCACTTATCAATGCTATTTTTTCATTTCCAGGAGAAGAATTCTCATAACAACGCCGAGCAGCTGAGGACTGCCAGTGGGCCAGGCCAGATTTTGCTGCTTAGCCGTTTTGAGCAGGAGGCTCTCGACCTGGAGAGGCACCACGCACCCAGGTCCACTGGAATTGGAGAGGCTGGGGCCCCACAGACAGGTATGTATGGCCAGCACTCACATCACCAGTAGTCTCCCAACATCCATGGCAGTGCTGATTGTTGAGTGAGTGACATAACCAACATGGCTTGCCCATTGTGTGTGGAATGATGAGCGCATGATGATCCGGGGGACAGGTATGTACATTGACATTGCCCACAGGCTAACTGATTGAATGTCCTTACTCTTCCTTTCAGCATCAGTGGCTCAGGGCCGGGACCTGGAGCAGCAGTGGAACCCCTCTGACACCTGAGGGGCATGAAGTTGCACCATCAGAAGCATCACACCATCTCTGCCTGGCAGGCACCAGCGCAGATACTGGCACCTTGTTGGGCATCATATCTTCAGTTAGTATCCCAGGTCACAGCAGTGAGGGTGCTTCACAGTCGCTGGAGGAGCTGGCAGAGACAGAAAGTGTCGATGGCACCAGCAGTCGGAGGACTGCAGGGGCCCAGGCACATGTTTAATCCATCACTGATGATGAGCCTCTGGAGTCATCGGCGATGAGATGCGGCTGGGTGTGCGGACCATCTGGTGGAGATACATGAGGCTCTGCTTGGCTTGGTGTCAGTGGTGGAGGAGTCTACGTGGAATGTAGAAGATGCATTGAGCCTCATGGAGAGGCAGCTCCAGGGACAAGATCTCGGGTTCCTGGGGTTGCGCTTGGACCTGCAAACCCTCACAGATGCATTAGCCTCATGTGGTCAGTGCCCGTGTGGGCAGTGGTCCATCTACGATGAGCAGGGAAGGCCGAACGGACCTCACGTTGGTGGAGCAGCTGCCTGTCGTCTCTGCTAGCGCCTCTCAGGGCACTCCGGATGAGGGTAGTAGCTCCTCCGCCCCTCTGCCAGTGATCACAGCACCCAATGAGGCTGCGACGACCGGGGAGATGCCAACTGTGGAGCTGGCAGCTCCCTCCCAGGCGGGGCCAGCACAGGCTCCATGGGCCAAAGGACATCCGCCAAGGTCATCGAGGCCAACAAGACATCAGAGTTAGTAGGCTGTCTCAGATGCCAGTGCCAGCAAGGGGGCACCACAAAGACGTAGCACCCGCAAATGTAAAATGAAGGCACCTTAGGCACACCCTAGGTTCATCATTGGTGATTTTTTTGTTGGCCCCCCATGAGCTCCTTCTGATTGTGTGTGAAGTGCAACACCATTTTATTTCTATTATGTCAAGTGACTTTTGTTACAGCATTAAATTTATGTCGTTTAAAATGGCTGGGGGTGCCTCTTTTCTTGGGCAGGTGCATGGATTCCTGTGATTCGATAAGAGATCTGTGTATCATTTACATTTATTGACTGGGCCCATCGTCAATGCTCCTATCCAGGTAGATTTTGCACTAAGGTCTCCAGGATAGAAGCTACAGGCCAGGCTTGCGTTGGAGATCCATGTGTGCTATGCTAGCTAAAGGTTCCTTGGATTAGAGCGTTTCGGGTGTCCCTGCCTCCCTGGAGCATTCCCAGGTCAGCGTGTGCCTCCTCATCATTTCCCTGTGCGTTCTCATCCTCGGATTCACTGCTGGACTCGTTGTGTTCAGCCACAGCCACTCCGTCTATACCTTCTTCGTCCACAGCATCCCCCCTTGGCAGTGCAAGATTTTGGAGAGCGCAGCATGCAACCACCATCAGCAACACTCCATCTGGGGGGTACTGCAGTGTGCCCGAAACCAGGCATCAGAAAGCATTTTGAGAATACTGATGGCTCTGTCCACCACAGCCCTTGTGGGGGCATGGCTTCTATTATGCCGCTGCTCAGCTTCTGTTCTTGGATGGCGGAAAGGCGTCATGAGCCACCTTGTGAGGGGATAGCCCTTGTCACGCAACAGCCATCTAACTGGTCGGGCTGGAGCACTTAAGAGCCCTGGAACCTGTGAGTGTCTGAGGATGTAGGCGTCATGGGAGCTGCCTGGGTACCTTGCACAGACTTGCAGGATCTGCATCCTGTGATCACACACTATCTGCACATTCATGGAGTGGAATCCCTTCCTGTTGACGAAGGCTCCAAGCTCACCTGCTGCACCTTGATGGCCACATGTGTGCAGTCTATTGCACCCACGACGCAGGGGAAGCCAGCAATCGTCGTGAAGCCTCTGGCTTGCTCTGTCTGGTTGGCCTCATCCCAGTGGTAGTCAATGTAGGTCAATGCATGCCTGAACAGACCGTTTGTGACTTGCTTAACACAAGTGTGGACAGCTGATTGCGAGACACTGCAAAGATCACCCACCAAACCGTGGAGAGAGCTGGAGGCGTAGAAGTTGAGGGCAGCCATGACCTTTAAAGCTACAGGCATGAGGCATCCACTCATACAGTTAGCTGAGATCTCTGGACCAATCATCTGACAGATACTGTTGATTGTTTCCCTTGACAGACGGAGCCTCCTTCAGCACTGCACCTCAGACATATTGAGGTAGCTGCTTCACTTTCTGTTTACTTTGGTGGCAGGATAGTGCCATCTTTTGTGACATCTGTGCCTTGGACTACCTCTTGGCCCTACACCCTTCGTGCCTGCACCTGTCCTCCCAAAGGTGGCTCCCCTGCAGTCTGAATGTGCACTCCTGGCCTCCTATCACTTCCAGCCCTCCCTTCATCCTCAGATGAAGTGCCTCGAATGGAGAGATCACCTCCCATTCCCAGGCTCACGGAGGCTTCCTGATATCTACAGGCCCCAAAACAAATCCTCACTGAAAAGTGCTGACCTGAAGGTTATGAGTCCAGTCCAAGCAGCTGCCATGCATTTGCACCTTTTCCACCTCACACAAGCAAATTTCACTAACTTCTGAGCAGTAACTTTTAAAAGTCTGGATTCGTGAACCCACTGAGCCCTTTTCTTCCACTTGTGGATGACCTTCATGCAAATTTCTGATACCTGCCTGCCCGTTGCACCCCTGCGACGAGCCGAAGATTGCATGGGCACCTTAAAATACGGGTCAGTTGGAGGCTTAAAGGTCTTAAGTGGCCCGTTAATTAATGGTGGTCATGCAACAGACATCATCGCACGCCTGCCCACTGAAATATCACGATGTCACGCGGTGATTTTGGGACGCACACCCGACATTTTACGCATCGTTGTGCGGGAGTGGGACCCACACGCCGATGGAAAAATTCTGCCCATTGAGAAGTTAGTAAAATTGGCCTGAATTTTTCAGGTGGCGGGTGGGCTTGGCGGGAGCGGGCGAGGGTGGTCGTGGAGCCAATCACCACCTGCGATCAGCTCTGCCCCGCCACTTTACATGGGCGGGCCAATTAAGTCCCGCCCAGCGTAAGATGCGAGCAGTAGCGCTTAGCTCTACCTGTGTAGGCAGGGGCAGAAGGGAGAGTTGGGGCCAGCGCTCTTTCACGCATGCCTGCAAAGGAGTGTTTCAATCACCCTGAGGCACGGAGCTGCTTCAGAGAGATTGAAGGGCTTCTGAAATTATTAAATAAAAGGTTCAGAAATTTATTTAAAAATGTCCATTCATGTGACTGTTTCACATGAGATCGGATATGTTTTTATATTTATGAAATTTTTAAAATTTATTTAGTAAAAGCTTTAGGAAACCTCATCCCACTCATGGATCAGGTTTCCCAAAAAACATGAAGGCCGCTTGGCCTTTTTGCCTGCCCGCCAACCTTAAGGTTGGACGGACAGCGTTTACAATATCCTTAATTAGATTGTTAATAGCCTTAATAGGCCATTTACCTATTGATGGGCGCGCAGCTGATTCTGGTGCGGGCCCTCTGAGCGAAACATCGCAACTCAGCACGATGACATCAGGATGCATGCCTGACATCATCGCGCGTCATTTTACACTTCGGCACGTCAGGCCCGCCCCCGCACACCGACTGAAAAATCCTGCCCATAGTTTCTTATAGCAATGAGACAAATCAGAGCTAATCGAAATACGCACATATCTTATTTATACACAATCCAAGTAATTTATTTTCACTAGGTTAAAAATGTATGCGTGCTTTACAAAGTTTATCTGTGTAATCGTCAGATATAGCAGAATCATGCAGTGAACACCTATCACTGCCCCATATCACTGGAGAACCGATGATAGCAATGGCAATGCTAAAATTACTAATAACAGCTGTTGGATTTGGTCAGAAAACCTTTCTAAGGAAGAGATGACATGAGCCAGGATTTTATGGCCCCTCCCGCCCGGTGGGACATTATGGTCCCGCCGAACTAGATGGAGATTTAAATGGCTCACTGCAGCCATCGGGGGGAGACACACAGTGACGCTGAAGGGTTCTCAAAATTCCCACATTTTTCATATCATAAATTAGGATATGACTTTTGGACTTTTATGGCAACTGCTGAGTTAAGTGTAGAACCCTGCAGCCCATGACGGCCTGGGACTGGACATGCCCAGGCTTGTTGAGTGCAGTGTGCATTGTTGCCTGTAACCAGACAACAAGAGGAGACAGAAAACGCATTCTTCCCTTTAAAACAATCAACCCAGAAAAAGATTTCATCTTACACGAAACTAAAGTCCATCAAAATCTTGCATAAATAATCGCTACTAACTACTAAGGCAGGAAGGCAACAATCAATGCAATTATGCAAACCCATCGACACTCCACACAAACAATGGCTTTCAGTTCAAGACTAGTTACGGGTACAGGAAGACAATGATAAACCTCATGCGAGCCCATTAAAAACAATGAGACAACAATCACCTGAAGAAGCCCACCAAAAATTGGACAAAGAACTAACCTTGAATTGGATTTAGATAAGAAGGGAAAGCAGACACAGGAGGGTGAGCAGTTTTTTGGGACAGTTGAAGCAGAGTTTAAGCAGGGAGAGGTAGCCGAGCCAAGCGGAGGGAGGAGAACTGGAGGTTTGCAGGCCCGCAGGCAACATCACAGCAAGGGGCATGGACTGGCAGGCTCGACCGAAGACAACAAGGCTGCAAACGCTGCCCTCCACCCAACTGAAGAACCTTCGCAGATTCCACAGACCAGGACCACATGGGGACCGCAGGCCCCAGAGGACACAAAGAGCGTACCCCAAAACTGCAACCGGCTCACCTGGCTGGATTTCGAACTGTCAAGGAACCCTGGTTGGTAAGCATGATCCCTGACCTCTCCTAGTTCAATTTAGTTAGGTTTTGAGGGTGGGACAAGGGTAAGGGGATTAGTAGCGTCATTTTCCCTTGTTATGCCGTGTGTTCCCCATTCTTAACTAAGTGTATTTTGTAGGTCTGTATAATCTCAGTGTAATCCTAATGTTATAAGTTCATTTGTGACTTCAATAAACCCAGTTTTTTTTTTCTTGCACCAAAACCAGTTATCTACTGCACTTTGTCACAATCTCCAAATAAGTCCAAGGTCTAGAACTCAGGGAGTGGGAGTGATTCGGACCACTCAGAAGTCAGAGGTGAAGCTGACACACACCTCCACCCCCTACAATATCACTGGAGAACCGATGATAGCAATGGCAATGCTAAAGTTACTAATAACAGCTGTTGGATTTGGTCAGAAAACCTTTCTGAGGAAGAGATGACATGGGCCAGGATTTTATGGCCCCTCCCGCCCGGTGGGATATTAAGGTCCTGCCGAACTAGATGAAGATTTAAGTGGCTCACTGCATCTGTCAGGGAGGAGACACACGGCGACGAGGCTGTAAAATCCTTGCCATGGAGTTCAGTATAACAGAAGTCTGATAACAAAAACAGAAAAATGCTGGAAAAACGCAGCAAGTCTAGCAGCATCTGTGGAGAGAGAATCAGAGTTAACTTTTCGAGTCCGTATGAACCTTCTTCAGAGCAATATGATAAGACTGGCTATGGGGAGCTTTGCTGGATATGTCTCTATAATTGTCATGCGTTCTATGATGGAATGTAGAGTTTTATTCTGTACATTAAAATGGCATATGTTTAGGTTATAGGCTCCTCCAAACTATCATCATGTGGGGAATGCTGCTAAACAGATTCCCAATGACTCTAACATTCCTTCCGTGTGTAAAAAACATTCTTCCTTGAAAACCTGGGCCCAATTCAGATCTTTGTTCCTGTCAGCTGACTGAACAACTGAATCCTTCTTCTGTACCATTACCACCAAACCCGCTCAAGTGCTCCATGTGTTGTCTTGTGCATTCTCCTCAAACCCACTTCCTATATCCCTGGGGCAGAAGCACCTTTATTAGAAATAGATTTCGTTGACCCAGTGTGTTTAGTGTTCAATGTCATTGCCTGCCACTTTAGATTGCAGTGGCATAACCATAGCAACAGAAGGGAAACAAGTATTACAATCAGATTTTCATGGTAACTTGATGATATGTAGCAAGTAGTTACAGTACTAGCTTGGATCTGTTCTTTCACGTGTGCTTCATGTAAATGCATGTCTGAATAGAAATTAAATCCTGGTGCAAGGAACACCACAGACTGGGATCAGGATTCCCACAGCTCTACTTCCCTTCTTATTCATTCATATGAGCGGGCATTGTTAACAAGGCCAGCATTTATTACCCATCTCTAATTGTCCTTGAGAAGGTGATGGTGACCTTGAATTGTTGCAGTTCATGTTGCGTAGGTACATGCTGTTAGGGAGGGAGTTCTAGGATTTTGACCCAGTAACAATAATGGGAAAATAATATATTTCCAAATCGGGATCGTGTGTGACTTGGTGGGGAACTTGGTGATGGTGGTATTCCCATGAGCCTGTTGCCCTTATTGATTTAGGCAGGAGCAATCGCGGGTTTGGAAAGTGCTGTTGAAGTAGCCTTGGCAAGTGGCTGCAGTGCATCATTTAACTGGTACACACTGATGCCACTGTGTCAGTGGTGGATGGAATGACATGTTAAGGAGATGATTGGGGTGCCAATCAACTGGACTGCTTTGTCCTGGATAGTGTCAAGCTTCTTGAATGCTGTTAGAGCTATAGGTGGGGTGTAGTTTATTACACTCCTTGCTTGTGCCGTGTAGATTATGGAGAGGAGTCAAGAGGCTAGTCACTGCCTCTGAATTCACAGCCTGACTTGCTCTTGCAGCCACAGTATTTACGTGACTGGTTCAGATAAGTTTCTAGTCAAAGTGGTTTCCAAGATGTCAATTGTAGGGGGCCTCAAGCAATGGTACTGTCATTGCATGTTAAGGGGAGGAGGATAACCTGTCTCTTGTTGAAAATGGTCATTGCCTGCCATTGTGTGGCACAAATATTACTTGTCACTTATCAGCCCAAGCCTGAATATTGTCCCTTTCCTTCTGCATGCAGGTGGGGTCTGCTTCATTATCTGAAGAGTTTTGAATGGAATTGAATATTGAGTGTAATCATCCCTAATATCCCAACTTCTGAGCTTGTGATGGAGGGAGAGTCATTGTTTAAGCAGCTGAGGAAGCCTAAGGCCTAAGACTCTGCCCTCAAACTCCTGCAGCAATTTCTTGGGGCTGAGATGATTGGCCTCCAACAATCACAACCATCTTTCTTTGTGCTAGGTATGACTCCAGTCAGTGAGGGTTTCTCCCCCCATTTCCAGTGACTTCAATTTTACTAGGGCTTCTTGATGCCATACTTAGTCAAATGTTGCCTTGATGCCAAGAGCAGTCACTCTCACTTCACCTTTGGAATTCAGCTCTCTAGTCCATGTTTTGACCAAGGCTGTAGCGTCAGGAGTCTTGCAGTCTTGGCAAAATCCAAACTGAGCAATGGGAAGCAGATTAATGGTGAGTAAGTGCTACTTGATGGCACTGTCAACAACACCCTACAACATTTTACTAATCATTTAGTGTAGACTGATGGACTTTTTTTATTCATTCATGGGATATGGGCATCACTGGTTAGGCCAGCATTTATTGCCCATCCCTAATTGCCCTTGAGAAGGTGATGGTGAACTGCCTTTTTGAACCACTATAGTCCATGTGGTGTAGGTGCATCCATATTGCTGTTAGGGAGGGAGTTCGAGGATTTTGACCCAGCAGCAGTGAAAGAACGGTGATATATTTCCAAGTCAGGATGGTGAGTGGCTTGAACTTCCAGGTGGTATTCCCATGTATCTGCTGCCCTTGTTCTTCTAGATGGCAGTGGTCATGGGTTTGGAAGGTGCTGTCTAAGGAGGCTTGGCAAGTTGGTAATTGTTTGGATTGTATTTGTTCTGGTTTTTGTGTACAGGACATACTTGAACATTCTTTTTCATTTTGTCAGTTAGATGCCAGTTTAGTAGGTGTACCGGAACAGCTTGACCAGGGGATCAGCTGGTTCTAAACACAAGTCTTCAGCTCTACAACTGGATGTTGTTGGACTCCATAGCCTTTGCTGTGACCAGTGCACTCAGCTGTTTCTTGATGTCACGCGGTGTGAATCGAGTTGGCTGAAGACTGGCATCTGAGATTCTGGGTACATCAGGAAGAGGCCGAGATTGAACACCCACTTGGCATTTCTGGCTGAAGATTGGTACAAACACTTCAGCCTCATCTTTTACATTCACATGTCGGGCTCTCTCATCATTGAGGATGAGGTTGTTTGTGGAGCCTCCTCCTCCAGTTAGTTGTTTCATTGTCCACTGCCATTTATGATGGGATGAGGTAGGACTGCAGAGCATTAATCTGATCCATTGGTTTTGGGATCCTTTAGCTCCATATATAGCATGCTGCTTCTGCTGTTCAGCATGCATCTGCCCCTATATCGAAGCTTCACCAGGGTGGCCTTATTTTTAGGTAGGCCTAGTGCTGCTTCCAGCATGCTCTCATACACTCCTCATTGAACCAAGTTTGACCCGCTAGGTTGATGGTAATGGTAGAGTGAGGGGTGTCCTGGGCCATGAAGTTACAGATTGTCCTGGAATATAATTCTGCTGTTGCTGATGGCCCATAGGGCCTCATGGATGCCTAGTTTTGATCTGTTATGAGTCTCTAGCCCATTTAGCATAGTGGTTTGCCACATAGCAGAATGAAGGATATCCTCAGTGTGAAGGTGAAACTTTGTCTCCACAAGGGCTGTGCAATAGTCAATCCTACCAATGCTGTCACAGACAGCTGCATCTGTAAAAAGTAAATTGGTGAGGATGCCATCAAGTAGGTTGTTCCCCGTATTTGGAGCCTCACAATCTGATGCAGGCCTAGTTTGGCAGATATGTCCATCAGGACTCAGATGGCTTGGTTAGTAGGGATGCTACTGAGCTACTTTTCGTGATGGACATTGAAGTCCCTCACCAAGAGTACATTCAGTGCCTTTGCTACCCTCAGTGCTTCTTCCAAGTGGTGTTCAACGTGGAGAAACATTGAACCATTAGCTGAGGGAGATCAGTAGGTGGTAACCAGCAGGAGGTTTTCTTACCCATGTTTGACCTGATGCCATGAGACTTCATAGGGTCTGGGGTCAATAACAAGGACTCCCCAAGCCACTCCCTCCTCGCTGTATATCACTGTCCCACTGTCTATGCTGGGTCTGTCCTACTGGATTTGTGATGGAGTCTGGGATATTGGCTGTAAGGTATGATTCTGTGAGTATCACTATGCCAGGCTGTTGCATGTCTAGCCCATGGGACAGGTCTCCCATTTGGTACAAGTCCCTATATCTTAGTGAGCAGGATTTTGCAGGGTCAACTGGGCTGCATGTGCCTAGGTCAATGCCAAGTGGTCCACCTGGTTTGTAGCAGTTTCCTACAACTTAGTAGATCTCTAGGCCATTTCAGAGGGCAGATAACTGTCAACCACATTTCTGTGGGTCTGAAGTCACATCTAGGTCAGACTAGGTAAGGACAGTAGATTTCTTTCGCTAAAGTGCAGTAGCAAACCAGATGAGTAATTGCAACAATCCAGTAGTTTTGTGGTCACCATTATTGATTGCTAGCTTTTCATTCCAAATTTATTCTGTTCTGAATTTAAGGTTTCCAGCTGCCATGGTGGGATTTGAACTCATGCCTCACTAGTCCAGGCCTCTGGATTACAAATTCAGTAACATAATCATTATGTTACCTTTCTCTATCCGGTGAGGCAGCCACATCTAGTAAAGCTAAGATTACTATTCCAGAAGCCTTTGCTGCAATCTGTTGCATGGTTCTGAAAGCTGACTTTTCAAAAACTCAAACCTGTTCTTTCGAATGCCAATGGATCCAACCACCTTTGGTTGTTCACCCTCCCTTTCCAAAGAGTTTTTCACCCACTCCATTATGTCCTGCACTCACATTTGGGAAGCAACAATGTGCCAAATAGGATTCCTGCTCATAAGTACAAAGAAGAATATCCATCCCCATAACTAAAGGGTCTCCTAGACCTACTCCTTTTCTGTTTTCCTCTCTTTCCTTCAGGTAGCCCTTTGTTCCATGGTACCATGACATGGTTCCTGGCTACTCACTTCTGAACCTTCAGGAATGTCCATTATACAGATAGCAAGAAGTGGCCAATGATGTGGTGCAATTTCTAAATGCAAAGGATCTAATTGGCCTGAAAGCAAGTTCAGTGCCCAATTAATGGCACCAGGAGTGGCCTGGAGGCTGGACCTAATTATAGAGGGTGATTTTGAAAGGCAAACGGCAGCCATAACTGGGCTCACTGTTGACTGAAGGTATAGGTCAGCAGGGAGAATAGAGTGGGAAAAAAGAGGTCCTGGATACAGTCAGCAGCACCTAGAAGAGCAGGTGAAAAGAGGACCTGGAGGCAGGTTAGAAGATTGGACAGAAAATAAAAAACAGCAAAGAATGGCTAAGAAAAATAAGGAGGGAAAAAATAGAGTACAAGAGAAAGTCAGCAACAAATATAAAAACAGATAGTAAGAGCTTCTACAGGTATTTAAAAAAGAAAAGAGTAAGCAAAGTGAAAGTTGGTCCTCCACAGAGTGAGTCTGGGGATTAATAATGGAAAATTAAGAAATGGCAGATGAATTGAACAAATATTTTGTATCTGTCTTCAATGTAGAGGATACAAATAATATCCCAGGAATAAGTGTGCATCAAAAGGTGAACGGGAGGGAGGAACTTAAAACAATTACAATCCCAGGGAAAGAGTACTGAGAAAATGATTAGAACTAAAAGCTGGAGTCCCCAGGTCTTTATGGATTTCATCCTTAAAAGAATTAGCTGATGAGATAGTAGATGCATTGGTTTTAAATTTCCAAAATTCCCCATATCTGAAAAGGTCCCATAAGATTGGAAAATAGCAAATGTAACTCTTCTATTCAAGACAGGAGAGAGACAGAAAGCAGGAACCTACAGGCCAGTTAGTTTACCATCTGTCATAGGCTGGAATCTATCATTAAGGAAGTTATAGCAGGGCACTTAGAAAACCTCAATGCTATCAGGCAGAGTCAATATGGTTCTGTGACTAACTTATTAGAGTTCTTTGAGGAAGTACCAAGCAATGTGGATAAAGGGGAACCTGTGAATGTGGTGTACTTAGATTTCCAGAAGGCATATGATAAGGTGCCTCATCAAAGGTTACTGATAAAATAAGAGTTCATGGTGCAGGGGGTAATATATTATCATGGTTAGAGGACTGTTTAGCTAACAGGAAATGGAAAGTAGGCATAAATGGGTCATTTTCCAATTGGCAAGATGTAACTCGTGGAATGCCACAAGAACCAGTGTTGGGCCGTCGACTATTGATAAGTTATTTAGATGACAGAACTGAGCGTATGATTGCTAAATTTGCTGATGGCACAAAGATAGGTAGGAAAGTAAGCTGTAAAAAGGACAGAAGGAATCTGCAAAAGTATATCGATAGATTCAGTCAGTGGATCAACATTTGGCAGATGGAGTATAATGTGGGAAAATGTGAACACTTTGGCAAGAAGAGTGAAAAAACAGCATATTATTTAAATGGGGAGACATTGCAGACCTCTGAAGTACACAGGGATCTGGGTGCCCTGGTACATGAATCACAAAATTTAGAATGTAGGTACAGCAAGTGATTAGAAAGGCAAGTGTAATATAGTTGTTTATTACAAAGGGAATGGAATAAAAAAGTAGGGAAGTTTTGTTACAGCTGTATAGGGTATTGGTGAGACCACATCTAGAGTACAGTGTACTGGACTCCTTATTTACTTGAGGACATAATTGCATTAAAAGCAGTTCAGAGAAGGTTCACTCTACTGATTCCTGGGATGAGTGGTTTTCCTAGGAGGAAAGGTTGGACAGGTTGGGCCTGTATCTATTGGAGTTTAGGAGAATGAGAGGCAATCTAATTGAAAAATAAATGCCCAGAATTTCCGATCTCCAGGGAGTTGTACCCGGGAGGTATGCCAGAAGATGCACTGGGAGATCCCCCAAGAAGTCCCCAAGCAAGGGCTGCCCAGCAGTTGCCCGGGAAGTTCAAATTCTGATGGGCAATTACCATGCACTGGGAACTATCTGATACTCTGCTTTAAATCAGAATTTGGATGGTTCCAATCGTTTTAGCAGAATAATTACCCAGGAAATTTTAGAAGAATTAAATTCACAATTAATTCCTGGGTAACCATAAACCCTCCCCACTGTGACCCCCTACAGGATTCCTTCACTGCACCCCCATCCCAACTACCCTCTCCCCACTGACTATCCCTCCACCCCCCAACTACCCCAATTACCCTCCCAACCTCCTGACTACTCCTACCACCTCAACAACCCAACCAACTCTCACTAAAGCACCCAACTACCCTCCCGATCACCCAACTAACCCTCGCATCCCCTGATCCCCCGACTACACACCCTGATCCTCCCCAGCTAGACTCCCATCCCCCAACTACACATCTCCCTGACTACCCGCCCGAGCCCATGACGACCACCTCCCACCGGACCCCCAAATAGCCCCACACTACTCGACTACCCTCCCAATGCCCCACCTGACTACAACCCACACCTTGAACACTCTCTCAACTACTCCTAACCCCCAACTGACTACTTGATCCCCCAACCCACCCTACCCCCCTGACTGACCTCCCAATCTCCCCACACTGATCCCCCGACCATGTGATTGACTGTGATTGCCACCCCTTGGATGTTCTGGCCTATAAGATCCTGAGGGGAATTGACAGGGTGGTTGCTGAAAGGAGAGACCAGAACTAGGGGACACAGTTTAAAAATAAGAGTCTCCTATTTAAGACTGAGATGAAGAGACGTTTCGTCTCTCAGAGGGTCGTGAGTCTGTGGAACTCAGTTTCCTAGAACGCAGTGGAGGCAGTCATTGAATATTTTTAAGGTTAAATTTGATGGATTCTTGACTGACAAAGGAGTCAGCGATATAGTGGGTAGGAAGGAAAGTAGAGTTGAGGCCACAATCAGATCAGGTATGCTCTGCCTGAATGGCGGAGCAGGCTCAGGGACCGAATGGCCTACTCTATTCCTAATTCGTATGTTTTAGCACTGGCCTGGACAGGCATCCCATGCTTTTCAGATGCCTCCCTTGAGGCTTTGACAGGCACTGACTCCAGCAAGATATATAACCTCTTACTTCCGTCTCAAAGAATAAATCCTCCATGCCAGACCAAGGATGGAGGTGGCTGCAGAGGCTAGCCATCAGGGAATCATTCGAAGGACATGGATGCAGTGCTGAAAATGCTTCAAATATCTGCTAAGGTGACTGGCCAGCAACACCTGGGTGACACGCCTCTAACTCTGTATGTAGCATGATGCATAAGGGCTGAGCAGACTGAGTGCTCATAGTTCTCCTTAACATTGTCAGATCAAGTGGCCAGTAGCATCACTGAGATATCAGAAATCCTCACACATAGTGCCCAAGTAAGCAGGGACATCACTGAAGTGCACAACACTTGAGGAAGGGCAGTCTTCTCATAAATCGTTCTCTCTTCATCTTATAGAGGAAAGTGCATAATTCCAGAGTGATGTCTCAGACTGGAGGTGGTGTGCTGCAGTTCCACATACTGACCTCTATGGAGGAGCCAGTACTGGAGATCATGGGGGTGCCATCCCATCAAGCCATGGGTGATGATAAGATGGGAAGTTGTCCAGAGCAGAGTCATTTGACAGTTCAATCTACAAGGGAAGGGCACAGAGATCACTACTGCCCAATACACCGTGACTATTCAACCACTGTCATCCATTGGGCTGATTCTGCTGGGCATCTGCTGAGTAGCCCAAGTTCTCATTACCATCTTCTTGTGTTGCCCACAGGACCAGTTATGGAAGCAGAGTAAAATGTAGCAGCCTAGCCACCTCCGTCCTCCTCAGTGGGAGAGATGCCTCTGAGGCAGCACCGCCATATCGTTCCTTTGTGCCTTCCTTTGTGCCATCAGTACAGACACACTTACCCCGGTTGGGCCTCAATCTAACTGAGAATGGGAGGCACTGGGTGAACCGTGCTTCATGCATGAACAGGTGAAGTAAAGTCAGCTGGGGGCAGTCCCCTTGGGGCAGGCACAACCATGCACTGCCAGATGGAGATGTTGGGCCTCAGTTGTCACACTCAAGTGGGGTCTTTCTGGAGCATCAGAAGCAGATGAGTTCTTGAATGTTGGGGATCCTGAGACATTGCAGATCCATGAGCAGACAATGGAGCAGTCCATGCAACGCATGTACTCCATGATGACTCAGGACTTTGAGCACATCAGCTCCTCCATTGACAAAGTGACCAACCTCTTGGAAAGCCATATGCTGTACGACGCTGGATGAATGCAGAAGCCATGCACCGAAATGCACAGAGTGAGACTGTCTGCAACATTGACCACATGTTGTCAATGATGGTGCAGAGACACATGAAGTAGACTCCAGCTGCATCATAGCTGGAGGCCTCATCCAACATGCAAGGACACCTTGAAAGGGCTGAGGCAGTCAAAGGGGCTGATGAGGGGCACACATCTCAGGGGACATTAGCATAATTCCTTGCCTCCTCTGCCCCTCTGACTGAGGAACCATCAATGCAGCAAGGGCCTGTGACAGATGCTGCTGCTACAATGGCACAGGCGCAGCATCCTGTGGAGGATCCCCCACAGGTACCTCAAAGGTCAGGATAGGAGATCACAATTTTCAACGTGTGCCCATAACTGACCTCACCATTCTGAACTTTTAAAAATCCAACCCTATATATCTTTTAAAATGCAGAGTTCCTCCCACTTTCAACTCCTGTCTGGCCCTACAAGTGGTCACCCGCTTACACCGCTGTCTCTCAGTCTATAGGGTGATGTTCATCTGGAGTATGTGTTTCAAAACAGTCTCCACATTGTACATTCGGGACATAGTTAATGGTTCCTCAAGCTTAGCACTAATCTGCTTGAGAGTTACAATTTTGATATTATTGGTCTACATTTATTTTTAACTTGAAATGTAGGAAGGGTAATGAAAAGTGTTCAGTGGACAGAATTCATTCAAATAAATAAGGAATATATATTTTCCTTTCATCTCCCACTCCTACATGTACTATCAAACCAACTGTCCCAGTTTCATGCAGTGCATTCTGCCTACGGCTTTCGGGCAAGGTACACAAAAATTGAGGTGATTTGCTATTCACATGTGTTTTCTACTAAAACGTAAATTACTATAACCAGTCTTACAATCCATTTTGCAAACAATTCCAGAGGGTGGAGACTCCTACTAGTTGAATAATTCCTTTCATTAAAATATTACAGATTAGCAATTAGTTAATCAATTTTACTCATTCCAACAAACTGCATATACTGTGTGGTCATGGTCATCGGATTCTTCACAAATTATTTAGTCTCCCAAGGAAATGCAAAGTCACAAGTTAATCCTCAGAGATGAATTGGCTTCGTGAAATTTCTTTCTGCCATCTGAAGGCCATTAAGTTAAAACTTGAGGCTATCAACCTGATGTTTCAATTGGCATTTTTGAACCCTGCTTAGTTATTTTTATTGGCTGATAATCCAAGAAAATAAGAAGTATGGAACAACATAAAATGATTTCGCCCATTACAACTTCTTCTTAACAGACCATATGCAATTTGTAACCTTAGATTCTCTACAACTGCAATGCTATGAATTCTTTTCAATTTATTTAATCTCTTGAGGATATTGAATAACCACACACAAAACCTTCCAAGAAGGTACAGCTATATGAAATTACATCCTTGGTGAAAAATGAATTAGGCAAAGTTTCCAGGATATCAATCTTGAATTACAGCCCACACATAAAACTGTCACCAGTTGCTTTCCAAAAGTAACTCTTCCATGGTTCCAACAGCACATGAAGAATCATTTTCTGTTCAGCATTCGATCATGTGTCTATCCTTATTCTTATAACATTCAATCTCACTTTAAATAGCTAGTAATCAGCTCTTTCAAAAATAAATTAGCATAGCATTCACTGATTTTGCGTGGAAATCATTTCACATATTGACCAGTGTTAAAGAATTAACTTGCATTTATCTGGCACCTTTCATATCCTCAGAACGCTGAATTTCACAGCTGAATTCCATTTTTAAATGCTATGCAATCAAAGACAGCCAATTAACAGACTATTTACACACAGTCATGTATAATTAACAGATACGAGATAAATGATAATTAATCAGTTTTGATGAAAGTTCACCGACCCGAAACATTAACCATGTTTCCCTTTCCATAGATGCTGCCAGACGTGCTAGCTCCAGCATGTTCTATTGTTATTTCAGATTTCCAGCATTCGCAGTATTTCACTTTTGATTTAGTTTCAATAGTTGAGTAATGAACGTTGGTCGGGTTCACTGGAAGAAATCCACTGCTTTTCTTTGAATAGTGCCTTATTAGGATCTTACTTTGTTTGACGAGTGCTACTTTGACTGAGCTGGTAGCACTCTTGCTATCAAGTCAAAAATGTGAAGGTTCAAGTCACATCCCAGGACCTAAGCACATAGTCCAGGCTGGACACTGAAGGAATACTACATTGCCAGAGGTGTTACTCTTTAGCTAAGATATTATACTGATATCTGCCTCTTATGATGGTTTAGCCGAGCATGAAAAAAATCCTATGCAGATCAGCTGGATTGCTCAGTCATCCAACACCGCCAAAAACATATTAACAGTACTGATCTGCTGCTTGTTGATAAATTGGATGCTGTGCACAAATTGGATGTTGTGTTTAACAAAGTGCTAACAGTAATGCACTTTAAAAAGTAATTAATTGTATCTGAAACATGTAGTAATAGATATGATAAAGCACTACATAAATTCAACTCGTTTTTATCTTATCTTAATTTTTGCTTTAGGCATATTAGTGTTGCAACTATGGGCAGAAATTAGTCCTCATCAGGTGAGCTCGGTAGGGGTGAACGGGGGCAGTCAGGAAGCCAAACGCCACCCGCGATCGGTGTCTGACCGCAGTTTCACCCCGGTGGGCCAACTAAGGCCCACCCAGTATGAAATGTGGGTTGTCAATGGCTAGGAAGGGCCGAGCGGGGGCAGGGGCCTGTCCAATGGTGGCCTAGTGGCCTGTTTAAAAATGGCCCAGGCAGCCCCAGAAAGGATGTCTGTTTACTGCTGCAAGGATGGAGTCCAGAGTGTCAGCAAACGCTAGGTGGGAGGGCAGGTTGCGGGCACCCGCCTGCTCAGTGAAAAGTTCTGCACTATATGTCCTTCAGAGCAGTAAGAACATAAGAACAGGAAAACAGAGATTTCAGAAGATTCACAACCCTCTGCGAAGAAATGTCTCCTCATTTCCACCTTAAATGAGAGACCCCTCATTCTCAAAATACACCCCCTTAGTTCTAGATTCTCCTGCAAATGGGAAACATCCTCTCAGCATCTAGCCTGTCAGGTCCCTTCAGAATCTTACATGTTTCAATAAGATCACCTCTCATTCTTTTAAACTCCAATGAGTATAGGCCCAACCTGCTCCACCTATCCTCATTCCAAGAATCAACAAAGTGAACCTTCTCTAAACTGCCTACAATGCAAGTATATCTCTCCTTAAATAAGGAGACCAAAACTGTGCACAATGCTCTAGATGTGGTTTCACCAATGGCTTGTATAGTTGTAGCAAGAGTTCCCTACTTTTATACTCCATCTCTCTTGCAATAAAGACCAATATTCCATTTGTCTTCCTAGTTACTTGCATGCTAACCTTTTGTTTCATGTATGAGGACAACCATAACCCTCTGTGCCGCAACATTCTGTAGTCTCTCTCCATTTAAATAATATTTTGCTTTTGTCACAAGCGTGTACTTCTGATATTACAGGTATTAAGGACTACTGTTTTAAAAGTGCATTTCTGTTTTCAAACTTTTACATTGAGATTAAAAGCTTTTTTCAAAGCAGAAGTATGGGCAAACAACCTGGCACCTTTCTGTTTTCAAATCTGGTCAGACTCGTAGCTCTAGAGATGACTACAAAAAGTTATTAAAATTCAAAGACTCCTCCAGGGATGTCCATTGAATCTTGTAAAAGGTGTGAAAACCCTTTGACTTCTAATGGAACAAGAGACAGGAAGGGACTTCAAAGGACCTCAATGTAATTAACTTCCTTGCTTATTTGAAATAATGGCTTATTGAAAATTAACAGAGCAGCCATTTTTGTGTTTTTTAAGCTATATAAAGGAGGCTGTAAGAAGCCATCTTGGGAGGCAGGGTGCAGAACCCCCAGGATGAATTCTGAGAGACAACATCAGAGAGGATCTTTGGCCAAAGCAGAACAAAGAGAAGGTATTAAAAATATCAATTACTGTTCTACTGAAAGAGTCTAATAAATCTGCAAGTGCTGTAACTGCGGAATTAGTGAGGAATGGGAAACCTTCTCTCTCCCAAAAATGTGCTGACCTGCTGAGTCCACCTGATAAGGCAGGCCTCCAAATATTCAACTACAGAAGCCATCACAGTTGACAAACACAATTCTTCAACTTCAACTCTTCACTCCAGACAAACAACAATTTATCTGCAAGCAACAGGCCCAGAACGATACCTCACAGAAACTGAATTGAAATCCCATCTTTAAATATATTTTTTTCCTTTATCTGCATTTTCTTCTTTGTATCTGTATTGTAATTAATAACGTTATCGCTTTTACTTAAGTAACTTCCAGCCGCAGTTTCGTAATAAACTAACCTTTATCTTGTTTAAGGATAAAGCTTGACTGCTGAGGTTATTTTTAACTTGAATCACTTGCAAATTAAATGGGGGCTACATAAACACACAGACACAATTCTTAGCTCACAGGGTACTTTGAGGAAACGTCTTTTAGTGGTTGTAGATAACCTCATATTATTTTCCATATTATACTGCACGTGTTAAGTTTTTGTCCACTCATTTAATCTATCTATATCCTTTTGTAGACTCTTTGGGCAAAGTTTTAGTTTTGGGATTGGCACCCCCAATGTCAAGAGCACTTTTGGGTCCCAACGTTGCACCAAGTCAGCTGAAGACGATCAATGACATTTTGGAAGCAATGAACACCAATTGGCCCAGTGTTGAGATCACTGTCCAATTAGGGGTGTCAGGTGTGGGGAACAGACATGCGCTACGTTCAGCGAGCCCAATTTAAAGGGCAAGTGGCAGCCATTATTGCAGCTGGCATTTCAAATAGTGATGGTAGACAGAGAACAGCAGTATCATAGGATCCTCCAAACAAGGGAAAGATGCCCTCAGAGGCAGCAATTAGCCCTTAGTTGGCCACATAATTGACTCAGTTGGCCACCCCATGGATGGCTGAGCCACCAACTTTGCCCCAGCTGGCAATATGGTATGGTAGCAGGATGACATCAGACTCCCGTCCCAATGTCTCCCCACACCATTTTACCAGCCCTCCTGCTTCCCAGCACATTGTCAATGAGCCGGGAAAATTCAGCCTCATCTATCTATAGGCAGTCAGAAGGCCCTCCACACAATTCAGGCGTAGAGAAATCAGATAGTTGCGGCAGTCATTATAACACTGAGGAGCCAGGTGCAATGTCGCCAGAAGTTCAGAGACACAGCTGACCTTTATTCTGCTATTAATACCTGGAGTGTGCACATGGCTTCACCAAGGTAGCAGCTTTCTCATTTTGCACACTAGCTTTGCAGGCACCGCATCTAAATGCAGAGATGTACAGCAAACATAAAGGGTTTCACTCCTTGAATGTACAGTTATTGTGTGACAATACTCAACACATCGTGTAGGTAAACACCTGGTATCCTGGCCGCAGTCAAAATGCCTTTATTCTATGCCCGTCATTATATCATCAGTATTTGAGCCACTGTGTTAAAACTAGAAGTTGATTATGGGGCAACAAGAGCTATCCATTGACTATATGGATTATAACTATGGCGCACCATCAAATCATACATGGGCAGTCTGAATATAATGAAAGCCATGCTGCCACACAAAACGTCATCAAGCAGACTAGTAGGTTGCTTAAAGAATGCTTCTGCTGCCTGGACAACTCTGGGGCAGCTCTGTAGTACTCGTCAAGGTGAGTGTCACAATTTGTTGTGGTCTGCTGCATCCTGCACGAACTCGCTATCATGAGCGCACAGCCCATGCCACCAGGTATTCAGCAAGCAGCTGAGGAGGAAGAAGAAGAGGAGGAGGAAGAGGAGGAAAAGAAAAGGCAACCAACATACCGGGAAGTATTTTCAGGTCAGCGAGCAGGGTTGGGGCCCGCTCGCCAACGGGTAAAATGACGCACAGTGACGTCGGGCAGGCGTCCCAACGTCACTGTGCGTCATTTAGATTTTCAGTTCAGCAGGCATGCAGCCGACTTGGCTGCGTGTCCGCCAAACTGTCAAAGGCCTATTAAGGCCTGTTAAAAACTAAGCGAACTAATAAAATGAACAAAAAACAAAAAACTGCGGATGCTGGAAATCCAAAACAAAAACAGAATTACATGGAAAAACTCAGCAGGTCTGGCAGCATCGGCGGAGAAGAAAAGAGTTGACGTTTCGAGTCCTCATGACCCTTCAACAGAACTAGGTGAATCCAAGGAAGGGGTGAAATATAAGCTGGTTTAAGGTGTATGGGGGGAGGGGGGGGGGTTGGTGGGGGGAGAGAAGTGGAGGGGGTGGTGTGGTTGTAGGGACAAGCAAGCAGTGATAGAAGCAGATCATCAAAAGATGTCACAAACAAAAGAACAAAAGAACACATAGGTGTTGAAGTTGGTGATATTATCTAAACGAATGTGCTAATTAAGAATGGATGGTAGGGCACTCAAGGTATAGCTCTAGTGGGGGTGGGGGGAGCATAAAAGATTTAAAAATATTTAAAAATAATGGAAATAGGTGGGAAAAGAAAAATCTATATAATTTATTGGAAAAAACAAAAGGAAGGGGGAAGAAACAGAAAGGGAGTGGGGATGGAGGAGGGAGTTCAAGACCTAAAGTTGTTGAATTCAATATTCAGTCTGGAAGGCTGTAAAGTGCCTAGTTGGAAGATGAGGTGCTGTTCCTCCAGTTTGCGTTGGGCTTCACTGGAACAATGCAGCAAGCCAAGGACAGACATGTGAGCAAGAGAGCAGGGTGGAGTGTTAAAATGGCAAGCGACAGGGAGGTTTGGGTCATTCTTGTGGACAGACCGCAGGTGTTCTGCAAAGTGGTCACCCAGTTTACGTTTGGTCTCTCCAATGTAGAGGAGACCGCATTGGGAGCAATGAATACAGTAGACTAAGTTGGGGGAAATGCAAGTGAAATGCTGCTTCACTTGAAAGAAGTGTTTGGGCCCTTGGACGGTGAGGAGAGAGGAAGTGAAGGGGCAGGTGTTACATCTTTTGCGTGGGCATGGGGAGGTGCCATAGGTGGGGGTTGAGGAGTAGGGGGTGATGGAGGAGTGGACCAGGGTGTCCCGGAGGGAATGATCCCTATGGAATGCTGACGGGGGGGTGAAGGGAAGATGTGTTTGGTGGTGGCATCATGCTGGAGTTGGCGGAAATGACAGAGGAAGATCCTTTGAATGCGGAGGCTGGTGGGGTGATAAGTGAGGACAAGGGGGACCCTATCATGTTTCTGGGAGGGAGGAGAAGGGGTGAGGGCAGATGCGTGGGAGATGGGCCAGACACCGTGGGTGGTGCTACCTTCAAAAACCATGATGCTACCTTCAAAAACAGTTCCTCTGACATGTCCTCCTTTTTCCTTAACCGAGGTTTTCCACCCACGGTCGTGCAGTGGTGCAGTGGCAGTTGTCAGATAATGAAGACGGTCATCTTGAGCCAATGCTACTCCCCTGGGTTGGTGCCTCAGCAATCCTATTAATCTGTTGGAGGGTGGATTGCTGGACTACTGTAAGACCCTGAAAATCTCTTTGAGCACAGTTATCCACAGCAATGATGGCAGAGGCCTAAGCATGCTTGGCAACATGATGAAATTGCATAACTTCAGTCTGAACTGCCATTGTAGCACCCAAATGTTAGGTGTCTTTTGTCTGTGCTTCAACTGAAGCTGAGACATCAGCCATCAAAAGCTGCATCATGGTTGGGTCTGCAAGTGTTCTCATGGAGTAGGTTACTAATTTCATTCTTGAAATGGCCTCCAAGTTCTGAGCAAAACCCTGTGCCAAGTTGTTGGCTCCTCCATGCTCCTAGACAGTGATAGCAGGCTTTCTGGCAGGCATGCCAATGTATCAACCATTTCAGACTGCACACTCTATCTTCATCTGTATCCTGTGCAGCAGGAGTTGTGTGCGACCTTGACCTCTGGGGAGCTGGCACCTGCAGTACCTTTTCCCCATGCCCTGACTGCATACCACTCATGCTCAGTGCCTAACTATGTGCAGATTCCACATCTAAGCTTCATTTTAAATTATGCCCAGTAGTCAGTATCTAGCCTGGTGACTGTGAGTGTCAGGGCAGTGTTACTTCATCATCAGTCTGTCTTCCTCTACCAGTTCCTGCTCCTGTATCACTGCCCAGCCAGGTTGTAATCCTTGGATATCTGAATGGAGAAAAGCACAAGGGTAGGGTTGGAAGCAGGGGGTGCTTCCTTAAACCATCTGCAGCTTGTAAATCAGAAGATATTGTTGGATGAGAGGGGAGTGGAATGTGAGAAGGATTAGGTAAGAGCAAACTGCCTTCTTCAATAGTGTCAGTCCCACTGCTGGCCACAGCTTCAGATGTAGCCACTCCAATAATGGCAAGCACCATCTCCTTAATGGGGGTAAGGACATGCATCCCTGCCTGTCCCCTGCTGATTAGGTGTTATTGCCTCTGGTTAAATGCCATCTTGTCCTGCAAGAGACATAGAAGTGTATTAGTGAGTGTGATACAATCTGGGAGATTTGGCTGTCATGGCTTTGTGTGTAGGCTGTGAGATGTGGATGTGAGACTTGCAGCAGTGCTAAGTGTATGAGGGTGAGGCCAACTATGAATGTGAGAAATGAATAGTAATTGTTAAAGGCTGTCGGTAGGTGTGTGATGGGGGTTGGTGCATAATGTGGTGAATTGAGCAGTGTATGAGACTGGTATTTCAGGTGTAAGGACATGGGATTTCAAAATGAATTCACTGACTTTGACCACTCATGTGAGATTATTGAATTTCTTCAGCACTCCATGGAATTTTAATTGATTGGAGGCAGGACTTCTGCCCCTCACTTGGGCAAAAGTCCCGCCAAAGAGAGCTACTGGCCAATCTGATTGTCCGGCAGCTATCTAATCCCAACAGTGCCAGCGGCAGCAGTGGCCAGGACTAGGACTACAAGTAATCCCCAGATGCTAAGTCTCGGAGTCCAAGACCAGATAAGGAGGTCTCAGGGATGAGTTCAGGGGGAAGGGAAGTAAGATCCAGGAGGGTGTGGAGAGAGGGGGGCGAGGTCTTAATGAAAATGGCCAGGGAGGCGGGAGGACCAATGACAGACAGATCTTGGGACATCCCGATGTAGAAACGGGGCCCTTGAGGGTGGCACCCCCTTCTGGCTCAAGGCCCAAGCAGGGTGACTAGCCAAGCTTCCAAAATGGCCCTGAATTTCTCCTGTCAGCTTCAAAATTGAGCCCAGACAGGAAGCAGCCCAAAAGGGCCTCAATTGAGGCAAAGGCAGGCAGGCTACGCTAGGCCTTGCCAGCCCCATAGAATCGCATTCGGGTCAGGGACAGGTAGGAGAGCGGTTGGAAGGCCACCAGGGGAATTTTACAATCATCTTGCCTGTAAATCCACAGCGGAGACCTTAAAGTTCTGCTCAATGTTTTCAGACTTTACAGGCACAGGCTAATCATGCATCACAATTCCCGCACCTGTTTTCGGACCTTAGCCAATTTCACACCTCTATTTTCATTTCAGATTTCCAGCATCTGCAGCATTTTGCTTTGGTATGATATTTTGTTACAGTGTAGCTATCAAGGAATTTTGACCCAGAACCGTCATGAAGTGGCAATTGCCATCAGATTGCCACATCGTTCCTTTTTTACTTACCCAGGTCGGGAGTTGCACATTTCTTGCCCGATCCTCTGACCTGGTGAGAAATGTGCAGTGTAGCAGCTCCAGAGTCCGTTCTGAGTAGGGCAGCAGCATCGGGGGGAAGTGAAGCCATGCCCCCCTTTTACAGCACTAGTTGCAGTAAACCAGGTAAGTTTCAAGGTCCCAGCTACTTGGAGAAGCCAGGGAGAAGGTAAGTATGTAAGATAAGTGGGTGAGGGGTTAGGGTGGTCGAGTGGTGGGCGGGTCGGAGGGTTCAGGAGTGTCAATTGGTCGGAGGTAGGAGGATTGTTGGGGATGAGGGAGGGAGGTGTAGTCCAGAGTAATTGTGTGGATGGGTGAGTAGTCATGGGTGGTGGGTGGTCGGGTGGTAGGAGTGGGGGAAGTGGTCGGTGGTAATCAGGGGGATCAGGAAGGTAGTTAGGGGTGTGGGGGGTTGTTGTGCGGCTGAGGGGATGGGGAGGTGTTGTATGGTCGGGGGTAGGGTATTGGTCGGGGGGGGTTGGGGGTTTGTTGGGGGGTCCAGTGGGAGATTGGGGGTGTTGTGCGGTCAGCACCATAGCTATTCAGTGTTAGAAGCAGTTTTAATCCTTCTAACTTTTCCTTGATTATTATTCTGCTGCAGTCAGAACAATCCAAAGTCTCCAATTTAGAGTATTGGATGATTCCAGCTGCAGGGTAATTGCCATCTAAAGTTTGAGCTTTCCAAGCAATTCCCATGCAGTCCTTACATGTGGACTTCCAGTAATCCACCAGCACATCCTCTGGGTTACCTCCAGGGTACGAACCATTGAGGAATGGAAGTTCTGGGCCTTTCTTTTTTATTGTAATTAACGTACCACACAGTTTACTTTTCAAACAGAGAATCATACAAGGCGCAGGTTAAAAACCACTTCATTTTGGCATAATTTTGAAAATATAGAAATTGTACAATAGTTTACCATATTTCACTGTTAATATATATAAATATATGGGTCCACTAGTGCCAAATACTAACTATGAATAATAACCAAGACTTCTACTGCCAAGCACCAGGAAAATTCAGGCAATGTTATTGCGTTCTTGGTTATTTATTAAATATTTTATACTTTTAGACAACCTGCGCATTACCAAATATAGTCTTTCATGTCATGAAAAAATGCTTTTCCTTCATCCTTGTGGTTTGGTTATGATCTGCAATTGAATTTGGGAAAGAGCACTGAGATGGGGAGAAATGTCTTTTTTTATAACAAGCTAGATATAAGAATACAGGAACAATAGCCATGCATTTTGTGACCTACTTTGGAGAAAGAGCAGCAGTCCCAATATATTCAGCAGTGATAATAACATAATATTAAAACACTTATCCTTCAATCTTTAAGACCCATTGCTTTGAAATTATTATGAAGCATGTTTGCAACAAATTCAACTTTTCAAGATTGTTCCATGGCTAAAATATAAAATTTGACCATTTCAAGTGCATATTACTGCCAAGGGGAATGATTACTCAATCAGCATAAGAAGAATGTGTTGTCATTTATGGTCATAACTGAATACTAAATCAAAATTAATACTCAAGAGTTCTTACCTACTACTCCAAATGACCAAACCTTTTAGTATTTATTACATATTTAAGACTAGTCCATACAGTGAGAAAAAGACTATTACTTTTTGAGCTACCATGATAAATTATTCTCTTAGATATTTTGCAATCCTTCTTGAAATTCAATACACTCATTTAATTAGGTACGCAGGTACACAATTCCAGAATGGAACATTTCAAAGCTGACATTTATGTATGCTGACCTTTTCAGGGTTGGATGAAACTAAAACAATAATTCTTTACCATTGTTTACTTCCACAACAATCAGTTTATAGAGGAAAATAAAGACAACAGTTCTTTGAATCTACACAAAGCTATTCTAATGTCAGAGATTAAAAAATTTCATACAAGTCATCATCCAGTTTTTTTGCATTTAATGATTGGAATGCCATTTTACATCTTTGGAAAGTTTCCGAAGAAACAAATTCCATTTTTTTTTAACTTTAAAGTTAAATCTACACACAAGGCACTGAGATTGGTCGAAAATGAACAGGACACATACCAAAATTCAACTTGCATTGAATTACAAATTTTCTAATAGATTTAGGTACTTCAACATTTTTTCTATTTGTAGTTAATTTTACTAAAGCATATGAAGTAACATAATGGGCTGCATTTTACGTGCTCCTAGTGAGCGTGTTTCTGGCAGGGGGGCATGTAAAATAGGGCATGTACCCATCCCGTAACCTTCCTACCCACTTCTGAGCTCATCCCCATAATGCAGGGGGTGGGCAGGCACCGAAATCGGCAGCCCACCCACCATATTCATGTAGGTTATCAAGGGTTAATTAGGCTTGTTACCAAGCCTAAATGACCCTGATAATATGCTGCCCACACCATAAAACGTTTGGCGTGGACAGGCGGTCAGCCCGATTTTTTTTACCTACTCATGTTAAAGGGTGGGAAGAAAGGGGGGCTCAATCTTCGGGTGCTGACCTTTGTGGATCGGGGAGGCCTCACTCAGATTGAACCCCACTTTTCCTAACCACCCCAAGCCTTAAATCCAACACCATCCCCACCCACTTGCCCCTCTCCCTGACCTTCCAAAACCCCCCCTGCTGAAGGCCCCGGATTGACTGGCTCTGTGGATCCATGGGCCTTCTTCGTCTTCTTCAATGCACGCCTGGCAGTGTCCACTAATGCGCTCTTGGCACTACTGGGACTGATGGATCTGCCAGCCAATTGGATTGGCCAGCAACTCCAGAGGGCGGGACTTCCTCCCCAGTGAGGAGTGGAAGTCCCACTTGGCCTTCGTTAAGCCCGCCCATGGCGCACTGGCCACAGGGTGGGCCTGCGTGGAATGGGTTGGCTCCACAACAAGTTTACCTGGGATGGGGGGAGGGGTGGTGCTGCAAGCCATCCATGCCCCCAAATTATTCAGCCCTCTGTGTGCAATATAAGGAAAGAAAATAAATTATCCTTTTGTTGCTTTTGTATAATTCTTGTAACTAATGCCATTAAGAGTGAAGAAGCAATATTATTGACTTTCTTTTAAAACAATCAAACCATTTACTTTCTTATCCACACATTGTGATTCATCTTCAATAAACTTCAAATCATGTGAAGAAATCACATGAGTCTGTCATTTCTAGCTGTACAGAAAGTCGAGTTAACGAGGAGCTCAAGGGGCTAAGTCATCTTGGTTATCAGTTTGTTAAAACTAGCAACAGTCATCATTCATTTGGATTTCAGGCTTAAATTACTGACTGTAACAGTTTGGTTTGAAATACCACCACAAACGCTGTACAACAAATAACTTTAAAACATCACTTGTCCTAAATATCCATCAGTGCTGAAACCTCATTGAAGCTAAAAATAGTGGTTATAAACTAGAACGGGCAACAGCAGGATACAATTCAACTTGGGGAAATTTACTTAATTATATATTATAGCAGTTTTCTGTTTAGGAATTATGCTTTGTCATCTTCCTGCAGTGGAAACACATGAAATAAGTTAATAAATGGACCATTTTGAAAATTTTCTTCTGCATTTGTGCGCCTCTGTAATTACAATCTTTTCAGTTGAATTTATGGCCCCCAATCTCTGGGTGAAAGGATTAGGTTTTGCTTATGTCAATTACATAGCTGCAAATGAATGGTGATAGTCATTAATTTGGGAAGTTTGGAATATTCTTACTTCTGAAAGAAGTCATGGAAGTGGAGAATTGTGTGTCATAAACATACTTTAGCTGCATTCTAGGTTTTGTGAGTTATGATGAGGTGTAATTATTATGAGAACATTTTTTCAAACTCATTACAGAATCAAATGATTCAATCACAGGCAGAGAAGGAGGAACATGAGAGCTGAATCCAATCCTCTCCTCACCTGGGGCTATTTTCTCCTCTGTGGAAACTTATGTAAAAAAATAGTGGCAGCTAAAGAGAATAGGGATCTACACCTGGGTCAGAATTTTACAACTCGTAGGCCGGTGAATGCCTGCCCCGAATGGATGTGAAATCACGCGAGATGACGTCGGGCAAACATCCCGACGTCATTGTACACCCGCGTGATATTTCGCTGGGCAGGTGCACGCAAAAGTCGGAAGAGCACCCACCGACAATTAAGTGGGCAATTAAGCCCATTAACGTACCATTCGTCAGCAATTTTTTGTGGCCCATCCAACCTTATGATTGGGGGATGGGCCAATCGGCCAGGCAGGCTTTTTATGAAACCTTATCCAAGTGTGGGATGAACTCTCCATTAGGATTTAAAATAAAAAGAAATATCTGTGGAACTTTATTTGAGCTGTTTTCAGGTGCTTGATTGTGCCACATGGTCATTTTTTGCAGCATTTTTGGGCTTTATTTTCTTATTTGCTGGTCTGCAGCTCCCTGAGCCAGCTGTCTGCCTTCAGTGAGCTCTCTCAAAGCGCTCACATGCGCCCACAGTGACGTCAGCACCCACCCTCTTTCCGCCCCCAACGGCAGTGCTGAGTCTTTCTCCGGGATCATTTCATGCAGACTGGCCGTTAATTGGTCAGTAAGCGTAAGATCGCTTCTGCTTCCGGGCCTGCCGATCGTGTGCACCTGATGAGCGCAAAATTTGGACCCTGATTCTTTCTTTCTGTGATTTTCCTCTGTGCCACTTGTGCTGGTAGGAAAAGAACAATCTGTGAGACGGAATACATAATTGGAATTAATTGGAATTGGTTATGGCTGCTAAAACAGTCATTAGTTGCAGAGATCAAAATTAGTTGCATCAAGACAGAACCTTGTAGAGAAAAGCCTGTTTCTGTGACACTGTTGCAGAAATGCTTGTGGGTAAATTGCTAGCTCACCAGCAGTTTATCTTTCAGTCAGTGAGTTGCATAACCAGCAAGGAACACTAGTTGTATTATGTAGAACTGAGTAAATGTTGTTCAAACCAGGAGTTCAGTTATAGAAATTTGCTAGCATCAAGTAGATCAACACAAAGCACATTTAATTTAAATGTATAATTGTCATGTTTAAACATTTTATATGCACAGTATATAGACTTAAGTTATTTCACCACAGATTACAAATATAGTTAAAAATATTATTGATAAAATTAGTCAAGGATAGTTAAACTGTCTTACCATCAGTGTCTTTTTTGCTGGCCAAGGTGTCAAATAATGCCACACATGCTCTGTGACAAGAGGTGACAAAACTATATTAAAATGCTAGTATCAGCAATGGTGACCATGAAACTACCAGATTGTTGTGAAAACCCATCTAGTCCACCATATCCTTTAGAGAAGGAAATTTGCTATCCTTACCCTGTCTGGTCCATATGTGGCTCGCAGATGCATAGCAATGTGGCTTTCTCTAAAGTAGGTTAGCAAACCATCAAGAAGACAGCTCACTACCCTCTTCTCAACAGCAATAAAGTCTCTGCCTTTCACCAAATTGCGTGCTCTCTTCTCTTGCAAGGAGAGAAAGCAAAGAGGTGCAAGTGTTCATAATGGCTTGTGTGGAGAGGACAACATTTGTAAGGGTCACTGTGAGGCATGGGGTTGAGAGGGTAATATGATGAGGATGACTGTTTAGATGGGGATGTGAGATAAGACCATAAGACCATAAGACATAGGAGCAGAAATTAGGCCATTCGGCCCATCGAGCCTGCCCCGCCATTTAATCATGGCTGATACGTTTCTCAACCCCATTCTCCCGCCTTCTCCCTGTAACCTTTGATCCCCTTACCAATCAAGAACCTATCTATCTCGGTCTTAAATACATTCAATGACCTGGCCTCCACAGCCTTCTGTAGTAATGAATTCCATAGTTTCACCACTCTCTGGCGAAAAAAGTTTCTCCTCATCTCTGTTCTAATAGGTCTTCCCTTTACTCTGAGGCTGTGCCCTCGGGTCCTAGTCTCTCCTACTAATAGAAACATCTTCCCCACGTCCACTCTATCCAGGCCTTTCAGTATTCTGTAAGTTTCAATCAGATCCCCCCTCATCCTTCTAAACTCCATCGAGTATAGACCCAGAATCCTCAAACGTTCCTCTTTTGTTAAGCCTTTCATTCCAGGGATCATTCTCATGAACTTCCTTTGGATCCTCTCCAGGGCCAGCACATCCTTCCTGAGATACAGGGCCCAAAATTGCTCACAATATTCTAAATGTGGTCTGACCAGAGCCTTATAAAGCCTCAGCAGCACATCCCTGCTTTTATATTCTAGTCCTCTTGAAATAAATGCCAACATTGCATTTTCCTTCCTAACTACCGACTCAACCTGCAAGTTAACTTTAAGCGAATCCTGGACTAGGACTTCCAAGTCCCTTTGCATCCAGATTTCTGAATGCTTGGAGAGAGAGGAATAAGTGGAGTTGCAAGATGTGTTGTACTGAGGTGTACAGTGTAAGAGAATGCTGGGAAAGTCAGAATGTGAAGCTTAGAATCTGAAAGTGTTATGCTACTTACCTGGCTTGTCCTGGATCCTCTTAGTGCACTGTCTTCAGGTTGAAGGCAATGCACGACTGCTGCTGACTTCCTTGGCTACTCCCATTCATGCCTGCTTGGTTGGAGAGGTTGACCTTTTCCGACCCCCTGCCCCTCAGTCCTTGGGAGATCTCACCTCACTGCTGTCCTTCAGATCATGCAGCAGGGCACCCAGATAAAGTAAGAGACTAGGGGTGTAACCTTCCCAGGTCTCCTCTACATTCCTGTGGCAGCTGTAGGCTCAAAAATCCAAGCACTGGTGACTCTTGTTACCCATGTTGTGATCCTTATAATTAGAAATCCTTCCTTTGATAGAATGGCCTGGTTGGTCAAGGAACCTGGGCAGGATGCTAATGTCGTGGCTCAGTTATAAAGCCTTGGCCAAGCTGCTCCTTCACCATCCAGATTTCTAATCCACAAATGGTCCCACCATTCTGGCAGGGATAAAATCCGGAAGATTCCACCCATACTATCCAATGACTCAGCCACATTTCTCAAGCTTGCAGTGTTTCTAATTTTTAGAAGTGTTCCATGAGTGTCACCATAAACTCTTTCACAATCTCTCCATCAGATAACAGTTTCCTTGTGCCAGAATGCCTGCAGTTTTGTAACTTGCCAAAGTCATAGGCCGGGACTTTCTGTGCCTGCTGGCATCGGACATGATTGGTGGCGTGAGCAGACAATATGATGAGAAAGCCAAAATTCAGTTTCACGACATCGTGGAACCAGTTTGTGATCGTCCACTCAACTCGTTGATGGCCGGCCGCGTTCCCCGCCATCGAACGTCGGAAACATCATTGCAATACATCAGCATATCATTATAAGGCAAGCCCGCTGGATTCATCCTCTATCCCCTGCTGAATCATCCACCCATGTCGGCCAGAAAACACGCGGGTGCAGAACACGCCTTGATAACTGTGACTTGCAAAAGTTGGGATTTACCGCCAGGCCCTTGCTCACAATGCAGACATCCAAAAGCAGAATATGCTGGAGCCCGACAGTGACGGGATCCTGGAGGAACGTCCATGGCATACTGCGTGGATTCTCATCAACATGGCTCTGCTGCGAAGCAGCCCACGGAAGTTGGAAAGTTACCATTGATGCTTACAATGGATGATAGTTGAGGGGGTGGGACAGGAAAGTCTAGGATCAACTGGGAGAGGGAGAGGTGTCGGATGGGGTGAGGTTGGGAGGGGAAAAATGAAGGTGTCAGTGGGGTGAGGTTAGGAAGGGGGAGGTAGTGCAGGAGGGGAGGAGGAGGTAACGGGGGAGAAGAGGGCAACTGGAGAAGTAGGTGGAAGGTGTAAGGGAAGGAGTTCGGAGGGGGAAAGGAGTGCAGAGAGGGGAAGAGTCCAGGGGGAGGAAGGAGTGTGGAGAGGTGAGTGAGTCCAGACGGAGGAAGGATTGCGGAGAGGGGGGGGAGTCCGGGGGAGGAAGAAGTAAGAGTGGAGGAATGAGTCAGGAGCAGGGAAGAAGTAAAGCTGGAGGAAGGACTGTGGGTGTCTGAGGGAGTCAGGGAGGGGGAGGAGTAAGGCTGGAGGAAGAAGTGAGACTGGGAGAAGATGTAAGGCTGGAGAAGGAGTAGGGAGGGGGGAAAGGACTAAGGGTGGTGGAAGAAGAAAGGATATCTGAGGGAGTCAGGAAGGGGGAGGGACTAAGTGGGGGGGAGTCCAGGGGGTTGGGAGGACTAAGGGGGGGGAATGGGTTCTGGAGGGAAGGGATTCTGGGGGGCTGGTGGGGTTGCGGGGGGAAGGATCCAGAGAGGGGAAGGGGTCCAGAGGGGAGAAGGGATTCCGGGGAGGAAGGGGTCCGGAGGGAGAAAGGGGTTCTGGGATGGAAGGAGCCGGAGGGGGGGTTGTGCAGGTGAACGTGCAGGGGAGGTGTCTGATGAGTCAATGGCTGCCTCCTGGGGAGCGAACTGAGGGTGGACGCGGGAATGGTGAGAATTAACGAGGGCAGAGTGAGGTGGTAGTGTGGGCGGGTAAGGGTTCAACGGTAGCAGTAGAAGGGTCGGTGAGGCTGGTTGATGAGAACTCAGAGGCAGACACTGACACTGGGAATGGAAAGGAGGAGGTTGGGGAGGTGAGTGTGGATGGGGGTGGGTTTTTTGGGAGGGAAGGGAACATGCATGTTCATTTGGACATCACTGAAGGAAAAGGGTTGTGGCTGGTAGGTCGTAGAGGGGAGGTGGATGGTGATGCCAGAGGGGTCAACTGTGAAGTGGGAAAGGAAAATAGGTGACTGGGGGAGGGGAAAAGATGGGAAAGCTGACAAAAATGTGGATCCAGACCATGCTGTCCAAATCGCAAGTGAAATGACAGTTGTGGTGGGCAAGATCAGGTGCTACTTGGGAGTGTGATCATTAGGTGGTGAAGATGCAGGTCAGCTCAGATGGAACACTGAAAGTGAACCCCAGCAGGCAGCATTGAAAATGCTCAGGACATTGAGATGAGGATACGTGAAGGATCTGCATGTGTGGAAGAGTACGGCACAAAGCTTCGAAACGCCCTGCCACACAAACACTCATTTCTCCCTCCCGACTCACTTGTTGGCCAGCCGCTCCCTCTGCAGTGACAGAGGACGAGGTTAAGGGGCTCACAGACAAGGAGCACTCAGTGGGAGAGGACAGCCTCTAAGATTCCTGAGTGGATGACCCAGGGCTTTCCAGCTGCTGCTCCTCTCCCTTTGGGTGCCAGGGTGTTGGTCGCTTGGCAGGGCTCCCTGTGAACCAAAGTAGAGATAATTAGTGTGCAGCAGCAGAGTTAAAAGCAGGAGAGAAAGCACTCATGTGTGCATTGAGAGAGTGATAATTTGGTGCAGGATCCTTACGAGGGTGTTCGCTGCTGACTTCACCATCACCGCATAGTGAATGTCCTCATCAGTCAGTGCAATGGCACACTCTTCAAAGTGAGTGAGGAGTAAATGTGGGCCACTCCACCCTCGGTCTGGGACCTCTCCCTGCTGACGTGAGCAGGAAACGGAGAGCATGTGAGCAGGACACTTGGTAAAACATCGTTTTACCCGCCCGCTACCGCACTTAGTGCAAATCTGGGAAGCTTCGGCCCGTAAATTATGAAGCTGAGTGAAAGTGTTTCTGAAGCATTTCCTGCTGGTTGAGAGTTAGGACTGGGCTTTGAGCCCCCATTGGGACCAGGAACAGAGATGGGCGGGCACTAAAAATAGCACTGCTGGCCTGTGTTTTGGTTCCCCAGCTCCATCCTGCCCCTAAGCCATTTTTCTGGAGGCAGGATGAATATACGAACATACAAAATTGGAGCAGAAGTAGGCCATTCAGCCCCTCAAGCCTGCTCCGCCATTCAATAAGGTCACAGCTGATCTGTTTGTTTTTTGAGCTCTACATTACCATCTACCCTGATAACCTTTGATTCTCTTCCCTAACAAGAACATATCTACCTCTGCCTTAAAAATATTCAGTGACCTGGCCTTCACGGCCTTCTGAGGCAGAGAGTTCCAAAGTCGCACAATCCTCTGATAGTAAAAAATTCTCCACATCTCTGTTCTACAAGGGTGACCTTTTATCTTAAAACAGTGCCTCTAGATCTGGACTCACCCACAAAAGGAAACATTATTTTCACATCCACTTTGTCAAGACCATTCAGGATCTTACATAATTCAATCAAGTTACCCCTCGATCTTCTAAACTCCAGTGGGAACAAGTCCTGCCTCTCCAACCTAAGCTCATAAGACAACCCGCTTATTCCAGGTATCAATCTGATAAATCTCCTCTGATCTACTTCCAATGCATTTACATCTTTTCTTAAATAAGGAAGCCAAAACTGCACACAGTATTCGAGATGCGGTCTCACCATTGCCCTGTATAAATGAAGCATAACATCCTTACTTTTATGTTCAATTCCTCATAGAGTCATAGAGTCATAGAGGTCTACAGCACAGAAAAAGGCCCTTCGGCCCATTGTGTCTGCGCCGGTCAAACAAATACTTAACTATTCTAATCCCATTTTCCAGCTCTAGGCCCATAGCCTTGTATGCCATGGCATTGCAAGTGCACATCCAATTACTTTTTAAATGTTATGAAGGCTTCTGCCTCTATCACCCTTTCAGGCAGTGAGTTCCAGATTCTCACCATCCTTTGGGTGAAAAAAATTCTTCCTCACATCCCCTCTAAGCTTCCTGCCCCTTACCTTAAATCTATGCCTCCTGGTTATTGATCCCTCGATCAATGGGAAAAGTTCCTTCCTGTCTACCCTATCTATGCCCCTCATAATTTTATACACCTCAATCATGTCCCCCCTCAATCTCCTCTGCTCCAGGGAAAATAACCCCTGTCTATCCGATCTTTCCTCATAACTGAAACTCTCCAGCCCAGGCAAAATCCTGGTAAAGCTCCTCTGCACTCTCTCTAGTGCAATCACATCCTTCCTATAATGCGGATTCCAGAACTGCACGCAATACTCTAGCTGTGACCTAATCAGCGTTTTATACAGTTCCAGCATAACCTCCTTGCTCTTATATTCTATGCCTCAGTTAATAAAGGCAAGTATCCCACATACCTTCTTAACCATCTTATCTACCTGTCCCGCTACCTTAAGGGACCTGTGGACATGCACACCAAGGTCCCTCTAGTCCTCAGTACTTCCCAGGGTCCTACCATTCATCGTGTATTCCCGTGCCTTGTTTGTCCTGCCCAAGTGCATCACCTCACACTTATCCGGATTAAATTCCACTTGCCACTGTTCAGCCCATCTGACCAGCCCTTCTATATCCTCCTGTAATCTAAGGCTAACCTCCTCACTATTTACCACCCCACCAATTTTCGTGTCATCCGCGAACTTACTGATCAGCCCTCCTTTTTTCAAGTCTAAATTATTTGTTTATATCACTCTAAATCATTTATATATACCACATAATAAAGGATAGCTTTCCATTAGCCTCCTCGATTACATGCTGTACCTGCATACTAATGTTTTGTGACTCATGCTCTAGAACACCTAGATCTCTCTGTACCTCAGAATTCTGCAGTTATTCTCCATTTAAATAACACTCTGCTTTTTAATTCTTTCTGCCAAAGTGAACAACATCACATATTCCCACATTATACTCCATCTGCCAGGTTTTTACCCACTCACTCAACTTATCTATATCTGTCTGCAAACTCCTTATGTCTTCTTCACAACATACTTTCCTTCCTATCTTTGTGTCGTCTGAAAATTTAGCTACCACACCTCTGCTCTCCTCATCTATGTCATTGATGTAAATCGTAAAAAGTTGAGGCCCCAGCCCCTGAGTACAGGGCTTCCAGTAGTGGAGACACATGTGGAACCCCACCAGTCACATCCTGCCAATCAGACAAAGACCCATTTATGCATGCTTTCTGCTTTTTGCCAGCCAGCCAATCCTCTATCCAGGCTAATATGTTACCCACTACACCATGAGCTTTTATTTTCCGCAATAACCTTTGACATGGCACCTTATCAAATCCAATCAAATCTTCTGGAAATCCAAGTACAGCACGCCTACAGGCTCCACTTTATCCACAACGCATGTTACTCCTTCAAAGAACTCTAATAAATTGGTTAAACATGATTTCCCTATCACAAAACCATGCTGATTCTTCCCGATTACCTTGTGTTTTTCTAAGCGCCTACATATAACCTCTTTAATGATCAACTCGAACATCTTCCCCATGACAGACATCAAGCTAACTGGCCGAGAGTTTCCTGTTTTCTGCCTCCTCCCCTTATTGAATGGAAGGTTTATATTTTCTACTTTTCAGTCTGATGGAACTTTTCCTAGATCCATGGAATTTTGGAAAATTAACACCAACGCATCCACTACCTCATTAGCCACCTCTTTAAAGACCCTAGGATGAAGTCCACCTGGATCCAGAGACTTGTCTGTGCACAATTCCATCAGTTTGCTCAGTACCACTTCCCCAGTAATTGTAATTTCATCAAATTCCTCTCTCCCCTCCACCTCCTGATTTATAGCTATTACTGGAATGCTTTTTATATACTCTACAATGAAGGCAGAAACAAAATATTTGTTCATTTCATCCAACATTTCTTTATTATCAACTATTAACTCCCCATTCTCACTCTCTCGATGACCAACACTCACTTTGCCTACTCTTATCCTGTTTAAAAACCTGTAGAAACTCTTGCTGTCCATTTTTACATTTCTAGCTAGCTTCCTCTCATACTCTAATTCTTTCTCCTGATTAATCTTTTAGTCAATCTCTGCCATTCATTATATTCTGACCAATCATCTGACCTGCCACTCATTGTGTAGTTATATGCTTTTTCCTTAAGCTTGATGCATCCTTTAAGTTCTTTAGTTGACCATGAATGGCGGGTCCGCCGTTTAAAACCTTTTCTTTATAGTAGGAATATATTTATCCTGAATATTCTGAAATATCCTCTTAAGTGTCTGCCACTGCTTCTCTATTGATCTATCCCTTAGCCTAGTATCCCAGTTAACTTCAGCTAGTTCAACTTTCATGCCTGCATAGTTGCCCTTATTTAAGTTTAAATTACTAGTCTCAGACCCACTCTTCTACCTTTCATACCAGATTTAAAATTCAATCATATTGTGGTCACTGCTACCTAGGGGTGTCTTTACCCTGAGGTCATTAATTAATCCTGTCATATTACGCAATACCGAGTCTAATTTAACTTGCTCTCTTGGTTCCAGAACGTGCTATTCTAAGAAACTATCTCAAAAGCATTCTATGAACTCCTCACCCAGGCTACTACAAAGAACAAAGAACAAAGAAAAGTACAGCACAGGAACAGGCCCTTCAGCCCTCCAAGCCTGCGCCAATCACATTGCCTGCCAAACTAAAACATTTTGCACTTCCGGGGTCCATATCCCTCGATTCCCATCCTATTCATGTATTTGTCAAGCTGCCTCTTAAACACCACTATCATACCTGCTTCCATCACTACTGTCAATACAGTCCTATCTAGTGGCACTTGCTTAACAATAACCTGCTCACTGATGTCCAGTTGGGTTCCGCCAGGGCCACTCAGCTCTGACCTCATTACAGCTTTGGATCTAACGTGAACAAAAGAGCTGAACTCCCGAGGTGAGGTGAGAGTGACTGTCCTTGACATCTAGACAGCATTTGACCAAGTATGGCATCAAGGAGGCCGAGCAAAACTAGAGTCAATGGGAATCAGGGAAAAACTCTCCATTGGTTAGAGTCTTATCTAGCACAAAAGAAGATGGTTGTGGTTGTTGGAGGTCAGTCATCTCAGCTCCAGGACATCACTGTAGGAGTTCCTCAGGGGTCCTTGGCCCAACCACCTTCAACTGCTTCATCAATGACCTTCCTTCCATCATAAGGTGAGAAGTAGGGATGTTCACGGATGATTGCACAATGTTCAGCACCATTCACGGCTCCTCAAGTACTTAAGCACTCCATGTCCAAATATAGCAAGACCTAGACAATATCCAGGCCTGGGTTGACAAGTGGCAAGTAAAATTTGCGCCACACAAGTGTCAGGCAATAACCATCTCCAACAAGAGAAAACCCAGCCATTGCCCCTTGATGTTCAATGGCATTACCATCATTGAATCCCCCACTATCAACATCTTGGGGGTTACTATTGACTATAAAGTGAACTGGACTAGCCATATAAATACTGTGGCTACAAAAGCAGGTCAGAGGCTAGGAATCGTGTGACGAGTAACTCACCTCCTGACTCCCAAAAGCTTGTCCACCATCTACATGGCATAAGCCAGGAGTGTAATGGAATACTCCCCACTTGCCTGGATGAGTGCAGCTCCCACAACACTCAAAGCTTGACACCATCCAGGACAAAGCAGCCCGCTTGATTGGTACCACATCTACAAACATTCATTCCCTCCACTACCGACACACAGTAGCAACAGTGTGTACCATCTACTAGATGCGCTGCAGGAATTCACCGAAGCTCCTTCAACAGCACCTTCCAAACCCACAACCACTACCATCTGGAAGGACAAGGGCAGCAGATAATTGGGAACACCACCACCTGGCAGTTCCCCTCCAAGTCACTCACCAGCCTGACTTGGAAATATATCACTGTTCCTTCACTGTCACTGTGTCAAAATCCTGGAACTCCCTTCCTAACAGCACTGTGGGTGTACCTACACCACATGGACTGCAGCAATTCAAGATGGCAGCTCAGCACCACCTTCTCATGGGCAATTAGGGATTGGCAATAAATGCTAGCCCAACTAGCGAAGTCCACATCTTGTGAACGATTTTTTTTTAATCAGATTTTTCCAGTTTATGTGTAGATTAAAGTCACCCATGATTATTGCCATCCTTTTATCATAAGCACCCATTATTTCTTCTTGTATACTTTTTCCTACATTGTAGTTATTGTTAAGGGGCCTGTAGATGACTCCCACTAGTGATTTCTTTCCCCTACTATTCCTCACCTCCACCCAAACCAATTCTACATCCTGATCTCTTGAACCAATGTCTAACTACCGCACAAATGCCATCCTCAATTAACAGTGCTACCCATCCATCTTTATCTAGCTTCCTATTTTTGAAGGTCACTTACGCCACAATATTCAGGACCCAATCCTTGCCAATCTGCAGCCACCTCTCCTTAATGGCTTACAGATCATAGTTATTTACTTTAATGTGAGCTATCAATTCATTTACTTTGTTATGAATGATACGCGCATTCAGATACAGAGTCTTGGGAAGGTGGGGAAGGGACAGCAGGGCTACCAAACTACATGGGGCAGTAGTGGGTTAACCAATTAATGGCCTCTTAAGGTCAATTGTAGGGGATCAACTGGGATTTTCCAGTCAGCTTCCAAGATTCCAGAGGCAGCAGGGCCAGTTTTGCTCTCCAGAGGCAGCCTCTGGATGGCAGACCAGGGGCTAACACTCCAGGGACGCTTGGAAGCCCTCCCTGCCTGTTTAAGTGCAGCAGCAGCCATTGGCCACCCTGTAGAGGGGCTCATCCTCCCCCCACCCATCCTTTGCTCAACAGTGCTTGTCCGGCTAAAAAGGCCATTTTTTTATTTTCAATTTTAAAATGTTAAAGGGCACCTCCATTTTGAAGTGCTCTCTCCGTCAGTTACCTGTCATGGCATCCTGCTTCTGCTTTCAAGCTGGAAGCCCTATGATAGGCTCTCCAGCTTCAAGAGCCCACCTGCCATCCTTAATTGGACAACAAACCTGCCCTAGCTCTGACCACTAATTGGCTGCTCTGGGGGAAAAATACATTGAGTGACTGTTCCACATACAATCCGAGCTTCTGAGCTGCATTTCAGCCCAGTGTTGGGGTGCAGAAGCCCACAGGAAATACCCAGCCTTTGATTTCAGTTGAAAAATTTCATTCACCCATTTCTGCAAACCAATTTAAAATTTTCTGTTAAATTCACAATGCAAATGTTTGAAATGCTTATTTCAATTACCCACATTTTTCTCAGAAAATGACAATTTTCATAATTACTTTTGCTCAACCTTGATTCCACTGGGGTAGCAATCAACTCAACGCTCCCAAAAGGACAACTTACAGAAACTGTTGCTATTCCCCATTTTGTTGTGACAAACCTATCTATTTGCAAATCTACTCAATCCTTTATTTATGTTTCTTGCAGAAGATATGTTAAGCTAATCCCTCCTCATAGACTCATAGACCAGAATATTGCCATCAGTGTGAGGGGGTGGGCCTGACACATGGATGTGCAAAATGATGCGCGATGACGCCGGGTGTGGGTTCCGATGCCATCGCGTGTCATTTCAATATTTTGTTCGGCGGGTACAGGCTGGAGGCGGCTGCACACCCACCAACCTGTCAACGCCCTAGTAAGGCCATTAAAAAACTAATTAAAGCTGTTACCAATGCTGCCCGTCCAACCTTAAGGCCAGGATTTTCCCCTTGGCAATTTGGGGGCAGGCCCGCTCGCCGAGGGGAAAATGATGTGGGATGACGTTGGGAGGAATCCCCAACGTCATCCCAGTCCCTTTAAATTTTTAGGAAGGCGGGCGAACAGCGAAATCAGCTGTCCACCCGTCGACCTGTCATTGGCCAATTGAGGCCATTGACAGGCTCATTAAGAAAATTAAAGACCTGCCCATCCAAGCTTAAGGCAGGCCAGGAGCCCCAGCGGACTCCAGATTATTCATGAAGCTTCATCCACTGGCGAGATGTAGTTTCATGTCCGTTTTTTAAACATTTAATATGTTTTATGTGTTTATTATCAACATGTCCCATCTCGTGTCACATTGTCACATGAGGGGGACATGTTAATAATTTCAATATTTATCTATTTTTACATTTTACTTACCTGTCACGAATCTCCCTGAGACAGGACTTTGCCTCAGGGAGCAGTGCGCTCTTTCGCGCACATGTGCGAAAGAGCGCACTTTGACAGATGAGGAATCCTTCCACCCCCCGCACAGGAAGCACATAGCGCTTTCTGTTGGGAAGGCTGCTGGGTGGGCCTTAATTGGCCCGCCCACTCAAAATGGCGGTGGGCCCGGTTTCGGTGGCGGGGGTCGGCTGTCCGCCCACCGCCAAGCAGGTGGGGCCCGCACACCATCTGAGAGCAAAATTCTGCCCTAAGGCTGGCGGGCAGGCGAAGAGCCCAAGCAGCCTTTGTGGTTTAAGGTTTAATAAAATAACTAAATAAATTTTGCTAATTGTACAAACATGTCCCAGCTCATGTGACACTGCCAGATTCTTTATTCAAGATTTCCGTACCAGCTTAATCTCCCTGAGGCAGCGCCATGCCTCAGGCAGATTTCTGCACTCTTTTGCGTGCATGCAAGAAAGAGCGCAGACCCTGACTCTCCCTCCTGAGCACTACTGGCCGTGCATCACACTGGGTGAGCCTTAATTAACCCACCCATGTGAAATGGTGGTGTGCAGCCGATATCGTGTGGTGATCAGCTCCATGCCTGTCCCCACCCGCTCCTGCCCAGCCCACCCAACATAGGTAAGTTTTTGGCCATAGACTCATGAGTGTTTACTGAACAGAAGGAGGCAATTGGGCCCATTGCGTCGGCACTGGTCAACAAAGATCAGACTACACTACTCCCATTTTCCAGCGCTTGGCCCATAGCCCTGGAGGCTATGACAATGCAAGGGAATATCTAAATATTTCTTAAATGTTACAAAAGTTTCTGACTCAACCACCTTTTAGGCAGTGAGTTCCAGACTCCCACCATCCTCTGGGTGAAAAAATTTCTCCTCAACTCCCCTCTTAGCCTTCTACCACTTACCTTAAATCTATGCCCCATAGTTATTGACTCCTCAACTAATGCAAAAAGTGCCTTCCTATCCATGCTATCAATGCCCCTCATAATCTTATGTGCCTCTATCAGGTCCCCTCTCAACCTTCACTGCTCCAAGGAAAACAACCCCAGCCTATCCAATCTTTCCTCATAGCTCAGACCCTCCAGCCCAGGCAGCATCCTGGTAAACATCCTCTGCATCCTCTCCATTGCAATCACATCCTTCCTATAATGTGGTGACCAGAACTGCATTCAGTACTCCAATTGTGGCCTAACCAGCGTTTTATACAATTCCAGCATAACCTTCCTGTTCTTGTATTCTATACCTCAGCTAATAAAGACAAGTATCCCACATGCCTTCTTAACCACCTTATCCACCTGCCCTGCTACCTTCAGGGATCCATGGATATGCATATCAAGGTCCGTCTGATCTTTAGTACTTTCTAGGGTCCTACAATTCATAGTGTAATCCCTTGCCTTGTTAGCCCTCCCCAAGTGCATTACCTCACACTTTTCCGGTTGAATTCCATTTGCCACTGCTTTGCCCACCTGACCAATCCATTGATATCCTCCTGCAGTTTACAGCAATCCCCCTCATGATTTCCCACCCTACCAATTTTCATATCACTCCCAAACTTCTTAATCATACATTTAAGTCCAAATCATTTATGTACACCACAAACAGCAAGGGCCCCAGCACCGAGCCCTGCGGAAACCCACTGGAAACAGACTTCCAGTCACAGAAACATCCCTCTACCATCACTCTCTGCTTCCTGCCTCTAAACCAATTTTGGATCCAATGTGCACTTTGCCTTGGATCCCATAGGTTCTTAATTTCTTGACCAGTCTGCCATGAGGGACCTTATCAAAATCCTTGCTAAAGTCCACATAGACCACATCAAATGCATTACCCTCACCAACACTTCTAGTTACCTCCTTAAAAAATTCAAACTTGTCAAACACGATCTTCCCTTAACAAATACATGCTGACTATCCCTGGTTAATCCATGCCTCTCCAATTGCAAATATATTCTGTCCCTTAGAATTCTTTCTAGTAACTTCCCCACCACCGAGGTTAGGCTGACTGGTCTGTAATTTCCTGGTCTATCCCTGCCTCCTTTTTTTAATAATGTGCCAACATTAGCAGTCCCCCAGTCCTCTGGCACCTCAACTGTGGCCGGAGATGATTTGAAAATGACTGCCAGGGCCCCTGATGTGTCTTCCCTTGCTTCACTCAACAGCCTTTTCCCTTACATTGTATTCTTGAGAATTGCTTTGATGAGTGCAAGATGAAAAGCTTCAAAAAATGTCTCTTTTTTCAGCAATACTGGGTAATGAATGTTTTTACTTTTTAGTTGGTGTAGGAAGGCAGTGCACCACAAGGATAGATGTCTTGGCTGACTAATGGCTGGGATGTGGGAACAAGTGATGTGTTAAAACCTCCAGAAATACATTTAATCACAGTTGCCAATGCTACCTGACGCTCAAACCCATCCAGTGAATTTCTCCTCTTGATTTTTCTTCCTCTCATTGTTTGACTCAGGATGGTAAAAAAAAAACCTTTGGATTTTTTCTAGGTGGGTGTGGACAGAGAATTGTTAACAAATGTGACAGCTGGAGATGTTTGTGCCATAGGCTGTCAGTAGTTATAAAGGCCCAAATGAATTTGGATCAATGTTTGAACCTCCTTTGTCATTTAATCACTCTTCTCCACCCTTTAACACAGGTTTTACCTTCTGCCCTTTCCTGCCAACCACTACGATCACTCTGCTTTGTCCCTGACTGTGTACTTGTTTAAAAACTGTTAACTCTCTGGGCAGGATTTTACCGTTGATGAGCGAGGGCGGGGCCCGCTCGCTGATGTGTAAAATGACGCGGGATGACATTGAGTGGAACTCCTGACGTCACCCCGTTCCATTTAAATTTTCAGGAAGGCAGGGGCTCAGCAAAATCAGCGGCTCACCCGCCGACCTGTCAATGGCCAATTGAGGCTATTGACAGATCAATTAAAGTCATTAGTGGACCCGCCCGTCCAACCTTAAGGTTGGCGGGCAGGCCAGGAGCCCCGGCGGGAAGTAGGAAAAACATGAAACCTCATCCACAGGCGGGATGAGGTTTCTTGTAGGGTTTTAAAAATTTTAATAAAGTTTTTTTTGAAAATTATGAACATGTCCCAACTCATGTGACATTGTCGCATGAGGGGACATGTAAGGGAATTTTTTTTTCTATTTTTAAAAGTAGAGGCGATCTCCCTGAGGCTGCACTTAGTCTCAGGGAGATGAGTGCACTCTTTCGTGTGCATGCATGAAAAAATGCACTCTCCATTTTAGGATTCCCCCCACCCGCACAGGAAGCACATAGCGCTTCTCTGCGGATGTCATGCTAGGCGGGCCTTAATTGTCCAGCCCATGTAAAATGGTGCTGCACCGCCAATCAGAAGCGCGCCTGCATGCACCCACCCATCAACTTCCCTCGCAACAGGGGGAAAATTCTGCCCCTTTCTTGTTCTGATAAAAGATTATTAAGCTGAAACGCTAACCTGTTTCTCTCTCCACAGATGCTGCCTGACCTGCTGAATATTTCATTTTCTGCTTTTATTTCTTGAATCTCTTGTTAACCCAGAAGAACATACAGTGGGCCAGAATTTTGCCTAACAATTCTCTAGCAGGTGAGTTGTCAAATCAAGTGGGGAGTCATTCCATTGGCTCCCAGCCACCCTGCTACTTCTGGAATTTCTTATCAGAAGTGAGGCCAGGAATTTCTTATAATTGTTCAAATATGTGGGGGAGCTTTGAAATGAGGTGCAACTAACAGAATTATGCAATTAGATTTAAACAGTCTATTCCTGGCATACAGTATTGTCATGGCATATGGATTTAAATTTTAAATTTAATTTTTAAATGCCTCAAAGAAAATTGTAACAGTCACATGCAATCAATTATATTTCCCAGTTTTGCGAATTCTAAAGCTTTTAACTGAAATAGTACCCCACAATACTCAGCCTGCTGATTTTGCTCTTTCTCCAAATAAGCTACCTAGTATCAGCAGGAATCCCATGGAAGCCGAACAAAATTATTTTAATGATCCCAGGAAGTCAGCTGGGGCCAAGGGCACAGGCATTGGATGAGCAGAAGCCCTGTCGCACATAAGCTGTCTATTTAGCAGCTGGACAGAAACCAGCCTTTAAGTCTCAATGTCAAAGAACAAATAGCACATGTCAGTTGATGTCAAAACATCAACTGGTACCAGTAGTGTCAGTAAGTGCCTTCAACCAGAATAAGAAATTATCTATGTATGCTGATTGGTTAAGATACACAAATTGGATTGATAATAAACTGTAACAAGCTAATACGAGCCAGCAATGCTAAAAAGGCACCAGGATTGTAATGACAATCAACATAAATAAAATTAAATGTGTTTTTAAAAGTAAAAATAGAACAATCCATCTAAACAATTAGAGCAAACTTTAACTAATAGTTAAAATCCTGGAAGGAGGTCAAAATCCTGAAACTTCCTCCCTAATAGCACTGTGGATGTGCCTACACCACATGGATTGCAGTGATTCAAGAAGGTGGCTCACAACCACCTTCTCAAGGGCAACTAGGGATTGGCAATAAATGCTGGCCCAGCCAGCGAAGCCCACATCCCGCGAACAAATAAAAAAAAAAGAATTGGAGACTGCTCTGTAACCTAGCTTAAGAACCAAACAGGATGTGCCCAGCAAAATCAATCCCCACTCCCTCACCTAACAAGGCCTTTTTTAAAAAAAATTTGAATGTAAGAGACACTAACTTAGAAATTGGTTTGTGCCAGATTGTTGGTGTGGACTGGGCACAGGGAGCAATCTCTGCTCTGGAACTGTTACGCCTGAGGCAGGCTCACTTTGAGCCTTGAGCCAAATTCAAGTGAGAGCTGACGATGGATTTTTGGGATTGGGTCTTGTAGGTTGTTTCATTACTGCAGTGGTTCTAAATGGAGCTGAACAGTGTTGAATTTTCAGCAAATATCTCATTCCTGACGTTATGATGGAGGACAGGCTGTTGATGAAGAAGCTGAAGGTGGTTGGGCCAAGGATACTTTCATGAGGAGCACCTGCAATGGTGTCCTGAAGCTGGCCTCTGACAGCCACAATCATCTTCCTTTGTGTTAGGTACAACTCCAGCCACAGGGAAAGCGGATGTCTCTTTGACTCTCACTGAGCTCGGTGGGATATCTTGGTGTCATATTTGGTCAAATGCTGTCTTAACATTGAATGCAACTACACTCAACTTCCTCTGGCATTCATCTCTTCCTTCCATATTACTGACCAAGGCCATGATCAGGCTTTGAATCATGTGATTCTGGCTTTGGTGATCGGGTGATTAGTGAGTACTTGATGGCAAGATTAATAATTCTTTCCATCACTTTACTGCTGATTGGGAGGAGGCTGAAAGGTTGAAATGTAACTGGCTGGGTCAAGTTTATCCTGTTTTTTGTGGATTGGACCTACCTGAACAAAGTACATGTTGATGGGTAGGTTTCTGTGCATTAGCTGCACTGAAAAAACTTAGCTGCACAGTTGTCATTCTGGCGCATTACCTTAGTACTACAGCCAGAACAGGGGCCCATGACCTTTGCTGTTTCACATACACTTAGCTGCTTTTTAATGTCAAATAAAGTGAACCAAATTGGCTGGACGCTGGCATTTGTGATCATGGTTAAGTCAGGAGGAGGATAAGTAGAATCATCAATTCAACACTGTTACATCCACAATTATTCCAGCTAAAATAACATTTTCAGAGGGCACTCTTTAATTGGGAGTTTGTGCTAGAGTATTTGTAATATACTAAGAAAAAGCAGCAATCAGCATATATTTCTTATATTTTATCTTTAATTTGTATAATTAGTTAACTTTCTTTTGTTATGACTCACTGGGGATACTGCGCTGTGATATCAAGCTCCACTGCTCCCCAAGCTGTGACAAATGTGAAAAAGTTTGACCAAACCAGCAGATTGACCCAATTCTACCTAACTGTTAATTTAGCTTAACAGATTATGAGCACCAGGTTTGTAAAGTTAATAAGTAAATAATTGTTTATTGAACAATCTGTCATTAACCAGTTGCAAAAGAAAGAAATATGAACTGCTAATTTCTAACTCTATAACATAAACTCTACCCCTTCTTAACTCCTCATACACACACATATAAGACACATAAGACACACAAAAAATAAACATGGATTTTAAGGGTGGGATAAAACAATTCAATAGCATCAATTTCAGAGTACCTGATTCTATGGGTTGATTTTGGTCAATGACTTACAAATTCCTTTCAGTTCTTTTTGATGACACGAAGTGATCTTCCAGCACTTTCAGTATTTAGTTCACTGGTTGTGCACTTCAATGTCTCTAGCAGTGATTTTCCCCTTTGCCTCTTGACAGGGGTTTTCAGAGAGAGAGCATGTTATAGCGATATGAGGAGAAAAAGTCTGCTAGCTATTATTGTAGAATTATTGGAATCTTGCACACATGGGAGCAAGAGGTTTGGGTCTTTTCCTTTCAGGCTAGGAGCTATTCTGCTGCCCTGCCCTCACACAAAACCTGGTCACCTGGTCAGGAGCCAATTAAAACATTGTTGTCAGGCAGCTCCCTTGGTCCAAGGCTCCTTTCTGGCATCCTGTCTTTCATGGCACACTCTGTTCCAGGACTGCAACATTGTATATATCTCTCATCCTGTTCCAGTGGACATGTAATTTTAATCAAAAGTCCAACAGAAAATAAAAAGCTATGTTCTTTACTGCAGTCCAACAGAAATAAAAAGATATGTTCCTTACACTTCAAAATGATGAGTCATCATCGTGAAGATAAAATTTTGTATCTTGACAGCAGCTACTGATTAATGACAAGAAATCTGTTAAGATCTAATGACAGGAATGTTATGGAATCAAGTTTTATCTTCTTAATGCCATCAATAGAAAGCTTGCTTGAGGTCCCATTGTATATTCCAGTTGGGCCTGGGGCTGAAGTCTGAAAAAACCACATCTGGCAGCTTCTGAAGCTTATGCAAATGTGGCATGGGAAAAACACCACGCTATTTTGTAGTCCACATACATGTTGGGCACTGGGTCAAGAGCTGGCAATCCTCCAGGACTGTCCTGGGGTCTCCAGGAATTGAAGATTCATCTCCAGGATATCACTGCAAGCAAACCACGGAGAAAAACCATCAGGGAATTCAAAGAAAATTGATTCCTTTTTCCTCCCATTTTCCTTGAACAGATTTGTATATTGGTTGGAGATGGGGTGAAGGGGTGCAGATAGGGGAAGGAAACTCTTTGATTGAGTTAATAATCATCCAAGGTAATTTACCAGTTAGCTATGGGAAGGCTGGACTTTGTGAAGGCAGACCTGTCCGGCGTCCAATTGTGGGAGGGTTTGGGGGTGGACTGCTTGTGACGAGGTCATTCATGAAACCTCCAGGAATGCATCCAACCAGAGTTGGCGACCCTAGCTGGGTCCCTAATGCCCTGTGGTAACCTGGGAAGTTGGGGCCCTCAGGTGGGCCTCCAGGTGGAAAGGCCTTCTCAAAACTTAAAAGTGAACCCTGGTTGAGTATCAAGTGCCAGGGACATTGATTGAATTATGCAGGTGTGTGTGTCAGTATGAGCACATCTGGGAACCTATTGAAGGGAGGAATATACTATGCATCCTTAACTGCCTCATGTAGGAGAAGCCAGAAAAATGGCTAAAAAGTATTGGGGATATTTAAGTTGCTCCTCTTTATAAGCAAGTCAATTTAAATTGGCAGATAGCAGCCATCCTCTGGTATTTCCCAGGCCTCCAGCCAACCTGCAAACTCCTGTATCTTCTCCTTTGCACCATTGTACCAGATGATGGTACCTTGCTAGCATCTAGAATGATTAATGCTCAAGAGGCAGGACCAGCAGGAATTCCAGCAGATGATGTTATCCCACCAGCCCTGACATTTTTCGATTGTCATTACTTCAAAGATCAGCCAGATGTTTCATCCAACTCTGGTCCCACAAGAAATTTCTGCTGCCAGATCTTCAGGGTGCACACCCAGCAATATTGGGTCATGCCCCATATGTCCCACCCTTCTAGTCAATGTCTGCCAGATTTTTTTCAAGGAATATGGTTGTCTTGAGAAAAGCTAAAACCACAGAAATTGTTGTCATGCTTTTGCATGAGAAAAACGTATCAGAAAAAGCCCAAACGATTAAAGGCACCACCCATCAGCTAAATTCCCCAGAACAGTTGATTAGCTTGCGAAACTCCAGCAGTGTGTGGAGAACACTAAATTAAGAATTATTTTAACAATTTTTTCACTTTGAATTTTTCAATAACATGAAATGAAATATCTTGTAAACTATGCATGAGTCTTCAGCTCAAGCAATTATATTCTAACATCAAACGGCTTTACATACTATATGAAAGACAGTGCATGGCTTTTGGAAATGCTTTTTGAGAACTATATCACAATCATATAATTCAGCAATTATTATCATGTAAAGTTACAGAATATTTTCATAGATCCAGAGAATTACTAATGACAAAACTTTTTTCTTTCAAACGATTTCAAACACAACCAAATTTTACCAGATGCCCATCAACAAAACTAATCAAAGTATGGATATAAGTTGCACAAAAGGAATTTAAAAATGGGAAGCATAAACCTTATAATTAAAGCTTCTCCATATACATTCACACTCAAGTCCACCACAGAAGCCATTTTTTAATCAAACTTTCTGTGATTTAAAGTAGAACCATGTAAGCAAAGTTATGTGTGACAGTCTACCTAGGGAAATTGTAGAACCATAATTGTGTCTGGTTTTTCATGTAGGATTTCATCTTTAAACCTTCATCACTTCAGAAGGCCATTAACTTCAGTCATGCAAGGCAATTCTGTCGTAGAATGAGCTTCCAAAAAGGTTTATTCACCAATATCATTCTTTACAACTGTTATGGTGCGACAGATGATGAGAGAAACTTGATCATGTGGTCACAATGGTTTTGCAATTTGTATTTTATTTCAAGATGCATGCCCTGAATTCAGAAGTAATAAGTCCACCAAGACTTCAGATTTTTTTAGAAAACTAAATTATACATTTATTAACAAAAGTCAAGATTTTAAGCACATATATAGGTCTACAAATTGCTACTATGATAACTCCTAAAACTCCTAATTAATCTAGCTTCCAGATACACCCCCATTAAGGCAACAAAAGATTTTAAACAAATCCAGGCAAGTTAACACAATACCCTGGACAGTAGAATTCAAAGTGGCTTTTCCCAGCTTCAGTTTCTGAGGACAGCAGGCTTAATGCACAACTACCGATGGCTTCTTACACTTCTGGTAGATTTTACAATGCCTTCCCTAACACATCGCCTCATTCTCCTTTATACATGTTTCTCCCTTTTGATGTAAATTCCATTGTTCCCATATGTTTTTTTAACTTTACCTTTCTCGTAATATAAATCTTTTCATGGTGTTAATATTGTCAGTAACTTTTGGGAAATATAATCACACTGCCTGGGGGCTTCTCCAGCTAGGTATAAACATCCTACCATCACTTTGAAATTCAAACTGCCCTGATTTATCTAAAAATGCAAATCCTCCTCACCTTATATTCTAAGACTTCAGCCATGTTTATGCATTTAACATTTCAAACCTAGCTTCTTTTGATGAGCCAGTCTCCAGACCAGCTGTCTCCAAATCAATTAAATCACACACACACATGCACAAACACAGATCCCACTATTAGCCTATTTATACAATAAATCACAATAAATCTCGGAAGAGTGTCCTGCAGTCAGTTCTTGTGGACAATAACAAGAGTGACATCACAAGACAGTGCGAGAGAGATCAGAACCAGCGTGAGTGCAGGGAAGCTTCAAAAAGTGACGTCAGCACAAAGGTGAGAGCCGATTGGTGACTAGTGGGTAAGTGTTTTTCTCCAGGTTAAGATAGATTAAGCTAAGAAAAGATAAAAGTGTTAGTTTTTATTTAAAGTACATAAATAATTTAACGTTTTTTACTATATTTAACTTAAAATAAGGGTTTTTTATTCAATCAGAGGCACGGCAGAGCAGCTCAGTCCCGTGTTATGTACCGCCTGCAACATGTGGGAAGTTCTAGATGCTCCCTGCGCTCTGCCCAACGATGTGTGCAGGAAGGGCCACCAGCTGCAGCTACTTGAGCTCTGAGTTTTTAGATGTGGTCACCCCACAGCTTACGGGAGTGCAGACAGAGAGGAAATGGGTGACCATCAGTCAGAAGAAAGATGTCAGGTAGGTAGTCAGGAAATCCCCACAAGAACCATTTTTCTGTGTTGGATAACAGTGAGAGTGACAGTTCTTCTGGGGGTGCAGCCATGCTCATAGCACTGTGAGTGGCTCAGCTGCACAGAGGGGAGAGGAAAAAGAGGGGAAGAGCAAGAGTGGTAGGACACTCGATAGTAAGGAGAACAGCCAAGTGTTTCTGCGGCCGTAGACGTGTCTCCAGGATGGTATGTTGCCTCCCTGGTGCCAGCATCAAAGATGTCATTGAACGGCTGCAGGGCATTCTAAAGGGGAGGGCAAACAGACAGAGATCGTGGTACATATTGGTACCAACGACATAGGTAAAAAGAGGGATGAGGTCCTGCAAGCAGAATTTAGGGAATTAGGAAGCAGATTAAAAAACAGGACCTCAAAGGTAGTAATCTCTGGATTACTTCCAGTGCTATGCGCTAGTGAGTATAAAAATAGGAGATTAATCCAGATGAATGCATGGCTGGAGAGATGGTGCAGGAGGGAGATCTTTAGATTTCTGGGACACTGGGACTGTTTCTCGGGGCGGTAGGAGCTGTACAAGGCGGACGGGTTGGACCTGAATCGGAATGGGACCAACATCCTTGCGGGGAGATTTGCTGGTGCTGTTGGAGAGGGTTTAAATTAACTTGGCCGGTGGTGGGGTGGGGAATCCTGAGAGGAGGTTCAACAGGAGGAGATGCACAGCCAAAATTAGAAGAGAGAGCAACTGAGTCTGGAAGACATAGAATTTATAGGCCAGTTAAGGCACAAGAGAGTTTGGCAAGGTTGGATGGTATATATTTTAATGCAAGGAGTCTGATGAATAAGGCAGATGAGTTGAGGGCACAAATTAGCACATGGAAGTATGATGTCATTGCTGTCACAGAGACATGGTTGGAAGAGAGGGGCAGGATTGGCAGCTCAATATTCCAGGATATAGGGTCTTCAGGTGAGACAGGGAGGAGGTAAAAGAGGCGGGATTATCACAATATTGATCAAGGAATCAATTACAGCGGTAAGGAGGGATGACATCTTAGAAGGCTCCTCAAATGAAGCCATATGGGTAGAACATAAAAACAAAAAAGGGGCAATCACATTGCTGGGAGTATACTATAGGCCCCCAAACAATCAGAGAGAAATAGAAGAACAGATATGTAGGCAAATTTCAAAGAAGTGTAAAAATAATAGGGTAGTAATAATGGGGGATTTCAACTTCCCCAACATTAACTGGGTTAGTCATAGTGTGATAGGTTTAGAGGGAGCGGAATTCTTAAAATGCATCCAGGAGAGCTTGTTAAGCCAGTACATAGAAGGTCCTGGACTTAATATTATGGAATGAAGCCGGGCAAGTGGTAGAGGTATCAGTAGGGGAGCATTTTGCGGATAGTGATCATAACTCCATTAGGTTCAAGGTTGTTATGGACAAGGACAAGGATGGGCCAGAAATCAGAGTTCTAAATTAGAGGAAGGCCGATTTTAATAAGATCAAACATGATTTGGCCAGAGTGGACTGGGAGCAGCTACTTTCAGGTAAACCTGCTTCAGAGCAGTGGGATTCATTCAAGAAGGAAATAGGAGGAGTACAGGGACAACATATTCCAGTAAAGATAAAGGATTGGACCAACAAATCCAGGGAACCCTGGATGTCAAGGGATATACAGGATTGGATAAAGGGAAAAATGGAGGCTTATTGCAGATACCAAGGGCTCAAAACAGTGAAAGCCCTAGAGGAGTATAGAATGTGTAGGGGGGAACTTAAAAAGGAAATGAGGAGCTAAATTTTCCCCCCGTTGGGAGGGGTTGTGCAGGGGCGGGCGGGAGCAAGTGCGAACCCGATTGGCGTGCTCAATCGGGTCCGCACCACCATTTGACGTGGGCGGGCCAATTAAGCCAATTAACCTCAGTGGTGGGGAAACTATTGGAAGCAATTCTGAGGGACAGAATTAATCTACACTTGGAGGGACAGGGATTAATCAAGGACAGTCAGCATGGTTTTGTTAAGGGCAGGTCATGTCTGAACAAGTTGATTGAATTTTTTAAAGAGGTGACCAGGTGTGTAGATGAGGGCAATGCATTTGACGTAGTCTGCTTGAACTTCAGCAAGGCTTTTGGTAAGGTCCCACATGGGAGACGGATAACAAAGGTAAGAGCCCATAGGATCCAAGGCAATTTGGCAAATTGGATCCAGAATTGGCTGGGTGGCAGAAAGCAGAGGGTGATGGTCGAGGGGTGTTTTTGTGACTGGATGCCTGTGTCCAGTGGGGTTTGACAGGGATCAGTGTCAAGTCCCTTGCTGTTTGTAGTATATATAAACGATATAAACTTGAATGTAGGAGAGTTGATCAGTAAATTCGCAGAAGACACGAAAATTGGTGGGGTGGTAAATAGTGAGCAGGATAGCCTTAGATTACAGGAGGATATAGAAGGGCTGGTCAGATGGGCTGATCAGTGGCAAGTGGAATTTAATCCAGATAAGTGTGAGGTGATGCACTTGGGCAAGACAAACAAGGCATGGGAATACACGGAGAACAATAGGACCCTGAAAAGTACCGAGGATCAGAGGGATCTTGGTGTGTGTCTATTGGTCCCTTAAAGTAGTAGGACAGGTAGATAAAGTGGTTAAGATGGCATATGGAATAATTGCCTTTAATAGCTGCAGCATAGAATATAAGAGCAGGAAGATTATGCTGGAACTGTATAAAATGGTGGTTAGGCCACAGCTAGAGTATTGCGTGCAGTTCTGTAATCCACATTATCAGAAGGATGTGATTGCACCAGAGAGAGTGCAGAGGAGATTTACCAGGATGTTCCCTGGGCTGGAGAGTTTCAGTTATGAGGAGAGATTGGATGGACTGGAGTTATTTTACTTGGGGCAGAGGAGATTGAGGGGGGACATTGTTGAAGTACATAAAATTATGAGGGATATAGATAGGGTAGACAGGAAGGAACTTTCCCCTTGGTGGAAGGATCAATAACCAGGGGGCATATATTTAAGGTAAGGGGCAGGAGGTTTAGAGGGGATGTGAGGAAGAATTTTTTCACCCAGAGGGTGGTGGGAATCTGGAACTCACTGCCTGAAAGGGTGGTAGAGGCAGAAACTTCATAACATTTAAGAAGTAATTGGATGTGCACTTGCGATGCCATGGCATACACGGCTATGGGCCTAGTGCTGGAAAATGGGATTAGAATAGTTAGGTACTTGTTTGACTGGCGCAGACTTGATGGGCAGAAGGGCCTTTTTCTGTGCTTGGACCTCTATGACTCTAATATTATGAGAATTATTATACTTTCATGACACAACAGCAAGCAGTTACAGCAAGTTGTTGAAGTTGTTTCAAAAAAGTGCAGCGGTATTGAGCATTTATGCAAATCCAGTTGGCTTGAGGTCAGTTCAGATGAAGCACGATCCAGGTGTGCATCACATAGCACAGGGCACGGGGAGAAGAATATTCGGAAAAGGAATTTATCAGAAAAGGAATAGCCACTCAGTTGCTACTGACTATAGTTTTTCTTGTTATTATATTGATGTTCCTACCTATGTAGTCATATCAATGGGTAAAGCAGTAAAGGCTGGGAAATAAGAATACTGATCCAAACTAGTCTTGTATACATTAAAATGGAACACCAGTTCAGACCAGTACTCTTATTTCCTCGTTTTTACAGTTTTTTTCCAATGTCTATTGTTAGCAGGTTAATTCCATTCAAACAATGTACTAAACTGTATGCCAGATATATAAAGGCTTGTCGATAGCCACATATGGGCCTGAATTTTCAGCTCAGTGGGTGGGTGTGATCGGCGGGCCCAGGAGCAGCAGGGAAATGGAACACCACCCGCGATCGGCCCCCAACTGCAATTTGACACTGGCTCGCACTGAAAAGCTCAGTGCTGCCAGGGTGAGGGTGGGAGGAGGGCAGGCGATGATGTCAATGCGGATGAAGGCGAGGGCTGACAGAAAGCTCCTTGGAGGCAGAGAGCTGCGTCAGGGAGCTGAAGACCCAAAACCCAGGAAATAAAGTTTTTAAAATCAGGAAATAAAATGTCCAAGCATCACCATCAGGCTCCTGAACATATAGATTATAAAAATGTTGTCCACAGATTTCTATTTTTATTTTATTTAATAACGGAAACCTTATCCTGCCAATGGATGAGGTTTGATGAAAAACGTGAAGGCCGCCTGGCCAATTCGCCCGTCACCAACTGTAAGGTTGGATGGGCTACATAAAATGACAGTCAATTGCGTCATTTATTGGGCTTAATTGCCCTCTTAATTGTCAATAGGCACACTTCTGACTTTTGCATGTGCCTGCCGACCAAAATATTGCACGAGCATGGGATGACATTGGGACACTCGCCTGACGTCATCTCGTGCGATTTCACACCCGATCAGTCGGGTCGCGCCCGCCCGATCAGTGTAAAATTCAGCCAAAATCTGATTATGTTATGGTTCAATAACCCAGTAATACACAATAATTATCTCACATGGGTGTGCTCAGTGATTGTGTTTCCAGATTTTCATGTCTGTTCGTAATCAATAGTATTGAGTAGGCTAGATTTTTTCAGAAATACTTCATGCAGGGCCATAAGAATAAAGCTAATTTCTTAGCATGCAGTTTTTAAGTTAATCTGATCTTAAACTGAAACACAGTACAGAAAAGAAACCAAGAAGCATTGACAAAAATACCCTATTTGGTCACAATATGTATTCCATGATGGTTTCTAAGCAAATAAAGCTGAAGTTGAAGTAGAACTAAAGGGCTGGATTTAATGCTTCTCCGCCTACAGATTTGAAGGTGGTGGGAGGTGGGGGGTGGGGGTATGTCCAGAGGGCAGTTTGCCCAACACCTACCTGCTGCCCCTGTCTCCACTGCAACTATACCAGCGGCAGGGATGACATCTAGCAGCCTGACCTTAAGTGGTCAATTACCACCCATTTAAGAACCTCAACCCACCGCTGCATGCATTTAACTGAAGGTGGGAAAGCCCATAGCAAGCAGCCAGTCCGGCAAATCTCCCTGTGCAGGTTGATGGTATGCAGGGGGTGGGTCCCTTCTTAACTTACACCCTGGGCCCATTGGAGGCCCTCCCAAGTTGCCTTCCCACCTTAGCCTCTCAAACCCTAGTCCCCAATCCCACGCCAACCCCTCTCATCGACCTCCAAATATTTACAAATTTTCAATCCATTGCAACTCACCTCCTCATCACCCAAGTGCTGTACCAGCAGTGACCATTGCTCACTCTGGTGCTACTGGTACATCAAGAGCTGCTGACCTCTGATTGGCCAGAAGGTCTCTGAGGCAGTACTTCTGTCCCTGAGGGATACAAATCCCACCTCTAGCCATTAAATGACAACAGGGCAGCCATTCTTTTCGTGGGTGGTCTCCCTCTGACTTTTAGCCAGAGGGATGGGGACCATAGCACCCCATATAATTCAGCCCAAGGGTTGCAGTAGTCATGGAATTTAACTTGTCCAACCATCAAAGAAACAGTAAACAATCAAAATAGAATGCTTAACTATATAACTGAAAAGGTAAAGTACTGCCATTTAAACTGCAGCCCAAAAGCAAAATATTGCAGATGTTGGAATTCTGGAAACAGGAAATGTTGGACATGCTCAGTGGGCTAGGGGGCAGCTGTGAAAGAAAAACTGAGGTAACATTTTGGATCAATGAGCTTTCATCAGAACTGGAGAAAGTTAAAGATGTGAGAGAAGTGGAGGAAATGGGAAGATCTATGATATGGTGGAAGACAGAAGTGATTAAATGACAAAAAGTATGATGATGAAAAGCAAGAGGGGGTGATAATGCGGCAATAAAAGGAGCAAAGGATGGGTTTAGGGAGCTGAAAATGACAAGCAGAATCATTACCAGCAAGAATTATCTGACAAAATGCTGCATGGCTATATTCTGAGAATATTGGTGAATGGTTGTTTTTCAGACTAGAGGGAAGTGTGCAGTGGCATGTTCCAGAGTTTGTTATTGGGGCCATTTCTCTTTTTGTTATGTATTAATAATCTGGTCTTAGGTATATACAATGTATAATTTCAAAGTCTGCAGATGACACAAAGCTTAGAAACGTGGTAACCAGTGAGGATAATAATAACAAACATCAGGAAAAAATGAGTAAACATGTGGTTGATGAAATTTAACACGGAGAAGTTTGACGTGATTCATTTTGGTCTGAAGAATGAGAAGAAGCAATATAAATTAAATGGTACAATTTGAAAGGTGGTATTGGAACAGTGATATCTGGGTATGTATATTCTCAAGTTTTTGAAGATGAGAGGACACGTTGAGAAAACTGTTAAAAGGAAATACCATATTCTTGACTTTAGAAATAAAGGCAGAGTACAAAAGCAAGGAAGTTATGCTAAACCTTTTTAAGACACTGGTTAGGCCCGAGCTGGAGTACCGTGGTCAAACTGGATACCAGACTTTAAGAAGGATATCAAGGTTAGAGAGGGTGTAAGAAGATAATTACGAGAATGGTCCCAGGGATTAAATAATTCAATTATGTGAAGTGACTGGAGAAGCTGGGGTTGTTCTCCTTAGAGCAGAGGAGGTTAAGCGGAGATTTGATAAAGGTGTTCAAAATCTTGATCTGTTTTGATGGAGCAAATAATGAGAAATTATTTTAAGTGGTATATGGCCAGGTAACCAGGGAACACATACTTAATTGGTAAAAGAACACAAAAAACTTTTACACAGAAAGCTGTTATGATCTGGAGTACATTGCCTGAAAGGGTGGTGGAAGCAGATTTATCAATAACTTTCAAAAGGATAAATGCTTTACAAAGAAACATTTACTGGGGTATGGAAAAAGACTGTGGGAGGGGATCTAACTGGATAGCGCTTTGAAAGTGCCACTCCAGGCACTATGTCCTAAATGGCCTCTTTCTGTGCTTCATCATTCAGTTACATAAATTTTACACCTGAAAATCATGCTTAATTAATCAGGATATCTACTCTATATTGGCTGGGATTTTGTTCTCAGTGGGAAGGAACAGCTTTTGCCATTCACCTCACTGACAGCTGCTCATGAGTTTTCATGGGCTTGTCAGCAGAGATTTCCCCTAATCCAGCAACTAATTCAGCACAGTGCCCTCAACAAGAGGTCAGTGGCATGTGTGAACAGGACAAGCAACAGTGATGCTCTTCAATAAATCAGATTGAAGAATTCTTCAAGAACTACGTTTTCATTTCCGAGACCCAAACCCACATCATGCCAATGCCTGACACGATTTTTAAAGAGTAGTGGCCAGATGTCACGTTCGCTGTCCAGTTGGGATGATGGAGGGGCAGGTAGTAGGCATGGGAGGAACATGAAGGGCTGAATTTAAAAGGGAACTGGTAGGTTGCTGAACTATTTTGCCATGGAAGAAAGAGGCGGTCAGTGGCCCAGCAGCAGAACAGGCACCTGTGCAAGTGCAACCCCACGATTCACTGATTCACCCCCTCCACCCACCAACTTGAGGTTCTTTCAGAGGCGTTAGCATGATAGCAGAGTGTTCTATTTCCAGAGAGCAGCAGGAGAAGACCAGGTAGCCAGACCAAGCAGACATGGCTGGAGGTGGCTCGGGAAGTGAGTAGCTGCAGATGTGTCAGGAAGACGTGGGTGCTGTACCAGAAGTGCTTCAGTGACCTTCTCAGGTCTGTCAAAGTGAATGCATCACTACACACACACCTCAGGCCTCCAGGTCTATTGTCAGAAATATATCCACAAGCCGGGCAGCCTGAGGTCGCACATTCCTGCTAAACATTGAAGAAATGTGTGCTCAGGAGTGTTACAGAGCTGTGGGCAAAGCTCACAACATAAATAATAGTAAAGGAGGCAATACTGAAGACTGTAACAGAGGTAGTAAGGAGGGCACTATGGCCCTAACTCTCACGTTCATAGCCTTGTAGGAGAAAGGAGCACACAATGCCTGAGAAAGGGCTCAGATGGTGATGAAGTAGCAATTCTGACAGCCATGTTGGATGTGGTCTTTGACAAAGCCAGGGTGGAAGCACATCAGGGAAGCACATCAGGGAGTGTGTGATAGGCAACTAGGAACCTGTGCAAGACAAGGCGAAATGGTCTGAGCATCTCTAGGCGACAGGGATGGAGCTACCTTCTCCCAGTTTCCTTTATGCCAAAGCATAAGCTCTAATGGTCTGCTTCAACTTTGCAAAAACTGCTGTGTACAAAGGTAATTTAGCATAATCACATTCTTATTTCTCCCATAGTGCCAGTTGTGGAGCGGCAGCCATTATTGTTGCAACATTGCTCATTCACAGACTGATAGAGTCAGAGGTGTGGGTAATAGACAAAGGTCCCTCGGCCCTTCGAAGATGCACGCGTCAAGCACCTTCCAAAGTCGCCTTATCCCATTTCCGACCACTATCCCTATGATCTTCTATGCCATGGCATCGCAACTGCACATCCAAATCCTGATTACATGTTAGGAGGGTTTCTGCGTCCACCACCCTTTCAGGCAGTGCGTCCCAGATTATTGTGTGCAAAAGTTGCTCATTACCTCACCTGTCAACCTCATGCCCCTTACCTTAAATCAATGCCACCAGGTTACTTATCCCTCTGCCAAGGGGAAAAGTTCCATTCTGTTGACCCTATCTATGCCCCTCATAATGTTACAAAGCTCAATAATGTCACCCCTCAACCTCCTCTGCTCCAGGGGAAATAACCCCAGTCTATGCTATGTCTCCTCATAAGTCAAAGTCTCCAGCCCAGCCATCATCCTGGTCAACGACCTCTCCAGTCCAATCACATCACTCCTGTGAAGCGCATATCACAACTGCACATAGAATGATAACTGTGGACTAGGCAGCCTTTTCTGCACTTGCAACATGACTTCCCTAATCCAATATTCTATTCCTCGGCTAATAAAGGCAAGTGTGGCATTTACGTTCTTAAACGACGTATGTACCTGTCCCGCTACCTTAACAGGCCCGTTGACATGCTCAGCAAGGACCCTCTGATCCTCCTTACTTTCCACGGTCCTACGGTTCCTCGTGTATTCCCGTACCTTGCTTCTTCTGCCCAAGTGCATCACCTCACACTTATCAACATAACATTCCATTTGGCATTCCTTAGGCCATCTGACCAGCCCGTCTGTATCTGCCTGTAATATTAGAGTCTCCTCCTGACTATTTGCCACCCCAACCAATATTCGTCTCCATAGGTTCTGGAAGGTTGAGCACATAATGAGCCAGGGGGAAAGAGATGAAATGTGCCTCTGTGTGCACGCTAACTGATCTTTTGTCCTTGTTGTTAATTTCAGCATCATCAGAGCCTGGCTACCAGGAGCAATTCCAGATGCCCTCTCTCACCCCTGAGGGCCCTCAAATGGCACCTGCATCACACCATTTCTGCGAGGCAGGCACCAGCGCAGATACTAGCACATCAGAGGGCATTGCAACATCGGCTAGTGTCCCGGGGCATAGTGGAGAGCGCACTTCACAATCGCTGGAGGAGCTGGCAAAGATAGAGAGTGCCAATGGTGCCAGCAGCTCGAGGGCTGTAAGGGACCAGGCACATGCTGAGTCGGGTTGTGATGATGTGCCTCTGGAGTCGTCCGCAACACAGCAACTGCAGGAAATGCGGTCAGGTGTGCGGGAGCATCTGGGAGCGTTACATGAAACTATGCTTTGCTTGGTGTCCGTGGTGCAGGAGTCCATGTGGAACATCAATGATGCAATGGACCTCATGGCAGAGCATCATACTTCCTTCATGGAGAGAGTGGCGACTCTTGTGGAGAGGGGCTTCCAGGAGAATAAGCAGTTTCTCCTGGGGTTACGCTTGGACCTGCAAGCCCTCACAGCGCCAGTGGCCACAGCTGGCCATTGCCAATGTGGGAGATGGTGTGGGTTTCAAGCTTCCTAGCTCGTTGCCCATCCATTTACGGTGAGCAGGGAGGTCCAAGGCAACCTCACGTCGGCAGAGCAGCTGCCTGTCATACCTGCGGGCTCCTCTCATGGCACTCCAGATGAGGGCAACAGCTGCTCTTCCCCTCTCCCAGTGACTGCTTCATCAGGTGAGGCTGCGACGACTGGGGGAATACCAGTTGTGGACCTGGCAGATCCTTCTCAGGAGAAGCCAGCACAGGCTCCACGGGCGAAAGGACGGCCGCCAAGGTTATCGAGGCCAACAGGACAGCAGAGTCAGCAGGCTGTCTCAGATGCCACTCCAAGCGATGGGGTGGCACCAAGACGTAGCACCCGTAAACGTAAGCATAAGGCACCTTAGACACACCATGGGTTTCTCACTGGTGCTTTTGTGTTGGCCCAAGATTAGGGAATTATTATTTGTTTATGGTTGAAAAACATTTTGGTTTGACTTTCTGTGACCTTATGATAGTGAAAATTAAAACCAGATGTGTACCATGGCTGAGGGTGGCCCCTTTGTTCTGCATTTGTATGTTTTACATACATATCATGAGTGTTTGAGTGGACATTGAAGTTTATGTCCAAAGCCCTTAGTTGCAGCTGATGAAGTGGCAGATGTAGCACTTAAGTGCTGAGTATGGAAGCACCAGGCAAGGCTGGTCCTCCTGATCCATTTGTGTGGAGCTAGCTGAAGGTTCGTTGGATTAAAGTCTCTCAGGTGTCTCTGCCTCCTTGGTGTAGTCCTGGGTCAGCGTTTAGCTCCTCAGCATTCCCCTGTGCTTCCTCATCCTCAGAAACACTGCTGGACTCATCATGTGCAGCCACATCCACCGCGTCAATGTCTTCATCGCCCACTGCGTCCCCCCTTTTCAGCGCAAGATTGTGGAGAGCGCAGCATGCAACTACTATCACTAAGACACGATCTGGGGGGAACTTGCTGTGTACTGAGCGGTCCAGGCATCGGAAGTGCATCTTGAGAAAACCTTTAGCTCTCTCCACCACAGCCCTTGTGGAGGCGTGGCTCCTATTGCAGCGCTGCTCAGCTTCTGATATTGGATGGCGGAGAGGCGTCATGAGCCACTTTCTGAGGGCATAGCCCCTGTCACCCAGCAGCCATCCATCAAGCTGAGCCAGAGCATTGAAGAGTCCCAGCACTTGGGAGTGTCTGAGGATGTAGGCATCGTGGAAGCTGCATGGGTACCCGGCACAGACTTGTAAAATCAGCATTCTGTGATCACACACTATCTGCACGTTCATGGAGTGGAAGCCCTTCCTGTTGATGAAGGCATTGGGCTCACCTGCTAGCGCTTTGATGGCCACATGTGTACAGCCTATTGCACCCTGGATGCTGGGGGAAGCCAGCAATGGGCGTGAAGCCTCTGGATCGCTGTGTCTGGCTTGCCTGGTCCCAGCAGAAGTGGATGAAGGTCAATGCACACTTGAACAGAACATCTGTCACCAGCTTGACACAAGTGTGGATAGCTGATTGGGAGACACCGCAAAGATCATCTACTGATCCCTGGAAGGAGCCAGAGGCATAGAAGTTGAGGGCAACTGTGACCTTCAGAGACGCTGGCATAGGGTCTCCGCCCTATGTTAGAAGAGTTAGAAGAGATCTCAGGGCCAATCATCTGATAGATGTAGTTGACTGTCTCCCTTGATAGTCAGAGCCTCCTTCGGCACTGCACCTCAGTAATATTGAAGTAGCTGCTTTGCCGCCTGTATATCCTGGCAGCAGGATAGTGGTGTCTTCTCCGGCCCCTTCCACCTTGGGCTATCTCTTGGCCCTGCGCCTCTTGTGCCTGCGCCTGTACTCCCAAAGGTGGCTCCCCTGGAGCTGATTGTGCACTCCAGGCCTCCTCCTTATTCTATCCCTCCCTTCCTCCTCAGAGGAGCTGCCTCCAATAGATATGTCAGAACCCATACCCAGGCTAAAGGGAGGTCTCCGGAATGCTGCAGGCCCAATAAAGATTACTGACTGCAGCGTGTTGACCTGAAGGTCCAAAGTACACAGAAAGCTGCTGGAATTTGTTCTGAACTGCTACAGATTACACAGGCAAATTTAAAAAACTTTCTGCAATAAGTACTCACAGACCAGATTGACAACACCACTGAGCCCTCTTATCGCACCTGTGGATGAGTTTTATTAAAAAGTCTTTTACCCACCTGCCCGTTGTGCCTGTGCACCAACCCGAAGATTGCACAAGTGCCTGAAAATCGGTGTCGATTGCTGATTTAAGGGCCTTAACTAACCTGTTAATTAATAGTGGGCGCGCATTGAATTTCATTGCGCGCCCGCCCAGCGAAATATCGCAATGGCGCGTGGTGATGTCAGGACGCTCGCCCGACGTCCCCGCGCGTCATTTCACGTGCTGACATGCAGGGCTCACACACCCCCCCCCCTCCCCAACACATCAAGCAGAAAATTCTGCCCAATATGTCTGAGGTGCAATGCTGAAGGAGGTGCCACCTCTCAAGGGAGACCACCACTTCCATTTCTCAGATGATTGGGCCTGAGATCAGCTCCAACTGTGTTGGGTGAAACCCCATGCCAGTGGCTCTGAAGGTCACAGCAGCCCTCAACCTCTATGCCAGCGGCTCTTTTCAGGGCTCAGTGGGGTATCTGTGTGGAGTCTCCCAATCAGCTGTCCATAGTTGTGTTAAGCTGGTGACAGAAGCTCTGTTCAGGCAGGTATTGACCTTTATTCTTTATCATATGGACGCGGCCAGCCAGGCTGAGCGAGCCAGAGGCTTTGCAATGATTGCTAGGCTCCCCCGTGTCCAAGGATCAATCGACTACACACATGTGGCCATCAAGGTGCCAGCGGGTCAGCCGGGTGCCTTTGTCAACAGGAAGGGATTCCAATCCACAAATGTGCAGATAATGTGTGCCCACAGGATGCAGATTCTGGCAAGTCTGTGGTACCCTGGCAGCTCTCATGACGCACACATCCTCAGACACTCCCTGGTGCTGAAGATCTTCAATGCGCCAACCCGACTGGATGGGTGGCTGCTGCGTGACAAGGCTATCTGTTGTAGAGGTGGCTCATGATGCCTCTCCGCTACCCAAGAACAGAGGCAGAGAAGCGTTACGAGTCATGCTTTCACAAATGTGGTTTTAGAGAGGACCATAGATCTTCTCAAGATGCGCTTTCGATGCTTGGACCTTTTAGTGGGTATACTACAATATGCACACCCCCCACCCCGTCTCCCCATTGATAATTGCTGCATGCTGTGCTTTCCACAATCTGGCACTGGCAAGGGGGGACCCACTGGAGGAAGGGAGTCTTGGCACAGCTGCACAGGCCACAGATGATGAGTCTAATCATGAGTCAGAAGAGAGCAGAGTGTGGAGAACACTGAGGCAGTGGGGGCAGACCTTTGTACACTCCATGGAGGCAGGGAGATCAGAGACATCTTGATCCAATGCTTCTTTAGCTAGGCTACCAAAGATCAGCTTCAACTGCATGCCACGGCTACCGTCTCCGTCTGAAAGGACCCTTTCATTTGAATATAAAGAACATTCAGGGCCCGTGCAATAAAGTTCAGATCCACTTACGTCCAGAATTACATACTGGCGTACCCTGCACCAATAAAATAAAAAGGTGAAGCATACTCAGGCCATGACGACAGGTCATTTTGACAATTCCAAACTATTTACATAAACTTCTCTGGTCTTCATTCCCAGACCAACATAAACCAGATAAAGTAAACATAAATGAGCATAAAATCACGCGTGACCTGTCTCTCTCTTGTGCTCCTGGTGCCTTTATCTTACACTTGCGGGTGCTACGTCTTGGTGCCCCCCACCTCGCTGGCACCAGCATTGAGACAATCTGCTGACTCTGCTGTCTTGTCGGCCTTGATGACCTTCACGGTCATTGAGTTGCCAATGGAGCCTTTGCTGGCCCTATCCAGGAGGGAGCGGCAAGTGCCACGGCTGGCAGCTCCCCCATTGTCACAGCCTCAGCAGATGCCACCATCACTGGCAGAGGGGCAGAGGAGCTGCTGCTGTCATCCAGAGCATCTTGAGAGGAGCCCGCAGAGGAGGCAGGCAGCTGCTGCGTAAACGTGAGGTCACTCTGGGCCTCCCTGCTCACCATTGATGGACAGGCACTTAGCTGCGATACTGGGTGCCTCATCCATCTCCCATGCTGGTACTGACCACCTGAGGTCAGTGCCTGAGTAAGTGCTTGCAGGTCCAAGCGCAACCCCTGGAATCCCTCATTCTGTCCCTGGAGTGGCCTCTCCATGTGAGTTGCCACTCTCCCAATGGAGGAGGCAGTGTGCTCGGCCATGAGGGTCAACGCAGCGCTCACATTCCGCATGAATTCCGCAGCTAAATGTGTGTTTCTATCAACATCCTGAGGGTTACCATTGACCAGAAACTGAACTGGACTAGCCACATAAATACTGTGACTACAAGAGCAGAGCAGACGCTGGGAATCCTACAGTGAATAACTTGCCTCCTGACTCCACCATCTACAAGGCACAAGTCAGTAGCGTGATGGAATACTCCCACTTGCCTAGGTGCATCTTCAACCACATTCAAGAAGCTTGACACCATCCAGGACAAAGCAGCCCACTTGATTGGCACACCTTTCCACAAACATTCACTCCCTCCACCACTAAAGCACAGTGACACCAGTGTGCACCATTTACAAGATGCACTGTAGGAGCTCATCAAGGCTTCTTGAACTGCACCTTCCAAACCATGACCACTACCATCCAGAAGGACAAGAGCAGCAGACAGATTGGAACATCAGCATCTGGAAGTTCTCCTTCAAGCCACTCACCATTCTGACTTGGAAATATATCGCTGTTCCTTCACTGTTGCTGGGTCAAAATCCTTGAACTCCCTTCCTAATAGCACTGAGGGTGTACCTTTACCACGTGGACTGTAGCGGTTCAAGAAGGCAGTCCACTACCACCTTCTGAAGGGCAATCAGGGATGGGCAATAAATGCTGGCCTAGCCAGCAATGCCCACATCCCATGAATAAATATATTTTTAAAAAAGAGTGCATAATGTGTGTTGCAGCAAAGTGTGCAGGGAATAGTTCGTGTTTTCAAGCAGTCAATCTTCAATATATGGTGCAGGGGAAAATCATGATAATATGGAAGGTTGACACAACATAAAAGCATGAAGGCAGCTACATAAACCTGCACGATGCACCATTGGTCATCACAGGGTAGTTCTTATTGACTTGGAGTGTACAATCACTGACAGCAAATTCTGATTTGCCGCATTATTCTGCGCATGTGTGGGCTCCAGAAGTTTCTGTAACTTTCAATGGAGTAATAATAGTGAACTCTGACAGTTCCACGAATCATTACTACAGCAAAGTCTGGGTCCATTGTGTATCTTACTTTCATGTGGTTTTATTATGCAAGCAACATATTTAAAAGTTTTCAAACAGAATACTAGTGCACAGTGAATACGGTATGTTCAGTCCCTACAGTGCAAATCTTCCTGTCACAAATGGTCAGGTAAATTTGTTTTAACGTGATTCAAAGCTGAACTGTGAATTCTTACAACACCATTGATAAAACAACATCAAGAATTTGTAAATGAACAGATGTTAAAAGACTCCTTCTCTATTATTATCCCAATTATATCCTTTTCACAGAATTTGCATTTTTAATCTCCACAATTCATTATTAGCAACTCTGCAATTATTCCTGTTATACTTTCAAAAGAACCTGTAGATCAATTACGCAGTATTCTATTTTCTGCTTTGCTCTGCAAAAGCTAGCAATTTTGGATTAATAAATAAGAGAATACACTTATGCATAGTGCAATAATAGTAATTATTATTATAAATGCAAAAACATTTAATAACTGCAACAGCAAGAAACATAGCTAGTCCCATTAAATCCTATCTTCTATTATCCATTACATTTACAAATATACCACTGAAAGGACAGCAGGGTAATCCTAACCCAACCAGCTCAATGGGAAATTGTTGAAATTGGGCACATTCACTTTATACCCCACCCAATTTAACTTACGTTGATGATGGGTTGATAAAATTTCCCCCAAAATCTTCAAGTGTAAATGATGCCAAAACTGAGACATAAATTATATTTTCTACTGCTCTAAAAGCATGAAATGTAAAGTGCAAATATATGAATACTTGGAATGCGAATTTATGAAATAAAAAGCAAGAAAATAGCAGGTTATATGTGTCATAAATTTAAAAATGTAGGAATTTTGACCATTTTAAATACAATATGGTAGAAATTGATGAATGCCAGTTTTGGCTGAAAAATACGCTTAATTATGTGGGCTAGACGAGAGTGTTAAATTATTCTGCGGCCCTTATTACAATTACATAGGTGGACTGGCAGCATTAGTCCTGCAGTTGGTAAGAGGATCATTTGCATCAAAAGCCCCTTGCTTTTTTGACACTGCAATGGAAGTCATAAGGTAAGACTGCTAACTTCGATCATACAGCATTCTCTGCTAAACCCTACACTTCATTAAGTCCCAGCAATCACCACCCTTCCCTCCCCCGAGTGCCTGCATTTTCTGCCATTTACTGAGGCACAATTAATTCCACCTTCAACTGTTTCTAATGCCACATTTTTAATCTCATACCCCAGGCCATCACCTGAAATCTCTGACCTTGATATGCACACCCTGAAACCATCTCACTTGGTGACCATAGACATTCTCCTTCCTTCTTGTTGGTAAAGCTAACAATAATAGAGAGGAGGTGAGAACATATAGAGGCAGTGCATCCATTCAGGTCCTCTCCCCACTTTAGAAACAAGTCATTCAGTTCATAGGGGTGGGACGTGTCTTTTTTTTTGGAAAAATACACTTTATGCATTAAATATCTGAAAAAACATTACAAAACATTTCTAAATGGCCATCATAAAAAGTGCAATCAGATTCAACATTTACACATGGATCACGAGGTGCTTCAATACAATCAAGAATATTACGGACATTTCAACATGGTCATTACAGACAGTCAGACGGTGCAATGGTATTGGAGTTATCAACATACATCATCTGGCACTTTGAGGTGCTTCAATACAATTATAATACATTTAGTATTCACTACATATTCATTAATTGTGAGTTGTCCAGCCCGAGGGGTCTATCCAATTCCCAGCCCCTCAGTGTATTATGGCAGAAAGGTCTTGGACAGCGACCTTTCCCCATTGCGCCTTTGCGGCGGCTGCCCCAAGATTTAGTGCTTCCCTCAGCATGTAGTCCTGGACCTTGAAATGTGCCAGTCTGCAACACTCGGTCAGGGACAACTCTTTGCACTGGAAGATCAACAAATTTCGGGCAGACCAAAGAGCATCTTTCACCGAGTTGATGATCCTTCAGCTGCATTTTATGTTTGTCTCAGTGTATATCCCTGGGAACAGCCGTAGAGCACAGAGTCCTGTGTCACAGCACTGCTCAGGATGAATCTCGCCAAAAACCACTGCATCTCTCTCCAGACTTTCTTTGCAAAGGTACATTCCACAAGGAGGTGAACAACGGTCTCTTCCCCACCACAGCCACCTCGAAGGCAACATGCAGAGGGGGTGGGACTCTTGGCGTGTTGGAAGGATCTGACAGGGAGGGCTTTTCTCACCACCAGCCAAGCTACATCTTGGTGCTTGTTGGAAAGTCCTGGTGATGAAGCATTCTGCCAAATGACTTTGACAGTCTGTTCAGGGAACCATCCGACAGATTCCACCATCTCCTTTTCCCTTAGGGCCTCTAGGACGTTATGTGCTGACCACTGCCTGATGGACTTGTGGTCAAAGGTGTTTCTCTGCATAAATTTTTCCACGAGAGACAGTGGTCCAACTACTTGGAGCATTCCGCGGCAGCGTGGCCAGACCCATACTTCGCAGCTCCGGGGACAGGTAGAACCTCAGCACATAGTGACACTTGGTGTTTACGCACCGAGGGTCTACGCACAGCTTGATGCAGCCACACACAAAGGTGGCCATCAGGATGAGGGCAATGTTGAGCACCTTCTTTCCCCCTTTATCTAGAGGCTTGTACATCGCGAACATGATCCATTTTCGACCTCCAGACAAAGCGAAAGATGGATCGGGTGATGGCCACCGCACAGGAGTGAGGAATGGGCCAGACCTGCAGCAACACCAAGAATGTCTCACACCTGATGACCAGGTTCTTACCCGCAATGAAGAGGGAGCATCGCTCCCACATGCCCAGTTTTCTTTCTACCAAAACCACTCGCTCCTTCCAATTTCTAACGTATGCCCCAGTCCCTCTGAACCATATCCCCAGCACCTTCAGGCTGTCTGACTTGACGGTGAAGGGGACAAAGGACCAGTCAGCCCAGTTCCCAAAGAACATGGCCTCACTCTTGCCATGATTTACCTTGGCTCCCGAGGCCAGTTCAATCTGGTCGCAGATGTTGATCAGTCTGCGCACCAACAGTGGATCTGAGCAGAAGACGGCAACATTGTCCATGTATAGGGAGGCTTTGACCTGAGTGCCTCCACAGCCTGGGATAATCACTCCTCTTATGCCTGGATCCTTCCTGATGGACTCAGCAAAGGGTTCTATGCAATACACAAACAGGACAGGGGAGAGGGGCAGCCCTACTTGACTCCAGATTTAATTGGAAAGCTTTCTGATTCCCACCCATTGATTAAAACTGCGCTACTGATGTTAGTGTAGAGCAGTTGGATCCAGTTGCGGATTCCCTCCCCAGACCCCATTTTGGAGAGAGCATCCACCATGTAGGTGTGCAATATTCTGTCAAAGGCCTTCTCCTGATCCAGGCTAATGAGGCAGGTGTCCACACCCCTTTCCTGTACATAGGCAATCGTATCCCTGAGTAGCACAAGGCTGTCAGAGATCTTCCTGCTGGGCACAACGCAGGTCTGGTCAGGGTGGATCACCAACTCCAGAACAGTCTTGACCCGATTGGCGATGACCTTGGACAGAATCTTAAGTCCACATTCAACAGTGAGACGGGTTGCCAATTTCTAATTTCCTCCCTTTCCCCCTTCCACATGTAGATGAGGGTGATGATGCCTTTCCTCATGGATTCTGACATGCTGCCCTCATACTCTCGTACGCTTCTAGCAGGTCTGGGCTGGGACATGTCATCAGGAGTGACCAAGCTGAGGAATGCATCCTTCAGGGTCCTTGGCTATCTTACAAACTATCCTTTCTCACTGAAATCTCACCCTCACACAATTAGCATAACAAAGTAATACTGCTCCCAGAAATCATTCATCTGAGTCTGCTTATCCTTTATATCAAAACCTAAAACCTAATCTATAACTCAGAAAGTACACATTTCTGGCATAAGAAGCTGCTCATACAGAAATTAGTGTACAAATATTTAAGATGTCCCTGGTGCACTACTTTAATGGAGAACTGAGCTCATTTAAGATCCATGCACACTAAAATCCATGCAGGCTACGTTTGGCATAGTAAAAGACAGAAAGTATCCACGACTTATTTAATTAAAACAATTTAAAACATGTAAGCTTGATTAATTCAAGAATCAATTTACTCTATAATTCAAAATCTCTAAGTCCTATTTTTACAAATCTTGAAGTGTACAATCATTATGTTAATGTGGAGTGCAAATTAACAGAAAAGGTGCTACTAAATCTGGGTTATATATGCAGATTAGCTTGAATATGAATAGACATTCCTCTTTAACTCAAACGTTGTATGTGCCTATTATAAAGGCTAAGTACCACGGTATTGCTATGTGGCAGAGCCACTCTTCAAAAGCAGTTAGCGACGGTTAATAATGATTGTAGTGGGCATACAATTAGAAAGTTAGCTTTGAGGCAAAATTACCTTCAAACAGGCAACATAAATTAAATTGAGCATCTTCAGTTCCTATTCATATGTATTTAAGAACAAATTCTTTTTGGCTTTGATTTTGACTTGTTTAAAAGATAACTTAAAAACATCAAAAGAAATGTATTACAAATAAGCATTTAGAAGGATATATTTTTATCACATTATTTCATTGAATAAAAACATTTGTAATTCTGGCCTTGATACACTGCAGATAATTAAAAGTTAAGTCTAATCTCTCCCTTTGTACCTGGTTGATTAATGTAAATAAGATGCTGTTTAACCTAAACATCCTGTATGTATACATACGTAGTGTGAATGCTCAAGTTTTAAAGCTGATGTGTTTAAATTTGGTTTTCATCTTGATCTTTTTAATAAAAAAAAATCTTTCTTGTTTACAGGTTCTTGCCAGAGCAATGAACAAATTGCAGCACTAATTATAGACAGGGCTTTTTGTGACTCTTCCTGGTAATCATGCTACAGAGATCACAAACTAATTAATGAGGATCACTCTAAATTTAGTCCTTCTTAAAAATCAAGGGCTGAATTTTACGTCCCATGGGTGAACGCATGCCCGACTGGATTTGGCATAAAATTGCGCGAGAAGACATCAGATAGGCATCCTGCATCATCCTGCACTTGTGTGATATTTCGCTCAGCAAGCGCGTGCAAAAGTTGGGAGAGCGGCCGCCGACAATTAAGAGGGCAATCAAGCCTATGAAAGGCACAATTGTCTCCGATTTTTCATGGCTTGTCTAACGTTACAGTTGGCAGACAGGCGAATTGGCCAGGCGAACTTTGTATTTTTCATCAAACCTCATGCAAGGGCTGGATGAAATTGCCGATATGAAATAAAATAAATATCTGTGGACAGCATTTTCATCACCTATATTTTCAGGTGATTTGATTGTGATGCATGAACACTTTCTTGCAGCTTTTTAAACCTTTATTTTAGCATTTTCAGGTCTATAGCTCCCTGAGGCAGTGTCTGCCTTCAGGGAGCTTTTTCACAGCTCTCACCCATGCCCACGGAAACCTCATTGCCCGCCCTCTCCCACTCCCATCCCTGCAGCACTGAGCTTTTCAGCGCGCGTTTCACACAGGCTGGGTGTTAATTGGCCAGCCAGCACGAAATCGTGTTCGGGAGCCAATTGTGGTCAGCGGTCCATTTCCCAGCCATTCCCAGGCCCTCCAATCGCCAAAGGTAATATTCAGGCCCAAGTTACAAGCTGCCACCAGGAACAATGGAGAATATGGGTATCTTAATAGGGCGAACCTTCAGTCAAATCCCTGAACATAATTGCCAGACCTTTGGTTGTTCAACAGTCCATTGTGTCATTATGATAAATCTTCCTCTAAGCTCATCAAGAGGCACATTAGCCAATCACTTGTGACATTTGCCATTTGGAACTGTCAAACCTACAAGTATTAACTTGCTAAAATGTTGAATTTTAACAAGCTAAAATGAATGCATCAGAAAATTAAAACACACTTTCACAGTTTACTGATATGTACTTGTTGTTAGTGTTTATAAAGGTCCAACACAATTGCATTTGAAATGAATCTCCTCTTAAATCAAGAACAGGTTTAGATCAGTATTAATTGCCACTTGAAGTATAGATAATCACTTAACCAAATGTGACAAATTTGTTAGCTTTTTATGACAGCTAAGATCTACTGTTATGTATTTAGTTTGATATATTAGTGTACTCAATAGTTCAAGTAACAACAACTTGCAAGTGCAAAATATTGCTCAAGAAGGTTTTCAAGGGGATTGGAGGGCAGAGAGCTACAGAAAATGACTAAAGATGCAGTGAAAGAAATAGACTTTCAGCAATGGTGGGTGTGGTGGGTGGGTGAAGATGAGGGACAGCAAGGCAGAGAGATTTAGGGAGAGAAATCCAGAGTATATGAACCCAATGGCTAAAGGTTATGCCATTATTGCTGGTGGAGCTGAGAGATTGTAATTGTACCCTCTTGTGGCCACTTGTGTACGTATGTATATAAACCAAAACTAGAATAAACTACTTTAGTTGGGCACTTGAACTTCATGTGCGTGTACCAGTCTCTGTTTGTTCTGCAATGATATCACAGTCTGGAGATGAGGATAGGATTACGGATTCTCTAGCTGAACACATTTGGTTGGGAAGCTTCCAGTGAACAGAGGAATTGAGTCTTCTTCACTGTGGACGTCCAATCCCTCTACACCTCCATCCCCCACCAGGAAGGTCTGAGGGCTCTTAGCTTCTTCCTCGAACAGAGGCCCGAACAATCCCCATCCACCACTACTCTCCTTCATCTGGCTGAACTTGTTCTCTCACTGAACAATTTCTCCTTAAACTCCTCTCAGTTCCTCGAAATAAAGGGTGTGGCTATGGGTACCCGCATGGGCCCCAATTATGCCTGTCTCTTTATGGGGTATGTGGAACATTCCTTGTTCCAGTCCTACTCTGGCTTCCTCCCACAACGCTTTCTCCAGTACATCGATGACTGCTTCGGTGCTGCTTCATGCTCTCGTCTGGACCTTAAAAAACTTATTAATTTTGCTTCCAATTTCCATCCCTCCATCATTTTCACATGGTTCATCTCTGACACTTCGCTTCCCTTCCTTGACCTCTCTGCCTCAATTTCTGGTGATAGACTGTCCACCAATATTCATTACAAGCCTACCGACTCCCACAGCTACCTTGACTACAGCTCCTCACACCCCGCTTCCTGTAAGGACTCCATCCCATTCTCTCAGTTCCTTCACCTCCATCGCATCTGTTCTGATGATGCCACTTTCAAAAACAGTTCCTCTGACATGTCCTCCTTCTTCCTTAACTGAGGTTTTCCACCCACGGTCGTTGACAGGGCCCTCAACCGTGTCTGGCCCATCTCCCGCACATCCGCCCTCACACCTTCATCTCCCTCCCAGAACCATGATAGGGTCCCCCTTGTCCTCACTTATCACCCCACCGGCCTCCGCATTCAAAGAATCATCCTCCGCCATTTCCACCAACTCCAGCGTGATGCCACCACCAAACACATCTTCCCTTCCCGGTGGCATTCCGCAGGGATCATTCCTTCCGGGACAACCTGGTCTACTTCTCCATCACCCCCTGTATCTCAAACCCCTCCCAAGGCACCTTCCCATGCAACTGCAGAAGAAGCAACACCCGCCCCTTTACTTACCCCCTCCTCATTATCCAAGGGCCCAAACACTCCTTTCAAGTGAAGCAGCGCTTCACTTGCACTTCCCTCAATTTAGTTTACTGCATTCGCTGCTCCCAATGCAGTCTCCTCTACATTGAAGAGGCCAAACGCAGACTGGGTGACCGCTTTGCGGAACACCTTCGGTCTGTCTGCAAGCATGACCCAGACCTCCCTGTTGCTTGCCATTTCAACACACCACCCTGCTCTCATGTACACATGTCCGTCCTTGGCCTGCTGCAATGTTCCAGTGAAGCTCAACGCAAACTGGAGGAACAGCACTTCATCTTCTGACTAGGCACCTTACAGCCTTCCGGACTGAATATTGAGTTCAACAACTTTAGATCATGAACTCTCTCCTCCATGCCCAACCCCTTTCCAATCCCCCTTTTTCCAATAGTTTATAAATATTTTTCTTTTCCCACCTATTTCCATTATTTTTAAATGTATTTCCATCCATTGTTTTATCTCTATCTTTTAGCCTATTTCGATCCCTTCCCCCCAACCCACCCCCACTAGAGCTATCTGCACCTTGCTCGTCCTGCTTTCTACCCTTAATGTCATCATTAGCACATATCTTAGCTAATATCCCCACCGTCAACACCTCATTTTCCTTTGTCTATGACATCTTTTGGCTATCTCCACCTATCACTGGCCCTCTATCCAGCTCTACCTGTCCCACCCCCCCTTAAACCAGCTTATATTTTACCACTTTTCTATTTATCCTTAGTTCTGATGAAGAGTCATTTGGACTCGAAACGTTAACTGTATTCCTCCCCACAGGTGCTGTTAGACCTGCTGAGTTTTCCAGGTATTTTTGTTTTTGTTGAGGAATTATGAGGTTTTTTTGCTGAGAAATAGGTTTAAAAATCTAATTTTATAGAAAAGGTTGTTTGTACTGATGGATGGGCTGACCTTTGAAGATGGCTGTATCAACAGGTATAATTGAGTGACTGGGAGAGTACAGCCATGAACAAGAATCTTTTGCTGCATATGTGAAGTGGCTCAAGATGTTTTAGACTCCTAACAATATCCTCGAACATCCTGATAATGCAATTGTTAATCAGTCAGTGGGGGAAATGAAAAGGACAATCCTTTTGTTAGAAAAAGGCCCAGAAGTTTATGAAACATTCAAGAATTTGCTCACCCCTGCTAAGCCAAAAGACATGCTGCTGTCACACATTTTGTGTAAGTTTGAGCAGCACTAAGGTCCAAGCCATTGGAGATTGCTGAAAGCTATTGGTTTGGAACAAGGAATTAGTTGCCCAGAGAGGACATTAGGGAGTTTATTGTGGCTTTGAAAAAGCTCTCCATTCATTGTAATTTTAGAGAATTTCGAGAGATAGCGTTGCTGGACATATTTGTGCCCAGTTTAAAAAGTGAATATATTCGCAGTAATTTGCTGTTTTGACATTGCTCGCCAAACTGCATTGTTCATGCACATGGCAGAACATGATTCAAGAGAAGTTAGAGATAACATTATCCAGGAGAAAGGAATGCAGGGCAGTTCAGTTGAAGTGTTTAACTCAAAGAGGTTAGTGGAGTTACAGAAAAATGATTTGCAATTAAATGAGTTACATCAGAAAGCTTATTCAGAAACCGAAGCAAAATGTATCCCAGTATGTTATTATCTTCGAGGGAATATATTAATGAGAAAGTGGCGGTCGGATCATGTCTCAGCAAATGAATGCTGGAGGGAGGTGCATCAGATTGTTATCCCATTAGGGTATAGAAATGAGATTCTGAGGATTGCTCATGAAATTCCAATGGGAGGACATTTAGAAATTAGGAAAACACAGGAAAAGATACAGAGGTATTTTTTTTTGGCCAGGATTGGGGATCTAGCCAAATTCTGTAGAACCTGTAATATATGTCAAGTAACAGGAAAAGTACAAGCAGTGATTAAGCCTGTGTCTTTAATTCCAATACCAGCAACTGAAGAACCTTTTACCAGGGTCATGATTCATTGTGTAGGACCCCTCCCCAAGACTAAAAGTGGAAATCAGTATTTATTAACAATAATGGATGTGTCTACCAGGTTTCCTGAAGCAATGCCTTTAATAAATATTACAACCAAGAAGATTGTGGAGGAGTTCATTAAATTTTTTACAAGATATGGTTTACCTAAAGAAATACAATCAGATCAGGGGTCAAATAAAGAAATACAATCAGATCAGGGGTCAAATTTCATGTCACAGCTGTTTAATGAAGTAATGAACTGTTTGGGGATAAAACAATTTAAGTCAACAGCTTATCATCCAGAGTCACAAGGAGCTTTGAAAAGATGGCATCAAACTTTAAAACTATGATAAGCGCATACTGTCAGGATTATCCACAGGATTGTGATACGGGAATTCCATTTTTGTTATTTGCTATTAGAGATGTTCCTAATGCATCGACTGGTTTTAGCCCTTTTGAACTAGTTTATGGTCATGAGGTAAGGGGACCACTGAAATTGATTCATGAGAAATTGGTGGGTCAAAATTCAGAAACTACTTTCCTGGATTACATAGCAAATTTCAGGGAAAGATTGAACAGAGCATGTGAGTTGGCTAGGGAACATTTAAAGATCTTGCAGCAATGATGAAAATGAAAGCAGATAAGAAGGCTAACTTTCACAGTTTTGTTTCTGGAGAGAAAGTATTAGTTTCGTTACCAGTACTAGGGGATTCATTAAATGCAAGCTTTAGTGGGCCTTACAGGATTGAAAAGAAATTGAGTGAATAAATTATTTAATAAATACTCCAGATAGAAGAAAATAGCAGAGGGTGTGTCATTTAAATACGCTTAAAAAGTACTTTGACAAGTAAGAGAAACAAAAAGAGGTATTAGTGATGGTGGCTGATGAGAGCGGTAGAAGTGCAGGACTCTGAAATTGATTTTCCTCTAATCATATTGGATAATGAGGGGACGCTTGAAAATTTAAATTAAACATTGAGTAATCTTCTAAGCAAGCGTCAAAGTGATTTGGAAAAGCTATTGCAGTCCCACAGACCTATTTGTGGAAATATGTTGGGAAAGACACATTTAGCTTTACATGATGTCTGTATAGAAAAGTGATCTGCAGTGAGGCAACAACCTTATAGAGTAAATCCGGCAAAATTATCACAAGTACAAAAAGAAATTGATTTCATGCTTCAAAATGATATCATTGAGTCTAATTGCAGTAACTGGAGTTCGCCTGGCACAAAAAAGCGAGACTCCACAGCAAAGTGGAAAACAGCTTAACTGAAAAATAAGCAGAAATAAATAATTTAACAGCTAAATCGAAGAACAACTTTAATTGATGTGGAAACAATCAGTCTTTTAGTGATTGGCAGTTTAATAAAGTAGAATGTTACTTTTGTCACATATGTGGATATATAATGAGACAGTGCAAAGAGAGATTTAAACAGGTTTGCAAACAACAGAAGAAACCCAAAGAAATCTACAGTGTAGAAGAGCCTGAAACAACAAATTCTGACATTTATTCATTGTTTAACATGAAAGTTGGGAAGACAGAGCCAATATTTGTTACAGTACAAGTGAATGGTAAACCAGTAAAAATAGAAGTAGACACGGGAGCTTCCACTACTGTAATTGGAGAACATACGTTCAGGTATTTAAATAATGGCGAACATCAATTAAATTTGGAATAAACATCTGCCAAGTTGAAGATGTACACAGGTGAAGAAATCCAAGTAAAAAGTATCAGCAGAGTAACAGTCCATTATAGAAACCAATCGGCACAGCTACCCTTGATGGTAGTGGCAGGCGGAGGGCCAAGCCACCTTGGGCAAGATTGGTTAAAAGAGATTAAATTAAACTGGACCGACATCTTCCAGTTGAGAGCAAGTGGGCTACCAGAGCTGTTAAAAAGTATGCCACTGTCTTCAAAGATGAACTGGGAAAAATGCAAGGTCTGCAAGCCAAGATTTATGTGGGTCCAGAAGCAATCCCATACTTCATGAAAGCAAGACTGGTGCCATACACCCTGAGAGAGAAGATTGACGTTAAGCTGAACTGGCTGGAGAGGTTGGGTGTCATAAAAATGGTTCAGTTCTCGGAATGGACAGCACCCATAGTCCCTGTCCTTAAACCAGACCAAAGCATCCGAGTTTGTGGGGACTATAAACTAACGGTCAACAGTGCAGCCAAGTTGGACAGGTACCCCCATTCCAAAAATCGAAGACCCATATGCCAAACTAGTAGGACGGATAAGGTACACAAAGCTTGACAGGAGTCATGCATATCAGCAATTAGAGTTGGATGATGCCTCCTGGGAATTCATCACAATTAATGCCCACAAAGGGTTATACCAATATACACGCTTGCCTTTCGATGTTTCCTCAGCCTGTGCCATCTTTCAGAGAACAATGGAAAGCTTACTGCATGGACTACGCCAGTTTGTAGTCTACTTAGATGATGTGCTGATAACCAGATTCACTGAAAACGAACATTTAGCTAACCTAGAGGAAGCCCTAAAACACTTTTTACAAGCAGGAGTGGGACTGAAAAGGAAAAATGCACGTTTCAAGCAAAGGAATAATCTATTTGGGTCACCAGGTAGATTCTCAGGGGTCGCACCCAACTGAAGAGAAGGTTAAAGCAATAAGAGAGGCACTTGCACCCAAGAAAACCTCTGAACTTAAATCATTTTTAGGAATGATAAATTATAATGGGTGATTTTTACCTAATTTATCTATAGTTCTGGCCCCTCTGCATTCTCTGCTAAGAAAGCACCAACGTTAGCCTTGGGACACACCCCAAAATGAAGCTTTCATGAAAGTGAAACAGCTGTTGCACTCATCCAATCTGTGAGTGCATAATGACCAGATGAAAGACTTGATCTGACATGCGATGGGTCTCCTTTTGGACTGGGAGCAGTACTATCTCATAGAATGGATGATGGCACATAGCTGCCAATAGGCTATGTATCCAAGATGCTTACCACAGCTGAAAAAGGATATTCTCAGATTGAAAAGCAAGGTCAGTCGATCACTTTTAGACTAAAAAAAAATCACCAAAACATGCATGGCCAGCATTTCATGATTGTATCAGACCACAAACCACTATTGGGTTTATTTAGCAAGGAAAAGGCTATACCACCCATAGCTTCAGTAAGAATACAACGATGGGTCCTAATTTTGGCAGCTTATGAATACACCTTTGTGCATAGGCCTGACATTCACATCACAAATGCCGATGCCCTGAGTCACCTGCCCTTACAAGAGAATGACAAACATATCCCAATTCCACTGGAACTCCTTTTAATGTTAAATTTTCTAGATTACTCACCAGTATGTGCCAGACAGATCTGAGGCTGGCTGAGTCGGGACCCAGTCCTATCTCAAGTGTGAGACCAAGTATTACATGGTTTGTCCCAGGAGCCAGTCTCCGATGATATGAAACCAAAGACAAGAAATGAGCAGTCAAGATGGCATTCTATTGTGGGGTGCGCAGGTAATAGTTCCTCCAAAGGGAAGGGAGCTACTTTTAGTCCAACTACACAATGCCCATCCAGTGATCTCCTGAATGAAGACCATAGCGCATAGCTACCTATGGTGGCCGGAGATGGATGGCAATATTGAAAATGTGGTAAAGCACTGTGTGCAATGTCAGCAGCTGCAAAAGTTGACGGTGGCAGCTCTATTGCACCCATTGGAATGATCTGGTAGACCCTGGGGGCAGTTACACATCGACTACGTCAGACCCTTACTTGGAACCATATTTCTATTGATTATAGATGCCAATTCCAAGTGACTAGATTTTTATGAGGTGAAGTCACCAATGTCAGGCGCTATAATAGACAAACTACGCCAGAGCTTCACCATCCATGGACTACCAGAAGTAGTTGTATCCGATAACAGCACTGCATTCATGAATGCTGAGTTCCAACGATTTATCAACCTCAAGGGTATCACCCATGCAAAGACTGCACCTTACTATCTGTCATCAAATGGACTGGTGGAAAGGGCAGTTCAAATTTTAAGATGGGCATGAAGAAGTTAAAGGTGATTCGTTGGAGACCAAATTTGCACACTTTTATTTTCATCACAAAACAAACCCCCCACACAATGACAGGAGCTTAACCTGCAGAGTTGTTGATGAGACACCATCTTAGGACAGGACTGAGCCTAATATTTCCAAATTTTGAGGGGAAGGTGGAGAAGGGTCAAGGAAACCAAAAGGCTACACATGACTTGCATAGTCGTGAGAAACAATTTACTGTTGGAGAAGCAGTATATGTAAAGAATTTCAGCAGAGGACAGAAGTGGTTACCGGGTAAAGTAAGTTCAGTGGCCAGACCATTATCATACCAGGTGGAAGTGGAAGGCCAGATCACCTGTAAGCATGTGGACCATTTAAGAAAAAGAGAGATACCACAACAAGATATGGTTCTACCTATAATCATTACTGAAACAGTGTTTCCTGTTGAAGTTGCTCAACCAAGGGCTGATGTGTCCACTGTCTCTATCAGAGTGGAAGACACCGAATTGCAAGTGCCCACTGAAGTACCTGATGTTCATGCATGTCCAGAGAATGTGGTTCCTGAAAAAGAATCTGAAGTCATAGAGCTGTGACATTCTGCATAAATCAGGAAACCACCTGAAAGACTGAACTTGTAAATTTCAAGGCCTGTTTAAATATTATTACATCATGCGCTGAATATACTTTAAATACAATATGTGCAGCAAAGTTAAAGGGGAAGGAATGTACTAATTATGGTTTTGCTAAATGCTGGACTGTACCTTTAAGAATAGTCCTGTGAGGTAAGATCACATGATCTGTGTAAACCAATGTGTTAGCAGCACGGGCTACCTCCACAGTCAGTGAGGAGATGCAATTGAAAGCGCACATGTAGTTGCTGCTGGCTGTATTGTAAACAAACATAATGGTTCCATTTAGAAAGTTGTCTGCACATCAACTCTATTACAAGTAGGCGACATGGCCCCATTACAACAGCTGCCTTACCCTGGCAGCATTTATGAGATCATTCATCCTCTTCCTGCACTGGATGGCGAACTTCTTCTGTGCAGCGTTGGTACTGACCACCGCTGCCACTGCCTCCCAAGCCAGATTGATGATATTCCCGTGACCATAGCAGGGGTACAGTACATCATGGCAGGCCTCCATGGCATCCAAAAGGTGTTCCAGGGATGCTTCACTGAACCAGAGTGCTGCAGTCTTCTTGCCTTTCGGGAGCATGTCTTCTTTGTAGCAGTTCTGGGCTGGAGGCATTGAGAGGTGTGCGTGTTGTTGCACTTTAAATATGAAACCTGGTGTCAGGAAGTGGCGTGGCGGGCAAATGAGAGCCCGCCCACCATCAAAATGACATGTTTCCCAGGAATGCATAATTAACGAGGTGAGAGTGGGATGGTACGGCATGAAAAGCCGTCATTGCGACCAGAGGGTAAAACATTATTTTTTCTGCCCACTACTGCACTTAGTGAAACAATTCTGCCCAAAGAGTCTAGCAAGAAGCTATCTTTGGTGACCAGGGTTAGATAAGAACATAGAAGACACAGTGAAGCAGTGTAGAGTATGTCAAGCAGTGGAAAAGAAGTTGCCATCAGTATCCTTGCAATCATGGAAATTGCCAGCTAGAGTGCAACAGAGGCTGCACATAGATTTTTGCAGAATTTGTGACAGATAGTCATTTGAAGTGGGTTGTGGAGTTCCCGATGAATGGAACAGCAACTAGTAAAGCGCTGGATATTTTGCGTAGTTTGTTTGCTGCCTATAGGTCCCTGGAAGAAATTGTGTCTGACAAAGTACCTCCATTTTGTTCAGAAGAGTTTGCAAAATTCATAAAAATGAACAGGGTAAAACACACTAGAGCTCTACCGTATCACCCTGCAACAGAGTACAGAAAATCAATTGTTGAAGATAATGCTAGATAAAAATTGGAAGATAGTTAAGTTGTCATTAAATCACAAATTGGAAGTTGTTGTGTTTACTTATTGTAACACACCTCACACTACTACTGGCAGAATGTCAGCTGGATTGTTTCTTAGAAGAAAGCCTAGTATGAGGTTTTCATTGCTGAAGGCACGTTTAGCATATTCAGCAGAAGAAAAGCAATCCAGGCAGAAAGAGAGTCATGCTAAGGGTTGGGAGACAGAAGTCCGAAGTTGAACCAGAAGGTTAAGGTGAAAGAACATCATCATAAATGGTTGAAGTGGCAGCAAGGAAGAGCCATGAAATTTGTAGTCCTCGCACATATTTGGTCAAGATGTTTTATAATGGAAAGGTTAGGTTTGTATCATATAGATCATGTTCTATCGTCTGAGATTCATAAAGAAGAAGAGGGTTGTGAAGAATCAAATGACTCTGATGAACTGGATAGTTGGGATACAAGTAGAGTAGCAATAGTTACTCCAACATAAGTTGTGCCCGAAACCAGTTCAAATCCGAATCAGAGTCAGAAAGACGTGCCTGATGAAGTGAAAATTTCAATTGAAAGGTCAAGGGTGAAATCAGTCTTTGCTGGAGAAAACCTGTCCTCAGATTCAGGCCCAGATAGGTCCAGGTCCTTTCCCAAGTCCTGAAAGGTTTGGTCAAGAAAGGAAGTAGGTATCCTCTTGGAATAGAAAACCAGTGGCTAAGTTGGTGTTGTAAATAAATGAGAAAACAAGAAATTGTTAGAATCATATCTCTCAAGACTAAATTTTTCTCTTACAAAATGGAAGGACATGGCATGATCTGGATATTTGGATGTTAACCTGGGATTTTTTTTAAAGAAGGCCATAAGTTCACCATAGAACTGTCAGAAAGTAGGCATCTTCCAAGAAATCATCTGATCTTTATGGTACTTAAGGAAGATCTGGTTGTTTGTTTTGAACTGCAATCACTTTAATTGGTGGAAGAAAAAAACTGTAAGGAAGGTTGATAACTTGCTGGAAATCACATGGGTGAGAGGAAAAAAACTTAAGTTGCGAACCTCATTCTTTTGAAGGCAGTTTTGTCGGGGAACAAGCTGAGGAAGGAAGGCCACCCTAACTGCCTCCTTCTCTCTACCTTGCTTAAAATTGTGTGTGGTTATCAACCTGGAGCCAGAGAACCCTCATCTGAAAGTAACTAGTCTGTAATTTGGACCTGCAAAGCTGAGACCAGTTGTGAGAACTTCCAGATGTCCACCGGGAACAGTATCCCGTCTTCGCATGAGGGAACTCCAGATTGACGGCTTCGACACTCTGCGGAATTTATCCTTTATTTTTATAATGCCTATCCTCCAAAGCTCATCTCTGCAGAGAGACTCTATCTGTTTGCCCTTTGTTTGTCTTCTGTGTGTTCGTGTATGTGCTGGGGGGGAATTCTCTAGGAAGAGATAAATAGTTATACTTCCTGATTACTTGTGTGTTAACCAGTACTTACAACTTGTTAAAAGAAGTTTGTTTTAAAACAAATTCATCAATCTGAGTTTTTTGAAAGGAGCTGGTCAGAGTTCCCTTTCTTCTGGGTACCAGGACTATAGGTACACAATTGGCCATTTCAGTGAGAAAATTAAACATTTAAATTAATGATATGGCCTGTGGAGGAGTAGGTCTTGATAATTGATGCATTCCTTCCATTCCGGTCAAAACAAAATATATATAAGTTCTACAGAATTTGAATTTTGTGTAAATTTTTCATGAAGGACGGAGGAGTGTAATAGCACTCTCTTGTGGCCATTTGTGTATGCATGTATGTGTATAAACCAAAACTGGATTAAACTAATTTAATTGGGTACTTGAACTCCAAGTGCATGCACCAGTCTCTTTTTGTCCTGCAAGGATATCACAGAGATGGGTTGCACAGTATGCTAGAATCAGAAGAATAAAGGCTCTATGTTAGAACATAGGGCCGGAGAAAGTTACAGAGATAGAATAGGGATAAGGTTGTGGCAGGGTTAGAAACCAGAGTTGAGAATTTTGAAGTTGAAATGCTGGGAAATGAGGTGTCAATGATCAGAGGTGATAGTTCTGCCGGACTTAATACAGGATAAAGTTCTGGATGACTTACTTACTTAGGAAATGGTCAAGGAGACTACAAATCAAGCTTTGAGATAACAAATATTTGGATGCTTGTTTCAAAGCAATGGGAGGAAGCAGAAACACACACAACTGACTTTTCTGAAATAGTCAAAAATGATGGTTTAATTGTCAGTTCTTGTCTGATTACAGTGCTGTGAAGGGCCACGAGATGTTTTTCTATGTGAAACCCACTAAGTAAATATAGGTTGTTGTTGTTGACTTGGAGCTTATAGTTTATCTGGGGTCCAATAGGACACTAAATCAATGCAACCTGACAGGACGAAGAAAGAGATTTATGACTAAGATGTGAAAGTTTTGATATGAGCCAAGACAGATGGTTTTAGTTTTGCCAATGATTAGCTGAAGGAATTTCTGGCTCAACCAGGTTTCAATGTCGAACAATAGCCAGACAACACAGCAGCTTTTGTGGAGTTGAAGTTGGTAAAGAAGAGATAAACTAGGATGTTTTCAGCATGCCTATGGATGCTGACCCCAAGTAGGTATATGCTATCATTCAGGGATAATCTATAGGATAGGACTAAGAATGAACCCCAAACCAGAGTTGACCCTGCAGGCTTGGGAATGAAAGCAATTGGATGAGATACACTGACTACATTGGGAAAGATAGACATGGAAGCTTGCCATGAAGGAACATGATATAGGACACGGAATGAAAGAGGCTGGAGCAATATAACTTGTAAGCCATGGAGATAATGTGCAGGTGAGGAAGTTTAGCATGCAACAACAGCAATCATACAAGATACAATCATTTCAAGTTGGTTATCTGCATTCATGTCCAAGTGTGTTGTATCTGTTTATTCACAGGAACTATCTTTAAAGTGTGTCAAAAGTTAGAGCCTGCTAACAAGAAAGTTATACGGCATTTTTTTACAGATCCGATTATAACCCTTTATGTGCAAGTGAATGGGTTTTGAGTGAATTAAAATCTTGCCACTTCTTAATACACAATCATCACATCACAAGCTACAATCTGTTAAAGAATAATGGACCCGCAGATATAGATCAAGAGCCACTCGGTTCACTTCAGAAAATTAGCTGCCAGCATCTCGTCTTTCTCTTGCCACAGACTGACAACCTCATTGATAGCATCCATGAGGCTGTTAAGGTACCTAACTACAATTCCCTAGCATATGGGAATTGCAAAGGATTTCTTTCCATTATTGTTCAAATGGTCTTAAGTCATCATGACAGAACATAAGGACCCTACTCTATCATCATAAGAAAAACATTTGCATTTGTCTTGAATGCAAAATTTTGCTATTCATAAAGAGGACTCCATGTAGCCAAGAACATTGGAAGGCAAGCCTGCATCATCACCTGCAGATGAGGGACAAGAAAAGGAAACAGCAAAGGAGGAATGGTTCGCATTGCTAGCCAGGTAGAATGATAATTCAATGAGTGATAAACAGAAATTTCAGAGAGAAGCAGATCTTCAATCCCTAAAAGTCCTATGATCTTCTTGGTACTACACTTACCTTGTACCAACATGTTCGTCCAAATCCACTGATTCCACCCCATCTGTCTTCACCAGCATTCCTAAACGTTTGATCCCAGAAATAACATTGAAATAACCTTTCTGGCCAATAAATCAGGACCAGAAGGATCATTTGATTTATTTTCCTGCTCCATATGTTTGTTTCTGCCTCACTATTTGGCCTCAGATGACACTGTAGGGTGTGTATTGCCTAATTCCTAATCTCTTGCTTTGTATAAATGGGACTGGAGAATTGCAAACATTACGCCCTTGTTCAAAAAAGGTTATAAGGATAAGCCCAGCAATTACAGACCAGTCAGTTTAACTTCAGTGGTGGGCAAAATTCTAGAAACAATTATTCAGGATAGAATTAGCAGTCACATGGAAAAATATGGGTTGATAAGGAACAACCAGCATGGATTTCTAAAAGGAAACCGTGTTTAACTAAATTTTTTGAAGAGGTAACAGGAAAGGTTGATGAGGGTAATGCAGTTGATGTGGTGTACATGGACTTTCAAAAGGCATTTGATACAGTGCCACACAACAGACTTGTGAGAAAAGTTATTGCTCGTGGAATAAAAGGGACAGTAGCAATGTGGATACAAAATTGGCTGAAAAATAGAAAGTAGAGGATAATGATAAATGGATATTTTTTGGGCTGGAGGAAGGTTTGTTTTGGAGTTCTCCATGGGGTCGATATTGGGACCCTTGCTGTTCCAGATATATGTTAATGATCTAGATCTTAGTGTGCAGAGGACAATTTCAAAGTTTGCAGATAATACGAAGCTTGAGAGTGTTGTAAACTGCAAGAAGGCAGTGTAAAAGTTCAAAAGGACATAGACAAGTTGGTGGAGTGGGCAGATAGGTGGCAGATGAAGTTCAATGCGGAGAAGTATGAGATGATGCATTTTGGTAGGAAGAACATGGATAGACAATATAAGGGGTGAAATTTTGAAGGGGGTGCAGGAGCAGAAAGACCTGGGTGTATATGTGCATAAATCATTGAAGGTGGCAGGACAGGTAGGGAGAGCAGTTAATAAAGCATATAGTATCCTGGGCTTTATTAATAGGAGCATGGAGTACAACAGCAAGAAATTTATGCCGAATTTATATAAGACACTTGTTAAACCTCAGCTGGAGTATTGTGTACAGTTCTGGCTGCCACATTATAGGGAGGATATGAACACATTGGAGAGAGTGCAAAAGAGGTTTACAAGAATGGTTCCAGGGATGAGAAACTTCAGTTACAAAGATAGATTGGAGAGGTTGGGACTGTTGTCCTTGCAGAGAATAATGCTGAGGAGATTTGATAGAGATGTTCAAAATCATGAGGGGGCTGGACAGAGTAGATAGGGAGAAGCTGTTCCCAGTCATAAAAGGATCAAGAACAAGAGAGCACAGATTTAAAGTGATTTGCAAAAGAAGAAGATGTGACATGAGAAAAACATTTTCATGCAATGTGTGATTCGGGTCTGGAATGCACTGCTTGGAGGAAGTGTGGTGGAGGCAGGTTCAATCGAGGCATTCAAGAGGGCATTATATGATTATTTGAATAAAAACAATGTGCAGGAGTGCGGGGAAAAGGCAGGGCAATGGCAATAGATCATAATGCTCATTTAGAGAGTCGGTGAAGACACAATTGGCCAAATGGCCTCCTTCTGTGCCACTAAGATTCTGTGATAAGTGCCACCTCAATGGAATGAACAGGTGTGGTGGCACCATGTTGCTGCTCAGTGGGCACCTTATGATTGGATGTGACAAATGCCCTGCTCCTGTTGAGAAAATATTCTTGCCACTACTGCATGCACCTCAATGTACATGCTGGCTGGATTGGGGTGGTAAGAAATCAAAAATTACCTTGATAAGATTTGGCTGAATTTTATGTCTCAGTTACAGACTTGCCTTACAGAAAGAGTTATTGGAATATTTTCCATTATGCTTCTCAGGATAGATCATTTGCACCTTCTTTTGTTTCTTTTGGGTGTCTTTCATTTCTTTAATGTTGTTTTATTGGCTGGCTGAATTTTGCTTTTCTTTTAAGTAGGTTGCATATCTTTCTAAACAATCCCTTGCTGTGCTTAAAGTATCTTTTAATTTGCACTTGTGTTCCTCTGTCTCATTTTCCTGAATTAAAATGCTTGTTTATCGTTTGATTTTCAGTTCTGAAGAAAGGCCCTATCCAAAATATCACCATGTGTTTTCGATTCACAGATGCTGAACAACTTGCTGGACAGCTGGGGGGGGTGGGGCCCGCTCGCCAACGTGTAAAATGACGCGCGGTGACATTGGGCGTGCGTCCCGATGTCACCACACGTCATTAGTTTTTCAGTTCGGCAGGTGCATAGCCAAGTCGGCTGCGTGCCCGCCGACCTGTCAAAGGCCACTTAAGGCCTTTAAAAAAGTAATTAACCCAATCAATGGACCTGCCCGTCCAACTGTAAGGTTGGCGGGCAGGCGAAGAGCCCAGGCGACCTTCAGAAGAAACATGAAACCTCATTCGCGGGCGGGATGAGGTTTCATGAGGGATTTAAAATGTAAATAAAATTTTAAATAAAAGTAATTGACGTATCCCTGCTCATGTGACAGTGTCACATGAGGGGACATGTCAGAGATATTTTTTTCTCCCTTTAATAAAGTTTTCAAACCTGGGCTGAGCTTCCTGAGGCAGCACCTTGCCTCAAGGAGATCTGTGCGCGCGTGCGCGAAAGAGCACATTCCCAGCTCAGGGAATCCCCCCCACCGCCCGCACAGGAAGCACACAGCGTGGGCCTTAATTAGCCCACCCATGTAAAATGGCAGTGTGTCCCCAACTGGGGGCGCCGATCGGAAATCTGCCCGCCCACACCTGCTCCTGCACAACCACCCCTACGGGGGGGAAAATGCTACCTGCTGTGTTTTTCCAGCAATTCGTCTTTCTGTTTTAAATTTCCAGCATTTGAAGATTTTTGATTTTTATCTGAAAGAAAAAATGTCCAGCTATGTACTGGGTATCCTTATGATCCATTGATATATATTATGCAACTTACACTGGCTAACTTTGTGCTGCCAGGTTATATCTATGATTGTGGCACACAGTCCAATGCTAAATGCATTGTTGAGTGGCTGCATGTTCTGCATGAACTCAGGTCATGCGAGTCTAGCACCAATTAAAGCTAGTCTGCACTTTTTAAAGCCAATCTGCACCTCTTAAAGGGGAGGCGTATTCTGGTTGCAGCAGATGTTGGAAGTAGCTTGGAAAATCTTTTTGAGAAGGAAGAAAATGAAGCAATGGAGCAGCAGGCCAGAAAGGATTCCTAGGATCTTAGATACCAAAATGGAGGCCTCAGCCATGGAATTGGAAAGCTCATTGCTCATATTTCCACAGGGATCCAGTGGGCCCTCATTTAGAAGGGAATGGGGACAGATAACCACAAAGGTCAATGCCAAGACTCCAATCCTGAGCATCTGAATATAGTGCTGGAAATCATTCAATTACTTCATATGAATGGTCAGGGTCAGTGTCATTTCATTTCCTACCAACTGTACTGTAAACCTCACACACTGCTCAGTGCATCAACTGCATCACTGATCTATCAGCAATCTCTAGCAAACATGACTCATGTCTGACATTCATATGCTCCAGGTCATCCTCATGCAATTACCATTGCTTCAAGCCTCACAACCATATCTTGCCGTTTCCATATATTTCCAGTTATTCAACTATGACAAACACATCGCACAAACCAATTGCAATATATCCAATGACACCCTTTCTTCCTTGCAAGGGGAAAGTGGCATAGGAGGCAGCAGCAAAGAATCCTTGCGGGACAGACACAGCTGCATATCCTCACTCTCTTGGAGGGAATCGTGCTCAGAGTTATTGACGTGGCCATCGCCGAGGCTGTCCAGGATCAGAATATGTTCCTGTCTTATGCATCTTCCCAAACTCTACTTCACCCACAACCTGTAAGCTACACAGGCCTCTGTACAGTCGACAACTGACCCTAGTCTTAGGCCATGTGTCTCTTTACAACACATTGTGGGCGGTTTCCCAGTCCCACATTAACCCTTGCTATGCCAGGTACCCTTATACTATACTTACAACCAAGACTTTAGCCAATGTATTTACATTGCAATCATGCTATCCTTTCTCCCCTACTCAAGTCTCTGACTTTATAAATTCAGATGATTTGGAGGCTTGACAATTCTTCCAGGTTTCATTCTGGTCACATTCAGAGGAGTGGTAGGCTCTGTTGATTTGGGCAGCCTTTGTTCATTCGGAGTTTGAGTTGTAGTCTGTGTTTCTGACACTTGGTTGTCTTCTTCTGAGACGCTTTTTCTGCTCTTTGGAGTTCAACTTCTCTTTGTCAACTCTCCATCTGCTTTGCTCGGGGACCACAGCTTGTCCCATTCTTTCCAGAGAGAATGTTCACTCTGTTCATGCATGGTATGAACTTGGTTTTACTTTTTCTGTGCGGTCCGCCGTGATCTTTGTGGGAGTTGAAGGTGTCTCTCTCTGTTTGGATGTTCCACGTGAGTGGGCTCACCTTGCAGCCTAGCTTTTGTTGCTACACTGTGTTCTTCCCTGTGTCTCCATGCCTCACTGAGGTGTGCTCTTGCGAGTTTATGGTCAGTAGTTCCTTGCTCTAACATCATACTGCAGCTTTGCATGTTGGCTGGAGGTTGCAATGCCTGTACTGTGGCATTTACAGGTAGTGTGACAGCAACCATTGGAGTCTGGGGTTGGGCTCAGTCTTCTGTTGCTGGTCATTTTTCTGTGTGTCTTCCACTTGAGGTACAGTGGTAATTATCTGAAGGTTTGGCTGATCTGACCAAAAAGGAGCTTCTGCTGCCTGAAAAGAAATTGAACAAACAGGCTCTGTAAAGAATGGATAACATTCAGAGATGAAGTCTCAGTCGAGAGTCTCTTTACTGGTGGGCCTCTCTGGAACTTGTGGTTCCATGTAGTTGACCACAGAGAGTGTCTTGACATCTTCTGCCATTTTAAGAAGGTTAAGGGCAACGCAAGCATCTCTGCTCAAGAGAGAAAAAGATTGGTTTCGAATGACCCACATGACTTTGAACATCTGCTTGCTGCCATACTTTAGTGCTTCTAGGATCATGCCTATGATCAGAAGTCAAATTCCCCCAGGCCCATAGAGTGGTTTTTCTGTAGTTTGTAGCCAAAGGTCTCTCAGCCATGGTTCCTTATCCAAGAGGACCATTACACCGACTCCCAAGTCCAATTTGAAGTTGGTGACTGTTTACTGAGATGTCCATATTCCAAAAAGAGAATTCAAGATTCTTGACTCACTCAAGAAGCACAGTTGGGTCTCTTTCTGGTGTGGTGCCTCAATCTCATGGATTGTTTTGGGATCCTCCACCTGCCCGGGTGCCTTAACTTTGCATGGCTTTCCAAAGTGTCCCAGACAGTTGAAGTTGAACACTGCAACGAGATTGATGGACATTGCTCTTGCCTGTGTGGTTATTTGGCCCCACAGCACTGACATGGTCTCCCACCCTCTTGTGATCAGTTTGGATATTGCCTTCTTTGGTATGGAGTCTCTCTGCCCCTTTGTTGCATTACTAGCTGGACAGTTTTGGGGTTGCTCTGTACCAGGGCTTGCTTTCGCCATATAAAACAGATCATTGCTATTGGCAGATTTCAGGTTGTCTGACTCTTTGGATGGGCTTTTCTAGAGCTAGATCATCCTTGGCCTATCGTATGTCTGAAAGGGCATCATCAGCCATTCCAACAACAATCTGTCCCTTATGCATTCTGACTTAAGGTCACCGTAGTCACAGCCTTCAGCCAATCTGTATAATTCATTTATAAAATAGTCAACCGGTTCTCCAGGCTGTTGGACACATTTTTCACTCTCTCTGAAATGTTGTCGCTTCTTAGGTTAAAATATGTATTGAATAATTTTAGAACTTCATCAAATTCATCCAAGAATTTATATATTCCTTGACTCGCAATAATATCATTGGCTATAAGACCAACTGTGATGTCGGAGAATTTTTGGGTGTTTTATAATTGATTCCTATCTTTGGCTAGGCTTGTAAATGTTTTGATTCATTTTTTTCTCTTTCTTGCAACTAGCTCGGTCACTACGTGGTACAGCGCTGATTCTGAAATCGGGCTGGCGGTGGTGCTTTCAGAAACGGAATACTCTGACTTTTTTATAGCACTGAAGCTTTTTAAACTAGTCCTGAATTCAAAATGAAATTTTGCTCACCCCTGCTAGACCCTTTGACTTTGCACTCTGTGGACATTCACAATGGACCTCCACAAGATCTTATGGAGTCCTCAGCTACACAGTGGGGTTTTTTCTTCTGCCTTTCAGCTTCCAATTCTGCAAAGGAGCCTCTTTCAGGCAATCTTCCTCTATGTCTTCACTTCAGGTGCTTTTAATCAGGTCAGAATGCTGTTCCTTTAGTTTTCCAGCATTTAAATTTCTGCTCCTGTTTCTCTGAGGTTCTGGGCTTTTCCATCAGCTGTCACCATGTTGTATGTTGTATGTTCAGTAGGTCTCATGAAGAGGTTCTGAGTCTTGTCTGGTTGAACATTTAGTGTTTATTGATTACACATTAATTCAGGATGTAGCCCAATCTATAACTATCTCCATGCTTGCTTCTACACAGGTCTCTGTCCAGCTGACAACTGACCCTAGTCTCAGGTCATGTGTCTCTTTACATCACCCTGTGGGCGGTACTGTTTCCCAGTCCCACATTAACCCTTGCTATGCCAGATAGCCTTATACCACAAATGTCTAAGCAGGCTCCATTATCTAAACAATATCTCACTCTGTTGGCGTATCTGACAACTGCAAACTGGAGGCATCCTCACTGGCTTTCTGTGGGAGTACTGTCTTGCCTTCAGCACAGGCATGGTCCCGCCCCTCCCTAGCTATTTCTGTGGCATCCTCCTCAAAGGTGGTTAGGATTCAAAAATCTGGAATGCTGCAGCTGCTCTTTGCCCACTACCTCTTATTGTGCACATTTTTGTCCTGCAGACAGACAGAAGGATTGAGTGTCATCCCAATGGCTGCATAGCAGTTTAGGAGTGTGCATGCCTATGCCAACTCCTGAGCCCCCCCCCCCCCAGTAACTGATTAACAAGCAGGATATCCTACTGATAGAACACTAAGATCATAAAGTGGCTGCCACACATTCAGTGCACATGTCCCATCTGCTGCTGAGCCTGCAACCCAAACTCCTGTTTGACATCCCTTTGCACTTGCACAGTGCCTAATACCCTGATGAGTGTCACTTCGAAGTGATTAGAGTGTACCACTTACCTCGGTGGTACAGCAGATTGTTCATCCTTTTTCTACACTACTGGACAGCTCTCTTGTGGGCCCCACAGGTGCTAACCTCTGCTGCAACCTCTGTCCAATAAATAGCTGTCTGGGTGCCCTTTAAATATGGCATCAGGGTCTGCGTCCTTCCAGAGGTAGGGCGCAGACATCTTGCCTGCCTTCGCTGCAAGGTTCTCCTTGTTCCGCACACATGCATATGTAATGAGCTGTACAGCTGACCATATGTGGCCAGCTGTCCTGCCCCCAAGCGAAAGTCATTCTCATTTCCACTCCCAGCACTCAACACTCCAGGTCAGAAGATACTGCCCTCTAGTCCTGGCTAGTGTGGAGGTAGCAGAAGCGCTCTCTAAAACCCCATTTGGGTAAGGCCTTCTGCTGAGAGCCTTATTCCTCCTCCCTTTGGGAACAGCTTCTAATCTCTGCTTCCTCTGTTGCATCTCCCTGTAATCTCCAGCTCAAGATGAACTGCAGCTATAGCCATAGCTGGGAACAAGTGTTGTGCTAAAAGGCCTTTCAATTCCACACCATTTCTTCCAAACTTCCAGCACCATTCCCTTCTGACTGAAATGACTTCTGTTAACCCCTCCTCAACAACAAGCTATAAAGCAAAAGAAAGTCAAAAGCAACTCACCTAAAAATTGAATGGTGATCCCTTTAAGTAATGCTGATTGAAGGGGGTAGGGAGTGAGTCCCCCATGAAGCTGTATGCATCTTCAGCTCTGAGTATTTTAAGAGAGTACATTAACAGGACCTGTGTGGTCCTGGCAGGTCAGGCAACATATCAGTGTTAGATGTTCACTGACATCATGATTTACTCATTCTGATACTTCTGGTGCATGCACGTGACTCCCATGCTATCGCTTTCCAAAACATGGTAATCGGTGTTTACTGCACTAGAATTCTTTGGAAGCAGACCCCCTGCCATTCTTTTCATTTACCAGTCCTGGGACTGCCAAAGCAAGTTGTGCAACAGAGCCGAATTTTGCAACAATATTGTTTTGTATTGAGTGTACTGTTCAAAAACAAATGTTGATTTTGTTCTTTTGCCAAAATGATCTGCTTTCCTATGATCATATAGAACCATAGAACCATAGAACACTACAGCACAGAAAACAGGCCATTCGGCCCTTCTAGTCTGTGCCAAAATATTATTCCGCTAGTCCCATTGATCTGCACCTAGTCCATAACCCTCCAGACCTCTCCCATCCATGTATCTATCTTAGAACAAAGCCTCTAAAACTCTCTTTTGGTAAACAGCAGCAATCATTTAGGTAATGCCCTATGCTTTTGAACTAAATGAAGCAGCAGAAAAATAATATGCAATTGTATTGATTATGCTAATAGCCTATTAGCAGAATGACTTATTCCCAGAATAAGTGCTGATACTTTACTAAGGAGCGTAAGCTCTAATGCAATGTGGAATGTTTTTTTTAAGAACAGTCAGTTGCAAATGACCAACTGTATCGTCATTGTGTTGGGGTTGAATTGCATATTTTATATTTGATATTCCAATGAACTATCAATATTAATAAGCTACCTAATAAGATGATTGCTCTTAACCATTTGCAGCAAGGAAGATAACAGTTCAGAAAGTTGGAACTAAATTTCTTGTGGTAAATATAAAATGTTGATTGCGATGTATGCAGTATTATTAAAGTTCATCATTCTATGTTATATCAAAAAATCATCAGTTACCTCACAGAATGATTTAATACATTTTCTGTATCTGAATTCTATTGTGCAGGAGTTTATTGTAAACAAGTTATAGAACTAAAGGCCAAATTATGGTATCTGGTAGTAGTGTTCCACAGCTAAGAAAATCTCCATAAAGTTTTTTTTTGCACTCACACTAAAGCACATAGGGGATGATATCATCAAATACTTTAGACATAGAAGAGGTAAAGAATTAGCGTCTTCTTGAAAAGCCGATTTAGCGCAAGACACCATCTTGGTAGAGAAATTAAAGCCAGCACTAGGAATGGCTGCCTAGAGGCTTCTTGAACAACTGATTTAAAATTCCAGTTATTATTAAAGAGGCTGCTTGACATTTTGGGAGCTAGCACTTCAACTAACACATTCTCTTAAAAGCCACCAGCTATTTTGGAGTAAAATAGCATTGATGTCAATTTCAAGTGTTACTTAATGGAATACTCACCATCTCCTGGCCATTGTGCTGGAGCTGTGAAGAGCACCTCTGAAGCACAGCAGGATACTGCCTGGGTCACTTTGTCAATATTTCACCAAAATTTCAGCAACATTTATTCAGAAAATTCTCTGAGGACTTCAAGGAAAGGCTAAGTGCTGTGCCATTCCACCTTATTGGACACCTTATAGCAGTCACCAGGAGAAACAAAGTGTTTGGCCATGGACATCGTGCTAGGTAGGGGTCCCTCTTGACATGGACATGAGGCCAGGTCAGGCAGAGCAGCACCCAGCTACTGTAAAAGAGAGGAACAGGAGAGTGAGGAGGGCAAGGTGTCATCCTTTTCTCCTGCAAATACAGGTCATCTCGCCTGCTCTGGACCTCCTCCGCCAAAACCTCTGCTGCTGCTTTGAAGAACTTGTGCACGCATTCCCTCAGTCCCTTAGCCACTCTGCAGTGAGGCGTAGTGTGCCAGGCTGCACAGTCCACAACTTCAGTAAAAGTGGGCGCAAGGATCCTACATATAATGCTTCACGAAAATTGCATTTAATCAGCACTTGAGGTATTAAACCTGCAGGAGTCTATTTAACAACTCTGAGCAAGTTCAAATTATGGTGATCAACAATAATAATTCAATTAAATAAATAAATAAAACAGAGAGTAGGCATAAATGGGTCACTTTGGGTTGGCAAGATGTAATGAATGGAGTGCCACTGGGATCAGTGCTGGGCCCTCAACTATTTAAAATCTATATCAATAAGTTGGATGAATAGACCACATGTTGCTAAATTTGCTGATGGCACAAAGGTAGGCAGGAGAGTAAGTTGTGACGAGGACATAAGGAGTCTCCAAAGGGATACAGATAGGTTAAGTGAGTGGGCAAAAATTTGGCAGATGGAGTATAATGTGGGAAAATGTGAACTTGTCTACTTCGACAGGAAGAACAGAAAACCAAATATTGTTTAAATGGACAGGGATTTCAGAACTCTGCAGTATGAGGGATCTGGGTGTCCTGAATCACAAAAAGTTAGTATATAGGTACAGCAAATGATTAGGAAGGCAAATGGAATGTTGGTGTTTACTGCAACGGGAATGGAATATAGAAGTAGGGAAGCTATGCTTCAGTCGTACAGGGCTGTAGCAACTGAAGGTATCGCCTCTCCTGCTATCTATCAGGGGTCACGTGATGTTCTGGGAGGCTCTGACCAATGGTCCCTAAGCACAGGCAATCCAGGGGGGATGCTGGGGCTTCCTGACGAGAGCCCTGATTGAGCATGTAGCACCTAAAAAGCTCTCTGTAATAAAGTTTATGTTTCTTGTTGAAACCTGTCCACTCCATTGAGTTATTACATTTGGCGATGAGGGTAATATAGTTCTGACTCTGCACTTTACCTTGTTACCGTGAGTATGTCGAATCTTAAGTAAAAGAAAAGACTACTCACCAGTCATGCCACTCTTCGGCAGAATCGATCCTTATGATGCGACTATGGAAGACTGGAGCCAGTATGTAGGGTGCCTCAGATTTTATTTTGTAACAAACGAAATTACCGTGGAGGAAAAGCAGAAAGCCATCCTTTTGAGTGTATGTGGCATTAAGACATACAATCTCATTCGCAACCTGACAGCCCCAAGTGTACCCAATTCTAACTCCTATAATAAGTTAGTGAACCTCATGAAAATGCACTTCCAGCCGAAGCCATCCATAATAATGCACATTTTTAAATTTAAATCTAGAGTTAGGGCCCCAGTAGAGTCCATCACAAACTATGTAGCGCATTTTAAGCAATTGACAGAACTCTGCAACTAGAAACATGAAAACGTCTAGTAGAAATACTTCAGCAGTGACTCCACGTTTAAGATTTATAGATGTGGAGGTGACCACAGACCAGACACCTGTAAGTTCAAGGAGGCAGAATGCCATTACTACCATAAGAAAGCTCACATAGTAAGGCAATGCAAGGCAAAGTCGAAGCAGTCCATAAAGCAGCAAAGCAACATGACTGAATTTTAAAAATACAGCAGAACCTGAATCTGCCGACACTGGCATTTATTCCCTGTATAATATAACTGCTGTAAAAACCAAACCTATCACTGTCACAATCCAAGTTAATGAGAAGTCACTAATACTGGAGGTGGATATGGGTGCCTCAACTACAGTGGTAAGAGAGCACATATTTAAATACCTAAATGAAGGTAGACAGGCAATAAACCTGGAGTGGACAACTGTTAAATTAAAGACATACACTAGAGGATCTATTCAGGTAAAGGGCATCGCCACAGTACCAGTGTCTTATAGGCAACAGGCAGCTCAGCTGCCTGTGGTAATAGTGAAAGCAAAAGGACCCAGTGTTTTAGGCCAAGACCAGTTATAGAAGATCAAGCTTGACTGGTCTAAGATATTTCACCTAAAAATAGGAGGAGTTCCTAGGAAATATAACAGGATATTTTGGGATGAATTAAGGAAGTTAAAAGGCGTGCAGGCCAAGATATATGTGGATCCTCAGGCGACATCACGTTTCTTTAGGCCAGACCTGTGCCTTATGCATTGAAGGAAAAGGTGAATACAGAACTGTGCCGGTTTGAAAAGCTGGGCATCATCCAGCCTGTCCAATTCTTGGAATGGGCAGCACCCATTGTTCCAGTGGTTAAGTTGGACCAAACCATACGCATTTGTGCAGGCTATAAATTGACCGTAACTAAGGCAGCAAAGCTAGACAAGTACCCCATTCCAAGGATAGATGACTTATATGTAAATCTGGCTGGAGGCATGTCCTATACAAAATTGGATATGAGCTACGCTTACCAACAATTGGAACTAGATAGCATGTTGAGAGAATACGTAACTATTAACACACACAAGGGTCTTTATCAGTACACTTACCTACCCTTTGGAGTATTGTCTGCATGTGCTACATTCCAGAGAACAAGTGGTAGTACATCTAGGTGATGTTCTGATCACAGGGTCAATCGAGACCGAACACTTGGCTAACCTGGAGGAGGTGCTAAAAGGGTTCATGAAAGCTCGCGTAGAGCTGAAGAAGGAAAAATGCACATTTCAAGCACCAGAAGTCTGGGTCACAGGGTGGACACCAAGGTTTGCATCTGGTAGATTGGGAAGTTTGGGCAATAAAAGATGAACCCTCTCCGTTCAATGTAACTGAACTCAAGTCCTTCCTGGGTTTGGTCAACAACTATAGCCGCTTCTTGCTTAACTTATCAACTGTGTTGGCACCTTAATGCTCGTTGTTAAAAAGAGTCACCATGGGGCGTGGAATTTACAACAGGAAGAACCCTTTGTGAAAGTAAAGAATCCATTGCATTCGTCATGTTTATTGCTACACTATGACCCATCAAAAAAGTTAGTATTAATATGTGATACCTCTCCTTATGGTGTAAGAGTCATGTTATCACATAGAATGAAAAATTAATTAGAAAGGTCTATTGGCTATGTCTTGAGAACCCTCTCCACAGCTGAGAAGGGTTATTCCCAACTAGAAAAGGAAGGTTCATCGGTGGTATTCGGAGTGAAGAAATTCCACCACAACCTACAAGGACTACATTTCACCATTGTGTCAGACCACAAACCATTAATGGGTTTATTCAGTGAAGATAAGACTATTCCATCAGTAGAGTCAGCAAGAATACAATGTTGGGCTCTGATATTATCTGTGTATGAGTATCGTTAGGGAATAGAGATAGTTTAAATAAGTTATATTTGTATTGTTGTGGGTGTTAGGAATGATTTTTAGCTTTAAAGTTTAAGCTTGATTTGTATTTCTGTATCTGTATGTTAAGAAAAGTCAAATTGAGTTTCGGTTTCACTTTAAAAGGTGCCTGCATTTCTAATGAGAGGTTTACGACTGTTGCTAAGTTAAATAAACAAGAGTAGACAAAACAGTGCTGTTGCCTAGCAACAGGGGTCCAGAGAGGCAGGTCGCTCCCACAAACACACACAGAAAAACTAAAGAAACAGCAGTTTAAGTTCAGGTTTGAAGACAGCTGCCTAGCTGAAGCCACCAAGAAGGGACAAATAGCCAGCCCCAAGCTAAAAGCAGTTGACATAGCTGCCAGAGAGAGACTTGAGCAAAAGGGACAGATAGCAAGTCCCAAGCTAAAGAAAAGACCCCAAAATCCAGGGGAATGGAACAGGAGAGTCCCAAGAAACCTCCTAGTCAAAGGAAGGACAGAAACCTAGAAAAAGTCCTGTTAAGAGTGAGGGGCAGAGAGAAAGGCTCCAAGCTTCAGATTTAAAGAGACAAAAGCTGCAGAAAGCAGATTTATAGTGAAAAACTGAAGGTCTGTAACTCTTGCTATGGGCATGTGAAGCAATGGTATACTGTTGACAGCTGAGTCAGTGAGAGAAAGTGCATGAAAGACAGCTTGAATGCATGCTGTGACCCAGGGAGAGTTCGAAACCCTCAAGGTGGACCCTTGCAGAAGGCATCTGAGAGAAAGCGTCGGTTTGGGATCAATTCCAAGGCGAGTTCTTAGAAAGTAGAGATTGGAAACCCTCATGTGAAAGACAGAGTGCAGTGAGACTGGTTGGCTCATGTGTGACAAGTGGCTGTGGGAAGTTGATGAGATATCCATAGCATCTGATTGAGGTGGCATCTGTCACTTGGTTTCAGAGTGTGGTGTGTCTGACCACAGGATGCCTATTGGTTTGCATGGACTGTGTACTTACTGTGAACTTAAGAGTATAAGACAGCTTTTGTAACTTGTATTATCCTTACAAATCTGTATATATCTGTAAAGGTATAGTTGTGGGTGAGGGAGTATTACAATATAGTTCATCTTTTCTTGTTTAATGTTTTATTCTTTTGTTAAGAGTTCACTAGCTGACTCCATTGACTTTGTTCAATGGCCACTCTCCACGTATCTAAACAATAAAAATAAAAGTTAGGATTTACCAAGCTGGATTCCACCCTGGGATCAGGCTTGTCCAGTGGTATCTTCAGCAGGGGATCATAACAGTATACTTTTATGTACCGTCCTGGCTTACATATTGCAAATATGGACACAATCAGTCACCTCCCATTACCAGGTAGCATTGTACATGCTCCTGTTCCACAAGAAGTTGTGCTATTACTGAATTTCTTGGATTGTTCACCTATGTTGTGCAAAGCAAATTAGAAATTGGACAAACAGAGATCCAAATTGTTGAAAGTCAGAGACTTTGTTTTGCAAGGATGGTGAAATTCACCTGCATCTGAAGATCTGAGACCATTCCATGCCAGAAACACAGAGTTAGGCTGTCAAGATGGAATTTTGTAGTGGGGATCAAGAGTTGTTGTCCCACACAAGGTAGAGAACCACCTTGACAGAGCTTCACAGTGCACATCGAGGCATATCAAAAATGAAAATGCTTGCACGAAGCTATGTCTGGGGGCCAGGCATTGACTGTGACATTGAAAGCATGCTCGCACTGTCTCCATTGTCAGCAACAAAAGAGGTTGCCTGTTTCAGGTCCCCTGCATCTGTGGGAGTGACCTGGTCAATGCTGGGTTAGACTACATATCGACTATGTAGGATCATTCTTAGGTACCATGTTTTTGTTAATTGTAGATGCACATTCTAAATGGATGGATGTATATGAAGTCAAATTGTCAACATCGAGCGCAACTATCGAGAAGCTGCGTCACTGTTTTAGCAAACATGGCCTACCTGAAATCATCGTTTCTGATAACAGTGCAGCCTCTACCAGTGCAGAGTTTCAGAAATTCATGAATCTGAATGGAATCAGATATATTAAAACAGCCCTTTACTATCCCTCATTGAAAGGTTTAGCCAAGAGAACTGTACAAACTTTCAAGTCTGGTATGAAAAGGTTATCAGAAGGTACTCCAGAATCTCAACCTTCCGCTTTCTTTTCAATTATCATACAGCGCCACATTTGACTATGGGTTCAACGCCATCTGAATTATTGATGAAATGCTGCCTACGTACATGGTTAAGCCTGGTGTTTCCAAATTTAGAGAAGGTAGAGCGGAATCAGAGTAATCAAAAGTTGAACCACGATATACACAGCAAAGCTCACACATTCATTGTAAGTGACACGGTATGCATTGCAAAATTTCGGAAGTGGACCTTGTTAGGTTCCTGAAACCATTGCCTCAGAGACTGGTCCATTGTCAGTTCAAGTACAAGTGAAATATAAAATTATTCGTAAGCGCATAGATCATATTCATGCTAGAGAGACATTCCAACAACCAACTATCCCGCCTGTGATTAACTTTGAGCTGTCAATTCCTGAGGTGACAGATTGACCTAGAATAGACATGCCCGGTCTCTATAAAGTTGCCAAACCGAGAACTGCCACTTTCTAATGATGTGTCTTATGCTGCAGTTCCAGATCCTGTTGAGGAACCTCAAATGACAGAGCTATGCCCCTCCAGCCGTATAAGGAGAGCACCTCAGAGACTTGATCTTTAATCATCTGAAGTTGTATATATGTATATGTTGTTGGATATTCAAATGTTTCTCTGTAAATAGAAATTGTAAAATAAAAACTAAAGGGGGAGGAAATGTAGTAACTGAAGGTATAGCCTCTCTTGGGTCATGTGATGTTCTGGGAGGCTCCAACCAATGAGCCCTAAGCACGGACAATCCAGGGGTGGAGCTTCCTGTCGAGAGTCCTGATCGAGCATGTAGCACCTGGAAAGCTCTCTGTAATAAAGTTTACCTGTTTCTTGTTGAACCTGTCTAGTCTGTTGAGTCATTATAAGGCCATTGGTGAGACCACATCTAGAATGCTATGCACAGTTTTGGTCTGCTTATCTAAGGACATGAATTGCATTAGAAGCAGTTCAGAGCAGGTTCATTTGACTGATGCCTGGAATGAAGGGGTTATCTTATGAGATAAAGTTGGACAGGTTAGGCCTGTATTCATTTGAGTTTAGAAGAATGAGAGGTGATCTTATTGAAACATATAAGATCCTGAGGGGACTTGACAGGGTGGATGGTGAAAGAATATTTCCACTTGTGGGAGAGACTAGACTAAAGAAAACAGATTAAAAATAAGGAGTCTCCCATTTAAGATGAAGATGGGGAGTTTTTTTTTTCTCTCAGAGAGTTGTTCGTCTATGGAATTTTCTTCCCAGAGAGCAGTGGAGGAAAGGTCATTAAATATTTTCAAGGCTGATTTAGATAGTTCCTTGACTAACAAAGGAGTCAAAGGGTATAGGGGCTTGGCATGAAAATGGAGTTGAGGCTACAATCAGATCAGCCATGATCTTACCAAATGGCAGAGCAGGCTCTAGGGGCCGAATGGCCTATTCCTGCTCTTAATTCATATGTTCGTATAAAGTACGCTCTAAATCTGGATTTTCAAATAACCTAGTATTATTAATGCTGCACCCATTTAGAGTCTGTTTCACCCTTGGGAGAAATGCTATATCAATCACATAGCATTGCTCACTTCCAATTTGTTTACCTCATCTGTCATGGCTCTGTTTAAGATTACAAAACACCAAGAATGCAAAGACACAATGACCAATATTTATTTGCTCTATTGCCTGGAAAATTGCCTGGTAGCAGCATGAAAATTGGCAAGATGCATCTGGTTGATATCTTGGGAGAGATCTGCCCAATTCAATCCATAAGTAGGCCTTGAAATAGGCCTCCGGCCACCCCCTTTAAACAGTCAGGAGACTGATTTAAATATTTAAATTGTAATCCTACAGCCATTGCTATTTTCAGAACCAATGGGTGGGGAGTGTACATGGTGTGGAGTGGGCAAATCTATGGTACTCAAAGGCATATGTACATTGATGCTTAGAAGTTCCTATCTATCCAGTTTTAGCTAGAAAATCACAAGCAATGGCTTCTCTTCCCACTCCTGTATCATTAAGTCAGCAGTCTCCCTGTGAGCTATCCTTGGCCCCTCTTATTTCCCATTTGCATCTTTCTCCTTGGCGACATCATCTGGAAGCACAACATCAGGTTGCACATTTAACTCTACTTTTCTTGACAACTTCCACTGCCTCTGATTTGCCAATCCAACATCCAGTATTGGATAAGGATACATTTCCTCCAATTAAATATTTTGAAGAACAAAACCATTGTCTTCAAACCCCGTCACAAACTCAATTCACCAGCCATCGATTTAATTCTGCTCTTTGGCCATAGCCTCAGGCTGAACCAACCTGTTCACAAGCTCGGTTTCCTATTTGACCCTGACTGAACTTTTGACTCCATATCTCTCCATTACTAAAACCACCCATTTCCACCTCTGTACTTAACATCACTCTCCTCACTGCTACTTTAGTCCATCTTCTGCTGAAACTGTTATCCATGCCTTTGTTACCTCTCGACTCCACTATTCTAATTCACTCCTGACTGGCTTCCTGCCATGCTCCCTCTAAAACTTTGCTGCCAATATCCAAATTCAGGCCAAGTCCTTGTTTTCAAATCCATGCATGAGTTCACTCCTCCCTATCTCTAACCTCCTCCAGCCTTCAGCTCTCTGAGACCTCTATGCTCCTCTAATTCTAGCTCCTCACATATCCCTGATTTTCATTGTTACAAATTTGGCAGTCATGTTTTCAGTTGCCTCAGTTCTAAGCACTGAAATTGTCTTCCTAAATCTCTTCACTTTGTCATCTCTCTCTCCTCCTTTAAAGCACCCCTTAAGCCCAGCTTTTTGACCAAGCTTTTGGTCTCCTATCTTAACAACTTTTTCCTTGACTCACTATCATAGGATGTGGGCATCGTGATAAGGCCAGCATTTATTGGCCATCAGTAATTACTCTTGAAAAGAAATGGTGAAGCACTGCAATGTATGTGTGTGTAAAGGTACCCCCACTGAGCTGTAAGGGAGGGAGTTCCAGAATTTTGACCCAACCATGATGAAAGAATGGCGATATATTTCCTAGTCAGAATGGGGTGTGACTTGGAGGAGAAACTGCAGGTGGTGGTATTCCCATGCTTCTGCTGTCCTTGTTTTTCGAGGCGGTAGTATTCGGGTGTTCGGGACTGTGAGGGTTAATGTGGAACCAGGGAAACCGCACTATCTACATTATGATGTAAAGAGTCACTTAGGAGTGGTAGAGTCTGACAGAAGTCAGCATGAAGATAGCACCTAGACAGGACTGCCTCCTGTATATATGTACATAATTATGTGTTATTAAGAAACAGTTATTGTTCAACCATACAACCCTCTAGACCTCTTCATGAGACAACATACAGCCTTACAACAGATGGTAGAAGTTGCTGGTTTAAGGTGCTGTTGAAGAAGCTTTGGTAAGTTCTTACATTGCACTCGATGCCACTCGGCATTTCTGGCTGAAAATGATTGCAAATGCTTCAGCCTTGTCTTTTGCATTAACATACTGGGTTCCACCATCGGGATGTTTTTGGAGCCTCCTCCAGGTAATTGTTTAGTTGTCCACCACTGCTCATGACTTGATGTGGCAGGATTGCAGAACTTTGATCGAGTCTCTTGGTCATGGGAATCATTTAGCTCTGTCTATAGCATGCTGCTTACACTGTTTAGCATGTATGCAGTCCTGAATTGCAACTTCACCAGGTTGGCATCTTAATTGTAGGTATGCCTGGTTCTGCTCCTGACCTACTCTCTAACACTCCTCATCGAACCAAGGTTGGTTTCTTTACTTGACAGTAATGGATATGCTGGGCCATGAAGTTATAGATTGTAGTTGAATGCAATTCTGCTGTTGCTGATGACCCGCAGGCTGTCTTGGATGCACAGTTTTAAGCTGTTAGATCTGTTCTGGGTCTAACCCATTTACCACTGTGATGGTGCCACACACAATGGAAGGTCTTCTCAGTGTGAAGATGGGACTTTGTCTTAGAAATCTCTTCTTGCAGTTCTTACTATCACTTAACATAGTAGCATTCATTATTTACAGTGTGTTTGGGTAAACTTGTTTACCACCCACCCTTGACCCAAATTACAAATGGCATACTGGACTCCCACTTGGTCTTAAAAGGAACAGGTAATACTTTGGAAAGCTATTTTTGGTCTAGTTTTTTGTGGTGATTGTGTAGAAGTAGCTTTGAAGGATCAAATATACATCACTGAATGCTTTTCAAAACTAGTGGCATTTCACAGGAGAGTCCAACCTTGAGTCTATGGGCTGTCCAAACTGACCAGCTCACAGCAGCCAGGGAATTTTAAGGCCCCGTCATAGTGGGAATGGGCCAGATAATGCCATAGCATGAGCATCCCAATTCTGGATTTTTTGACCAATCACAAGAGTGCAAGTATGACGATGATCCACACATGTCAATGGAAGGATTTCTACTTAAATGGAACACAGCAAGGTTCAGAATGGCTGCATTCTACAAAGGTTCTAGAGGCTTCAGAAAGAAAAAGAATGGAAATGAGACATGGGAAGGCTATCCACACACGGACCCCACACTCTCCCCTCCGATTCTCTGACTCTTCCCTGAAGATCCTGCAGCTGGCTGTGAAGGACCATGGAGAACTGTTAATTCCTGTGGCTGAGAGGAAGAGACCAGCTTCTCAAAGCATATTGATCAGCTGGAAGTGGTGGAAAAAATCAGCAGCTGGTGTGTGATGCCTCAAATATGGATTCATTGCAGCAAGACATTTAATAACATCATGAGGGTAGGAATAGTTAATGACTTTCCATTTTGAGCTGTCAACCCCCGAACACTACCTTCTCCGGTTTTTTTCACCTTGCAGCTCCACTCATTTCTCTCTCGCAAAGCATCCCGTCTGAACAGCAACACTCACCCTCATCTAAGTGCCATTTCAGGCCCTTCCCTCACAGTCACCCTCCACAAATGTTGTTGTTTCATCCTTTCCACACAATCTATTTCTCACACTCATAACTCTGCTTTCTTTCCTTGCAGCAGAAGAAAGCATACAACTCCAGGGAGAGACAGAGAAAAGGAAGTGATCTGCAGTGATATTCATCTTGAATGCAGAGGAGGAGGGGGCCTTGGCAGATTCTGGCAGACTCTGCCACTGCAGATACACACACCTCGGTGGACAATCTAATGGAGATATTCAGGTTGTCACATTATTATGTGCACATCACAAGTGAGTGGGAGGAGCTACTGGAGAAAAGGACAGCAGTGGAGACTGCCCGTTGAAGGAAAATGATTAAGTCCCTTTTTGAAAAACAAAACGGAGTGGTTTCTAGTTTCCTGAATGGGTTTAAGAGCATGAAATTAAAATTAGATTCATTTCCTGATTCTGATGAATTTGCACTGTGCTATCAAGATACATTGTATTTATTCAGGATTATCACTCTGCCTATTGACCTTCATAAAGAGTCACAACACAATTGTTTTTTTTCTTTTTCACTATAGCTAGCACATACACAACTGAAGATTTTTTTTATTCATTCACAGGATGTGGGCTTCTCTGGCTAGGTCAGCAGTTATTGCACATTTCTAATTGCCCTTGAGAAGGTGGTGCTGAGCTGCCTTCTTGAACCGCTGCAGTCAAAGTGGTGTAGGTATATTCACAATGTTGTTAAGAAGGGAGTTCCAGGATATTAACCCAGCGACAGTGAAGAAACAGTGATATATTTCCAAATCAGGATGATGAGTGACTTGGGGGGGAACTTCCAGGTGGTGGTGTTCCCAACTATCTGCTGCCTCTGTCCTTCTAGATGGTAGTGGTTGTAGGTTTGGAAGGTGTTATTGAAGGAGCCTTGGTGAATTCCTGCAGTGCATCTTGTAGGTGTTAGACACTGCTGCTACTGTGCATCAGTGGTGGAGGGAGTGAATGTTTGTGGATGTGGTGCCAATCAAGCAAGCTGCTTTGTCCTGGATGGTGTCAAGCTTCTTGAGTGCTGTGGGAGCTGCACTTATCCAGGCAAGTGGGGAGTATTCCATCACACTCCTAACTTGTGCTTTGTAGATGATGGAAAGGCTTTGGGGAGTCAGGAGGTAAGTTACTCATATCAGGATTCCTAGCCTCTGACCTGCTCTTGTAGCCACAGTATGGCTAGTCCACTTCAGTTTCTGGTCAATGATAATCCCCAGGATGTTGATAGTGGGGGATTTAGTGATGATAATGCCATTGAACAGCAAGGGATAATGGTTAGATTCTCTCTTGTTGGAGATGGTCAATGCCTGGCACTTGTGTGGTGCAAATATTATTTGTTATTTGTCCCCCAAAGCCTGGATATTCAGTAGCTGAGGAGTTGCGAATGGTGCTGAACATTGCGCAATCATCAGCAAACATCCCCACTTCTCACCTTATGATGGAAGCATTGATGAAGCAACTGAAGATGGTTGGTCTGAGGACACTAACCTGAGAAACTCCTGCCCTAGAGCTAAGATGGCTGATCTCCAACAACCACAACCATCTTCCTTTGTGCTAGGTATGACACCAACCAGTGGAGAGTTTTCCCCCTGATTTCATTGATTCCAGTTTTGCTAGGGCTCCTTGATGCCACACTCAGTCAAATGTGGCCTTCATATTAAGGGCAGTCACTCTCACCTCATCTCTGGAGTTCAGTTCTTTTGTCCATGTTTGAACCAAGGCTTTAATGAGTTCACAATCTGAGTGGCCCTGGCAGAACCCTAACTGGGCATCAGCGAGCAGGTCATTGTTGCTTTATAGCACTGTTGATGACCCCGTTCCATTATTTTACTGATGATGGAGAGTAGACTGATGGGGCAGTAATTGGTCAGGTGAGATCATCATTAGACTTTTAATTCCAGGTTTTTTTATTGAATTCAAATTCTACCACAGCAGGATTCAAACCCGGGCCCCCAGAGCATTACACTGGGTCTCTGGATTACTCATCCAGTGACAATACCACCATGCCATCAGTAAGATGTGATGATACAATTTTCTAGGTTGACATTTTCAAAGTAAAATGTGTTTATCAGAGCACTGATTCAGAATTTCCTAGACAACAGGGCCAAACTTGATCAATCAATTGAGGCCAATTAAATTTAATTATTTGATGACCTATGTGCTTTGGTAAAAGCCTGTATTTTCTTTTGTGTGATGTACTTTTAAGACCAAAGTGGGCTGAAGAGTATTCAGAAAGAAGGTGAACAGAGAACAGAAGGTGCCCTACAGTGATAGTCATCTTGAATGCAGAGGAGGAGGAGGTCTTGGCAATTGGCATTATTAGGTTTCAAGAAATGCCCATGTGAACTGAGATTGCCATGGGGATGAACAGCTAAGAAGTAAAGGGTGATTAGAAAGCTATTTGCAGTGGGGATAGGCCAGCTTGTGATTTCTGTTTAGCAGTTCAGGACACACTGAGAAATCATTTAAAGAGGAAACAAGCAAGGTTCTCTCCAAATGAAACAATTTTCTGTTTAGAAGCCTTTGAACAGATCCTGGTGTTGAAGCAGGTCTCTGCGAATAAAGCAGAGACTGTGATACCATGTGTGTAATATAGTTGGAAAGAAAAAAAGAGCTGAGGACAGGAAGGATAACTAAGTATGGATTGGACAATGCCCATTGCTGCTGTTTCAGTGTTGCCAGAGCCAACCAGACAATCTAAAGAAGTCAGAGAAGGGAGTCTCTGGGGCTTCTCTGCCATCAGGACTGTCAGGACCCAAGTGAGAGAGAGGGTTCATAGATGTGCACCTTGTTGGTGGTAACCATATCCAGGGACTTTGGATGGAATATGCCTGCTTTTGAATGCGACTCAAGGGCCAAAATGATTAATGGGAAGTGAGAGATCCTACATGATAGAGGCCAAGTTGGAAAGACTGAGATTGCACATGGTCCCACTTTTGTGCGTGAAGTAATGCCAGTGCTGGTAACTATGTGAGGAATATTTTTTGGTACCTCCTACTGAAATGACATTTTTTGTTTGCAATGTCCTCTGCCTGTCAATTATTTTGATTTTAGTTAGTTTGTTGCAGTAAAAGTTTTAAAAAGTGAAATCCTGAGCATGTTTTCTTTCCATTTGCTTCATAAGGATTCCTTTCTTTTAAAAGTTATTGGTGTCTAAAGGGATTGTAAAAAGGGGCTTATTAAGAATTTATTCCCACACTGACTAGAATTTCCAGTCAATAATGTGGACAGCCCACATGATGGGCTCATGATGGGAGGGATGGAGGGTCTTAAGGATCAAGCGAGACACTCCCCCATATGGACCCATAACAGCTGCTGGTCCATAGCTGCAACCACTAACCTTCCCCTGGAGGGGTTTCCCCTAAAGATCATTATCCAGCAGCTCTGGATGTTTAAAAAGTAAAGACAAACCCACCTCTACATATCCCTTGCAATCTCCATCTGTAGATCAGCAGTTCCCACTTTGGTCAGTGAAGTTGTCAATCACTGTGTGTTGTAGGGCCTCCCATGGGCCTTCCAGCAAAAGAAGCCTGCCCATCATCCCCATTTGGATTGTGAGAACACTCCCTGGCCATTATTGGCTCTGGATTTGAAAATCCCCATGGCCATGCCTAAAGGACGTCATGCGGGGTCAGAAGCCAGAACTAGCCCCACTTCCAGTTCCTGATCCCTGATTGAAAATCCAGCCCATGATGTCATTAAACTTGCATGACCTCCTTAGAAGATTCTGCTATTTCTTTCATATTTTAATTTATCTAATAGGGACATTAAATAAGTTACATCCAACTGAAGCACTATTGCAGTGGTTTGTTTAAATGCACATTGTTACTAACTAAAAATTAGTACTAAATATGAACTTAACCAAGTTGCACATTTCTTCTTAGACTATAACAGCTCTGTGTTACTGTTACTGGCATTTTATTGTAGTACATTATGTCTTTCTTCTGCAATTGATCTTTATTTCATTGTGTGTTAAATTATTAATGTCAGGCCAGATGCTGGAAATCCGAAAAAAACAGAAAATGCTGGAAGTACTCAGCTGATTAGGCAACATCTATGAAGGGAGAAAGGGGCTTCCGGTAGAGTGGAAATTGAGTTGGATTGCTACTCCGCTCATAGTTCCTTACCTGAAAACCCAGCCATTCCTATCTCGCCCAACCCTCAGACTCAGACCGGCAAGATCTGTGTAGCCACAGGTTCCCACAGCCTTCTGTCCAAGCCTGCAGCATCGGAGGTAAGGAGGACATGCCCCCTTTTTACAGCACTAACTGCCATAAAGCAGGTAAGTTTAAAGGTCTAGGCCACTGAGAAGCCAGGGAGAAGGTAGGTTTGTAAGCTAAGTGGCCAAGATTGGAGTGCAGAGAGAGATGGTGGGTAGGATGGGTTGGGGAGGTTTGGTTGGCCATTGGAGTGGATGGGCAGTGGGGTGGTGGAGGTTTAGTCAGCGGTGTGGGCAGCACAGTCGTGGAGGTTGGGGGGTGAAGTCGGGGAGGTAGGGAGGGCAGTTGGAGTATGGGGGTGTGGGGTGTAGTCAGAGGGTCCCATGGGGGGTGCAGGATCCTGTGGGTGTTTGGGGCATGGAGGTGTACTCGGGTGGGTTGGCGGGGGTCCTGTGGAGGGTCGGGGTTCAGGGGTACTCGGGGGGGGGGGGGGGGTGGGGGGGGGGGTGGGGGGTGGGGGTGCGATGGGGAGGGAGGTCCACTGGGGATAGTGGGGGAAGCCCCATGGCCTGTGGGGGGTTGGGGAGCATGGCGTCGGGGGGAGGGCAGGGAAGTTCCATGGGTTTCAGAGTGGATCAGTGCTATAGTTACACAGAAGCTAGAAGTGGTTTTAATTCTTCTAAATTTTTCTGGGTAACTATTACTGCAACACAGTTGAATCACTGAGGAAGTTTAGGCAATAACCTATCGAAAGTTTGAACTTTCCAGGCAATTGCCCTGCAATCCTTAACTGGGAACTTCCAGGGGAGTTCCCCAGGGCATCTCTGAGGTACCCCCAAATACACTGCCCTTTCAGAAGTTATGGGCCAGAGTTAACCTTTCAGGTCATTGACCTTTCTTCAGAAAGGATGCTGCCATTTAAATTTTCCAGTATCAAACATTTACCCATTTCCCTTTAAAAAACTTTTATGTGGTCTGCCTCCACCACAGTTTCTGGTAGGGTATTCAATGTCCTAACAACCATCTGCAGAAAATAAAATTTATAACTCTTCCTTTGCTCTTGTACTGACCCACTGACCTGTGCTTTATCAAAATCTCTCATAATTTTGGAATTTATCTCTTCTTAATCTTCTTTGTTAATAAATAAAATTCCAGTTTCTCTGGTGATTTTTTTTCTGTATATTCACCATGGCCTTGATATCCTTCGTAAAGTAAGGCTTCCGAAGCTGGACATAATATTCTAATTGCTGCCTACCCAATGATTTATATAAGTTCTGCAATATCAGTTTGCTTTTGTACTGTATACCTTATTTCTAAAATCTTGAATCCTATTTGCTTTATGAACTTGTCCTCCTACTTTGAAAGATCTGTGCATCTAAGTCTCTCCGATCCTCGATATTTAACTTTTTATGATTTGATGTATATATTGTATACATTTATTTCATCTGACACATGTCTGTGTAATCTACTAATTTACCTATATCTATTGACATTACTTACAGTCTTCCCCACAACTAAACATATTCCCTATTTTTGTCTCATCTACAAATATTGTGCCCCCTTGATGCAAATCCATTGTTTGGATTTTGTGATCATAATTAAATTCTCAGCATTGCTATCATTGCTCCACTGAGACTGACAGCAAGTTGGAGAGTCTGTACATGCACAGAATAACGTGAAGATCCAGAAATTACTGTCAGTGATTCCACCTCCTCCAGAGGGTAGGCTGTTCAAGTCTCTAAGTGATCAGTGATTGATGTGTACTTCCACTTTTACGCTGTTAATCTCCCTGTAAAAAGCCTTGAAAAAGTTACACCTTGTTGAATGAGGTGTAACTGGGTCTTTAATGGCATAATAGAATCGTAGAATTGTTGCAGCACAGAAGAAGGCCATTCTGCCTTTCGTGTCTGTGTTAGCTCTCTGAAGGAGCAATTCGTCTAGTATCACTCCCCTACCTCCTCCTCATAATCCTGCATATTCTTCCTTTTCAGATAATAATCCAGTTTCCTCTTGAATGCACCAATTGAATCTGCCTCCACCATACTCTCAGGCTGTGCATTCCAGGTCATAACCACTTACCACGTGAAAAATGTTTTCATCATGTCATCATTGCTTCTTCTGCCAATTACCTTAACTCTATGCCCTCTGGTTCTTTATCTTTCCACCAATGTTCCATCAATGGGAACAGTTTCTCCCCATCTAATGTGTCCAGCCCCCTCATGATTTTGAGTCCCTGATGTCATTCCGCGTCATTTTACACATCAGCGAGTGGGCCCTGCCCCCGCTCACCAACTGGAAGATCCTGCCCCATGTACAATTATCAAATCTATTTTTTTCTTGAGGCAAATTCCTGAATATTTATTTCCTGATCACCAAATGAATCTCTAAACTATCTATCCATACAGTTCCACTATTTAGCCTTGGCCAACTGTCCACTTCAGATGTTCTCATGTTCTCCCTTGGTTACAAAAGTACAGGACCATTGTGTCCCATGGATTAACTGATGTTAGATACTCCAATGAACAAATATGATCATACATGTGAATCAAAGACAAAGACAATGCTGTGGAGAGAGAGTGGGATCTTTTAGATTGCTCAAGTAAAGAGCTCAGAGACAATGAGCTGAAACAAGTTCCCAAACAAGTTCTTCTATTCTATGCTTATCTCAGTTCAGCCTTATCATCAATCTTTTCCAAACCAAATATTTATTCAGCTATTGTTGACGTACCTTGGGACATATTTTGCACTATATAACTACAAGTTTTTGATATTATTTGATTTTATTTAGGAAGAACTTAGATATTCTTTAAACCCTCTCCAATTACATCTATGTCCTCTTCTGGACTCCCATAAGTTTATCAATTAAGATCAAAAGTTTAAGCAAATGAGTTCTAGACCCAAACAGGAGGAAGAGGAGGCCTCTACAGATCTCCCTTTCCCTTAATTCCTGACATTGTGAACCCAAGTTCAACCATCCTGTGTCATCTGAATGTAGCAAGAAGGGACTGAACAGCTGTACCAGCAGGCTGGGAGGAAGTGGGGTGGGGGGGTGGGGGTGTCTGAGGGAAAACCAGATTTGGGCAGCAGATTCGATTTTGAATTTTCTCTTATCTTGCATCACTATCCCACTCTGTTCCTGGAAGGATTGTGGATGAGAATTCAACTCTACAATGACCCAATGTGCAGTTTCCAAAGACATCCAAAGATAGGTTGGGGGAGGGGATTTCAAAACAAAAAGAGTCTCCCAATTAATGAGTCCCTTTATTAAATCTCCTCTCCAAAGGGACCCAATTAATGGGAAAAGAATTTGGGTCTATTTCTGTAGGATTGTGATACTGTAAATGTCTTAACAATTTATCTGGTTAAGCTCATTTAAATAGAGTGGCCAAGATGTAACTACTTAATTCTCTCAAAATTTCTATTAATCCTTCCAAATGACCAAATTGTTGCATGGCCTGGTAACCCTTGCTGTTTCCCGATGCTATATTTTCAGATCTTTTCTGCCCTTCTTATTCTTGATTCTTGGCTTCTGTATTTTAGATTACTCGCAGAAGCAAATCATAGATTCTTACAGCCTTGAGGGGACCTTTACTGACCTTGATCTCTAGTAAAATTTAGTAGGAAGCCCAAAATAATAAGCAGAAAAAGTCTCTGTAAATTGATTGAGCTAATGGAGCTATCCTGCACTTCCATAGGATCTCTTGCATATTTTTGAAATGCATCACAAACTCTTCATTTCAGCCCTTAAACTAACAAGTGAACTTATTGAATACTGTATGAACAAATAAATATATATTGGCCTAGCTTAAAAGGAATGCAGGCAATAATGTTCAGAACATTCTAAGATATCCTGACAATGCTTTCCCTGCATTTTGACAGACGTTCTTGGTGGATTAATGTATGACTAATTTGTTCTTAGCCAGTTATGAAGAAGCATAAACATAGTCGCAACCCAATCTGTAGTTCAGAACCTTCAGTAATATCCATTTGCTTCCATGAGGAGAAAGTTAGGTATCAGTAATCTTGCATATCTAACTCATTGAGGAAAATATTCATTTAGGTCCTTTTACATGCATGACCTAGGTAGCATGCAGCATTGCATGCACAAGTGCAGGTTTACCCTGAGGATCATAATTGTTCCCCGGGTCTCACATAAATAATTTGGATGAGCTGTCAGCAATTGTAGCACTTTAAATGACATCTCACAGAAATAACGCCCCCCAATTTGAGTCATGTACCTTGCCAACATCATTTCTAAAGCAAGTTGGGGGAGAATGGAAGGGGGTCTGCTCTTCTTGGCTCCACATGAAGATAAGTATATAAAGATTTATGGCTTATGATGATGACCTCCAGTGGTTGCTTTAAGGATCACTGCGTAAGGCTGCACATGGACCCATTAATAGAGCTCAATGCCTGCTCCACTCAGGACAGAAGAATTTCTGTAATAGGTCCTAAAACGTTTGTTTGGCTCCTCAATAACATAATCAGTCCAATTTCTCTTCTAGAGAACAGGGGCATATTAACATTGAACATCTTATGGGACAGTTTTGACTTTTTTGTTAGGCGCCTTAAAAGGCATGTTACTGGGAGAACATCTGTTTGGCACTGAAAATCCCTTAAGAGTTACCATGATCAATTTTATATCCCATAGGTTTTCTCAACCATCAACTATTCTCAGTAAATGCTGAGTTTATAAATAAGTATTTGTTACAAATGGTAAAGTGTCAAAAATTATTATCATATAGTGCTATTTTGTGAACCGTAGTCCCAGTCCCTATTCCCTTGATGTTGGGAAAGGCTTTGTTAGTTTTGGGCAGTGCTTTAATATAAATAATGGGAGAGAAAATAAAATTTGTGCTGTTTCTAACTAACTGAAGACAGAAAACTAATTTACTTCTTACCTACCTGGTAGATAATTTAACAAGAAATAAATTAACTTGTTATATTTGCCATCAGTTTACTGGAAGAAAATTGACGGGATTTACATAATATTGTATCACAATATTAGAAATGCAAGAGGTATATATTAAGAATACTGTCTGCCATTTCAAACTACATTTTCTGTCAATGTTTGGTACCAATAATACAATGAGAAAATAACCTGTTCTTAAGTCAAATGTACATTTTCTACTCTGGAATAATGTGTATTCATATAATAAGAAGAACTGAGATGGAAAATGCAAAAGCTTTCTACTTAGATAAAAATATACCCTAAAGAAACAAGCTATTTTACTGTAATGATAAAATAATATTATAACGCAGACATCCTAGTGTTTGTCCAAAAAATGTTTCAGTTATTTTATTCTAACTCTTTCAATCACTACTACTCTGGACTGATAATCCAGAATACATAGGCTACACATTGCTAAGGCCCCAAAACTAAACACAGGAATCATGATGTGTGATTGAGTGGTATATAGGCTGCATGCCACCTTTGTGCTGCCTGCTAATTCTAATGAGTGTGTATGCAGCCAGCACACCAAACCCTGTTCATTGGCTGCACATATTATCGGAGGTCCAAAATAGTTAGTAATTTGCTCTACTTAAGCTAGCCTGTGTCTCTTAAATTGGAAACAAAGGCTGCGAGTTGTTCTGCCATCAAATCTGATGTGGAAAAGGGAAAAGAATGGCTGACCATGGAACAATGCGGACCCTCAGATATTGAGATGCTGAAAAACCACTGGAGGTCTTGCTGGAGGAGGTGGAAAAGAGCCTTGATCCTTGGATGGAGGGGAATTGAGGAGGCCCTCCAGACAAATGATGAGAAGGCAATGAAACCAGATGACTGTGGAGATTAATGCCAGAGGTGTAGCCAAAGGACCAGGATGCAGTGCTGAAAAAAATGTAAAGATGTCACACGAGTGTCAAGGTCAGTGAAGATGTCTTCAAATGCTATATCCTACCAACTGCACCATTAGCCTCAGTCTTTGCTCAATTCACAACACTCCCATTACTCACCCACAACAACAACTTGTATTTATAGATCACCCTTAGCATAGTAAAAAGTCTCAATGCAAATTATCAAAAAAAAATTAACACTGGGCCATATAAGTAGATAACAGGAAAAATGACAAAAGCTTGGCCAAAGAGCATCTTTAAAGGAGGAAAGAGAGGAAGAGAGTCAGAGAGGTTCTGGGAGGGATTTCCAGAGCTCAGGGTCTTCACAGCGGAAAGCATGGCCAACAATAAGGCATTGCTTAACATCAGAGATGTTCAAGAAGCCAAAATTTGAGAAGTGCATATCTCAGAGGTTTGTATAGCTGGTGGAGATTACAGAGATGAGGAGGGGCAAGGCCACTGAAGGATTTGAAAACAAGGATGAGAATTTAAAGTCAAGGTGTTGCCTAACTGGGTGCCAATGTAGGCCAGTGAGTACAGGGGTAGTGGGTGAATTAGATTTGATATAAGTTAGGACACAGGCAGTGTTGGATGACCTCAGATATACGGAGGGTAGAATGTGGCCAGGAGTGCATCGGAATAGTCAAGTCTAGAGGTGATAAAGCAAGGATGAAGGTTTCAGCAGCAGATGGGCTGAACCAGGGGCGAGGTTGAGTGATGATACAGAGGTGAAAAATAGGCAGTCTTAGTGATAGTGCGGGTATGTGGTTAGAAGCTCATCTTGGGGTCAAGTTTGTGAATAGTTTGGTTCAACCTCACAGTTACCAGAGAGAAGGTGGAGTTGGGAGTGAGGGAAGAGGGTTTGTAGCAAGGACTGAAGTCAATGGCTTGGATCTTTCCAATATTTATTTAGACGAGGCTCCTGCTCATTCAATTTTGGATAAACAATCTGACAATTTAGAGGCAGTGGAGGTGTTGAGAGAGGTGATGGTGTGGTAAGGCTGAGTTAGTTTTCCTTTATCTTCTTTATTATTTAATGGGAACTGGATGTCAATGGCAATGCCAGCATTTGTTGCCCATCACTAATTGCCCTTGAACTGAATGGTTTGCTCAGTTGGAGTCTGGAACAAACTTCCTGAAAGGGCGTTGGAGGCAGGTTTGAGCCAGGTATTGTAAAGAACTTATCTTTTTATTTCTGTTGGACTGTGGATTAAAATTACAATGGCTGCAGTTTGAAGGTTATATCTACTAGAACAGTGTGAGGGATATATACAATGTTACTGTCCTAGAACAGAGTGTGCCATGAAAGACAGTATGGTGCCAAGGACGACTCTGGTCTAATGTGGAGCTGCCTGGCAACAGCGTTTTAATTGACTCCTGACCAAGTGACCAGGGTTTGTGTGAGGGCAGTGCAGCAGAATAGCTCCTAGTCAGAAAGGAAAAAGACCTAAAACCTCTGTCTCCTGTGTGTGTCAGTTTCCAACAATTCTATAATAATAGCTTGCTGGCTTTTTCTCCTCATATCATTATAACCTGCTCTCTCTCTGAAAACCCCTGTCAAGAGGAAAAGGGGAAAATCACCATTAGAGATGTTGAAAGGCAAGTGCTCAACAAGTGAACTGAAGACTGAAAGTGCTGGAAGACCACAAAGAACTAAAAGAAATTTCAAAGCCATCGATCAAAATCAACCCATTAAATCCTGTACTCCAGAATTAGTGCTATTGAACTGTTTTATCCCACCCTTAAAATCCATGTTTTTATGTGTCTTATGTATCTTTTATGTGTGTGTATAGGGATTTAAGAAGGGGTAGGGTTTAGGTTGTCGAGTTAGAAATTAGCAGTTCATAGTTTTTTTTTGCCACTGGTTAAAGACAATTTGTGCAATCAACAGTTATTTACTTATTAAGTTTACAAATCTGGTGCTTGTGTTCTGTTAACCTAAATTAAACAATTAGGTGGGTTGATTAAACTTTTCACATTTGTCGCAATTTGGGGAGCAGTGGGGCTTGATGTTGCAGCACACTATCCCCAGTGAATCATGACAGTATTGAAAAGGGAATTGGATTGTTGCTACCTGATAAGAAAGAATGTACAAGGTTACGGGGATAAAGCAGGGGAGTGGACCAGGTGGAAGGCTCCTTCAGAGAGCCAGTGCAGACTCGATGGGCTGAATGGCCTTCTTCACTGTAGAGATACTGTGATACTGTGATTTCAGAGGGCAATTAAGAGTCAACCACATTGCTGTGGGTCTGGAGTCACATGTAGGCTAGACTGAGTAAAGACTTCTTTCCCTAAAAGACATTAGTGATAAGATTGGCTTTTAGACCAATCAATGATAGTTTGCATGGTCACAATAACTGAGACTAGAGGCAGAATTTTACGTACCATGGGCGGGCATGCGCTCGACGCAATTGGGCGTAAAATAGCAGGTGATGACGTCAGATGAGCATCCCGATGTCATCACTCGCTCGTGCAATATTTCAGTTGGCAGGGGTGCAGGAGAGTCAGCGCACGCCCGCTGACAATTAAAAGGCCAATTAAGGCCGTTAAAGTTTCAATTAGTGGCGATTTTTCACTGCCCATCCAACGTTATAGTTGGCAGGCGAGCAGGCAAATCAGCCAGGTAGCCTTCAGATTTTTGATGAAATCTCATCCAAGAGCGGGATGGGGTTTTCAACATCATTTAAAGAGAAACTAAAAATGTTTGGACAGAATTTTTATTATCTGTATGTTTAGGTGAGTAAGTCCAATGTGTGGACACTTTTTTCAGCATTTTTCCATCTTTATTTCTTGCTTTTAAATTCTTCAGCTCCCTGCCTTCAGGGAGTTTTCACTGCACGTAGCCCCATGCCCGCGCTAATGTCAGCACTCACCCTCCTTCCGTCCCAACAGCGCTGAGCCTTTCAGTGCACCTTTCACACTGTCTTGCCGTTATTTGGCCAGCAAGTGTGAAATCACAGTCAATCGCCAAACATGGGCAGCGGGCCATTTCCCAGCCACTCCTGGGCCTGCCCAGGGTGCCCACCCGACAACCTGAGAATCCTGCCCTAGCTTTAAATTATAGATTTATTATTTGAATTTAAATTCCAACAGCTGCTGTGGTGGGATTTGAGCCCTTGTCATCAGGGCATTGGCCTGGGCTGCTGGGATTACTAGTCCAGCAACATTACCACTACACACAATCACCCCATCTTTATCTGGTCCTTTGCTTTCCTCTGTCATTGACAGTGTGTTTTCTGATGATCTCAGCTGGGCAGCATGTAGATGAGAAATGGGAGGAGGCAAATGATAGATCTTTAGGGGACACCAGAGATAATGGTGCGGGAGTGGGAACAGTACATAATTCTCTGATGATGGCTGGATAGGTCAGAATGGAATCAAGTGAATGCAGTTTCACCCAACTAGATAACAGTGGAGAGGCACTGGGGAGAATGGTATGGTCAACCATGCCAAAAGCTGCTAACAGATTGAAAAGGGCGAAGAGGGATAGCCTGTCAAGGGCTGTCAACTGTTCAAGGGCACTTGGGGATGGGCGACAAATGCTGGCTTTGCCAGCGATGCTCACGTCCCATGAAAGAATAAAGAAAATAAAAGTTACATAGGATGTCATTTTTGACTTTGAACAGCCATTTCAGTACTGTGGCAGGGGCAGAAACCTAATTGGAGGGAATCAAACATGAAGAACCGGGAAAGATGGGCATGGATTTGACGACGACATTGAAGGAGGGGAAAGAGATGCTGGAGATGGAGCAATGATTTACAAGGTATGAGTGGTCAAGGGTGTTTCTTTTTTTTAGATATGGTGATGACAGTAGATTTGAAGACGGGGGCTCTACCTGTGCTGACAGTAGAGAACTGTTAATAATATCAGCCAATTTTGGAGTCAGGAATGGAAGCTGGGTGAGTTTACTGAGAATAGAGCTGAGGGAACAGTGGAACATTTGCTGGGCTTCATGATCAAGATGAGCTTTGAGAAGGCATGAAGGGGTAGGAGGAAGATGCAAGTTCAGAGCTAGGGCAGGGGGGAGCCTTAGATGAAATTTGGCCTGGTAGGCTAGGAGAAAGGAGTAAAGTGGCAGAGGCAGCTGATTGGATGATCTTAATCTTAGTGACAAATAAGTCCATGAGTACTTTGTGCTTGTTAGAGCTGAGAGTGGAGAACACAGGGGAGAGGGGTTTAAGAAAAGTAACAGTAAAGAAAAGAGGTCAGGGGGAGTATCCTTGCATTCCAGGACGACTCTGGAACAGTGAACAGTTTTGGCAAATAAGAATAGAGCCTGATAGTGTTTATGTGGTCCGGCCAAATCCAGTAGTGAATGGCTAAATCAACTGTCTTCCATATCCATTCAAGTCTGTGTCCCTCAGACTTAAGGAAGTGAAGATGAGAGGCATACCAGAGAAAGTGACCAGGGTGAAAGAGAGAGAGTAATGATTTTAGTAGGGATTAGGATACTGAAGGTAGAGGTGAGAGTTTGTTTGAACAGTTCAGTGGCTGCAGAAATGTCATGGAGAATGGAAGACAAAATCAGTTGGGATTTTGAAAGTCCTGCTGCTAGTGAATTGGGGGGAGTTTTTTCCAGGTGTGGATACTGTAGTATAAGGGTCTGGCACACCTAAGGTTAATGTGGGACGTGTACAGTATTGTCCACACAGTGATGAAAGGGAACACATGACTCGCACCTCGGGGTCAGTCTAGTGTTGGACAGAGCTGTGTGCACAAATAAGCTCCCAGCTTGAACCTTTTACTGCATATATGTTGGTAGTTATTGTAGTTAATAAATACATACAGTTAACCTACTTAAAACTACGAAGATTTCATTAAGGCCTACCAAATGGTATCCAACATCCTACAAGGTGGCAGCTCTTAGAAAAATCCAAAACCTCTGAGAAACTGCAGCAGAAATTCAAAACCTGGAAAATTAAAGGAGCAGCATTCTGACCTGACAAAAAGCACCTGAAGTGAAGCCACAGAAGAAGATTGCCTGAGAGAAGCTCCATACAGAATTGGAAGCAGACGGCAGACAAAAAAAAACTCCACTGTGCAGCTGAGGACTCCAGAGATCGCGTGAAAGCACAGTTTGAATACCCACAGTTTGCAGAGCCAAAGGGCCTAGCGGGGTGAGCTAAAAATATTAATCTCTTGGTCAGAACTAGTTTAAAACCATTTTCAGTCAGAGCCACAGCAGCCTGTTACTGAAAGCACCACGGGCAACTGGATTCCTGTGTCGGCGCTTGAACATGTGTCGTCATACTCGCTCCAAGAAGAAAGAAAAATTGTTAATTAATTAATTCAGAAGAATCATGACTAAAGAATCAGCTTTAAAGACCAGCAAAGGCCAGGATTCGACACTTTCCTGATCCTAAAGCTCAACATTGAAACAGAGAAGTCTGCAACTAATTGATCCAAGCATCCATTGTTTGAAATTTTTTCAAGACTCAGTGTGAGCGCCAATGCAGTGGGAGCCCACCAAAACTAGCAAGTGTGGGTAAACCTTCTGTCTTCAAATGAACAGCGGCACCATCTCGAATTTCATCAACTTCTTAAAGCTGAACATTTACTTTAAAAGTTTTCAACCATGCATCAGGGATCCACTCTTGCAGATCAATTTGGACTTATCCAAGGCCCAGATCAATCAAATAACTGGGGACTTTGGAGAAAAAGATTCCTTAGATATGCGAAACAAAAACAAAAAGTGCTGAATCCATAGATATGTGATTGCTTCAGGTCTGGATAAAAAAACAGAAGCTCAACAAGTTAACATACTGCTTTGCTCAGTAGGCCCAATGGTGGATGAAAAGGAATCAATGAATCATCTGCTAAATTTGAAGAAGTACTAAAATCATTTGGTGTTTATTCTAACCTAAGAATTAACAAAATCCTGGAAAAGGCTAAATTTAATAAGTAGGACCAGCAGCCAGGGGAACCTGCATGGACCAGTATTCTTACTTCCCAGTTTTTACTGGTGTTCCATTTTAAGGTATAAAAGACCAGTTCGGATCAGTATTCATATTTCCCAGTTTATGCTGTTTTTCATTCTGGGAATTGACACATTCATTAATGAAGTGTACAGCATGTCTGAAGGTTGCAAATACAGACGCCTAAAATCTGAACTTATCAGTAGGAGTAGTGGACAACACACTCTCAGGACATGCTTCAAACAAAGGAAGATCTAATTCTCGAGAAAGCTATCCAGATCGTTAAACAGCCTGAACTCCATACACAGCACAGGTCAATTTTAAGAGCGGAAAGTAAGCCATATACAAAGGAACACCACAGTCCGGTTAGCTAAATAGCACAAAAACAAATGCACACCAGGCCAAGGGAAGCAATACCCTATCCAACTAAACTAGAAGGTGACCATGTGGAGCAAAGTGCCTCTACTGGCAAAATCAATGTCATGCAATTTCAGCCCAATGCTTTCAGTGTTAGATACTTTGGCAAACTGTGCAAAGCCAAATCATCTAAACCCACAGAAGACCCAAAAAGGATTCATGAGGTCGAGACAGCATACCAGGAAGACACGCAGCCATGCTTCTTGGATGAGGTTAAAAATTCTGGATTTTCATTTTGGAATGCAGACTTTTTGCTTAATGGCCATTGCACAAACTTTAAATTGGCTACGGGAGCTAGTGTTACGGTTCTGTCAAGCAGAGAACTATGGCTGATGACCGAGTACAAGAGCAGTTCAGAGGTTAGGAATCGTGCGACGAGTAACTCACCTCCTGACTCCCCAAAGCCTGTCCACCATCTACAAGGCACAAGTCAGGAGTGTGATGCAATACTCCCCGCTTGCCTGGATGAGCGCCGCTCCAACAACACTCAAGAAGCTTGGCACCATCCAGACAAATCAGCACGCTTGATTGACATCCCTTCCACAAACATTCACTCCCTCCACAACCGACGCACAGTAGCTGCAGTGTGTACCATCTACAGGAATTCACCAAGGCTCCTTCGATAGCACCTTCCAAATCCACAACCATTACTGTCTAGAGGGACAAAGGCAGCAGATAGATGGAACACCACCAGCTGGAAGTTCCCCTCCAAGTCATTCACCATCCTGACTTGGAAATATATCGCTGTTCCTTTACTGTTGCTGGGTCAAAATCCTGGAACTCCCTTCCTAACAGCACTGTGAGTGTAACTACACTACATGGACTGCAGCAGTTCAAGAAGGCAGCTTACCATCACCTTTCTAAGGGCAACTAGGGATGGACAATGAATGCTGGCCCAGCCAGTGAAGCCCACATCCCGTAAATGAATTAAAAAAAACACAACCATACGGAGCAGGAGATATAAAGCTCCTGGTGAAAGGCACCCTACAGGTGACACTGAGGTATAAAGGTAAAAGAATTCAAGAGACCTTGTTTGTGGTTCACAACCAGGACTATTTACTAATGAGCCTCAAAGCCTGTATCAGACTTAACCTTCTACAAAACATTGACAAGGTCAACCAACAAGGGCCTGACTTCAAGTATAAAAATGAGTTCCTGAAGCTCTTTACAGGACTGGGGCGACTGAAAAACACATACAAGATCACACTGAGGGAGGATGCTAAACCTGTGTGCTTATTTACACCACAAAAGATACCTCACCCACTCATTAAACAAGTGCAGCATTGGCTGGACGAGATGACAAACATGGCAGTCACAACCAACCTACCACATGGCGTCGGGATGGCCCAGTCCAAAAAGCGAACGGGTTCATCTTTATTTGGGTTGACCTGATACAGCTCAATAAACCCATAGCCAGAGAAGTACATCCCATGTCCTCAGTGGACGAAAGCCTGACTAAACTCTTAAAGAGCACGATATTTTCAAAGCTGGACATCAACAGCAGCTTTTGGCAACTTCCCCTTGACAAAGAATCTAGGCTGCTGACTACATTCATTAACCCTTTCGGAAGATTCTGCTTCAACCGCCTGCTGTTTGGAATCAGTTTGGCACCAGAGATATTTCAACGTACAATGTCGGCCATTTTGCAGGGCCACAGTGGGTCATTTGCAACAAGGATGATGTATTGGTTCACAGTACGACAGTGGAGGAACATAACAAGAGATTCACGACAGTACTAGAGCACCTGCAGGAAGCATGGCTGATGCTGCATGAGAAATATGAGTTCTCCAAAACATGAATTCGGTTCCTGGGCCACATCATCAGCAATAAAGGCATCACAGTGGACCCACAGAAAACTAAAGCTATTAGCGAATTACCAACCCCATTCTCTATTCCAGACTTCCAGGAATTCTTGGGAATGGTAAACTAGCTGGCAAAATTTTTACCAAAATGCCACAGTTCAAAGTACCTTTGAGGTGCCTGCTTAAAAAGACCTGGCTCGGTACTGGGACTCACAACAGAAGCATGCATTCACTTGCCTCAGTGGGATACTGCTCTCCACTGACATTATGGTCCACTATGACCCATCCCTGCCCACCACCATGGCAGCGGATGCTTCGTCCACAGGCCTTGGAGCGGTCCTATTCTAGGAACAACTGGATGGAAGTCGCTGACCTGTGTACTATGATTCCAGAGAGCAGTCGGGCTTGGAGACAAGATACACCATCATGGAAAAGGAAGCCCTCACTGTCACGTAAGCAGGCGCGAGGTTTTCAACCCATATCACTGGCTTCAAGATCACAGTCGAAACAGACCATAATCCACTAGTCTCATTAATGGAGAAGGAGCTAGCAAAGACATCTCCCAGAATCCAGAGATTTCACATACAGCTCATGATGTTTGCCTACAAGATGGTATACATCCAAAGTAAAAATTAAACAACGGCAGACGCACTTTCCAGGGCCACAGTGGACCTTGTGACAAAATAAGACATCAATCTCATTGAAGAGCAGGAAGCGTACTCCCAATTGACAATGAGACACCTGCCAGCAACCACAAGTAAACTCCAACAGATTCGCCAAGAACAAATGTGTGATGAGGAGTGTGCCTGCATCCATCGTTACCACCAACAAGTGTAGCCAAAACAGAGATCAAGCAGTGGTATCGTGAAAACTTGATTTGAACAATTCCTGGTCTACAATGAATGGCTGGTCATCCCAGTTTCCCTTCAGCCATAAATCCTTCAAAAAATACACTTCGGCCACCTCGGCATCGCCAAGTGTCATGTATAGGCCCGATCCGCTGTCTGATGGCCAGGCATTTCCAGGGCATTTCCACACACAACTTTCAATACTGCTGAAAAAAGTAGTATCAGGGTTGGTAACGACAGATAACCCAGGGAAAACTACCAGGTGTGCGCGCTGCACAGGCAGGACCAAAGAGAGCCCCTCATGCGCACACAGTTCCCTACCAGGCCATGGAGAGTTTGGGCACTGACCTACTTGTCTTTAACAGCAAATCATTCCTTATAGTGGTGGATTACTTTTCCAGATGGGTTAGGGTGAAACAACTAAATACAACAATCACAGAGCCAGTAATTAAGGCACTATTCATGAGCTATGGCATCCCAGATGAGATTAAGTCTGATAATGGCCCACAAAGTTCAAATGAGTACTTTGTGTACTTCACCACCTCATCCAGCTTCATACGCCTTACCAGCTCCCTGAGCTACTCACAGTCAAATGGAAAGGCTGAAAGAGTAAAAGCTATTCCAGATAAAATTAGGACTTTCCCACAGCACCGCTAACCCTTAGATGCACCCCATTACAATGCTGCCTAGCCCCATCCAAATTCCTGATGGGCCGGAAACACTGCACACAACTTCCAATCCTGTCAACAAAACTAATACCAGAGTTGGTAACCAAGGATTACCAGGACATCCAAGCAAGAGAGCAGTCCTACAGATGAAGCAGGCTTTCGCCTACAACAAAAGGTACCACATCAGACACTTGTCACAATTACAAATGGATGACAAGGTCTGGATTAAACACATCAAGAGATAGGATAATATCATCAGGAAGGAAGATGACTAATCTCGGTCCTACCTGGTTGGCACCCCAGAGGGTTTAATCAGGAGAAAAAGAGGAGTCTCTTCCTCATCCTTAGACCGCCTGCTCCCACATTACAGCAAAGAAACATCAAGGGGGGTTCCCAGATGCCAGAATACCCTCCAAATCAACAGAGTTTACCTACAATGGCAGAGCCTACCACTCTTCCAACAGTGGTGCGAACGAGATATGGAAGGGTTATAAGGACTCCAGACCACCTGAACTTATGAACTCAGAGACTTGAAAGGGGCAGATGGGGTAGTAATAACAATGTAAATACAAGGGATAAACTAGAATAACTTGAAATACATTGGATAAAGAGTTGGGGGAGGTATAGTATAAGGTTCTGGTACATGTAGGGTTAACATGAGTGTGAGTGAAGTACCACCCATACAGTGATGTAAGCGAACACATACCTGCACATAGGGATCAGGCAAGTGTTGGACAGAGCCATGTGCACAAGCAAGCACGGAGACAGCTACGAACCTGAACCCTTTACTGTATATATGTTGATAGTTCTTGTAGTTAATAAATACATACAGTTAACCTGCTTAAGACTTCAAAGACTTCATTAAGACCTACTTGATGGTATCCAACACCCTACAATGGATTCAGAAGGAGGGGGAGGGAGAAGTGCATGAAGAGCCTTATCTGTGATTGATACGATGGGAGGAGAAAGGTTGTATGTGATGGCAAGGTGAAGGGGATGGCTGTGAATATAGGATTCCAGCAGGGCTGAATGATGGCAGAGTGTTGGTGGTAACCTCATACTTCATCCTCCTTCTTACATCCTACATTCCCCTCATTCCCTAACTCCTGAATTGCAATCTGTAGATGATGTAAACATGCACTTCATACTTTCTCTTATCCTCTTGCTACAACCTAACTCCTGCCCCTTTTTCATTTTAGAGACCCAAGAACTGCAACCAGCCCAGGCCTGTAGCATAACAGGTGAAAGACAATGAAGATGAAGACACATCATCACTTGATTTCATAGTTACAGCCACGAGTTCAAATATTGAAACTGTGCATTATTTAAAGGATACCATAGAGATGAGACCTCCACATGGAGGGATACAAGGATAAGTACATTGCAGCTAGGACAAGGGGGAAAGAGAGGTAGGTTTGTCAGTTTCCTGGAAAGTGAAGTCTCATACTAGGAAGACTCAGATGAGGACTTTGATTAGCCAGGCTACAGAAAAGGGCTGATGGGTGTATACACATCTTGGTGCTCTGGAAGTCTGCCAGAAATTGTGCATGAAATGTCAAGGAGCCTGGAGAAGTCCAGCATCAATTTTGTATGAGGCTTTGCGCCAACCTTGGAACACATCCTTTCCAGTATGGAATGGATGGCCAATTCTACTAACACACTTGTGGAACCAACCTTTATGCAACATCTGATGGCCAAAGTCTCAGCTTCCATTGGTGTACAAGCAGCAACCACCCAATGTTGGGGTGCTGTAATGGAAGCTCTGACTGCTGACATCATGGCTTTGGATACTGATATGAAAAGGGACTTCCAGGGTATCACAGGAATCCAGAATCCAGTGTCTAATAGGTTACTAGAATTGCTGAAGTGCTACATGAAGCACAAACCTGCTGCCCTCTATCTGGATCAGAGTATTTGTGCTCCCATACCTGTCAATCCACCAGAGCCCTTGCTGCTGCCTGTCAACCAGCCAGCTCAGACTACTACTGCCCCTGCTGAGATGATGCAGAATAAAGATGGCCTTTTAGGCCCAGAGCTACTTGAGGTCATATATTTGCTGTATCCTCCATTGAAAATCAGCAGCCTTCCACCAGTCATGCTGCAGCCACTGCAGTAACATCTCAAGAGTGCAATATTTGAGAACACAATAGGAGCAGATGTAGACCAAATGGCCCTTCGAGCCTGCTCCATCATTCAATACAATTATGGCTGATCTTGGGCTTCAACTCCACTTCCCTGCCCATTCCCCATATCCTTTGATTCCCTGAAAGACCAAAAATCTGTCTATCCCTGCCTTAAATGTATTCAATGATGGAGCATCCACAACCCTGTGGGTTCCAAAGATTCACAACCCTTTGAGTAAAGTAATTTCCCCTCACCTCAGTCCTAAATGATTGGCCTCTTATCCTGAGACTGCGCCCCCGCATTTTAGTTTCTCCTGGCCAGCGGAAACAATCTCTCAGCATCTATCCTATTGAGCCCCTTCAGAATCTTGTACATTTCAATGAGATTGCCTCTCATTCTTCTAAGCTCCGAAGAAAATAGACCCAATTTTGTCAGCTTCTCATCATCGGATAGCCCCCTCATCGAAGGGACCGATGTGGTGAAAGTTTGCTGTACCACCTCTCATGCAAGTGTATCTTTTCTTAAATGTGGAGACCAAAATTGCACACAGTACTCCAGATGTGGTCTCACCAAAACCCTGTACATCTCTAGTATGACTTCTTTAGTCATTTACTCCAATCCCCTTGCAAAAAAAGTCAACATGCCATTTGCTTCCTAACTGTGTGCTGTACCTGTATGTTAACTTTTTGCGTTCCTTGTATGAGCACAGCCAAGTCTCTTTGAACATTCACACATACATTTCTCATATTTTAAAAATATTCAGCTCTTCTATTCTTCCAACCAAAGTGAATAACTTCACTCTTCCCCAATTCCCTACATTATAATCCATATGCCATCTTTTTGCCGACTCACTTAACCTGTCTATCTTTCTTTGCAGCCTCTCTGTGTCCTCCCCACAGCTTATCTTTCCACCTAGATTTGTATCGTCATCAAACCTAGGCATATTACTTTATGTCTCTTCATCTAAGTCATTGGTATAGATTGTAAATAGCTGAGGCCCCAGCACTGACCCTGGTATTCACTACCTGCCAACTTGAAAAAGTCCCATATATGCCCACTCTCTGCTTCCTATTTGTTAATCAATCATCTATCCGTGCTGATATGTTACTTCCAACTCCACGTGCACTCATCTATTAATCTTTTGTGTGACACCACATCAAAAGCCTTTTGGATATTTGGTATATTACATCTATTGATTCCTTTTTATCTACTTTACTAGTTAAATCCTCAATGAACCTCCAATAAATTTGTTAAACAGGATTTCCCTTTAGCAAAACCATGTTGACTTGTTCTAATCATATTTTCTTTTCTAAGTGCATTGTTAACATTTCCCTAATAATGCCAGTATTTTCCCAACAACTGATGTTAGGCTAACAGGCCTGTAGTTCCCTGTTTTCTCTCTTGCTCCTTTCCTGAAATGTGGAGTAACATTTGCCAACTTCCAATCTGATGGGACTATTCCCGAATCGAGTTAATTCTGGAAAATTACAGCCAGCGCATCCACTATCTCTGCAGCTATCTCCTCTCGAACCCTGGTGTACAGGCCATCAGGCCTCAGGGATTTGTCACATTTTAGCCCCTTAAGTTTTTCCAATCTTTTTTCTCTGTTGATATTAATTTCCCTAATTTCCTCACTTTAGCGCTTAGTTTACTTCTATTTCTGGATTGAAACTTGTGTCTTCAATAATTGTTCAATGCCTCTGCCATTTTCTCATTCCCCATGATAATTTCTGCTGTCTCTGATTCTAAAGGACCAATGTTAACTTTAGCTACTCCCTTCCTTTTTATATACTTATAAAAGCTCTTACAAACTGTTTTCATATTACTGGCTTGTTTGCTCTCATATTCTACTTTTTTCCTTTTTATCAGCTTTTTGGTTTCCCTTTGCTGGTTTCTAAAAGTAGGACAGACAAAGGCACAGAGAAGACAAGCAATAAGGGAATGCACAAAGGTGAATAGTTTATCTTTATATGCAATATGCTATGATTTAATTTATAAATTTGCATTGGGATGTGTATTTTGTGCTGGCTTTTGTTTTTGTATTACAACCAAGAGGATGATGCGATAATCAGAGAAAGAGGGGAGATAAAAAGTGTAGGACTGTAGGTGAGTGGGGAATTGGGGCTGAGGTTACTGGTGTTATTATTAAATTTGTTCTTCATGTACAGCCTAGATAGAAAGAGGCTGTCTAGTTTGTAGCTTCCATTTCATTTCCTCCATTTCTGCCTCTATCGTGTTATTAAAGTAATATATTACCTTAGATTTATTTACTGGTCAAGACACAAGGCACCAAACACTGACATGTTCATGGGCAGAATTTTACATCACCCTGCCAGCGGGTTTATAGGCAGGGGAAAATTTCTTAGAAGGCCTTCCCTCCGGGTTCCCACAACCCCAACCTCTCTGCAATTTTACACTTGGATGGGCGAGGCTTGGCCAGCCCACCTGCCTTTGCATCAATTGAGGCTCTTAAATGGTCAATTATTGACCACTTTAGAACCATTTCCCACCCAGCCTCAATTTTCTGGCTAGTGGGAGGAGTTCAGCAGCACAAGGATGCCTGAAAATAAATCATGTTCAGGCCTCAGACAGGAAGTGGGAGGTGGCATCTCCATCAGCAGCCCCCTTTTAACATCAGATGCTCCCTCAAAAGGTTGGACTCCTGCGGGGGCTCTCCCCCCACCAGCCTCTCTACCAACACCCCCACCCCCCTCTGCCCACTCCCTTCTGTCCAGTTCTGTCCACTGCAGGTCCTGGTTCCAATCAGATTGGCTGGCAGATCTCTGAGGCAGGAGTTCCTCCCAAGTGAAGGGCAGAAGTCCCATCTCCAACTAATTAACGCTTGTTGGTGTGTGAAATCACTGCAGGGCAGGTAGTATCGGTGGTGATGTGTTCTCTGCTAACTTTTCAGATGGTGGGAAGGGAAACCCGCCATCTTAAAAACCTTGGCCCATGTTTAGTTACCATTACATTAGTGTATAGAACTATGAATCTATGAGTCTCAAAGCTTTAAGGTAATCTGCTGGTACACCCAGATCTTTTAATGGTAACCTTGTCTGGAGGTTTTTTTTAATTGTTCACAGTGATCTGTGGGATTGTCACTCTCGGATGTTGTTCATGGTTGAATGTGGGATCTTGTCCTACATGCAAAGGACTGCATGGTGGCTGAGGAGCTGGAGTGGATCTGATTTGTCCTCTGTTATACCTCACTATTATGCCTTTGTGTGTAACGACTTCATAGGACATTGGCTCTGAACAAATCCTTGTCACCTTGGGTGGTTGCCACGTACCTTCTGTGGGATCCTGGATGCAACATGTTGTCCCAACTGTAAACTTGGCAATTCTGTACATGCCTTTTTACTGTGCACGTTGGTGATCTTCTCTTGTAGTTCTAAAAGTTGCTCTCTAATTTCCAAGAGAGAGTAGAATGGGTAAGAGTAGGTCTGCCAAACATGAGCTCTGCTGGTGATGAATATTTGCACTTAAAGGTGTCACTCTCAGATGTAACATTTAAATGTGTAGATCTTGCTTGGCCTGTCTACATTTGAGAATTAGGGAATTCACCATGCGAATCATTCATCCAGTTATGCCATTAGGTCTATGGTAATGAAAAGAAGAAGAAATGTGATCAGTATTCCACTTCTCACACATGTCCTAAAATGGTTTACCAATAAATTCTGATCCTCAATGATCTCTTTAGGCACAACAAATAAAACAGTAATTAGAATGGGTGCAACAGCTGTGCTTGACATATTGTGCAATTGTCAAATAATGGGGTGCTTGATAAAGTAGTTGACGATGATGATGAAATCGGTGCCATGGACATGAAAGAGGTCAGATGCGATTTTGGACCAAGGATGGGTAGGAACTTCATTTGGAATCAATGGTGCTTTGTGCTGACTCAGCATATGCTCTTAACATGCCTCGCACTTCTTGACGACGACTTCAATTTCATTGTTCATACCCAGCAAATAGACTGTCTCTCTTGCGAGTCTTCGCATCTGATCTCAGGTGTGAGTGATGAAGTTGTTGAAGAATATCAGATCACAAAGATTCTGGTATGATGACCTGCCTGCCTTTAAAAATTACTCCCCAGGAGATACCTAGCTTGTCCTGATGAGGCCAAAATTGTATATGTTCGTGGACATGCTAAATTGAATCAAGCCATCCTTCAATGATGGTTTTCCACAGTTTCTGTAGAGCAGAAACTTTTGCTATTTCTTCTTGTAACTGCTGGCATTTGCATTGCATAAAATATACAAGATCAATTTGGAGAACATCTTCAAGTTTGATGTCAATGAAGTCAACATGTTTATCCAAGGATATATCTTTTGTTTTCGCTGGGTTAGGCAATCTGCAAAGTGTACCCAATGTGATCATCAAGTTACCTGGCTTGTACCTAACCTCACAGTCACAGCCTTGAATCTTTATCAAGAGACCTTGCAATCTTGGCAATGCACTGGTCAATGGTTTTTGCCGATCAACTCCAGAGGCTTGTGGTCAGTCACCACCACATATCTTTTGACAAATAGATAGGTATGAAAACGCATGATTCCAAAAAACTAAAGCTAATGTTTCCCGCTCAGTGTTGGAGTAGTCAGATTGCATTACAGACAGAGATTTTGAAGCAAATGCAATCGGTCTACCGTTTTGTGCTTTGCAAGCTCTTAGACCTTACTGTGGTTGTAGGTGGTTGTCTCCCTAGGATCATAAAATTGCAATGTTGATGCAATTTTAGTGCTTTATAGAGGTATTGGTGTTTTTTTTGTCAAAGGAAAGGCATATCCTTTCTCAACAATTTCCTTAGCAATGAAGATTTTTGAGCGAAATTAGGGATGTATGGGGACAAGAAATTAAAGAGACCTAGACATCTTCAAAGATCGTCCTTATCTTGAGGAGTTGGCATGGCTTTAATATCCTCTATTTTACCTGGATTGGACATACGCCTACAGTGGAATAAATAGAAATGTAGAAATTGATCTACTGCACATTGATGTTGCATTTCATACTGTTGAACACCAATCCTACATTACATGCCACATCAATAAGCGTAGGTTATTGTCATGTTCTTGTTTTGTTCTTCCCACAACAGGTATATCACCTGTGATACAGATGCATCTTGGTACAGTGCATGTAATGTGGTCCATGCAAGCTTGAAAGAGATCTTGGCTAACAAATAGCCCAAAAGAAAGTCGTTTAGAACAGTATCATCTGAATGGGGTATAAAATGTGGTAAGCTCTTGGGACTTCTCTGCAAGATGTACTGACCAGTAACCACACTTGGCATCAAGCCTTGAGAAGAATTTTGCACCTGCAAATCTCAGATTTAACTCTTCTTAAGTGGGTATTTTGTAAGGACAATGTTTTAAAGCTGCATTTAAGCATCGTGGATGGAGGCATACTCTCAATGATCCATCCTTCTTAATGACACCTGATCAAGCTGCACCAACCTGTGTGCTCTTGTACTCATCCAATGATTCCATCTTTCTCTATTTCGTCTAGTTAGGCCTTCAATTTGTCTTTCATATTGATGCTGCACTTATGGGTGATCAATTGACCAACTTACATTCTCCTGCAAGTTTAATGTTGCAGCTCCCTTGAAACTGCCAATTTTGTCTAAACATCTGGATATTTTGATGTTAGGTCATGAACTAAGGTGATAGGAGTAGTTTCTGAGGTTGATCTGCCTTATGATGTCTGACAGATTCCATGGGTTGTTACTAGTGTGAGGTCATGACATGCTAGTAGATCTGCGATCACTGGGCCTTTAGTTTCCAAGTTGTAAAACATTTTTAACACTGAAGAGGATTGATTGTATTTGCACTGCAGGACTAGGGATCCTGGAAATGGAATTAGTGAACTATTGTACACTGAAAGTTTCACAGCAGTTAGTTTCGTTATGGCCTTCCGTGTCTTTTAGACTTCACAGAGGTAGTATGTTGGCACTTGCCCCAGTGTCAATCTTGGCCAATAACAAATAGTTACCCATGTTGTTAAGGCAGATAATTCAAATCTTAGCAAGCACTTTGGACAATGTGATGGCATCTATGTTTTTCACAAGATTGACGGTGTGAAACATGGGCTCATCGCTTTTCGTCTCATCGTGCACATCATTGTCATTGTCAGTTTTGTCAATCGTCTCATGGGCAGGATTTTTACCTCGTTGGCCAGGCCTGAGAACAGACGTGAAACCGACTGCGATCAGGCCCCGACTGCAATTTCACGCTGGCTGGCCAATTAACAATTGAAAAATAAGGAAGACTTGTCCCCTCATGTGACTCTGTCACATCAACAGGGACATATTAAATATGAGTTGTAAAAGTTTTTTTTAAAATCACTGGCCAAAGCCTTATCCGGTTAGACAGGCAGTGAAAAATTCCACTTAATTAATTGATTAAGGGCCTTAATAGGCCTCTTCATTGTCAGTGGGCGCGCTGCTGCCTCTTGCATGCTCCTGCCAAGTGAAATATTGTGAGATTGCGCAATGATGTCGGGACACTCGCCCGACGACATCGCGCACTATTTTTCTTCTGTTCGGGTTGGGCACACGCCTGCCCAGTGAGGGAAAAATTCTGCCCATGTATATTTTTCTGACGGGATACCAGAGGGTCATTCTTATTGTTTGAAGGTATCTGTTATATATGGCCTGTTTGGATCAGTGCACGGCTCTTTGTATCTGCATCAGCCTTTGCTCTAGTGCACTGCTGCTGCCAACAACCTTTTCTGCCACGTGCCTTGCAGCATTGGTGAAATGCTGGGCATTTCCTTGATGCATGGAGAAGACCACATCTTCCACATGTCTTGCTAAGTTTGGGTGTTCCAGTGATTGCATCAACAATTGGGATTGCTCTTAGGTTCTGTAAGCTTTATCGACCTGCGAGGATCACTTGTATTTATATCCATCCTTGAGTAACTTGTCGATGCTATACGTTTTGGCCTTATCTAGCAGATCTATCAGGAATGCTGTCTGCTAGCTCTGTGTTTGAAAAATTATGTTATGTACAGTTTTCCTTGCATCTGTTGATGAAGTGGTCCATGGATTCTGTAGGCTGTTGTCAAAATGACATGAACTCTAGTCGATGAATACATAAGCAAAGCCTGACTCTGAATCGGTCTTCCAACGTAGTCCGTACCTTTTGGGATCCAGCTTGTCTTCTGTTAATCCTGACATGTTCAGCCTGTGTAGACCTTCATTCCAAATTTTTATGGCTTGCTTGTCTAGTTCAGACACACCTGAATCAAGAAACCATAGTTCTGTAAACTGTTAAACATTTTGAACTCCGACAGGAGGTCAGCTGCATCCCCAATGCAAACTGTGGACATTTAGTGGACATTTTGACAATGTCACTTTGACCTTTCTTATTCTGTAGTACCTGGAACTTGTCACTGTAGCCACTTGTGTGTGCTTTTCTGAAGCTCTGTCCACAAAGACGAGTTGTGGCAGGAACATACCATGGAGAAATAACGTCTTACTTTTTATTCAATTTATTGTTGCTGCCACTTGTCTTACCACCACTGATCACCATGTCATGTCATTATTATTATATAATACCTGGGCCTATTTACTGTACATGAAACAAAGCACCAATCGTTCATAAGGGATTGGGTAAACATGCTGTGGGTTCATTTATTAAGACTGGGCACATGAGAACTGTTATACATAGGTAAAAATCTTGAAGACATCAGGAACAATGTTTGCTCGGCTGCTTAAAGCTAAAGTGAAACTAAGGCTGGATCACATCGCACACATCCCTTCTAGTGCTATCATGCTGATATCCCTTAAAGGCATATTACAACAGCTGCCCCCTCTTCTTTCTCCAACTCCTCTTCCTCCGTCTCATCTTCTCACCTGATAAATGATGGCAATGGCTGTTCCCCCATTATAGCAAGGTTGTGCAGCATGCACATCAAGACAAACATAGAGACCCATCCAAGTATTGCAGGGTTCATCCAGAGCAGTCCAGGCAGGGTTACTTCAGGCCCTCAGTGGTCTACTCCATCAGATTTCTTGTGGCAGGATGGTTCACATTGTATGCCAGCTGCATGGGTTGCACATTGGAGTCAAGGGCTACGTCGTCAGCAGATAGGCCTTATCACCCAGTCATCACTACTTTATTTGCCATGGTGGTCAAAATACAGCAGGCACAGAATTAAATGCACCATGATTGCTGCCAGGATACTGGGCACTAACATGCAGGAGGCCACACAGTAGCTAACATTAAAAGAGTGGAATCCCTTTTATTTCAGGTACAAGGTAGAGTTGATATGAAGTGCATACAGTCAATGGCACCCTGGAAAAACTGCAAACCCATGTGTTCGCTCTACCTGCATCTCTCAGGCAAGAGGGAATTAAATCAAATTATGTCTCTTTGCATAGGGAGCCTCAGTGACCTCCTGCTGAATATTGCAAGCTGTTGCTAATATCTCCAGTGACAATATGGAAGGATCCAGACATATGAAAGTTCATGGCCACGGCCACTGACAATGTGGTCCTTGCCCTGTTTCGAGGTTGCAGCTGTAGCTGCAGCATTTGGTAAATTTCAGTGATAAAGTGGATTACAGTTGTCTCAAACATTGGTCATTGCTGAAGCTCAGGTAGGAGAATGGTTCCATGAACACCCTGAAATGGGTACTGCTCAAGCTCGCTAAGAACTCTTCAACCCCTTCCGCTTACAGCAGCTTGTCTTGCTGTGTGGTTTCTGCTCACTCCCTCAGTCATGCTCAATTCCAAGAGGAAGACTACTGGGCCATCCATATCTGAAAGCAACTGATTTGTGTACCAGCCTATAAGCTACTTATTAAGTTAAAAATACTTCAGCAACAGCCAAACCACTCCCTTAGACTACTGAAATGTTTAACAGTTATGGAAAAGCAAACAAAGTAAATAGAACTATGGCAATAGCCAAAAGAAATAATCCAGCAACCAACCTGTATTTCGCTGAGTTCTGATGAAAAGTCACAGACCTGAAATGTTGTCTGGGATTTTCCAGTCCCTCCAGTGGTGGGCAACATCACAGGTGGGTTGGGAGAATTTGGAAAGTGGCCAAAAGTGAACACAGATGGAAAATCTTGCCCATTAACTATGTTTCTCTTCCACAGGTGCTCCTAGACTTGCTAAGTGTTTCCAGCATTCATTGTTTTTATTTCAGATTTCCAGCATCTGCAATATTTTGCTTTCATACTTAGTTCATGCTCATGATCATGTCATCCTTCTTCCTGTTGGACATTTGATCAGTTGTGGGAGGTTAAGAAAAAGCACAGATTGGAGCATGGAGGTCTAAAGAGGCACCATGAAAGAAAATTGGTTTTAAAAAAAGCATCAATAGCAATATAAAGGCTGTTTATAGTCAACTTAATAAGATAGTTAAAATATAGATAGGCTGCTGAAAGGTGAAAAATGCAAACTTGTAGTGGAGAGCGAAGGAATGGCAAAGTACGAAATAAGTACAGCTTCAACATAGATGTAGTTTATATGGATTTCTGAAAAGTATTTGTTAAGGTATTTAATAATATGACAGACATATGTCAAAGCTGGTGACACATTGCAATTAAAGGGAAAGTAGCCACATGAATAAACAGACAATTGTAGTGCAGAAGCAAAAGGTTATGGTAAGACAAAGTTCCCTGCACTGGGCAAGTGTTTCGTAAGATGGATAGATAGGTAACAATTACAGTTCTGAGTTATATGTAAGAAATAGAAGCAAGAGTAGGCCATTCATTTCTTCAAGCCTGCTCTGCCATGCAATGAGGTCATGGCTGATCTGATCATGGCCTCAACTCCACTTTTCTGCCTACCCCCATAACCTTTGACCCCCTTGCCGATCAAAAGTCTGTTTAAATTAGCCCACCTCCCCTGCTCTCTGGGATAGAAAATTCCAAAGATTAAGGACCCTCTGAGAGAAGAAATTCCTCTTCACCCTAGCCTAAATGGGAGCTCCTTTATTCTGAAACTTTGCCCCTAGTTCTAGATTCCCCAAGGGGAAACATCATCACAGCATTGATCCTGTCAAGCTCTTTCAGAATCTTACATGCTTCAATATGATCACTTTACATTTTTCTAAACTCCAGCGAGTATATGTCCAACCTGCACAATTTTTCCTCAACAGATAAATTCTTCATTCCAGAAATCAACCTAACCTAGTGAACGTTCTCTGAATGGCTTCAAATGCAAATATATCCTTCCTTAAATAAAGAGACCAAAACTGTACACATTGCTCTAGATGAGGTCTTACCAATAGCCTATATATTTGTAACAAAACTTCCCTATTTTTTTGTCCAATGACTGAACCTATCTATATCCCTTTGTAGACTCCACATTTATTCAAAACTTGCTTTCCCATCTATCTTTGTATTGTCAGCAAATTTGGATACAATGCACTTTGTCCCTTCATCCAAGTCATTAATATAGATTGTAAGTAGTTGAGGTTCCGGCAATGATCCCTGTGGCACTCTACTAGTTATCCTGACTTTCTGCTTCCTGTTAGTTAGCCAATCCTTTTTTCAATGCTAATATATTACCCCCAACACCATGAGCTCTTATCTTGTGTGACACTTTTATGTGATACTTCAATCAATGTCTTTTAGAAATCCAAATACAATACATCTACAGATTCCCCTTTATATTGCTTGTTATATTCTCAAAGAACTCAAATTTGTCAAACACAGTTTCCCTTTCACGAAACAATATTGATTCTTCTTGATTGTATTATAATTTTCTAAATGTTCTGTTACTACACCCTTAATAATGGATTCCAGCATCTTCTCAATGACATATGTTAGGCTAGCTGATCTATAGTTTCCTGCTTTCTGTCTCCATCCTTTCTTGAATAAATGTGTTACATTTATGGTTTTCTAATCCTTGGGAACCTTTCCAAAATCTAGGGAATATTGGAAGATTACAACCAATGAATCCTTTACCTCTGCAGTCACTTCCTTTAAGACCCTAGGAACAGACCACCAGAGGACTTGTCAGCCTTTAGTCCCATGGGGCAACATTCTCCCCCATTGGGAGGGAAGTGCGGGAGCGGCAGGTGCTTCCAATCGGCGCCCCCAATTGGGGGCACACTGCCATTTGATGTGGGCGGGTCACTTAAGGCCCACCCAGCGTGACATGCACCAGGAAGCGCTATGCACTCCCTGTGCAGGCGGGGATGGGGAATTCCCTCAACCAGGAGTGCAGTCTTTCATGCATGCACATGAAAGAGCGCACAGATCTCCCTGAGGCAAAGTGCTGCCTCAGGGATATCGGCACCGATTTAAAACTGTCAATAAAGATTAGGAAAAAAAATTCCCTGCCATGTCCCCTCATGTGACAGTGTCACATGAGCTTGGACATGTCCATAACTTTTATTGTAAAATATTCTGCATTTTTTATATCACTCATGACACCTTATCCCATCCGTGGATGAGGTTTCATGTTTTTTCACAAGCCCATCTGGGCTCCCAGCCTGCCCGCCAACCTTAAAGTTGGACAGGCAGGTCCATTAATGAGCTCAATTAGTTTGTTAATGGCCTTAATAGGCCATTGACAGGTCGGCGGGCAACATCCGACTCGGATACGCGCCTGCCGAACTGACAATCTAAATGACACCAGGTGAAGTCGGAATGCACGCCTGACATCACCCCACTTCATTTTACGCATCGGCGAGTGGGCCCTGCCCCCGGCGGCCGACCGGAAGCTGCTGGCCATGAGGTTTTCTTCTACGTTTCCTCTGATGATAGCGCTAGTTTTAAGTTCCTCCCTTTTTTTTGCCCGTGCTTTTCTTCAATTCATGGAATATCCTACATTTCAAAAGTAAGAATCAGGAAAGAAAATACACGTTAAATGGTAAGTTTTTAAATAGTGTCACGTAAGTACAATAACTCTCATAATATTATTGTGATTTATTGTAAAAGTAGGTTAATAGTGGAGTTTGGGTAGGCTGTGTGTGTGTGTGTGTTTTTGTGTGTATGTGATTTAATTGAATTGGAGACAGCAGGTCTGGAGGCTTTGACTCATTAAAAGAAGCTAGGTTTGAAATGCTAAATATGTAAACATGGCTGAAGTTTTAGAATGTGAAGTGAGAGGAATTTACATTTTTAAATAAATCAGGGCAGTTTGAATTTCAAAGAGATGGTAGGATGTTTCACCTAGCCTGAGAAGCCACCAAAGGTTACTGATAATATTAGCACCATGCAGTGATTTATAATATGAGAAAAGTAACATTCCAAAGACATATGGGAACAATGGAATTTGCATTAAAAGGGAGAAACATGTATAAAGGAGATTGAGGTTATGTGTTAGAAAAGACATTGTAAGATCCACCAGAAGTGTAAAAAGCTTATGCATTAAGCTGCTGTCTATAGAAATCAAAGCTGGGAAAAGCTGCTTTGAATTCTACTGTCCAGGGTATTCTGGTGACTTGCCTGGATTTGTTTAAAATCGATTTGTTTTTTACTGTTACCTTAACGGGGGTGTAACTGGAAGCCAGATTAGTTAGAGTTTTTAGGAGTTATTATGGTAGTAATTAGTAGACCTATGTATGTGCTTGCAATCTTTACTTTTGTTAATAAATGTTTAATTTAGTTTTCTAAAAAAACTTTGAAGTCTGGGTGGACTTACTACTACTGAATTCAGGGCAAGCATCTCGAAATAAATACAAATTGCAAAACTGTTGTGACCACGTGATCAAGTTTCCCTCATGGATTTGATCTGCCTGGCACTCATTATCTGCCGCATCATAACAATCATCAGTGTGCAGATACAGAAGACATTAAAAATGACTGTCCTTATGGTTAAGGACATAAAAAGGCTGACAGAATATTTACTTGGAAGACAAAGTGATGAGATAATCTTGTGTTTAAGATTTTGGTTAGGCTACAGTTAAAATATTGTGTACAGTTCTGGGCAGCCAACAACAGCAAGGATATAAAAACATTGGAAAATGTGCAGTATAGATTCATTTGGATGTTATCAGTGCTGAGAGGATTACAGTTTTGAAGAGAGACTTGAGAAGGCAGGGTCTATTTTAACTAGAGCAAGAAGGTTAAGGGAAGACCTAATAGAGGTCTTCAAGATTATGAAGGGTTGTAATAGGGTAAATAATGATACATTTCTTCCAATGATTGTTGAAACAATAAGAAGGTGCAAAATTAAGATAATCATGAAAAGAATGAAAGAAAAATGATAGAGAAAAACACAAACCTGTTGTTGAAGCCAAGTCCATTATACATTAAAAGTGCATACTTGAAAAACATAAATACTATAAGGTATGGGGAATGAGCAAACAAGTGGAATGGGGGTAGAATCATGCAGAGGAAAACACCGCACAGACTTGATGGAGTAAATGGCTTGTTTCTGTGCTGTAACATTCAACCATTCTACTGTATCATCAGTGGCAGAACCTGCTTTCTGGAATTCTCTTTCAAAATCCCTCTGTCTTGCTTCACCTCTCTTCACATCAAAGGCCTCTTCAAAGTTATTTTTCAACTTTGTCTTGGGTTAATTATCCTACTCTTTTCCAAATTCCTGCTCAGTGTCTGAATCGCCCACACTGCCGCACCCCAGTCCCCACAAACCCTGTAACCTTGTCAAAGACCTGGGAAATTCATCAAAGAAACAACAATTATTGAAGTTGCTGATATTCACCTATCAATTAAACAAATAATACTTACAACATAAAAGCTATTTTTAGTACAAAGGAACAAATCTGGAAATGAAGTTCATACTTTTGAATGGGTTATTTCCATGAAATTATGGTACTTAATGTATAGCATCATGCAGTTTCACTTGAATTTGGTATGCATGTGTACATCACACAAATGCTATCACAATCACCCACATTTAAATTACTTCCAAATCAGTTCTCTACCCATTAGTATATAAATAATCTCCTCTGAGGCTAAAAGATTTTCCATTTCCATTAGTTTTGATATTGCTAAACACATTTTCATGAATATAAAACATTCAGGATATGAAAAGAGCTGCACCAAGAATAATTGTTTCTTGTTTTTGCATCACCTTTTGGTCTCTAGAGAAGCACTGATATGAAATGTCATGTGTGTAAATCTTTCTTTGTACTTCTATAATCAGCAGGTACAAGAAAAATAAGCTAATACATATAGTAGTAAAGATGGAACAAAAGAACAACTTTTTAAAGAGATTATTTTACCGTAATCAACTAAAGTGTTCTTTGGAGTCACTCAGTTGATGCTAATTCACCAGTTAATTGTCAAATTTCTACAGCAGGATCAAAATTTTTTCTATGAATAGAACTGGTCTTTGTCATCTGCAGTCATTAATTTTATATACTGGGTAATTTGACAATTCTCAGTTCTTTACTGAATGATTATGAGGAATGAAGTATTATCTTACCAAGAAGTTGGGATTCTAAAATACCTGATCATCTCTGGATCAAGGACTAACAGCAATAGCTGACGCCACCATGTAACACTGTAGGACGTAGATAGCTTGTGCATGTATTTCAGAAGCCTAGCACCCTTTCACTGGGGTGTGTTGTGTCACCAACTCCTTCCAGTGCAGCACATGCAGCTTGTGCTCTTGAGAAGGGTGACCGCAGCAAGGGCATCCACCGCTTGCTCCAGAAGCCTCAGAAGGGGCACTATCCTGATGTTACCGAGCCCTAATGGCTCGCATGATGCCAGAATGCCTAATTGGACCACTCAGGTGCTGGCAATAAATGCCCATGCCACTCTAGAAAGGGCAAACACTGAGCTTCAAGATGGGTCTTGCACTAGCATTACTATAAAGGCCAGGTACCCAACATGCAAGCAAGGTAGTTTTCAAGAACTTCTGCTATTGCAAAGCCTCTGGAGATACTATGAAGCATTTTTAGAAGTTCCTGGATTTGCAAGAGGGTGCTGATACATTTTCACAGGGAAATGTTACAGATGCGAAGTTTATGCTTGTTATGTTTTGCAACTGTCATTTAATTTATGGTAAAATTGAGTAGTGAAGGAGGTCATGTGTTCTTGAGGAACCAACTAGAGAACAGGTCATTCCAGACTGGGTATTGTGTAATGAGAAAGGAATAATTGGCAATCTAGTTGTGCAGGGCCCCTTGGAGACGAGCGACCATAATATGTTAGAATTCTTCATCAAGATGGAGAGTGACATGTTGGATTCTGAGACTAGGGTGCTGAATCTTAATAACCAAAACTACGATGGTATGAGGCGCAAGTTGGCTATGATGGATGGGAAATGATGGGAAATGTTACTTAAAGGGATGACGGTGGATAGGCAATGACAAACATTCAAAGAGCACATGGATGAACTGCAACAATTGTTTATTCCTGTCTGGCACAAAAGTAAAACAGGAAAGGTGGCCAAACCATGGCTTACAAGGGAAATTAGAGATAGCATTAGATCCCAGGAAGAGACATACAAATTGGCCAGAAAAAACAACAGACCTGAGGATTGGGAGCAGTTTAGAATTTAGCAATGGAGGACCAAGGGATTGATTAAGAAGGGGAAAATAAAGTACAAGAGTAAGCTTGCAGGGAACATGAAAACTGACTGTAAAAGTTTCCATAGGTATGTGAAGAGAAAACGATTGGTGAAGACAAATGTAGGTCCCTTACAGTCAGAAACAGGGGAATTTATAATGGGGAACAAAGAAATGGCTCACCAACTAAATACATACTATGGTTCTGTCTTCACAAAGGAGGACACAAATAATATGCCAGAAATGTTGGGGAATACAGGGTTTAGTGAGAGGGAGGAACTGCAAGAAATCAGTATTAGTAGTGAAATGGTGTTGGGGAAATTGATGGGACTGAAGGCCGATAAATCCCCGGGGCCTGATAATCTACATCCCAGAGTCCTTAAAGAAGTGGTCTGAGAAATAGTGGATGCATTGGTGGTCATCTTCCCAGATTCCATAGACTCTGGAACAGCTCTTACAGATTGGAGGGTAGCTAATGTAACCCCACTATGTAAAAAGGGAAGCAGAGAGAAAACAGGGAATTATAGACCAGTCAGCCTGACGTCAGGGGTGGGGAAAATTCTAGAGTCCATTATAGAAGATTTAATAGCTGAGCACTTGGAAAACAGTGGCAGCATCAGACAGAGTCAGCATGGGTTTATGAAAGGGAAATCATGCTTGACAAATCAACCAGAATTTTTTGAGGATGTAACAAATAGAGTTGATGATGGGGAGCCAGTGGATGTGGTTTATTTGGACTTTCAGAAGGCTTTCGACAAAATCCCACATAAGAGAGTAGCGTGTAAAATTAAAGCATATGGGATTGGGGGTAGTGTATTGAGATGGATAGAAAACTGGTTGGCAGACAGGAAACAAAGAGTTGGAATAAACGGGTCTTTTTCTGAAAGGCAAGTAGTGACTAGTAGGGTACCGCAGGGATCGGTGCTGGGACCCCAGCTATTCACAATATATATTAATGATTTAGATGAAGGAACTAAATGTAATACCTCCAAATTTGCAGATGACACAAAGCTGGGTGGGAGTGTGAGCTGTGGGGAGGATGCAGAGATGTTTCGGTTTGATTTAGACAAGCTGAGTGAGTGGGCAAATGCATGGCAGATGCAGTATAATGTGAATAAATGTGGGGTTATCCACTTTGGGAGCAAAAACAGGAAGGCAGATTATTATCTGAATGGCTTAAATTGAGAGAGGGGAATGTGCAATGAGACTTGGGTGTCCTCGTACACTAGGCACTGAAGGTAAGTATGCAGGTGCAGCAGGCAGTAAAGAAGGCAAATGGTACGTTGGCCTTCATAGCGAGACAATTCAAATACAGGAGCAGGGATGTACTGCTGCAATTATACAGGGCCTTGGTGAGACCACACCTGGAATATTGGGCTGAATTTGCCCCCCATCGGAGGGGACGTTGATGGGCGGGCGCGTATAGGCGTGCTTCCGATCGGTGCCTGTGATTGGAGGCGCAGCGCCATTTTATGTGGGTGGGCCAATTAAGGCCCGTCCAGCATGACATCCGCAGGGAAGCGCTATCCACTCCCTATGCGGGCGGGGGGATTCCTAAAATTGAGAGTACGCTCTTTCGCGCATGTGCATGAAAGAGCACACTCAGCTTCCTGAGGCTGATGTAAAAAAGATAAAAGTGGAAAAATAAAATTTCCCTTACATGTCCCCTCATGTAACAATATCACATGAGTTGGGACATGTCCATAATTTTTACACAATCTTTATTAAAATTTTTTAAAGCCGACATGAAACCTCATCCCGCCCTTGTATGAGGTTTCATGTTTTCTCTAGTTCCTGCCGGGGCTCCTGGCCTGCCCGCCAACCTAAAGGTTGGACAGGCAGGTCCTTTAATTGCTTACATGATTCTGTCAATGACCTATAAAATTCTAATAGGACTAGACAGGATAGATGCTTCCTGGCAGATGTCACGCTGGGCGGGCCTTAATTAGCCCACCCACATAAAATGGCAGCGCGCTCCCAATTGGTGGTGCCAGTCGGAGGCGCGCCCGCATGCAGCAGCTCCTGAACTTTCCCCCCAACGGGGGGAAAATTCTGCCCTGTATGTTTTCAAGAAGGAGTTGGATATAGCTTTTGGGATGAAAGAGATCAAAAGATATGAGGAGAAAGCGGGAGCAGGCTAATGAGTTCGATGATCAGCCATGATCATAATGAATAGCAGAGCAGGCTCAAAGAGCCGAATGGCCTACTCCTGCTCCTATTTTCTATGTTTCTATGTTTTTGCTCCAAATCCTGCTTGACAACAAGCCTGGCTGGCTTGCTTGCAATGGGGGAGGTGAAACCCAGACTGATTTACTGAAAATAAGTTGCAAAATATTCACACCTGTAAATCATGACCAGAACAGCTGTGATGACTGTAAGTAGACTATTAGGCTCCAAGCCTCACAGGGAGGTATGTGGAATGTCAGGTTTAATTAACAGTTATACTCTAAACTTTCCACTTAATTCCAAGATAGAATGGAATTGCAGGTTTAGAAGATAGTTAACCAGCATTTCTACCCAGATACAAGGCCCATATGATTTATATTGCCATTGACATGGTCTTTGAGAGGGGTACAGGTCACAGAAAACCAATATATTGTTGAGTTAGAGGACTTTGCTAAGATACTGCTGAACCTTACAGACCCAAGATCAGACATCAAGAATCTGAGAGAGAGAGAGAGCGAGAGCAGAATCGTCCCAGATTTGCGCTAAGTGCAGTAGTAGGCATGTAAAATGTTTTATCTGTGGGCCGCAATGGCAGCTTTTCACGCCATATTGTCCCAATCCTGCCGCATTAATTATGCATTTCCAGGAAACAGGCCATTTCCATGGTGGTTGGGCTCTCATTTGCCTGTTACACCATCACCTCACTGCTTCATCACGCCAGGCACCATATTTAAAGTCCAGCCGCACACACATCTCTCAGTGCTTTCCACCCACGACTGCTGCATGGAAGACATGGCAAAAAGACTGCAGTACCCAGGTTTAGTGACGCATCCCTTGGGTGCCCTTTGGACACCATGGAGGCACGACATGAGATCCTCTACCCCTACTCTGGCCGCAGAAGGGGCAGCGGCATCACCAATCCAGCATGGGAGGCAGTGGCAATGGTGGTCAACGCCAATGCCTTGCAAAAGAGGACAGCCATCCAGTGCCGCTACAGGATGAACGATCTCAACCATTCAGCCAGGGTGACTCACTCTTCTCATCACTCTCAACTCACACAGTCACAAACCCATCACACATCCACAGGGATCTCACACGTCAAGGGACAACACCACTAACTCTCACACACCATTTCACATCTCCAGCAGACTCATATCCTCTCGAGCTCGTGTTCTCAGCCCATCCTTGGCTCTACTCACCACACAAACATTCCATGCTGTGCCATGTGTCCTGCTCACACTCTCTCCATCTGTCTCCATGAAGGAGAAGACTGCTCACACCAGCAGGGAGAGGTCCCAGGCCAGGGGTAGAGTGGCCCATATTAGTCCCCTCATTCATTTTGAGGAGCGTGCCATCATGCTGACTGGTGAGGACATGGATCGTGCATGGGTGGCAGTTCCCAAGCTTTTGTTTAACTTTTCAACTAAACAAAAGCGTGGGGGACAGCCATTGACACCATCCAGGACAAAGCAGTCCACTCGATTGGCACTCCATCCACAAACATTCACTCCCTCCACCACTGACGCACAGTAGCAGCAATGCATACTAGCGACAAGATGCACTGCAGAAATTCACCAAGGCTCCTGAGACAGCACCTTCCAAACCCACAACCACTATCATCTGGAAGGACAAGGGCAGCAGATAGATAACAACAGCACCACCTGCAAGTTCCCCTCCAAGTCACTCACCATTCTAACTTGGAAATATATCGCCGCTTCTTCACTGTCGCTCGGTCAGAATCCTGGAACTCCCTCTCCAACAGCACTGTGGGTGTATCTACACCACATGGACTGCAGCAGTTCATGAAGGCAGCTCACCACCACCTTCTCAAGGGCAACTAGGGATGGGCAATAAATGCTGGTGCAGCCAGTGAAGCCCACATCCCCTGAATGGATAATTTAAAAAAAAATTCCTGGCTCATTCCCCATGGCAATGCCTTGACCAATCAGTGTTGACCTGCCTGGTTTGAATTTAAACAAAACCTTGGCAGTTAACTACTCTCTGGTGCATTCTCCATGACAATGCCTCTATCAATCTGAGTCCTCTTGCCAACCAATCAATATTCTCTTCTCATGCAGTATAAATTGTGTTCCCTTTACAGTTGGTATTCTTGCAAATTCTGTCCTGCAAAGTGCAAGACAAAAAGCTTCAATAGTATGTGGATATTGTCATCTTAAGTCCTACTGCTGGCCACAACCTCAGCAATGGGCATTCCAATGATGGAAAACATCATCACCTCCTTTGGGGTGAGGACATGCAACTGCATCTGTTCCCCTGTGGTTAGGTCCTGCTGCCTCCTGTACGCAACCTTGTCCTGCAGAGAGAGGAAAGTGGGTCAGTGACTGTAGTGCAATTTGTGGGTGATGTGGCTGTCATGATTGAATATCTTGAAGTGTGTGCAAGCTGTGAATGTGTGTTTAAGACTTTTTGCAGTACTAAGTGCATGAGGGCAAGGTTATGTTATATGAATGTTATATATGAGTTTTGATTGATAGAGATTCTTGGTAGATGAGTCAGGGGGTGTAGTTCAATGAGCAGTGTGTGATGCTAGTGGTGCAGTTGGTGGGATGTGGCATTTGAAGATAAATTCACTAACCTTGACCAGCCTTATGAGGTCATTGAAATTTTTGAGGCACTGCATCTAGGTCCTTTGGGCTTGGCTCCTGGAAATGACTGCCATAGTTATCTGGTCCCAGTGCCTTTGCAAAGGTTTGTCTTGAGGGTCTCCTGACACCCTGTAGATAGAACACATCGCTCCTCCTCTCCACCTTCTCCCACTAAGATTGCAGAGAACCTTGAGGCATGCTCTCTCCACTGTTGCACCATAATTCGCTCTATATCCTGCTCAGACTCTCTTCCACAAATAGTTTGATTACCTACTCCAGCCAAAAAGCACCTCTCTTTAAGAGGTGAAAGTTAGTTTTTTTTCTGAAAAATATACTTTATTCATAAAATATCTGAACGAACATTACAAAACATTTCAACATCGCCATCACGAAAGGTCAATCAGATTCAACTTTTACACATGGATCACGAGGTGCATTGGTGAAAGTTAATTTTTTGCAGTGCAGGCTAGCTTTAAGTGGTGTTGGTTTCATTCAAACTTGGGCTCCCTGCTGAGGTGTGCAGTCATTCATCAGTACTTTTAAGTAATGGTTGCATGCAGCAATCATGCAAATTAGCAGGCAGCACAAATTGACATGCTGCCAAATTTGGACGCACCTGGCATGTATTGAGATCCCTGTGCCCATATTTGGGAGTTATTGAATTTTGCCCTCATATGTTTTTGTATTATCATTGCATGGCAGAAAATACTTTGTGAAAAATTAAAATATCATGCAATAATAACTCATTTTGTACAGATATTGTTTTCTTTTCTATTCTGTATTTGATTTTTGATATGGAGTAGGAGATAAGACTGGTGATATCAATTATTATAATAGAGGGAGATGATGGCTAGGCTAATTCTCTGGGGACATGGGTTCAAATCCCACCACAGCAGCTGGTGGAATTTAAATCCAATTAATAAATCTGGAATATAAAGATAATTAGACAGCCATCATTAATTGTTGTAAACATAGAAACATAGAAAGTAGGAGGAGTAGGCCATTCAACCCTTCAAGTCTGCTCTGCCATTCATCATGATCATGGCTGATCATCCAACTCAATAGCCTGCTCCCGCTTTCTCCCCATACCCTTTGATCCCTTTCGCCCCAAGAGCTAAATCTAACTCCTTCTTGAAAACATACAATGTTTTGGTCTCAACTACTTTCTGTGGTAACGAATTCCACAGGCCCACCACTCTCTGGGTGAAGAAATTTCTCCTCATCTCAGTCCTAAATGGTCTACCCCATAACCTCAGACTGCGACTCCTGGTTCTGGCCTCCCCCATCATTGGGAACATCCTTCCTGCATCTACCCTGTCTAGTCCTGTTAGAGTACAAGAGGGACAAGTCACAGGTGATTTCACGTTCATTTATGTTTCGTTTATGTATACTGGTCTGGGAATGAAGACCCGAAAAGTTTATGTAAATAGTTTGGAATTTTCAAAATGAAATAAATTCATTTTTGTCGTCATGGCTCAAGTATGCTTCATGTTTTTATTTTATTGATGCAGGGTACGCCAGTATATAATGCTGGACTTATGTGGTTCTGAACTTTATTGCACAGTGTTTTTTGTGTTCAAATGAAAGGGTCCCTTTAGACATCCAGGATGGAGGTGGCAGCCCTCGCATGTGTTTGAAGCTGATCTGTGGTAACCTAGCTGAAGGAACATTGGATGAAGGCGTCCCTAGCCTCCCTGCCTCACTGGAGGTTACTGGGGCCTGGCTCCCCACCCTTAGTGTTCTCTACACCGTGCTCATCTTCCGACTCACTACTGGACTCATCATCTGTGGCCTGTGCTGCTGCCTCTTCCTCCAGTGCGTCCCCCCCTTTCCAGTGCCAGATTGTGGAGGACGCAGCACGAAACCACGATCAGTGACACCCACTCTGGGGGGGGATTGTTGTGCTCCCCCTGAAAAGTCCGGGCATTGGAACCGGATGTTGAGAAGAACTTGTGGAGCCGTGACCCGTACTGTAATGCTTCTCTGCCTCTGTTCTTGGGCGGTAGAGAGACATCATGAGCCACCTCTTCAATGGATAGCCCTTGTCACCCAGCAGCCACCCATCCAGTTGGGCTGGAGCACTGAAGAGCCTTGGCAAGTGGGAGTGTCTCAGTATGTACGCGTCATGGGAGCCGCAAGGGTACCTTGCACACATTTGCGGAATCTGCATCCTCTGGTCACACACCATCTGCACATTCATGGAGTGCAATCCCTTCCTGTTGACAAAGGCACCCGGCTGACCCGCTGGCACATTGATGGTCACGTAGAAACATAGAAAATAGGAGCAGGAGTAGGCCATTCGGCCCATCAAGCCTGCTCCACCATTCATCATGATCATGGCTGATCATCCAACTCAATAGCCTGCTCCCACTTTCTCCCCATATCCTTTGATCCCTTTTTCCCCAAGAGCTATATCTAATTCCTTGTTGAAAACATACAATGTTTTGGCCTCAACTACTTTCTGTGGTAACGAATTCCACAGGCTCACCACTCTCTGGGTAAAGAAATTTCTCCTCATCTCAGTCCTAAATGGTCTACCCTGTATCCTCAGACTGTGACCCTTAGTTCTGGACTCCCCCACCATCAGGAACATCCATCCTACATCTACCTTGTCTAGTCCTGTTAGAATTTTATAGGTTCCTATGAGATTCCCCCCTCATTCTTCGGAACTTCAGTGAATATAATCCTAACCGACTCAATCTCTCCTCATATGTCAGTCCCGCCATCCCAGGAATCAGTCTGGTAAACATTCGCTGCACTCCCTCTATAGCAAGAACATCCTTCCTCAGATAAGGAGACCAAAACTGCACACAATGTTCCAGGCGTGGTCTCACGAAGGCCCTGTATAATTGCAGCAAGACAGGCCTGCTCCTGTACTCGAATCGTCTTGCTATGAATTTAAAAAATTGAAAAATCTAATTAGTACTACAATTAGATACTAAGGTTCACAAGGTTCCTGGGTTGGGAGAGGCTGTATGTCTCCACAGGGAAGGCCCAGAATTTGGAATTGAATCCCATTCCACTGGGATTTTACTCCAGTGAGACCAGCGCTCCAGTCAAGGTGGGATGTGTCGTTTGCCAGCTCCCTTATCCCCATATCAAAGGATGCGTCAAAAGGATTTTTTTTATTCTGATTAGTTAATCTGCATCTCATCTATGGAATTCTCATATATATCCTTATAATAGAGAAAGGTGCAGGTGGAAAAGGATACAAAAGATGCAAGATGGGATTACACCAACGCAGAAAAAAGCAATCAAAAGACCAGATTCTACAGAAATGCTGCTTCATCTGTATCTTGGGGAAAGTCTACATTAGAGGGAACAACATTATTTTGAAAATTGATCTCCAAATATCTGCTCAAAGCCAAAAATCAAAGAACAGACTTACTAGATTTGCACTAGAGAGAGTGCAGAGGAGATTTACCAGGATGTTGTCTGGGTTGGAGAGTTTTAGTTATGAGGAGAGATTGGATAGACTGGGGTTATTTTCCCTGGAACAGAGGAGATTGAGGGGGAACATGATTGAGGTGTATAAAATTATGAGGGGTATCGATAGGGTAGACAGGAAGGAACTTTTTCATTTGGTGGAGGGATCAATAACCAGGGGGCATAGATTTAAGGTAAGGGGCAGGAGGTTTAGAGGGGCTGTGCAGAAAAGGTTTTTCACCCAGAGGGTGGTGAAAATCTGGAACTCACTACCTGAAAGGGTGGTAGAGGCAGAAACCCTCATAACATTTAAGAAGTATTTGGATGTGCACTTGTGATGCCATGGCATACAAGGTTATGGGCCTAGTGCTGGAAAATGGGATTAGGATAGTTAGGTACTTGTTTGACCAGCGCAGACTCAATGTACCGAAGGGCCTTTTTCTGTGTTGTTGACTTCTATGACTCTCTATGACTTCAGAACATTTGATCTCATCTCGCAAAGTTATTTCATTGTGGACCAGTACATTTACAGTGAGTTTATTACCACTGTGTTCACTCCGGATGCCTCTCTATGCTGTTCTTAAACTTAACTTTTGTTGTAATGAGGTGATATTAGAGGGATGCTGGTGGTGATTGGCTGTGCCAGGATATCATGATCCTCCAGGAACTGAGGTGGCCTTCATCTCAGGGTTTCTGACTTTCACAAGAGCTGATATATGGGCAACTGTTCCTGTTTCATGAAACCTACGTGAGCAGTCATTGTAGAGGCCTGACAGGAAAAGTAACATTAGCTGTCACCAGTAAAAAGAATGTCATGCTGAAGGTGAATCCTATTCATGCCACTCATTCTGGATCCAGGGCCTGTGCCTATTGATCAGTAGAAGACCAGACCTAACACTGAGTGATAGTTCCCCAAAGTTCTGTTGCTCCAAACAATGCCCAAGGCCTAAAGTCCAATGTCCAAAGCATTTATATTGGATGTCATGACTCATCCAGAAGTATCTTTGTTCAGGATGCATAAACATGGATATTCCAGGGAGTGCTGAATTCTTCTCAAGATATTGGCACTGTGATCAACATTGGAATCTGCTGTTGCCCTTCCATCTATCTCAGATCCTCTAAGTGCTTCCACATAAATGTGATGCTTAGTGAGCAGCTTTATTAGAGCAGGAGCCCTGTAATCAGTTTGCTTGTTTCCTCCAGTGCTGCCATTACCGTTTTAAACAATAGTAGATTGAATACTTGCTTTTGCATCAGGTCTCCACCACACCTTCAGCTATTTTCCCCCACAACTTTTGTCCTGTCTGGCAACCATTGAGAGTTTTGGAGCCTCCCAAACTTTTACTTGTTTTATACCTCCATCTTATTCAATCTAGAGCTAATTTAAACATTGAAACACATGCAGGCTGCATTTGCTTTCTATCTTTAAATGAGCTAACCCTTAATTCACAGCATAGTTCACACCTCAATGTCATCCAGATGGAAATCCTGCCTCACCTCACTTCCATTGATACACCACCACCTTTAGAATCCTGTGCCTTAATATTATAATTATATCTGGAAATTGGAATACTTAGAACCATTTTATAGTTGCAAACAACAGTCAAATTAATCATTAATTTGCTTCATTTTTGCCACTGTAATAATTTTTAAACATATCTTCTGACTTACTGGAGATCTAGCACTGTAATCAATTTTCAAATAGTTACAATGCAAAATCTTGGCTTCAGTTTTAATGCTACTATAACCATAGGAAATGAAGATAACAAAGACAAAAATATATAGGGCAGAATTTTCTGCTCCAGAGACTAAGTGCGGGATTAGCGGCGAGTTTCCAGCAAATTGGTTGGTCGGGTTCTCACACCCGATCTTCTGCTTGAAACCTCATTAATAATGCATAGGCTCGCTGCTCGCTGAATCACCTGGTGGGGTGTGCTCTGCTTCATCTGCCTGTTGTCACCTCATGAGGTGCAACTACCCTGCACCACATTTAAACGCAACCAAAACACACATGTTTCTCTCTGCAGCTCAGCTGTGTGGTTGGGAGTTGAGATAGCCCCAAGGAACAAGAAGAGTGCACCAAGGTTTAGCCACGGTTCCCTGGAGGCTTTAATTAGAGATGTCCATCAGCACCTGGAGGTTCTTTTTCCCAGGGATGGGTCAAGGAGGTCCACCAGCCTCACTTCGCCGGCCTGGGAAGAGGTTACAAAGGAGGTCAGCTCTGTGGGCAACCGCCAGAGAAATGCCATCCAGTACAGGAAGAGAATTAATGATCTAATATGCACCACCAGGGTAAATCAACCTTCAGCTCACTCCAAACTCGCACTCTTATCACGGCATTATGCACTCAAAGTGTGACACAGTTCAAGGATCTCACACAAAAATGGGGGAGATATCAGCATTGAAAGCCAATTCACCAGCACCTCATCTATCATCTTGCACAAACAGCATCTTCAGCACTTACTGGAGTGGGGGGGGGTGGTGGTTGCTCATCATACAGAGTAGGCATGCATGCTTTCCAACCTTTGCTACATACTTTCTCACCATATCCCATCCATTTCTCTTCATGCAGGCCAAGCCTGCACACAACGAGAGGGAAAGATCCCAGACTGGTAGAGGGATGGCCAACATCGAGGAGCTCTCCAAATTTGAGGCAGGTGCAAGTTGGCAGGGGAGGATAGATTTTGTTCCTGTGTTGAAGGTGAGATCGGCCTCTCCCTGCGAGCCAGTACGGATGAACCCTCTATGAGTTGATCGCATCCTGACATTCACAGTGAGTGACATGCAATATTGTATTCGGCCTGTTCATGAACTAAATCTATCTTCTCTCTCTTACAGGCAGAAGTAGGTCTAGAAGGACCTGCACAGGCAACATCAGCCCCAGCCCCTAGGCCACCACTGAGGAGGATGCTAAGAAGCCATTTGAAGAACACCTGTCACAGAGACACACATCTCAGTGGTCATAGTTCTAGATTAGGCTCGGGGTCACTTTCTGCAGAACACCTCACTGACACGTCAGTGGACTGCTGGAGAACAGCCACCCTTGAGTCCGAGTCAGACGATATACTTCTGGAAACGGCAATCACAAACCTGCTGGAGATGCAAAGGCAGGCGTCTGAACATCATGTAGAGCTCCGAGAGGCAGTCAACAGAAGAGCGAAGGATGGAGAAGTCCGTCTGCGTTCCGATTAATGTCATAGCTCTGACATGTGAAAGTCTTGATGTCTCCAGGGGAAGGGTGGCAGCCGCCTTGGAGACCTTGGTCCAGCAGGTTCTGCTGGATTTGTACTCTGACATTCATTCCATCTGAATCATAAAAACGCGGAATATTGCAGCACAGAAAGAGGCCTAGTTAGCCTATCAAGTCTGCACTGGCTCTTTTGCAGAGCAATCCAGTTAGTTCCATTCTCCCACTTTTTCCCCCTATCTCTGCAATTTTTTTCTCTTTCAAGTATTCATCCAATTTCTTTTTTGAAAGCTACTACTGAATCTATTCCACCACCCTATCAGATAGTACATTCCAAATCCTAACCACCTGTTGCATAATTTCTAGTTCTCTACCAATTACCTTAAATCTATGCCTTTTGGTTATTAACCCTTCCACCATTGGAAACAGTTTCTCTTTAGTTACTCTATGTAAATCCTTCGTAATTTTAATTGCCTCTATCAAATCTCTGCTCCAAGGAGAACAATCCCAGCTTCTCCAATCTATTCACTTAAATCTGGAAAATTATTCCTGCCTGATTAAGAATAACTGGCAAAACAGATCAGAACAGTTAATCCCAAAGCAAGGGCATTCTGCATCATGAGGTACCATCAGTCACGTTAGATGCACAAAGGTTACATCGCTTTTCAATTCTGAATGCAAGTGGATTTTGTAATAGCCTCAGTATTTTGCTTTTGCACCTTCCAATAGACACCATTCTATGTAAAGTAACAATGCTACAATATAGGAAATAGTCTAGAGATGCAATAAGTATTGGTGGGATCCATCAGTGGCTAGGAGAGAGGGCACCTAGACCTCCCTCCAAATGCCCCTTCTTCTCGAGGAGTCAGGCAGGAATACTCGAGCATCCACGGAAGAAGGTTTAGCAGTTGACACCCTGAAGCCATCCACTCAGGTAGCTCTGCGAATGTTGAGCTGATCCCAATCCTCTCTGCCTGTGGTCCCATCACCTCCAGCTGCACAGGCTGAGGAGTGAAAGCAGTACACCAGCACAAAGCCTGCATCAAGTGGACTTGATGCAGTCGTGGCCTCCTCAATGAAACACTTCTTGTGGCCACTGGAATGTGCACATGGCTGGAGAGATAATCATGACTGCAGGCCTTGTGCTGTGACAGAAACAATGAAGCCAGCTGTTTGATGATGAGACAACAAGAAATGGTACCCCTACAATACAATTGAGCTTGGCCTAAATAGCCAAGTGGTTATGGTACTGGGTTTGTAATCCCAAGATCAAGAGTTCAAATCTCACAATGGCAAACTATGAAACAATGTAACTTCATCTGAAACAGATGGAAATGTGTTTGTACTCGAAAGAGTTACAATACAATTGAGCACGCATAACTCCTTGGTATCTTTTAATGAATATCACTTCCTGACGCAATTTGCAGTCACTTTCAATAAAGAGGTTGAAACAGGGTGCACCTGCCTCACAGCAGGAGACCCAAAGCAGACAGGGACCCTCCAGGCCTCAGCCCTCAAGAGGATGCTTGCCAACTCATCAAATACAACAAGGCATAGCAGTGAGTAGACTGCCTCCACTTCTGCTGCAAATATCAGGATGCACCAAGACGTAGCAGTAGGATTAGAAAGATTAAAAAACCTGTATATCACTTTTGGATCATGGGTGTTCACTCACTGTATCTTCATAAATACACTTGTTGTTCATGGCAATGGTCTCGTCATTTGAATGCGTTGATGTGGCCTCTTATTGTGAAGGTGACCCAAGCTCCCACTCCATGATCGCCTCCTTTTGTGAGCCTCACATTCATGTGATGTCTAACTGACCCATGTTAGTTACTCGCCCTTTGTCTAATGACGGTCTGCTTTGGGTCTCCTTCTATGATCCCCCAATTGCGACCAGAAAGCCATGTCATGCCCTAGAGCTGGGTCTGCTCTACTCGCCTTTCCCTGATCCAGCGTTTCAGCTGAGGCGCAATCTCACAGATCTAGGTGACCAAGATGGCACTCCAGCTACTTGGCATCTTAATCCCAGAGAGGTTGGAAGGGCTTGAGTGCATCCAGGATAGGTTCAACCTCACCTAATGAACTCTTGTTATGTTTGATCTGGTATACTGATTTTGCCTAACCTGCACTTTTGGAATAACTGGATGCCATTTGGCCCATTAACCATGCCAATTGCAGAAAGCAACTTAGAGGCTTTCATGGATAAGACCATAAGATATAGGAGCAGAATTAGGCCATTCGGCCCATCGAGTCTGCTCTGCCATTCAATGAGATCATGGCTGATCTGATAATCCTCAACTCTACTTCCCTGCCTTTTCCCCATAACTCTTGATTCCCTTACTGATTAAACATTTGTCTATCTCAGCTTTGAATATACTTAATGACCCAGCCTCTACAGCCCTTTGCGGTAAAGAATTTCACAAATTCACTACCCTCTGAGAGAAGAAATTCCTCATCATCTCTGTCTTAAATGGGTGACCCATTACTCTGAGATTATGCCTTCTGGTCTGAGATACTCCTGCAAGGGGAAACAACCTCTCAGCATCTACCCTGTCAAACCCCCTAAGAATCTTATATGTTTCAATAATATCACCTCTCATTCTTCTAAACTCCAATGAGGCCCAACCTACTCAACCTCTCCTCATAAGAAAATCCCTCCATACCGGGGATCAACCTAGTGAACCTTCTCTGGACTGCCTCCAATGACAGTATATCTTTCCTTAGATAAGGGGACCAAAACTGTTCACAGTGTTCTAAGTGTGGTCTAACTTCTGCCTCATATAGTTTTAGCAAGACTTCCCAATTTTTATACTTCATTCCATTTGAAATAAAGGACAACATTCCATTTGCCTTCCAATTACCTGCTTAACTTGTATGCTAGCTTTTTGTGATTCATACACGAAGACTCACAAATCCTTCTGCAGTCTTTCTCTGAGTAAAATATATTCAGCCCATCTATTCTTCCTGTCAAAATGCATAACCTCACATTTTCCCACATTATATTCCATCTGCCAAGTTTTTGCCCACTCACTTAACCTGTCTATGTCCTTTTGTAGACTCTTTGTGTCATCCTCACCACTTGCCTTCCTATTTCTTTTGGTGTCATCCACAAACTTGGTGATAGTACATTCACTTCTCTCATCCAAGTCATTAAGATATATTGTAAATAATTGTGGCCCCTTCATTGATCCCTGTGGCACTCCACTAGTTACAGGTTGCCATCCTGAAAATTCCCCCCTTATCCCAACTCTCTGTCTTCTATTAGTCAGCCAATCCTCCATCCATGCTAATATACTACCCTCAATACCATGGGCTCTTATCTTACTAAGTAGCCTTAGGTGTGATACCTTATAGAATGCCTTTGGAAATCCAAATATATTACATCTACTGGTTCCCTTTATCTATCCTGTTTGTTACTTCCTTAAGGAATTCTAATAAATTTGACAGGCATAATTTCCCCTTCATGAAGCCATGCTGGGTCTGCTTGATTATCTTCTGCATTATTAAATGCTCTGCTATCACATCCTTTAGACTCTAACATCTTAGAGATATCCAGCAGCTGTGCTCCCTTTACGGTTAGCTTCATCTTCCATTTTCACATCCCTCTATGTTAATGCTCAAATTGATCAACTTCATTGTGAACCCAATGACTCCTGCAGTCTCACGTTAATGCACCCCAAATGTCAAAGGCTCCAACTGCGTCTTCTCAATAAACTCTTCCTGAGTTCCATCAGCTCAGACTCCATTTCCATGTTGTTACTCTAAGCAGTGTGATGGTGTCCCCTGTTTGGGTCCCTGAATCCAGCCATGGGCTCCTCCCAAACAGCCTCAGACCCCTTCCCTTGCAAATTCTTTTTCAGCTTCGATTTTAAACTGAGTCGTAATTTCAGGGTTTCAAGATGGTGCTGCTGCATTTTAACCTTGAGACCAGCTTCCACCCTCCTCCTGTCAGAGTTCGGGTCCTCCTGATCTTCCTGGAGCCTCACGATGTGCAGGCAGAACTCCCTCCAGTGATTCTTCAGCCTCCCCTAATAACCCTGGATCCCATTGTCATTGTTGTAGACACTCCTATACTACCCCCTGAAACCATCACTGTTGATGTCCCTTGCCCCATATGGGCCTCACCCCTCCCCATCTTGAGGCTGTGTGCACGGTCACATAGAGATGATTGTGCCCCAGAAGAATTTTGAGTACCCCCCACATTTATTACATTTTCCCCATTTACAGGCTGCAAATGCCTCCCTTGACCATGACCTTCCCATCTGCCATCTGGTATCGTGCCAGATAAACCCATCACCACCGACTGTGTGACTATGACCACACCCTGCACACCAAGCTGTGCCTGATCCCTATTGATCGTTGAGGCCTTGCCCCTCCCTGTAGTGGGAACATAATGTGTGTGCCATGCATAGCCCTCTGTAGCATGGTCAACAGAGCCCCAGGCCTGCCTTTAATCTTTCACCCTCATTACGAGGTCCACAGAGCCCCAGGACTGCCTTTAATCTTTCACCCTCACTACGAGGTCCAAAGAGCCCTGGGACTGCCTTAAATATCTCACCCTGACTACGAGGTCCACAGAGCCCCAGGACTGCCTTAAATATCTCACCCTGACTACGAGGTCCACAGAGCCCCAGAACTGCCTTTAATCTTTCACCCTCACTATGAAATACACAGAGCCCCAGGACTGCCTTTAATCTTTCACCCTCACTACGAGGTCCAAAGAGCCCCGGGCCTGCCTTTAGTCTTTCACCCTCACTCGAGGTCCACAGAGCCCCAGGACTGCCTTTAATCTTTCACCCTCACTATGAGGTCCAACGAGCCCCAGGACTGCCTTTAATCCCTCACCCCAACCTGTTGGTCTCTATCCAGGGATTATGACGGTCTTTCACACAGCTCTCTGGCTCCTCAATGAATGACCACAAGACTGTTTGCCTTCCGCTCCACAGCTCCATGAGTCTCTGTGCAACCCGTCCCTCTTGTGCCACAATAACTCCCACCCCCACCCCCACTACTGACTCTAGCATCTGTGTGCATCCTGTTCCCTTCATGAAAATCAAATCCCATCCACCCCATGACTGCATTCGACTATTCCATGTTGGGCTCCAGCTTCCCCAACCCCAATCTTCCCTCTGCTGCCATCATTCCCCCAACCCCACCAAGCCCCCTTCACCCTCATGTTGCTGTCATCTCCCCCGCAACCCCACCAAGCCCCCTTCACCCTCATGTCGCTGTCATCTACTGCCACCCACAATTCTACCAAGCCCCCTTCACCCTCATACCTCTGTCAACTCCTCCCCACCTCGGTCGCCATGCTGGTCACTGTTTTAGAGTGCAGCCCTGCCTGAGACTTGCAGCACACAATGCTGTCCTGCCACAGGTAGCGCAGCAACCACGGTGAGCAACCCTGCACAATACCCGAGGCAACCAAAATGAGCAGCCCTGCTCAATATCAGAGGCAGGCACAATGAGCAGCCCAGCTCAACATTCGATGCAACTACGTTGAGCAGACCAGCTCAACACCCAAGGCAACCGTGGTGAGCAGCCCAGCACTACACCTGAGGCAACCAGCATGAGCAACCCTACCATGCACTCACATCAATGTGGGCTAACACCCGCATCACTGAGGAACTGGAACAGCGTTGTTGCAGGTAGGCTTTCAATGTTGCACTGACCTTGAAGTTATAAGTAAAGTGAGGGTGGACAGCTGCATGCTGTTTATATCTGGTCGCAATTTAAACTAGTCTAATTTCTCACTGGTCTGGCACATGGGGGAACATGATTCCGGCGAGCTGCATTTTTAATGAGTATTCATGACATGCTAACGCATGTAAATGGCATTCCCAATATAGATCCATGGGAAAGCCGACCCGCCATCATTCAGCCATAAAAGTGATGAGGAGAAAATTCTGATTCATTCTTCCGCTGGAGGGAATCCAACTTTTGGCCTCCTAATTTTCCAATCCCAACTGGCATGAAACCCACCACTGGTTGGACCAGAAAATTCTGACCATAGCCACTGCCACCATGAGTAGGTAAAGACCTCTGTTCCATGCCTATAAAGGTAGTGAGTGAAGTGACTTTGCTAACAGCTACTTGGCTGGATTTTTGCCAGACCAAAAATAAAGGGTGGCTTTGTCCCAGATTTGCACAAAGTGCGGTAGCAGGTGGGAAAAAAGTTGTTTCATCCGATAGCCGCAATGGCGGGATTTCACGCCATATTGTCCCATCCTCACCTCATTAATTATACAGCCACAGGAAACACGCCATCTCGCTGGCGAGCAGCCTCCGATTTGCTCACTATGCCATTACCTTGCCGCTTCCTCACACAGGGCGCCATATTTAAACTGCAGCTGTGCGCACACTTGTCAATGCTTGCAGCCCAGGAGGGCGCCGGTGAAGACATGGCCGCAAAAGCAAAAAAGAGTGCAGTCCCCCAATTCTGTGATGCATCCCTGGGATGCCTTCTGGACACCGTGGAGGCCCGCTGCAATATCCTCTACCCCTGCTCTGGCTGCAGGATGCCCATCAGTCTCACTACTCCAGCTTGGAAGGCGGTGGCAGAGGTGGTCAGTGCCAATGCTGCACACAAGTGGTTGGCCATTCAGTGCAGAAAATGGATGAATGATCTCATCCATGCCGCCAGGGTAAGGTAACCATCTTATTGCTCTCAACTCACACACTCACAAGGCCATTGCACATTCACTGGCATCTCACTCACTGCCAGCTCAAGGGACAGCACCACTCACTCTCTCACACACACTCTCACATATCCATCTGGCCTCATCTCCTCTACAGACTTCCTCCTCAGCCCTCACCATCTTGAGGTCACTTGCACAGATCAACATGTGCCCCAACACACACACTGAATTACCCCTCTCCCCCAGTACAGCCCTTGTGCTGCAGCCTCATCCCTTGCCCGAGGTCACTCCTCCCCTTTCCCCAAGCAAGCCCTAGCCCTGCAGCAGTTGAAAAGCCACCCCCTGCCTTAGGCTGGTCTGGTAGGTAGAGACCTGCCTGTGAGCCCCTAAAATTGATCTGGTGCTGCCTGCAAAGCCTGGTGCTGATGACCGCAAGTGCTGCCAAGCAAAGTGCAGCTCACCAGGGTGAACCAGTGTGGGGGGATGATTCGGGTGAGCAAGCCTTATAATAAGATGCTAAAGTATTGAAATGATGTTCCCGACATGCGGGGCAGCAGGAAACACAGTCTGCCATTGACAGGTGGAGCGGACGATCACAAACTGGTTTCACGGCCGATTTTTGGCCTTCTCGCCATATTGTGCCCCCACCCGTAGCCATGACACCTGACATCAACAGGGCTGTAAAATCCCGGCCAAAGTTTAAAACAGTTAAGCATGCTCACAACAACAATTTACGGTTATATAGCACCTTTAATGCAAAAAAGGACCAAAGTATTCTACAGATAAAAACAAAGTAATTGCTGCAAGGACCTGTAAAACTCTTGAAAAATAACTTAACCCTTTTTTTGTTTGACTCCAACAAGTTTCCCACCTATGGGAAAACTTCCCTGTTGGATAAGTGAGTGAAATTATTCCCTACCTGTACAAGATGTACAAGGAGAAAAGCTTTAACTAGTTATACTGATGGTAATTAGTTTTTTTTTAGTTTATGTTACCCTTTAGCTGTTAAATTTTCCCCCTACTGTAAACATTTTTGGATTGACATTTTACCCCAATTATACTATATGGGGGCACAACAATATAAAAGTTCAATCTGAACAAAAAAACATTTTTGGATTCAGAGCACAACGCAATACTATATAGCCTCGCTGTGCAAAATAACTTCCTCCGTAAAAAATGTGCTTTATGATATTCACTGAAAATCTTGTCCTGTTGTACAGTTTAAAATTCCTGGAAAAGTAACTCATTAATATATAAAATAAAGCAGGAAGAATATTTGCTAACTTGCCGTTAGACGTTCACTAGCCTTATCAGTTCCATCAATTCCTGCACAGTGAATAATCTGTATATAATCAGTGGTTTATTTTTAAGGATTTCACAGTAAGCTAGGAGCAAGAATTGTGGGCAGGAAGCTATAAACTTGCTGAAGGACCAGCAAATTGATTGTGAACATGCTGAGAGAATTTAGTGTCCCACAGTAAATGAGCTGGGCCTTATTTTAAAAATTAGGCTGGCAAACTGAATCCTAAATATTCAATGTGGGCATTCTACAAAATAACTCAAATTCAGCCAAATTATGTCACTTCAGTTTTACATTCATCTCCAGTGTTTACATGTAATCTGGGCTATATACAAGAACATTGATTTAACAAATGTAAAAGCAATTCACTGAATAGAAAATAGCAGCTAAAATTATTTAAATAGAGAAATTAGTATACCAAGTGTAGAGAAAATATTTTTAGATTTTCAATTTCAATTCATTCAGCAAGTATATTGACTTATCTGGTATTTGCTTAACTGAAAGTTATCATATGATTGGGAATGCCATTATTGTCATATTAATAAAGCACAGAGTTAAACATGGTGTTTATAACACATTGCTCATGGTGCTTCTACAGTGTGCAGTCTTCATAAAAAAAAACTCCTTCCCCGCCAGAGCATAACCTTCAGACAGAATAAAATCAGCTGGACAATGCTGAGACTAAAGGCCTAGATAGGCAGCTCTAAAGACATATTACTGCTCAGGGCTAAGCCACTTCTAATATAAATGTCACTTGCTGCTATGTAAAATTTGTTGGGGGAACAGTTTGTTTCATTTATTGTCAGAGAAAATCCCACATTTAGACAGCTTTTTTTATAAAGCAGAAGATATGAACCAGCATTTCTACTCACCAGGGTTTGTTATTGTCAAGAGGTCAAGGCGCCGTTGTTGCTAAAAGACAAACAAACACTTTGTTAGAACATATTTACCACACAGTGTGTGGTTTTGCTGGTCTCGAATCTTTAAAGCACTGTCTACATTTCAATATATTGCCCATGTTTTATAAAGTAAAATGTAGGCTGGTTGACAGACACAAAGAGCGATATTTAATGCAGTCCGGAGGGCCGGCAAGAGCCCCACATCACCTCTTTTGTGGAAGGATCCCTAGTATTAAGTGCCCCCCAGGCCAGCGGCAGGCCATCTTTGGGATCAAGGTCCCAGCAGGGGGACAGGAAATCATGGTGCCTAGAGCTGCTGGCCAATGGAAGACTCACAGCTGTCTATTGTAGGCAGTGCCAGTGGGAGTGGTGGCAGCTGACAGCAATGCACCCAGCAAAGGCCGAGGATCACTGAGGGACCCAGACCACAGGTAATTGAAGGTGGGATGGGGTCAGGGAGTGGAGGTGGGGAGGAGGGAGGTCAGCAGTTAGGGCAGAGGATTGGCTCTCAGCTGCCTCCCCCACTTCCCGATGCATGATCCCTCAATCAGGCAATGTGTGCCTTTGAATGAGGAGTCCCTCCTGGGAGCCTGCAAGCAATCTTGACAGCATTTGCTTTTCAGGAACCCATATGGCGAGTCCTCACCTGCTGCTGGCTGAATACCAGTGGCGGTGGGATGAGACCCTTAAATGGTACCCTCCTGCTTGATTAAATGCCACCGCCCCCCACCGCCACCCCCCCCCCCACCCCCGCCTCAAAATTGCCTCGAGGGAGGGCATTAAATTCCACCCAAGGTCACTGTGGTTTTACAAAAAACCCTGCTCAACCGAAGATCACACATGTTGGAATTAACCACTTAAAAGGAGGCCCAATACACTGGAGTAAAAAATGTGAGCTATTTAATGCAGCTCATGGTGACAGGAAACATGCTGGCTGGGTCCACTTAATTGTGGGAAAAGCCCCATATCAGTCTCCAGGCAGCAGCAAAACCTCCCCAATTAAGTGGGAGGGCAGAAGGGGCTGACACAAGGTTCTCAGCTGCCAGTGGCGGGGTGTCAATTAGGTTCATTAACAAGCCAATTGACCCCCTTTATCTCTGGGTCCACCGCAATTTAGTGGTGGCTCTAGGATTAAATGCAGGCTGCACAGCTTTTCCACATCCTCAGCAGGTTGCCCAGCAAACCCTGCCGGGCACCCGATGCCTAATCAAGAGGCCCAGCATCAGGCAGGGGTGTGATCATTGAAGGACACCTCCCTCCTCTTGCTTCTAACCCCCACTGCCTCCCTCTTGCAAACCTACCCCGCGATCCCCATCCCACCATCACTCACCTTTGGCCTGGGATCCCACATTGACCTTGGGCCTCTGGTGGGTGCATTGCCACCAGCAACTGCTGCTCTCACTGGTGCTGCAAGCACGAGGAGCTGCCAATCTCTGATTGCCTGGCACCTCTCGGCTGACCGGACTTCTGCCACTGGGGGCCTCAATCTGGGGAAAGCCTGACAGTGGTCACTTAAGTGCCTGAAAGGCACTTGATTCTGTCGGTTCTTCCTCAGTGGAACTGACAGGGATTCCCACTAGTTCTTCAACTGATGAGTGAGGCCCTGTCAGCCCACCAGAATCCCGGCAGGTGTTACAGCAGCCATTATAGCTAAAATGGTACACTTATCAAAAAATTATAACAGCTGTCTTAACAGGTGTAAATAACTAAACCCAGCATTTTTTCTGTTAAACTTATAAGGGTTCCACTTTAGTGGCATTAGGGTTCTACCTTGTACAATTTGATAAATCAGGATATCCAACTCGAATTTATATATATTCAATATTTCATCAGAAAGTTTTTTGTGGATAATGGTATCTGATTACTAAGATAAACTTCAAAAAGCACTGCTATGATAGTTATGCTAAAAGAAGGGGGAGAAAATGTGACACCTGTTCAATAATGACCATGGGCTGGATTTTTCCCTTGTTGGGCAGGTGCAGCAGGTGGGCCCGGGAGTGGCCACAAAACCAACTGCCACTTGCAATCGGACCATAACCACAATTTCACGCTGGGCGGGCCAATTAAGGTCCATCCAGCGTGAATCACGGGTTGTCACTGGCCAGGAAGGGCTGAGCAGGGGCGGGGGCCTGTTTGCCGCCAGGTCCAATGGCGACCTGAGATCAATATAAAGAAGGCTCAGGCAGCCTCAGAAAGGCTGCCATGGAAGGACGTCTGGCTGCTGTTCTGAAGATCCACTTGAGTGCGGCAGCAAATGCCAGGCGGGAGGTCAAGTCAGGTGGGCACTCAGCCTCCCGCATTTCGGATGAGTGCCTCATGGTTCTACTGGAGGAGGTGGCTACCAGGAGGGATACCCTTGTCCTCAGAGATGGGATGAGGAGGCCACCGCATCACCAAGAGGGCATGGGAGGAGGTCACAGCCCGGGTGAGCAGCCATGACGTGGTAAGGTGAACATGGGTGCAGTGCTGGAAGGGCTTCAATCACCTGCTGCGCTCAGGAAGGGTGAGTACCATATTGGTATGGGTCAATGTGCAGAAGTTGCTGTCCCCCCATGACGTCAGGGGTGCTAGAGTCTGAGTGCCAACTATCAAATCACACCAGGGCTGGCCAAGAGGGTGAGCCATGGCTGCTTGGATTAAGTGCCTTGTGTCTCGATGGCCACGACTCGGATGTGCCTTGCGAGGTATTCCTCTGCTAGGGTTGGCCAGGCTGCAATGGCACTGCAGGTAGAGAATGGACTAATCAATGCTCCTCTGTCCTCTCAGGAGAAGACAAGCCATAACCAAGCCGATTTGAGCAAGATAACCTGCAGCTGGAGAGGTGGCACACTCCCCGTGCAACTGGGCGTGGAGAGGTGGGGGTGCCAGAGGAAGACAAGAGCACATTGCATTTCTGATTTTGCAACCATTCTAGTGCAGTCGCCTCATGGATGTGAGCCTTGAACCTGGAGTCCCCATTGATCGTTGGAAGACAATGGCACTGTGATGCAGATCTCCATTGTCTCAACAGGGTGCCTGGCATGCACAGTGACAGTGTGATGACTTTAACTAATGACATTTCTTTCTTCTCCCTTTTAGGTTCACCAGCAGGCGTCTCATGTGCAGACTCTGAATGGCCACCCCTGATGCTGGACGACCACCAGGCGTTACCGTCACCTGCATCAGGCCTGCTATCTGAAGCAAGCACCAGTGCAGATACCAGCACCTTGGTGGGCATTAGGTTGGCAGCTAGTATCTTGGTGCACATTGTTGAGGTCACTTCACACTCGCTTGAAGTGCAGGTGGAGGCAGAGAGTGCCCAGGGCACCGGCAGTCAGAGGTCTGCAGGGGACCAGGACAATGCTCAGTTGAAGCCTGATGATGAGCCTCTGGAGTCGTCCATTAAGTGGCAGATACTGGATGTCCAGCAAGATTTGCGGGAGGATCTGGTGGAGATCCATAATAGTCTGCATTCCATGGTCTTCGTGATGAAGGAATCCATGTGGAGCGTGAGCACCACATTGACCATCATGACCGAGCGCACTGCCTCCTCCACTGGGAGAGTGGTGACTCTCATGGAGAAGCAGTTCCAGGGACAGAATGAGGGGTTCATGGGATTGCGCTTGGACCTGAAAACCCTCACACAGGCACTGACCTCAGCCGGTCAATGTCAGTGTGGGAGATAGATGAGGCACCCAGTAACCAGCTAGGTGCCCATCCATAAATAGTGTGCAGGGAAGCCCACAGCGACCTCACATTGGACGCGAGCTGCCTGTTGTCGCTGTGGGCTCCCAACAGGGTGCTCAGGATGACGGCAGCAGCTCCTCTACCTCCCCACCAAAGACCATGGTATCAGATGAAGCTGTGGGAGATGCCAGCCTTGGCACTGGCCGCTCCCTCCCAGGCGAGGCCAGCACAGGCTTCACTGGCCAGAGGACAATCACCAATTTCATCAAGGTCAACAAGACAGCAGAGTCAGCAGGCTGTCTCCAATGCTGGTGCCAGCGAGAGGGGAAGCTCCGAGACGTAGCACCTGCAAGCATAATTTAAAGGCATCATGAGCACAAGAGGGAAAGGTCATGGGTGATTTTATGTTCATTTATGTTTAATTAATGTATCCTGGTCTGGGAATTAAGACCACAGTTTATGTGAATAGTCTGTAATTGTCAAAATGATATAAATTTTGTTTTAGTCGTCATGGCCTGAGTATGCTTCACCTTTTTATTTTATTGATGCAGGGTATGCCAGTATGTAATTTGGACTTTATTGTACAGGTACTGAGTGTTCTTTGCGTTCAAATGGAAGAGTCCTTTCAGACATTCGGGATGGAGGAGGCAGCCCTGGCATGCCTTTGAAGCTGATCTTTGGAAGTCTAGCTGAAGGAGCATTGGATCAAGGCGTCCCTGGTGTCCCCGCCTCCCTGGAGGCTACTGAGATCTGGCTCCATGCCCTCAGCATTCTCATCTTCGGACTCACCACTGGAGTCATCATCTGTGGCCTGTGCAGCTGCATCAAAACTCCCTTCCTCCAGTGGGACCCCCTTGCCAGTCCCAGATTGTGGAGAACACAGCATACAACCACGTTCAGTGACACCCGCTCTTGGTGGTACTGTAGTTCTCCCCCTGAATGGTCCAGGCATTGGAAGCACATCTTGAGAAGACCTACGGTCCTCTCTACCACCGCCCATGTGGAGGCATGGCTCATATTGAAACGCTTCTTTGCCTCTGTTCTTGGGTGGCGGACAGGTGTCATGAGACACCTCTTCAATAGATAGCCCTTGTCACCCAGCAACCATCCATCCAGTCGGGCTGAGGCACTGAAGACCCTCAGCACCTGGGAGTGTCTCAGGATGTAGGCGTCATGGGAGCTGCCATGGTACCTTGCACAGACTTGCAGAATCTGCATCGTGTAGTCACACACTATCTGTACATTCATGGAGTGGAATCCCTTCCTGTTGATGAAGGCCGCTGGCTAACCAGCTGGCACCTTGATGGCAACATGTGTGCAGTCGATGACACCCTGCACACAGGGGAACCCAGTAATCACTGCAAAGCCTCTGGTTCGCTCAGCCTGGCTGGTCTCATCAGTATGGTAAAGAATAATTGTCGGTACCTGCCTGAACAGAGCATCTGTCACCAGCTTGATGCAACTGTGGACAGCTGATTGGGAGACTACACAGATCCCCTACTGAGCCCTGGAAAGAACCAGAGGCATAGAAGTTGAGGGCTGCTGTGATCTTCAGAGCCATTGACATGGGGTGTCCACCCACACAGTCGGAGCTGATCTCAGGCCCAATCATCTGGCAAATGGAGGAAATGCTCTCCCTTGAGAGGTGGAGCCTCCTTTGGCATTGCACCTCAGACATATTGAGGTAGCTGTGTCATCGCGTGTAAACGTTGGCAGCAGGATAGTGGCATCTTCTGTGGCCCCTATCACCTTGGACTTGCTGCTCGCCCTGCGCCCCTTATGCCTGCACCTCTCCTCCCACAGGTCCCTCCCCTGGAAGCTCCCCTGGTGGCCTCCTCTCCCTTCTGCCCCTTTCTTCCCCATCAAAGGAGGTGCCACCAGCAGAGACCACAATCCCCATTACCAGGGTAAAGGAAGGCTATCTGATACCTGAAAAGGCCCATATGGTCTGATTCCTCCAGGGGCCTGACAGATAATGAGTTCTGAAATGAGGCCTGGAAATGCTAAGAACAAAGCTCCGAACAGAGATGAAGCTGCTAATAAGCAACCAGCAGCAAACTATGTCCAAAACTGCTCACTACTCACACTGGCAATGCTGCTGACCCTTTTTATCCTGCCTTGGATGAGGTTTGTGAAAATGTTGGCTGGCCGCCTACCCATTTTCCCCATGCGATGAGCAGAAAATCGCACAGGCAATGAAAAATCACAGACAATTGGATTGTAAAGGGCCTTAAGTGGCCTGTTAATTAATGGCGGAAGCTGCTCCAGGACCCAGGCTTGTCCGCCGACATCACCGCACACTATTTTACTCCCGTTCAGGTCAGGCACATGGCCGCCCGCAGGACACAAATTCAGCTCCTTTAATGGTTGCCAAGTCAGCAGAGAAAATTCCAATTTAGCTATAAGAATGTCATCGTTTGCTGCTCAAAAATGTTTTGAAGTGTAGCACAGATACAGATGTTAATTTTGTTGTTCATAACAGTTTCTGTATAATGATCTTTGGATATTGGTTTGTGGCAAGATAGCAGGGACAGTCTGGGACATTGAATGTAAGACGAAAAGCTCAGATAGCATGTCTCTTTTTTCAACAAAACTATCTGCTGCACAATTCAACCTATCAAAAACTGATTGATTCATATTTCATACTTGGCTTTGAAGTGAAATAAGAAAGCCTTTCTTAGCCTCATCATAGTTTACACATTTCCAGTATGAAGCAGTGTGTCAAATATATCTCGTATTTTCTCCCTTATCGAAAAAGCCAATACTTTTGCACAGTAGTTGTGATATCATGGCACACTTAAACTATTTTATTCATTTCTCCCGCCTTAAAAGTACTGAAATCAGTCTGCCATATAGGCTGAGTGGGGTATATAAGGCAATCTCATGGCCATGTTATTATTAGAACTAATATTATAATTATGAGATTTATAAGATTGTTATGTTTTGGGACTGTGTCTTAAAATTTAGGGTAAAATGAAGTGGGGTCATGTGACCTCATCTGCAGTCTGCCTGACAGTAAACCTGGTTGATTTGATTGTTCGGGATCAAAGGAAGGGTTAGATTGTTTTTACTGGGGAGAAGATGCAAGGTATTTACACTTGGAGACAATGGCAGCAGTTTGCGTGTTAACAGCTGAGACTATGAGTCTCCGCAGTCTGAGAAAATTACCAAGAATGGTGGGTTGTAAACAATTGTGCTTTAAAGTGTCCTTTAATTCCAAGATGAAAATAGAGTTGGAGTCTCAAGGATAGCCGATTAGCATTTCTACCTAGATACAAGGCCCATGTGGTTCACAATGTTGTAGGGAAGGACGCAGAGGAAACCATTGTATATATCAGGTTATAAGCTTTCTTAGAATATCACTGAATATCACAGACAGTGTTTTTTGTCTGCCTGAATCCAGGTGGGAGATAGAAACCAAAAAAAGTCAGTGATTCACCGTATAGGAATGTGGGTGGGAGCTGGTGCCCGATTGGAAAAGATCAAATTCGTGGGGAATTAAAATGAGGCTGGAATAGCCACCCAACTTGGGCTAGAGGGAGAGTCTCCAGGAAAATAAATCATCATTGTGAAAGACAGTTCTAAGATTGCGAGTTATCAGGCTAAGAAAACAAGAGCAGGAAATAACTCTTGGAAGCTAAGAATCACTTTGGCTTGATTCTGGGAAAATAGAATGTCTACATAAAGGACAGTGTAACATATGCCTATGAAGTGTTTTTTTCAGTTGGGCTAAGAATAAGAAGGGGGGCATTCTGTTCTATGATTTTATGTATACGTTGCCTAATAGATAGTGTTTAGTTAATCGTATTTTTAGTCATTTGTTACAGTCAACATCTTATAATGTGAAATCTTGGCATGTCATTTTTTCAGCTTTTAACTGGAAGCTTGAAATTCTTTTTAAAAGTTATTGGTCTCTATAGGGATTGTGACACTATAGATAGTTATTAATATAAGATAAACCGGATCTATGCTTATTGATTCCAGGCATACAAGCCCCTATAGCTAAGAAAAGCCTGCTTTCCATTTGCGGATTAATTAACCATTCTTATATCATCTAAACTCATCTTGATTTCTTATAAAATATCCATATAAATCTCATTAATGTTCTTGAGCTATTTTTACAATTGAAAAGACACGTTTGTCATTATAACACTGTAAAATACTTGATTGGTAGTACAATTCAGCTCGGTCTTTGTTCCAAATAATAGTGTCTGGATGAAAATATTACCCATATCACCTTTCCACAAGCAGGATACACTCCTAGATATTATCTAATTTGATTCTTAGGCATCCTACGGGGCAAAATGTTAATTGGTAACACTAGAAGTAGTCTATTTTCCAAAGATCCACTGTTCAAACAGTTATAAGCTATGGATTCTTTGATGCAGTGTCAAACTGTGAAGCAAACACAATTTATCCAGTATGCTTGATGTATGAAAAAAAGCTATAGAAATATTTCAAGTCATAAAGCTATTACAGCACAGAAGGAGACCATTCGGTTCACTGAGTCCATGCTGGCTCTCATTTCTGCATTCTATCCCCAAAGTCCTGCAAGTTTATTTTGCTCAAGAACTCATCCAATTCCCTTTTGAGATCATTGTCTCTGTTTCCACCACCCTCATAGACAGTGAGTTCCAGGTTATTATCACTCGTTGCATAAAACTGTTCTCCCTCACATCCCCTGTGTATCTCTTGCCCAAAACCTTAAATCTGTGTCCCCTTGTTAGTGTACCATTAACTAATAGGAACAGCCTTTCTTTGTTTACCTTGTCTAAACTTGTCATAATCTTGTACACCTCTGTCAGATCTCCCCTCAAACTCCATTTCTTCAGGGGAACAACTCCAACTTATCCAACCTAAATTTGTATGCTTGACGCACAACTTGTCAATGAGATTTCTTTACTAAGGACACAAAGCACTTCAAGTCACATTATGTATGCTTGACTGAGAGCCTAGACATCTATTAGAATAACAGAACACCTGCTCCCTAGAGAAAATATTGTTTGATTGACAGCTCAGGTTCAACTGGCCCAACTCCTGCTCACACCCAGCCCCCAGCAATGAAGCCTTGGCAGACACTTTCTACCAAAATGGGTGGGCCAAGCTAGGAATTTTTCCAGCTTCCCCTAGCCACCTCGAGGATGAAAAGCCATGCCTTTATCTCTGTTCGTCGTGTTCACCTGTTCCTTCTTCCCTCCAACAAAGAAATCACAAAACGGCCATTTTCAGCTAAGAATACAGGTGTCCCAGCCAGGAAAACCCGAAAACAAATTTAGCACACATTTCTTTCATAGTTATTGAGAGTTTTGGGTATTATAGGCTTCCACACTGAATCTCCTTTCTGTGGTTGCAAAACCCTTCCCACTGCTCAAAACTGCAGCTTCTTTCATTCTGGACATTTCACCCATCATTTTTAAAGTGCTACTGTGGGCCTTCTGAATCAGCTGCCCTGCTTGATTTTCCAGCTCCTCAGGAGAATCTGCTTGTAGTACATTTCATGCTGACAACTCTGTTCATGTAAATAAAACCAATCACAAAAATGGCTTAGGCCCTATGACAATTCCTTTGGGCAGCTGCAGCACTCATCCCACCAGCAGCACTCATCCCACCAACAAAGATTGAAATGTCACCACCCCATGACCTCCACCCATATCTATGTTTTTTTTTTACTTATTTACTCTCTCAATGAGTTCAAAAATGTTGTACAGGTCAAATATAAGTTTGCATTTCTCTGGTTTAAACAATGTTGCAGCCAAATCTGCATCTGTTTAAGAAGTTTTTTTCTCACTTTATGTTCAAACTAATTTGCACATCACCAAATGCATAATCTGTGATGAACCAACGTAATTTAAAACACGATTTTAAGAATGCTTTAAAAAATATACTTTGACATAATTTATCAACTTAACTTGGTGCTTTTTAATTAATACCACTGAAAATGGATCTTTCATAAAAGTTAAGTATTTTTAATCCGTATCAATCAACCATCTATGGATAAATTAATTTTAAATTATGAACAAAGACATTCAATAAATATACAGAACCATCAGCTAGTTTTCTGAGGTACAATAGAGAGTTTCTTAATAGTAAAAAATACATTCAAAAGCTTTTAAAATGCGCCTATTGGTATCCTTGTGCCCAAAAGAACCAGCTTAATTTTTCAAATCTTCTTATAGGCCTATAGATGAGTGCAATTTGTGGAAACCTCCCAGTGGTGATTAATTCATCCTGGGAGCATGGCCAGTTTTGTGGGGGGAGCCGACTTCAAGCGTGATGTTTTTGAAACAAGCGCAAAAAGCTGTGAAACTCGATTTGTGTTAAATGTAATTTATTTTTAAAATCTCAATTATTTTTGCTGTTTTTTTCCAAATTTGGGCCAATTGCAACAAAAAGCCAGGCAACCAAATAGAAAATCTGTCCTTTTATCATTACCTAAATTTTAGACCAAATTAACTTCAATTATACATCAAACATTTCATCTTTCAAATTGTGAATGTCATCCTACACAATATTTTAAGGCTATTGTTAGGATCAGTTTTATTTTGATAACACTCCATAAATGATAAAACATGTTGATTGGCTCGGATCAGTGTATTTTTTTAAATTATTTCACAGGCTAGGCCAGCATTTATTGTCTGTTTCTAATTGCCCTTGAGAAGGTGGTGGTGAGCTGCCTTCTTGAATCGCTACAGGCCACGTGGTGTAGGTACACCCACAGTGTTCTTAGGAAGGGAGTTCCAGGATATTGACTCAGAGACAGTGCAGGAACAGCGATATAGTTCCAAGTAAGGATGGCGTGTGGCTTGGAGGGGAACTTGCAGGTGGTGGTGCTTCCATGCATCTGCCACCCTTGTCCTTCGAGGTGGTAGAGGTCGCAAGTTTGGAAGGTGCTGTTGAACAGCCTTGGTGAGTTGCTGCAGTGCATCTTCTGGATCAGGCTTGTCCAACGTACAGCCCATGAGCTGGATGCATCCCATGAAGCTCCTCTATGCATCCCCTGAAGCCAGTTTTCAAAATGCTGTTCAAACAAGTAAGTTTGAATAGAAGATTCTGCATGGAGCTGCTCCTCCAATCACAGGCCGGTTTTCCCCCTCATTTGCTGCTGATAGGTTCAGCCTACCAACAGCAAATGTGGGAGAGAAACAATCTGTGATTGGAGGAGCAGCCTGGTGATGAGTTCGGGGCCCAGGGACAGGGGTCCAGGGAGAGCCCAGGTGGGCCAGAGCGGGGTTCAGGCAAGGAGCAGGGTTCAGGCAAGGTCAAGCAGGGCCCAGAAAGGCTGGTGTGGAGCTCGAGCAGGGCTCAGGTGGGCCACAGCGGGGTTCAGACAACCAGAGCAGAGCACGAGGCAGCTGGAGCACGGTGTGAGGCAGCTAGAGTGGGGCATGAGGCAGCTGGGTTGGGGCCCACTGGAGTCTGAGTAAGTGAGTGACTGGAGACTTTTTGAGAGAGTAATTGTGGGGGTTGGGGTGGTGGGAGAGAGTGTGTGGTGGGGGGATAGAGTGTGTGAGGGGGAGAGAGTGTGAGGGGGAGAGAGTGTGAGGGGGAATGGGTGTGGGGGAGCATGTAAGGGTGGTAGAGAATGTGAGGGGGTAGAGATTGTGGTGGGGTAGAGGGAAGGGTAGTGTGGGGGGGCGGAAAGAGGAGAGAAAGAGAGAAAGGAGTGTGATGGGGAAAGGGAGTGACAGAGAGTGTAAAGGGAGTATGTGCCGGGGTAAGAGTGTGTCCATAAGTCTGGCTGACCCCCAGTATCAGGACTCTCATTCTCCCTCACCCCCACACACCAACATGCATTCTCATCCACTCTCACAGTGGGTGTGGGTGAGTGAATGACCATTCTGAAACTGGGAGTGGAATCATGCCAGATTTGCACTAAGTGCTGTAGTGGGCGGGAAAAAGGAAATTTTTCCCATTGGCCACAATGGCAACTTTTCACACCGTATCGTCCCATTTCCGCCTAATTAATTATGCACCCCCGGCAAACACCTGGGTCACTGGCAGACTGGCCTCTGATTCACCTATCCCGCTATCATCTCAAGCGTTCAGTAAACTGGGCGCCATATTTAAAGGCCACCCCTGCACAGATCTAGCACTCTTCAAGGGATAGAAAGCTGCTGGGAACTGATGGCTGCCAAATGGGGGAAACATGATTTCCCCAGATTTAGCTACACCTCACTCAAGCACCTACTGGACACAGTGGAAGCCCGCTGTGAAGTCCTCTACACTCACTCTGGATAAAGACCAGCAAGCAAGGTCACCATTCCAGCAAGGGAGGCAGTGGCAGCGGTGGTCAGCGCCATCGCCCTGCAAAAGAGGACAGCCATCCAGTGCAGGAACAGGATGAATGGTCTCATCCATTCCACCAGGGTAACTCACTCTCCTCATCACTCTCCACTCACACACTCACAAACCCATAACAAATGCACAGGGATCTCACACCTCAAAGGACAACAGCACAAACTCTCACACACACCCTCACATCTCCACCAGGGTCATATCCTCTGGAGCTCATGTCCGCATCCCGTCCATGGCTCTGCTCACCACACAAACATTCCACGCAGTGCCATGCCTCCTGCTCACATTCTCTCCGTTTGCTTTCATGCAGGAGGAGCTGGCTGACAACAGCAGGGAGAGGTCCCAGACCCGGGGTAAAGTGGCCCACATTAGACCCCTCACACTGTGGAGTATGCCATCACGCTAACTGATGACAACGTAGAACATGCCTGCGGCGATGGTGAGGTTGGTGGCGAACACTCCATCTGCAGATCCTGCACTACTCCATCCCTCCCTCAATGCAACTGTGAGTGGTCTCTCTCCTGCTTTTGACTTTACTGCCATGCACTCATTATCTCTTCTTTGGTTCACAGAGCGCCAAGCGACTGACAACCTCAGTTAACCAGTCTCTCAGCTCCATCCAGGTCTGCAACTACAGGGAAGGGGGCATGTCCTCCATTGAAAAGCTGGAAATAAGCAGCCTGGAAGAATCATCACAATGCATACCCACACCCTGCACCGGTGCAGAGACACACACTCGGTGAGACCTAGATCTAGAGCAGGCTCGGGTTCACAATTTGGTGGTCTCCACACAGACACGCATCTGCAGCAGAAGAAGGCAAGTTCAGCCAACCTCTCTGGCACTTGGAGGACTGCTGGTCAATAGGCATCTGTGAGGTCCGAATCAGATGATGAGCCTATGGAGTTGGCCTTCCAATTCTTCATGAAGCGTTAGCAGAAGGCAAGGGAACATCATGCAGAGCTGTTGGGAGCCCTCAGCAGAGTGGCACGCGAGTCTGAGGAGTGCATCCGCCGGCTCTCAGATGAAGTGGTGCCCACATGTGTGCGTATGGAAGTCTCCATGGGAAGGATGGCGGATATCATGGAGAGGCTAGTACAGCAGATTGCAGAGATGCACGTAGACCTGCACTTCATCGCAACACACATAGGTATGTTCCTGCAGTGGCAAAGCGAGTGGGAAATGGGGCACCTCAACTCACCTGCAGGTGCTCCTTCCCCTCAAGGGGTTAGGCTGGGGCCCTCGGGCAACCAAAGGAAGGATAAGCGGCAGCTGGTCACCCCTGGTACATCCATTCAGGGATCTCAGAGGCTTTCCTCTCCCTTCAAGTCTCCTTTGCCTGTGACCCCCGCAACCTCATCCGATGTCACTGCAGAGTGAGCAGTTGGCCACAGGAGGACAGTCAAAGCAAGCCAGGGCCTTCAAGACCTCAGCTCTCCAGAGTCATCAGAGGCACAGGCCAACCATTGCACAGGCTGTCTCCACCCCTGCTGCAAATGTCAGGGCAGCAACTGGAAGAAGTGGCAGGCCTAGAAAAGTTAAGAATTTCTGAAAGCAAGTGGCTGCACAGGTGAACACGTTTTGTCATTTTATAATCTGAAAATATATTCACTTTCACTGAGTAATGTGTAAATGGTGTCTTTCAGCTTCATTTACAGGCTTCACGGGTCCTTCCCCTACATCTCCCCGACTAGCAGTTCAGCTGCACACAGCCAGACCAGGAGTAATTCTGGAAGAGAAGATAGAGTGCAGCAGGGCCTTTCAGAGCACCGTGCAAGCATTCTCCCATGCACAGAGAGCTTTCCTCCATCATACTCATCTCAATGTCCCTAGCATTTTCAATGCTGCCTGCTGGGGTTCTCTTTCAGTTGTCCATCTGAGCTGACCTGCATCTCCATCCACCCACTGAACACACTTCCATGTAGCACCTGTGCCCACCCAACACGAGGCTCCTCCCACTTTCAATTTCAGAACCATCATGACTGTAAAGTACGTTTGCAGCTCCCCCATCCTTTCCCCTCTCTGTCACCCATGTCCTTTCCCCCATCACTGTTGACCCTCTGGCATTGCATTCCACCTCCCCACTGTCACTTACCAACCAGAACCCATTTCTCTCCAGGATGTCCAGGTGAATGTGCATGTTCTCTATCTTCCCGAGAATCCCACCCCCATCCACATCGACCTCCCCAAACTCCTCTTTCCCAACCCCAGGGTCCATGTTTGCCTCCAAGTCCCCACCAACCACCGTCACCATCCTTTCTACCGCTACTCTTTTACCCACTACTGTCGCACCCTCACCTTCCCAACCCACAAGCTCACTCTGCCCTCTCTCATATTCACCATTCCCTCCTACAACACCCACCCTCATTTTGCTCCCCAGGAGGCAGTCACCGACTCCACAGACCCCTCCTTTGCATGTTCGCTTGGACAACCCCCCCTTTATTTCCTCCACCCTCACTCCTTCATCCACCCTTACACCTACCTCTTCAGTTGCCACATTCTCACCATTACACCCTCCTTCCCCCATGTTCTTTCCCCCCAAACCTCACCCACTGACTGATCGTTCCCCCCTCCTAACCCTCACAGTCCTGACACCATTGCTCCCCCTCCCAACCTCATCTGACACCATCGTTTCCCCATCTCCCAACTTCACCTCCACACCCGGTACACCTTCCTCTCCCAGTCCCTCATCCATGGCAGCCCATGGCCAAGACCCTGATGTCCTGAAGCAGAGGCCAGACATCACCTGCGATCATCCACCTTCCGTGAACTGCTTTTTGGCGGAGCTATGTCCATGAAAATCCATCCAGCATGCGCTGCATATGCTCCTCCAGGGCCTGCTAGCTGTAGGGCTCCAACGTCTTCAGCTACTTGAATGTCGTAATTTGAGCAAGGCCCTAATGGTTAAGTCCTGACTTCCAGGCGTCACACTTGTCAAGACGTGTTCTGGGCTGGCGTGTTTTTCCGCCAACTTGCATGAATGATCCAACATGAGGGGATGATTCCAGTGAGCAGGACTTATAATTAGATGCAGTGGCGGAAAGGTGGCCCACCATTAACAGGTGGAGCAGACGATCGCAAACTTGTTTCACAACGCCATGAAACCGATTTTTGGCCTTCTCACCATGTTGTCTGCTCACTTCCGCCGTGGCGGCCAATGACAATGGGGATGGAAAATTCGGGCCTGGGAGTGAGCCAGACACACAAACTCTCACCCAATCACACTCTAAATACTCATCTTTATTTATTACTCATTGTTTTTTTGCTCAAGTTGTTTCTTTTGATATGTGTGTTTTTTAAATTCATATTTAATGTTGTGCCAAACTTTGGCCTGAACTTTTCGGATGGCGGGGTCTTGCTTTCCCAACGACTCTGAGTGCTCAGCAGCCATTTCATGCTCAAATGAGCATCAAGTGCTGCAGGTTGTACTTCTGCCTCTCACTTGGGTGGAAGTCCCGCCTTAGAGAGCTGCCGACCAACCTGACTGCAGCGACGGCACTGCAGTGGACAGAAGAAGAAATGCAGGTGGACATCAAAGCCTAAGTCTGAGCACTGGAGGCCCAGATAAGTTCAAGGGCACCTAGGGCAGGGAGGGTAGGGAAGGCATCAGCACTGCCTGGGTGGGGGCGGGAGGAGTGCAAGTGCTGAGGTGTGTGCATGTGTGGGGGTGTGCACAAAGCTGCCCCAGGGAGCTGAAGATTTTCAACATGTGAAATAAAGATTTTAAAAATAAGGAAAACGTGTCCCCACATGTGACTCTGTGAAATATGAGTTTTAAAATTTTTTTTTAGTCAATGTTTGAAACTTCATCCCACCTGGATGAAGTTTCGCAAAAAATGCAAAGGCCGCCTGGCCTTTTCGCCCGCCCGCTACTGTAAGGTTGGACGTCAGCAAAAAATTCAATTTCATTAATTGATTAAGGGGCTTAATAGCCCTCTTAATTGTCAGTGGGTGCACTGCCAGCTCTCGCGCACGCTCGCCAACTGAAATATCGCGCGAGTGCACGATGACGTCGATATATCCGTCCAACATCATCGGGCACTATTTTACGCTCGTGTGTGTCGGGCACGTGCCTGCACGCTAAGCTGAAAATCCTGCCTCTGATATCCCTGGCAGCAGACATGAAACCTTCGTTCTACAGCAGTCTATTCTGCCAACTGCTTTTGAGCCATCACTGAAAACCAAAAGGTGGCTATTGGTCTAAGAACCATCTGTTAATGACATGGCTTATGACTCTGATGCGCAAACCATGCACACACAGGCAGCAAGCAGACAACAAAATCTGTGGTCTGTGGTGCCATACAAAATGAAATACAGCAGGTCATTGGCATCCAGTAAACACAGCTCCAATTTCCCATTCACCAATAGTCCTGTACCTTCCCTTCCCTTTGCTACTGATTACCACAATGGCCACAATTTGGCCACAATGCAAATACAAAAACCAGTATAAAAGAAACACCCTTCTGCTGGTGCTTCTATGCAGTGCTACCGCAGTGATTGCAGCATAGCTGGTGGAAGGCTGCTGACTTTCAGTGGGGAAGGGCAACCTTGGAGGACAACCTCAAGCATCTCTGGCCCTATAATGTCTGACTTCAGATTGAACCAGGGCAGTGACACAGTGGTAGGGGTGGGAGGAAGAATGCAGTCATCCTGAGAGAGGACAGTAGACTTGTGCTGCATGGAGCCACTGCCTCTTTCCCACGGCAGTGCCTCAGCAACCCTCTCAATCTGTTGAAACACAGATTGCTGGACTGCTGTGTCACCCAGCAAACCATTTTTACAATTGGTATCCACAGCCATGTTGGCAGCAGTCTGAGCTAGCTGGCACCAAGCTGACCTTGCATGGCGAAGGTCTCAGCTTCCACTGCAGCACCCAGAAATTGAGTGTCTTCGGTTTGTGCTGCACTGGAAACAGAGACATCAGCAATCATAGGTTGCATCATAGTTGAGTGCATAAGTAAACTAATGGAATTGGGCATCACATCCATGCTGGACAGGATGGGCTCGATGCTCAGCACAAAGCCCTGTGTAAAGCTTGAACTGAGAAGTGGCAAGTAACATTTGTGCCACACAAGTGCCAAGCAATGACCATATAAAACAAGAGAGAATCTAACTATCACCCCTTTACAATCAATGGCATTACCATCACTGAATCCCCGACTATCAACATCCTGGGGGTTACCATTGACCAGAAACTGAACTGAACTAGCCATATAAATACTGTGGCCACAAGAGCAGGTCAGAGGCGAGTAACTCACCTCCTGACTCCCCATGGCCTGTCCATCATCTACAAGACACAAGTCAGGAGTGCAATAGAATACTCTCCACTTCCCTGGACGAGTGCAGCTCTAACAACACTCAAGAAGCTCAACACCATCCAGGACAAAGCAGCCCGCTTGATTGGCACTCCATCCACAAACATTCACTCCATGGCCAACACACAGTGGCAGCAGTGTGTACCAACTACAAGATGCACTGCAGGAACTCACTAAGGCTCCTTAGACAGCACCTTCCAAACCCATGATCGCTACCATTTAGAAGGACAAGGGCAGCAGACACATGGAAACACCACCACCTGGATGTTCCCCTCCAAACCACACTCCATCCTGACTTCAAAATATATCACCGTTCATTCACTGTTGCTGGGTCAAAATGCTGGAACTCCCTCTCTAACAGCACTGTGGGTGCACCTGCATGACATGGACTACAGTGGTTCAAGAGGCAGCTCACCACCATGTGCTCAAGGGAAATTAGGGATATGCAATAAATGCTGGTCTAACCAGTGACACCCAAATCCCATGAATGAATGAAAAATAAGGTTTGGGACAGGCTCCTTTATGCTTCTCGACATCACACGCAATTTTCTGGCAAGCCTGTCAATGGACCAAGCATTCATTGTGCATACCCATCAGCCTTCTTCCATAACCTGCTCCATCGAAGTGCCAATCTGATTTCTATATTGCTGAACTCATGCACGAGCTTCCTCTCCAACAAGTTGGGAATTGCACAATGCTTGCCCCATGCCATGGCTGCAGGACACTTGAACCCATCACCTGCAGTCCCTGCCTCTAAAGCATCCTCTAAATTACATGCAGTTTCAGTATCTAAGCTGGTGATACGAGGTTGAAATTTTGCTCCTCCACCAGTTACTTTTCCACCACTGCCTAGCAAGGAGACAGTCTCAGATACCTGAAAGGAGAAAATCCAGGGCAAGATGGCGGTGAAGGCTTGTGGGAAATTAAGTGGTGCATGTCTACACCATTTGCAGCTTGTAAATGATAAAAAATTGTAAGATTGTGGTAAGTGGATGTGTGAAGGAGAGTTAGGTATGAGGATCCCATCATCTTTTATGGTTTCAGCCCTGCCACAGGCCAGTTTCAGCAATGGCTGCTCCAAACATGGCAAGAACAGCCTCCTCCATGTGGAAAAGCCACTCAGACATGCTTGTTCCCCGTCAGTTAGCACCTGCTGCCTCCAGTTGTGTGCCACTTCAAAAGGGAGAGGGAATCATGTCAGTGAGTATGGTCTAATCTATTTGGATGATGTGGCTGTCATGGTTAAATACCTAGCAGCGTGTACAAGCTGTGAGATGTGGGTGAGGTTTCTCAGAAGTGTTAATTATGTGCGGATGAGGTGCAGCTATGAACGTTATGTATGACTTGTGATTGATAGAGATTGTTGGTAGTTTGGTGGTGTGGATGTGGTGTCTTCAGCAGTGACTAAGGCTAGTGTTGCAGTTGGTAGGATATGGCATTTGAACATGAACCACTGACATTGGTCACTTATGTGAGGCCACTGAACTTTTTGAGGCACTGCAGCCACTTCTTCGGGGCTTGACTGCTAGCATTGAGCGCTCTGGCTATCTGATCCCACTGGCATTTGTATGGATCAGTGGCAGACTCTCCTGAATGGGGATAGTGGTCCATATGTGGAGGTGTAATAAAATAGGGGAAAAAAACAAGAAAAAAAGATACTTAAAGTTAAAATCTGTGATGATATTGTTTAGGTTAAGTTAGAGCCTCAGCTTTATATAATATATACCAGTGAGGTAGCACTTTAGAAGTGATTGATCCCTCAAGGATTGATTACTTTTCTCATTGACAATCTTGTAGCTCAAGATCAAATACACATAAACTCCACTCTGCTTATCAGGTGACATACTGGATAGAATTCACAAGTTAGCCTTTTAATTCCCCAGACATCCCCTAAAGCTGAAGGGGGCATGAATGGATGACTTGCCTCCCGTCCACGAACTTGCACAATCATAATTTGGGGGTCACAGTCTGCACAGGTGGAACTGCAGCAGCACCAGGTTTTTCCCCAAATTCCTGCCTTCCCTTTAGGTGGACTGGCCTCTTTACATGCTCCCATCCTCCCCCTAGATATTTGATTTCCTATGTTTATTGTAATTTTATTCTATACTGATTTGTAGTTTTATCCCTTTTGGGCAAAATTATGATATTCGTGTTTGAAATGCCAGCTATTTTGAATTGAACAGGTCTGGATGTCAGTGGAGTGTTTTCATGATGCACTAGACATTGTTTTGAAGGCCGTCAGTTTTAGAAACTCAGCACCCTACTCTTGAGGGTCCAGTAAACTAATCTTTCTTTTCCTCTCTCTTCACTCCTTCTGCAAATTTGTTCTTTCTTTGAAGTGCAGAATTCTGATTTGTCTCTGGTACATATTGTGGCATTATGATATCACAGAGACCCATACTATTAACATGCAGTTTATTTTAAAATTTTCAATAATATAAAATATTTCATTAGGAAGATCTGATAACATGGTGAGTCAGGAATCAGCTTTGCCTGTCCAATGATGTCATCGATAGCCCCCGATCCATTTTTGTTATTGGCTTTCATCTAAATATAATTGGCAAATTGCCAGCAATAATATTCTCCCTGTGGGCAGACTGCTAATTGGGTGGGTGGGAAATCTAGTTGGGATATCAATACTTAGAGATAGCATACATCATTTAAAGGGAAGGCGCACTTTTCAATGGTAGTTTGTGGCAAGCTGTTGAGTAAGTGAGCAGCAAGAAGGAGATACTGCCCCTCATGTGAGTACCAGGTGCCCAGGCATATTTCCAGTGTTCAGTGCCGTTCCTCAGATACTGAAAGACTCCAGGCCCTCGTGCCTAACTTGGACGACATTCAGGTTTGAGCTGATAAATGGCAAGTGACATTCAAGTGCTAGGTAATCACCACCTCCAACAAGACAGAATCTAACCATCTCCTCCTTGACATCTAAAAGGCACAAGTCATGATTGTGTTTTAATACTCTCTACTTTTTGCATGATTGTCATTCCAAAAGCACTCAAGAAACTTGAAGCCACCCAGGTCAAGGGAGCCCGCTTGATTGGCATCCAACCTTAACCTTAAACATTCACACTCTCCACCACTAGTGCACTGCAGCTGGTGCTATTTACATAATGCACTGCACAAGTTGCCAGGGCTTCTTCAACAGCACCTCCCAAATCCATGATATCAGCTGCGTTGAAGAACAAGAGCAGCAGGCTGTGCTCCAAGTTCCTCTGCCAATCACACACCATCCTGGCTTTGAAATATATCAACTTTCTGCCATTGACATTGGGTCAAAATCCTGGAACTCCCTACCTATGAATGCACTGTTTCAAGAAGGCAGCTCACCTATACCTTTTCAAGGACATTTGGGGACAGGATATAAATCTGGTCTTGCCAGCGATGCCCATATTCCGTGAAGAAATAAAAATTAAACTAACATCGAGAGATTGATTTTTTGAAAAAAAGGTTTGTAGTTGCATCACAAAACAGAGACCAAATTGCAGTTTTATTCAGTGATTACATTTTCTTTTAGGTTCCTGCTTGTTTCTGGCAGTGGCTTTGGCTGCCTAAATCAAGGCCTACTCAAAAGTCACGCTGGATAGGATTTTTTTTTTATTTTGTGTCATTAACATCAAATTCATGCTGAAAAAAGTGTGGAGGTCCCTGAAATGAAAATAGCCCCTGATATTTTGAGGCAAACTCCTGTTGCTGCCTTCTAAATATTTAATGTAACTGTTGCACAACTTGTCCTTGGCTTAAAAATGGACATATAAACAGTGTTTTAGAATGCAGTTCCCAAATAAACAATTATATTCAATGCATTAATCAATGCATTGCTAAAGTGTCCAGCTTGATATTCTTTAATGAGAACCTAAATAACTGTATTCTTGTTAGTCAAAGCCACAATGTTCTTACAACCAGTGCAAATATAAAAAATAGAGATAGAGTAACTTTAATTGCCTGGAGCACAGCCAATCATTCAACTGACTCAGGGTCTTTCAAAGTCACTTCTGGTACAGCCGCTGCTGTTCTCTGAAAACATATCTGGTTACTGCACTATTGCTGATAAATTGTATAACGGGGAGAATTATGGTATTAGTATAAACAATAGTATCAAGTATTTTCTTTTGAAACTATATGTATGCTGGTTCAGCTGCAGAAGAACTGTGTACAAAAATATTAAATGCACTTACAATTTTTCAGTCAAAAACAGTAATTTGTACTGTAACAGCAATTGGCACCACTTCCACAAACAATCGCACCCTCCACTACCGACGAACAGTGGCAGCAGTGTGTATTATCTACAAGATGCACTGTTATCATTTACCTTCCAGAATGTAAAATGTTGTTCTTGGCAACCGTACAGAGGGGCAATAGTTAATTTTATACACTTTTGTGTTGTCTTGGTAGGACTCATCGAAAGCTACATTTTCCATATATTTTACATCTACTGAATATATATTACACTTCATATGCAAATTTTGATGACCTTTAACAAAATAAGGAATAACTTACAAGTTTTCTCTTGGCAATATTATTTCTGAAAAATACAAACTACAATGGAATTTTATGACTGTGGCAACAGTCAAAATATGTAATGCAGATTGCATTTGTGTACATTTGTGACTTGTACTAATGCATAAGAAATGTCCCAGCTTTGCAGATCATAAAGATCTCCAGAAAGGCATGATATATGTACCAGATTGTTGGTAAATTTATGGCCCCAATTTTAAGACCAACCAGGTTTTGGGGGGCTTGAGTGGGCAATAGGATGAGTTCAAAACTGCTTTAATGCTGCCTCAAAAACAGACTCATGGGGCAGAATTTTCTGCCTGTCAGGCGGGCAGGCTTGACCCAATCTCTGGCGGGCGGGGAGCCGATCCCCGCCGGAGAAGCGGGCCCCGCCGCCATTTTATGTGGGCGGGCCAATTAAAGCCACCCAGCGTGATGTCCGTCGGGAAGCGCTATGTGCTTCCTGTGCAGGCGGGGGGGATTCCCCAAAAGCGAGAGTGCACTCTTTCACACATGCGCATGAAAGAGCGCACATCTCCCTGAGGCTAAGTGCTGCAACAGGGAGGTCGCTTACACTCTTAAAAATATTAAAAATAGAAAAAGAAATTCCCTAACATGTCCCCCTCATGTGACAATGTCACATGAGATGGGACATGTTCATAATTTACATAATAACTTATTAAAAATTTTAAAACCCTGCATGAAACCTCTTCCCGCTGGTGTATGAGGTTTCATGTTTACCTGTTTGCCGCCAGGGTTCATGGCCTGCCTGCCAACCTTAAGGATGGACAGGCAGGTCCTTTAATTGCATAAATGATCCTGTCAATGGCATCAATTGGCCATTGACAGATCAACTGGCCTGCAGCTGATTTTGCTGCGCCCCAGCCTTCCTGAAAATTTAAATGGGCTGGGATGACGTCGGGGGTTCCGCCCAACATCATCCCGCGTCATTTTACTCGTCGACAAGTGGGCCCCTCCCCCTGCTCGCCGAAGGCAAAAATCTGCCCCTGGTATTTTAACTCTTGAGCCTCTTACCTCATGGACAGACTTGCATTATCTTTCTGTGAACATCATACACCAAGAAGCATTAATGGAGTGGAAGCCCTTCCTGTTTACATAAGCTGTCGGATCATTTTCTGGTGCCCTGATAAGTACAGTCTGTTTTGCCCTGGACATGGGGGCAGCCAGCCACTTCTGCAATCCCAGAGCTCCCTCATTCTGGTTATTGGCACTCAACGCAAAGATAATGCACTGGTTTACTCTGGCATGGAGGGCATTTTTGTCCTGTTTGATTGTGACTGAAGGTTGGGAGATGTGGGTGATGTCCCCTCTAGCAGCCTGGAAGAACGCTGTGGCAAAATAGTTCAGTAGATGACGATCAGGTAGCCAGTGTCAAGGCATGGCCTTCAGTCAAGCAGATCCAACTAGATTATGTTTCCATAGGTCAGTGACAGCATCTCTGGGGGAGTGCAGTTTCCTTCTCCACCTCATCTCAGAAACATCCAAGTAAGTGCTCTTGACCTAAAGACCTAAGGCCTTCTCCAAGCAGCTAACCTCATCTGCTATCTTGTTAATGACCCATCTGCTGCTTCTCCTGGTTGTTAATATTGCTGTAGTACTTCTTCCTCCAATAATTCATTGATCCAAAGGATTGATGCAAAACTCATGATGCACCCATGATAAGTAGGCAGTACTTAATGAGGGTAGATAACGGGCAAAGAAAAGCAAACTGGAATCTTGGAACTACCTTGGAATGCACTACTTACATTGGCAAAAATAACTTTATGATCTGAGAAGCTGCCAATTAGTGTTCTTTAGATATAGTTTCCAGTCTTGTCAGCCTTTTTACAATACCAATCCCTCTAAGTTTTACTCAGAAAAGTTGATGCTAGGTGGGAGTTCTGAAACAACCAGTTAAGATCAGATTGGAGTCATTGACATCAAAGCAGCATTTGACCAAGTGTGGCTTCAAGTAACCCTAGCAAAATCGGAGTCAATGGGAATCAGGGGGAAAACTTTCCACTGGTTGGAGTCATACCTAGCACAAGGGAAGATGGCTGTGGTTGTTGGAGGTCAATCATCTCTGTTCCAGGGCATCACAACAGAAGTTGAAGGGTTGAAATCCTTGAAAGTTGATAAGTCACCAGGGCCAGATGGATTGTTTCCAAGGCTGCTGAAAGAAGTCAGGGAGGAGATAGCAGATGCTCTGAGGATGATTTTCCAATCTTCACTAGATACAGGGGAGGTACCAGAGGACTGGAGAAATGCAAACATAGTTCCATTGTTTAAGAAGGTATCAAAGGAAATGCCAAACAATTACAGGCCAGTTAGTCTTACATCAGTGGTGAGCAAATCAGTAGAATCAATCCTGAGAGATAGGATTAACTGTCATATGGAAAGGCAAGGACTAGTCAGGGATAGTCAGCATGGATTTATTAAAGGAAGGTCTTGCCTCACAAATTTGATTGAATTCTTTGAGGAAGTGACAAGAAGGGTTGATGAAGGTAGTGCAGTGGATGTTGTGTACATGGATTTTAGCAAGGCATTTGACAGATTGGTCAGGAAAGTAAAAGCCCATAGGATTCAGGGTAATGTGGCAAACTGGATAAAAGCTTGGCTTTGTAACAGGAAAGAAAGGGTAAAGGTCAATGGATGCCCTGGCGAATGGAAAGTTGTCTCAAGTGGTGTTCCACAGGGCTCGGTGTTGGGATCCTTTCTGTTTGTGTTATATATTAACGATTTGCATGTGAACATGGGGAGCACGATTGGGAAATTTGCAGATGACACAAAGATTGGCCGAGTACTGGATAGTGTGGAGGATAGACATAATCTCCAAAACGATATAGATGGGTTGGTGGAGTGGGCGGTAAAGTGGCAGATGGATTTTAACATAGAGAAGTATGAGGTCATACATTTAAGGAGGCCAAACAGTTACAGGGATTACACAGTAAATGGGAATATAATAAGATGGGTAGATGAAGCGAGAGATGTTGGCGTAAAAGTACACAGGTCCCTGAAGGCAGCAGTTCAAGTAGACAAGGTTGTAAAAAAGGCATATGGAATGCTCTCCTTCATTGGCAGAGGTATAGAATATAAAAGTAAGGGTATAATGTTGGAATTGTATAAAACACTGGTGAAGCCACAACTGGAGTATTGTGTGCAGTTCTGGTCACCACATTACAGGAAGGACATAATAGCTCTGGAGAGAGTGCAGAGGAAGTTTACAAGAATGTTGCCAGGGTTAGAAAAGTGTAGCTAAGAGGAGAGATTGGATAGGTTGGGGTCATTTTCCTTAGGCAAAGAAGGCTGAGAGGTGACTTGATTGAGGTGTACAAAATTATGAGGGGAATAGATAGACCGGACAGGATAAAATTGTTTCCCTTGATGGAGAATTCTAGAACCAGGGCACATAGATTTAAGATAAGCGGCAGAAGGTGTAGGAGGGACAGGAGGAAAAACCTTTTTATGCAGAGGGTAGTGGGTGTCTGGAATTCACTGCCCAGGTTGGTGGTAGAGGCAGAAACTTTAAACTCTTTTAAAAAGTACCTGGATCTGCACCTAAAGTGCTGTAAGCTGCAGGGCTATGGGCTGGGTGCAGGAAGGTGGGATTAGAAAGGGCACCTGGGTGTCCTTGGGCTGGCATGGACAACATGGGCCAAATCGTCTCCTTCTGTACTGTAACTTTTCTATGGTTCTATGGTAGTGTCCTTGGCCCAACCATCTTCAGCTGATTCATCAATGATGTTCCTTCCATCATAAGGTCACTAGTGGAGATATTCGCTGATGATTGCACATGTTCAGCACCATTTGTTACTCCTCAGATACTGAAGCAGTCCATGTCCAATATCCAGGCTTGGGCTGACAAGTAGCAAGTAACATTCATGCCACACAAGTGTCAGGCAATGACCATCTCCAAGAAGAGAGAATCTAACCATTGTCCCTTGACATTCAATGGTATTACCATCACTGAATCCCCCACTATCAACATCCTGGGGGTTACCATCGACTAGAAACTGAACTGGACTAGCCATATAAATACTATGGTTACAAGAGTAGGTCAGAGGCTGGGAATCCTGTGGCGAGTAACTCACCTCTGACTACCCATGCCTGTGCACAAGTCAGGAGTGTGATGGAATACTCACCACTTGCTTGGATGAGTACAGCTCCAACAACACTCAAGAAGCTTGACACCATTCAGGAAAAAGCAGCCCACTTGATTGGCATCACTTCCACAAACATTCACTCCCTCCACTACCAACGAACAATGGCAGCAGTGCGTACCATCTACAAGGTGCACTGTAGGAACTCACAATGCTCCTTAGGCAGCACCTTTCAAACCCATGACTGTTACCATCTAGAAGGCAGCAGGTACATCGGAACACCACTGCCTGGAAGTTCTCCCCTAAGCCACTAACCATCTCACTTGGAAATATATCACCGCTCCTTCACTGTCGCTGGGTTAAAATCCTGGAACTCCCTCCCTAACAGTATTGTGGGTGTACCTACACAACAGAGACTGCAGAGGTTTCAGAAGGCAGCTCATTACTACCTTCTCAAGGGCAATTCGGGATGGACAATAAATGCTGGCCGAGCTGGCAACATCCACATTCTGTAAAATTAATAAAAAATTAGACTCCAATTTGAACCTAGTCATGGGCCTGTTTCTGTCAGGTCTGGAGTTAAAAATGGCACTTGGCAAGTTCCTGCTGGGAAATTGGGGGGTGGGCGGGGTAGGGGGGTGCAGGGGCAGGTGGTGAGTTGATTTTTACAATTTTAACTGTTCATCCTCCCAAATCTTGCCAGATGGTTGAGCCTATGAATTAGTTTATGAGGACATCATCAGCAGTGACCCTCAGGTAGGTCCTGGGAATGGAGGGAGATGATCTTTGGTACTGCAATGGAACCAGAAGGAGCACTCCTGCTACTTCTGCAATCCACATTCAGATTAAGAATGTGTTAACAAGTTTACCTTTCTGATGGTGGTTCTAATGGTTCCTTTTACAGACTTCTGGTTAGACCACAGACTGGACCAGCAGCAGCTATGTCTAAGACCAGCCTGTTTTAAAAATAGGGCCTCAAATTGGCACTCTGTGCCTTATTTGCATATGCAAAGAGTCCAATGCAGTTTCAGGTGTAGGATAAGGAGTCCTCTTTTTCTGCTTTTATCAAAATGGAGGGTGAAAAACTTCCAATGTGTTTTGGTACCCATTTCATGGCTGAAAAACAGGCACGTCATCAATCAATTCCTAGGTCAGAGTCTGTGGGCAAGTGGTGGAGCAGTGCAGCACCTAACATAATAATGCCTGGAGTATCTGTACTGATGCTGTAGACATGGCCTAAGTTTGCCACAAAATGTTAGAGCCTGTCTATTCCAAACTAAGAATCATTTAAAAGCATTCTAAACCTTAATTATTGTCAAACAACCACTCTGGTGCTGAAAATGAACTTTTACAAGCCATATAGACCGGGTGCAGGAAGGTGGGATTAGAAAGGGCACCTGGGTGTCCTTGGGCTGGCATGGACAAGATGGGCTGAATGGCCTCCTTCTGTGCTGTAACTTTTCTATGGTTCTATGGTTCTAAAGTCTCATTTCTTCAGCTTTTAATTATTGTTGGAGATCTTAAACAAAAATGTAAATATATTTTTATTTAAATTTCTCTTTTTCTGTTTCTCTTCATTCAACCTTACTTTCCTTCTCTTTATTTTGCTTTCTGCACCAGATTTGGCATTGAATTAACTATTATAATTAATGCTTCCTGGTTCAGAATGCACTGCTCACAAACAATTCATCAATCTGATAGTTAAAGAGCTGTTTGTTATATTCACACAGATCTTAGATGCCCTGTACTTGGCACCCCCTCTGTTTGGATGTTTGACTGACAACAACGTGTCATTGAAAATCCAATAGAAACTCCATGGGCAAGTACAAATCTAACAAACTTTGCTGCTCACGGTAAAATATGGCCCAATGCTTCTGTAGCCCCCAAGCATTAAATTGTTGCGGGCAACCATTGGGCTCATGAGCAGGCTCCGCCTGCCAGTGTTTTAGCATGGGTGGCAGTCCATAAAATCTAGCCCATAACATTGACATGAGACCTAATGTAACTGAATATCACCTGGCAATTTGGAGATTTTACGGACTGCCACCCATGCTAAAACACTGGCAGGCGGAGCCTGCTCATGAGCCCGATGGTTGCCCGCAACAATTTAATGCTTGGGGGCTACAGAAGCATTGGGCCATATTTTACCATGAGCAGTAAAGTTTGTTAGACTTTCATTTGCCCATAGAGTTTCTGTAGGATTTTCAACAACTAGCTGTTGTCAGTCAAACATCCAAACTGCTTTAAGGCAATACTCCCGCCACTATCTCGGTAAGGAGGTCCCGTCTTAAGAGAGCTGCAGGCCAATTAGATGGCCGGGAGTTCTGTATTTCCAGCAGCACCATCCGGGAATGCTGGCCACTACTTGGATTACAGGCAATGCCTTCACAGTGAAGAACCTAGGTAAGTCAGGAGTCAGGGGTCTGAGGGGAGGGAGTGAAGAGATGAAGGATCTGGTTCAAGATGGCAGGGAGACTAAATGGGGATGGCCTTGGAGGGGAACCTCCAATCCACAAAGGAGGTCTCTCCCTTCCACCTTGCCTGACACAAGCATGCGTAGCTAATGCTGCCAGGCTTCCCACACAGTCTCCTCCCACCACAGGTAAAATACTAATGGGGTGGGACGAGGCCCTTAAGTGACTGTTAAGTGGTCCCCAGCATCACAGATGTTAGTCTTCAGCCAATTCAATTCACTCCATGTGATATCAAGGAATGGCTGAAGGCACAAGATACTGCAAAGGCAATGGGCCCTGACAATATTCTGGCAATAGTACTGAAGACATGTGTTCCAGAACTTGCTATGCCTCTAGCCAAGCTGTTCCAGTACAGCTACAAGACTGGCATCTACCTGGCAATGTAAAAAAATTCCCAGTTATGTGCTGTACACAAAAAGCAGGACAACTCCAATCTGGCCAATTACTGCCCCATCAGTCTACTCTCGACTATCAGTAAAGAGATGGAAGGGGTCATCAACAGTGCTATCATGTGGCACTTGCTTAACCTGCTCGTTGATGCTCAGTTTGGGTTCCTCCAGGGTCACTCAGTTTCAAATGTCAATACAGCCTTGATTCAAACATGGATGAAACAGCTGAACTTCAAAGGTAAGGCGAGAGTGACTGCCTTTGACATCAAGGCAACATTTGACCAAGTGTGGCATCAAGGAACCCTAGCAAAACTGGAGTCAATGGGAATCAAGTGGAAAACTCTCCGATGGTTGGGATCATACCTAGCACAAAGGAAGATGGTTGTGGTTGTTGGAGGTCAATCATCTCAGTTCCAAGACATCACTGCTGGGGTTCCTCAGGTTAGTGTCCTCGGCCCAACCATCTTCAATTGCTTCATCAATGATCTTCCTTCCATCCTAAGGTCAGAAGTAGAGGAGTAGAAGCTGATGATTACATGATGTTCAGCACCATTCATTACTTCTTAGATACTGAAGCAGTCCATGTCCAAATGTAGCAAGACCTGGACAATATCCAAACTTGGGCTGACAAGTGGCAAGCAACATTTGAGCCACACAAGTGCCAGGCAATGACCATCTCCAACAAGAAAGAATCTAACCATTGCCCCATGATATTTAATGTCACTACCATCACTGAATTTCCCCACAATCAACATCCTGGGGGTTACCATTGACCAGAAACTGAACTGGACTAGCTATATAAATACTGTGGCTACCAGAATGAATTTTAAAAAAAGAAATCTACCTTTCTCAATTCTGTTTCCTGAAACCGCAAATGTTTTTGCCATATCCCTAGCCTCAATTTTCTTTTTCATGAAAAGTGATTTAACCTGTTTTCTATCATTTACCTATTTAGCATGCATAGTTAATTTTACCTCACTAATATTTGTAGCCTCATCTGGTATTGTTAACATATTTACTGGTCTTCAGTGTATGTCAGTTTAATGTCTAATATAGCTGCTACAATATGTTGAACTACATTTACAAAGATTGAATGTGTATAAGTTGCATTATTTGCCATACGGAAACTTACAAACATTTTCAGAAATTATCTGTGAGCAGCTTTCTTACAGATTCATCATCACATTCAGTCTTACATGCCATAATTAGATATAATTAATCTCTGACAAAGGTAAATGCCATAAATCTGGACTGTCTAATTTTTTTTAAAAACACACTCATAATAATGCTTTCTCACTTTCAAAGTAGGTTCTATTTTTCATTGTCTTTACTTAATTCATAATAAATAAACACAGTGACTCTCCAACAATTACATGATGAGGCAACATCAGCTTGTAATCCTGATTTCAAGATGGTTGGTCTCAGCAACATTAGGATGAGATTAGGTCAGTTAAGTAGTTTTTTTTTTAAAACTGTAACGAGTAATGTTTTTAACACAAATTGTTCAGGCAATCAAAATTATGGTACATAAAGCTAATTCATTGGAGCCCTATCATTGCTTCAGTAATTTTATTTTTTGCTGATCTAAACATCTTCATTCAAGAAGATATACCCCAAACAAACCTGGTGGAAAACTATTGTGAAAAGAGCAATAAAACATAGCATATCGTTCGCATACTTGCAATGCTGAGCTGAATTTTTTTTCTGGCTGCCGGCACATAAACCAAGAGCGAACAGCAGAGGTCACTATCATCAGCGCAGAAACTGCCAGCTTTTATTTCTTGTTCTTCCTTGGAAAACACTTATTTAAATTATTTTTTATTTTAAATAGGATTTTTTTTTGCATGTGAGTTTCTTCGAAGTCCTTCTGTGACATGAAAAAACTATGGGTCATTGTTGCTTTAAATTCTACAATCATTATGATAACCCAGTACGCAAAAACTGTGGACCTTGCAGGCAGAATACAGGGCATTTCCCCTGGCAAGGGGAGGCAGGTTTGCATGCATGAAGGGAGTTAAATTCCCTGAAACTGATGTCCGGTTGGGACACCAACATCGTTCTAACCTCTTCCAGGTTTCGGTGGGGCAGGATTGAAGGTGAGCAAAGAAACCCTTTGGAACTGTCAATTTTTAAGGCAATTAAAAAGCCAATTAAAAATGGTTTTAACCCTGATTTATGGATATCCCAGACAGAAAGCCTGTTTCTTGACCTGTCAGCAACTCGCCAGGGTCACTGTGGTTAGTGCAGAATTGCAAGAGCTTCTTCAGTGAATCTGACAAGCAATGAAGGCTTTGATAAGTTACACTGAAGAGCTCCAGTCCTGGCCATTGAGAGCAATTCAAGGCAATAATTCTCTCAGACAGCGCTTTCATGGCTTGACAAGCAATTGCCAACTACTTGGAAGGCACTCTACCGATCTAGCATTTCACTCATCTTTAGCTCCATTTCTCTGCTGTCAACCTTCGCCAATCCATGGGAGTAATTTGTGCAGCTCTACCTTGAATCTCTGGTAAGGAGCAAGAGCAGAAGCCACACCATTGCCAACAGCACTAGAGCAGCAGGAGCAACACCAGTAGCAACATCAGCTGTCTTCTCCTCAGTCACATGCCCCTCCACCAGGTAGAAGGGATGGACACCGAGATCTAGCTGGAAGGAGGCAAGACCCCTAACACAGCATCAATAGGCAGAGGATCTGCTCTCTCGACATAACTGAGCACCAGTGCATCAGGAGGTTAGGCTCTCACACTAGGTCACTGCTGACATCTGCAACCTTTTGGAACAAGACCTCCTTCTCAATGGAGCAGGTGGACACTCATTGCCAATGGCCGACAAGGTACCCATCACTATAGGACAAACACCCACCATCCCCTGCTCCTTGTCACCCAACCCCCACGCCCCCCCCACCCCCCCTCCACACACGGACCCCCCCCCCACCCCCCCCGCCCCCCCCCACCACCACCACCACCACCCCCCCCCCCCACCCCCAGCACCTCCCAACTCCCCAACCAAGCCCTGGTCTCTGCTTCAGCAGAGTTCTATTCTCCAGCAAGGACAGAAAACAGAGAGGGGTGATTGTTTACAATGACTTGTGTGAGAGGATGAAAGAACAACATTTACAGAGGGTGACTTGAAGTATGGATGTGAGAAGGCAATAGGCTGAAAGTGAGTGTGAATGTTGGTTGCTCAGATAGGGATGTGAGACAGAGAGGACTGAGTGAAGTTGCAAAGTGTGTTGTTCTGAGAAGTGCTGTGCAGGAGAATGCTGGGAAAGTCAGAGTGTGGACCTTGGCACCTGAAAGTGTTATGCCACTCACTTTTCCCACCCTCCTGATGTCCTCTATCCTCTAGGTGCACTATTTGCAAGTTGGAGGGACCAGACTTCTGCTGCTGACTTCCTTGGGCACCCAATTCACATCTGCTTGTTTGATTCAGATCCCACAGCAGGACCTCCAGGTAAGAATGAGAAACCCAAGGCTAAACTTTACAGGCCCCTATCGGCAGGTTTCCAGGTGGTGGGGTGGAAGAGGCCTGTAAAATTCCACAGGAGATCTGCCCACCCTTAACTTTTCCACAATTTTATGAGGGGGCAGGAGAGGCCAAGGGTGTCCTGCTCACTCTCACCACAATTAAGGCTTTTAAATGGTCAATTATTTGCCGCCTAAGAGCAGACTCCCGCCTGGCCTCAATTTTGAGGTTGGCGGAAGGAGTTCAGGGATTGGGATAGCAGGGAGACTGCTTGGGCCTTGGACAGGTGGCTCCTCCAACACTGACCCCTTTCCAGATTGAATGCCCCTGCAATGTCTGCCCACCGCAGGTGCTCCTTCCCCAACAGCTTTGCCATCATGACACTCCCTATCCACTCTCCCTGCACAGCTCCCCACCACCACCCCCACCCCCACCCCCCTCATCCCCACTTCCATCCTCACTGTAGGACCCTGGATTTATCTGGTCCTGTGGCTCTGACACTTAGAGTGATAGCTCCAGCAATGGCCATCGCTCCTGGATTGGTCAGCAGCTCCCTGAGGCAGGTCTTCCTCCTGAGTGAGGGGCAGAAGTCCTATCTGCAATCATCAACACTCCATGGAGGGTTAAATGGCTGCAGGGCTGTTGTGATCAACAGGAATGCTTTCCCTGCATTCAAAAAATCTGCTCCTGGGTACAGCCTTCCAAGGTCTCCTCTCCATTCCTGTGGTTGCAACAGCCTCAAAAATTAAAGTGCTGGTAATCCCTTGTAACCCATATGCTGTGTTTCCTTTAATTAGACGTCTTTTTCCTGACAGAATGGCTATGTCATCCTGCCCACCCTTCCTAAATTGCCGATCAACCCTGAGGCAGAATGTTAAAGTTGTGGTGGAGTTAAAGAGCCACGGCAAATCACACCCATTAGTAAATCGGGTTCCAGCCTGAAAATGACCCTGGGACTAAGTCCATAAGATTTCACCCAGGTTGTCACAAATATTTTATCAGATTATACTTTGTTGTAGTAGAATTTCCCATTTCTTTTATTTCCTGAGAAATATTACTAAATGGATAAATATAACTTTCTCCTCATAATTGTGCTACAGAATAGTCCTTGAAGATCTAATTTCTATACTACTTCATAGGAATTGTGCTATCATGCCTTATATATCTGCCAGTGTAGTTTACAGAAATCCAGAACCTTGTTTGATGTAATGTTTGGAGTAAGATTGTTGGGGCTTGAGATTTGTACACAGGGGATGATCTTTGCACCTGAACAAATAGACCCAGCATTAGGAGTGCTGTGGAACCAAGCTTTTCTGATCATCACCATAGCAGGAAAATCTAGGCACCTGTTCCATCCAGTGCAAAGCAATTTGAGGAAAGTTCTTAAAGAGGTGTTAGGCTCTACATTAACGCATACAAAAGTCCCAATGCTTGTTTTAGGCAACCATCAAGAAAACCTGAAAAATTGCCTTTTCCAATGTGGGTTCAAACGTATTTCAGGCATCTTTGGAGCAGCACAATGAGGTCCAATTGCTACACTTTTACTTCTTATTTTAATAACTGATTTGAATGGACTTTTTTATATTTTAATTTTTGCTATCAAAAAATAAGAGAATAATTTGGAGAAAGTAGTTCAGCAGCCTCACAGATTCCATCTGAAGTGAAAGTAAACATTTGGAGGTGGTGAGGAGAATTTTGTCAATATTAGATGTCAGCTGTACAGTTGTCATAATTCATCAGATGGAGCAAGAATTTAAAGATAAAAAAATATAGTAACAGTCTACAAGAGGACTGGCTAAGGTCAGATTGTTAATATGAAAAATGAATTCATTAATGCTTGGAAAACTAAACATGGTTCTCTGTTCTAATTTGCTATATGCATTTTAACAGCTGTTTAGTTATCATATGCCAGTAATTTTTACTCAGTTTTACTTTAATAGACAGTTCCAATCAAACTGATACCACAGATTAGCATCAAGTATATTAGGTCATCAACCTGAAACGTTACCTCTGGCCTGGATTTTCACTCTGGGGTCAGGAGCGCAGAGTCAGGATGTTTCCTGGCTCCAAAAACCCAACCCGGGAAAAATGGCCCAGAATGTCGGATTTTCGTTCAGGGTGGCAGGGTTCCCTGGAAGTTGGGCTGGGTGACCCCGGAACGAGTGTGGAGGATGCCAGAGTGTGGAGGCGGGCTGGGCTGAAGTACTTCAGGGCACTATATCACTATTTAAAAAAAAGAAAAACAAATACAGCCCTCTAGCTCTAACCCCTCACACCCCCCCACCACACACTCCCCATCCCCCATCTATGCCAACCCATTCTACCTCATGCTTCCCACCCATCCGCATGCACCTCATACCCTCCATGTAAACCTATACCCCACAGCCATTCCCATGGCCCTTTACAGCCCCTATGCCAACTTAGCACCAACCCATGCCCCCCACACACCATCCTTTTTCCTTGCACCTACCAGCCAATTCACCCAGAATTCACCATGGGCAGACTGCAGCCCCATGTTGAGATTAAGTAAAATAAAGTTCCAAGTGTCTATTCCAGACTTTAAAAATAACACATTCATAAAAACCCATTTACTACATTTATATTCCTTCAACTACATTATCCCATTATAACCACAAACAATGCATAATCCCTTATAAAAACAAGCATTGGAATCCCTCGTCCTACTTCCAAGAGTCCATAACCACTTGGAACTGTCAATCAAACTGTGAAAGGGCAGACACCCTACTGTGATAATGGATGGTTGCGAAATCAGTCATGCAGCACTATTTCAATAATGGTAGCCCTAAAGCTTATGTCAACAGAGTGAAATAGCAAACCACCTGTTTTTATCACTTCAGACACTTTTTTCAAAGAGCTGAAGAGTAGGAGTGCTAAATGGCTTGACAGTTAGATAGTTCACCTTGATAATTCTGGCCTTGTTTTTGACAGTTCCAATGAGTTTCACAGTTCCAATGAATTTATGCACTTTTTCTGAGCATTCAAGCCTAATTTTAGCAATCCCAAAGGACACCTGATCTCCTCAAAAGTCACCTGACCTCCTCAAAGTTGTCCCCAGACCATATCCAAAGGGGTACATTACCTTTCAAAAAGGGTACCCTGGCTATCCAAACAAATCCATAAAGTTCAGATCCACTCCTACCAGCTCTAATCTGTACATGTCAGGTTTCAGGCACCTCTCACACCAAAATCACATGAGTGGAGACAGCTGCTGATTTCTATGGGCAGCTGCCTCCACAAAATGTGCATGTATTAATCCTGAACTGGGCCCATTCCTGCTCCCGTGAAAATGGTAGGTTCGTGTTTGGAGGCAGGACTTCTGGATTTGGACCTTTTCTGCCCATTTCTCAATGACAGAGAGGCTCTCCCTCATTGCAAAAGTTCAGGTCTATGTTTCTGCACAGATGCTGCCTGACCGACTGAGTATTTCCAGCATTTACTGTTTTTACTTTAAGCACAATAACAGGTTTGCTTCTGTCACATGACATATGCTTCTTCATCTTTTTGTATATTACTTTCAAATGACTTTTAAAAACATTGCTATATTTTTCAGTGGATGGCAGGAGTTACTGAAATGTAACGCTACATTCATGTTACTGGTTTGAGATTTTATTACTAGGGAAGCGGCCTATAGTACTGAGCACAGTTACCCTTGTCTGGTATTACAAATTGAAAGCCATCTCATATTGATTGAGTGCAACTGTGAAAATGTTAAATAGTAGCTGCATAAAAATGAACTGCAGCTGCTTTCAATAACCCTTGCAGTGATGGGGGCAAATTTTGCTGGACTGGGGTATCGAATGATGTGCACCATTAGTTTAATTGCTACTAAAAATTACTAGGATTGCTGACATGCCACATCAGGAGAGTGCCAGTGACAACGTGGAGCACAACTGTCTTCTTTCCGGATGACGCCATTCATGCTCTCACCATTGCCATTCCGCTAGTGCCCTTACTCTGATAATCAGTCTGGGAATACTTGCACCACCTCCCCACTATTCCCCAAAGGGAAAAATGTATGTGAAGAAATGCTAAAAAAAGTGCCCTTGCTGATGCAAGTCACCATCTAACCAAGACTGATGCTGCTTATAGTGCAGTCCAAAGCCAGGATCCACAGTTCCTTGAGGAAATTCTGCAAGGCCATCCACAGTCTGTGCTTGAGAAAGTCAGCAACCTTCCACCTAGTCACTGGGACAGCACTGTGACCAGAGAAGGCACTCACAAGGCAGGCACTGATTAGCACACAAAAGGTGAATAGTTCATTTTTGTTTGTATAATAGATTTTTGTCGATGGCTTTTATTGCTGGATTTAGATTAAGAAGACCCTTTGACAGGACATTCCAGGTGGATGGGAAGGTAGGGAATAGTGAAGCTATGGTGGTGGTAAAAGGATGATCTCTGAAGGGAACCTGAGTCTGAGCAGGCATTCACAGATGGCCCATTTGGAGTAAAGGCCTCCTCGCTCTCTTATTCCTCCTTCTACACATCTTAGTCCCAAGATAGCATCCAGATAGCTAAAAGCAATGGCTGCAAACTCATAATAGCGCATTGTAGAGGACATAGCAGGAATCACACTCTGTAGAGTATTATAAGGCTTTCCCTGTGTGTTCCAGGCAACTAAATCATTATTTAAGAGCACCAATAGTCTGCTTCACAATGTTTCTGGTGGCAACATGGCTCTCATTGTTTGCCCATTGTCCTCGTGTGGCCGTGTGGTGAAGAGGGGTCATCAAGTAAGTGTAGAAGGGTATGGGGTGACCTTATCTCAAAGCTGCCACCATTTGATTCTTTATGGTAGCCTGAAGACAGTGGGAATGGAAGACAGATCAGGATGAAGGCATCGTAGCTGTCACCAGGCTAGTGAGCCTTCACCAACATGATGGTTTTGGTATGGTCATACACCAACAGCACATTAATGGATTGGCACCTTTTGCGATTCCTGTACCTCTCTCTGTTGACACGTAGGGTCCGCAAATCTATGCGCATGAAGTTGACAGCTCTCTAAACCATTGTGAATCCTGTTACCTTGGCAAAACCACATGCCTGGTAATCCATCTTTTATTGGCTTACAGAGAAAACAATGAGCTTATTTCTCCTCATATATAGGAACTCAGTCAACAACCAGATGCAGTGATGGATGATGTATTAGGATATGTTTGCCATATCACCTGCTCCTGCCTGGAAAGACCCAGTTGCCTAGAAGTTTAGTGCGATGGTGACTTGATGTCCACTGGTAGCATCATCCTCACCTTGGTGTGAGACTGCAGGTTCTGTTGAAGGATGTGGCACAGTTCTGTGACTGCCTCCTTGGTGAATCTCAGGTGCCTCCGCTATTGCTCCTGTATGCGATGGAGGTAGGGAAAGTGCTCCCTGAAAACATGTGGTGGGTAGGGATCTCTTTGGAGAACCCACCTCCTCCCACCATTTATTAAATTCTTTCACGTGATGTGGGTGTTGCTGCCCATCCCTAATTATTATTTATTTTATTCATTCGTGGGATGTGGGCATCACTGGCTAGGCCAGCATTATTGCCCATCCCTAATAGCCCTTCAGAAGGTGGTGGTGAACTGCCTTCTTGAACCACTGCATGTAGGTACACCCACAGTGCTGTTAGGAAGGGAGTTCAAGGATTTTGACCCAGTGACATTGAAGGAACAGCGATATATTTCCATGTCAGGATGCTGAGTGGCTTTGAGGGGAACTTCCAGGTGGTAGTGTTGCCATGAATCTGTTGCCCTTGTCCTTCAAGATGGTAGCTGTCGTGGGTTTGGAAGGTGCTGCCTACTGAGCCTTGGTGAGTTTCTGCACTGCATCTTGTAAATAGTACTCATTGCTGCTACTGTGAGTTGGTAGTGGAGGGAGTGAAAGTTTGTGGAAGGGGTGCCAATCAAGTGGGCTGCTTTGTCCTGGATGGTATCCAGCTTCTTGAGTGTTGTTGGAGCTGCGCTCATCCAAGCAAGTGGGGAGCATTCTATCACACTCCTGACTTGTGCCTTAAAGAAGGTGGACAGGCTTTGGGGAGTCAGGAGGTGAGTTTCTCACCACAGGATTCCTAGCCTCTGACCTGCTGTTGTAGCCACAATATTTATATGGCTAGTCCAGTTCAGTTTCTGGTCAATGGTAACCTCCAGGATGTTAATAGTGGGGAATTTAATGATGGTAATGCCATTGAATATCAAGGGGCAATGGTTAGGTTCTCTCTTGTTGTAGATGGTCATTGCCTGGTACTTGTGTGGTGCAACTGTTACGTGCCACTTGTCAGCTCAAACCTGAATATTGTCCAGGTCTTGCTACATTTGGACATGGACTGCTTCAGTATCTGAGGAATAACGAATGGTGCTGAACATTGTGCAATCATCAGCGAACATCCCCACTTCTGACCTTATAATGGAAGGAAGATCATTGATGAAGCAGCTGAAGATGGTTGGACCTAGAACACAAATCTGAGGAACTCCTGCAGTGATGTCCTGGAATTGAGGTGATTGACCTCCAACAACCACAACCACATTCCTTTGTGCTCAGTATGACACCAACCAGCAGAGAATTATTCCCATGATCCCCATTGACTTCAGTTTTGCTAGGGCTCCTTGATGCCACACCCGGTCAAGTGCTGTCTTGACGTCAAAGGCAGTCACTCTCACTTTGCCTTGGGAGTTCAGCTCTTTTGTCCATGAGGTCAAGAGCTGAGTGACGCTGGCGGAACCCAAACTGAGCGGCAGTGGGCACGTTATTGCTAAGCAAGTGCCGCTTGATAGTACTGTTGATGACCCATTCTATCACTTTACTAATGATCAAGAGTATACTGATGGAGTGGTAATTGACCAGGTTGGATTTGTCCTACTTTTTGAGTACAGGATATACCTCGACAATTTTCCACACTGCCGGGTAGATGCCAGTTGTAACTGTACTGGAACAGCTTGGCTAGGGGTGCGATAAGTTTGGGAACACAAATCTTCAGTGCTATTGCCAGAATATTGTCAGGGCTCATAGCCTTTTCAGCATCCACTGCCTTCAGTTGTTTTTTCATATCATGTGGAGTGAATCTAATTGGTTGAAGACTGGAATCTGTGATGCTGGGGACCTCTGGAGGAGGCTGAGATGAATCATCCACTTGGCATTTCCGGCTGAAGATTGTTGCGAATGCTTCAGCCTTATCTTTTGCACTGATGTGCTGGTCTCCTCCATCATTGAGGATGGGGATATTTGTGGAATCTCCTCCTCCAGTGAGTTGTTTAATTGTCCACCACCATTCACGACTGGATGTGGCAGGACTGCAGAGCTTAGATCTGATCCATTGGTTGTGGCATTGCTTAGCTCTATCACTTGCTGTTTATGCTGTTTGCCACACAAGTTGTCCTGCATCATGGCTTCACTAGGATGACACCTCACTTTTAGGTATGTCTGCTGCTGCTCCTGACATGTGCCCCTGCACTCTTCATTGAATCAGGGTTGATCCCCTGGCTTGGTGGTAATGGTGGAGTGGGTATATGCCGGGCCATGAGATTACAGATTGTGGTTGAGTGCAATTCTGCTGCTGCTGATGACCCACAGCGCCTCATGGCCCAGTCTTGAGTTGAGCTGTTTGAAATCCATCGCATTTAACATGGTGGTCGTGCCACATAAAATGATGGAGGGTATCCTCAATGTGAAGACAGGACTTTGTCTCCAGAAGGATTGTTCAGTGGTCACTCCTACCGATACTCTCATGGGCAGATGCATCTGCGGCAGGCAGGTTGGTGAGGATGGGGTCAAGTATGTTTTTCCCTCTTGTTGGTTCCCTCACCAACTGCCACAGACCCAGGCTAACAGCTATATCCTTTAGGACTCAGCCAGCTCAGTCTGTGCCACTCTTGATGATGGACATTGAAGTCCCCCACCCAGAGTACATTCTGCACCCTTGCCACCCTCAGTGCTTCCTCAAAGTAGTGTTCAACATGGAGGAGCACTGATTCATTAGCTGAAGGGTAGTGTACGTGGTAATCAGAAGAAGGTTTCCTTGCCCAGTTTTGACCTGATGCCATGAGATGTCAAGGGAGCCGGAGTTGATCTTGAGGACTCCCCAGGGCAACTCCCTCCCCACTGTATACCACTGTGCGGCTGCCTATGAACATACAAATATACAAACATATGAATTAGGAGCAGGAATAGGCCACTCAGCCCCTCGAGCTTGCCACCCCATTCGATAAGATCACGGCTGATCTGATTGTAACATCAGCCCCACATTCTTGCCTACCCCAATAACCTTTCATCTCCTTGTTAATCAAGAATCTATCTAGCTCTGCTTTAAAAATATTCAAAGACTCTGCTTCCGCCGCCCTTTGAGGAAGAGAATTCCAAAGACTCACTACCCTGAGAGAAAAAATTTCTCCTTATCTCTGTCCTAAATGAGCGACTCCCTAATTCTAGATTCTCCCACAGGAGGAAACATCCTGCCCACATCCATCCTGTCAAGACCCCTCACGATCTTAAAGGTTTCAATCAAGTCACCTCTTACTCTTCTAAATTCCAGTGGATACAAGCCAACTGTCCAACCTTTCCTCATCAGACAACCCACCCACTCCTGGTATTAGACTAGTAAACCTTCTCTTAACTGCTTCTAATGCACTTATATCTTTCCTTAAATAAGGAGACCAGTAATGTACACAATACTCCAGATATGGTCTCACCAGTGCCCTGTACAACCTCCCGACTTTTGTAGCTGTACCTGCATACTAGCCTTTTGTGATTCATGTACCATGGCACCCAGATCCCTCTGAATCTCAGAGCTCTGCAATCTCTCACCATTTAGATAATAAGCTTTTTTATTCTTCCTGCCAGAACGAACAATTTCATATTTGCCGACGTTATACTCCATTTGCCCACTCACTTAACTTATCTGTCACTTTGTAACCTCCTGATGTGCTCTTCACAATTTACTTTCCTACCTATCTTTATTTATGCCAACTATCTGCTTCCTGTTAGCTGGCCAATCTTCTAACAATGCCAACATGTTGCCCCCTACACCATGAGACAGGACATACCCAGGGATGTGATGGTGGTGTCTGAGACATGATCTGTAAGATATGATTCTGGGAGTATGACAGCTGATGCTTGACTAGTCTGTGAGACAGCTCTCCCAATTTTGGCACAAGCTCCCAGATGTTCATAAGGAGAACTTTGTAGGTCAACAGGGCTGGGTTTGACGTTGTCATTTCCAGTGCCTAGGTTGATGCTGAGTGGTCCATCCAGTTTCATTCTTTTTTATCAATTTTTTAGCGGTTTGATACAACAGTGGCTTGCTAGGCCAATTCAGAGGGCATTTAAGGGTCAACCACATTACTGTGAATCTGAAGTCACATGTAGGCCAGACCAGATGAGGACAGCAGATTTTCTTCCATGAAAGACATTAGTGAGCCAAATGGGTTTTTACAACAATTGACAATGGGTTCACCGTCATCATTAGACTTTTAATTCCAGCTTTTTATTGAATTCGAATTCCACCATCTGCTGTGGTGGGATTCAAACCTGGGTCCCAGAGCATTACCCTGGGTCTCTGGATTATCAGTGCCTTGACAGTACCACTATGCCATTGCCTCCCCCCTTGAGAAGATGGAGGCCATGTGATGTAGATACACCCACTGTGTTGTTCGAAAGGGAGCTCCAGGATTTTGACCCAGCGACACTGAAGGAATGGTGATATGGTGTGGCTTGGAGGGGAACTTGCATGTGGTGGTGTTCCCATGCATCTGCTGCCCTTGTCATTTGAGATGGTAGAGGTGTGGGTTTGGAAGGTCCTGTTGAAGGAGACTTGGTGAGTTGCTGAAGTACATCTTGTAGGTGGTACACACTGGTGCCACTGTGCATTGGTGGTGGAGGGAGTAAATGTTCAAGATGGTAGATGAGGTACTAATCAAGTGGGCTGCTTTGTCCTGGATGGTGTCCAGCTTCTTGAGTGTTGTTGGAGCTGGAATCGTCCAGGCAAGTGGGGAGTATTCCATCACACTCCCGACTTATGCCTTGCAGATGGTGAACACGATTTATGGAGTCTGGAGGTCAGTTACTCTCCATAGAATTTCCAACCTCACTCTTGTAGCCATAGTATTTATATGGCTAGTCCAGTTCAGTTTCTGGTCAATGGTAACCCCCAGGATGTTGATAGTGGGGAATTTGGCGATCGTAATTCCATTGAATATCAATGGGACATGATTGGATTCTCTCTTGTTGGAAATGGTCATTGCCTGGCACTTTTTGTTAATTCATTCACGGGATGTGGGCTTCACTGGCTGGGCCAGCATTTATTGCCAATCCCTAGCTGCCCTTGAGAAGGTGGTGGTGAGCTGCCTTCTTGAACCGCTGCAGTCCATGTTGTGTAGGTACACCCACAGTGCTGTTAGGAAGAGAGTTCCAGGATTTTGACCCAACGACAGTGAAGGAATGGTGATATATTTCCAAGTCAGGATGGTGAGTGTCTTGGAGGGGAACTTCCAGGTGGTGGCATTCCTATCTATCTCCTGCCCTCATCCTTCTAGATAGTAGTGGTCATAGGTTTGAAAGGTGCTCTCCAAGGAGACTTGGTGAATTTCTGCAGTGCATCTCATAGATGGTGCACACTGCTGCTATTGTAGTTGTCATTAATTCACAATCTACAAGTTAGATGGTTAGCCCTTTAAACAACACTAGTGGGATGAGGCAGTTCCTCATGCAGTTAAATGCATGTTCAGCTCTGAACAAGTAACATAGTTGTGCAGTGGGCAAGCTTCAAAACTGCACGTCAAATCACCTAGATCAGTCCCAAGTCGAATCCTCTTGCAGACACATGGCACCACCATGCTTTTGCCTTTTCCAACCTTGGGCGCCTCACAGGCCACTCTGAAGTGGTGTGTGTCACTTTCTGGTTTCAGGGCTTCCATAGTGCTATCAGCAGTGCTACAAAGCCCAATCTCATGGCAAAAATCTTCCACAACAGTGTTTTACCAAGATCAGCTGGAGATCCCATTAAAAGTTGTTGAAATGGCTCACTTGTACCACCCATGATTTGTGGGCTTGTTAAGGAACAATTGACAGCAAAGTGAGTGGCAACCAAAATGGTGCTTCGGTCCTAAAAGCAGATGTATTTGGGTTGCCTAAATTGAGGACCACTCAAAAATTGCACTGGGAAGATCTTGAACACCACTTAATTTTTTGAGAGAAGTTTTTGTCTTAATACTGTTTCCCTAAAAAAGGGTGGGAAGAAGGTAAAATGATTCCTGACAACTTCTGTGCATAAAATTTCCTAATTTTTCCAGTATCATGCATTTACACTCAAGCAGTGTGCAAATTGTATAGTTGACGGAAAAGCTTCTCTAACCACCCATTCCTGTCATTGCATGGCCTGAGCCGTTTTGAGGCCTTATTAGAACAGCACTGATGAGTTGTGAACAACTAGCTGGTATTGAAGTTTACTGGTTGCAGCAGTTCAAGTTTTGGGAGTGGGAGATAGGCAAGAGGGATAGGCCGGGCGGGGTTGGAGGGGGTGGGGGGTCTGTGGCCCAAAAAACTTTTCCTGTGCCATCTTTGAGCAGCTTCTGGCAATGGTTAGGCCACTTATTAATCCACATACTTGTACCTGTAAGATGCAATTGGTGTCCTAAAACTCCAAGGGCAGCATTTTCCAGTGGGCGAGCAGAGGCCAGGCCCGCTCGCCGGCACGTAAGATGACACAGAGTTACGTTGGGCGTGCATCCCGACACCACCCTGCGTCATTTAGATTTTCAGTTCAGCCGCACGCCCACCAATCTGTCAACAGCATATGAAGGTCATTAAAAAAGTAATTAAAATGATTAATGGACCCGCCCATCCAACCTTAAGGTTGGCGGGCAGGCAAAGAGCCCAGGTGGCCTTCCGAAAACGCATGAAACTTCATCCACGGGCAGCATGAGGTTTCATGAGTGATTTAAAATGTTCGGAAAATTTTTACATAAAAGTAATGGACATGTCCCAACTGTCACATGAGGGGACACGTCAGGAAAATTTTTTCTTACCTTTAAAAAATTTTTTAAACTTCAACCGATCTTCCTGAGGCAGCACTTTGTCTCAGGGAGATCTGTGCGCCCTTCCGCGTGCATGCGTGAAAGAGTGCACAGACCTGCTCAAAAAATCACCCTGCCCGCACAGGGAACGTACAGCGCTTCCGGGCAGACGTAACGCAGGGTGGGCCTTAATTGGCCTGCCCACATAAAATGGCAGGTCGGGAACCCGCCCGCTCACACCCGCTCCCGCACAACCTCCCCAACGGGGGGAGAAATTCCGGCCCAATTTGCATAATCAAGTAGTATTCTGCTTGTTGCCCATTTTCTATGGAGGCAATTAATTCATCTTTACTGGACATTAAATTGATAGATAAACTAAGGATTTGAAAATGCATTCATTTCGATGTAGTTGAAACCACAGATATAGCCATGGCTGAGAGGAGCAGGGGAACTAGCTGTGCATGCTCAAAATGTAAATGCAATCCACACAAATTAAACAGACATGTAAAATTAATCTTCATCAAAATATTGAAGCAGTCACAAGAAATACAAAAAAAATTGCAATGCAAATGAATATATAAAGACATCCCAGGACCTAATGATTTCATTGAATTACACTGGTACTTTATTTATTCACAGGTATAGTCATAGCCACCCGGTGATGGGTGCAAGTCAATCTTCAAGTCAGCTGGTAATGCTATTTCAATGCTGGACCTAACATTTGAGCACATATGGCAGCATAGCCATTGGTACTTCTTTTAGCATATCACCTATAGCAAGTTCTGTCATTGCATATACCTTATGTATATTTCTTCCTCAGGAAAATTTAAATTAAGTTCACTAAAATTGCCAACAAATGTGCCATGTCAGACATTATTTAAGTTTCTACAAAGTAGCAGCTAGTCAATTGCTACGCAACATGTTTCATGCTTATTTGTACTGATTCAGAAGTTCTGAAGTCCTGTCACCCAAATGCAAAACACAAAAAGTAATATGTGAGTCTTACCAAATAATTATACTATTTATTTATAAACACATGCATTAATCACATTTCAACATCAGTTATGGTTTTCTTTGCTGGTATTGTCTTTATAATTAATTGGAAGAAAATAAAAACTGATAGTACTACACTTTCCCAGTGATCAGTTTTGTACAAAAATTGGCAAAATAAATGACTAAATTTGGAAGTTCCAAACAATGGAAATAAAAATTGGGAGAGAGATGTGAAACAGACTGGCAATTCACTATCACCAATCTTATACTATTGCAAATAGCCAAAATTACTATACAGAATTAATTAGCTATGTTGTGACAGCAGGCCTGAAGGCACAAACATATGTGAAGTGCTGTATTCCATTTTTGGATGTATTAGATATTATTAGATTCACCATCACTAGTAACTACCATAAGCAGACTTTCAGTCCTCTACGGTCCAGGGTGTACTTTTCACTGCCCAATATCCAGATAAACCACAGCATGATCAAGAGGTCATAATACAGCAGCTAACAGATTTTTGCATGTCGTCCTCTGCTTATGAAAGGTGCACTTAAAAGCACTCTATTGAAACAGTAAACCAACAAACTGGTTTATTTTACATAAAATATATAGACCGAATGCAGTTTTCATAGTGATATCAGTCAAATTTCTATGCTCCACGTTTCACGAAAAAATAACCAATATGCAACCTTGCAGATGCCCTAGGCATAGACTCACTTTCAAACTAATCTATTTGAAGACCAGCTGGTGTCTGGCTTTCTGCTACAGGCTGCCAGGGATCAGTTGCTCATTCTGCGTCTTTGAAAGAATGAGAAAGAGACAGAACCAGTCCCTTAAGATATTTGGCCCACCAATTAATCACCAAGCAAAAGTAATATTCTAAAATTTTTGTTAATTACAAAGGGCTCAAAATGGCTCGGGTCTCACGCTGATCATCCGTTGCGCACTACAAGTAAAAAATCAGCCCCATAGTGTGTTCCTTATACCTGCCCAGCTGTGGATTGTGAATAATTCTGGCAGGGTTCGCAACACATCCTAACAATTTGGAAGGGATTTACACCAATGAATGAAAATCAAGCCAAATAACGCAACATAATCTATTAAAATGATTTATCTAATGTTAATTAATGACAAATTAACTAGCATTACTAATAACTAACATAATATTATGTCTTTTCAGGCTTGGAGAATGTTTGTTTTCTAAAAAGCACTCTGTGAGTAAACTGTGATGGAAGCGATTCAGTATCAGTATATGACTCATACTTTAAAATAAGTTTGAACCCTCAAACATGAAATTAATTTGCTCAAAGCTTTTCAAATTTGTGATTGTCATAATTTTAATAAAAGTTGTGCACATCACTTTAAAATTGACACTGTAAAACTCAGTGCCACATAATGGTGGTAGTAATTTTTTTGAAGACATATTTCAGCATCAAAGTGGAAAAGTTTAGAAATCAGAAATGTGCTCAATAAAACACTTTTGGGCTGAAATTGGTCAATGGAAAGGAAAATTAACCATGGTATAGAAGAGGGTGCCTATTCACTGTCAGTCCATTTTGTGCTACTGGCATGGGTCAATTTCACCCCCTTTAGTTTCAAATGAATTCCTACTTGTTTGCTAGTTAGTCATCAAGAAATCATACCATTCATTTAATAAAATGTCAGTGAAGCATGTAAATAGAAAATGCATTGCTCTCCTCTGGAAGAAGGTTAATTCCTTTGGAGGAAACTATGTCCCTAGACAGGAAGCCTGACCCAGACACCTGACTGACATGCAGAATTTTTGCCACAGCTTTATCATGTAAAAGGCAAGCAAATCTAATAATACCTTTTTTTTTAAAGATTCAGCAGTTGAAAGTTCTGATTGAATTTCATCTCGATTTTATTAAATATTCATAAAGGCCAATTAGAAGGGCAGCTAAAAAGGCCACGGGGCACACTTCCATCATTCTGTCAAAGGCAGCCCATCAGAAAGCCCAGTTTGCATTAAGACCAGCTACTCAGTAACTGCTTTCAATCTCAATGTAGTTTCTTTCTAAATTACTGCTCCTCCTTGCGTATGATTTTTGTGGACAGGCATAAAAAAATCAAATAATTCTTAGCATAAGATGCTTACTGTGTGGAAAAAAATGCAAATAAGAAAAACATCCTCAATCAATTGGTGGAATGAAAATCTTCTATAATGAGCAGTGACATGGCAGAGTGATGATTACACAGAAGATGACTGCTTTAATCTCAGAATCAATCAGACCTTCTTACCTGACCTACTGAAAACTAAACTATTGTGTACCATTTCAATTTATATATTATTTACCACTGTTTAAGAATGATTGATTTTGATTCCTAAAATTCTAATTTTATAAATTTTTCATCTATAAAACAATTTCACTGACATGCAAAATAAACCAAATTATGATTTTTTTACAAACTGTGATTCATTACCAGGAATGGATTTTTTGCAGAATTTATAAATAACAATCATAATGCTTTCACTCAAAACTTGCATACTATTAATTAGCTATCTCAATGCAACTGCCTGGTTCATTTTTCCCTTTAATTATTACTTGGTCTTTTTCAATAGGTATTTTAATAGTTCTGTCACATTTCTGTTTAATTGACTGTCAGCTTATTGAATATTGCAATTTCGAATTTCAAAGAAATATGCTGCTATATCTAATGATTATCAAAAATCGGAAGTAGAAATCTTTTGAGTGTGATAGGAATGCAATATATAAATGAGATAATATAACATTTTAGATATATATTGAACACAGAGTCATTCCAATAGTTATACAGATGCATTCTGACTTGTATGTTTAGTGATGTGAGACAGCAAAGTGAAATATGCTCATCTCTCGAGGCAAATGCACTCCTCCAATTATACCTTAAAATCCGCACTTTTCACTAGGCGGAAAGACATTTCCCCCATTCAGTTGCTGTGGTCCTTTTTTATTCTTCTGATTACTCTTGCCTGTCAATTACCTCATTGTTCCTGCTGCCCAACTGTTTATACCAGTAGGGCCCATTCAGTCTCTGCCAAATTGTTCCATTCAGCTGGCCCGGGGATGACTGCTGATCATTGTCCTTATTTGTTGCAAAAACACTTGCTCTGCATAGCTTGCTTGGCAACTTATTACCAATTTCTGCCTAAAAGGACACTATTTTAACACTGCAAAAGGCGATAAGATCCGCCACATATTTCTAAGTGCTGGTTACATAAATTTTCCATAAAATAATCTATCCTGAGTTTCTGACCACTAAGAAATGAAAGCCTTTCTTCAATGAGAAAGGAAATATTAAGCCATTAAAATATTACTTGCTCTGAAAGAAAACACAATACCTGTTTTTGAACTGTACTGTTTTCTGTCAAGACTGCGCTAAACCTCTAATTCTATCGATTACACATTCCATCTAACATAGTGCTATTTGCCTGAAGGAGCAGGTGGTGCTTGCTATTTCTATTTAACTGGTATATTAGCTATGTGGTACATTTCATCTAGAGATAATATTAATCAATTTTTCTCAAATGACAGAAAGAATCATTCATGGTGAGTGCTAAAAGGAAGGACATGGGCAGCAAGAAATAACGAGCACTAACAGGAGAGTGAGAGACAACCAGTTTCCAGCTTAGTAAATGCCCCTGCCAGCTAATGCCATGTTTACCAATGAAGTGGATAATTTGCAAGGAGACAGGATTGATTTTATTAAGCAATATTCACATGCCCATAATCCTTTTTATGCAAACTATGGGATTACTTAGGAATCAAGTTGTGTATTAGGCACTATGTTGCAAAATCACTTTTGGCATAACACATAACTACAAAATAAGCACAAAAAAACAAAAAAACTGCGGATGCTGGAAATCCAAAACAAAAACAGAATTACCTGGAAAAACTCAGCAGGTCTGGCAGCATCAGCGGAGAAGAAAAGAGTTGACGTTTCGAGTCCTCATGACCCTTCGACAGAACTTGAGTTCGAGTCCAAGAAAGAGTTGAAATATAAGTTGGTTTAAGGTGTGTGTGTGGGGGGTGGAGAGATAGAGAGAGAGAGAGGTGGAGGGGGGGTGTGGTTGTAGGGACAAACAAGCAGTGATAGAAGCAGATCATCAAAAGATGTCAACGACAATAGTACAATAGAACACATCGGTGTTAAAGTTAAAGTTGGTGATATTATCTAAACGAATGTGCTAATTAAGAATGGATGGTAGGGCACTCAAAGTATAGCTCTAGTGGGTTTTTTTTTTAATAATGGAAATAGGTGGGAAAAGGAAAATCTTTATAATTTATTGGAAAAAAAAGGAAGGGGGAAACAGAAAGGGGGTGGGGATGGGGGACGGAGCTCACGACCTAAAGTTGTTGAATTCAATATTCAGTCCAGAAGGCTGTAAAGTCCCTAGTCGGAAGATGAGGTGTTGTTCCTCCAGTTTGCGTTGGGCTTCACTGGAACAATGCAGCAAGCCAAGGACAGACATGTGGGCAAGAGAGCAGGGTGGAGTGTTAAAATGGCAAGCGACAGGGAGGTTTGGGTCATTCTTGCGGACAGACCGCAGGTGTTCTGCAAAGCCGTCGCCCAGTTTATGTTTGGTCTCTCCAATGTAGAGGAGACCACATTGGGAGCAACGAATGCAGTAAACTAAGTTGGGGGAAATGCAAGTGAAATGCTGCTTCACTTGAAAGGAGTGTTTGGGTCCTTGGACGGTGAGGAGAGAGTAAGTGAAGGGGCAGGTGTTGCATCTTTTGCGTGGGCTTGGGGTGGTGCCATAGGAGGGGGTTGAGGAGTAGGGGGTGATGGAGGAGTGGACCAGGGTGTCCCGGGGGGAGCGATCCCTACGGAATGCCGATAAGGGGGGTGAAGGGAAGATGTGTTTGGTGGTGGCATCATGCTGGAGTTGGCGGAAATGGCGGAGGATGATCCTTTGAATGCGGAGGCTGGTGGGGTGATAAGTGAGGACAAAGGGGACCCTATCATGTTTCTGGGAGGGAGGAGAAGGCGTGAGGGCGGATGCGTGGGAGATGGGCCGGACACGGTTGAGGGCTCTGTCAACGACCTATTTCCATTATTAAAAAAAAACCCCCACTAGAGCTATACCTTGATTGCCCTACCATCCATTCTTAATTAGCACATTTGTTTAGATAATATCACCAACTTTAACTTTAACACCTATGTGTTCTATTGTACTATTGTCGTTGACATCTTTTGATGATCTGCTTCTATCACTGCTTGTTTGTCCCTACAACCACAGCCCCCCGTCCACCTCTCTCTCTCTCTTTATCTCTCCGCCCCCCACACACACACCTTAAACCAACTTATATTTCAACTCTTTCTTGGACTCGAACTCAAGTTCTGTCGAAGGGTCATGAGGACTCGAAACGTCAACTCTTTTCCTCTCCGCTGATGCTGCCAGACCTGCTGAGCTTTTCCAGGTAATTCTGTTTTTGTTTCGGATTTCCAGCATCCGCAGTTTTTTTGTTTTTCTGTTTTTATCTCTGTGTTTAATTGACTGCCACTGCTCTTCAAGAAATGCCTACCTCCTTGAAGAAGTTCTGTTCCTCTCTGCGACAAGATTTCCGTATCTCTCTGTTGTCTTGCTCACCTTCCTTGCTTTCCATTTCCCTCCTAGTGTTTGACAAGGTGTTTACTAAAACCCGCTTTCACAGCCATATCTGCTTTCTCAGTGACTGTCTCAGTCTCTGACTTACCCCACGTGGATTTCAACTGAAATTCCACCCCTCATGTTTCGAACCCACCCAGGATTACAGGTATCTCTGGGACATAAAACGTTTCTCGGACTGCTGTTCCCGTCACATTCTGAAATCCACACTCAGTGCCATGCGCCGCCATATGAACACACTCGACCTCTCCCTCCAGCAGCACCGCCGTACCTTTTTCAAAGCTGCGCGTGCCCCCAGTTTCATTTTATCCTTCGGCTCATCCGACGCCTCAACAAGAAACTTTTTCTCTTTCTCTCAAGTGCTAAGGAACGCAAGCTCCAACAACTCATCGACACCAACACCCATCTAGGACCCTCCACCCCTGCCTGTCCCTCCGTCCCCACCCCATCTTCCAATCCCAGCCCCAGCCGTGTATTCACTATACCCCCTGACCTTCCCCTCTCCGATGCTGAACGTTCAGTGCTCAGCAAAGGACTTAGTTTCATACCCTTACGCCCTCACCTCAATGAATTTCGGGCTCGGCATGATACTGAACTCTTCTTCCGCCGTCTTCGTCTCCGGGCTCACTTCTTTGGGCAGGAGTCCTCTCCCAGTTCAACGGATCCTTTTACCCATCTCCAATATTCTCCCTCCACCTGGACCCCTCCCTCTGGATTCTTACCTTCTCTCGATCTTTTCATTGAGAACTGTCGGCGCGACATTAGTCGTCTCAATTTCTCTGCTCCTCTCACCCATTCTAACCTGTCTCTCTCTGAACTTACTGCACTCCATTCTCTCAGGTCCAACCCTGACATTGTCATCAAACCCGCTGACAAGGGTGGTGCTGTTGTTGTATGGCGCACTGACCTCTACCTCGCGGAGGCTGAGCGTCAACTCGCAGACACTTCCTCCTACCTCTCCCTGGACCATGACCCCACCACTGAACATCAAGCCATTGTTTCCAGGACTGTCACTGACCTCATCTCCTCTGGGGATCTCCCTCCCACACCTTCCAACCTGATAGTCGCCCAACCTCGGACGGCCCGCTTCTATCTCCTACCCAAAATCCACAAATAGAACTGCCCCGGTAGACCGATCGTCTCAGCTTGCTCCTGCCCCACAGAACTCATTTCTCGTTATCTTGACTCCTTTCTCTCTCCCCTTGTCCAGTCCTTTCCCACCTACATCCGTGATTCCTCTGACACCTTACGTCACATCAACAATTTCCAGTTCTCTGGCCCCAACCGCTTCCTCTTCACCATGGACGTCCAATCCCTCTACACCTCCATCCCCCACCAGGATGGTCTGAGGGCCCTTAGCTTCTTCCTCGAACAGAGGCCCGAACAATCTCCATCCACCACTACTCTCCTCCGTCTGGCTGAACTTGTTCGCACGCTGAACAATTTCTCTTTCAACTCCTCTCACTTCCTCCAAATAAAAGGTGTGGCTATGGGTACCCGCATGGGCCCCAGCTATGCCTGTCTCTTTATGGGGTATGTGGAACACTCCTTGTTGCAGTCCTACTCCGGCCCCCTTCCACAACTCTTTCTCCGGTACATCGATGATTACTTCGGTGCCGCTTCATGCTCTCGTCGGGACTTGGAAAAATTTATTAATTTTGCTTCCAATCTCCATCCCTCCATCATTTTCACGTGGTCCATCTCTGACACTTCCCTTCCCTTCCTTGACTTCTCTGTCTCAATCTCTGGTGATAGACTGTCCACCAATATCCATTACAAACCCACCGACTCCCACAGCTATCTCGACTACAGCTCCTCACACCCCGCTTCCTGTAAGGACTCCATCCCATTCTCTCAGTTCCTTCGCCTCCGTCGCATCTGTTCCGATGATGCTACATTCAAAAACAGTTCCTCTGACATGTCCTCCTTCTTCCTTAACCGAGGTTTTCCACCCACGGTCGTTGACAGGGCCCTCAACCGTGTCCGGCCCATCTCCCGCGCATCCGCCCTCACGCCTTCTCCTCCCTCCCAGAAACATGATAGGGTCCCCCTTGTCCTCAGTTATCACCCCACCAGCCTCCGCATTCAAAGGATCATCCTCCGCCATTTCCGCCAACTCCAGCATGATGCCACCACCAAACACATCTTCCCTTCACCCCCCTTATCGGCATTCCGTAGGGATCGCTCCCCCCGGGACACCCTGGTCCACTCCTCCATCACCCCCTACTCCTCAACCCCCTCCTATGGCACCACCCCATGCCCACGCAAAAGATGCAACACCTGCCCCTTCACTTCCTCTCTCCTCACCGTCCAAGGACCCAAACATTCCTTTCAAGTGAAGCAGCATTTCACTTGCATTTCCCCCAACTTAGTCTACTGCATTCGTTGCTCCCAATGTAGTCTCCTCTACATTGGAGAGACCAAACGTAAACTGGGTGACCGCTTTGCAGAACACCTGCGGTCTGTCCGCAAGAATGACCCAAACCTCCCTGTCGCTTGCCATTTTAACACTCCACCCTGCTCTCTTGCCCACATGTCTGTCCTTGGCAGGCTGCATTGTTCCAGTGAAGCCCAACGAAACTGGAGGAACAACACCTCATCTTCCGACTAGGGACTTTACAGCCTTCCGGACTGAATATTGAATTCAACAACTTTAGGTCGTGAGCTCCCTCCCCCATCCCCACCCCCTTTCTGTTTCCCCCTTCCTTTTTTTTCCAATAAATTATAAAGATTTTCCTTTTCCCAACTATTTCCATTATTAAAAAAAAACCCCACTAGAGCTATACCTTGAGTGCCCTACCATCCATTCTTAATTAGCACATTTGTTTAGATAATATCACCAACTTTAACTTTAACACCTATGTGTTCTATTGTACTATTGTCATTGACATCTTTTGATGATCTGCTTCTATCACTGCTTGTTTGTCCCTACAACCACACCCCCCCTCCACCTCTCTCTCTCTCTATCTCTCCGCCCCCCACACACACACCTTAAACCAGCTTATATTTCAACTCTTTCTTTTACTTGAACTCAAGTTCTGTCGAAGGGTCATGAGGACTCGAAACGTCAACTCTTTCCTTCTCCGCCGATGCTGCCAGACCTGCTGAGTTTTTCCAGGTAATTCTGTTTTTGTTTTACAAAATAAGTAAATGCATATGCATGCACACGTATGAACATTTCCACATATTCTACATTGAATTGGGGAGATATTGTTGATTTGTGTTGTACGAGAAATATTACATTTTACCCCATTAACTTTCCTTTATATATTTAATGATTTGTATGTTTTTAAGTTTATAAACACATTGGGCAGAATTTTGCTCTCATCGGGCAGGCTCAGCGGGGCTGAGCGGGAACAGCCACGAAACTGACCGCTGCCCATGATCGGGCCATGACTGGAATTTCATGCTAGCGGGCCCTGCGTGAACGCCGGCTGCAGAATATTCGAGAAGGGTTGGGCATAGGTGGGGACCTGTCGGCTGCTGGTTCCAATGGCAAGCCGGTGGCTGGTTCAAAAATTGCGCAGGCATTCCCAGGGATGCTGCCCGCGTCAGAGTCGCTGCAATGACATGGAATCAAACGCAGATGTAGACGCCAGGTGGGAGGAGACATCAGCCGGGCACTCGACCCCCGTTTTTCCGATTAGTGCCTCACCACCCTCCTGGAGGAGGTGGCTGCCAGAAGGGACACACTTGCTGAGAGGAGGAGGCCACTGCACCTCACAAAAAGGCCATGGGAGGAGGTGGAAGCCTGGGGTGAGCAGCCATGACATGGTGTGGCGCACCTGAGTGCAGTGGCAGAAGGGGTTTAATGACCTGCTGTGCTCAGGAAGGTTGATTACCCGTGTTGGCATGTGTCAGTATGTTGAAGTGTTTTGGGCTGGCCATACCCCCGTGAAGCACAGGGGTATTAGAGTCAGACTGCCAACTGTCAATCAGGCTGGAGTTTGCCAAGGGGCTGAGCCCTGGCTGCTTTGTCTGAGTGCCTTGCAGCTCGAGGACCACAACTTGGATGTGCCCTGCAAGGTGCTCCTCATCTGGGGTTGGCCAGGCTGCAATAGCGTTTCAGGTAGAGGGTGGGCTAATCAATGCTCCTCCGTTCCTTCAGGAGGAGGTATCCCGTAACAATATTGAGAGGTCATGGACAGATGGAGGACCCCCACACCTCCTCATCCTCTCCAGATACGAGCAGGACGCCTTGATGCTCGAGAGGCATCATGCACCTTGGTCAACCAGCCACACAGAGGCTGGGGTGTCAGACCAAGGTAAGAGTGCAGTGCACTGAGTTGAGAGTTTTGGATGGTGCAAATAATCTTGTGCAGTCTTATCATTGATGGGAGCCTCCAGATTGGATTCCTCATTGATCATTGAAAGACGATGGCACAATGATGCAGATCTCCATTGTCTCATCAGGGTGCCAGGCATGCACAGTGACAGTGTGATGACTTTAACTAATGACATGTCCTTCTTCTCCCTTAGATCCGCCACCAAGCAGCTAATCTCAGGACCTCCAGGAGGTACTCCTTACAACCGAGGACCACCACGCCCCAGAAGCACCTGCGTCACACCCACTCTCTAAACCAGGCACCAGTCTAGATACCAGCACCCCAGTGGGCATTAGTTCGGTGGCTAGAGTCTCAGTGCACATTGGTGAGGGCACTTCACACCTGCTTAAGGTGCAGACAGAGACAGAGAGTGCCCAGAGCACTGGCAGTCAGAGGACTGCTGGAGACCAAGATGATGCTCAGTCAAAGGCTGATGATGAGCCTCTGGAGTTGTCCATTAGGCAGGAGGATCTGTTGGAGATCCAAGAGGGCGTGCATGCCATGGTCTCTGCTGCGAAGGAGTCCCTGCTCCACAGGGTCAACAGAGCATGAGCACTCTGTTGACCCTCACGGCCAAGCGCAATGCCTTCTCCATGGAGAGAGTGGCGACTCTCATGGAGAGGCTGCTCCAGGAACAGAATCAGGCGTTCCAAGGATTGTGCACAAACCTGCAAGCCCTCACACAGGCATTGCCCTCAGGTGGTCAGTGTCTGTGTGTGAGATGGATTAGGTACCCAGTATCCCAGCTAGGTGCCCGTCCATCAGTGGCGAGCAGGGAGGTCCACAGGAACCCCACGTTGGTGCATGAGCTGCCTGTCATCTCTCCACCTCCTTTCAAGATGCTCTGGATGACAGCAGCAGCCCCTCTGCCCCTCTGCCAGTGACTGTGGTATCTGATGAGGTTGCGGCGACTGGGGAGATGCCAGCCGTGGCACTGGCCGCTTCCTCCAAGGCGGGGCCAGCACAGGCTCCATTAGCCAGAGGACAACCATCAAGGTCATCAGCAGGCTGTCCCCAATGCCGGTGCCAATGAGGGCGGAGCACCTAGAGGTAGCACCCATAAACATAAGCTTAAAACATCTTTCAGCACAAAAGGGAGTCGTTACAGGTGACCTTATGTTCTCCCATGTTTTTTCCTTTTTTTAATGGTGTGATCATCAATACCTGATATTGTTCTGTTCATAATCTGTGAGTGCTAACATTATATTACATTTGCTTTTGTGTTGTTGGCCTGAGTATGCTTCATTTGTTTTGAAGCCGCAGGATATGCCAATATGCAATGCTGGACATGGGTGGCTCGACATGGGAGTTGCCAGGGTACCTTGCACAGACTTGTAGAATCTGTATCCTGTGGTCACATACCATCTGCACGTTCATGGAGTAGAATCCCTTCCTGTTAATGAAGGCACTTGGCTGACACACTGGCGCCTTGATGGACATATGTGTGCAGTCGATGGCACCCTGAACGCAGGGGAATCCAGCATCGCTGCAAAGCTTCTGGCTCACTCAGCCTGACTGGTCTCGTCCGTAGAGAAATGAAGGAAAGTCAATGCCTGCCTGAACAGAGCTTCTGTCACCGGCTTGACCCAACTGTGGACACCTGATTGGAATACTCCACACAGATCCTCCACTGTGCCCTGGAAAGTGCTGCTGGCATAGAGGTTGAGGGCCACTGTGACCTTCAGAGCCACTGACATGGGGTGTCCACCCACACAGTCGGAGCTGATCCCAGGCCTGATCATCCGACAAATGGAGGTCACATTCTCCCTTGAGAGGCAGAGCCTCCTTCGGCATTGCACCTTGGACATATTGAGGTAGCTGCATTGCTGCCTGTAAACCCTGACAGCAGGATAGTGGCATCTTCTGCAGCCCTTTTCGCCTTGGACTACCTGTTGGCCCTGCGCCACTTGTGCCTGCACCTCTCCTCCTGCAGGTCCCTCCCCTGGAAGCTGCATTGTGACACCTGGCCGCCTCTCCCTCTGCCCCTCTCTTCCTCCTCCAGCGGAGACCACAATCTCCATTACCAGGATAAGGGTAGGCTGTCCGATACCTGGAAGGGTCCACACGGTCCTCAGGGGGCCTTGGAGACACCAATGAGTCATGAAATGAAGCATGAAAATGCTGAGAATGAAGCCCCGAACAGAGATGAAGCTGCCAAGTACTGAGAAACAACCAGCAGCAAACTATCTCCAAAACTCCTCACTGCTCACACTGGCAATGCTGCTGACCCTTTTTATCCCGCCCGTGGATGAGGTTTTGCAAATTGTGAGCTGCCCAAATGCCCGTTTTGCCTGTGCAATGAGTGAAAAATCACACAGGCAATGTTAAATCGGCATCAATTGGGTTGTTAAGGGCCTAAACTGGCCTTGTGATTAATGGCGGAAACAGCTCTGACTCACACGTGCACCCACTGACTGAAATATTGCGTAAGTGCACGATGACATCGGGATGCTTGTCTAACGTCATCACGCATCACTTTACACTTGTGCACCAATCCGACATGTGGAAAATTCTGCCCATAAATTATAAAATAAATATGCTATTATGCATTCAATAATTATATTAAGGTCGTTGAATAAAACCTTAACATTTGCTGTACTTTATTAATTTTACAATTCATTGGTAGGAATTTGTCCATTGTCCCTGCAACCACAGGAGATTAAAGGTCAGTCTTTTACATTGCATCTCTCCCTTTCAAGTGTCTCTGTCTGAAATGGGCCTTAACATATTTTTAGGTGCAACATTCCAAGGCCTCACTAGACTAGTCGATCAATTATAATCCACATAAAATTTTTTCAGAAAGTGGTTACTTTACAGTCTCAGCCAACTTTTGCTTGTATGTCCTGTTTAAAAAAAATACATCTTCCTCAAAAAATTTCAGTTTGTCTGCAAGTAATTCAGGGCTATGATCCACTGTCATGACAGTATTCATAACCCCACATCAAAGACAGCTAATTCTTTAATAGCCACTTTGAGCTGTCAATCAAACTGTGAACTTACAACACCCTCACTGTGATAATGCTAGGTTGTGGAAAGCAGCTAAGTACTAATAATGCTATAATTATAGAACTTAGGGTTCTGTCAACAAACAATTATTGAAACTGTTGGAATGGATTATTTTTGAACTCTCACAGACACTGGCAGACAGTTTTTTCAATTTTGAAAGGGCTGGCCATTTAAATAACAGGACAGCTTGACAGTTTTAAAGAACCTATCTGCCCTTCAAGAACATTTATAACTTGCACATTGAGGGACAAGGCCCTTGCTCCAGTGAAAATGGAGTCTGTTTGAGCTCAGCACTGAGTTCAAATGGCCCTGCTGAGTTTGGATTACCACATGGGCAAGTCACATCTCAACTCTATTCACCCCCGGTGACAATAGGATCTGTCAGAAATGGGGACTGAACTTCTGGATCAAGATGCTGCTCACCATTTTGGAGGGTCCCTAGAGTCTCCAAGCCTCTGAAAAATTGACCAGGGAGCTGGCCAGTCAATGAGTTTAATTTTGCCAGGGAGGCGGAGGTGAATTCAGAGACAGGCATGCTGGCAATTTCGGCAGGAGGACAGCATGCTGGTTGCCTGCCATGTTGTCACTCCACACAATTTTTCTGGAGGTGGTTTCTTGGGAATGACAGCAACCTGACCAGTAGTAGCGGGCAGCCAATAGAGTGATTAAACCAGCACTTGAGAAGTCTTTTGGCATAGCGGTACAGTTTTGTCAGTGGTGATGGCCCTATGCTGTGTCAGAACCTCGTCCAAACAGATGAGGCGATTGCACAATGGGAAGCCATGGACTAAAGTGGTAGCTATTAAATCCTTTGCATAAAAGGGTGAATCACACAAAGGGTCATGAATTGTCACCCTTTTGCCATAGCGGAAACAGAGCTCTTGGATGGGGAGTTCTGAAAAAGGTGAATTTTGGATAGGGCTCATTTTGGGTCACTGTAAAGTGCAAAAGAAATATTGCAGCTGAATCCTGGTAATTCAGGCTGTCTCTGGACATGGGCAATCACCTGGTACACAGGGATGCAGAAATGCAGGTCAGGTTGCAGGAGGGACAAGAAGACACTACCTGCAGTATGCAGCAATGTCACCACATCTGCACATTTTGAGGCACTTGGTGGCTGAACTGGGTGCCATCCTGGGGAGGATCTTAGGCCGGAAAGAGCCGGTAGCTGTTTAAGGTGACAGTCGCCTTGAACTTTCTAGTGTCTGGCTCATTTAGGGATAATCAGCAGACCTTGGTGGGATATCACAGGCTGAACATGCAGCGTTTCTCAGATGACAGATGCCCTGTATGAGAGGGTATCGGACTTCATCACTTTCACCACAGATGTGGTCAGTCAGGCACAGAGGGCTACGGGGTGTGCCTTCGTGGCAGGATTCCCTCAATGGCAGTGCATGATCGACTGCACCCATGTAGCTATCAAGGACCTGGTGGCACAGCCTGGTGTTTTAGTCAATGGAAAGGGTTCCATGACTTCAATGTGCAGCTGGTATGGCCATTGCAAGTCATTCCTGCACATGTGCAATAGATTTCCTGGTAGCTGTCATAATTCATTCATCTTCAAGCAGTCGCTGGTGTCTCAGCTGTTCATGCCACCCAACAACCTCAGTACATGGGACCTGGCTGATAAGGCAAATCCTTTGAAAAGATAGGTGCGGAAACCTGTGCATAATCCCACAATGGAAGTTCAGGAGTGACCATAGGAGCCATCATTGAGCAGGCCATTGGCCTCCTGAAGATGCGGTTCCAGTGCCTTGGCCAGCTGGGCTGGTGCCCTCTAGTGCACTCCTACAAAGGTGTCATACATTGTGGTGATCTGCTGCACTCTGCACAACCTGGCCCTGCAGAAAGGGATAGAACTGGAGGAGGACCATGTGAAAGAGTGCTCTGCCTCTTCGGAAGAGGAGGCTAATGGGATCATCTGCCTGCACTGCAAGGCCAACTGGAGCTTGCATAGAAGGTCCAACACATTGAGTCTGGGGAATTAATAATGGAAAATTCAAAGATGGCAGGTCAATTGACCTGGCATTTTGCATCAGTCTTCACTATAGAAGATACAAATAGCATCCCAGAAATAGCTATAAATCAGGAAATGGAAGAGAGGGAGGAACTCATGAAAATTACAATCACCAGAGAAGTGTTATTGAGCAAATTGTTGGAGCTGCGGGCTGACAAATCTCCGACCCTGGTGGATTTCATCCTAAGGTCTTGAAAGAAGTGGCTAGTGGGATAGTTGATGCATTGGTTTTAATTTTCCAGAACTCCCAGGACTTGGAGAAAGTTTCATGAGATTGAAAAATTGCAAATGTAACTCCTTTACTCAAAAAGGGATGGAGACAGAAAGCAACAAACTCCAGGCCAGTTAGCTTAACATCTATCATAGGGAAAATTTTAGAAGCTATTATTAAAGATGTTATAGCAGGGCACTTAGAAAAATTCAAGGTAATCAGACTGAGCTAACATGGTTTTATGAAAGGGAAATCATGTCGAATCAATTTATTGGAATCCTTTGAAAGAGTCACATGTGCTGAGGATAAAGGGGAACCGGTGGATGTACTGTACTTAGATTTCCTGAAGACATTTGATAAGGTGCCACATCAAAGTTTATTGCGGAAAATAAAAGCTCATGATGTAGTGGGTAACATATTAGTATGGATAGGAGATTGGCTAGCCAACAGGAAACAGAGGATAAAAGCAAAAAACTGCAGATGCTGGAAATCCGAAACAAAAACAAAAATACCTGGAAAAACTCAGCAGGTCTGACGGCACCTCTGGAGAGGAATACAGTTAACGTTTCAAGTCCCTATGATTCTTCATCAGAACTCTGATGAAGAGTCATACAGACTTGAAATATTAATTGTATTCCTCTCCACAGATGCTCTCAGACCTGCTGAGGAAACAGAGGGTAGCCATGAATGGGTCTTTTTTCACTTGGCAGGATGCAACAAATTTTGTGCCACCAGGATCAGTGCTAAATAGTTCGTGACTCACAACAAAGATATATCCCAGTGAGAAAGAAGGATTCTAGGAAGGAGATAAGCCAACCATGGTTAATCGAGGAAGTCAAGGATAGTATCAAAGTAAAAGAAAAAGCATACAATGTGGCAAAGATTAATGGTAAACCAGAAGATTGGGAAAGTTTTAAAAACTAACAGAAGATGACCAAAAAAACAAGTGGGAGAAAATAAACTTTGAGGGTAAACTAGCAAGTAATATAAATATGGACAGTTAGAGCTTCTTTAAATATATAAAAAGGAAGAGAGAGGCCAAAGTGAACTTAAACCCCTTAGAGAATGAGGCAGGGGAAATAATAATGGGGAACCAGGAAATGGCAGAGGAGTTGAATAAATACTTTGCATCATATTCATGATTCATAGTATTTCAAAAATACTAAATAATCATGGGCAAAAGTTGGGGAGGAAATTAATATAATAACTATCAATAGAGAAAAAGTACTAGGGAAACTAATGGGGCTAAAGACCGATAACTCACTTGGACCTGATGGGTTGCATCCTAGGATAGTAAAGGAAATAGCTGCAGAGATAGTGGATGCACTAGTAGTAATCTTCCAAGAATCCTTAGGTTCTGGAAAAGTCCCAGAGGATTGGAAAACTGCCAATGTAAAACCCTTATTCAAAAAGGAAAGGAGACAAAAAACAGATAACTGTAGGCCAGTTGGCTTAACATCTGTCATTGAGAAAATGTTAGAGTCTATTTTAAAGGATGTAATAGCAGAGCATTTAGAAATGCACAATATAATCAGAGTCAGCATAGCTTCATGAAGGGGAAATCAAGACTGACAAATTTATTAGAATTCTTTGAGGAGGTAACAAGCAGGATAGATAAAGGGAAACCAGTATATGTAATATATTTGGATTTCTAAAAGGCATTCGATAAGGTACCACACATAAGGCTACTTAATAAGGTAAGACCCCATGGTGTTGGGGTAGTATAGTAGCATGGATAGAGGATTGGCCAACTAATAGAAGACAGAAATTGGGATATGGGGGAAATTTTCAGGGTGTCAACCTGTAACTAGTGGAGTGCCACAGGGATCAGTGCTTATATATATTAATTACTTGCATGAGGGAAATGAATGTACTTTCGCCAAGTTTGCGGATGACACAAAAACAGATGGAAAGGCAAGTAGTGAGGATGACACAAAGAGGGATATAGACAGGTTAAGTGAGTGGGCAAAAACAAGGCAGATGGAATATAATGTGGGAAAATGTGAGGTTATGCATTTTGGCAGGAAGAATATAGGAGCTGAATATTACTTAAATGGAGAAAGACTGAAGAAAGCTGCAGCACAGAGGGATTTGGGGGGTCCTCATGCTTGACTTCCAGAAAGCTAGCATACAAGTTCAGCAGGTGATAGGGAAGGCAAATGGAATGTTGTCCTTTATTTCAAAGGGAATGGAGTATAAAAATAGGGAAGTCTTGCTAAAACTATACAAGGCACCAGTTATACCACACCTAGGGTGGGATTTTCTACATCCACCCGCCGCTGTGATCTTCCGGTCCCACCACGTCAATGGGCTGGGGCACCGCCTCGCCCGCAACGGGACCGGAAAATCCCGACCCTAGAATACTGTGAACAATTTTGGTCCCCTTATCTAAGGAAAGATATACTGGCATTGGAGGCAGTCCAGAGAACGTTCACTAGGTTGATCCCGGGTGTGGAGGGATTTCCTTATGGGGGATGTTGAGTAGGTTGGACCTGTACTTATTGGAGTTTAGAAGAATGAGAGGTGACCTTATTGAAACATATAAGGTTCTTGGGGACTTGACAGGGTAGATGCTGAGAGGTTGTTTCCCCTTGTGGTTGAGTCTAGGACCAGAGGGCATAATCTCAGAGTGAGGGGATATGCCATTTAAGACAGAGGGGAGTAGGTACTTCTTCTCTCAGAGGGTTGTTAATCTGTGGAATTCTTTACCACAGAGGGCTGTAGAGGCTGGGTCATTCAGAATGTTCAACGCTGAGATAGACAGATTTTTAATCATAATCAAGGGTTATGGGGAAAAGGCAGGAAAGCGGAGCTGAGGATTATCAGATCAGCCATGATCTCACCGAATGGTGGAGCAGACTCGATGGGCTGAGTGGACTACTTCTGCTCCTACGGGAGGGATTTTCCACTCCCGCCCACCGCCGGGATCTTCTGGTCCCGCTGCAAGTCAATGGACTACTGGCTGGGTCGCTGCCTTGCCCGTGGTGGGTCCCACCTGTGACGAGGCCGGAAAATCCCGGCCTATGTCTTATGGTCTTATGGGGTCTCGAGGTTTTACAATTTATATAAATGACTTGGATGATGGGACAAAAGGTATTGTTGATAAATATGCTGATGACACAAAGATAGGTAGGAAAGTAAGTTGTGAGGACAACGTAAGGAGGCTACAAAGTGACATAGATAGGTTAAGTGTGTTGGTAAAGTTCTGGCAAATGGAGCATAATGTGGTCAAATTTGAAATTGTCCATTTTGGCAGGAAATATACAAAAGAAGCATATTATCTAAATAGTTAGAGGTTGCATAGCTCTGAAATTCAGAGGCGTCCTAGTACATGAAATGCAAAAGTTTAATATGCAGGGACAGCAAATAACTAGGTAAGCTAATTGAATGTTATCGTTTGTTGTGAGGGGAATTGATTACAAAAGTAGGGAGATTTTGCTTCAGTTATACAGGGCACAGATGAGACCACATTTAGAATACTGTGTACAATATTGGTCTCTTTATTTAAGGAAGGATTTAAATGTGTTAGATGCAGTTCAAAGAAAGTTTATTAGACTAACACCAGGGAATGGCTGGGTTGCCTTATGAGGAAAGGTTGGCAGGCTAGGTTTATATCCACCGGAGTTTAGAAGAGTAAAAGGTGACTTGATTGAAACCTTTAAGATCCTGAAGGGTCTTGACAAAGTGGATGTGGAGAGGATGTTTCATCTTGTGGGAAAATCTAGAACTAGGAGTCATGGTTTAAAAATGAGGGGTTGCTCATTTGAGACAGAGATGAAGAGAAATTTTTCTCTCAGAGGGTCATGAATCTTTGGGACAGTCTTCCTCAAAAGGCAGTGGAAGCAGGGTCTTTGAATACTTTTTAAGGCAGAGCTAGATAGATTCTTGGTAAACAAGGGGGTGCAAGGCTATCAGGTATGGCAGTATGTGGAGGTTACAATCAGATCAGCCATGATCCTATTGAATGACGGAGCAGACTCGAGTGGCCAAGTGGCATACTCATGCTCCTAATTCATATGTTCCTACGACAAGGATGGCAGGGACGACCATGATGCTCTGACCCAGGGATAGTTTTCCTGAGACCAGCAGATCCTGGATTAATTTGTCCTATGCGGATATCTCTCTCACTATTGTTATCCACTATCCATCATCCAATGGTACATGGTGTCTCCTAGTGTCCAGCAGTCATCAAATAGTACATCTCCACCACCGACACTGTGGCCGCAGCCACTCACAATTGCCTCACACAACCAACATCTTATGCTGCTCTTGCTATGTCTCAATAATAACGGCATGACACATGTCAGGGTCCAAAGACGCTCATTTCATTCAATTAACTTCTACTGAGTCCTGAAGCAGATGTGAAATCAGGGTGATTGGTGTGTGTCCATCTGCTGAGAGATCAATGGTACCTGTCTTTGCGGGGTCATCGTCTCAGGCTGCACCAGCTGCATCTGTACAGGGACAGCCTGGGTCATTGGGCTAAAGGCATCATGTTTCCATCAGAGGGCCAAGAGGTGACATCAGAAGATGCGGCCCCTTCAGGATTGCCAGCATCCTCATCATCTTTGCCTGCCTCGGCCCTTTCATGGCCTACCTGCATGTCTGCAGTGATCAGGATCGGGAAAGCACATAGCTGCCTGTTCATATATCTATGCAGCATCACTGCAATGAGGTGGTCATAGCCGCAGAATGTATCATACAATCTGTTTATATCATGCCACTGCCCCTGCATCCACTCAGTAAACTGGCGCATATGACACTCCATGAGGTTAGCTAATCTTTCAAAGGAGGAGCTCTTGCGCTCATATGCCTGAGATATTGCGGTACTCCTGTCATGAATGGACTTCTCCATTGTCTGCCCAAGGGTCTGGACTGCCTCAGGTATCTCAGACAGATTGCCACATATTTCCCTTTGCCGCTCCAGAAGCACCCGCTTTGTATATCACCTCCAAGGCTCAGCACCTCCTACAAGCCCAGAACAAAAAAAAAACAGGAAAAATCTGGGAATTAAGAGTATTGGTCCGAACTGCTTCTTCCTTCTGGGAGGTCAGCATGGCTGGAGCTCCAAATCCTCCAATGGGCCCACTGCTGCCTCCATCACCTATTCATGTGATATGATGTTCAATTTTATCCCTTCTAAATGCATCTGAGCTATCACTGTGGTACATGTATCTGTGCTGGTGTTGGATGCGCATGACTCCTGTGACAGTGGATCCTCAAAGGCCTTCTTGCCCTCTCAGGCGGGATCAGCCACCACAATTGGCTGCTGCAGTTCCTCTTGTATTGGCCCTGTGGAAAAGCGAATACATCAATTACTCAACCTCTGTTCTCTCAGCAGCTGTTTCATAAGATATCTGGCAGCCCATCAACTATTATATAATAGATATGATTGCACGACTGAGGAAGTGGCTCCAAACCACTTACAGAGTCAGGGCAAGAAGCTTTCACCCTCTCTCTTTTGGGCATCCATTTCACCCTCGGCAAATGCCTGCCCTATGGCCACTCTGCTAATATTAAGAGCTTCTTCCTCCATCAATGTCAATAGTGCCCAATGGGCCACTCCACCTCTTGCAATGACTTCTCCTGTGGGTGTTGTGCACTCATTTCTCCTGCAAGGTGAAAATCAAGGGTGTTAAGACTGTGATACTTCCCATCAGAACATCTGGAGTATTGTGTGCAGTGCTGATCTCCTTATTTAAAGAAAGATGTGAATGCATTAGAAGCAGTTCAGAAAATGTTTACTGGACTAATACCAGAATAGATGGGTTGTATTATGAAGAAAGGCTGGACAGGTTAGGATTGTATCCACTGGAATTGAGAAGAGTAAGAGGCGACTTAATTGAAACCTTTAAGATCCTGAGGGATCTTGACAGAGTGGATATGGAGAGGGGTTTCCTCTTGTGGGAGAATCTAAACTGGGGGTCAGTGTTTAAAAATAAGGGGTCATTTAAGACAGACGAGGAGAAATTTTTTCTCTCGGACAGTTGTGAGTCTTTGGAACTCCCTTCCTCAAAAGGTGGTGGAAGCAGTCTTTGAATATTTTTAAGGCAGAGCTAGATAGATTATTGATTAACAAGAGGGTAATATCGGGGGTAGATAGGAATGTGGGGTTGAGGTGACATTCAGATCAGCCATGATCTTATTGAATGGGTGGAGCAGGTTTGAGGGGCCGAGTGGCTTACTCCTGCTCCTAATTCATATGTTCATATGTACGTTAACATCATGGGACACACATACTAATCCTGGCAATTTAACCCATGGTTTTATCTCAATATCCTTCAAAAGGTGTGAGTCTTTCCCTTTGGTGAGGAACCGACCCAGGCACACGTGTCCTAGCTTTCCTGCTTTGAGAGCCTTCTTCTCAGCATGGCTTTACTTCACATCAGCTGGCCATTGCATCTTACTCACCTTGCCAGTCCTCAGAAGGTTGTTGAAACATTATGTGCAGTGGACCCATGTCCTGCTTACCACACTGAGGTTGCTGACATCTTGTGCGACCTCGAGCCATCTTGTTTAATTTGATGGACAGGCTTTTTCCTGCCACTCTGCCAGAAATAATACATTCCTCCAGGCTTTCATTGCCACTATCAGAACCTCCAGAGAGGCTTCGCTGAATCCTGGTGTAGCCCACTCATGACTGCCAGCCAAATTGTTTCACTGAACGCTAGCACACACAGTCAATAACTCGCACTGAGTTAATACTCAGTCTGCCTGCAGCCACACTGATGGCAAACAAGTGCCCTTTATATGGGGCCTGCCATGTCTAACTCACGCCTCCTGAATGTGCCCTGGGTGCATGGCAATCACTCAGGTAAGCCACTGATTAGTCGCCTCCTCCAAAATTCAGCCAGATGCTGTGCAATGACCTTAAACGGGGTCAGGACATTTCAGGAAAATTCAGCTCAAAGTATCAAAAAATGTGTTGCATGCAAATCTCCATTTGGCATGATGCAAAATAAAATTAAAAGAAACAAAACTGAATACATCTAAAATCCTAAGGAATAGAGCTGTTATTTTTATTTTTTTGTGGGATATGGGCATCATTGGCAGGACAAGAATTGGTTGCCTATCCCAAATTGCCCTTGAGAAAGTGGTGGTGAGCTGCTTTAGATAAATTTGAATTCATCCAAAAGTCTGCTGCCCATATCCTCACGTACACCATCACCCCTGCGCCCACTGACCTATGGTAGTTCCTGGTCTGACAAAGCCTCAATTTTAAATTTGAATCCTTGTTTCAAGTCCCTCCATGGCTTCACCTCTCCCTATCTTTGTAACATCATCCAACCTTACAACCTTCTGAGATCCAATGCTGGCCTCTTGCACATCCCCAATTTTCAATGCTCCATTAGCAGCCATGCTTTCAGCTACCTAGCCAATAAGTTCTGGAATTTCATTTCAAAACTTCTCTCTCACTCTCCATCTTCTAGACACTCCTGACAACCTTTGACCAATCTATATTTCCTTATGTGGCTCAATCCCAAATTTTGTTTGATAACTCCCTCGTGAAGTAGTTTGAGACGGTTTATAAAGGTGCTATGTAAATGAAAATTGTAGTTGTTAATAAGTGTAACCCCATCAACAGAAATTTTGAAAATGTCTTTTTTCTATACTTTTAAAATAATATTGTATTGTCGCTAAGCGATCCCACAACCAATGGATTAGATCTAAGCCACATCCAGTCAAGAATGGCGGTAGACAATTAATCAACTCACTGGAGGAGGAAGCTCCACAAATATTCCCATCCTCAATGTTGGAGGAGCCCAGCATATCAGTGCAAAAGATAAGGCTGAAGCATTTCCTACAATCTTCAGCCAGAAGTGCCGAGTGGATGATCCATCTTGGCCTCCTCCAGAGGTCCCCAGCATCACAGATGCCAGTCTTCAGCCAATTCAATTCACTCCACCTGATATCAAGAAATGCTGAAGGCACTGGATACTGCAAAGGCTATGGGACCTGACAACATTCTGGCAATAGTACTGAAAACCCACGCTCCAGAACTTGCCGAGCCCCTAGCCAAGCTGCTCCATTACAGCTACAGCACTGGCATCTACCCGGCTATGTGGAAAATTGCCCAGGTATGTCCTGTTCACAAAAAGCAGGACAAATCCAACCCGACCAATTACCGCCCCATCAGTCTACTCTCAATCATTAGTAAAGTAATGGAAGGTATCATCAACAGTGCTATCAAGCGTCACTTGCTTAGCAATAACCTGCACATTGACATCCAGTTTGGGCTCCAGCACTGCCACTCAGTTCCTGACCTCATTACAGCCTTGGTTCAAACATGGACAAAAGAGCTGAACTCCCGAAGTGAGGTGAGAGTGACTGCCCTTTACATCAAGGCTGCATTTGACCAAGTGTGGCATCAAGGGGCCCTAACAAAACTGAAGTCAATGGGAATCAGGAGGAAAACTCTCCGCTGATTGGAGTCAGACCTAGTACAAAAGAAGATGGTTGTGGTTGTTGGTGGTCAGTCATCTCAGCTCTCAGACACCACTGCAGGGGTTCCTTGGGGTCGTGTCTTTGATCCAACCATCTTCAGCTGCTTTGTCAATGTACTTCCTTCCGTCATAAAGTCAGAAGTGGGGATGTTCGCTAATAATTGCACAATGTTCAGCATCATTTGCGACTCCTCAGATACTGAAGCAGTTCACATCCAAATGCAGCAAGACCTGGACAATATCAAGACTTGGGCTGACAAGTTGCAAGTAACATTCGCACCACACAAATGTCAGGCAATCGCCATTTCCAACAAGAGAGAATCCAACCATCGCCCCTTGATATTCTATGGCATTACCATCACTGAATCCCCCACTGTCAACATCCTGGGGGTTACCATTGACCAGAAACTGAACTGCACTAGTCATATGAATACTGTGGCTACAAGAGCAGGTCAGAGGCTAGGAAACATGCAACAAGCAACTCACTTCCTGACTTCACAAAGCCTGTCCACCATCTACAAGGCACAAGTGTGATGGAATACTCTCCACTTGCCCAGATGAGTGCAGCTCCCACAACACTCAAGAAGCTTGACATCATCCAGGACAAAGCAACCACTTGATTGGAACCACGTCCGCAAACATTCACTCCCTCCACCACCGACACACAGTAGCAACTGTTTTACCATCTACAAGATGCACTGCAGGAATTCACAAAGACTCCTTCGACAACACCTTCCACACCCATGACCATTACCATCTAGAAGGGCAAGGGCAGCAGATAGATGGAAACACCACCACCTGGAAGTCCCCCCTCCAAGTCACTCACCATCCTGACTTGGAAATATATTGCCGTTCCTTCACTGTCGCTATGTCAAAATTCTAGAACTCCCTTCCTAACAGCACTGCAGGTGTACCTACACCACATGGACTGCAGCAATTTAACAAGGCAGCTTACCATCACCTTCTCAAGGGTAACTAGGAATGGGCAATAAAGGCCGGCCCAGCCAGCGAAGTCCACATCCCTTGAATGAATTTTTAAAAAACTTATATTTTAAAAACATTGATATTGTTCTGCAAGCTTAACATTCAGTAAAGTATTTTTATCAAGGATAATGGCATCTTAATGAACAAAGAATAAAGCTTTGAGCATTTTGAGAAAGTAAGTAAACAAACAGCTAAATATTGAACGTTTCTCTTATTTCTATTTATAGCTGCCAAAATGTAAAAACTACTCAATAGCTACACTGGGGGAAAAGGTGTATTATTAGAGCAGAAACTTATGACAGATTTTTAACATAGCAAAGCATTTGTAACAAGTAAGCAGCTGCCACATCCATTCTGTGCTTGACTGGTTTTTGGTTACTTCACAGATAACGTCTAGAGACAGTGATTAATGTCTTATAATGGTACATCTGATTGGAAGGATAAGCTCATAGAAGATCAATTAATTGCTGGCAGTTTCACAGGTATAAGTGGAAGCATTGCACATCCAGATGAACATTGTTTTGATTTACTCTTTCCTTTATGAGGTGGCTTATGGATTATTGGTTTTCTTTCAAATACGATTTAGGATCATTGGAAAATAGGACATAGGAGCAGGATTGACCATTCGGCCCTTCGACCCTGTTCCACCATTTGAAAAGATCATGGCTGATCTGGTAGTGGTCTCAACTCCATTTTCCTGTTTCACCTCCATAGCCCTTGACTTCCTTGTCTATTAGAAATCTATCTAATTCAGCCTTGAATAACTTCAATGACCCAGCCTTCATTGCTTTCTGAGGAAGAGAATTCCACAGAGTAACAACCTCAGAGAAAAAATTCTCATCTCCATCTTAAAAGAGAGATCTCTTATTCTTAAACTGTGTCCTCCATTTCTAGTCTCCTGCACAAGAGGAAACATCCTCCCGGTATCCAACCTATTAGGTCCCCTCAGGATCTTATATGTTCCAAAAAAATCAACTCTCATTCTTCTAATCTCCAATGGGTCTAGGCCTAACCGATTCAACCTTTCTTCATAAGGTAAGTCCTTTATCCCAGGAATGAGTTGATTGAATCTGCTCTGAACTGCTTCTAACGCAATTATATCCTTCCAAATAAGGAGACCAAAACTGTTCACAGTACTTCAGATGTGGTCTCACCAAGGCCCTGTACAGCTGCAGTTAAATTTCCCTACTTTTATATTGCATTCCCGTTGCAAGAAACACCAACATTTCATTTGCCTTCCTAATCATTTGCTGTACCTCCATGCTAACTTTTTATGATTCACGTACCAGGACACCCCGATTCCTTTGTGCTAACGAGTTCCGCAATCTCTCTCCATTTAAATAGTAAACCACTTTTCCATTTTTCCTGCCAAAACAGACAAGTTCACATTTTCCCACATTATACTCCATCTGCCAAATTTTCACTTAACTGATCCATATCTCTTTGTGGACTCTTTACCTCATCTTGACAACTTACTTTTCTACCTATCTTGGTGTCATTGGCAACCATACATTTAGTCCTTTCGTCCAAGTCATTGATATGATTGTAAATGGCTGAGGTCACAACACTGATCCCTGTGACACTCCACTGGTTATAGCTTGCCAACCAAAAAAGACCTATTTAGCCTTACTGTCTGCTTCCCGTTAGCTAACCAATCCTTCTTTCATGTTAATATGTTACCTTCCATGCTGTGTGCTCTAATCTTAAGCAGTAGCCTTTGATGTGGCACCTTATCAAATGCCTTTTGGAAATCCAAGTACACCACATCTATGAGTTAGTTCCCCTTTATCCACCTTACTTGTTACCTCCCCAAAGATCGCTAATAAATTAGTTAAACACAATTTCTTTTTCACAAAACAATGTTGACTCTGCCTGAATACTTTTTGATTTTCTAAATTTCCTGCTATAACCTATGACAGATGTTTGACTAAATGGTCAATCGTTTCCTGTTTTCTGTCTCCCTCCATTTTCCAATCAACTGGGACCCTTCCAGATCTAAAGAATTTTCAAAGGTTATAACCAATGCCTCTACTATCTCTTCAGCCACTTCTTTTAAGACGCAAGGATGCTGGCCAGCTGGTCCCGGGGACTTGTTAGCCTTTAGGTCTAATAGCTTTCCCAGCACCTTTTCCCTCGTGATGAGGAAGTTTTAAGTTTCTCCTTCCCTTTCACCTCTAGATTTTCAAGTATCTTTGGGAAGTTTTCCAAGGGTAGAACTTTTCGTCCTGCGGGCGGGTGCATGCCTGACCCGAATGGAAGTGAAATAGTGTACAGTGACTTCGGGCGAGCATCCCGATGTCATTGCACACGCTCACAATCTTTCGGTCGGCGAGCACACATGAGAGGCGGCAATGCGTCTGCCGACAATTGAGAGGCCTATTAAGGCCCCTAGGTAATTAATAACATTGCATTTTTCATTGCCCGCTCAACCGTTTGGCAGGCCAGTTAGCCTTTGCATTTTTAATGAAACCTCATCCTTGGGTGGGATGAGGTTTCCAACACTTACTGAAAGAAAACATTTTTAACACCCTTTTTTACATGTGACTTGAGTCACATGTGGGAACATGTTTATATCATATGCAAAAAGTTTATTTTTTATTTTAAAATCCTTCAGCTCCCTAAGGCAGCTCTGTGGGCTCACCCATGCATGTGCACTCTTCAGAGCTCGTGCGCCTCCCGCCCTCACCCTGGCAGCGCTGGGGGTCTTAACACGCCTTTCAAGCTGACTGGTTGTTAATTGTCCAGCCAGCATGAAAACACAGTCGGAGCATGATTGCTGGTGGCGGTCGATCTTGCGGCCGTTCAACGGCCCACCTGCTGTGCCTGCCCGACGAGGGGAAAATCCTCCCCTAAGTCTTCTAAACTGAAGATAGGTACAAAATGCCTGTTCAAAGTCTCTGCTATTTCCTTGCTTTCCATTACCAATTCTCCAGACTCACTCTCTAGAGGACCAACACTAGCTTTAGTTTTTATATTACTAGCCAGCTTTCTCCCATAGCCTACTTTCTCCCTCTTTATTTTTTTTTAGCAATTCTTTGCTGGTTCTTAAAATCTGACCGATCTTCTGACCTACCACTAAACATTGCAGATTAGTACAGTGTTTCTTTCAATTTGATCTTATCCTTAATTTCCTTATTTAGCCATGGATGATGCATCCTCCTCAAAGAGCCTTTCTTTTCCACTGGGATAAATCTTTGCTGAGAGTTCTTAAACAACTCATTAAAAGCCTGCCTCTCTATTGTCCTACCTTTTAACCTAGTTTCCCAGTTCACTTTAGCTAGCTCTATCTTCATACCCTTATAATAACCTCTATTTAGGTTTAAAACACTTGCCGTTTACCTACATTTCTCCCCTTCAAACTGAATGTGAAAGTCTATCATTTTATGATCGCTGTCACCAAGAGGCTCCTTTACCATGAGGTTATTGATTAATCCTATCTCATTGTACATTACGAGGTCTAGAATAGCCTGCTCCCTGGTTGGCCCTTGATGTATTGCTCTAAGAAATTGTCCTGAATACACTCTATGAGCTTTCCAGTCTACCTTTACCAATCTGATTCACCCAATCTATGTAGATTAAAGACACCGATGATTATTGCAGTACCTTTCATACATGCCCCATTTATTTCTTCTTGTATACTCTGTCCTCCAGTGTAACTACTGTTAAGGGGCCTATAACCTACTCCCACAATTGACCTCTTACCTTTCCTATTTCTTATCTTTGCTGAAACTGATTCTACGGCTGGGATTTTCTGTGCTTGCCAATGTTGGGCGTGTTCGGTAGCATGAGTGGACAATATGGTGTGATGACTCTGTTGTAAAACCAGTTTGCGATCATTCGCTCAGCCTGCCAATGGCAGGCCGTGTTCCCGCCAGACATCAGGCTGCGTTTCCTGCCATCGGACATCGGGAACCTCATTATAATACATCAGCATATCATTATTAGGCCAAAATTGTGTCCCTGCCTCCTCACTGGATCATCCACCCATGTTGGCGGCAAAACACGCCGACATGTTTCACAACAGCACTTAAACAATGTGCACCTTGTGGGCTGCACTTTGCTCGGGACTTCAAGGTTTGTTTGCCTCCCTTGCTTCGGTCAGCACTTGCAGTCATCAACGCCAGGCTTCACAGACAGCACCACATCACTTTTAAGGAGGCTCACGGCATGATTCTACCTACCAGATCAGCCATATGTGGGTGGCTTTTCAATAGCTGCAGGGCTAGGGCTTGCTTGGTGAAGGGGGAGAAGCGGCCTCAGGCAAGGGAAGGGGCAGCACCAATGCCCTGCAAAAGATGACAGCCACTATGTGCCAAAAGAGGATGAATGATCTCCATTCCAGCAGGGTTAGTTACTCTTCTCATCATTTACACCTCACATACTCACAAACCCATCACACATCCATGGGGATCTCATTCACTGCCAGTTCAGGGGACATCACCATTTACTCTCTTATACACACCTTCATCTGCCCTGTGGATCGTGTCCTCAGCTCGAGTGAGCACCACTCACCACCCACATATGCCAGGCATCCTTCTCATTTGATAAAAACAAAAAACTGCGGATGCTGGAAATCCAAAACAAAAACAGAATTACCTGGAAAAACTCAGCAGGTCTGGCAGCATCGGCAGAGAAGAAAAGAGTTGATGTTTCAAGTCCTCGTGACCCTTTCAACAGAACTGAGTGAATCTAAGGAGAGGGGTGCAATATAAGCTGGTTTAAGGTGGGGAGGGGGTGGGGGGTGGGTGGGGGGAGAGAAGTGAGGGGGGTGGTGTGGTTGTAGGGACAAGCAAGCAGTGATAGGAGCAGATAATCAAAAGATGTCACAGACAAAAGAACAAAAGAACACAGAGGCATTGAAGGTGGTGATATTATCTAAACGAATGTGCTAATTAAGAATGGATGGTAGGGCACTCAAGGTACAGCTCTAGTGGGGGTGGGGTGGAAAGGCTAGCAGGGCATAAAAGATTTAAAAATAATGGAAATAGGTGGGAAAAGAAAAATCTATATAAATTATTGGAAAAAACAAAAGGAAGGGGGAAGAAGGAGGAACATCCCCACCCCCTTTCTGTTTCTTCCCCCTTCCTTTTGTTTTTTCCAATAATTTATATAGATCCTTGTCATCTGACCTGGCAGGTGTCCTGCTTACACTCTCCTCATCTGTATTTATGCAGGACAAGCTGGCAGACAACAAAAGGGAGAGGAAACAGACTGGTGGAGGAACACATCGAGATCCTCACAGACTTTGAAAATGGTGTCATCCAGCTGGCCGATGACGGTCTGGACCATTCCTGTGCTCACGGTGAGGTCAGCGGTGCTCAACCAAGTGAGGGTCCAGCAGTGCAACATGCATCAGACAACCATGATGTGCATCAGTTCCCCTGTTCTGCAGTCCCCTGCTATAAACTAATTATCTCTCCTTGATTCCACAGGCACATCTGGGAAGCAGCCAAGGGGGTCCATGAGCCAGGGCCTCGACTCAAGCCCCGAAGGCACACTGGAAGAAGAATCTGATGACATCCTAATTGAAGACCCGTCACAGCGCTCACCCCCACCCTCCACCAGTGCAGAGGCATACACCTCGGTGTGACCTAGTTCTAGTGTAGCCTTGGGGTCACCATCCGGTGAGCACATTGCACTGTCTGATCCACAGGAGGCAGAGGCAGGGATTTCCAAAGTTTTGGCACTCAATGGACCACTGGAGGCCAGAGATCTGCTGAGTCCAAGTTGGATGACAAGCATTTGGACTCAGTCACACCTCAGTTGCTGGAGCTGCAAAAGCAAACTCGGGAATATCAGAAGGGATGTCTGCTGTATTCCTCATATTGCAAGGCACAATGGAGGAGTCCGTCCACCTTCAATCTGAGGTGATGGTGTCGGCATGCCAATGCACCAAAGTCAACATTGGTAGGATGACAGCTACCATGGAGGCCTTGGTCCAGGACATTTGTCCTGCACTGCTGCAGGAGCTGCACTCTATCGCTAAGGCACATGCAGGCATCTCAGTATCAACACGAGGCAGGGGGCATCTCCAGTTCACTCCAACTGCCCCTTCCTCCCAAGGAGTCAGCCAGGGGCCCTTGGGCACCCATAGGGAGGAGGACCAGCAGGTGCACAGCCCTGGGTCATCCACCCAGGTGACTCCAGGAGTGTCCAGCCCATCAGAATCCTCTCTTCCTGTGACCCTAGCAGCTCCAGCGGCACAGGCCGAGGAGGGTGCCACTGCCACAGAGCAGGACCCCAAAAGCAGGCCAGGTCCCTCAAGGTCTTGGCTCTCCAGAGGACACCAGCCACGGTCATCACAGCCAATAGTGCATGCAGGCCACCTCCACTCCAATGTGGATGCTGGGGGAGCGAACCAAGATGTCGGTGCAGGGTTTAAAGGTTAAAAAGATGTAGCTGCACAGCCTGGGCACGGGTGTTAATCACTTAATGTTCAATAATGTAAATAAATTCCCAAGAATGTCACCTTACCTTTGTCTCCTTATTATGATGAGCAGTGTTCATGTCACTCAGCTGTGAAATCTTGATTCCTGCACACGATAAAGGCAGGTGTCTCAGTCCAGGGTCTCTTCCTGTGCAGTGTGTAAACTTCATAGAAAAGTGATGGTCTGGCTTCACACTCACTGGACACGAGTGATGCCTGCACCTCGATGGTGCATGTGATTTCTGCCAGAATGTTATGGACAGGTGACACAGAGTTCCATCATTCTCTCTGCTCGAGCCGTAGACCCTTACTACTGATGTGTTTGCCTTACATCACACTGGTCTCCACCAACTCCCACATACTGTAGCTGCAATACTGTTTAATAGTATCTTGCTGCACTCTCTCCCCTCATGTTGTTTTATCGTGTCTCACTGCTCTCTCTCCTCACACTGTTTTATGGTGCATCACTGCTATCTCCCCCCTTGAGCTGTTTTATGTTCTCACTGCTCTCTCTCTCATCGCACTATTTTATGGTGTCTTGCTGCACTCTCTCTCCTTATGCTCTTTTTTGGTGTCTCGATGATCTCTCTGCCCCCACACCATTTTCTGGTGTCACATTGCTCTCTCTCTCTCACGCTGTTTTTAGATGTCTCACTGCACTCTCTCCCCTTGCACTGTTTTATGGTGTTGTGCTGCACTCTCCCTTGATTTACCTTAATTTTATGCAAACTATACTAAAGTATACTTACTCAGCAAAAGAGCTCTGGAGCAGTTGATTAACGCAGGCTTGAGTAAGTGCTTTACAGAGTATAAAACACACACACCTTAGAAGGCCACAAAAATCTATGTAACACTTACAATATGGGAAGTAGAGGCCACAATCAGATTAGCCGTGATCTTATAAAATGGCAGAGCAGGATCAAGGTGCCGAATGGCTTACTCCTGCTCCTAATTCATATGTTTGTATGTTAGCCAGCCAGCAGTAAATCCCTAATAACTTGAAATAATTTCCACCATTTTCTTTGTTTGAATAAACAATCCATACAATCTGCATGAATTGGTGGATGACCCCAGAGTTTTCAGTGGTTTTCACTGAAATGAGTCATAAAAGCAATCACCTTAGCAGTATCTTTAAGGCTTGGGGCTTTAATTTCCATGCTTTAATTTGTTTTCACAGTAGTTTGAACAAATTGAATTTGTTAATTAAAACACTAAAATGAAATGCTCAATGTTACGGACTAGATGCAAATTGCATTAGTTGAGACATTGAGGGACAAAAGTTCTCAGTATCAATATGCAGGACAAATCATATTAGAAAGACAAATGATTACTCTTTGAGGTTAGTCTCAACTGAAAGTTGTTTTCCATGTCATGGGCTACTGCTCTTTTATTCAGTGTCTGGTTTGATGCACAGTATCATCAGAAACTTCAGTCTTGTAGAATTTTACAAAAAACAATCACAAGTTCTATCAATTCAGATTTAAATTCTCATGCATCGAATGAAGCTTTGATTTAGGACCAAAGACAGTGACAAACCAAATTAGTGGCGCCTATCTGAAATTTCTAGGTTGACAAAATTTGTCCTATTCAAGAATACTTTCAGTAACACTTCAGTGGATGAATGGAAATCTATGTTTTTAATATATAAATTATATCTCACAGTGCTGTTCCATTCACTCCCATAATCATCAAAGTGCCGTAAATCCTGCACAATGAGTTTTATCTGTGGGATGATGGAGAATTTTGGTAGCTTAGCTGAGCTACAATTCATGTTCATCCCCAAACACCCAGAGAGGGCTTCATGGTCACAAAACTCATTTCAGTGTCAGAATCCCATTTAGCATCTTTACTTAGTTCCATTACGTAACAGTGTACTGCCTATGCCTTTGTGCCAGTAAGAGCCCATGGGCCAGGCATATTTCTGTATTAATTTCCACAAAAGAGCTCAGCCTTTCTATTTAATCTTCACATGGTTACTATTTGTACTCACACAAGTATATATGTTTGATAATCCAAGAGTACAATCTATTTTGTGAGTTGCAATGTAGGAGAGTGAAATGTAAGTGTTCTTTCTCTTTATTTGAAAATGTTAGTCAGTGGCAAGTTTCTTAGGGGAATAATTTCCTGAAGAACATTGCTGTTCTCTTTTCCACAATGGGAAGAAAGATCACACTTATTCCTGTAAAAGGCCAGCGAGAAAAATTGCTTCCATATTGAATTACATCAAGAAAACATTTGCATTCAAAAGAATTGCAGATGCAACTGTTTCCCTTGCAATGCTGCACTTGGGTCGGAGGCTGAACAATTCTCTCCATGTCCTATGATGTTCCCTATCAGGCCTGTCATAAATATGACTCTCCTGATGCTGTTGCTTTGCTGGGAATCTAAAAGTTACTAAAGTTTTGGATTTTAGAACCAGGTATCTGTTAACGCCACAAGGTCATACTTCCACATGGCAATCTGCACCTGTAACTCCCAAATCTTATTTACTATACTCTGTGCAAAGAGATGGCACAAAGACTCTACAGATGGATATAGGCAGGTTAAGTGAGTGGGCAAAAACTTGGCAGATGGGATATAATGTGGGAAAATGTGAGGTTATGCATTTTGGCAGGAAGAATGGAGGAGCTGAATATTACTTAAGTGGAGAAAGGCTGCAGAAAGATAGAACACAGAAGGAATCCGAAAAAGCTAATATACAAGTTCAGCAGGTAGTCGGGAAGGCAAGTGGAATGTTGGCCTTTATGTCAAAAGGAATGAAGTATAAAAATAGGGAAGTCTTGTTCAAACTATACAAGGCACTAATTAGACCACACCTAGAATACTACGAACAGTTTTGGTCTCCTCACTTAAGGAAAGATATACAAGCATTGGAGGCAGTCACTAGTTTGATCCTAAGTATGGAGGTATTTCCTTATGAGGAGAGTTTGAGTAGGTTGGGCCTGTACTCATTTGAGTTTAGGAGAATGAGAGGCTGCCTTACTGAAACATATAGGATTCTTATGGGGCTTGACAGGATGCTGAGAGGTTGTTTTCCCTTGTGGGAGAGTATAGGACCAGAGAGCATAATCTCAGAATAAGGGGTCGTCCATTTAAGATAGAGATGAGGAAAAATTTCTTTTCTCAGAGCCTCTGGAATTCTTTACCGCAGAGGGTTGTACAGTCTGCGTCGTTAAGTATATTCAAGACTGAGGTGGACAGATTTTTAATCAATAAGGGAATTAAGGGTTATGGAGGAAAGGCAGGAAAGTGGAGTTGAAGATTATCAGATCAGCCATGATCTCATGGAATGGTGGAGCAGACTCCATGGGCCGAAAGGACTACTTCTGCTCCTACGTCTTATGGTCTTTGACATTAATTTCACTCAAAAGCAGTCATTTAGGTATCATTTAACATTGCAAGAAACGTAACTTAGAACGTGATAATGATGGGGATGAGGCCTTCACACTAGCCAGAAGAGGCAGACTTGCCTGGGAGGCCCTCATAGCTGCTAAATTTGTGGAGGGTGATGACAACATGCAGTGAGGAGACACCATAGATCCTCACCTTGCATCTATGAATGTTTGACTCCAATCTGGCTTATGGCAGCACAAATACCCTCTTTGATAATGCTCCTGTCATGGAGATGCAGTGGAGGCCCTAGTAGTCACTCAATTGCAGGAAGATGATGATGACAAGCAGTGAGGACACACCATAGATCTTCACATAGCCTCTGAGAATGTCTGACTCCTGTCTGGCTGAGGGCAGCTCGCTTGTGCTCTGTGATCAGGGTCATATCATAGAGACGCAGGCATGAAACTTTAAAAGCACCCTTTGCCTTTAGCACCTGACCCCTTCAAGAGCACAGTATCACTGGTCACAGATGCTAAAGAGATGGGCCCAGCCCCACCTTAAAGGTGCTGAGAACACACAGAGAGAATGATGGTACTCTGTAACATCTGCTATCAACATTCTGGCAGCAATGACAAGCACCATCGAGGTGCAGGCATCAGTAATGTGTCCAGGGAGTATGAGGCCAGACCATTACTTTGGTTTGAAGGCTGCACAAGGCACAGGGAAGAGGCCCTGGACTGGGATACCTGCCTTTATCTTGTGCAGAAAGGTTTCACATCTGAGTGACATGAATACTGTTCACTGAACAAGGAGCCACAGGCAGGGAGACATTATTGAGAGTTTATTTTCAATAGTGAACATTATGTACAAGTAATTAACACCCATGCCCAGGCTGTGAAACTACATCTTCTTAGCTTTCCTAACCCTGCCGCTATGTCTTGGTGCTCTCCGGCCATCCACAGAGGAGATGGAGGCATCCTGCTGACTGCTGCACCCTGTCTGTGATAACCTTGGCGGGCGTCCTCTCAAGGGCCGAGACCTGGAGGGCCCCGGCCTGTTTTTGGAATCCTGCTGTATGGCAGTGGCACGCTTCTCAGACTGTGGAGCTGGAGCTACTGAGGTCACAGGAAGAGGGGATTCAGAAGGGCCGGACATGACCAAAGTGACCAAGTTGGATGGCCCCGGGGGGTACACCCACTCTTTCATTATATGCAAAAATAACACACAAAGTAACACTGATGAGTCATTCTCTGTATTACAAATTCACCAACAGGCTTTCAATTTTCCTGTAATAATCTTCTACTACTACAGATTTACAGTGGTACACAGTTTGGTAGGCTTATTTTAATTGACTCAATGCCACAAACCACTGTGGCTCTTCAGAATATTTATTAAAGACAATAAAAAGAAATGGTTTGTGGTTTTATTCAGTAGTTCTGGAAACTTATTAAACTGAAGAACAAAAATGGAATATCTGAAGAATACTTCACAAAATAGCAAAAATGTAATGCTTTCATTTGAAAACATAGAGGGTCAATGACAAGGGGTTTAACTACCAATCAAAAGTTGTTTTAGTTACCTATTGGAACTGAAATAATATAACCATCAGTCATCATCATAAACATATCTAATTCTGTAAAATGTATTTTATTTCTAACTAGGAATGAAGAGAATCTGTTAAATAGTATCTACAAAACTTATCCCAGAAAGTTTCTCAGCACCATTCAGTTGTCCTTTAGGAGCAACAACAGAAAACTTGTCATAAACTCTGTTTGCATAAAATGAAATTACTTTGGGTGAATTCATCATTTTACCCCAGGGTGGTAGTAAAATAATTTAATACCATCAGCAGAGATGGCAGTATGAATTACGGAGATAAGATGGCTTGAAAAACTCAATGGTATTCCTCCCTTGCAATTGGTAAAACGTGATAACATTGAAGATGTTAACTTGACTGATGACAAAGTGAAAATGGTCATTTGCCATGCTAATTAAGTTGTGTGCACCTCCAATTATTTTTTCACAATAAATAAGATTGTTGGTTTAATTTCAGCACAAAATCTTACCCAATGCTGAATTATTACAAACCAATCCCTTGTTTAAAAATGTAACAGAGTCACCAAGAGCAATATATTTATTCTAGTAATAGTAGTAGTGCAATGAAAAGATAAGCTCTGAGATATATATAGGACAGGTGAAAAAGTTATCATTCTTAAATGTATTTCTCATCAATTTATGCCAAATTAGTTTTGAAAGTATATTTCAAGGTCTTATGATTTTGAGGTTCAGTGACTTGGTAGTCATTACATTTTCACAAATGATCTTTTGTAGTATTTTCTTTAGGTATCACATTTATAATCTTCAGAAAGAAGCAATTATGTTGTCACAAAGCTATACTTTGACATACTGAGAATTAATCAGAAAGATTTTGCATAAATGCCAAAAAAAGGAATGTTTTTCATCTTTGCCTCATAAGGAGACAAAATAATCCAACCCTTGCAGTCGTGAAAGGTGGTGGAAAATTAAACAACTAACCTGAGGAGAAGACTCCAAACACATCCCCACCCTCAATGATGAGGAAGCCCAGCACATCAGTGCAAAAGACAAAGTTGATGAATTTGCAACCATCTTCAGCCAGAAATGCCACATGGATGATCCATCTTGGCCCTCCCCTGAGATCCATAGCATCTGTGATGCCAGTCCTTGGACAATTTAATTCATTCCATGTGATATCAAGAAATGGCGGAAGGTAATGGATACAGCAAAGGCTATGGGCCCTAACAGCATCCCAGCTGTAGTACTGCAGACTCGTGTTCCAGAACTAACCATTCCTTTAGCCAAGCTGTTCCAGTACAGCTACAACACAGGCAGCTATCAGGCAATGTAGAAAATTGCCCAGGTATGTCCTATCCACAAAAAGCAGGACAAATGCAATCTGGCCAATATCACCGGTCCATCAGTCTATTTTTGATCATCAGCAAAGTGATGGAAGGTGTTGTCAGCAGTGCAATCAAGTGGCACTTACTCTTCAATGATCTGCTCACTGATGCTCAGTTTGGGTTCCAACAGGATCACTCAGCCCCAGACCTCATTACAGCCTCATGGACAAAAGCACTGAATTTCAGAGGTGAGATGAGAATGGCTGCACTTGACACCAAGGCAGCATTTGATCGAGTGTGGAATCAAGGAGCTCTAGCAAAATCGAAGTCAATGGGAATGAGAAATCCTTCTGCTGTTTAGAATCATACTGAGCACAAAATAAGATGGTTGTGGTTGTTGGACGCTATTCATCGTAATCCCAGGATAACGCTGCATCAACTCAGATCCTCAGTGTCCTAGGCCCAATCATCTTCAGTTCTTCATCAACCAATCAGAATCAACTTGTCAATCGGGGGAGATGGTGGCGTAGTGGTAATATCACTGGAGACCCAGGCTAATACTCTGGGGATGTGAATTCAAATCCCACCACTGCAGCTGATTCAATTAATAAAATCTGGAATTGAAAACTAGACTCAGTAATGGTGACCATATTGCTCTAATTGATTGTCATAAAAACTCAACCGGATTACTAATGTCCTTTTAGGGAAGGAAATCTGCCATCCTTACCTGGTCTGGCCTACATGTGACTCCAGGCCCTCCAGCAATGTGGTTGACACTTAACTGCCCTCTGAAATGGCCTAGCAAGCCACTCAGTTCAAGGGCAATTGGGGATAGGCAGCAAATGCCAATGATGCCCATATCCCATGACAGAATTTAAAAAAAGCTCTTTTCTTATGCAGTATGAATAGTTGCTCCCTTTAAAATTCAGCATTCTTGCATTTGTCATGATGAGTGCAAGACAAAAAGCTTTGACAGCATGTTTCTTTTTTCAGCAATATACAAGTTCTCTACTACCAAGTGACCATATTGTCATTCCTTCACCGTCACTGGGTCAAAATCCTGGAACTTGCTCTCTAACAGCACTGTGGGTGTACCTACACCAAAATGACTATAGTGGTTCAAGAAGGGGGCTCACCACCACCTTCTCAAAACCACTTAGGGGTGGATAATAAATGCTAGCCTCGACAATAAGACTCACATCCCGCAGCTCCAACAATTTACTCAGAACCAAGTCTCTGATGATTGTAATTTTCCAGAGTTCCTTCCTCCCTTCCATTTCCTGATTTATAGCAGCCTCTGGAATGTTACTTGTATCCTCTATAGTGAAGACTGATGCAAAATACCTGTTCAATTCATCTGCCATTTCCTTGTTGTCCATTATCAGTTCTTCAGACTCACTTTCTATAGGACCAATGCTCACTTTGTTAACTCATTTTTAAAAATATTTATAGAAGCTTTTATTACTTGTTTTCATATTTCTGGCTAGCTTTCTCTTGGAATCTAAATTGTCCCTCCTCATTAATATTTTAGACATCCTTTGCTGTTCCTTATACTCTGTTTTTAAACCTAAATAAGGGGAAATCTGAAGGCATGAAAGCAGAGCTGGCTAAAGTGAATTGAAAAATTAGGTTAAGGGATAGGTAAATAGAAATGCAGTGGCAAATATTTAAGGGGTTATTCAGAATACACAGAATAGATACATTCCAACGAGTAAGAAAAAAATCCAAGGGATAGACACACCATCTGTGGTTAAGTAGAAAGGTTAAAGATAGTATCAAACTTAAAGCAAAAGCATATAATTGTGCAAAGATAAGTGGAAGGTCAGAGGATTGAACAGAGTATAAGGAACAGCAAAGAATGACTAAAAGATTAATGAGGAGGGAAAATTTAAATTCTGAGAGAAAGTTAGCCAGAAATATGAAAACAAATAATAAGAGTTTCTGTAAAAATTTTTTAAAATGAGTTAACAAAGCGACCATTGATCCTATAGAAAGTGAATCTGTAGAATTGATAATGGAAACCAAGGAAATGGCAGATGAATTGAACAGGTATTTTACATCAGTCTTCACTAAAGAGGATACAAGTAACATTCCAGAGGCTGCTATAAATCAGGAAATTGGTGGGGGTGAGCAGGAGCGGCTGTAAAACAGACCACCGCCAGTGATCGGGCCCCGACTGTGATTTCACACTGACTGGCCGATTAACAGCTGCTGAGTGGGTGGGGGGGTGGGGGGTGGAAAGGAAGACAAACGTGAAAATTCACACATGCGTGTGGGTGCACGCAGTAAAAGCTCCCTGAGGCAGCTGAAGATTTTTAAAATAAAAAACAAATAATTTAAAAATGTTAGAAACATGTTTGAAATTTTTTTAAATAATCACTGCTCTAAACTTCATCCTGCCCCTGGATGAGGTTTGGCAAAAAATCCAAAGGCCATCTGGCCAATTTGCCTGCCCGCCAATCGTAAGGTTGGCTGGTCAGCAAAAAATTTTTTTAATTATGACTTTAATGGCCTTAACAGACCGCTTAAATTGTTGTTGGGTGCGCTGCCGACTCCCGTGCATGCCCGCCGATCGAAATATTGCGCAAGTGCCTGATGACATCAGGACACTCGCCTGATGTCATCTGGTGTCATTTTACTCTCGTTTGGGTTTGACACACACCCGCCCATCGTGCGAAATATTCTGCCTCATCTGTTTTGTTTCAAATCCTTCGTGCATTCAGTTATAGAGCTTTTAGTTTTGTGATCTTATAATTTTTATAACCTCTAGTCTCATCTGTTGATTTACTGTTAGATTTGTACTCCCTATCCCTTCCTGTCACAGTCTGTATTTCATTCCCCATTATAATACCTTTCTCTTTTGCCTTGTCTCTACTCTTTGATTTACCACATTTTCCCAAATTTGATCCCTTGCCCCCATTACTTAGTTTAAAACACTCTTTACTTCCCTAGTTATGTGGCTTGCAAGGACACTGGTCCCAGCATGGTTCAGGTGTAGACCATCCCAATAGTACAGGTCCCACTTTCCCCAGTATTAGTGCCAGTGCCCCACGAACAGGAACCCACTTCTCCCACATCAGTCTTTGAGCCACACATTCAACTCCTTAATCTGATTTGGCCTGTGCCAATTTGCACGTGGCTCAGGTAATAATCCCGAGATTATGACCTTTGAGGTTCTGCTTCTTAATTTGATGCCAGGTTCCTCATATTGTCCCCTTCCGCTCATCCTTGGGAAAGATCGTCGCCTCATACAGAACGCTCATATAGAAGTGAGAGACCTATGGAACCCATGTTTCTTTTCTATTCCTGTGTCTCATGCAGCCTCAAAAATCCATTTGCTGGCGGCCCTTTTAATGAAAAATCCTATTTTTAACAGATCAAGTATGTTATCACGCCCGCCTTTTCTAATCGGGAACCTGGAAGCAGGATACTAATGCTGTGGTCCCATTAAAGAGGCTCTACAAAGCCCGTTGGCGACTCCAACATATTCCTTACCTGCTAATAGTCCTGTCATTTGACCAGAAACAATCAGCTTAAAATTCCACCTTATGTTACTGAGTATATTCACTAAAAGAGAGCAACAATTCATTTCATGTACTTCTCTGAAAATTATTAACACAAATCACATTTTTCTGCTTGGTGTCCCTCCAATGCCATCAGCAAGACAAAAGGTTGTATTTAATACAACCATTTATTTCCTATATTTATTGTAGCTGACAAAATTAAAGCTTCTTTTGAATTCACTCGAATAGCTCAAACTTGCATTGATTGAAGGCAAAATGCTATCGATTAGTTTGACAGCTATACTAGTAGAACACCAAACTCCCAAGATGAGGCTTGCAAAATAGGACAAAATATTCAACCCATCGTGTTTGTGTCAGCCAAAAAAGCGAATCCCGCTTTCCAGCTCTTAGTCCAGAGCCCTGCGTGTTATAGCACTCCTAGTGTGAATCCAAATATTTTTTGAATGCGATGAGTGCTTCTGCCTCTGGCAATGGGTTCCAGGTCCCCACTACCCTCTGGATAAAAAATTATCACCTCAATTTTCTCTAACCCTTCTGCCAATTAATTTGAACCTATGACCCCCTGGTTATTGACCTCTCTGCTAATGGAAATAGGTCCTTCCTACCCACTCCACCTAGGCCCCTCATACTTTTAGACACCTCCCCACTGCCTCTCCTCCTACTGCTGGTCAGGTCTGTGCATTGTCATTCCAATTGGTTGGCTGTAATTAGGCAAAATTTGGAACACTGAGCTAGAAAGGCTGTGTTTGCTGACACCGCAACTGCAGAGGGTGCGCTCCCCACAGCTGCAGTGCCTGTGATGTCCCTGGCTCCACCAAGCTACCCCCTGCCTGACTTACTGGATATGGTCCAGTGCCAATGTTCCCGCTGTCCAATCTTCTTCTTCCTCTGACCGACACATGTGTGGAATCGTCTGGGCCCATTGGCAGCGGGTGTCATGGCAGGGCAGGGGGCAATTTGGTGCGAGGGGCAGAAATTGGTTTTACACCAGCAGGATCATCTGATGGTATCATGGCGGAACGTGAATCCCACTGGAGGCTGGTGTGAACCCAATTTGCATCCCACTTTACCGTTATGCTGGCGGGAAAACACACCGACCCAGACCACACCTGGACAAGCGAGACACGCAGAAGTCGGGGCTCACCTTTGGGGCCTTGCTCAGATTGCGGACATCCAAGGAGAAAAAGATGCTGGGGTCTTACAGCTACAGGACCTTGGAGAAGCACATGCATCGCATGCTGGGTGGATTCTCATGGAAATGGCTCCATTGCGAAGGAGATCATGGAAGGTAGGAGGTCTCCACTGATGCTTCGGGTCTGCTTCAGAACATCACAGTCTTGGCCAAGCGCTGCTACGGATTATCGGTGAGGCTGGGGGGCAGGAAGGTCTAGGTGTGACTGGGAGAGAAGTGGGGGTGGCGGGTGAGATTGGGAGAAGGGGGGAATGAAGATGTCGGAGGGGTGAGGTTGGGGGAATGGGGATGGGGGTGAAGGTGTCGGGAGGTGAGGGTGGGCATGGTGGGAGGAAATGGGTGAGTGTGAGAGGGGGCAGAGGGAACCGGTAGGGTGGGAGGGTGCATTGGCAGTGGTAGAAATTATGGCAAGGGTGGCTGGTGGGGACTCAGGGTGTGAAGGAGGAGGTCGGGGAAGTCAAAGTGGATGGGGGGGTGGAATTCTCAGGAAGGTAGATAATGTGCATGTTCACCTGCACATCCTGGAATGACAAGGGTTAGGATTGGAGGTAACAGTGGGTTGGTAGAAGGTGATGCTGGGGAGTCAACAGTGATGGGGGTAAGGACATGGGTGACAGGGGAGGAAAAAGGACGGGGAGCTGATCCAAAACTTCATTACGACCATGGATGTCGAATTCGAAAGTAAGTGGAGCCTTGTGTTGCATGGGCACAGGTGCTGCGAGGGAGTGCAAGCAACGGGTGGGCGGAGGTGCAGGTCAGTTCAGATGGAGAAGCCCAGCAGGGGGCATTGAAAATGCTCGGGATAGTGAGATGAGTGTGATGGATAAAAGGTCCCACGTGTGCGGGAGAAGGCTTGCATGAGGCTCCAAAAGGGCCTGCCACATTCATGCATACTTCTCCCTCCAGAATCACTTGTGGGCCTGCAGTTCTTGTGGGGTGGAGGAGGACTTGCGAAGCCTGTCAATAAAGCAGAAAGACAACATTACACATTATTCAGTGAAAGTGAATATATTTTCAGATTATAAAGTGACAAAACGTGTTCACCTGTGCAACCACTTGCGATCAGAATTTCTTAACTGTTCAAGGCCTATCACTTCTTCCAAGCGCTGCCCTGAATTCCACAGCAGGGGTGGAGACAGCCTGTGCAATGATTGGGCCTGCTGCCTCTGATGACTTCAACACGCGTCTTCTGGGGAGCCAAGGGCTTGAGGGCCCGGGCCTGCTTTGGCTGTCCTCCTTTGGGCTCCCTCTGTGGTGACAGAGGATGAGGTTGATTGGGTCACAGGCAAAGGGGGCTGAGAGGGAGCGGAGAGCCTCTGAGACTTCTGAATGGCTGACCCAGGGGTGTCCAGCTGCCACTCCTCCTCCCTTCGGAAGCCCGAGGGCCCTGGCCTGACTCCTCAAGGGGAAGAACCACCTGGTGGAACATTGAGATGCCCCATTTCCCTGCCACTGCAGGAACACACCCAGGTCTGTGCGCATCTCTGCGTTCTGCTGGACCAGGGTCTCCATGGTGTCTGCCATCCTTCCTGTGGAAACTTCCATGCGCCCACATGTGGGCACCACTTCATTACAGAACAGGTGAATGCACTCCTCTGATTTGCACACCACTCTATTGAGGGCTTCCAGCAGCTCTGCCTGATGTTCCCCCACCTTCTGCAATGAGTTCGAAGGCCAAATCCAGAGGCTTGTCATCTGACTGGGATCTCACAGATGCCTCTTCCCCAGCAGTCTTCTGAGTGCTGGGGAGCTTGGCTGAACCTGCCTCCTACTGCTTTGGACATGTGTCTGTCCGGTGACCATGGATTTGAACCCGAGCCCACTCTAGATCTGGGTACCACCAAGATGTGTGTCTCTGCTCAGGTGAAGTCTGTGGGTAAGTGCTGTGACTGGCCTTCCAGGCTGCTTATTTCCAGCTCTTCAATGAGGGAGGTGTCCTCTTGGCTGGAGGTGAGGACCTAGATGGAGCTGAGAGACTGGCTAGCTGAGGGCATCAGTTGCTCAGCAGAACTCTCTGTGAACCAAAGGAGGAATAATTAGTGCATGGCAGTAGAGTCAACAGCAGGAGAGAGAGAGCTCTCACAGTTGCGTTGAAAGGGGGATGATGTGGTGCAGGATCTTCATGAAGGTGTTTGCCACCAACCTCACCATCGCCATAGGCACGGTCGCCACAGGCACAGGCACGGTCCACATCCTCACCAGTGTGCACGATGGCACACTCCTCAAAGTAAGCGAGGGGCCTAATGTGAATCACTCCATCCCTGGTCTGGGACCTCTCCCCGCTGTTGTGCGCCAGCTTCTCCTGCATGAATACTGATGGAGAGTGTGTGAGCAGGACGCTGCATGGAATGTTTGTGTGGTGAGCAGAACCATGGACGGGATGAGGACGCGAACTCCAGTGGATATGAGCCTGATGGAAATGTGAGTGTGTGTTTGAGAGTTAGTGGTGTTGTTCCTTGAGGTGTGAGATCCATGTGGATGTGTGATAGGTTTGGAAGTGTGTGAGTTGAGAGTGATGAAGTGGTTGACTTACCCTAGTGGAATGGATGACGTCATTCATCCTCTTCCTGACCTCCTCTGTGTTCTGTGGTGCCAACTGCTGCTGCCATCGCCTCCCAGGCCAGATTAGTAATTCTGGTGGACCTCCTGCAGCTAGAGCGGGGACAGAGGACATCGCAGCAGCCTTCCACTGTGTCCAGATGGTGCCCCAGATAGGCATCACTAAATTTAGGGGCCGCCATCCTCTTTGCTTTCAGGGCCATCTGTCGCCTGGAGCAGTCCTGGTCTCTAGACATGAAGCCGGCTCCTTCTGTTGCGCCTAGAAATGGCGTCCGGAGTGAGAAAGCGCTGAGGTCACAGTATGGCAGGAAAATCAGAGCCCGCCAGCCAGCGATCCAGAGTGTTTCCCGTGAATGCATTATTAATGAGGCGCTGGGAAGCGTATGATACAGCACGAAAATTGTGGTCAGTGGTTAAAACAACTTTTTCATGCCTGCTACTGCATTTAGTGCAAATCTGGGATGAGTCCCCACCCTGCCTTTTAGGGTAGGGCTGATACCCCACATGCCTGCAAGAGAATCAATTTCTGGTGGTTCTTTGGCTCATCGGTTTCAGTGCAGCAGTTCTTAGTTGCTGCTTTGTGTGTATCCAAAGTTGGGCACAACCAATATTAAGGCCACTGTGTCAGCCAGAGAAAATGCTCACAAGGCCAACGCTGTACAAAAAACTTACATGTTCTATCAGTTGATCATAGGACACTAAAGGCAGCAGCTTTCAAAAGACCTGCAGCTCATGCTATTTCCTCAGTGTAGGGGGCAAGGCTAAAAAACACAAGTATTATGGAACTATTTTTCTTGAACTGATTATTCTCTGTAATGTCAATCCTTCATACATATCTTATGTGCTGGATTTCTAACCTGTACTTAAGAACGCCTAAAGGCTGAAAAGCAAACTTTATTTTCTCTGCACTTATTACACTTTTTTACTCAAATTAATAATCTTACTGAACAAATTTAGCACATTTTCCATACTTTATCTAACCAGATAATTATTTTTAAAATATGTTGAAAGATATGGGCATATTATATTTCCATCTGAAGCCAATAAAAGTAAACTGGTAAAGTATTATGTAATCAACTTCAACATAGCCCCAATTTATTTCATTGAAATTTTCATGGCCCTTAGATTTTACTTATTTGCTGTTCTCAGTTTCGAAGTGTTATCTGTCATGGCAAATATTTTTGGTGATCAAGAAAGCTACATCTTTTTTGTTATGAAAAAACTCTCAGAACAATCTGTTAGCTGGTTTATGTCTGCACTCTAAAATCAGAGGACATCCTGACATAGAGAGATTTATTCTCAGTTACGTGCCATGCAAATAATTCAATAACACAGGCCTCTTGCAATAATAAAATGTTGTCTTTAGAATTTTTACCAAGCTAAGATTTTTTTTTCTCTATTTATTCATGGGATGTGGGCTTAGCTGGCTGGGCCAGCATATATTGCCCATCTCTAGTTGCCTTTGAGAATGTGGTGGCGAGCTGCCTTCTTGAACCAGCCCATGTCCATTTCAAACACTGAAGTAAATTGTGAGAAAAGAGCAGAGAAATTTAGTTTAATACTGAGTTGTAATTATTTATTTGAAGATCAGTGATTTGTGACATAGGGAGTAAATGTTGAAAATCATTATTTTCACCCCTCCCTATAACTTGTCCTTGGAGGCATGGCTATAATTCATTTCCCTAGGATAAATTGACCACAAACTCAGTAATTTCCCTGCTGATGGACTAGCTGCAGTAAAAATAAACCTAAGATTATTTGGAGGGCATTGTTTTACCAGCTTGGAATCACATTTGATAGAAGCAGCAACTCCACAAAAAAAAAAACCCTTCAGTTTAAGAATAAGGAACAGGACAACATTTTGAAATGAAATATGACACTAACTCACAGCACAAATATTCCCCCAAAAAATCTTGCATGTTCAATCAATGGTCGGGTACAAGATGCAGTAGATCAAAGTCAAGTTGTATGCAGTTCATCAATGTGAGAAAGTACATTGGAATTTTAGTATCAGATCTATGTTCTGCAACAGTAGGTTTCTACTGCAGTGTTACATAAGAAATTTGTAAGTAGAAATTTAAGGCTGAAATAGAGATCTGTGCAACTAACAAAACATTCGAGCGAATGGCAATATAAAATCCTTTGGAATATCCTACAGGAATGTCAAATAACACTATCAAACTGTAATCTAGTTTCATAAAAGCGCTTTACAGATGTTCCATTGAATGCATCTTAAGCACAGTAAACCTATTTTTATTAAATCACGTATTAATAAAGGCACAACTAAAGAAGCTCATTTCAACAACTTGCATTTACGTAGGAACGTTAATATAATAATCATCCCAAACAGCTTCACAGAGAAGAGACAGATGCTAAGGAATAATGGAAGTATAAGAGGAGAAGGCTGACGGGACGGACAAAGAGGTTGGTTTTGAGGAGGAGGTTTTTGAAAATGAGGATAGAAGAAACAAGAATATGGGTTTGGTGAGAAAATTCCAGAAACACTTGTACCACCAATGGTGAAACAGAGGGAGGAAGGTTGCATAGGAGGCCAGACTTTGGACAGAAAGGGTACAAACTGGGACATTTGCCTGCAGAAGGTTGCAAAAGTGGGATGGGGAAGAGCTCCAGTACTACTTCTGAATGAGGACAATGATTTCACAGTCAATATGTTGAGAATGGCATCCAATGGAAGTTGTTAAGGATCGGGATAAGCAAATGTAGTGCAAGAAGAGAAGTCAAGCAGATAGTTTTGGAAAAGTTGGAGTCTATGTAATGTAAAGCTCAGCAGCATAGTGAGGATTGAATCTGTTGGTTTTAAAGATATAAAAAAAAGCATGTGGTGCAGGTGAGGTAAGGGCACGGATAGACAATCTTGAGATCGAAATAGGAAATCTTGGGCCAGGGTTTTACTCATGGCGGGCGGGTTAGTTGGGAGCAGGGGCGAGCGGGTGTGGAGCTGATCGCCACATGCGATCGGCCCCATGCTGCCATTTTACAAGCGCGGGCCAATTAAGACCTGCCCAGCATGAATTGCAGCTCCTGAGAACAGTGGGAAGGGGCGGGCCGCAGCAGGAGTTCAAAAATTGCGCAGTCAGCCTTCCAAAGGCTGTCACCAATGTCACATAGGAAGATTTCCAACAGCGCTCTCGAAGAGCAGGTCAGGCGGAAGGGCAGGTCAGCAGGGCAGTGTGCCCCAAGATTTTCAGATGAGTGCCTCGCTGTCCTCCTCGAGGAGGTGGCAGCACGCTGCAACATCTTTGTGCCGAGGAACGGGTGGCGGAGGCCCCCCCCCCCCCCCACATAACAAAACATGCCTGGAAAGAGGTAGCAGAAAGGGTCAGCTCCCACGATGTGGTGAGACGCACCCGGATGCAGTGCGGCAAGCGGTTTAATAACCTCTTGCGATCGGGAAGGGTGAGTACCGTGTTGGCATGGGTCACTTAGCACAGCGGTTAGGTAGGCCTATTCCGGGCACCCCCAAGCTCAGAATTTTGTTTTTGCTTTCATTCATTTGCGGGATGTGGCCTTCACTGGGTGGGCCAGCATTTATTGCCCATCCTTGGTTGCCCCTGAGAAGATGGTGCTGAGCTACCTTCTGTATGCGTTGCATGTGGCACAGGTACACCAACAGTAGTGTTTGGGGACGAGCTCCAGGATTTTGACATAGCCACAGAGGTGGAGTGCCAAAACTTTCAAAGTCAGGATGCTGAGTGACTTGGAGGGGAGCTTCCAGGTGGCAGTGCACCCATCTATCTGCTACCCTAGTCCTTCTAGGTGGCAGTGCTCATGGGTTTGGAAGGTCTTAGAGTGTGAGCGGCAAATGTGATGGAGACAGCGTCTGGGCAAGGGGGTCAGGCCTGGCTGCTTGGATTGAGTGTATGGCGGCTCCAGGGTCACGACTCAGATGAGCCCTGCAATGTTTCACTCAGGTGGGGCTGACAAGGCTGCAATGGCAATGCAGGTACAGAGTGGACTAATCAATGCTCCTCTCTCCTTTCAGGAGAAAACCGCACACAATAATGCCAAACAGATGCAGACTGATGGAGGACAGCCCCACCTTTTCATCATGACCAGATACAAGCAGGAGGCTCTCGAGCTGGAGAGGCGCCATACATCCAGGTCAACCGGCTGCGGTGAGGTCGGAGTTCCACTGGGAGGTAAGAGTGCCGTGCACTGAGTTCATTATGTCTGTCAATGCAAACATTCCACTGTTGACTGTATATTGATTTCAGCATCCAACATGGGTTGTCCATTGATAATGGAAGGAGGAGCGCATCCTGATCTGAGTGCTAGGCATGCACATTGACAGTGTAACGACTTCTTCTAATCAAATATCCTTGTTCTTCCTTTCAGCCTCACCAGATCACGCCCACACCCAGGAGGCAGAGGGACCGCTGCTGACCTCTGAGGGCCCAGAAGATATAAACGCACCAGCGTCTCAGCCTCTCAGCCAGGCAGGCACCAGTGCAGATACCAGCACCTCAGTGGGGATAAGATCGTCGGAGGTTGCCCGGGTCGCGTCTATCCCCTCAGCATTCTCCTGAGTACACTTGTCCTCGGATTCACTACCAGACCTATCGTCTGCAGCCAGGTCATCTGTGTCTACACCTTCTTCCTCCACTGTGTGCCCCTTTCCCAGTGCCAAATTGTGGAGAGCTTAGCATGCAACCACTATCAGTGACCCCGATCTGAGGGGTATTGGAGTGCGCCCCCTGAATGGTCCAGGCGTCGGAAGTGCATTTGAGAGGACCGATGGTTCTTTTTACCACAGCCCTTGTGGAGGCATGGCTCCTGTTGTACCACTGCTCGGCCTCTGTTCTTGGATAGTGGAGGAGCATCATGAGGCATCTTTTGAGGGGTTAGCCCTTGTCACCCGCCAGCCATCCATCCAGTCGGGCTGGGGCACTGAAGAGCCACAACACCTGGGAGTACCTTAGGATGTAGGCATCATGGGAGCTGCCTGGGTACCTTGCACAGATTTGCAGAATCTGCATCCTATGGTTGCACACTACCTGCATGTTCATGGAGTGGAATCCCTTCCTGTTGACAAAGGCTCCCGACTTGCCCACTGGCGCCTTGATGGCCACATGTATGCAATCAATTGCACCCTGGAAGCGGAGGGACCCAGCAATCACTGCAAAGCCTCTGGCTTGCTCTGCCTGGCTGGCCTCAAACGAGCGGCAGTGCATAAAAGTCAATGCACGCCCGAACTAAACGTCTCTCACCAGCTTGATGCAACTATGCACAAAGATCACTCACCGACACCTGGAAAGAGCCGGACGCATAGAGGTTGAGGGTTACCGTGGCCTGGCATGGGGTGTCCACCCACACAGCTGGAGCTGATCTCAGGGCAGATCATCTGACAGATGTAAGTCACTGTCTCCCTTGAGAGATGGAGCCTCCTTCGGCACTACACCTCAGACATATTGAGGTAGCTGCATTGCACCTGTAAACCCTGGCAGCAGGATAGTGGCATCTTCTGCGGCCCCTTCCACCTTGCACTTCTTGTTGGCCCTGCGCTCCTTGTACCTGCGCCTATCCTCCCAAAGGTGACTCCCCTGGAGGCTGAATATGGACTCCTGGCCTCCTCCGCCCTCTGGCCCTCTCTTCCTCCTCAGAGGAGGTGCCTCCAGTGGAGAGCACAATTCCCATTACCAGTGTATGGGAAGGCTGCCTGAAACCTGCAATGCCCCAAGTGTTATGATTCCTCCAGAGTCCTGAACTGAAGCCTGTTTTTTCTGTCAAAGCAGCTCTGAAGAGAATTGAAGTTGTCCTGTTCACACAAGCAAGTAGCAGTAAGTTTAAAAAATAAAGTACTAACAACTCGCATCAGCGAGCCCACTCACCCCTCTTATCTCACCTGTGGATGAGGTTTTTAAAAATGAGGCCTACCTGTCTGCCCGTTGCACCCATGCAACGCACTAAAAATTGCATAGGCTGTGAAAAATCAGTGTCAATTACTCCCTCAAGGGCCTTAACTGACCTGTTAATTAATGGCACCTGCCCTCCGAAATATCACGATGGACGCATGCCCAAAGTCATCACGCGTCATTTTACACGTCGGCATGTCAGGCCCGCCTCCGCATGCCGACGGCAAAATTCTGCCCTTGGTGATTGATAGAGATGGGGTTAGTTATTCTCATGTAGACAGCAGGGGCTATGAGTTTTACAATATAGACTTGGGATATGGTAGATTGAGTCATAACAAAAGTTTAGGAATGAGTGAAATACATGTTCCTCAAAAGTCTTTCAGTTTAAAAAAAAACTTTTAAAGAATTGAAATAATTTGAGACTAAGAAATGTTCACCTGGATTTTCCAATCTGGCAATAAAATAGCCCCAATCAGGAAATGCAGTTTATTTAATCCCAGGATCCTGGCATACTTATATTTAAAATACTGTAATTGAAGTTTTCTTTCTTCAATTTCTTCAACAATTATTTGGTAATGATGGAAATATATTTTGCATTGTATCTCCAAGTCAGAATGTTAAGTGTTCAAGCCCCATGGCAGCACTTGACTGCGTGATCAAGGGCACTGTAATGCAATACAATAGCCACTAGTGATAAATGGCTAACTGGGAATTTCTGATTAGTAAGTGCAAAATAAGTAATTGACATTGTTATCAGGCACGAAAGCTCAACACTCATATTTAGTTGGTAAATACATACACATTTGGTAAAATGGTAAGACAGAAGCAAGGTGTGCAAGTATGTAATGATTGTTATATGTGGTTTATTTCCTTGGTTACTGATTATTGCTAAAATGGTGGGTAACATGGGTGAAAACCACAGATTTCAGCACCATGGAAACACCAGAAACATCACATGGAGAGGGAAACTGTTATCACAGTCAGTTGAACTAATTGAGATAACCACCCCAGACAAGAAGAAGAAAATGGGCCTGACCAACAGTGAACAGCTCTAACTGGGCATTTAATGGCAAAGGTCCAGCAGCGTGTTCTAGAGGAAGAGGTGGGGCTAGTGCGGAGCCTCTCATTGTGTGATTCCACATTCTCAGCAATCATTGAAAAAGTTAAAGTATCACTCATAACTGCTGGACAAAAACGTAGAAACTGCACTAAGATGCACTTTGCCTTTAAATTAATGACATGAAAAAGAAACATTACAAGGTTTCACACTGAATGTTGGCAGGTGGTTTTTAAGTAAATGCACAGTGCATCTACCGATATCATATTAGTTCATGTTGTTATGATCCCCATAGAGACCAGTAATTAAAAAAAAATTCAAACTTCCAGTTGTTCGCTGAAAGGGTGACATGACAAGATTTCATGTTTTATGACTTTTACTGTAATAAACAGACTAAAAGTACTTTTGACTAAATACTATTTTTGAAGGCAACCTATACTTAAAACTACAGAATAGAATGTTCTCCTTTTACTTTTAATGAACCGAAAAACCACAAGTATACTTTATATTGTCCCTTCAATAGTCATTTGATTTTCCAGGACCCAGTCCAAAAAGTGATTCTGATCTCCCAGGGGTTTACTTTCATTCCTTTCCTTTCCCAACCTGGTAACTTTTAACCCCAGGACTGTCTTTTACAATGAGGATTTTTCCAGGAGATTCTCCCTCCAGCGCAAGCTAGATGAATCTTCGAGCTTTGTATCAAATACTCATGAATTTGGTCTTTTTGATCTGAGCGCTAGCCTTCACCCATATTCCTGAGTGGTGAACAAGCAGCCTTTTGCTGCTCTCTCTCCCAGATCCTGACAGACTAATTTGTCTGTGAGTTTCAGGAATGTCTGTAGGAAAGCCTCTAACCTAATCTCACAATGGTTTCCTAAGGACTCTCCCCCTCTCAAAGCCCATCTCCCTGGCAACGTGAATCACATGGGTGTTGTTTCCAGATAGAAATGCTGATTAGCTATCCTTGAGACCCCAACTCTGTTTTATCTTGGAAGTAAATGGACAGTTTAAAGCATAATTATTCACAACCTGACATTTGCAATACCTTCCTGGGATTTTGGAGACTAGCAGTCTAACCACTGTAAAAACAGATGATGCTGCCATTGTTTCCAAGTGTGAACACTGTACTTCTTCTTTCCAGCAAAACCTGGGCTTCCATTTAATTTTTAACAGCCACTTCACCCAGGCCTGTTACTAGGCAGACTTCATGTCACCCTAAAGACATAGTTCTGAAATATAACAATCTTATAAACCTCATATTTAAAACGATAGCAGGTACTTTCTACTAAAATTAGTTCACGTGGCTAAATGGGTGTGCTACATCCACACCTATGCTAAATGGCAATTCCTATTTGTACAACACTAATCTAGGCTGACACTTCAATGTAACAATGAGGGAGTGCTACATGACTAAGGAGCTAAATAAGATAGTCCCTGAAAACGATCCCACCCCACTTGATTGACATCAACTTTGTGCTGCCTACTTATTATAATGTCTTCTGTATGTAACCAATGCTAACCATACTATTCATTGGCTGCATGCATCAGCAGGGAGCCCAGAATCCTATCTTCCCAGCACCCTTAAAGCCAGCCTTCATGTCTTAAAGGAGAGGTGCATTGTTGCTGGAGTAGGTGCTAGGAGTACGCAGGAAGTGAATCTGCCCTGGGTAATAGTGAGAATTGGCAAAACACCAGAGGGATGAGACTCTAATGTTTGTGGACACATCAGGGAGCTTTTAAGGAAGTGGAAAGGAGGAGAAATGTCTTGTAGCTACAAGGGGGCAAGCAGCTCTCCAAACAAATTGTCAAAGAGCTGTAGCAGCAGATAGCCAGGAGTCTAGCTCCAAGGACCTAGAAGCAGTGCTGCAAGAAGTTAAATAATCTCAGATGAGTGGTCTAGATCAGCGAATGCATCTTCCAAGTGCCATATTCTACCAACTGCATCAGTAGCCTCAGCCACTGTTTAATTCACCAATCACCCATTACACACTTCCCAACAATCTTGATCAATCAATAAACACTTCACAACCCACTGAGTTAACATTGCCACAATCCTCACATCCACATCTCACATCTTCTGCACATTGCCAAATAACAACAGTGGTAGCCACATTACCCAAACAGATTGCTCGAGACTTACTAGACTTTCCTCTCCCTTGCAGAATAAGAGTGCACAAATCAGGAAGCAGCAGGAGCTAACCAGGAGGGGCAGGCATGCCTGGATGTTCTTACCTCGATGGAGAAGACGGTGCTGTTCATTATTGGAATGGCCATTTCTGAGGCTGTGGCCAGCAGTGAGGCTGAAACCATAGAAGATAGCAACTTCCTCATATCTAATCCTTCTTCTCACATCCCACTTTCCCCTCATCCCATAATCTCTTCTGATTTACAAGCAGCAGATGGTGTAAACTTGCACCTCTTACTTTCACCCCTCCCTTTACTGCAATCTTATCTTTCTGCCTCTTTCCTTTCAGATACCCAATAGTCTCAACTGAGTCAGCCAGTGGAAGAACACCAAGAAAAGAGTGATCATGAAGACACAGTGCTGTCACCTGATTTCACATTCACAACCACCAGCTCAGGAGCAAATACCTTATAAGACAGATTAAATTAGGGATCTACATGGGGTGAGGCACTGGGCTCTAGTGCACTGCATGCTGGGAAGAGGACAATAATAGCACAGGTGCCAGCTCACCACAGGGCAAGGTTGCACACTGGTTCCACTGCAGAAGACTCAGATGAGGACTTCAATGGAGCAGCCTACAGAATAAAGCTAATGGGTATCCACAACAAAATTCTTGGTGCATTGGGAGGCCTGCCAGAAAGCCTGTGTTCAATATCAAAGGTATGGAAGGGATCCAGCACCAAACTTTGCACAGGTTTTTGTACAGATTGCTGTCATGCAAGGTCAGCTTGCTGCCATGCATGTTCAGACTGCTGCCATCAGGGCTGTAGATTAAACAGGATCTCACAGCAGTCAACAATCTGTTCTCCAATAGATTACTAGGATGACTGAAGGTGACAGGGGCTCTCCCCTCATGATGGAGAGAGTGTGCAACATTCAGCAGACCACCACAAATCTTGACTTGTGATGCCCACAAAGCGAAGTGCATGCAGTAAATGGCATTCTGCTGAATACTGCAGGGTTCTTCCAGAATGATGCAGGCAGTGGAAGTGTCATTTCAGTATGCTAGTGAGGTAGCAAAGCATTCATTGTATACATGCTGTGCACGTGTGTTGGGTGTGCACTGGAGTCAGGAACCTTTGGTTTGTCGTGGTAGCTCAAATATAATTTGCGCTGTGGAGTGCAACAGAATGAAGGAATCATGATTGTTATCAGGGTACCAGGTTTTGACCTGCATGTTGCGCTGCCTAGGGTCACGCACCAGCTGTATGTTGAGAGAAATTGGAAACCCTTTCAGTTCCAGTATATGACATAGTTGGCTTCTGATGTCTGCAAAGCAATGTGCATGCAAAAAATGGCTCCTTGAACCATGTGGAAACTTGCAATCCAGCAAAACAGCATACTTGTTCCACCTGTTGGTCTCTGGCAAGATGTAATGAAATATAGTTGACTCTCTTTGAATGGAGAGCCTTAGTGACCTCTCATACGCAACAATAGATGGAGAACTATGAAGTGTTGCAAGTGTCTTCAGCTCCAGCCTAGAAGGAGCCAGACCCATAAAATGTCATTGCCATGGTAACCTTCACAGCTACTGACAATGCAGTCCTTGCCCTGCCCTGACATTGCAGTTGTCACTGCAGTAGGTAGCAGGTTTCAGTTCGGACATCCTTATTGAAGCGCAGGCGTCTCACACATTGCTCCTCGCTAAGGTTCAGATACAAGAATTGTTCCTTGAACACCCTGGGCAGATATGACCAACTGCTGAGATGTCTTCATCCCTCCTCCTCCTCCTCCTTCTTCTAGCAGCTTCTCCTCCTCTATCTCATCTGTGCTCATTCTGCCAGTCATGTTGTGTTTCAAGGGAAATGTAGCATATCTGGGTGCCAACTACTGTATCCATATATGGGAGCAATTGATTTGTGCAGAAGCCTTGAGGTCAGCAAGATATCCTTCAGCAAGCCAAATACTTCTGAGAATGTATTATCAATTTAAACTCCATAAGCTACTTTAACAATTACTGCATTCATCAAGTAATTCATAAAATTAAACAATACTGATTGAAGTAATAAAATGGAAAACTTAATCACAGAAGAAATAGTACTAATTAAAGATTGTTAGCAGTGGTTTTTATAGAAGAGTTAACAGCGTCCACGGAATTATGCTCTTGAGTCTCTTTACTATTAAAACAAAATTATATTAATTTTCTTGAGTGTAGAGTAAATTGCACATCATTGAAGGAGGCTTTATTGCTGGTGCATTATCCAGCTGACGTTAACCAATTGGATAAATGTTAAGTCCAACATGTACGCCACACCAGTAATACCTTATTACATCTGTGGCTTTGACACTCATAATTTATCTGATCAATATTTTTAGAAGAAATATTAGAGCGATTCCAAAATATAAATGTTTGCATTGTAGCCATGAGCTTCAGGAATGAACATCAATAGATTAGGCAAGTAGGTTTGAGCACTTGATCCAGATGGTACAAAATGTTTCAAACCTTTGAAGGTTTCACAATAAGCCCTAACCCCTAATTTAAAATTCTTTGTTCCTAATTTAATTCAAACTCATGCAAATCGGTCCCAGGCTTAAGTTTCCAATTCTACTAAATCTTTTACTTGTGGATGTAAAATCGGTGATGCTCTAATATCCCACTTTGACCTTTCTTATTTCAGTTTAAGCACATTTACTCTTGTACCTGAAGTGTTGGATTACTTTTGCTTTTTGGATCTTTGCATCTGTATTATTTCTTGCAGGTGTTTGGTACTGTTTTGCATTGCAAGGCTTTTTCCCAATCCTTTCCCACAGCAAGTAAATTGTTTAGAATGGGAATTCCTTTGTGCATTCTTATGGCAATCTTTTATTTGAAGGAGGGAGTGGAGTTTCTTTGGAGGGAAGAAAGTCAGGTATGAGTGCATCTGAACTGTTTGGTGCCAATTTTTCCTCATTCTAAGAGTCACCTGTTTACAAAATTATGAGGGGAATAGATAGAGTGGACAGGATAAAATTGTTTCCCTTGATGGAGAATTCTAGAACCAGGGGACATAGTTTCAAGATAAGTGGCAGAAGGTGTAGGGGGGACATGAGGAAGAACTTTTTTACGCAGAGGGTAGTGGGTGTTTGGAATTCGCTGCCCAAGTTGGTGGTGGAGGCAGAAACTTTAAACTCTTTTAAAAAGCACCTGGATCTGCACCTAAAGTGCTGTAAGCTGCACGGTATGGGCTGGGCAGGAAGGTGGGATTAGAAAGGGCACCTGGATGTCCTCAGGCTGGCATGGACAAGATGGGCCGAATGGCCTCCTTCTTTGCTGTAACTTTTCTATGGTTCTTTGGTTCTAAATGTAGGCACATCTATGTCTGAAGAGGCCTGAAATCTCAGGACTACATTGAAATAATTGTTTCTGTTTAATTCTGTCAATTGTGTTCTATGCAAATGTTATTATTGTTTGTTTCTCTGATATAGCCTCTTGATAACAGTGTTATGGCACATCCTTTATCCTCTCTAATTTAGTTTTTTTTTTAAGTGCTGTGGAATGCTGTTGCTGAGAACCTCTTTGTTTTGGGTCATTAGTTAGCCCTGCAACTACTGCTAGAACTTTAGGCTTATATTAGCTGATATCTTTGCCCACTACTTGACATTTTTTGAGATCTTTGAAGGGATTGGTTCAACTGGATGAATGCTTGATCGCTTGGGGAGGTTACCTGCCTTTTGTGTGTTCCTACTATGTACAGAATAATGCCATTCTTTCTGGCTGACCAGAGACCTGAGTGAGGATATACTAAGGTCACTACTGAGGACTAAGAAGGCCTCCTTCAAGGTTTTCTTAACCTGATCCCCTAACCTGCCCAATCCAGAATGCACATCCTTCTGCATATTGGAGTCCCAGTCTGAATAACTGCAGCCACAGGGCTTGTGAGGGAAGCAACACATTTGCTCTGAGCCTTATTGCTGCAGCGATGTCAGAGTTGCAGTTCTGACAATTTCTCCAACATACCGTTTTGGGCATTCCAAAAAAATTCCAAATTGCTGTATGAAAAGCTTCCCTTCAATATGGAGTGATGGCCAAAAACCAGTTTCTCGCCACCACACGTCGGGGTCCTAATTTCAATACTTTAGCATCACATTATCAGCCTTGCTTACCAGAATTGTACTCCCATGCTGGATTATCCAGGTCATGCTGATGTATTTTACAACTGTACATAAGTGATGTGCATCTGGCGAGCTGCACTTTGCTCAGGACTTCTTGGTTTATTTGCCTACCTTGCTTCGGGCAGCCCTTGCAGAAACCAGCATCAGGCTTTTCAGGCAGTATCACATCACTTTTAGGGAGCTCACAAGCAGGTCTCCACCTACCAGACCAGTCATAGATCATGGGTGACTTTTCAATGGCTGTAGGGCTAGGGCTTGCTTGGGGAAGGGGGTCTCAGGCAAGGGAAGAGGTGGCAGAGCGAAGGCTGTACTGAGTATCCCAGGGTGTGTGTGTGGGGGTACTTATTGATCTGTTCAAGTGGCCTCAAGATGGTGAGGGCTCAGGAGGCAGTCTCCAGAGGAGATGAGGCCAGGTGGAGATATAAAGGTGTCTGTGAGAGAGCTAGTGGTGATGTCCCTTGAGCTGGCAGTGAATGAGATGCCAGTGAATGTGTGATGGCATTGTGAGTACGTAAGTTTAGAGCGATATGATGGTTGCCTTACCCTGGCAGCACTGATGAGATTATTCATTCATTTTCTGCACTGGATGGCCCACCTCTTGTTCAGCATTGGCACAGACAATCTCTGTCACTGCCTCCCAAATCGGAGTGGTGAGACTGATGGGCCTCCTGCAGCCAGAGCGGGGGTAGAGGACATTACGGTGGGCCTCCGCAGCGTCAAGAAGGCATCCCAGGAATGGCTTCACTGAATTGGGGGGCTGCATTCTTCTGAGCTTTTGGGGCCATGTTTTCACCTGAACAGTCCTGTGCTACAAGCATTGAGAAGTGTGCGTGCGGCTGCCGTTCAAATATGGCACCCTGTGAGAGGGAGCGGTGAGGTAACAGTATGGTAGGCAAATCAGAGAGGCCTGTGGCTGCATAATTAATGAGACGGGAATGGGACGATAAGGCGCGGAAACCCACCATTGTGGCTGGCAAGTAAAATGACTTTTTTTCCACTCGCCATCACATTTCGTGCAAATGTGGGATGATTCTGCCCTTTGCATATGTCTTCACAATTGAAGACACAAAAAACATTCCAGAAATTGTGGGGAACCAAGGGTGTAGCGGAAAAGAGGAACTTTGGGATATTATTAGTGAAAAACAATAGTACTGGAGAAATTAATGGGACTTAAAATTCGACAAACCCCCTGGACCTGATGGCTTGCAGCCTAGAGTTTTAAAAGTGGTGGCTACAGAGATAGTGGAACATTGGTTTTGATCTTGCAGAATTCCCTAGTTTCTACAACAGTCCCCATGGATTGGAAGGTAACAAATGTATCCCTATTATTCAAAAAAGAAGGGAGAAAGAATCAGGGCATTATGAGGTTAGCGCCAACAGCAGAAAAAAGCTGCTAGAATTAGTTCTTAGGGATGTGATAATGGGACCTTTAGAGAATCATAATCTGATTAAGCAGAGTCAACATGGATTTATGAAAGGAAAATCATGTTTGCCAAATCTGTTTTTCTAAGGTTGTAATTAACAGAGTAGATAGAGGGAACCCATGGATGTAGTGTATTTACATTTTCAGAAATAATTCAATAAGGTGCTACACAAGAGGTGATTATACAAAATTAGGGCTCATTGGATTGGAGCTAATCTATTAACATGGATTGAAGATTGGTTAATGGCCAGAAAACAGGAAGTAAGAATAAACAGGTAATTTTCCAGTTGACAGGTTGCAACTAGTGGACTATTGCAAAGATCAGTGCTTGGGTGTCAACTATTTACAATCTGTATCAATGACTTAGATGAAGGGGCAGAGTGTAATGTATCCAGGTGTGCTGATGATATAAAGTTGGGTAGGAAAATAAGCTGTGAGGAGGTAGCAATGAGGCTGCACAGAGGTATAGACAGATAAAATGAATGGGCAACAATATGGCAGATGGAATATAATGTGGGGAATTGTGAAGTTATCTATTTGGAAGAAAAAAAGAAAAACAATATTTTCAAAATGGTGAGAGACTGGGAAATGTTGACATTCAGTGAGATTTGAATGGCCATGAAGATGAATCACAAAAAGTTAACATGTAAGTCCTATCAGCAATTAGGTAAGCAAATTTAAAGTGATTGGTGCATAAAAGTGAGGAAGTCTTACTCAATTGTATAGGGCTTTGGGGAGACATACCTGGAGTAATATGTACAGTTTTGGTCTCCTGACCTAAGGATATATTAGCCTTGGACGAAGTGCAATGAAGGTTCGGTAAACTGATTCCTGGGATGAGGGGAATGTCATATGAGGAGAACTTGAATAGACTGGCTCTATGTTCTGGCATTTATAGGAATGAGAGGTGATTGTATTGAAACATATAAAATTCTTAAGGGGTTTGACAGGACAGATGGTGGAGGAATGTTTCCCCAATATAAAGTGACTTATCTAGAACTAGGAGCCACATTCTCAGATTAAGGGGTTGGCCATTTAAGACTGAGATGAGGAGAAATTTCTTATGAACATACGAAATATGAATAGAAGTAGGACATTCAGCCCTTCAAGCCTGCTCCGCCATTCAACAAGATCATGGCTGATCTGTTTGTGTTTCGAATTCCACATTCCCAACTACCCCCAATAACCTTTGATTCCCTTGCCTAACAAAAATCTATCTACCTCTGCCTTAAAAATATTCAATGATCCTGCCTCCAATGCCTTTGGAGGCAGAGAGTTCCAAAGTTGCATAACCCTCTGAGAGAAAAAAATTCTCCTCATCTCTGTCCTAAAAGGGCAACCCCTAATTTTAAAATAGTGTCCCCTAGTTCTGGACTCACCCACAAGAGGAAACAATCTTTCCACATCCACCTTGTCAATACTGTTCAGGATCTTATATACTTAAATCAAGTGACCCCTCACTCTTCTAAACTCGAGTGGAAACAAGCCCAGTCTGTCTATCCTTTCCTCATAAGACAACCCACTCCTTCCAGGTATCAATCTAGTAAACGTCCTCTGAACCGCCTCCAATGCACTTACATCCTTCCTTAAATGAGGAGACCAAAACTGCACACAGTATTTGAGATCGTCCCAGATTTGCATTAAGTGCGGTAGTGGGCAGGTAAAGTGGCGTTTTAGCTGTTGGCTGCGATAGTGGGTTTTCACGCCATATCATCCCAAACCTGTCACATTACTTAAGCATTCCTGGGAAACACCTAATTTCCATGGCAGGCAGGCTCTGATTCGCCTACCACGCCATCACTCAATGCCTCATCATGCTGGGTACCATATTTAAAGTCCAGGCACTCCCACAACTCAGTGCTTCCAGCCCATGACTGCTGCAGGGAAGATGTCCACAAAAGGCAAAAAGGCTGCAGCTCCCAGGATTAATGATGGAATGCCATTTGGACACCATGAAGGCCCACCATGATGTCCTCAGCCCTCACACTGGCTGCAGGATGGACAGCGGCATCACCAATCCAGCTGGCAAGCAGTGGCAGTAGTGGTCAGTGCCAATGCTGCACAGAAGAGGTTGGCCATCCAATGCAGATAGAGAATGGATGACCTCAACCGTGCAACCAGGGTATAGCAACTATCTCATCACTCTAAACTCACACACTCAAGCCCATCATACGTTCACTGGCATCTCACTCACATTGCCACCCATTCTCACACACATACCCTCACATGTCCATCAGGCCTCACCTCACCTGGAGACTGCCCCCTCAGCCCTCAACATCTTAAGGCCACTTGCATAGATCAAAATGTGCCCTGACACACACCCTGAGATACCCTCCTTACCCAGTACAGCTGTCGCACTGCAGCGCCCTCCCTTGCCTGAGGCCACTTCTCCCCCTTCCCCCAAGCAAGACCTTGCCCTGCAGCCATTGAAAAGCCATCGACATATGGCTGATCTGGTAGGTAAAGACCAACCCGTAAGCCCCCCCTAAAATTGCTGTGGTGCTGTCTGTGAAGCCTGGTGCTGATCACTGCGAGTGCTGACCGAAGCAAGGTAGGTATACAAACCTTGGAGTCCTGAGCAAAGTGCAGCCTGCCAGGTGCACGTTGCTTTTGTGCTATTGTGAAACACGTTGGCGTGCTTTCCCGCTGACATGGGTAGATGATCCAGCGGGGGCGGAATGAGTCCGGCAGACTGGCCTTATAATGATATGCTGATGTATTACAATGACATGGCGGGAAACGCAGCCCACCATCGGCAGGCAGAGCAGACGATCGCAAACTAGTTTTACAACGTCGTGAATCCAATTTTTGGCCTTATCACCATATTGTCCACTGACGTCACCGATCACGCCCAATGCCAGCAGGCATGGAAAATCCCAGCCGTGGTCTCACCGATGGCTGCTATAACTGAAGCATAATATCCTTAATTTTATTTTCAATTCCTCTCGTAATAAAGGATAGCATCCATTAACCTTCTTAATTACTTGCTGTAGCTACATATTAACTTTTGTGACTCATGCATTGGAACACCTAGATCCCTCTGCACTTCGGAATTCTGCAGCCGTTCTCCGCTTAAGTAATACTCTGTTTTATTATTTTTCCTGCCAAAGTGAGCAATTTCACATTTTCCTACGTTATACTCCGTCTGCCAGATTTCACGGGCTGAATTTTACCCCTGTTGGGTGGGGTTGTGCAGGGGCGGGTGGGAGCGGGCGTGAACCCAATCGGTGCCCCAGATCGGGTGCGTGCCACCATTTTACGTGGGTGGGCAGATTAAAGCCCGCCCAGCGTGACACTCACCCGGAAGTACTGAGTGCTCCCTGTGCGGGCGGGGAGGGATTCCCTGAGTCCCAACCGCATGCGCGTGAAAGAGTGCAGAAATCTCCCTGAGGCACAGAGGTGCCTCAGGGAGATTTGTTTAAGGCTCAAACATTTAATTAAAAATATTTTAAGACATGTGCCCTCATGTGACAGTGTCACATGAGCTAGGACATGTCAAGGAACATTAATTTAAACACTTATTTAATTTATAACACTTCATGAAACCTCATCCCGCCTGTATCTCATCAGAGATAGGATTGTTTTAGGAACAAGAGATCCCACTATGAAAGCACATCTGCTGAGAGAAGGGAAAACTACTCTTAAGAAAGTTGTTGACATGTGCAGAAGCTCAGAAGTGATTAATCATCAGCTGAAGATTATTGATGGGGGAACTGACAAGGCTTTTCACTATGCAGAGAGGGAATTTAGGCCATCCAAGCACAAGATAATGGTAAAAGGAAGAACTATTTACAGAAAGCCAGGAGGAAGATGAAGGCTGGAGTACTGGATGTGGGAGACACCACACAAAAGTAAAGGAAACATGTCCAGTGTGGGGAAAGCAGTGCTCTAACTGCAAGAAGCTGAATCACGCCACATGCAAGTGTTTTGCTGGTAAGAAGAAGAGCAAGCTAAAGAGCTGGTCATGATTCATGGAATTCCAGACAGGCCACAGATGAAGCTTTCAGCTGACCTCTTCACTCTCCTTAGAGCTGACCATGTCATCACCATCGTTATTCAGACTTTTGGGAGTTAGACAAGCTGATGTCAATGGCTGCCCAATGAGATTGTAGAATGCATGAAAGCATACTTCGTGATGGCTTTGTCACTTAAGTTCGGCAGAGCCTGCCACCACTCACTGTGCAGAATTTAGTGGAGCCTGCTAGAGAGGGCATGATGGCGAGGTGGTCAGGAGAATTGGGTGGGACTGCCCACGTTCGATTCCCAGCATCGAGAAAACTTTCCCGAATGAGGTCAGGGATGGGAAGATCCTGATGGGGGGAAATCCTGCCCACTGGTGGTGGGATGCCAATTAGGCTCATTAATGCGCACTTAACAGTATTTATCCCTGATCTCGCCAGAATTTAGTTGTGGCTCAGGGATATAACTGGACGGGTCTCCCACGGCTCCCAAAGGTCATCCAACAAACCCTGCAGGTTTCACCTGCGGCCTCGTAGTGGAGGTCCTTTATGACAGGCATTCAATGCTCAATTGAGGAACCTGGCATTGGGAAGTGCAGGCCAATTGAAAGGCATTCTCCTTCCTTTGTATCTGACCCCACTGTCCACCATCTCTGGTTACCCATCCCTGTCTCTAGGGATCCAGCAGCAATCCTCTGGGTATGCCTCAGAGCAGTACCAGCAGCAGCCACTGCTCCCGGTGATTGGCTGGCAGCTCTCAGGGGCAGGATTTCTGGCCTCCAGGGTCCTTGATCCCGTGAAAGGCCCAATGCTTGCGAGTTCAGTATCTAATGCATTAGGCCTCCCCCACAGAAGTGACGCAGGGCTCTCACCGGTTCTCCAACTGGTGGGGGAGACTTGCTTCACAGGAACTAAATTCTGCTCATTGTCTCCCTATAACCAATCTTCTCATGCATACAGCTTTTAACAATGTGATTCTATTTTCCAGCCTACACCCCACCTAGTGTGAATGCATGATAAATTTGTGATCAAGTAAATTCGGTTGTCAATTTATTTTTTAAGTTATGTTTGATATGAAAGCATGAGAAATGTTCCAAAAATGCACATTTTATTTAACTGCATTACACAATAAGAATAGAGGCATGAAAGACCTAAAAGGTTGTATCAGTGTTTTTCATACTTCTATGCTGATGCTTTTCCATGCAAGAAACATATAGCATGCATGCTATTGTCATAGACTTAAGTAGAGTTTGCACCTGTGACCAGCCTTACCTTGGCATTCTTCCTCAGAGCAGATAACCATATTTCCATCTGCTTCCATGATCCATGAAGATGGGAGATAACAATTCATTCTGGCATCTCCTGTTTGCCGCATATTGTGGCAGAGGAGGGTTCCCCTTATTCCAAAATATCAATACTTTCCTTTGCGCTTACTCCAGCAGAACATCCCAGATCTCTCCATTAAAGGGATATTCCTGGTCATGTTCCAGCCCATTTTGCATTGCTGACCAGAAAGATTTACAGTCGCCAAAGAAATCAACTTCCTGGGAAAAAACAGCAAAGAACACAATTTCCCATGTACCCAGCCTACTGCCATTCAGAGCTTTTTGCACTTGCAAAAGACATCAAAGCAAATTCTAATTAGTTCAATTAGCTGACCTTGCTGCATTCGGCAAGGTCAGCTGGTCAGGCCATAATGAGAAGTCCCATGAGAGCCCAGCAATTCTGGAGCCACTTCAACTAGGATTACTGAATTGATCCAATTTAGCATATTTTACAGCTACCCACTGGATTCTGTTTTTTATTTTGAATTTGTAGTGCTGCACATTCAATTCTACTCCAATATTATAAATTGGAAGATCTGATTATCTTGTACAGGATTAACTGTGTATGAATTAATAGGAATAAGGGGAAACCCTCCCATTCATTTATTCATTACAGATGGAAGTAAAGTGGTTTTCTTTTTAGCTTTATCCAAAACCTGAAATGAGTCTCATTGACAGAGAATAATAATAATTCAGCTGATACTTTCAAAGTAAGTTTGTCATCTATTTCAATATAATGTCATATCCAAAAGTAACTACAGTAACTATGGGGTATTTTAAGGGATTAGCTATGGTTGTTTTTTTAAAGTTTAACATCAAATTAAAGCAATTAATAAATATTGACTTTAGGTTTCAGCAAGCATTCTTAAGATTTTGGGAGCCGTTTTTCCAGTCCTCAATCATGGAGAATGCCCATTTACTGGGGCAAAGATCAGAGGAAAGACATCATAGTCTTATTTGACAAGTCTCCATCCTCTCCCTTTTTATGTTGCTCTGGCATTCCTGGCCCAGCTCAATTTTCTGGCAATGTAGCACAAAGTGCCAAAATACAGAGGTGACCAAGAAGCCGGATTTCGCCTCAGTTCCAGGATTTTGAGGAAGCCAGTAAGCATGCCAACAAGGATTCCAATGGTAGATGGAAGAATTTTGAGGCGCATAACAAAAACTCCAAGGCCAGAATTTTTCCGTTGGTGAGTTGGGGGCGGGGCCCACTCGCTGACGCGAAAATGACGCGGGAACCCCCGACGTCATCCCGCCCCATTTAAATATTCAGGAAGGCAGGTGGACAGCAAAATCAGCTGTCCACCCGCCGACCTGTCAATGGTCAATTGAGGCCATTGACAGGGTATTTAAGACATTTAAAGGCCCTGCCCACCCAACCTGAAGGCTGGCGGGTAGGCCAGGAGCTCCACTAGCGGGATGAGGTTTCATGTCTGTTTTAAAAACTTTTATAAAGTTTTAGTCATATTTATTAACATGTCCCCCTCATGTGACAATGTTAATAATCTTTTTAGTTTTCTATTTTTTAAGTTTATCAAACTGTCAACGCTCTCCCTGAGACAGCACTTTGACAGTTGGGGAATCCCATAGCGCTTCCGGTCGGGTGGCCCGCCCACTCAAAATGATGGTGGGGCCTGTTTCGGTAGCGGAGTTCAGCTGCCCGCCCACCGCCGAGCCGGTGGGGCCCTCCTGCCCATCGAGGGCTAAATTCTGCCCCAGGTCTTCAGTCTTTGCACCTTATAGATGATCTCCTCTAGAAACTATGGATACTTATGACCAGGTCCATAGCTGATGGGCCCTGGGAAGCACAATGGACTTTGGGTGCTGAGGCAAATGAGAGCCAGGCAAATTAAAGAAAAGGCCATTACTTCCAATGGAGGCATTAGGCAAACTTCATGCTGCTTGCTCATTATTATGGTAATGTGCAGCCCAGTGCTAAACATGGTGGCAAGTGGTTGCACACTTCAGTAAGGGGCCCAGGTTCATGCAATGCTAGTACCACTAAAGCCAGCCTGCAATACTTAAAGCTGACCTTCAGCTCTTAAAAGAAAGGGACATTTTGGTTGCTGGAGGTGGCTGGGAAGAGTCTCTGAGCAAGAGGAACAGTCAAATGGTACAACAGGGCAGAGTTCTAATGCAGCCCTGGAAGCCTTAGTTCAGGAGGTTGATAGGCAGGGAGAAGTCCTCTACCAACAAGGACAGGAGACCCTACAGACTGACTGAGAAAACAATGGGAGCAGATAGCCATTGTTATCAATGCAAGCAGTCTAGCCCTGAGGACCTTGATGCAGTGCAAGAAAAAGCTGAATGAACTTGCACAAGTGGTCAAGATCATTGAATGCAACTTCAAATGTAATATCCTTATAAATGAACCATTAGCCTCACACACCACTCCACTGCCTCCACCCGCCCCCACCATCCTGTTCAGTTCCCTCCCAACATTCTCCATCAAATATGACTGAAACCAAACATTTGTAACACCAGATCAATACTACAATGCTGCAAATCTCACACCTGCATCTCTCCGCTTGCACACACTGCCAGCTATTTAACTATAATGGACACATCACCCAAACATATTGCACCACACTCACTGAAATGCTTTTCTCTCTCTTGCAAAACAAGATGGCACAGGGATAGGGATTACATTGATGTAAACATGGGAAAGCAAGTGCATGCTTGCACCATCTGCAGCTTGAATCTCAGATGACATTTCAGGATGAGGGAGAAGTGTGATTTGAGAAGGTAGATTAGATAACTTCATTTCCTATGGTTTCATCCTGCCGCTAATCAGAATCTCAGTGATGTCCAATGATAGCAAGCATTGTCTTCTCGATCATCAATCTGCATGGGAGAAGACGCTGCTTGCCATAATTGGAATCACTGGCTCTATGGCCAGAGGCAGAGCTGAAACCATAGAAAATGAAGGTACCTAATCTAACTTCTCAAGTCCCACTTCTCCTTCATTGTGCAGTGGTGGCTGAGATACAAGCTGCATGTTGTGCAAGCATGCACCTCTTGCTTACATCAATGCAAATCCTATCCCTATGCCTTTCTCCTTTCAGATATCCAAGAACTGCCACTTGGTTGAGCATTGGTGTGGGAACATAAATTGATCTTCCCAAAATGGCATCCCGCTCAGTTCTTGCCAGAAGTGTGCATGTGCAGCATGGCTGTCATTTTGAAACTAAAAGTCACCTGTATTGCTACTGGCACTACAGAGCTGATAGGCCATTTCTCCCCCTTCCCCAAGCAAGACCTTGCCCTGCAGTCATTGAAAAGCCATTGACATACGGCTGATCTAGTAGGTAGAGCAATGTAGATAAACAAACCTTGAAGTCCCGAGCGAAGTGCAGCCCGTCAAATGCACACCTTATATATGCTGTTGTGAAACATGTTGGCGTATTTTGCCGCTGACGTGGGCGGACAATCCAGCCGGGGTGGGGGATGAGTCTGGCGGACTGGCCTTATAATGATATGCTGATGTATTATAATGAGGTCCCCGATATCCGATGGCAGGCGGAGCAGACGATCGCAAACAGGTTTCACGATGTCGTGGAACCAATTTTTGGTCTTCTTGCCATATTGTCCACTCATGCCACCTGACATGCCTGATAGGATAGGCATGAAAAATCCCGGCCATTGTTTATACATCTTGTCATGTTGTGTTACACTCTCCCACCTGGAATGCTACCGCTGGATTTTATGTATCATCTATTGAGGTCAAATTAAATCAAAGCTACCTTGTTCTTGATATTTTGTGGAACTACAGCCAGAGATACATATTTTGAATATCCCTTAACTTAGCCATAAGACATAATGGTTGTAAAATTCAGCTCTGTAGTGCCAGGAGCAATACAGGTGACTTTTAGTTTCAAAATGCAGCGAAAAATATGTTTAAATGAATAATTAAGGGCCTTAATAGGCCTCCTAATTGTCAATGGGCGCGCTGCCAACTCTTGCGCAGGCCCGCCAACCAAAATATCGTAGATTATGTTACGCCTGATCGAGTTGGGTGCACGCCCGCCCGCGGGACGTAAAATCCTGCCCTGTGAGTTTAGAGTGATGAGATGGTTGCCATACCCTGGCTGCAGGGATGAGATCATTTATCCTCTATCTGCATTGGATGGCCATCCTCTTCTGTGCAACATTGGCACTGATCACCACTGCCACTGCCTAGCAAGTTGGAGTGGTAATGTGTCTGCCCCTCCTGCAGCTACAGCAGGGTTAGATGACATCACAGTGGGCCTCCGCAGTGTCCAAAAGGTGCTCAAGGCCACCAGTTTTTTTGCCTTTCAGGCCCATGTCTTCTTTGCTGCAGTCCTGGGCTGGAAGCATTGAGTGCGGCTATCCTTTAAATGTGGTGCCTGGCATGATGAAATGGCAAGGGTGATGGTGTGGTGGGCGAATCAGAGGCTGTTTCCCGGGAATGCATAAGTAATGCTGCAGGGTTGGGATGATACGGTGTGAAAATCTGCCATTGCAGCTGGGGGTAAAATGTTACTACACCAATCACTGAAGAGATAAGACCCTTGCATGCCCGTAAAACTGAGTTAAATTGTCAAGATGGAATCTTAAACAAAAACAGAATTACCTGGAAAAACTCAGCAGATCTGGCAGCATCGGCAGAGAAGAAAAGAGTTGACGTTTCGAATCCTCATGACCCTTCAGCAGATGTTGTGGAGATGAAGAGTCATCGTCCCTTCGCAAGGAAGAGAACCATTCTTGACACTGCTTCACAATGTGTATGCAGGCATTTCAAAGATGGGGATGCTTGCGCGAAGCTATGTCTGATGGCCAGGTATAGACAGTGATATAGAAAAAAACGGTTAAACACTGTCTCCAGTGTCAGCAACAACAGAAGTTGCCCGTTTCAGCTCCACTGCATCCATGGAGTGGCCTGGTCGACCCTGGGTTAGACTACATATAAATTATGTAGGTTCATTTTTAGGTACCATCTTTTATTGATCGTCAATGTGCATTCTAAGTGGATTGATGTGTATTAGATTACTGACATCATGTGCAACTATTGAAAAGCTAAGCCAATATTTTAGTATACATGGCCTACTAGAAGTTATTGTTTAGGATAATGGTACTGCCTTCACTAGTACAGAATTCCAAAGATTCATGAGTTTAAATGGAATTAAATATATTAAAACAGCACCATATCATCCGTCATCTAATGGGTTAGCAGAAAGAGCAGTGCAAACTTTCAAATCAGGAAAGCAGAAATTATCCGAAGGAACATTAGAAATGTGAATTTCATGTTTTCTTCTCAAATATTGTATGGCTCCTCTTCAACTATGGGTTCAAGACTATCTGAATTAAGAATGAAACACTCCCTTTGTACAAGGTTTAAGTCTGGTGTTTTCAAACTTAGAGGAGAAGGTAGAGAAGAACCAGAGTAGTCAGAAAGTGAATCATGATACTCAGAGCAAAGCTCGAAGATTTACTGTGGGGGATACAGTTTTCGTGAAAAATTTTGGAAATGGATCTAATTGGGCTCATGGTATAAATGTCTCTGAAATTGGACATTTGTCATACCAAGTGGAAATGAAAGACCGGATTGTTCGAAAACATGTGGATCATTTAAGGAGTAGAGAAACATTCCAACAACCAGTTATTCCACCTGTAATTGATGTTGAACCTTTAATCCCTGAGGTGCCAGATCAACCTAGAATAGACATGTGTGATGTCTCTGTTGAATTACCTAATACTGAACTGCCGCTTTCTAAGGATATCCCTGATGTGGATCCAGTGGGAGAATCTCAAATTGTAGAGCTACATCACTCCAACCAAATTAGAAAACCACCTCAGAGACTTAATCTATAATAGCATGGCCTGTATATATATGTATATGTTGTGGATTAAGATATTCTTGTAAAAAAGAAATGTAAAATAAAATAAAAGGGGAGGAATGTAGTGATTGTAGATAAAACCTGTCCTACTGCTTTTAGGGGTCACATGATTGTACTGACAAATTAGCCCTGGTTTGGGTAATCTTAGGGGCAGAGCTTTCTAGTCATGGACCTAGTTCAAGCATGTAGCTTCTACATGAGCTCTGTAAATAAAGTTATCTGTTTCAAGTAAGAAACCTGTGTGGTACACCAAGTTTATTACAGACAGCCTATTCACTACCTCCTCCATATCAATTTTAAACCCTTCAAGTGTCTGAATCATCTCCTCTTTCACCATGATCTGAGCAGCATCATCTTCCTTGTCAAAGACAGATACAAAATATTCCTTTAATACCTTAGCTATGCCCCCTACCTCTAGGCATTTTGCTCCTTAATCTGCCCCCTCCTTTTACTGTTTATATGCCTTTATTTATTTGTTTGTTTTTATTTATTTATTTATGTGCCTTGGGATTCCCTTTTATGTTAGCTGCCAGTCTCTTTTCATGATAAGTAGCGTACTATATAAATTCAAGTTTTTAATACGTTTTTTTAATTCAAGCCAATATACTATCAATCCAACATCAACCAATGGAATTTCTTTAAGCAATCAACAATCCAACAAACGAGGTTGTTTGAGCAGTAATGGAAAAGTTTCAATTTCATTTGAATGTTTATTTAAAGTAAATAATTGCTTCTTTCAAAATGCATGCATTTTAGGTGTTCTACTATCAAAATTGTCAGCAATAGGTATGAAAGTTAAGAAGAACATAGTTGAGCTAATGCTATAGTCATTTCAATGGTTTAGCAAATAGCATCTTATGCGAGAATGTGATTTTGATATATAAAATCAGAGCAGTAACTATAAACATTAGGTAAATACAATTAGAATCAAGACAGCTACTTCAGACAGAACATATTAACAGATTTTTACAACAAAGCCCTCTATCAGCATGAATGTGCTATCTATCAGTTAGCAATATCACAAACTGGTTACCGTATACTTTCAATGTTGAACATTGCTATAATTAAAAAAAGGGCCTGTGAATGGTGTTTTGGCTACCACTCTGAATTTCTACTTCACTGGCTCAGCATCCTTTCCTTTGTTACCATAAAAAATTGCTGCAAGAAAAGTTGTTCCCACTTTCACTTCTCTCAACTGACCATAGCAATAGCTTTACCTTACTTGAATTCTCATTCTAACATTATCCTGAGTGCATTGTGAGTGTAAAAGCAGGAAACTCAGAGTTACAATGTCATTGGCCCTCATTAGACCCTGCAAAGTCCCAACGTGCTGGCCTCCATGGGAATTGCCTGGGGGAAGTTTCAACTTCCGTTGGGCAACTCTGCTGCTCCCTGAGACCCTCTGTAAATGTCCCGACTCGAGTTAGAGTTAGAGACTTTGGACAGTTTCATGGGGTTGGATCTTTGGCTTGGCGAGCCGGGGGTGGGGTCCGCTCGCTGAGGTGTAAAATGATGCGTGGTGATGTCGGGTGTGCATCCCGACGTCACCGCACGTCATTTAGATTTTCAGTTCGGCGGGCACACAGAACTCCCCCAGTTCTGTCGAAGGGTCATGAGGACTCGAAACGTCAACTCTTTGCTTCTCCGCCGATGCTGCCAGACCTGCTGAGTTTTTCCAGGTAATTCTGTTTTTGTTTAGGCCATTTATTAAGGCCATTTAAAAAGCCAATAAAGCATTTAGCTGAGATGCCCATCCAACCTTAAGGTTGGCGGGCAGGCAAAGAGCCGAGGCGGCCTTCGCATTTTTCATGGAACCTCATCCACAAGTGGGATGAGGTTTCATGAATGTTTTTAAAGTGTTTGAAAATGTTTTAATAAAGATAATGGACATGTCCCAGCTCATGTGACAGTTTCACACGAGGGGCCATGTCCTTAAATTTTTTTTTACCTTTATTCAATGTATTATAAGTGAAAGTAATCTCCCTGAGGCACAGAGATTTCTGCACTCTTTCGCACGTATGCGGGAAAAAGCACACTCCCTGACCTAGGCGATCCCCCACCACCCCCCGCCCACACAGGGAGCGCTCAGTGCTTCCCAGGGCACGTCACGGTGGGCGGGACTTAATTGGCCTGCCCACGTAAAATGGCTGATCGGCTGCACGCCTGCCCGCGCCCGCCCCCACATAACTTTCCCAACGGGGAGAAAATCTCTCACCTGAACAGTTACCAAGGAAATATTAGACAGAAAAATCCTAGTCTAACTCCTGGGTATCTACAGACCTGACTCCCTCAGCCACACACAATGACACCCCCCCCCCCAACCCCGACTCTTCTCTCCATCCTCCAACCACCCCCCACTGACATCCCCCCCTCCCCTCCCCCCAACTGCTGCCTTGATGCACCAACTATTCCCGAACCCTCCAGTTACTCCCCAACTTGACCACACCCCCAATCAACCCCTTGATCCCCCAGCTACCACCCTGACTCAACCCAACCACCCCTGCCCGACCTGACTAGGCTCTGACTTGACTACCCCTCTGATCTGACCTGACTACACCCCAACCCACCTACCACCCCACCCATCAACCAACTCATTCACCTGCCATCCTATCCATCTACCACTTTACCAATCTGTCACCCTAACCACCCACCACTCTATCCACCTACCACCTCACACAAGTGCCATGCTATCTAAATACCATCTCACATACCTAAAATTTCACACACCTACCACCCTACTCATCTACCACCTCAACCCCCTGCTGCCATACCCACCTGCTATGCTACCCACCTGTCACCCTACCCCCGCCACCTCACCCACTGGCTACCTGGCCTGCCTGTCACCTCACCCACCTGGCAGCCTACCCACTTACTTCACCCATCTACCCATTCACCCATTCACTAATATTCATCTACTCATTAACATTCTCACTAGACATTTAAACTTACCATATGCCAGTTAGTGCCATAAAAGGGCGAAATGTCCAGTCTTCCCCCAAGATTACTGCACTGCAATGGACTTCTTTGAGGGAAGCATTTCTTGAGAAGCTGGGCTTGGAAGACCTGGAAAGAAATCCGGAGCAGCGATGAGGCAGAAAAGTTCGATAAGATTGACAATCCGGCAATGTTTGCTGCTCTGTGGAAGATCTGAACCAAAATGTCTTGGCCAATCATGCTATCAAGACCAAAAAAAATCTGTATTTTCCTCTGATTGACAAGTTAGCAATAGGACTGTTATGAAAGCAAATCTTATCATGGAGTTGAGAGAGGGGGTTGGGAACTCCAACTCCCAACAGACCTTGGAGTTTCCATGCACATGCAGCCTGGGAGCAGGCTGCACAAGCACAATTCAACAGTTTAAGTTCTTTGGGCCAAGGACAGGGCTAGTGCGCCTGCGCAGAAAGGGAAAACAGTTTGAAAACCCAGGTCATGTGATCAGAAGCAGAGCGCCATTGAAGACAAGTGTCCCAGACAGGGGACATGGGAGGGGATGGGGAGAAGTCCCAAAAGAATAGCCTTAGACAGGGGACAGGGGCAGGAAGAGGCTCCAGTTAAGCAAAAAAAAAAAGCAGAGAAAGAGGCTCCAAGTAGGAAGAAGGCTGTGGTTAGCCTTCTAAAGTGAAGAGGGCTCAGGAGAAGCTCTGGCAATCAGACGGGGCAGCAGAAGACTGGTGATTCTGTGCTGAGGGCTACTGGGGCCAAGGTACACTTTTGGAGCAGTAGTATTCTGCTCGGTGGAGCCGCAGAGCTGAAGTTGTGCTTGTGAGTTGGTCTTGAGTGCAGATTCTGGAATCCAGGGCAATGGAATCTCGGGAGACGAGATTGCAATCCTGTGAGGTGGACCGTTGTTGAGGCTGTCTGAGTTGGAATGACTTGAGGAGAGAATTCCAAGGTGAGATCTTCAAAAGTGAAGATAGGAATCCTTCTCGAGAGAGACAGAGTTTCAACAAGATTTGTTGACTCAGTGTTTACTGATGTCTGGTGGGTTGTTGAAAAATCCATGGGCTCTGTCTTGGTTGCATTTGCCATTTATTGTGCAGTGTATTGTGCTCGACCGCAGTTTGCCTGTTAATTCACATGTACTTTATACTGACCCTCAATGTTAGAGCATAAGATAACTATTGTAAATTGTTTTTATCTTTCTGACCTTGTATAGTAAAGTGTGTTTTTGTTTGATCAAAGCTCATAGGATCTAGTGGCTTTATTCACTGAGTGAGTGTTTACTTTAAACAAAACATTATTAGATCTTACCTACAACTTGGAGCTCTGGTCTAGGGTCATAGCAGTCAAACTACATCCTGCCTGTGTGACTTCCCTATTAATAGCTGATATTTGCTTCCAAAACCCTTATTAGTTATGCCAGAAGTTTAGTGCTGAAATAGTGCTGTTGTGCTACAAGCTTGAGGGGCTAAATGGCTGCATTGTGTTCCTACGTTCCTACAATGGACTTAAAGCTAGGAGGATTGTGTATAACATGATAGGGGAATAGCTTAACAATACAAAAGCCCAGGAGAATATATTCTATGTGATAGAAGCCATCACTTGGTTTAGATTAGGCAGTTAGGATTCAGCAGGCAAATGCTTAGTAAGCAGGAGATGTTAAGTTAATGCAATTTAAGAAATAAAAAAAGGATTGTGTAAAGAACTATGGATAGTTTGCAGATAATAGCCCTAATATTAACCCAGAGATGGGAGTGCAGCATCCAAGAGTGTTAGCAGATAACAAAACTGCAGCATTGGACTGATTTTAATGGTCAGCCATTATTTAAATTAACTTTCTGGATTCCTCAATGGAATGGCACATCTGCAGATTTTCCACCACCTGCATGGTGCCATTTCCTGTCCAGTATTTAAGGTCTCAACCCATTTCTACAGGAAAACAGAAAAAGTACTGGAAACTCAAAAAATCTATTTCCATTTGAAAGGATTTTTTTATTCTTTCATGGGACGTGGGTATTGCTGCTAGGCCAGAATTTATTGCCCATCCCTAATTGCCCTTGAGAAGATGGTGGTGAACTGCCTTCTTGAACCGCAGCAGTGCAAGTGGTGTAGGACTGCAGTCCATGTGGTTTAGGTATGCCCACAGTGCTGCTGGGAAGAGAATGTCAGGGTTTTGATTATGTGACAATGAAGGAACAGCAATATAGTTCCAAGTCAGAATGGTATATGGCTTGGAAGAGAACTTGCAGGTGATAGTGTTCCCATGCATCTGCTGCCCTTATCCTTCTAGGTGGCTGAGATTGCAGGTTTTGAAGGTGCTGTTTAAAGTTTCTTGATGAGTTGCTGCAGTGCATCTTGTATATAGTACACATTGCTGCCACTGTGCATTGTTGGTGAAGTGAATGTTGAAGTTGGTGGATAGGGTGTCAGTCAAGTGGGGTGCTTTGTTCTAAATGGTGTCAAGCTTCTTGAGTGTTGTTGAAGCTGCACTCATCCAGGCAAGTGGAGGGTATTCCATCAAACTCCTGACTTGAGCCTGGTCGACAGTGAACAAGCTTTGGGGAGTCAGGAGGTGAGTTAATTGCCTCAGGGTTCCCAGCCTCTGACTTGCTCTTGTAGCCACGGTATTTATACAGCTAGCCCAGTTCAGTTTCTGGTCAATGGTAACCTCTATGATGCTGATAGTGGGGGGGGGGGGGGTGCGCGGGGTTCAGTGATAATAATGTCATTGAATGTTAAGGATAGATGGTTAGATGTTGCAGGGATTCCCACTCAGCAATCTACCATGGAGCATATGGCCACCTTCCTGGTCACTGCAGCCAGGCACTCACACTAGCAGTAATTACTATTTATTATTGTTGCTGTTCCTACAGGGTCATACGGTCAGTAGTTAGGTTAGGCCCTCATAGAGTTAATCACCCAGAAGTCATTTGCCGCAAGAAAGACCAGGGGCGGAAGAAAATATACAGCAGCTTACCATCATCTCTGGTTGAGCAACTGGGTAGCACTTTGTTGAAGTGGAAGAACCAGGAAGTGAAAAGCTAAATAGATCACTAAGAGCTAACACTTAGGCATTTCAATAATTGGCTTGATTTGAATTCTGGAGCACAATAAAACCTTTGTCACTTCAGCTATTCTCATGTGCTCCATTCTTGATGGCAATTTCTGTGCCCAGTTGTTATGCCATAGAAATCAGAACAATGTTTTCATGGTGACAACTTGGAGGATGTCAAAGTAAGAAGTGAAGGATATGACTGTTTGAACAAGGGAGGCCATAGAAATAATCACAGAAATTTACAGCAAGGAAGTACGCCATTCAACCCATCGTGTCCCCACCACCCTCTGGTTGAAAGAATTTCCCCTTGAATCCCCTTTTAACTTTCTATCTCTTACAATAATGGCTGAATTTTTCTGTCGGCGAGCAGGGGTTGGGGCCCAATCACCGACGCAAAAATGACGCGGGATGACATCAGGGGGAACCCCTGATGTCATCCCGCCCCATTCAAATCTTCAGGAAGGTGGGGGCACAGCAAGATCAGCTAGCCGCCCGTCGACCTGTCAATGGCCAATTGAGGCCATTGACAGGATAATTAAAACAATTAAAGGACCTGCCCATCCAACCCTAAGGTTGGCGGGCAGGCCAAGAGCCCTGACGGGGAACAGAAAAAACATGAAACCTCATCCACCGGCGAAATGAGGTTTCATGTAGGGTTTAAAAAAGTTTATTAAAGTTTCAGTGAAATTTATTAACATGTCCCATATCGTGTGCTACTTTCACATGAGGGGGACATGTTAAGGATGTTTTTATTTTTCTGTTTTTAAAGTTTATAAAGCTGTCAGCGATCTCCCTGAGGCAGCACTTAGCCTCAGGAAGATGTGCGCTCTTTCATGAACATGCGTGAAAGAGCACACTCTCGCATTTGGGGAATCCCCCCACTCGCCCACACAGTAAGTGCATAGCGCTTCCCGCCAGGCATCACGCTGGGCGGGCCTTAATTGGCCTGTGCATCTTAAAATGGCGGTGCGGCCCACTTCTCCGGCGGGGATCGGCTCCCCACCCGCCAGAGATTGGATCGGGCCCACCCACCCGACAGGCAGAAAATTCTGCCCTAAATCTATGTGCCATGGTTAACCAACAGGCGTAGAGTCCTTTTGTCTATGACATCTTTGGCAATCTCTTCTTTGCCTCCACCTATCACTGGCCCGCTATCCAGCTCTACCTGTCTCACCTCCCTCAACCAACTTATATTTCACCACATTTCTATATTCCCTCAGTTCCGATGAAGAGTCATATGGACTCGAAACGTTAACTGTGTTCCTCGCCGCAGATGCTGTCAGACCTGCTGAGGTTTTCCAGCTAGTTTTGTTTTTGTTTCAGATTTCCAGCATCCACAGTATTTTGCTTTTATATAGGCATAGAGTCTCTCTATCCACTCTATCTAGACCCCCTCATAGTTTTCAACACTTCAATTAGGATTCCCCTCAGCCTCCTCTGTTCCAAAGAAAACAATCCTAGCCTATCTAATCTTTCTTCAGAATAAAATTTTTCCAGTCCCGGCAACATCTTCATAAATCTGCTTGTATCCTCTCCAGTGCAACCACATTTTTCCTCTATGATTTCCATGAAAATATTTGGTAAGTAAAGCCCCATATCTCTTGCTTCTGCTAGAACCAGTGTTTCCACAGCTAAGGAACTTTTAACCACCCTCTTAGTTTCTTGGCTTCCCAGAGCAAGGGACAATGTATTCCATTTTCACACCCAAAGAATATTATAAGCCCAGCTGTACTCAAATACACATCTGGAAAATTGGTATGAGCAGCATAACTAAAAAGAACTAATTTCATTAGCGCTCTGAATAAGGGTCATATGGGTTCAAAACATCAACTCTGTTTCTCTCTCCACACGTGCTATCAGACTTGCTGAGCTTTTCCAGCATTTTCTGTTTTTGTTTCAGATTTCCAGCATCCGCTGTATTTTGCTTTTATATTAATCAAATAACCCAATATGATATTCTGCTTAATTGTAGTCAATGCAGGACACTAGTTAATCATGTGACTAGCACTTTGCAGTCACACCCTCACTTGACCAATGAGAAATATCACATGGCCCTAAGCCATGTAAAGTTATACTTTTAAAATCCAATTACAGAGCAAATACTGCAAAGCTGTCAAGTCTTAGACCATCATACTCGCTGGCAATTAAAGTTTATCAGCAGTACTCATACCTATGACTCAGAGGCGAGTAGAAAGACCTATTGTGTGAAAAAGAAAAGAGCTGCAAGGTTTTAAACAGTCATATTTCCTGAAAACAAGTTTAGTCCTTTTAACTTGTAGTATTGTAAAAAGAGAAGCAGTCACTTTCCTTCACAACATGTAAGTAGGCTTAGAGTTATGTAATCAGGTTTTGTAGCTATGTAGTTCTTGTGACTTTAGTTCCTTATGAACATGTATTACGCTATATTTTGTATATGTATCATGTTACATACGTTTTAACACACTGGTTATCTTTCTGTACTGTTTTTTATACATATTTTCATATTGTAATAACTTTAAGGCTATGCACCACTCATCCTCTTTAACTATTTTTAATTAACTTATACCAAGTACTGGCAGAGACTACCAAAAAAATTATAGCATAGCTGTTCCCATAACCAAAACATATTGATAGGCATCTGCCGTAATAAAAATTCTACAGGACATATAATATTGATACCTATGTATCAATTAGGCACTTGGGACAATGAGCTCAATAATTGAGTATTACTGACATCATACCCTTGTTTATCTCAAACAAGGGAACACTGAAATTGCCTTAAGGCCTCAACTATCTCAGTAGAAAACCATAAAATTTAATTAAATAACAAAAAGGCCATAATGGAAGGGGTGGTCCCACAAGTAGCTGTTACATTAAAGGGCCAATCAAGAGACAAGAGAAAAAAAAATGATCATCACCCTCAAGAAACCAATCAGATACTGACCACACACCACCTAAGCCAATCAGGAACTGATCATGCGCTGCCCGAGCCAATCAGAATTCAGGAACTTGATTGATCATGCACATGGGTTGTGGTTTGGAAAGAGTTAAAAAGCTTTGAGCTGCCAGATGCATTGAATTTGAAACTGAAGGCAAGACGCTGCTTTTCAGCTGGGAGCAGAAGGTCACAGAAATGACCGAGTGAGAGTGAGAGAGCTGAAACAAGAACCACATTGAGCTAGTAAAGTCACTGTATAGCTTGTTAAGTCTTACTTTTGTTGCTTAATAAATGTTTCCTGAGTGATATCACTAGACTGTCTCCAATCCCTGAATGGTTAATGTCTCAAAAGAACAAATTAATATTGTGTGAGTGCAGAGTCACGGATTTGGAGGTTAAACACTCCCCAAAAAAAGTTACACTCCCAAAAAAAGTTACACTGAATACATAGCCAATTTAACTGTCTAACCAAGCTGGCAGAACAACAATAAGTACCTTGGCTTACCCTTCTTCTGCTATTAACACATTATGCTTTCTTGCCTTTATGTCATTATCAGCGCTTCCTTTAGCTCTTACCACTACCTTTATCTTTTTGGCCATGCCATCTTTGTCAATCTCTCCTTATTTTCCAATCCACTAGGCCCCTCCAGAATCCAGTGAGTTCTGGAATATTTTGACCAATGCCTCCACTATCTCTGCAGCCACTTCCATTGAAACCCTTGAATGCAGGCCATCAAGATCTGGTGACTTGTCTGCCTTTAGTCCCATTAGTTTGTCAAATATTTTGTCCCTCATAATAGAGACTGTTACAAGATCTTTCCTCCCATTAGCTCTTGCTTATCTGATAGCTTTGAGATGTTTATAGAGTCCTCCACCATGAAGACCGATGCAAAATATTGGTTTAAATTATCTGCCATTTCCCTGTTCCCCATTATCAATTCTCCAGTCGCATCTTCCAGGGGTCCCATGCTCACTTTAGCACTCTCTTACTGTTTGTTTTTATATTTCTTGCCAATTTACTTTCCATAATCAATTTTCTCCCTCTTTATTAGCTTTTTAGTCATCCACTGCTGGTTCCTAAAAAAATTCCCAATCCTTTGGCTTACCACTAGTTTTCACTGCTTTGTATGCCTTAGTTTTTGATTGGATGCTCTCCTTGGCCACCTTTGTTAACCACGGGTGGTTCATCCTTCTCAGCGAGTCCTTTTTGACTGGGATAAATTTTTGCTGAGCGTTATCTGCTTAAACATCTGCCACTGCTGATCCACTGACCTTCCCCTTAGTCTATTTTCCCAGCCCACTTTAGACAACTCTTTCTTCATATCTCTGTAATTGCCCTTATTTAAGCTGAGGACACTGTTTTGAGACCCAAGTTGCTTGCCCTCAAACGGAATTTGAAATTCTACCATGTTGTGGTCACTACCCCAGGAGGATCCTTAACTATGATATCTCTGATTAATCCCACCTCATTACACATTACTAGGTCTAAAATAACCTGTTCTGGATAGGTTCCTCAACATATTACTCTAAGAAACAATTCCTGATGCAGTCTACAAATTTGTCTAACATGTTACCCCTGCCAATCTGATTTGTCCAGTCAATATGCAGATTAAAATCACCCATGACAATTGTAGTGCCCTTCTTACATGCCCCCATTATTTCCTGATTTATATTTTGTCTTACAGTGAGGCAACTCCATGGGGGGCCTATACACGACTCCAACCCATGCCTTCTTCCCCTTGCTCTTCCTTATTTCCACCCAAACTGATTCCACACCACGATATATTACACCTATATCACTACTCACCACCGCACTGAAAGCTTCCTTGATTGACAAAGCTACCCCACCTCTTTTTCCTTTTTGCCTAAATTTTTTCCAGAATGTCGAATACTCTTGAATAATGCGTTCCTTGTCTTGATCACCCTGCAACCACATTTCTGTAATAGCTATCAAATCATATTCAATTATTTCTATTTGTGCCATCAACTCATCTATCTTGTTACAAAGGCTGTGTGCATTCAGATAATGAGCCTTAAGCTTTGACTTTTTACCATTATTACTCATTCTGGTTCTAATTTCTGCTGCACTCTTCTGCTTATATTTTCTGCCCATTCCTGTCACATTTTGATTATCGGTCGCCTCTTCACTACACTGCACCTCTGCTCTCTCGTTTATTTTAGATTTTTTAAACTTCCCTTCAATTGAACCCTCCCCCCTACTAATTAAAGTCCTATCTAAAACCCTCATTATACGATTCACCAGGACACTGGCCCCAGCATAGTTTGAATTAAGCCTGTCCCAATGGAACAGCTCCCATCTTCCCCAGTACTGGTGCCAGTGCCCCATGAATCGGAACCCATTTCTCCCACACCTATCTTTGTGCCATGCATTTACCTCTCTAATCTTATTTACCCTACGCCAATTTACACATGGCTCAGGGAGTAACCTGGAGATTATTACCTTTGTGGTTCTGCTTTTTAATTTAGCCTCGAGCTGTTCGTAATCCCTCAGCAGAACCTTTTTCCTAGTCCTACCTATGTCATTGGTACCTATGTGGACCATGACAACTGGATCTTTCCCCTCCCACTCCAAGTTTCTCTTCAGACCAGAAGCGATGTCCTTAACCTTGGCACCAGGTAGGCAACACAGGGACTGTCTATCTTTCTTGCAGAGAATAGTACCTATTCCCCTAACTATGCTATCCCTATTACTACTACATTTCTCTTTTCTCCCCCACAATGAATGGTGCTCTGTACCATGGTGCCATGGTCAGTTTGCTCATCCCTGCTGCAGTCTGTGCCCTTGCCCACACAGGTAGCAAGAACCTCAAACCTATTGTTCAAGGGTACTGGCTGAGGCTCCTCCAAAGCTAAATCCTGGATCCCCATACCTGCCTAACTTACAGTTACAACCCCTGCTGACCCTGACCACAGTCCAAATTTGATTTAATTTGTAATTAATCCAAGGGGTGTGACTATCTCCTGAAACACAGTGTTCAGGTGACTCTCCCCCTACCTGATTTGTCACAGTGTCCGCAGCTCGGACTCCAGCTCATCAACTCTGAGCCGCAGTTCCTTGACAGCCAACGCATACTTGTTTTTCAGTGACGTCACACTTTGGCTCTGACAGATAGAAACAGGCTGAAGGGGCACTCTTATCTCCCATTGCTGCTGCCCTTCTCATGCAGGTCAGCTCTCCGTTAAATACCTCTATCAAATCCCCTCTCAACATTTTCTCTAAGAACACAACAACATTTTATCCAATTTATCCAGGTAACTGAAGTCCCTCGTTCTGTAAGAATTCTCGTAAAACTTTTCTGCACCTTCTCTGAAGCCTTGGGACACAATACTCCAGTTGAGGTCAAACTAGTGTTTAACAAAACTTCATCATAATTTTCTTGCTTTTGTGCTCTGTGCCCCTCTTTATAAAGCCCAGGATCTCATATGTCTTTTTAACTATTCTCTCAACTTGCCTTGCCACCTTCAACGATTTGTGCACATATATAAATGGGTGTTTCTGCTTCGGCAGATAAGCAGCGGCAGACATTTAAGAAAATATTTCATAATTCTCAACAAAGGTACATTCTATTAAGAAAGAAAGACTATGTAAGAAAGATGAACCAACTGTGCTAACTGAGGAAGTTAAAGATGGTAACAAATTGAAGAAAAAGGTTGACAAAGATGATTGGTAGGCAAGAAGATTGGGAAAAATTTTAGAAACTAGCAAAGGATGACTAAAGAAAGTAATAAAGAAGGAGGAAATAGATTATGAGATTAAACTAGCAGGAAATTTAAGACAGAAATTAAGAGCTTCTACGAGTATATAAACAGGAAATAGAAAAGCTAAAGTTAGCATTGATCCCTTAATAGGTCAGAGTGGGGAATTAATAATGGGAATCAAGGAAATGGCAGAGACTTTGAATAAATATTTTCTATCTGTTTTCACGATATAGTCAACATTATTTTCCTTTCATAAAACATGTTTGACAAACTTATTAGAGTTCCTTGAGGATATAATGATCAGGGTGGATAAAGGGGAACCAGTAGTTGTAGGTGGATTACCAAAGAGTATTCCATAAGGTGCCACATAAAAGATTACTTCAAATCATAAGAACACATGGTATTAGGGATAATATATTAGCATGGATAAAGGATTCGCTAATTAATAGAAAACAGAGTTGGGAAAAATGGGTCATTCCCTGCTTGACAGACTATAAATAGTGGAGTGCCACAGGGATTGGTGCTTTCCCCTCATTGGAGTGTACCTCAACTGTACCTGAGCCAGCTTCTTTTTAAAGGCAGCCCATTGTTCGATTACAGTTTTGCCTGCTAATTCCTGTATCCAGGAATATTCAGCAGTCCTTTTTTGAGGCAGGTCTCCATTATTGCCATGATATTATATTCTCATGTGGCTACTTGCACCTGCAGCTCACCAACCTTCTTTACCATGCTTTGGGTAATTACATACATTCACTGTAAACCTAATTTAGATCTTATTACATTCCCTTAGTCTGATCCCACCTAATACCTTACAATTTCTTACTCTAGTACTATCTGTAAATCCCAATCCTTTGTGCAGCTTGTTTCTCCTTTCTGATGTTACATCTCAGTTCCCCTACTCCTGTCAAATTAGTTTAAACCCTATCCAAAAGCACTAGTAAACTGCCTGCCAAGGACAATTGTCCTGACTCTGTTGAGCTGCAACCTAACGTGCCTGTTTAGGTTCCACTTTCCGCAGAACCTATCTCAATGTCCCAGGGTCCTAAAGCATGCACCCACTACCCCAATTTCAAGCATTATCTCTCTAACTACACGTTCAAAAGCTCTGTCCTCCTATTTACATACTCACTACTTCCCTGTTCCTGCCCAGTGATTGAGACAAAATCAGCCCCAATGTGCACATGAAGAAATAAAGAAATAATTGGTCTGCAACCCAAAGCCTAGCATAACCTCTGCATAGTTTTAGGAAAAGCAGACTTGCCTATCATCTGTGCTCCCATCTCAACTTGCGTCCAGAGGGAAGGCGAAAGCCTTTAAGTCTTGGGCCTAGTTGGTTGCAGGAATTGCCAGAAGTTGAGAGAAACACCATGGGAATTCATTCCAGATTTTGTCGGGCTTACTCCCTTAGCCATTAACTCTTGATGTTGTTAATGGTGAAAGGCACTGACTGTCAGGACCCAAATCACCACAGACATATGTGTGATCTTGTCCTCCAGGTGTGCAAAAACAGCTGTTCCAGATCGCCAATTCCCACCTCCAGCTCGCCACTTCCCACCTCCAACCCCTGAGCCTTCACTGCTTCTTGGACCCCTTAATCAGTCTGAACTTTCTTTAATCCATCCCGACTTCTTTCTGTTTCCCCATGCTCTCTGTTAATTGTGATGTCCCTGTGGTGTCACTTCTGGATTTCTCCTGTTTGATTTGGCTCCTGGTACTGCGGCTGATGTCTCCAGCTGGGTCCATGCTACTTCTTTCCGATGCCACACAAAGATTTTCCTCAAATGCAGTCGGTTGGCTCTGAACCCACAGCACCACCCCGCTGGTCTCACTCTGTTCCTGCTCTCAATGCCACTGCTTCTTTATCATCCCTGCTGGTCTTAATCTGTTCCTGTTCTCACTGCCATTGCTCCTTTATCCTCCCCACTGGTCTCAATCTGCCACTGTCCCTTTATCCTCCCTGCTGATCTCACTCTATTCCTGTTCTCACTGCCATTGCTCCTTTATCCTCCCCGTTCGTCTTAATCTGTTCCTGCTCTGACTGCCACTGCGTCTTTGTACTTCCCGCAGGTCTCGCTCTGACCCTGCTTTTGCTGCATTGAGTACATGTGCAGAATGGAACATGGTCGCACACCCAAGGACCTTCTGTATGGTGAGGTAGCCTGAGCCAGACAACCAGCAGAGTGCCCAAGGCTCTGTTTCAAGGATGCTTGCAAGCGTGACTTGAAGACCCTAAACATTGACTATCGCACTTGGGAGTAACAAACTGGTGAAAGAGGAAAATAGTGACACCTGCTGTGGGTTGGTGTGCACCACCACGATGACCAGTGGCAGCGACACCAAAAAACCCGACAACATCATGTGGCAGCTTAATGTGCAGCGTTTGTGGCTGAACCTTCCTCTCAAGGATTACACTTCACAGACGTTAGCAAAGGTGCACCAAATGAAGCCCAAATACCTAAACGGATTGTTTGTTGCATGTCCATCATCTCTCATAGATGGAAGGATGTCAATAACAGCCCAAAGTTACAGCAAAGGATGCTGATATTTGTACTTTATTTTTCCGTTTGTTCCAATGGGTTTATGTATATATGTCCAGGAAATGCATTTTGCTACTTTTCTTTCTCTCCTACTATTTTCAATTAAAGTATATACATGTATATGCAAATGGAATTTTGGCATTTATTACTAAAGGAATAGAGTATAAAAATAGGGAGTGTTGTTGCAACTGTACAAAGCTTTGGTGAGACCACCTAGAGTACTGTGCACAGTTTTGGTCCCCTTTACTTGAGGAAGGGTGTAGTTGCATTGGCGGCAGTTCAGAGGAGGGTCACTTGATTGATTCCAGAAATGCGGGGCTTGTCTTATGAGGAGAGATTAAGCAGTTTAGGCCTATACTCACTAGAGTTTAGAAGGATGAGAGGAGATCTAATTGAGGTATATAAGATGCTAAAGGGGATAGACACAATAGACTTGGAGTGGATGTTTCCCCTTGGGGGGCATTCTAGAACAAGAGGCCATAGTTTTAAGCTAAGGAGTGGTAGATTTAAATCAGAGATGAGGAGGAAGTACTTTTCTCAAAGGGTCATGAATCTGTGGAATTCACTATCTCAGAGTGCAGTGGATGCCGGGACGCTGAATAGATTTAAGGAGAAGATAGCCAGATTTTTAATTAGTAATGGTTTGAAAGGTTATGGGGTGAGGGCAGGAAATTGGAGTTGAGGCCAAAATGAGATCAGCCATGATCGTATTGAATGGCGGGGCAGGCTCGACGGGCTGAATTGCCTACTCCTGCTCCTAGTTCTTATGTCCTTATGGCAGTGTTATAAAAGCATGTAGGTTCTCATTTGTACCCATTTAGGGGAGCAATTTTTTTTGTGGCTTTGTTAGAACCATATCTACAAGAACTATATTTTCTTTTAAAATTTCGAAGGACATTGCACTATTTGGATACTTGGGGGCTGACTAGATTTTTTTTTTAAAACGGTCAAAAGTTCATCTTGGACTGGAGCAAGCATGTCTTTTCCAAGAAATCACATGACGTCAGCTAAATGACAAGCTTGGCAATTTTGGAGATCATCTATCTGTCCATTTGAACTCCAGCACTTTAATTGATCATAAAAAATGGCTTTAAAGGCAAAAGCCTTTGTGATTTACTAGAAATCACCTGAGAGAGACGAGCTGACTGATGGAGACAAGCTTTACGTTTTGAACTTGTTGTTTTGAACTCAGTTGGGAATAATCTGAGAAGGGCAAAAGCTGCCCAGCTCGCATGCTCCATGCCTTGCTTGAAATACAGTGTGGTTATCAGTATCCAACTAGAAATCCTCATCTCAGGGGAAATAGTCTGTATTTGGAAACCCGAGAGGCTGAGATGAGAAGGGTTGATCCAGCTCTATTTTCCTCCATGCTGAAGCTCCGTTGGTGAGAACGTCCAGACACCTACTGAGACTAGCAGCCCATTACTTTTTTATAAAACTTTTTCTTTAACCATCCACCTCTGCAGAGACCCTGTTTGTGTGTGTGTGTGTGTGTGTACACTGGGGAATTTTAAAGGGGATAGATAGTTACACTTACAGATTATAAATTGTGTATTAACCAGTTATTGCAACTTGTTTTAAAAAAAGTTTGTTTATAATAAATCAATCATTCTGAGTTTATTGAAATAAGCCTGGTTAAAGTCCCTTTTATTCTGGGTTGAACAGTAGCGAAGGTAAATAATTAGCCATTTCAGTAAGCGAAATAAACATTTACACTAATGGTGCAACCTGTGAAATGGTAGGGCTAGATAAGCTGCACACTCCTTCCATCCCAGTCGTAACCAGTGTCATAAACAATGTCACATTAATGTTGTGAAGAAGTATAAAAACATGGAGAACATAAACATTTTCAATTGGGTATTTAGAATGTATTAAATTACACGATTGAATTAAGAACAAATTAAATAAAAAATAACATATTAAAATTGCTAACTATTATTTCTTTAGATGCATAATTATATTATAAGGAACACTTAGGGCAGAATTTTCCCGTTGTCATGCAGGGGCAGGCCACGCACATCCGCGTGTAAAATGACGCACAGTGACGTCAGGCGAGCATCCCGACATCACCACGCGCCATCGCAACATTTCGCTGGGTAGGCGCGTGATGATGTCTGACACATGCCCGCCATTAAATAACAGGCCACTTAAGGCCCTTGAGTGTTCAATCTACGCCAATTTTTCAGCGCCCGCGCAATCTTTGGGTCAGCGCACGGGTGCAACGGGCAGGCGGGTAGGATACATTTGTATTAACCTCATCCACGGGCGGGAAAAGAGGACCCAGTGGGATCGTGAATGTGCACAGTCAAGTATTTATTTTTGAAAGTTTTTCAAACTTGCCTGTGTGATCTGCAGTAATTCAAAGTGCTTACCAGCTGCTTTTTCTGGACTCTTAACCTTCAGGTCAGCACTCCGCGGTGCAGAATCTATTCTAGGCCTGCAGGTTTCAGGAAGCCTTCCCTTAGCCTGGGAATGGGAGCTGAACTGTCCACTGGAGGCAGCTCCTCTGAGGAGGAAGGAAGGGCTAGAAGGGGGAGGAGGCAAGGAGTGCACATTCAGCCTCCAGGGGAGCCACCATTGGAAGGATAGGCGCAGACACAAGGGGTGCAAGGCCAATAGGAAGTCGAAGGTAAAAGGGGCCACAGAAGATGCCCACTATTCTGCTACCAGGGTATACAGCTACCTCAATATGTCTGAAGTGCATTGCCAAAAGAGGCTCCATCTCTCAAGGGAGATAGTCAACTATATCTGTCAGATGATTGGGCCTGAGATCTCCCCTAACTGTGTGGGTGGACACCCCATGTCAGTGGCTTTAAAGGCCACAGCTGCCCTCAACTTCTATGCCCCTGGCTCCTTCCAGGGGTCAGTGGGTGATCTTTGCAGAGTCTCCCGATCAGCTGTCCACACTTGTGTCAAGCAGGTTACAGACACTCTGTTCAGGCGTGCATTGACCTTCATCCACTTCCGTTGGGACCAGGCAAGACAGACACAGCGAGCCAGAGGCTTCGCGGTGATTGCTGGCTTCCCATGCGTCCAGAGTGCAATAGACTGCACACATGTGGCCATCAAGGCACCAGCAGATGAGGCCGGTGCCTTTGTCAACAGGAAGGGCTTCCACTCCATGAATGTACTGATAGTGTGTGATCACAGGATACTGATTTTACAAGTCTGTGCAAGGTACCCAGGCAGCTCCCATGATGCCTACATCCTCAGAAAATCCCAGGCACCGGGGCTCTTCAGCGTTCCAGCCTGGCTTGATGGATGGCTGCTGGGTGACAAGGACTACCCTCTCAGAAGGTGGCTCATGATGGCTCTCCGCCATCCAAGAACAGAAGCTGAGCAGCGGTAGAATAGGAACCACGTCTCCACCGGGGCTGTGGTTGAGAGAACCATCAGTCTTCTCAAGATGCACCTTCTATGCCTGGACCGCTCAGGGAACGCATTCCAGTACCCCCCAGATCGTATGTCGCTGATAGTGGTTGCATGCTGTGCTCTCCACAATCTTGCACTGGAAAGGGGGGAAGCAGTGGACGATGAAGGCGTCGACACAGTGGCTATGGTGCACACGATGAGTCCAGCAGTGAGTCCGAGGATGAGCATGCACAGGGAAATGCTGAGGGGGGAAACACTGCCCCAGGCATGCTCCAGGGAGGCAGTGACACCCGGGAGGCTTTAATCCAATGAACCTTCTACTAGCACACCACATATGAACCTCCCGGACAAGCCTGAGCTGTTGGCTCAATACTCGACACCTAAGTGCAAAATCTGCTGAACGTCCAACAAAGCTCTCATTACAGTTTTGGAAACCATACACATGCAGAAGGAAAGAGGCACCCTCAGCCATGGTGACATATCTGAATGTAATGTGTCAAGCAAAGCACCTGATTACAAAAAAAAAAGACAATAGTGTTACAAATCAAATAAAATCATAAGGGTCTCATCTCAGGCCAACACAAAAGCATCAGTGATAAACCCGTGGTGTGCCTAAGGTGCCTTATGTTTTTGGGTGCTACGTCTTGGTAATGCCCCATCATTCGGATTGGCACCTGAGATAGCCTGCTGACTCTGCTGTCCTGTTGGCCTTGATGACATTGGCAGTCAGCCTCTGGCCCATAGAGCCTGTGTTGGCCCAACCTGGGAGAGAGCTGCCAGTTCCACAGCTGGCATCTCACCAGTTGTTGCAGCCTCACTGGATGATGATACAGTCACTGGGAGAGGGGTGGAGGAGCTGCCGGCCCCACCCGGAACGCCCTGAGAGAAGCTCGCAGAGACGACAGGCAGCTGCTTCGCCGATGTGAGGTTGCTTCAGACCTCCCTGTTCACCGTGGATAGATGGGCACCGAGTTGGGAAACTTGATGCCCATAGCATCTCCCACACTGGCACTGACCATCTGAGGTCAATGCCGATGTGAGGGCTTGCTGGTCGGAGCGCATACCCAGGAAGCCCTGATGGGTCTCCTAAAGTAGGCTCTCCACGAGAGTCGACACTCTCTTCATGGAGGATGTATGGCGCTCGGACATGAGACTCATTGCTTCCGTGATCATCTGCGTAGACTCCTCCACCATGGACACCAAGCCAAGCATAGCCTCATGTATCTCCCCCGGACACTCCCGCACACCTGGCCGCATTTCCTGTGCTTGCTGCATCGTGGACGCCTCCAGAGGCACATCATCAGGCACCAACTGAGCATGTGCCTGGTCCTCTGCAGTCCTCCAACTGCTGGCACCATGTGCACTCTCTGTCTCTGCCAGCTCCTCCAGCAACCGTGAAGTGCCCTCACCGCTGTGCCCCGGGACATTAGCCATTGTTCAAATTTCCACCGAGGTGTTAGTATCTGCGCTGGTGCCTGCTTCGCAGAAATGGTGCGACACTGGTGAGACTTCAGGCCCCTCAGGTGTGAGAGCGGGGCTCTGCTGCTCCTCCTCCTGGCTCTGCTCCGCTGATGTTCAAAGGAAGAACAAGGACAGTGGATCACTTAGCGTGGAGACAATGACAAAGTCCATTCCTGTCCCCCAGATCATAATGCGCTCATCATTCCATAACCAATGGTCAAGCCATGTTGCAAAATTAAATAATTTAACATTCAGCAGTGGCTGTTGGGAGGACAATGATGACCTCACTGTTGAGCATGAATACCTGGCTGTGGCATCCCAGCCTCACCAACACCAGTGGACCTGGGTGCATGGTGCATCTCCAGATCCAGGGCCTCCTGCTCGAAACAGCTTAGAATGGCGATCTGCGGCTGGCTGCCACCAGTCCTCACACACTCTGCCATGTTATGAGCATTCTTCTCCTGAAAATGAGAGACGAGCATCGATTAGTGCAAATTGCACATGGATTCTGTTTGCGCACAGCCCACCCCAACCAGAGTGCGAGATATAAGGGCTCTAGTGCCTCCTCACTCTGCTGCTGAGCACTCACACAAAGATGCTAGGCCTGCTCCCCACCCCACCACCCCCCCCCACCCCGCTCTTGAACACATGCTGCCTAGATCACATTAAGCACCACACAGTATATCCTCCCATAGCAAGGAGGCACAAGCACGTGGAGCGCATAGGGCAGCAGATAGTTCATTGCCACGTCACCTTGAAGCTCTCCTCCCACCATCTCATCACCCTGACTAGGACATATCCTGGAGTTCTAACACTGCGCCTTGGTGCAGCTGCTCCAGGTTGCCCCCACACCAGTCATGTGGGACTCAGTGTAACACATGCTGCAGGGGCAAAACACATCTCCTCATCACCCTCTCAGGCTGACCTCAAAATGGGCAGTATCTGCTTGCCCAACCAGCAAAGGACAAATGCCGTCAATGATTCAATGCAGTCACAACACTCGGACTTGGGGGGCGGGCAGTGTGTGCAGCATGGGGGAAGCCGACCTGCTGGGATAAATGCCCAATGCCAACATGGTACTCACCCTGCCAGAGTGCAACAATTCATGGAATCGCTTGCGACACTGGATCCACGTGCGCCATACCACGTCGCAGGAGCTCACCACCTCCGCCACCTCCTCCCAGGCAGGATTTGTCATGTGGGGGGGGCCTCCTCCTCCCAACTTGGGGGACCAGCACCTCCCACTGTGCTGCCAATTCCTCAAGGAAGGCAGAAAGGCAGTCATCGGAAAAACAAGGGGCACATGGACCCCCGCCCTACCCTCCGGCCTGGCCTGTCTTGTTGCCCTATCCTCTGGCCTGGCCTGTCCTGCTGGCCTACCCTCCAGATTGGCCTGCTCACCAGAAGCTCTTTGCTGTGCCCTTGCACTTGCCATTGTGAGCAGCCTAGAAAAGCTTGCCAGGCCTTCAGTTAAACAGGCTGCCAGGTTGCCATTGGACCCGGTGGCCTGTGCATGCCTGCTGCCACCCGCCCACTCATGCTATCCTCGGGAAGCGAGAAATACACTGGGCGGGCCTTAATTCGCAGGTGGTGATCAGGTCTGCGACCGCTCGCGCCCGCTCCCACTGAGCCCCTCCGCCAACTGGAAAATTCAGGCCTTAAAACTGAAGCCAAGGTTGAAGCATTAATCTATAAACAGCATTAAAGTGCCCCAAGCTTTTGTTTGAGTTCTGATGTTATTGTGGAAGGCAGTTTACACATCTGTTATATGCTTACCACACTTAGACCAAGCAAATCTCTTCTGAAATAATCCATGTTCCTTCTCTCCAGGTTATCTAGGTAATGTTGCAAGCGAGTATAGGTATAAGGATAACAGTAAGCAAACTGGTACACTTCATTATCCCGATCAAAGCAAAAGGCAAATGACATAACGTAGTTTTTTCGATGATCTGGACAGCGGTAGTAATAGACATTTTTTGAAGGAAGTCGTTGCCTGTCAAATAATAATAATTAAAACAAAGAAATTAAATGAAATCAGACAACTGGACATTCAACATTAATTATAATTGATCAAAAATCTACAATTTAATTTTAACATGAGCTGCTGCTGTTTTGCAGTTGTATGTTTATATGGAATTTTAATATAAAAAGAAGCGTCCAAAGCACTAGACGTAAGTGGAATAAAAGAGAATGAATTTTGAGTAAAGAAGAAAATATGAGGAGACACGAGCAAACATTTGGTCAGAAAAGTGGGCTTTTGGGAGGAACATCAATAAAGTTGAAGAGGTGGAAGGATTTAGGGATAGAATCCCAGAGTTTGGGGCATGGGTGGCTGCCAATTGTCGGGAAAAGGGAGAAGGATGTACAAGAACTCTGAGTCAGAGGAGAAATTAATACAATAGGATGGTAAGGCTGGAGAATGTAACAGAAATAGAAAGGGACAAGGCCTTAATGTGATTTAAGCATGAGGATGAGGATTTGAAATTTGAGCTATTGGGGAATGGTGGAGCCAAGGCAAGTTTGCAAGCAAGGGTGATTGAGTTTGCTGTTTTAGATGCGCTGAAGTTTATGGTAGGTGCAGGATAAAAAACCTGCCAGTAGAACACTGCAATAGTCGGGTCTGGAGGTAAGACAGGTATGGATGTGAGTTTCAGCAGCAGATGGCTGAGGCAGGGACAGTGCTGGATGATGTTACAATGGTGAAAGCTAGCGGTCTTTGTAAGGAACAGAATATGGAGATAAAAGCTCAGGTTAAGGTCAAATCAGAAGTCAAGGTTTTGAACCATCTGCGACAGGAGGAGGATAGAACTGGTGGCAAAGGTACAGCATTTGTGACTGGGTCCGAAGATGATAGTGACTAGGAAACAAAGGAAAGATCGGAATGTGTAGCAAATTTGATAGGGAAGTACAAAATGAAGCTGCACGATCATAAACTGGAAATCCCTATCTCTGTGACCTTCTCCAGTCCTAAAACCCTTGAAAAATCTATATTCTTTCTATATTTTTTCAGTTCTGACCTCTTTAGCACATCCAATTCTGTTCTCCCGCCAGTAGCAGCTGTGTCTATAATTATCTAGACCCTAAGTTCTGCTATTCCTTCCCTAAACCTCTCTGCATCTCCACTTTCCTTTGCTCCTTGATGGACCTTCTTAAAATCCAAACTTCGACCAAACTTTTAGTTATCCCTTCTAATTTGTCCTAATATGGTTTGTGATCAATGTTTATCTGATTACACTTCTGCAAAGTGCCTTAGTTTATTTTTCAGCACTACAGACAAAATAAGAATGCAAGCTGTGTTGTTGTTGCCTCCCTGCTGCCAGGGTCAAAGATGTCACAGAGCAGCTGCAGGGCATTCTTTTGGGGGAGGGTGAACAGCCAGAGGTCATGGTCCATACTGGGACCAATGACATAGGTAGGAAAAGGGATGAGGTCCTGAAAGCAGATTTTAGGGAATTAAAAAGCAGGACCTAGAGCAGTAATCTCAAGATTACTTCCAGTGCCATGTGCTGGTGAGCATAAGAATAGGAAGATTGCGCAGTTCAACATGTGGCTGGAGAAATGGAGTAGGAGGGAGGGTTTTAGATTTCTGAGGCATTGGGACTGGTACTGGGGCAGGTGGAACCTGTTCAAGAAGGGCGGGTTAACACCTTAACAGGGCTGGGACTAGTGTCCTCGTGGGGAGGTTTGCTAATGCTGTTGAAGAGGGTTTAAACTAGATTGGTGGGAAATGGGAACCTGAGGGGAAATTCAGAGTGGAAAGGAAAAAAGCTGGCAGGAGGAAGTAGAGAAGTATTAACTGATGATGAGGATATATCAGAGAGTAATATCAAGTTAAATAGAAAACTTGGAGAGTTTGACAGAATTAGAATAGGCAATAGTAAGTCATTAGGTGGGGTCAGAGCAAAGAAGAAAGCAAAAAAAATAAAAATATATCGGGGTTAATGTGCATGTATGTGAATGCACAGAGTATGGTTAATAAGATTGGTGAACTACAGGCACAGGTTGACAAATGGAATTATGATTTTATTGCTGTAACAAAGACCTGACTCAAAGAAGAGCAGGACTGGGCATTAAATATTCCTGGGTGTTTAGGAGAGACAGTGGGGGAAGATGATGGGAATGGCAGTATTGATTAAAGATGGCATTACAGTATTGGAGAGAGAGAATGTTCCAGAATGTTCAAGGAGAAAATCTCTCTGGCTAAAGGTAGAGAAGGTAAGGAATGGGGAAGGTGCAATAACATTGATTGGTGTAGTATGTAGACCACCAACTAATGGAAGGGATGTAGAGAAACAAATTTGCAAAGACATTACTGAGAGGTGCAGGAATTATAAAATAATTATAATGGGGGACTTCAATTATCCAAATGTAAACTGGGATAGGGATAGTGCAAAGAGACAAGAGGGGCAAAATCTCCTGGAATGCGTTCAAGGTAATTTTCTGCAGCAATATGTCACTGGTCCAATGAGAGGGAAGGCACTGCTCTGGGGAATGAGTTAGCCCAAATGGATCACATATCACTGGGAAAGCATTTAGGGGACAGTGACCATTTATCATGAGGTTTAGGTTGGCCATGGAAAAGGCAAGGAACAATCCAGAGCAGGGGTAATAAAGTGGGGGAAAGACAGCTTCGATGGGATGAGAATGTATCCAAGTCAAGTGAGTTGGAATCAAATGTTGGCAGAAAAGATGGTTGCTGAACCTTCAAAGAAACAGTATTGCAGGCAATGTCAAGGTATATTCCCTTGAAAGGGAAAGGTAGGACAAATAAATCTAGAGTGCCCTGGATGACAAGAGAGGTGGAGGTGAAGATGAAAAGTAAGAAGTGCGCATATGACAGATGCTATGTAGAAAATACAATGGCAAATCAGGCTGAATACAGAAGGACTAGAGCAGAAGTGAAAAAACTAATAAAAAAAGCAAGGAGATAGCATGAAAAGAGACTGGCAACTAACATAAAAGGGAATCCTAAGGTCTTCTATAAGCAAATAAATAATAAAAGGAAGGAAAAAGAAAGAGTGGGGCCGCTTAGGTATAAAAAAAGGGGACTTGCATGTGGAGGCAGGAGAAATAGTGGAGGTATTAAATGAGTACCTTGCATCTGTCTTTATAAAGAAAGAGGATGCTACCAATGCCAAGGTGAGTGAGGAGGTAACTGATACACTAGAAGAATCCTCAATTGAGGAGGAGGAGGTGTTAGGAAACCTATCTTTACTTAAAATAGATAAGGTACCAGGATTTGATGAGATGCATCGAAGGGTACTGAGAGAAGTGAGAGTGGAAATTGCAGAGGCATTAGTGATAATTTTCCAGTCTTCTTTGGACACAGTGTGGTGCCAGATAACTGGAGAATTGCAAATGTTACACCCTTGTTCAAAAAGGAGTGTAAGGATAAGGCCAGCAACTACAGACCAGTTTGACTTCAGTGGTAGGGAAACTTATGGAAACTATAGTTCAGGATAAAATCAATAGTTACTTAGACAGGTGCAGGATAATTAAGGAAAACCAGCATGGATTAATTAAGGGAAAATCATGTTTAACTAACTTGCTGGAGTTTTTTGAGGAGGTAACTGTGAAGGTTGATAAGGACAATGCTGTTGATGTGGTGTATATGGATTTTCAAAGGGCATAGAATGGCATACAACAGACTTGTGATCAAAATTCTAGCTCATGGAATGAAAGGAAAAGTAGGCATTTGGAGACGATTAATAAATTATTGTTTTGCAGATTGGAGGAAGGTTTGTTAAGGAGTTCCCCAGGGGTCAGTGTTGGGACCCTTGCTCCTCCTAATATATGCTAATGACCTAAACTGTGGTGTTCAGGGCATGATTTTAAAATTTGCAGATGATATGAAGATTGGAAACATTGTCAGCTGTGTTGAGAATAGTTGTAAACTTCTAAAGAACATTGACGTGTTGGTGGATTGGCAGACAAGTGCCAGATGAAGTTCAATACAGAGAAGTGTGAGATGATTCATTTTGGCAGGAAGAATATGGAGAGACAGTATAAAGTAAAGGGAGAAACTCTAAAGGAGGGGTAGGAACAGAGGGGCCTCGGTGTATATGCATATCAATCATTTAAGATGGCCGGGCATGTTGAGAGCAGTTAACAAAGCATATAGTATCTTAGGCTTTATTAATAGGGGCATTGAGTACAAGAGTAAGGAGGTCATGTTGAACTTGTATAAGACACTAATTAGGCCTCATCTGGAGTACTGTGTCCAGTTCTGGGCGCCATACTTGAGGAAGGATGTGAAGGCATCGGAGAGAGTACAGAGGAGATTTACAAGAATGATTCCAGGGATAAAGAACTGTAGCTATGATGATAGATTGGAGAGGTTGGGACTGTTTTCCTGGGAGTAAAGAAGGCTAAGAGGAGACTTGTTAGAAGTATTCAAGATCCTGAGGGGTATGATCAGGGTAAATGATGAGAAACTGTTCCCACTCAAGAGCATCAAGGACTGGAGGGCACAAATTCAAAATAATTGGCAAAAGGAGTGAATGTGATGTGAGGAAAATTTTTTCACTCAGAGGGTGGTTGGAGTCTCAAACAAACTTCCTGAGAGGGTGGTGGAGGCAGGTTCGATTGAGGTAATCAAAAGGGAATTGGATTGCTATTGGAAAAGAGAGAATGTGTAGGGTTACGAGGATAAGACAGGGACAAGGTAGAATTCTCGTTCAGAGAGCCAATGCAGACTTGATGGGCCAAATGGCCTTCTTCTGCAGCGTAAAGACTCTTGAGACTCTTGTTGTTGTGAGAAACTTCCGTGTGAACAAGCAAATGAAATAACCCTTTAGTGTCTCATGAGACAATAACCATGTAAGCAGCCTTTCACCAGTTTGCTGTGACTTCCCGGAAAGAATCCAATAGGTTTAAATTCACTAATCTCATGTTGACTGACAAATCATATTTGGTCAGATCGCCAGATATTCCTCCTGTTATGATTGACACTTTAGCTAAAGCTTCTGGTCCCTAAAGTTATGCTTCTATGAGTCCTTAATGACATTTGCTACATTCTAATCCTCAGATATCTATACTGCGAATAGTGCAAAAAGAATGTCAGTGTTATTACACTGCTTCCTCCTTCATTTCTTTTCACTTTGCAATATTTCATTCTAAATACCAAAGAAAACAACGGCCAGGATTTTACAGCCCCACCACACCGTGTCTCCGGAGTCATTTAAATCTCCATTCAGTCCGGTGGTTTGTAATATCCCGCCGGGTGGGCGGTGTCATAAAGTCCTGGCCTATGTCTACTTATGCCAGGCTCCTCTTAGTTTTTTAAAAAATAGCTTGGCCTGTTTCTTTTCATGATAACTTTATGTGTTAACATGTTTGCATGCACTACATAGTTGTAGCAATCTGCAAGTACATTCATATTCTTAAGTTAATATTTTAACAGTCATTCAGCAAATAATCTGAGTGTGTCTAATGTTGCTTATTCTCCAACAGGTAAGTGCATGTTTGATCTTGTCTTGTATTCCCAGGTCTGGAAGAAACGTCAGTATTTCTATATGTATCTGGATATTCCTGTCCAATTACATTTACTATGCAGATCACTTTCAATGCTGCAACACCACTGAATAAAAAAGCAGATTTGTTCTCTACACATCTAATCGTTCTTATTCCTTTGTTGTAATATAAAAGATCAGATCACTACCAGAACTTCTGCAATTAAGGCTGCTTTGACACATATAGGGCATTAATTGCTCTAGTAAAAAATAGCATTCAAGATGAAATGGTGGAAGTCTGATGTTTGTGTATAGCTCGATAGTTTGTCTGCATTTGATAAAACTTGGGTGTGAGTAGGAACAAGCATATGTTTTGCAGGAAGTCTATTTCTATGAAATATGTTGAAAATTTAATAAAATATTACAAAGTTTTTGAGAGGAGGTCTTGTAGCACAGTGCCCCTATCTATAAGCCAGAAGTTCCAGGTTCAGGGCCCATTGAAAGACTTGATGGCCATGGAAGGTGCATTCATAACGCATCCAAATAGGCTAATTATCAACCTGTATATCCTTCGGATATGCAAATGGCCAGCAGTAAGAGCGTAAGAGTCTACTGGTCAGCTATGCTTCATGCTGAATGGCACCTCACAAGCTGGTGACAGGCTAAAGACCTGTTTCCGAAAAAGTTAGCTATGAAAACAGACATAAGCACATGCTTTGTCTGCCTCCTGCATCACTAGATGTGGGAGAGCAAAGGTTTTTGAGATGACAATTCTGTGATTTGCTAAACAGATTTGCAATATGACATGCAAGTTGCAAACTGAAGCATGTATGACCTTTAACAGCCACTAATGAGAGAAAAATCACTGGAGTACATTTTAAATATCTCACCCAGGAGTAAAATGGGTACTGCAGATCAGCTGCTCATTATATTATTGTATTATTTTATTAGATTATTTTCATTTTCCTTCAAATCAACTTTTATGCCCAGTCAAAAAACTAAAAATTTCACCCACTTTGTTTAACAAGATCCAAGGTGAACAGTTGGAGTGCTATTTTACCAAATCCATACAAATCATCATAATTAAATGTCTTTTTTTTAATGGTCCAAAATGTGGATACAAAGTAAAATTCTGAAATGCGTAGAGTCTTAACAATGCCAGCTGATGACCCAATATGGCCTCAAAATCAAAGTTATTTTCTTTATTGTAATGAATAAGATAATCATGGGCTGAATTTTCTGGCTGGCTCGGGAGGACAGTGGGAGCGGGTGCGGACCCAATCGTGGGCTGTCAATTAAGGCCCGCCCAGCGTGAATTGTGGCTCCGGAGGACAGCGGGAGTGGGCAGGCAGCAATGGTTCTGCAATGACCGCTGGGTCCAATGGCGATCCGAAGGTCTGTTTTAAAAACCTTTCCAAGGCTGCGAATTATGGCCAGTGGGAAGGCTTCCCAGAGTGCTGCTGGTGAGCAGACCAGGCAGGATGGTAGGGCAGGGGGGGCACTGTGCCCCTCATTTTTCCGATGATTGCCTTGCTGCCCTTCTTGAGGAAGTGGCAGCACGTTGGGAGGTCCTGGTACCCCAGGGCGGGAGGAGGAGACCTCCCCCACATGACCAGATTTGCCTGGGAGGAGGTGGCAGAGGTGGTGAGCTCCGGCGATGTGGTGCGGCGCACATGGATCCAGTGTCACAAGCGCTTCAATGACCTGTTGCGCTCAGGACGGGTGAGGACAATGTTGGCATTGGTCACTTAACCCAGCAGGTAGGCTTTGTCCCCTGGTCGCAAGCCCCCCCCCCCCCACTCCCTTCCGCCAAGTCTGAGTGTAGTGACTGCATTGAATCATTGATGGCATGTGTCCTTCGCTGAGTGGGCCAGCAGATATTGCCCATGCCGAGGTCACCCTGTGACAGTGGTGAGGAGGTGGGCTCTGCCCCCGTAGCAAGTGGTACGCTGTGAATGACATTACTGTTTTTGGCGCAACCTGGAGGAGCTGCACCTAGGCGCAGTGCTGGAACTCTAGGATACGTCAAAGTCAAGGTGATGGCATGCTGGGAGGGGAGCTTCAAGGTGGCGTGGCACTGATTGATCTGTTGTCCTCTGCATTCCACACGCTTGCGCCTCCTTGATATGGAAGGTTAGACCGTGTCGTGCCTGGTGTGATGTAGGCAGCTTTTGGCCGAGGGGGTGGGGAGGTGGGGACAGGCCTCGCATCTTTGTATGAGTCTTCGACAGCAGCGGGGTGAGAAGACACTGGAGCCCTGCAATGTACCTCTCTGATTGAGGTGGGCCATCCGCAAAGAGAATCCAGGTACAATTAGCACTAATCAATGCTGTTTTCTCCTTTTCAGGAGAAGAATGCACATAATGCAGCTGAATGGGTGAGGACTGGTGGCGGGCCAGCACAGTTAGCGATTAGCCGCTTCAAGCAGGAGACCCTAGATTTGGAGAGGCACCATGCACCCAGGTCCACCAGTGTCAGGCAGGTATGTTTGCCCAGCAATGAGGTCACCATTGTTCTCCCAGCAGCTATGGCAGTGCTGAATGTTCAGTGATTGAAGTTTTCAATATGGCTTGACCATTGCTTATGACGAGCGTACAATGATCCGGGGGACGGGGATGCACATTGACATTGTCTCCACGTTAACTGATCCAATGTCCTTGTTCTTCCTTTCAGCATCAGCGGAGCAGGGCCGGGGGGAGGAGCAGCAGCGGCCCCCTCTCACACCTGAGGAGCCTGAAGTCTCACCAGCATCACACCATCTCTGGCAGGCACCAGCACAGATACTAGCACAGCTGTGGGAATTAGAGCATCGGCTAATGTCCCAGGGCACAGCGGTGAGGGCAATTCACAGTTGCTGGAGGAGCTGGCAGAGACAGAGCATGCCCATGGTGCCAGTAGTCGGAGGACTGCAGGGGACCAGGCACATGCTCAGTTGGTGCCTGATGATGTGCCTCTGGAGGCATCCACGATGCAGCAAACACAGGAAATGTGGCCGGGTGTGCGGGAGCATCCAGGAGAGATACATGAGGCTATGATTGGCTTGGTGTCCGTGGTGGAGGAGTCTATGCAGACTATCACCGAAGCAATGAGCCTCATGTCTAAGTGCCATGCATCCTCCATGGAGGGAGTGGCAACTCTTGTGAAGAGGCTTGTCCAGGAGACTGATCAGGGTTTCCTGGGTATGCACTCAGACCAACAAGCCCTCACATTGGCTTTGACCTCAGCTGGTCAGTGCCAGTTTGGGAGATGGTCTGGGCACCAAATTTCCCAGCTCAGTGCCCATCCATCCATGGTGAGCAGGGGGTCCAAAGTGACCTTACGTCGGCACAGCAGCTGCCTGTCGTCTCTGCAGGCTCTTCTCAGGGAGCTCCGGATGATGGCGGCATCCTCCGCCTCTCTGCCAGTGTCCATTGTATCTGGTCAGGCTGCAAGGACAGGGGAGATGCCAGCTGTGGAACTGGCAGTTCCATCCCAGGCGGGGCCAGCACAGGCCCTATGGGCCAGAGGACGACCGCCAAGGTTATTGAGGCCAACAGGACAGCAGAGTCAGCAGGCTGCCTCAGATGCTACTCCCAGGGAAGGGTCAACACCAAGACATAGCACCTGAAAATGTAAACATAAGGCACATTACGGGTTTATCACTGGTTCTTTTGTGTTGGCCCGCAATGAGGTTTTTATGAGCTGGTGTGATTTTTAACACCTTTTTCATTTTGTTTCATTAAGTTTCTTTGGTTGCAACAATAAATTCAGACATGTCACCATGGCTGATGTTGCCTCTTTTGTTCTACAGGTGGATGATTTCCAATAATGCAATGAGTGCTTTGTGGGACATTCAGCTTTAATAACAAGGACAAATAACAAGGACCTTAGTTAATGTTCCTAACCAGGCAGGTGTTGCGCTTAGGTCTCGAATATGGAGCATACAGCCCAGGCTTGTCCGGGAGGTCCAAATATGATGTGCTGGTTGAAGGTTCATCAGATTAAAGCCTCCCAGGTATCCCTGCCTCCCTGGAGTATGCCTGGGTCAGCGTCTATCCCCTCAAGCATTTCCCTGTGGGTGCTCATCCTCGGACTCACTGCTGGACTCATCGTGTGCATCTGCAGGCAATGTGTCTACATCTTCATCGTCCACTGCAAACCTCCTTTCCAGCGCAAGGCTGTGGAGAGCATAGCATGCAACCACTGTCAGCGACACACGATCTGGGGAGTACTGGAATGCGCCCCCTGAGTGATCCAGGCATCGGAAGCGCATCTTGAGAAGACCAATGGCTCTCTCCACCACAGCCCTTGTGGAGGCGTGGCTCCTATTGTACTGCTGCTCAGCTTCTGTTCTTGGATGGTGGAGAGGCGTCATAAGCTACCTTCTGAGGGGATAGTCCTTGTCACCCAGCAGCCATCCATCCAGCCGGGCTGGAGCGTTGAAGAGCACCGGCACCTGGGACTGTCTGAGGATGTAGGTGTTGTGGGTACCTTGCATGAACTTGTAGAATCAGCATCTTGTGATCACACACTATCTGCATGTTCATGGAGTGGAAGCCCTTCCTGTTGATGAAGGCACTGGGCTCACCTGCTGGCGCCTTGATGGCCACATGTGTGCAGTCTATTGCACCCTGGACGCAGGGGAAGCCAGCAATGGCCACGAAGCCTCTGGCTCACTGTGTATGGCTTGCCTGGTCCCAATGGTAGAGGATGAAGGTCAATGCACGCCTGAACAGAGCGTCTGTAACCTGCTTGATACAAGTCTGGACAGCTGATTGGGAGACATTGCAAAGATCACTCACCGACCCTTGGAAGGAGCCAAAGGCATAGAAGTTGAAGGCAGCTGTGACCTTTAGAGCCACTGGCATGGGGTATGCACCCACACAGTTAGTGGAGATCTCAGGCCCAATCATCTGACAGATATAGTTGACTGTTTCCCTTGAGAGACGGAGCCTCCTTCGGCACTACACTTCAGATATATTGAGGTAGCTGCTTTGCCGCCTGTATACCCTGGCAGCAGGATAGTGGCGTCCTCTGCTGCCCCTTCCGCCTTGGACTACCTCTTGGCCCTGCATCCCCTGTGCCTGTGCCTGACCTCCCAAAGGTGGCTCCCCTGGAGGCTAAATGTGCACTCCTGGCCTCCCCTCCCTTCTAGCCCTTCCTTCCTCCTCAGAGGAGGTGCCTCAAGTGGAGAGTTCGGCTTCCATTCCAGATTAAGGGAAGCCTACCTGAAACATGCAGGCCCAAAAAAGATTCCTCACTGCTGAGTGCTTACCTAAAGGTTGTGACTCCAGACCAAGCAGCTGGTATGCATTTTGAAGTATTGCTGATCACACAGGCAAGTATCAGTAACTGAAACATAAATATTTGAGAGAGCACACTCGCGACCCCACTGAGTCCTCTTATCCAACCTGTGGATGAGGTTTATACAAATATGGCCTACCCCCCTGCCCGTTGTGCCGACCCGAAGATTGCACGGGTGCCAAAAAATCGCGGTTGATTGGCGCCTCAAGGGCCTTAAGTGGTCCGTTAATTAATGACAGGCATGCATCAAAAGCATCACGAGCCCATCTGCCGCAATATCGTGATGGCGCACAGTGACGCCGGGACACTCGCCCGACGTCACCACGCGTTATTTTACACACGTGCATGTGGGGCCCATCCCCGTATGCCAACAGGAAAATCCTGCCCCATATTTATGATTTAACACATGGAAACCATCTTCAAAACAAGAGTGCCACAAAATTTTGTTGAGTAATGTCCATCTTTTTGGTGTTACTTGTGTCAATTTTGCACCAAAATGGCATCTATAATGCACACTTCTGGTGCAGACCATGCTCGATGCCATTTTGCAAATGTCATTACCGCAAGTGTTGGGTTCATAATATAATTAAATTCCATATTAAGTTTGAGAGAAACATTCTCCAGTCACAAACAAGTATCCTGAACTTAAACAAAACCCATTCCATAGATATGAGGGGAGAGCTGACTAAAGTTGATTGGGTAAATAGAATGAAAGGTATGATGGTAAATAAATGCTGGAAAACATTTAAAGAAACAATTCAAAAATATTCAACAAAATTACATTAACTAAAAAACGATTTGGAGAGTTTTAGAAACCAGCAAAGGGCAACCAAAAAGTTGATAAAAAGAAAAAAAATATAGAATATGGAAGTAAAATAGTCAGGAATACAAAAGCAGATTGGAAGAGCTTTTACAAGTATATAAAAAGGAGAGTAGCTAAAGAAAATCTTGACTCCTAAGAGGCCGGGACAGGGGACATTATATTGGGATGAGGAAATAGCAGAGTCATTGAACAAATATGTTGTTCCTGTCTTCACAGTATAAAATACAAATTACATATCAGGGATAGACGGTAATCAAAGGGCTAATAAAAATGAGTAATTTAAGATAATTAATGTCTGCAGAGAAAATGTATCAGAGAAACCCAAGGGACTAAAAGCTGACAAATCACCAGGGCATGATGGCCTATGTCCTAGGGTCCTAAATGAGGTAACTGCAGAGATAGTGGATGCACTGGTTATGATTTTATGAAATTCCCTAGATTCTAGGATGGTTCCAGTGGTTTGAAAATTAGCAAATAAAGCAATGCTATTCTGGAAATGAGGGAAACAGAGAACCACAGGCTAGTTAGCTTGACATCAATTGTCAGAAAAATGTTGAAAACTATGATGAAAGAAGTCTTAACAATGCACTTGAATATTATAGTTTGATCAAGCAGAGTCAACATGGTTTTATGAAAGAGAAAACAGATTTGGCAATTTTATTAGGGTTTTTTGAGGATATAACTAGTAGCATAGATAAAAGGGAGTCAGTAGATGTCCCAAAGGAATTCCAAAATTCCAGTAAGGTGCTGCACAAAAGGTTAATATACAAGGTAAGGACTCATGGAGTTGGGAGTAATATATTCACATGGATGGAGAATAGGTTAATTAACAGGAAGCAGAGAGTAGGGATGAACGGGGCATTTACAAGTGGGCAGGTTGTAACCAGTGGAGTGTTGCAAAGATCAATACTGGGGCCTCAGCTATTTATAATTTATATTAATCATTTAGATGAAGAGACTGAGAGGATTGTATCCAAGTTTGTTGGCCAAGTTTCCTGGGAATGCAAACTATGACGGAAACACAAAGAGGCTGCAAATGAACATAGATAGGTTAAGAGAATGGGCAACATGATGGCAGATGAAGTATAATGTGGGGCAGTGTGATGTTATTCACTTTGGTAGTAATAGAAAAGCAGAATATTTTTTAAAAGGCACAAAACTTCTAAATTTTGATATTCAGAGTGACCTAGGTGTACTAATACAAGGAATATAGAAAGTGAGCAAACAGGTACAGCAAGCAATTAGGAAGGCAAATTGCATGTTGATCATTAGTGAAAGGGGATTAGAGTACAAAAATAAGGAAGAATTGCTACAATTGTATAGGGCTTTGGCAAGACCACACTTGGAACATTGTGCACAGTTTTGACCTCCATATTTAAGGAAGGGTGCAGTTGTATTGCAGATGGTACATTAGATTGGTTCCTAGGAAAAGAGAGCTGTCCTATGAAGAAAGGCTGAGTAAACTAGGCCTATGGTCTCTGGAGTTTAGAAGAGAGGTGATCTCATTGAAACATACAAGATTCTGAAGGGACTTGACAGGGTAGACTCTGAGAGGTTGTTTCCCCTGGCTGAGGAATCTAGACAAAGGGGCACAGATCAGGATAAGAGTTCGATCATTTAGGACTGAGATGAGGACAAATTTCTTCACTCAAAGTGTTGTGAAACATTGGAATTGTCCACCCCAAAGGTTGTCAATGCTCCATTATTGAGTATATTTAAGTCTGAGATAGATAAGATTTTTGGTCTTAGGGAATCAAGGGATATGAGGAGCAGGCAGGAAAGTGGATTTGAAGCTATTTTGGATTCTTTGGGCAGGATTTTAAGCGTTGGTGAGCAGGGGCGGGGCCTGCTTGCAAAGGCGTAAAATGACGTCAGGGGGAACTCCTGACATCACCACGCCCCATTAAAATTTTCAGGTATAAGGTGGCGCAGCGAAATTGAGGCCATTGACAGAGTCATTAAAGTAATTAAAGGACCTGCCTGTCCAATCTTAAGGTTGGCAGGCAGGCCAGGAGCCCCGGCGTGAATTAGAAAAAGCATGAAATTTCATCCACGAGCAAGATGAGGTTTCATGTAGGTTTTAAAAAATTTTAATAAAGTCTTTGAGAAAATTATGGACGTGTCCCAACTCATGTGACATTGTCACATGAGGGAACATGTTGAGGGAAATTTTATTTTTCTATTTTTAGGTTTTTTTACATTTAGAGCCGATCTCCCTGAGGCGGCACTTAGCCTCAGGGAGATGAGTGCGCTCTTTCATGCACATGCGTGAAAGACCGCACTCTCGATTTTGGGATTCCCTCTCCGCTTGCACAGAGAGTGCACAGTGCTTCTGTGCGGACATCACGCTGGGCGGGCCTTAATTGGCCTGCCACATAAAATGGTGCCGCACCCCTGATTGGGGGCGCCGATTGGAAGCGCGTCTTTGCAAATCCGCCTTTCAACTTTGCCCCCATTGGGAGGAAAATTCAGTCCTTTCTGTGCCAGAAGTATGCGGAGACACCAAATTGTAACATCAGTCAGCATGTAACACTGATGTGAAGCCAGTGATACAATTTTCACTCTTGCTATGCCCTCTTACTCATGGACAGCTGAGCATGCATTCAGCAGCAGGAAGAAACCCCCTCCCCCAACCCAATCAGTGCAAGATAAAGGGATCATTAACTACGTTCAGGTTAATGCTGCTGAGTTAGAGGAAGGGTTCGTTGTTTGTACTATTATTTAATATTGTTGAAGTCTACAGGAATTGATGTGGCATGTGATGAAGGTCTTAGTTGTGACTTCAAGAGTCTTGCTCAGATCCCTTGTTCCCAGTCATGGCTGTAGTGGTTTCTAGTTTCCTTGGCCAGCAGCACGACAGGGAGAATGGGCGGAGGTGACACGGAAGCCAAGCTGCTCAAAGAATGGAGAGGACAAGAGGCAGGAGAAAAGCCCCCAACCCAGGATTTTTAGGGAGCTTTTCTCCAACCTTAATCCCAGCAAAGCACAATAGATGTTTCTATTTTGTTTAGAAGGTGATCACTAAAATCTGCCACATATTGCAAGCAGAACCATAGCCTCACAGCAGAGCATGGACAGCATTGCCAGTGGCACTGCAGGTGACCATGCCCATGATTTTTGGCATCAGTATCCTTGCAGGCTGGAGTTGGCAGTATTTCCAATATCTCCCAGTTCACCATCCACTTTTGCAGTTAAGCTCTTTATGCAAAAGTGAGCTGAATACATTTCATTCACTCTTGCCAGAGAGAAGCAGGTGGGATGAGCACCTGAGGACAGTAGGCTTTCCCATACTGCAGGGTGCTATTGACTACACACGTCACGTCACAGGCACTACATGTAAATTCACAGATACTGTATACCACAACCGGAAGGAGTTCCACTCCTCAACCACAGACATCATGCAGGTCAATGCCTGGTATCCTGGCAACAGTCGAGATATCTTTATTCTGTGGCTGTACACTGTACTATCAACATTTGAGCCACCACAAGAAACCAGAGGGTAGCTAATGGACAACAAGCAGTTGCCTCAGATCAAATGGCTCGTGACACTGGTGCGCAAACAACATGCGCGTGAGCAGCTTGAATATAATGAGATCCATGCTGTTACACTCATCAAGCAGACCATTGGGATGCATAAGCAACACTTAGGCTGCTTGGACTACTTTGGAGAAGTCCTGCAGTACTGTCCAGAGTGTATGTCACTATTCATCATAATTTTCTTGCATCCAGAACAACCTCAGAACAGTCCTTGCCACTAGGTGTAAGGTGGCCAGCTGTGGAAGAGGAGGAAAGGGAAGAGGAGGAGGAAGGGAGGATGCAACCAACACATGACCTTTAAGATTCAGCTGTTCCATGACCAGATCATCTGACTCCGGTACCAATAAATGGAACCTTAATTTGCCAGTCACCAACAGTCCCACACCTTACCATCCCTCTGTTACTAAACGTCTCAGTGTCCTCTTGGCCACAAAGTTATATAACATAACCACAAACAAATATTCCAAACCAATTTTATCAATAAAATCCCATAACATCTTCAATTAATCATCCTTGTGTGTTTCCTTAGTGTCAGTATTCCGTGGACCTTTGGCATCTGCTGCATGGCTGGTGCAAAGCTGCTGAGTTTCAGTATTAGGGACTGCAGATGATTTTGCAGGATGACCCCAAGCAACTCTGGCCCTAAAAGACCTGGCTTCAGACGGCACCACATTGGCATGGGTAGCCACAGTCTGGAATGAGTGGCTGAGGAGCAAAAGCAAGGGCACTGGCACAGTGACAGTGGTGGGAGGGTAAATGCTGTCATTCTGAGAGAGGACAACAGGGTTGTTCTCCATGGAGCCACTCACTTCCCCAGGGCAGTGCCTCTGCAATTCTAGCAATGCGTTGAAAGTCCCTTTGCACAGCAGTGTTAGCTTATAAGGCATCCAGCTGAGTTTGCATGATTTCAGTCTGAGCTTCCGCTATAGCAGTCAGGTATTGGGTGGCTTCTTTTTGTGCTGCATTGGAAGGTAAGACTTTGGCCATCAGACATTGCATCATGGTCCGGGTCACAAAGTGTGGTAATGGAGTTGACCATCACTTACATGACGAGAAGTATGTCCTACAAGCTCTGCGAAAAGCCCTGTGCAAAGTTGGTGAAGGACTTGTCCATTGTCCTTGATTAAATGCAGGCTTTCTGGGAGGCCTGCCTATACATCAAGCATTCCGGTGTACATACCCATGAGTCTTTGTTGTATGCCTTCCCATCCAAGTCCTCATTTAACACCTCTGCAGCAGAATTTGTGTGATACTTCGCCTTCTGGCAAGCTGACACCTGCACTACCCTTTTCCCATACCCTGGCTACAGACCACTCATGTTGGGTGACTGTTGAATGGCGGAGCAAGCCCAAAGGACCTAATCCAGCATCTAATTCTTATCTTCTATGTACATCAAAGAAAGCTAATTTGCATACATTAGTGAGGCTTCAGCCTGAGGCCGGCTGGCATCTCTGCTGCCATTAAAAGTATCATGGTTAAATCTGCCAGGGTATGGGGCAGCAAATTAAGCTACTCAATTTTTAATTCCCTTTCCACCTAGATCTGCCAGGTAGAAGAGTTAAAATCCACCCCTTTTTATGTTTACTGTTCAATTAATTTAAATTTTAAGTAGGGTGGAATCATCCCAGATTGGCAAAAAGTGCGGTAGTGGGCATGAAAAAAGACACTTTACTCATTGGCTGCAATGGTGGGGTTTCACTCCATATCATCCCCTTCCCAGCACGTCCCACCTCATTAATATTGCATTCACAAGAATTATACCGGATCGCTGGCAAGTGAGCTTGGATTTGCTTGCCATGCTGTGACCTCATGACTGCTCCAGGTGACAGATGGCCTCAAAAGCCAGGGAGATGGCAGCCCCCAAATTTAGTGACGTCTCTCTGGTGCGCCTGCTGGATACAGTGGGAGGCCACCGTGATGTCCTCTGCCCCCGTTCTGGCCACAGGAAATCCACCAGAGCCACCAATCCAGCCTGGGAGGCAGTGGCAGCGGCTGTCAGCACCACGAGAACACAGAGAAGGTCAGCCATCCAGTGCAGGAAGAGGATGAATTCTCTCATCTGTTCCACCAGGGTATGTCAACCAACTCATCACTCTCAACTCACACACTCACAAACCCATCACACATCCACAGGGATCTCACACCTCAAGGGACAACACCACTATCTCTCTCACACACCCTCACAGCTCCATCAGTCTCATAATCTCTGGAACTCGTGTCCTCATTCCGTCCATGGCTCTGCTCAGCACACAAACATTACAGTGCCAAGAGTCCTGCTCACACTCTCTCCATCTGTTTTCATGCAGGAGAAGCTGGCTCACAACAGCAGGGAGAGGTCCCACAGTAAGTGACCCACAGTAGGCCCCTAACTCATGTTGAGGACCATGCCATCAGGACGTGAACTGTGCCTGCAGAGACACTGAGGTCGGCGACAAACACCCACGTGAAGATACTGCACCACATCATCCCTCTCTCAACACAACTGTGAATGCTCTGTCTCTGCTTCTGACTCTGTGGCCATGCACTAATAATCTCTACTTTGGTTCACAGGGAGCTCTGCCAAGCGACCAGCATCCACAGCCAGTCAGTCCTTCAGCTCCATCCTGGTCCTCACCTCCAGCCAAGAGGACATCTCTCTCGTTGAAGAGCTGGAAATAAGCAGCCTGGAGGACCCGTCACAGCACTAACCCACACCCTCCACCACCACACACACCGCGATGGGACCTAGATCCAGAGCAGGCTCGGGTTCACAATCTTGTGGCCACTGCACGGAACATGTCTGCAGCCAGAAGAGGCAGGTTCAGCCGACCTCTCTGGCACTCGGAGGATTGCTGGGGAAGAGGCACCGGTGAGGTCCGAGTCAGATGACGAGCCTCTGGGTTCAACCTTCTAACTCATCATGGAAAGTCAGTAGAAGGCGGGGGAACATCATGCAGAGCTACAGAAAGCTCTCAATAGAGTGGCACTCGAGTCAGAGGAATGTGTTCGCTTGCTCTCTGATGAAGTGGTGCCCACATGTGTGTGTATGGAGGTCTCCGTGGGAAGGATGGCAGACACCACAAAGACCCTGGTCCAGCAGAACATGGAGTAGCGCGCAGACCTGTACTCTACTGCAGTAGCCACAAGTAAGTTCCTGCAGAGGCAGTGCAAGGGGGGAAATGGGGCACCTCAACGTCCCGCCAGGTGATCTTTCCCCTCGAGGAGTCAGGCTGGAGCCCTTGGGCACCCGAACGGAGGAAGAACAGCAGCTGGACACCCCTGGGTTGTCCATTCAAGATTCTCAGAGGCTGTCCGCTCCCTCTGAATCCCCTTTGCCTGTGACCCAATCAACCTCATCCTCTGTCACCACAGAAGGAGCAGCCAAAGCAAGCTGGGTCCCTCAAAGCCTCAGTTCTCCACAGGACGCACGCCGAAGTCATCCGAGGCAACATGGTCAAGACTCCCCTGCTGCAGATGTCAGGGTAGCACCTAGAAGTGTTAGGCCTAGAAAAGTTAAGAATTTCTGATCACAAGTGGTTGCACGGGTGAACACATTTTGTCACTTTATAATCTGAAAATATATTCACTTTCACTGAATAATGTGTAATGTTGTCTTTCAGCTTCATTGACAGGCTTTGCGAGTCCTCCCCCTGCATGCCCACCACCCCCCCCCAACATCCCACATCTAGCAGTTCAGCTGCATGCAGCCAGACCACAAGTGATTCTGGAGGGAGAAGTGTGTATGTGGCAGGGCCTCTCAGAGCCTCGTGCAAGCACTCTCCTATGCACGTGGAGCCTTCATCCATCACTCATCTCAGTGTCCTGAGCATTTTCAATGCTGCCTGCTGGGGTTCTCTTTCAGTTGTCCATCTGAGCTGACCTGCATCTCCGCCCACCCACTGATTGCACTCCCATACAGCACCTGAGCCCATCCAACACGAGGCTCCACTCACTTTCGACTTTGAAAACCATGGTTGTAGTCAAGTTTTTGATCAGCTCCCCTATCTGTTCCCCTCCCCCAGTCATCCATGTCCTTTCTCCCATCACTGTGTACCTGCCAACATCACCTCCCCACCACCACCGACCAACCTGAACCTTTGTAATTCCAGGACGTGCAGGTGAACATGCACGTTCCCGACCTTCCTGAAAATCCCACTCCCATCCACAGTGATCTCCCTGACCTCCTCCTTCCTACCCCCAGTGTCCGGGTCCCCACCAAACATCTTCGCCCACCCTCACCACCCCTTCGATGCACCCTCACCTTCCCATCCTACTGGCTCCCTCTGCCCCATCACACTCACCATTCCCTCCAACCATGCCCACCCTCAGTTCACACCCCAGGAGGCAGTTCACACCCCAGCAGGCAGTCATGCAGTCATTGATTCCACAGATCCCTCCCCTGCATGTTCAACTGGACATTCCACCTCCCCCCCCCCCCGCTTACTCTCTCCTCCTCCAGGATATCTTACTCTCTCTGAACTCACTCCTCCCCCCCTCCCGGACACCTACCCCCTCCAAAGTCCCTCCTCATCCCAGACACCTTCCCCCTTTGAACTCCCTCCCTTGCACCTTCCTCTCCCCTTACACCCACCTCCCCATTTGCAACATTATCCCCCATTACATCCTCCTCTCCCCATGTTCTCTCTTGTCCCTGACATCTTCAGACTCCTGCCAACTTCACCACCTTCGTCCCCCGGTCCCAACCTAACCCCCCTCAACAACTTTGTCCTCTCATTCCAACAGCATCCCCTCGGGTACACCTTCATCTCCCACTCACACCTAGACCTTCCTCTCCCCCCCACCCACCACTTTGCCGATCATCCGTAGAAGCCTATGGCCAAGACTGTGATGTTCCAAAAGAAGCCTGAAGCATCAATGGAGACCATGGAAGATAGTGTGTACCAATAGCCAAGCCCATAATGTTCCAAAGCCGGCCGGAAGTATCAATGGAGACTTCCTACCTTCCGGGAGTTGCTTTGCGGTGGAGCCATGTGCATGAGGATCCACCCAGCATGTGATGCCTGTCTTCCCCTAGGGTCCAGTAGCTGTACGGCTCCAACATCATCTTCTCCTCTGAGGTCTGCGATCTGAACAAGGCCCAAAAGTTAAATCCTGACTTCTGCACATCACGCTTGTCCAGAACTGTTCTGGGTCAACGTGTTTTCCTGCCAGCATAACTGTAAATTGGGAGTGGGTGACAATTCTGGTCGAGCCTTAGTTTAAATCATGTTCATGCTGGCCTTCAACTGGATTCATGTTCCGCCCTGGCAGACACCATCGGATGATCCCACTGTGATTTTACACCGGTGTGAAACTGATTTCTGCCTCTCACAACAGATTCTCCCTTCCCCACCTGCCATGGCGACAATGGGACCAGACAATTCCGCCCCCTAATTTTAATGGTTTATGTGTTACCCTTTGAACTACTTTGTAACTTTGTATTTATAAAATAGCTTACAATCAAGAACAAACAAGAGCAGGAGTGGTCCATTTTTTTTATTCATTCACAGGATGAGGGCTTCGCTGGTTGGGCCAGCATTTATTGTCCATCCCTAGTTGCCCTTGAGAAAGAGGTGGTGAGCTGCCTTCTTGAACCGCTGCAGTCCATGTGGCGTAGGTACACCCACAGTGCTGTTAGAAAGGGAGTTCCAGGATTTTGACCCAGCGACAGTGAAGGGATGGCAATATATTTCCAAGTCAGGGTGGTGAGTGACTTGGAGGGGAACTTCCAGGTGGTGGTGTTCCCATCTATCTGCTGCCCTTGTCTTTCTAGATGGTAGTGGTCGTGGGTTTGGAAGGTGCTGTCTCAGGAGCCTTGATGAATTCCAGCAGTGCATCTTGTAGATGGGACGCACTGCTGCTACTGTGTGTTGGTGGTGGAGGGAGTGAATGTTTGTGGATGTAGTGCCAATCAAACAGACTGCTTTGTTCTGTTGTGGGAGCTGCACTCATCCAGGCAAGTGGGGAGAATTCCATTACACTCCTGACTTGTGTCTTGCAGATGGTGGACAGGCTTTGAGGAGTCAGGAGTTGAGTTACTCGTCGCATGATTCCTAGCTTCTGACCTGCTCTTGTAGCCACAGTGGCTAGTCCAATTCAGTTTCTGGTCAATGGTAACCCCCCAGGATGTTGATAGTGGGGGATTCAGTGATGATAATGCCATTGAACATCAAGGGGTGATGGTTGGATTCTCTCTTGTTGGAGATGGTTATTGCCTGACACTTATGTGGTGCGAATGTTACTTGCCACTTGTCAGCCCAAGCCTGGATATTGTCCAGATCTTGCTGCATTTGGACATGGGCTGTTTCAGTATCTGAGGAGTCGCGAATGGTGCTAAACGTTGTGCAATCATCAGCAAACATCCCCACTTCTGACCTTATGATGGAAGGAAGGTCATTGATGAAGCAGCTGAAGGTGGTCAGGCCTAGGACACTACCCTAAGGAACTCCTGCAGTGATGTCCTGGAGCTGAGATGACTGACCTCAAGCAACCATAACCATCTTCCTTTGTGCTAGGTATGACCCCAACCTGTGAAGAGTTTTCCCTCTGATTCCCATTGACTCCAGTTTTTCTCAGGCTCCTTGATGCCACACTCGGACAAATGCTGCCTTGATGTCAAGAGCAGTCACTCTCACCTCATCTTGGGAGTTCAGCTCTTTTGTCCATGTTTGAACCAAGGCTGTAATGAGGTCAGGAGCTGAGTGGCCCTGGCAGAACCCAAGCTGGGCATCAGTGAGCAGGTTATTGCTAAACAAGTGCCACTTGATAGCACTGTTGATGACCCCTTCCATTACTTTACTGATTACCAAGAGTAGACTGATGGGGTGGAAATTGGCCGTGTTGGATTTGTCCTGCTTTTTGTGTACAGGACATACCTGGGCAATTTTCCGCATAGCCGGGTAGATGCCAGAGTTGTAGCTGTGCTGGAACAGCTTGGCTAGGGACACGGCAAGTTCTGGAGCACAGGTCTTCAGTACTATTGCCAGAATATTGTCAGGGCCCATAGCTTTTGCCATATCCAGTGCCTTCAACCTTTTCTTGATATCACGTGGAGTGAATCAAATGGGCTAAAGACTGACATGCTGGGGACTTCTGGAGGAGGCTGAGATGGATCTTCCACTCAGCACTTCTGGCTGAAGATTGTTGCAAATGCTTCAGCCTTATCTTTTGCACTGCTGTGCTGGGCTCCTCCGTCATTGAGGATAGGGCTATTTGTGGAAACTCCTCCTCCAGTGAGTTGTTTAATTGTCCACCACCATTCACGCTGGATGTGACGGACTGCAGAGCTTAGATCTGATCCGTTGGTTGTGGGATTGCTTAGCTCTGTCTATCACTTGCTACTTATGCTGTTTGGCATGCAAGTAGCCCAGTGTTATAGCTTCACCAGGTTGACACCTAATTTTTAGGTATGCCTGGTATATGCCCTCCTGGCATGCCCTCCTGCATTGAAACAGGGTTGATCACCTGGCTTGATGGTAATGTTAGGATGGGGGATATGCTGGGCCATGAGGTTACAGATTGTGTTCAAGTACAATTCTGCTGCTGCTGATGGCCCGCACCACCTCATGGATGCCCAAGTCTTGAGTTGCTAGATCTGTTTGAAATCTATCCCATTTAGCATGATGGTAGTGCCACACAACACTATGGAGGGTATCCTCAACGGGAAGGTGGGACTTCATCTCCACACTGACTCTGTGGTGGTCTCTCCTACCAATACTGTCATGGACAGATGCATCTGCGGCAGGCAGTTTGGTGAGGATGAGGTCAAGTATGTTTTTCCCTCTTGTTGGTTCCCTCACCACCTGCCACAGACACAGTCTAGCAACTATGTCATTTAGGACTCAGCCAGCTCGGTCAGCAGTGGTGCTACCAAGCAACTCTTGGTGGTGGACATTGAAGTCCCCCACCCAGAGTACATTCTGCACCCTTGCCACCCTCAGTGTTTCCTCCAAGTGATGTCCAATATGGAGGAGCACTGATTCATCAGCTGAGGGAGGGCAGAACGTAGTAATCAGCAGGAGGTTTCCTTGCCCATGTTTGACCATCTGTTCCATTGAGCCTACACCGCCATCCAGTAAGGTGCTGGATGATCTTCTACTCAACTCAATTTTCTTTGCTCTATTCCCATATCCCTTAATTTCCTTAGCATCCAAAAATCTATCAATCTCAGTCTTGAATATACTCAATGACTGAACATCCACATCCCATATGGTAGAGAATTCACAACCCTCTGGGTGAATACATTTTTGCTCATTTCAGTCCTAAATGGCCGACCCCTTATCCTGAGACAATGCTGCCTGGTTCTAGACAAGTGAGGGGAAACAGCCTCTCACCATCTAACTTTAAGAATCTTATGTGCTTCAATGGGATCACCTCTTATTCTTCTACAGTCTAGAGAATAAAGGTCCAATCTACTCAATCTCTACTTATAGGATAACCCTCTCAACCAGAGATCAATCCAGTGAACCTTTGTTATGCACTCTCCGAAGGAAGTACAACCTATTTTAGGTAGGGAGATCAAAACTGTACAGAGTACCCCAGGTGTGGGGTGTGGTATCACCAAAGCCCTATATAATTCCAGCCAGATTTCCTTATTCTTTCAAAATCTTGAAATAAAGGCTAATGAAAGGTCTGTACCTGAAACATAAAGCAATCATTCATTGCTTTTTAAATGCTGAAAGAACTTTAATATTTTTCCAGCAATTTCTGTTTTCTATTTTCATTTCCAGAAGTGGAGCTTTTACTTTTTATCTCTCTGGGACAATAATATAAGTTACCTAATAATAAATGTTGATGGCCATGTAACCTTTTACTAACAAAATGTTACTGCAAACCTTTTGTTAAAATATCCTATTCACTGATCTCAGATGAACCTTTGCAATCTAAAGATGACACTTTAATAATAATATCTGCTTTGCCTTTCCCAGAGGTTTGCACTGCTCACAGTCAACTGTAAAAAGCTTTTTTTTGTTATGTAAGAAACACAAGCATTAGGCAAGAGTAACTGCCACTTGCTAAGGACTGCCAAAAATATCTATAGTACGTACCTGTTTGTTACACATAAGAGCATTTTTTTCATTCAGTTTTCTCAAGCAGAATGCATTTAAACAAACATTCCTACAGATGTTTGCTGGTGCAATTGCTAAAATGGAATATTTTCAATACATATATTTCAATATATATCTGGTTCATTCAAAGCAAATATAAGACTAAACAATAAGCTTGATGAAGAAAGTGCTATGCTTAGTTAGGCACAATGTAGTGGTGGGGGGGAGCTTGAAGGCTTGAATTTTGATGTGTACGGAAGGTTAAAACAATACAAAAAAATGCCAGCACATTCAGAAGCTGGCAGGAACCTGCCAACTTCCACATTTAACTGGGGCACGGTCATGAACATGAAATGAGCATGCATGAGCAGGAAAATTCTATAGGACAGGAGGGTCTGTCATTAACATATACTAAAAAACTGACTACATCTTTAACCATGGATTCTGCTTTAAACTTCCAGCGTACAGATTTTCAGGGCTGCATAGAACTTATCAGATTGTACAAGGCAGAGAGGCAGTGGGGGTTGATGGGGCTCGGCAATTGACAGGTTGGAAAGCTTTTAAAAACAGAGATATAACAGCTGCTTCTTTGCTTGGACGAAAGGCTTTTGCTCACAGGATTTACTCTGAGAGTGTGTTTTCACTATTTTGGAAGTAATTTCCAAAACTTTGGAAGTCAATTCTGCTTCCCAGGAGTTTCTTGACTTTGATCTTTACATCCCAGCAGCTCTCGGCAGTGCTGCTTGCTCTGCAGCATAGGAGCAGCTCCTCCAATCTTACCTTGGACCTCGAATGAGGAACAAGAGAAGCAGCACCAGCAACACCAACAGCAGCAAAACAGGCACCAGCAGGAACTCAGCGGCCTTCTCCTCAGCTACCTGACACAGGACAGAAGGAATAGACACTGAACGCCAGTTTGCAGGAGGTGAAAACCTTCAGCACAGATCATGCAGGCAAAGATAAGCTATCTGAACATGACTGAGTACCAGTGCCTCACGATGCTCCAATGCTTATGTCAGGTCATTGCTGCCTCCTGGAAGAAGACCTCCTGTCAAGTCGAGTAGGTGGGCATGCATTGTCAGTGATGGTCAAATTCACCGCTGCCCTGAATTTCTTTGCCTCTAGTTCCTTCCTGGGATCCTCTGGTGATCTCTGTAGAATTTCAAAACTTGCTGCACATACGTGCATCTTCCGGGTGACGGCACAAACCTCCATACATCACTACTGATGAGGCCAATCAGAAAGAGAGATCCCTAGGATTTGTTGCTCAGCATTGATTCCTGCAAAAACAAGAAGTCATAGATTGCACTTGTGGTGATCGAGGCACTCTCAGGTCAACCAGAAGTATTCATTAATCAACAGGAATTCCACTCCATTGATGCTCAGCTGATGTGCAGCCACTGAAAGATTAGTATGCATGGCTGTGCAAATTGCCCAGGAAGTTGACATGATACCTTCATTCTGCAACAGTCAAGTCTTCCACGAATATTCACAACTCCAAGCAGAGTCAGGGGCTGGTTCCCGGGAGGTAAGATATTAACCTCTTCTGATAGTGCTAATGACAACTATGAGGAACGGTACCACTGACGCACAGGTACAATAGAAGCCACATGAACACACGCATAGTCAGTGATCAGCCATTGGGATGCTGAAAATTTGATTTAGGTGCTTGGAAAGATCTAGGGATGCCCTTCAGTATACACCAGCAAGGGTGTCCAGAATGATAGTGCTGTCCTGCACCTTGTACAACATAGTGTAGCAGAGGGGACTGGAGCTGCAGGAAGAGGATGATGACTCCTCGGTACCTTTGGAGGAGAAGGAGGAAAAGGAGGATAAATAGGAGGAGCAAGAGGGAGATGGAGATCCTGATGTGACCAGGGTACCTGCAGTTGCTCATTTAATTGCCAAGGGTGCTCAGGACAAGCTTATTCAGGCATGCCTTCGCTATCTGGGGCAATGCAGACATCTGGCACAGTGTTAAAACAATTGTGCTCACTTCCATACCCCAGCATAAAGCATTCCCACAGTCAACAATCCATCCCTCTCAATGACACTCATTGTTAGTCTTCTGCTTTTGTCATACCGTTTCCACAAGGCGGATGACCACTTGGCAGGCATTTGGAAACTAGGGATGACTGGACAATTGAGCTTTGAAATAAGGTCTACAGTGCATAAATATTGAAAATAAAGTGACAATTTAACGAACTATTTAATACCCAAAACAAAAACAGAATTACCTGGAAAAACTCAGCAGGTCTGGCAGCATCGGCAGAGAAGAAAAGAGTTGACGTTTCGAGTCCTCATGACCCTTCGACAGAACAAGGTGAATCCAAGGAAGGGGTGAAATATAAGCTGGTTTAAGGTGTGGGGGGGGTTGGGTGGGTTGGGTGGGGGGGAGAGAAGTGGAGGGGGGTGGTGTGGTTGTAGGGACAAACAAGCAGTGATAGAAGCAGATCATCAAAAGATGTCATAGACAACAGAACAAAAGAACACATAGGTGTTAAGGTTGGTGATATTATCTAAACGAATGTGCTAATTAAGAATGGATGGAAGGGCACTCAAGGTACAGCTCTAGTGGGGTTGGGGGGAGCATAAAAGATTTAAAAATAATGGAAATAGGTGGGAAAAAGAAAAATCTATATAATTTATTGGAAAAAATCAAAAGGAAGTGGGAAGAAACAGGAAGGGAGTGGGGATGGAGGAGGGAGGTCAAGACCTAAAGTTGCTGAATTCAATATTCAGTCCGGAAGGCTGTAAAGTGCCTAGTCGGAAGATGAGGTGTTGTTCCTCCAGTTTGCGTTGGGCTTCACTGGAACAATGCAGCAAGCCAAGGACAGACATGTGGGCAAGAGAGCAGGGTGGGGTGTTGAAATGGCAAGTGACAGGGAGGTTTGGGTCATTCTTGCGGACAGACCACAGGTGTTCTGCAAAGCGGTCGCCCAGTTTACGTTTGGTCTCTCCAATGTAGAGGAGACCGCATTGGGAGAAACGAATGCAGTAGACTAAGTTGGGGGAAATGCAAGTGAAATGTTGCTTCATTTGAAAGGAGTGTTTGGGCCCTTGGATGGTGAGGAGAGAGGAAGTGAAGGGGCAGGTGTTACATCTTTTGCGTGGGCATGGGGTGGTGCCATAGGTGGGGGTTGAGGAGTAGGGGTTGATGGAGGAGTGGGCCAGGGTGTCCCGGAGGGAATGATCCCTACGGAATGCCGACAGTGGGGGTGAAGGGAAGATGTGTTTGGTAGTGGCATCATGCTGGAGTTGGCGGAAATGGCAGAGGATGATCCTTTGAATGCGGAGGCTGGTGGGGTGATAAGTGAGGACAAGGGGGACCCTATCATGTTTCTGGGAGGGAGGAGAAGGCGTGAGGGTAGATGCGCGATAGATGGGTCGGACACGGTTGAGGGCCCTGTCAACGACCATGGGTGGAAAACCTCGGTTAAGGAAGAAGGCGGATATGTCAGAGGAACTGTTTTTGAAGGTAGCATCATCGGAACAGATGCAACGGAGGTGAAGGAACTGAGAGAATGGGATGGAGATTTACAGGAAGTGGGGTGTGAGGAGCTGTAGTCAAGGTAGCTGTGGGAGTCGTTAGGCTTGTAATGGATATTGGTGGACAGTCTATCACCAGAGATTGAGACAGAGAGGTCAAGGAAGGGAAGGGAAATGTCAGAGATGGACCATGTGAAAATGATGGAGGGGTGGAGATTGGAAGCAAAATTAATAAATTCTTCCAAGTCCCGACGAGAGCACGAAGCAGCACCAAAGTAATCATTGTTGTACCAGAGAAAGAGTTGTGGAAGGGGGCCGGAGTAGGACTGGAACAAGGAATGTTCCACATACCCCATAAAGAGACAGGCATAGCTGGGGCCCATGCAGGTACCCATAGCCACACCTTTTATTTGGAGGAAGTGAGAGGAGTTGAAGGAGAAATTGTTCAGTGTGAGAACAAGTTCAGCCAGACGGAGGAGAGTAGTGTGGATGGGGATTGTTCGGGCCTCTGTTTGAGGAAGAAGCTAAGAGCCCTCAGACCATCCTGGTGGGGGATGGAGGTGTAGAGGGATTGGATGTCCATGGTGAAGAGGAAGCGGTTGGGGCCAGGGAACTGGAAATTGTTGATGTGACGTAAGGTGTCAGAGGAATCACAGATGTAGGTGGGAAGGGACTGGACAAGGGGAGAGAGAAGGGAGTCAAGATAACGAGAAATGAGTTCTGTGGGGCAGGAGCAAGCTGACACGATCGGTTTACCGGGACAGTTCTGTTTGTGGATTTTGGGTAGGAGGTAGAAGCGGGCCGTCCGAGGTTGGGTGACTATCAGGTTGGAAGCTGTGGGAGGAAGATCCCCAGAGGAGATGAGGTCAGTGACAGTCCTGGAAACAATGGCTTGATGTTCAGTGGTGGGGTCATGGTCCAGGGAGAGGTAGGAGGAAGTGTCTGCGAGTTGATGCTCAGCCTCTGTGACGTAGAGGTCAGTGCGCCAGACAACAACAGCACCATCCTTGTCAGCAGGTTTGATGATGATGTCAGGGTTGGACCTGAGAGAATGGAGTGCAGTAAATTCAGAGAGAGAGAGATTAGAATGGGTGAGAGGAGCAGAGAAATTGAGATGACTAATGTCGCACCGACAGTTCTCAATGAAAAGATCAAGAGAAGGTAAGAATCCAGAGGGAGGGGTCCAGGTGGAGGGAGAATATTGGAGGTGGGTGAAAGGATCCGTTGAACAGGGAGAGGACTCCTGCCCAAAGAAGTGAGCCTGGAGATGAAGACGGCGGAAGAAGAGTTCAGCATTGTGCCGAGCCCGAAATTCATTAAGGTGAGGGCGTAGGGGTACGAAACTAAGTCCTTTGTTGAGCACTGAATGTTCAGCATCGGAGAGGGGAAGGTCAGGGGGTATAGTGAATACACGGCTGGGGCTGGGATTGGAAGATGGGGTGGGGACGGAGGGACAGGCAGGGGTGGAGGGTCCTAGATGGGTGTTGGTGTCGATGAGTTGTTGGAGTATTTAATACCCAAGTGATTTCCCTTGTGAAATTATAGCCTTTCTCTTCCTTTAGCTGTTACTCTTAAGTAGTGCTATCCCTGTGGTTTTAGCAGATCTGGAGGCAGGCTTTTCATTCCCCTGCTGAGATGCACACGGACATGCTCTCTGGGTTTTGAGGGCACCGGCAAAGTCTGCCTCACCTTCACCAGTGCAGGGGAAAACTCAGCTATCGGGGCAGCTGGCAGCATGTGGGACTCCAAGTGAGGTTATCAAGAAGGCGGAGACATTGGAATAGAGTCTCTACTTCCATGTCCCTTAACACCATCATCCCTCGCATAGCCCATCTGCACATCCCTGCTAGCAAAGAACTGAAGATCACATTGCTGCACTTTAGTCAGGCGCTGAATGGCTAAGGTGATGCTTTCCTCCAGTTTATTTAAGCTGGGAGACTGGGAGCAGAATTTAACACACTGCACCCCTTGGAGGCGAGGGGGCCATGTGATTGGATAGGTAGGTGGCGATCCTACCACCTTTCTGCATCCCTCCAAATAAGTCCCAGGCGGGAAAGCTCAAGGACAGCCTTCCTACCCAAAGGCCAATTGAGATCCTTAAGTGGCCACTTAAGGGCTTCATCCTGCTGCCGCTGGTATTTAACCAGCAATGAATGGAGTCCGCACCGCGTAGGCCTGCCACCAGGAATGCCCTGGCAGGTAGGCCTGGGGCTTAGTAGGGTGTTTCCTCCTTGCCAGGCACTCCATGCCTGACAGAGGCATCCAACAACAGGAATGGAGGGATCTGGAGTAAGACCCTCCTCTGGTTTCAAATTGACACCATCCTCCCCTTGCCGGATTTGCCTGGCCACGAGAAACCTGCACCACTCACCTGTTTGCTGGGGCTACATTGTAAGTCCCTGGTGTAGGCTGCACTGTAGTACTTGCAGTGGCTACTGCTCATGGTGGTGTTGTTGGTACTGGAGAGCTACTGGCCTCCAATTGGCTGGCAGCTCATCAGGCGGGAAGGGGTGGGTGGTGAGGGGGGGGGCGCAGGACAGCTGATCCACACTAGGATTTCTAGGGGGAAGCCCAACAGCAGGCAATTAAGTACCCGATTAGGACTTAATCCTATCGGGCCTCCGAGAAATGGCTGTGGCAAGGTTGCCACCAGTTGCCCAGCTAGTGGACAGGCCTCCCACTGCAGCCATTATATTCCAACAGTGACGTACAGACCATTAGTCAGGGGTAGAATGCATGGTTGCCTGCCACCATGCAGGTGGCCACTCTTTACATGCAAGGAGAGATCAGCAGAAGGCCTGAGACATCATAATACTCATGGTGGAGGCACACTCCTCCAATCTCTCACCAACAGTGTGCAGCACCTCTGGAAATGCTGACAGAAGCACACGCTTATTCTGTTGCTGTTCCAGAATAGTCCTCTTGGTCAATGACACCCAAGGCTCAACATCTGCGTCCAGCTGGTACCAAGTCACCATGAGTGAGAGTTGTATGTTATGTAGCCATGCAATATCTAACTGGGAAATCCTCATCTCTCCAACACTAATGGTCATGCATGCAGAGACTATGTTTATCCATAGTGCATCATCCTCCACATTTATCAGGGAGGCCATGACTAGAAGGCCAGCCTCAGTTTTCTGCTTTTCTCTGGTGTCCTGTGCTCTCTTCTCCTGCAAGGAGAGAAAGTGGAGAGTTATGAGTGTGAGAAATGGAATATATTGAGAAGATGGAATGACAACAGTTGAATAGGATGACAGTGAAAGATGGGTGCGAGAGGGCAATAAGGTCAGTGTCAGTAGTGGCTGGTCAGATGGGGATTGAGGAGGTGCTTTGAAAGAGGCGAATGGGTGGAGTTGCAAGGCGTGCATGTCTGAGGAGCGCCGTGCAGAAAAAGATGGGCGAAGCCAGAGTGAAGGGGATTGCACTTGGATGTGGCATGTCCAGATGATGTTATTGAGCCTTTTGTGGCGCCGTATCCATATCTGAGGTACCATAGTCCTACTGCTGACCTCCTCCGCCATTTTGAGCCACACATGTTTGGTTTCCAAAGCAGGTTTCTTCCTCCTGTTTGGTGGGACAAAATGTCTCTAAAGGCTCTTATAGCCCTCAGCATGATGTCCAGGGATGCCTCAGAGCAGCCTTCCCTGGTGGAGGCTGCATCTCTTAAAATGCTGTATTGCTGTCTCTCACCTGACAGTTATAGAATGGTTGCACCCTGTTGCGCCCTTTAAATACTGAAGCTTCAACAGGTGTAGGTCATGACCAGGCTACAAGCTCTGATTGGTCAGGAAACCTGGAATTGGGATGCTAAAGCCATGGCTTAGTTAAAAAACCACTGAGGAGCCCATTCCATCATCCTGATTCCTGATCCAGTGCCAGCTTCCGATAGAGGATCTGAACAATAAAATTCATGCCAATGTGGTAGAAATTGACAGATTGTGTAAAAGGTGTGTAATAATGTTAAAAAGGCAAGCCTAAAGGGACTATATCTGAATATACAGAGCATTCACAATAAGGTAGATGAATTAACAACGCAAATTGATATAAATGGGCACAATGTGATTGCGCTTATGGTGACATGGCTGCAGGGTGACAAGGCTGAGAACTGAATAGCCAAGGGTATTCAGTTAGGAATAGGACAGAACTTAGGAAGGACAAGCAAAAAGGAAAAGGAGGTGGGTTGGCATTGTTAGTTAAGGATAAAATCAGTGCAAGCATGAGACAGGATATTGGCTTAGAAAATCTAGATGTAGAATGAATCTGGGTGGAGCTAAAAAGCAACAAGGGGCAGAAAAAAATAGTGGGAGTTGTTTATAGGCCTCCAAACAATAGTGGTAAAGTAGGGGCTGGCATTAAACAGGAAATTAGAGATGCATGTAACAAGGTGCTACAGTAATCATGGGTGGCTTTAATATACATATAGATTGGGCAAACAAAATTAGCAATAATTCTGTGGCGAATAAATTCCTGGATTGTGTATGAGTTGGTTTTTTTTAGACCAGTATGTCAAGGAACCGACTAGGGAACAGGCTATCCTAGATTTGGTATTGTGCAATGAGAAGGGGTTAATTAATAATCTTGTTGTGTGGGGTCCTTTAGGGAACAGTGACCATAACATGAGAGAATTCTTCATTAGGGTGGAAAGTGAAGTAGTCCAATCCGAAACTAGGGTCCTAAATCTAAACAAAGGAAACTACAAAGGAATGAGGCATCAGTTACCTAAGACAGATCGGGGAACTTTATTAAAAGGCATGACAGTGGATGGGCAATGGCTAATATTTAAAAGACAATTGTTTGCATTGCAGCAGTTATACATTCCTTTCTGGCGCAAAAACACAATAGGAAAAGCAGCCCAAGCATGGCCAACAAAATATATTAAGGATAGTATTAGATCCAAAGATGAGTCATATAAAGTTACCAGAAAAAGTAGCAAGTCTGAGGATTGGGAACAGTTTAGAATTCAGCAAAGGGGGACCAAGAGATTGACCAAGAAGGGAAAAATAAATTGGGAGTAAACTTGTAAGGAACATAAAAGCAGACTGTAAAAACATCTGTAAGCATGTAAAAAGAAAAAAGATTAGTGAAGACAAATGTAGGTTCCTTACAGTCTGAAATTTGAGAATTTATAATAGAGAACAAGGAAATGGCTGAACAATTAAACACTACTTTAGTTCTCTCTTCATGGAGAAAGACAAATAATTTTCCAGAAATGCTAGGTAACCAAGGGTTTAGTGAGAAGGAGGAATTGAAGGAAATTAGTGTTATTAAAAAAAATAGTGTCAGAGAAATTAACGGGTCTGAAAGCCTATAAATCCCCTGATAATCTACACCTTAGAGTACTAAAGGAGATGGACATGGAAATTGTGGATGCATTGGTTGTCATCTTCCAAAATTCTGTAGATTCTGGAACAGTCCCGGCAGATTGGAGGGTGGCAAATGTAACCCTACTATTTAAAAAAGGAGGGAAGGAGAAAAAAGGGAATTACAGACCGGGTAGCCTAACATCAGTGGTAGGGAAAATGCTCGAGTCCATTATAAAGGATGTGATAACAGGACACTTAGAAAATATCAACAGGATTAGACAAAGTCAACATGGATTTATGAAAGGGGAATCATGTTTGACAAACCTATTGGAGATTTTTGAGGACATAACTAACAGATTAGATAAGGAAGAACCAGTGGATGTGGTGCATTTGGGGTTCAGAAAACTTTTGATAAAGGCCCACATATGAGGTTAGTGTGTAAAATTAAAGCACATAGGATTGGGGGTAACATATTAACATGCATTGAGAATTGGTTAGCAGACAGGTAACAAAGAGTAGGAATAAATGGGTCTTTTTCAGAGTGGCTGGCAGTGACTAATGGGGTATTGCAGGGATCAGTGGGCCCCAGCTATTCACAATATACATCAATGATTTGGATGAGGTAACAAATATAATATTTCCATGTTTGCTGGCGACGCAAAAATCATGGGAGTTTGAGCAGTGAGGAGAGTGTTAAGAGACGTCAAGGCGATTTAGACAGAGTGAGTGGGCAGATACATGGCAGATGCAGTATAACGTGGATAAGTGTGGAGTCATCCACTTTGGTAGGAAAAATAGAATGACAGAGTATTATATAAACGATGATAGATTGGGAAATATTGATGTACAATGGGACCTCGGTGCTCTTGTGCGCTAATCACTTGAAAGCAAGCATGCAGGTGCAGCAAGCAGTTAAGATGGCAAATGGTATGTTGGCCTTCACTGCGAGATGACTTGAGTACAGGATCAAAGATGTCTTACTGCAGCTGTACAGGGCCTCGTTGAGACCACACCTGAAGTATACTGTGCAGTTTTGGCCTCCTTACCTAAGAAAGGATTTACTTGCCACAGAGGGAGTGCAGCGAAGATTCACCAGACTGATTCCTGGGATGGCAGGATTGTCATATGAGGAGAGATTGGGCCAACTAGGCCTGTATTCACTGGAGTTCAGAAGAATGAGAGGGCACCTCATTGAAACTTATAAAATTCTGACAGGGATGGACAGACTGGATGCAGGGATGATGTTTCCTCTGGCTGTGGGGTCTAGGAGAAGGGGTCACAGTCTCAGGATACATTTAGGACTGAGATGAGGAGAAATTACGGTACACTTCGACCAAGGGATTGGGAAGTGTGTTTCTGGCAACCATAACAGCAGGTGGTTTAAAGTAACCAAAACTTACAACTTGTCTTGAGGAGTCACAATGTTACGATCTTTCTAATAAAAAGAGAAAGTCTGGAAATACTCAGCAGGTCTGGCAGCAGCTGTGGAGAGAGAAACAGAGTTAAGTTCCAAGTTGAAAATGACTCTTCTTTGGTACTTCACAAATGCTGCCAGACCTGTTTAGTTTTTCCAGCACTTTCTGTTTTTATTTCAGCTTTCCAGCATCTGTAGTATTTTGCTTTTATTGTCATCTCTGCTGGCCGACTCAAAGAGTTACAGTCCCACTCAAATCACTGAACTAAGACTGGCAAGCTCAGTCTCCCATTGGCTGTCCTAGGAATACAGGGCAAAAGGCAAGCGACAGTCAAAATAAGGGACAATCACTCAAAATATGGGACAGTTGATCATCTTGATCAAGGACCCAGCATTGGGAATTGGGCAGGCTCACTGAGGGCCGCACCCCTGCCATCTTCAAAGATTTGTGCACAAGTGCCCTCATATCTTTCTTTTCTTATGTTCCCTTTAAAATTATACTATGTAGGATGTATTCTCTTCTTTCTACCAAAATGCATCACCCCATACTTTCTGCATTGAATTTCCTCTGCCATGTGACCACTTTCCACCAGCCTATATATTCTCTTGACATCTATTAATTCACTTTCTGTTTACTGTACACGTTACATGTGATGTGAAAATTTTGAAATTTCAAGAAGTCATTAATATATATTAAAAACAATAAGGCTTAGTACTGAACCCAGCTATCTCCGATTTTGTTAACAAGCCTAATATTTGCTGCTTTATTAGACACCTTTAGAAAATCCATATATATTTTAATGGCACTACCCTCATCCACTCTCTGTTATCTCATATATTCTCCTGCCTTCACAGACTGTCCTGCTCTTTATCTCAGTTTCCCCTTTCGCTCACTTTTCCCAGTTTTGATGCAAAATCATCTAACTGAAGCATCCACAGATGCTTCCAGACCAGCTGAGTAATTCCAGAATTTCCTGTTTTCATATCAAAATACACATTTAGCTCAGCCATGCCTTTTACCTCCACCAGCTGATTTCCATTTTGGCCTCTGATTAGCTTTGTCACTCCTCTGACAACCTTTATACTGTTGACATATCCATAGAAGCCCTTCAAATTACCTTTTATGTTCTTCTTCTTCTTAGGCAGATTTTTGGGACTGAAGATGACTTTCTTCCACTCCGGGGTTGTGGGTCCTGAGGTGACTAAAAAGTCCAACGCTGGATCCACACACTGCCACAGGTGGGGCAGATAGTGTTTGATGAGGCAGGTGGGTAGGAAGGATGCTTGTATTTTGGTATGTTCCTTCCACTGTTTGCACTTGGCCTCCACCTGGGCCTGCCGGAGACGTTTGAAATGGTTGGCACCTTCGTGGATGTTTCTTCTCCAGTTTGGGCAGTCTTGAGCAAGAGATTCCCACATATCGGTCCACCAATCTATTCTCATGCCATCTCCTTGTCTCTTTACTTCTTTTCTCACCTCCTCTGTACTTTTTATATTCAGCTTGATTCTGTCTTGTATTATCAAACTGACATTTGTCATATGCTGCCTTCTTCTGATTAATCCTTCTAAATTCTTCATTATCCAGCGAGCGCTAGCTCTGCTTGCTCTTCCTTTCCCCATTGTGGGAATCTACCTAGACTTCCCAAACCATATCCTTCACAAAGGCCAGCCATTGCTGCATTTCATTTCTGTCTGCCAGTCCTTTAAATCTAATTCACCCAGGACAGAGCCCTCCTTCAGTTAAGTATTTTTATTTTAAATTGCTCCTTCTCCTTCTCTATTTTATTTAAAATGTAAGTATTCCTATGTAGCTGAAGGAGCAGGGGTGCTCTGGAACAACAAAGACATTACATTATCCCCCCTTCCTGATTTACCTCCAATAACCCCACCCCAGGACATCTGACGGTTACTGCCTGCAAGGCACGAGGGTCAAAATTGAAGACTTAATTTGGATAAGCTGGGGTAACAAGCACTGATAGCTCATGCCGAGTATGTTGATAAGGTCAGAGAATCAATTTCCATCAATCCTTGGATCTCTTGGGACCTGAGGCCAAAATGTACCCCAATATCTGCTTGTTCCCTTTGGTGAACAGGGTGTACTGTGGACACATTTCCAATGAAAACTATATGAAAAGGTATTAATTGTACCATTTCCTCTGCTAATCTCTTATCTCCAGCAGCACCATGAATCTATTTGTTAAGCAGAGAAAGTCTTTATGTGCCTGTCAGATACAAAGTCTGACATGCAAATGTAATGAGATATGGATCTAGTACAGTACTAGAAATCCCCAACTGAGTCTTTGATAAAAATATACATCCCTTGCTTTTCAAATTAACCTTTTCATCCTAGATGTTCCATTGTTTACTATTTTTTGTTCTCTGCCTTCTGGAGAAGGACACCCCCACATACTGTGGCAGCAGCTGCTACTATTAATTTAAAACCATTATAAAAATTAAAATTAAACTCATTACTTTAGCTGTTTTATGGCAAAGAAGTGTAGCTGACTGTACCTCCTGGTTCTGGACAGAAACAATATTCCCACCTCCAGGCAGTTTGCACTAGAATACTAATGAAGTATGATTGTAAAAAAAAGTCATGCACACAGACCTAATATTTTCCATTAAAAAATGAAGAATCTTAAGTATCTGCAGAGGTGTTTGTGCTCCAGTCCTGACAGTCATCATCAGAAGCCTGAGTAGGGAAATAAGATGCCAGCAGACTAAGTTAAAACTGCATCATTGTATGAAAACAATTATAGCTTGATATAAAATAGGCTATACTTACAACAGAGTACGCAATTACAGACAGAATTCTGGAAACAAAATAAAAGGGTTTTCAGGCAAACAGTCCTGAATTGGCAAATATCAATAACTCACTGGGGATGGTGCGCTGTAATATCAAGTACCTCTGTTCCCCAAGCCACAACAAATGTGAAAAGTTTGACCAGACCAAGAGATTGTCCTAATTCTACCTAACTGTTTAATTTAGGTTAACAGAATACAAGCACCAGATCTGTAAACTTAATAAGTTTACAACTGTTTATTGAACAAACTGTCGTTAACCAGTGGCAAAAAAATATGAACTGCTAATTTCTAACTCAAAAACCTAAACACTACCCCCTCTTAAATCCCTATACACACACATACAAGGCACATAAGACACACAAAGACATGGTCCAAAATTTTTCTCTCGTCGGGCGGGCTCGGCAGGAGGGGTCGGGAAGCCGACCACCACCTGCGATTGGCTCCACACCACGATTTCATGCAGGTGGGCCAATTAAGGCCCGCCCTGCGTGTATCATGAGTGGCAGTGCTGAGCGCTACCTGTGCGGACGGGGGAAGGAGGGAGAGTCGGGCCTCGCACGCAGTTCGCACATGCACGTGCAAGAGAGCTTCAATCACCCTGAGCTGTCTCAGGGAGATTGAAGCGCTTTTTAAAAAAATTAATAAAGACAATAAAAATTTAATTAAACATGTCCCCTCATGTGACTGTGTCACATGAGATGGGACATGTTTTCAATTGCAAAATAAAGTTTTTATTTAATGTGTATTAGCTTTAGGAAACCTCATCCCGCTTGTGAATGAAGGTTCCTAAAAAATGTAAAGGCCGCTTAGCCTTTTCACCTGCCCACCAACTGTTAGGTTGGACGGCCAGTGTAAATTTCAAGTTAATTAGCTAGTTAATGGCCTTAATAGGCCTTTCAATTATCGGCAGGCGTGTGCCAACTCCGGCGCACACCACTGAACAAAACATCGTGCAAGTGCGCTGTGATGTCGGGACACATGCCCGACATTATCGTGCACTATATTATACTCGGGCGTGTCGGGCACATGCCCGCATGCTGAACCTAAAATTCTGGCCATGGATTTTAAGGGCGGGATAAAACTGTTCAATAGCACCAATTCCAAAGTACAGGATTCGATGGGCTGATTTCAATCGATGTCTTCCAAATTCCTTTCAGTTCCTATTAATGACACGAGGTGGTCTTCCAGAAATTTCAGTATTTAGTTCACTGGTTAAGCACTTGCCTTTCAATGTCTCTAACAGGGGTTGCCTCTTGACAGGGGTTTTCAGAGATAGCAAGTTAAAGAGATATGAAGAGAAAAAGCCAGCTAGCTATTATTGTGGAGTTACTGGAATCTTCCACACACGGTGAAAGAGGTTTTAGGTCTTGTTTCTTTCTGGCTAGGAGCTATTCACTGCCCTGCTTTCACATAAAACCTGGTCACCTGGTCAGGAGCCAATTAAAACGTTATTGTCAGGTAGCTCTCTTGGTCCAGGACTCCTTTCCGGCAGCATCCTGTCTTTCATGGCACACTCTATTCCAGGACTGCAACATTGTAAATACCTCTCATCCTGTTCCAGTGGACATATCTTTCAAGCTGCAGCCATTGTAATTTTAATCCACAGTCTAACAGAAAACAAAAAGCTATGTTCTTCACAACAGGCCAACAGAAATAAAAAGATATGTTCCTTAAACAAATGTAAGTTGCATCGTTTTCTAATAATATGGATTCACATAAATATGGGGCTGAATTTTTTGCTAGTCGGTCACACGCAATTGGCGGGCCCAGGAGCAGATGGGAAACAGGCCCCCGACCATGATTTCATACTGGTTGGCCAATTAATGACCCAGCCAGTGTGAAACACGCGCTGAGAAAGACTCAGCACAGCCAGTGGGGGCGGGGAGTAGGCTGGTGCTGACATCACCGTGGGTGATGGTGAGTGCTTCCACTGAGCTCCCTGAAGGCAGACAGCTACCTGAAGGAGCTACAGACCTCCAAAGAATAAACAAAACAAAAACAACGCTGCAAAATATGTCGATGCAGCACAATCAAGCACCTAAAAGCAAACCTCATAAAAAAATAGTCCCCAGATATCTCTTTTTATTTTATTTTATTTCTCCACAGTGATTTCATCCCACCCTGGATCAAGGTTTGAACAAAAATGTAAAGGCCACCTGGCTGATTGGCCCTATTCGCCAACCATAAAAGCGGATGGGCCATGAAAAATCGCTTTCAATTGCCTCCTATGTTATTTCAGCTTGGTCAGTAACGGTGCTACCAAGCCACTCTTGGTGATGGACATTGAAGTCCCCCACCCAGAGTACATTCTGCACCCTTGCCATCTTGTGGTAGCTGGCAGAAATAACCGACCAGTTCTCTAGACATGCGCAGTCTTTGGCGACACTGGTTCTCGATCATCTGAAGGATGAAAGGTGGAGTCTGTAGACCCTGCGTCTAGCTAGATGCTGATCTGCGATGGCTCACTGTAGCTCTTCAGCGGTGTGTGCGGGAGCCCCAGCCACCCCTTCTTCCAGATGGTGCTGCTCCTCCCTCTGCACAGCCAAGCAACTCAGTCGCTCTCTTCTCTGTCATCTTCACTCTCTGTAAGCCACGAGGTGTACAGTGTTCACCAGGCTCCATGATCCTGATGTACTCCTCCTGCAGGATGAAATAGAGAGAAGTGTGGATTAGCATGGGCGTACTAAGAACCTGTCTTGGTTAAGTTTGAAGCCCCTTAACGCTTTCTGGAGAATGCAGGCTACCACTTGGATGGACAGAGATTAATACACTGCATGGCTACCCAAAACATCACCCACTGCCGCCCCACTCCACCTGACCGATTGGCAGCAGCTTTGTCCATTGGACTGCATGCTCTCGGCTCAGGTGCAGGCATTCTCCTAACCTGCACTGCAAGGCTGCAGACCAGCTTGAACCATGGGGGAGACAAGTCCAAACTAGGATGATGACATTGCAAGGGGCTGTGAGTGCCTCCACCAGTGACTGCTCCATGGCCAGCTTTAGCAAGGAGATTGTACAATGTGCTCAGTCGTCCAATTGTTCTGCAGTCCATTAAAATGCTCATTAGTTTGCAGTCTGTACCCGACGGGTGAAAAGCTCTGGAGCTTAACCTTTGCTGACTTTTTAGGTAATTAACTTCTTCAGATACTGTAAGGGATTTGATGAGTTCACTGACTTCTTTTAGCCAGCGAAGCCCACATCCCATGAATGAATAAAAAAGCAAAAATAGGACAGTACTAAGGGAGTTCTGAGCTTTTAGAAGGGCCATCTCACAAATGGCTCGTTAATCCAAGGCTCTATCTGCTTTCTCAGGTGGGCATAAAAGATCCCATGGCGATATATCAAAGAACAGCAGGGAAATTAGCCAAGGTGTCCTAACGAACTTTATCCCTCACTCAACATCAAAAAAATACAGATCATCCGGTTATGATCACATTGCCCTTTGTGGGATCTTGCTGTCAGATTGGTTGTCATATGTTCTACATTACAACAGTGACTACAGTTTAAAAGTACTTTCTTGGCTGTAAAACCCCACTTTGGTATGTCGTGAGTGGCACTCTGTGAATGCAAACTTTTCTTTTTTAACTGCTTTAGGATTAATGCAAGCTCACAGATGGAAATCTCACATCATAAATCCTTACTCTCATCCACTTACAAATATTTCCATCTATACGATGAATCCTAACAGTGTTTGACTACAAGATTAAAGACAACTGCAGTCAATTAAAAGAATGCACTCTTCATTTAGGAGAAAACAGCACAGGGGACGGCAGGCCAATAGGGGAGATGGTGCACATATCAATACATTAAGTCAAAATGACGAGGATATGCTGGCAATTATTGGAATGAACTCTGGCTTGGCAGCTGAGGATGGAGATGTTTAAGTCAGGAAGTCAAGTGTACCTTCACTAGCATTGTGAGCATGAGATAGCATGCTATTTATGCAAATGCAAGCTAACATTACTGTTGTCTTCCCTCTCCAGAAGTTGCAAATCAGGAAATAAAAGAGAAGAATGATGGTGAGGACCATGAGATTTCAGTTCTTCTAGCTCTGGCAAAATTAACATTCATACATGAATGCCCTGTTATTCCCTCCCTCTTTGCCTCCAAGGTAGTATGTTTATACCCTTGAGAAACATGTACTGAAGCAGAAGGAAAGAACTGTCACAGTCAGGGATTGCTAACATTAAGCCAGCCAGTCGGGATGAGGAAGAAATTTTGCAACTCCTCGGCAGACACTTCAGGAAGACTGCAGGAGATAGAAAGGGTTGAGGAGAGCTGTCAGGTCAGACTGGGATGGAGCTCTTACAGTATTATGTTTTTTTAACTGTCTGCAAACATTCTGGCTTCAGTGGCCACTTGCTATTGCTCCATCACATCTTCTTCAAGTCAGACAGCACCCTGTTAAAAACAAATATATTTTGTGGTCCTCACATGTGCTGATTGCTTACAGGAAGAAGAATCTGATGAGCAACCTCCAAAGGAATCTACTTACTTACTCAAGGGTCAGCTCAAATACACCCATCAGGGAACAATGCATCACCGACAGATGAAATATTAATGGCTGAATTACAGAGCATTAGTGAGCGGAAGGTTCAGAAACAGAAATTGTCCACATCTGAGACCCTAGGTTCTCATGTGGTATGTAAAATAAGGCATAGAAAAGTTTACACAGTCATAAGGAAGAAAACATGCTGAAAAAGAATAAGTAAGATTTTTGCAAATAGTTGTAATAAATCACTAGGTTTACTAACACAAGGATGCTTCTTGTTTGATTATGGGCTGCATATTACGGGGTTGGGAGGACGTCTCGCACTCCCCCCACCCCCCACCATCCGGAAGCAAAGTCAGTGGGAAGTGTCCCGCTCTGTGTCAGCCCTCCCTGCAGCAATAGTGTACTGCGGGCAAGCTAAATTACCTGTCATTGAGACTTCTGCACCTCAATGGGGAGGAATTCCCACCCTTGGGAGCTATCAACCAATCCAATTGGCTGGCAGCTCCAGCCATCCCAGCAACGCCAATATCACATTAGTGGGCACTGCCGGGGCTGCTAGCAGGCCCCAACAAGAAGGCACAGTGGATCCCGGAGCAAGGTAAATCCAGGGTATTGGACAAGGAGGGTTCAGCCAGTCTATGGATGGAAGCTGGGTTTGGGAGTTGTAAGTTTTGGCAATCAGGTAGGTAGGAAGAAAGGGAACGGGTGCTATCTTAGGGGGCTGTTCCCCATTGTGCAAACAGCACCCCCAGAAGATGTAAGACCCCCTTACTTCCCATCCTTCTAAAAAAATTTTTAAAACATTCCCGTCCAACTGCCCATACCAACTGTGTTGTGGCATGGGCAGAGTATTATCGGAGTCAATTGGCTTGTTAACAATGCCTTGACATTCACTGGCATTATCATCACTGAATAACCACTATCAACATCCTGGGGGTTATCATTGACCAGAAACTGAACTGGATTAGCCATATAAATACTGCGGCTACAAGAGCAGGTCAGAGGCTCGGAATCCTGTGGTGAGGAACTGACTCCCCAAAGCCTGTCCACCATCTACAAGGCACAAGTCAGAAATGTGATGGAATACTCCCAGCTTGCCTGGATGAGTGAAGCTCCAACAACACTCAAGAAGCTTGACATCATCCAGGACAAAGCAGCCCACTTGATTGGCACCACATCCACAAACATTCACTCCCTCCATCACCAACGCACAGTAGCAGCAGTGTGTGTACCATCTCCAAGATGCACTGCAGGAACTCACCAAGCCTCCTTAGACAGCACTTTCCAAACCCATGACCGCTACCATATAGAAGGACAAGGACAGCAGACTCATGGGAACACCACTACTTGGAAGATCCACTCCAAGCCACTCAACATCCTGATTTGGAAATATTGCGTCGTTCCTTCACTGTCGCTGGCTCAAAATCCTGGAACTCCCTCCCTAACAGCACTGTGTGTGTATCAACACTGCAGGGACTGCAGAAGTTCAAGATGGCAGCTCACCACCACCTTCTCAAGGGCAATTAAGGATATGCAATAAATGCTGGCCCAGGCCCACATCCCATGAATGAATCAAAGAAAATTTAAGTATAGTGGGTGGGCTGCTGATTTCAGCACCCGCCCGCCTAGCTGTTCAGGGGGTGAGCTGAGGGGTGGGCGTGAAAGTGATGGAGTTGGCACCCACCCTATTTTACTGCCCTCCCCAGCTAAACACACCTGGTGGGGCATGTAAAATCCAGCCCTATCTTCTAGGCCAATAAGTAAAAAATTCTGGGCTAATGCTAAAACCCAGGATTATGAAGTAATGACTCACTGTGAGGTGCAAATATTTTATTCAGATCATAGAGAAATTGGCAGAGCAGACAGATCTTTGATGGACTGTGATTTCCAACAAATAATGTTCTATGCAACAGTGAGGGTTTCTTGAATGAGTTTGGTGCTCAGCTTTGTAATAAGACTTAGCACTTTCATGGCACATTTGCTTTTTGTTCTTTATGGGCAAGATCTTCAAAAGCAAGTGTGTTATTTTAAAAATTAAATCATTATCAAAATATAGGTGTCACTGAGATGGCTGGCATTTATTGCACATCCCTAGTTATGCTGAGCAGGTGGTGGAGGATGCCTTCTGTTTGAAGGCATTAAAAGCCTGGAATGAAAAGTCTAACCATGACCATGAAACAATTGCCTATTATCGTAAAAACCCATCTGATTAGGAAAGGAAATCTGCCATCCTTACCTGGTCTGGCCTCCATGTGATTCCATACCCACAGCAATATAGTTGATTCTTAAATGATCTCTGAAAAAGGGCAATTAGGGATGTGCAATAAATGCTGGCCTTACCAGCGACGCCCACATCCCATGAATTAAAAAAAATGACACAACTGAGTGGCTTCCTAGAACAAAAACAAAAATACCTGGAAAAACTCAGCAGGTCTGACAGCATCTCATCTAATTTCTATATTTGTTAGTTCTGATGAAGGGTCATACGGACTTGAAACGTCAACTGTATCCCTCTGCATAGATGCTGTCAGACCTGCTGAGTTTTTCCAGGTATTTTTGTTTTTGTTCTAGATTTCTAGCATCTGCAGTATTTTGCTTTTACCTCAGTGGATTCCTAAACCTTTAGAAGGTTGTCAAGAGTCAACCACGTTGATATGGAACTGAAGTCACATAGAAACTATCCTGGGTAAGGATGGCTGTTTTTTTTCCATAAAGGACATGAGTTAACTAGTTAGGATTTTATGGATAGCAACTTTTTATTTCCAGATATTTTAAACTGAATTCAATTCTCAACTGCCGTAATAAAATGTGAACTCATGTTCTAACAATTATTAGTCTAGTCTTCTGTATTATTAGTCCAGTAAAATAAACACCACCAGTAATCATCAGTCTTTCTGGCATCATCTGGGCCATTTGCCACAGTCCTTTCTTGATATCAAAGTTAACAATATAATATTTTGGCCCAATTCAAGCAATTGTGGCACATACTGCAGCGCACCCCTAAAACTATCCAGATTCTCAAATCTTCCTTTAAGCACTCCAATGGCTTGTTTAATTCTCATTCTTGTCTTACTATGTGCTCCATTATAGTGCTTCACAGCACTGATGGTGCTATAAAATGGTGTGATGGGTCATGGGAGCAGTGACTAACCCCATCATCCTGCAGCCATGCTGTTCCTTGTGCCTGCTATTGAAATAGAGCTGGGATACTGAACTGGCAAAGTATAAAAGAATCATGGCATAACTTAGTATATTGGTAATCGACATGCGGGAACATATTGTTCCCATCTGTAAATATGGGAATTAACATTAGGGACCTGTTAAGATGTATGAGTGTAATCAAAAGCCTCCACAAGCCTGGGAAAACTGGGGATTTTGTAAAATACATTGCCCTTTCAAATATTTGACTGGGGCCACTGAGTGCAGATGCATAAACTGGTATTTCTTGACAAAGTGGGCATGGTGACTTATCTGATACAGGAATATACAATGAATTGGTTGATCTGACAAAAGTTCTCTGTGACTCCCTGAAATTGCATTGATGATTAAAAGTTGAGAGCTCTGATCACTTTTTCTGCCAGGGTCAGACCTGTCCATGCTGCGGACCTTGGTCACAAATCTGGTTGCAGTAACAGCGTATTTCCAAAGCTTCATGATTGAAGCGCAGTCTTCTAAGGCACTGCTCATGCAAGAAAATTTGGAAAAAGTTGCAGGATGGATAAATGCTTCTGCATGTGTACCGCTGGAATGAATTGACTTTCCTTTGGTGCTGCCTGATTAATCTGACTTCACTTGTAGCCTCTAGCTGCTCCTCTTCCTCTTCTTCCTGCATCTTATATATCAAGTAAAGTGGGATTCCCAGTGGGAAGCCAATATTTCAGACTTCAGAATGCTGCCTTCTTATTACCTTTAACTGTAAGGCTCTTCATGAGTGTTAGAAATAAAGTTGAAGCCTCCCTGAGTATGATGGAGAAAGAAGTTTTTAAAAAGCTCCAGTTTAATCCCAAGAAATGGCCAAAAACAATCACACCATCAGCAGGTTCCCTTTAAATATGTAATCTGCCTTGACAAGCAGGTCCTTGAAACTGTGATTTCTTATATGGTGGTCCACAATTCAGGGCTGATCAAGGGTTCACCCCAAAATCCTAACCACAGCTTATGTTTGGAAATATGGATCTTTAAAAAGAAGGCAAAATCTAGGAAGGATACCGCTTGTTCAAAATATTCCTTTTTAAAGTTGAAAAACATACTGCATTGAAGATTTTTGAGCTTATTTTAAGATAATGGTCCAAACTAAATAATTGACCAGCTACAGTGCATGATTATGACAACAATGTTTTAGCCACATGCACTAATTTTAGTAGAAACCACTTAAGATGCAATATAGCTACCATATTTAATGCAAAACTTCACAATCTTTATCATCAAAGTTCTGGCATGAGTTTCAGACACAATGGACAGGATTTTCCCTTTGTTGGGTGGGCGTGGCATGCAGGCTCAGGAGCGGCTGCAAAATGAACTGCCACCTCGATCAGGCTCCGATTGCGATTTCACGCTGGCTGACCACTTAACGGCTCAACGCTGCCTGGGTGAGGTCAGGAGGAGGGCGAGCATGGAAGTCTGCACAGGCACGGGGGAGAAAAGAAAGTAAAGATTTAATAAACGATATAAACATATCCCCACATGTGACTCAGTCACATGAAGAAAGGCATGTTTAAAATGAAATGGAAACATTTTATCACATTTTTTACTTACCGCTAGAAACTCAACCTGCCCGTGATGAGGTTTCGTAAAAAATACAAAGAACGTATGGCCTATTCATCCGCCCGCCAACCGAACGAATGGACAGTGAAAAATACAACTTAATTAATTGCTTAAGGGCTTTAATAGGTCTCTTAATTGTCAGCAGGAGCGCTGCCAGCTCTCATGCACACCCGCCGACCGAAAGATCACAAGAATGTGCGCTGATGTCGGGGTACTCACCTGACGTCATCGCGCATGATTTTATGCCTGATTAGGTCGGGCATGCGCCTGCCCGACAAATGCAAAATCTTGCCCAACATATCCTTCAGCAATTTTTTCAATTAGTTGCGAGCAGTACTTTGACTTCATCATAGGGAGTGCTGAAACTACTGACTCCCACAACAAGTGATGCCAGGCCTGTCCCTTAACTCCATCCAATTTGATGCTCTTGGCCTTTGCCATGATGTGCACTAGTGGAACAGCTCATTATTTTTCTGATTGAATACGTCAGCACAAAATAAATACACCTTTTCCTAAATGACTATAATCTTCATAAATAATAGAAGTCAACATTGCATAAGTGCCTTTTAATACAATAAAGTCCAAAGTAAATACGAAACAATCTAGTAGGGAGAATTTTATGCCTCGCGGGTGGGTGTGCACCCAACCTGAACAGACATGAAATAGCACGAGACAATGTCAGATGAGTGCCCCGACGTCACCTTGCACGCGAGCAATCTTCAGGTCGGCAGGCAATTGTATGGCAGTCGGAAGTGTGCCCACCAAAAATTAAGCGGGCAGTTAAGCCCATTAAGGAGGCAATTGAAAGCCATTTTTCGTGACCCATCAACTCTTACGGTTGGAGGACGGGCCATTGGCCTTTATGTTTTTGCTCAAACCTTGGTCCAGGGCGGGATGAAACCTCTGTGGGGAAATAAAATTAAAAGAGATATCTGGGGACTGGATTTTTATGAGGTATGCTTTCAAGTGCTTAATAGTGCTGCATGGACATATTTTGCAGCATTTTTGTTGTTTCATTTATTCTATGGAGGTCTACAGTTTCCTGAGGCTGCTGTCTGCCTTCAGGAAACTCAGCGGAAGCGCTCACCAGCACCCACGGTGAGGTCGGTGCCCGCCCTCTTCCCGCCCCCACCTGCAGTGCTGAACCTTTCTCAGTGCACGTTTCATGCTGGCTGGCTGTTAATTGGCTAGTTAATGTGAAATTGCAGTTGGGGGCTGATCGCGGTGAGAGCCTGTTTCCCGTCCGCTCCCAGGCCCACCGATCGCATGCGCCTGATGAGTGAATAATTCAGGCCACCATTTCCTCACATCATTTCCCCGGATGGCAAACTGTGCCTTTCTTTCTGCTTTTCTAGCGCTTCGTCCAAGGGCTAGTATATTGAGAGATGGTTGGCTCCTCCTGTGCTGTAAAAGGATCATGGGACTTGGGATGGTCCTCCTTTCAGGCACCTTGCTTTTGGAAGAAGCCATTTCTGCCTACATCGCTGTAACATCTGCTTGGGCAGCCTGGTGTCATCTCGCAGCAACCACTGGAACAGTGCTCTGATGGTGAAAGCTGCAAGCCCCTCGTACTACTACCCTAAGAAATGGCAACCTCAGACAGGGCTGTTTCAGTTACCAGACTTTGTAAGCCCTGAGAGGAAGCATGCAACAGGCATCCTATAAATACACATTATACACAACTGAACATCAAATAAATTATTCCATTTCTACCTTTGCAAATACTAATCTGCTAATTTTTTACTTAAATGGCTAAGTTTAACATAATATTATTCATTAACTACTAAGGTCCAGTCAGCCATTCAAAATTCCATACTTCAAAGTTTTTATAGTTGTCCTATGCTTATCCTGTTATTACTATTAATATACAATATTATTTCCTTTAATATCAGGTTCAGCTAATTCCAAAAAAGCAAATTTTATGTGCCCCATTTTAAATATAAGCAAAATGGAAAATTATCGGGCCACTTTACCAGCAGTGGAAAAGGCAGCTGCTTGACCAGGCGCAAGCGGCCAATTTGAATAATTAAAGTTGAGGGCCATCTTTTCAGGCCAACGACATTTTGCTGGTAGCAGAGTGGCCACCCCCATCATGTGGGAATGCTGCCACTGCATGGAGGTGGCGGGGGGCATTATGGCAAGAAAGCCAAAAATCAGATTCACGCCATCATGAAACCAGCTTGCGATCATCCACTCCACCTGTTAATGGCGGGCAGTGTTTCCCACTGTGCAAGCCGGGAACCTAATTTCAATATTTTAGCATCTCATTATAAGCCCTGCTCACTGGAATCATCCCTCCACGCTGGATCATCTGGGCACTTCGGCGTGATTGCACTCCAACATGTTTCACAACTATACATAAGCGATGTGCACTTGGCGAGCCGCACTTGGGACTGCGAGGTTTGTTTGCCTACCTTGCTTCGGACAGCAATTGTGTCATCAGCACCACATCACTTTTAGAATGGCTCACTGGCAGGTGCCTACCTACCAGACCACCCATAAAGCAGCAGTGGCTTTTCAACAGCTGCCAGAGTAGGGCTTGCTTGGAAAAGGGGAGAAATGGCCTCAGCCAAGGGAAGAGGCTGCAGGGCGAGGGATGTACTGGAGAAGGCGGGTATCCCAGGGTGTGTGCAAGGGCACATGTTGATCTGTGCAAGTGGCCTCAAGATGGTGAGAGCTGAGGGGGCAGTCTCCAGAGGAGATAAGGCCAGATGGAGATGTGAGGGTGTATGTGAGAGATTGAGTGGTGTTGTGCCTTGAGCTGGTATTCAGTGAGGTGCCAAGGAGGTGAGAGTGACTGCCCTTGACATCAAATCAGCATTTGACCGAGTCTGGCATCAAGGAGCACTAGAAAAACTGGAGCCAATGGGAATTAGGGGGAAAACTCTCTGCTGGTTGGAGCCATACCTAGTACAAAGGAAGATTGTGGTTGTTGGAGGTCAGTCATCTCAGCTCCAGGACATCACTTCAGGAGTTCTTCAGGGAGGTGTCCTGGCCCAACCATCTTCAGCTGCTTCATCAATGATCTTCCTTCTATTATAAGGTCAGAAGTGGGGATGTTCACTGATGATTGCACAATGTTCAGCACCATTCGCAACTCCTCAGATATTGAAAAAGTCCATGTCCAAACGCAGCAAGACTGGACAATATCCAGGCTTGGGCAAACAAGTGGCAAGTATAATTTGCGCCACATAATTATCAGGCAATGACCATCTCCAACAAGAGGGAATCCAACCCTCACCCCTTGATGATCAATGGCATTACCATCACTGAATCCACCACTATCAACATCCTGCGGGTTACCATTGACCTGAAACTGAACTGGACTAGCCATATAGATACTGTGACTACCAGAGCAGGTTCAGAGGCTAGGAATCGTGTGATGAGTGACTTACCTCCTGACTCCCCAAAGCCTGTCCACCATTTATAAAGCATTAGTCAGGAGTGTGATGGAATACTCCCCACTTGCCTAGATGAATGCAGCTCCCACAACACTGAAGAAGCTGGTACCGTCCAGAACAAAGCAGTCCGCTTAATTGTCACCACATCCACAAACATTCACTCCCTCCACCACCGACACACAGTAGCAGCAGTGTGTACCATCTACAAGATGCACTGCAGGAATTCATTGAGGCTCCTTAGACAGCACCTTCCAAACCCACGACCACTACCATCTAGGAGGACAAGGGCAGCAGACAGATGGGGACACTACCATCTGGAAGTCCCCCTCCAAGTCACTCACCATCCTAACTTGGAAATATATCGCCATTCCTTCACTGTCGCTGGGTCAAAATCGTGGAACTCCCTTCCTAACAGCACTGTGCGTGTACCTGCAGCAGTTTAAGAAGGCAGCTCACCAATATCTTCTCAAGGGCAACTAGGGATGGGCAATAAATGCTGGCCTAGCCAGCGAAGCCTAGAATGAATAAAAGGAAAAGGAATGTGTGATGGCCTTGTGAGCGTGTGAGTTTACAGTGATAAGGTGGTGGCCTTACTCTAGTGGCACAGATGAGATCATTCATCTGTTTTCTGCACTGAATTGCCGACCTCTTGTGTGCAGCATTGGCACTGACCTTTGCCACTGCCTCCCAAGCCAGAGGGGTGAGACTGACCAGCCTCCTGTGGCCAGACTGCAGGTAGAGGACATCACAGCGGGCCTCCACGGCATCCAGAAGGCATCCCAGGGATGCGTCACTGAATTGGGAGGCTGCACTCTTCTTGGCTTTTGGGGCCATGTCTTCACTGGAGCAGTCCTGGGCTCCTAGCATTGAGAGGTGTGCGCGCCGCTGTAGTTTACATATGGCGCGTTGTGTGATGAAACAGTGAGGTAACGGCATGGCAGGCAAATCAGAGGTCACCCGCCAGGGATACGGCATATTTCCTGTAGCTGCATAATTAATGAGGCAGGAATGGGATGATATGGCACAAAAACACATTGCGACCGACTTTGTGCTAACCTGGGATGATTCCACCCACCATCTTGTTTTCCAACTGAAGCCTCATTAGCATCCATCTTGCTCAGTGGTGTTGCTGAGGCTGCTGGCTAACTTGTTTGGCAGCATGGAGATACTGCCCACCATCCTTAATTGGACTATGAGCCCAGCAGCAGCCAACTGTGAAGTCACTGTTGGGAACACTGTTTCCATGGTCCTGCTGCCTGTCCGCACAGGCTCAGGGGCCGCATTTGGTCCTGACATCAGGATTTACCCCCTGCTGATAAAATCCCTGCCACTAACTTCCTGACATAATTCCAGCAGAATATCTAGGTTTTTATCAGAGGTTCTTGTTCATACTTGCATTATTTATTTTGGAAGCACACGTTCGACAATAATTATTAATCATGTATATTTAGCTGCCTGAATGGTCAGAATTTTTATTAATTTAATTTATGACTAATTGGTCATATAATTACTAGATTAGTTCTCAACAAAGTTTCAGTTCAAGCTGACCAATAAAAAAAAGGCATTTGAAGTGAACATGCTCTTTCGTATGTGGTGCAATGACATAGGGCGGGGAGGTCCTGTGACCCTACCTCTAAGCTAGAGGTTCTGAGTTTGAGTCCCATCCCAGAATTTGTCGACCAAGGAAGGTATGCTCCTAATACAGCTTAAAAGGTTGATTATCAACTTGCAAATCCTTTCAACGCACAATAATGGCAGATGGCAAGAGTGGGAGAGATTCCTGGTCAGCCATGTGATGGAAATGAAGTTACAGCCACTACCATTGCTATCCAAAAGCTTCAGACTACAACATGCATGTGAAAGTGCGTGTTGCCGCAGCAACTCAAACTCCATAATGATATGGAACACACCACCATCACAATGATGTAGATATTTCTTAAATGTTTAGGCTAAAACTCAATTTTTTATTAAAGGCTGATTTTGTAGTTTATGGGTTTATATCTGTTTGATCATTTTTAAAATCATACTGAAATGTCAGTCTACCATTATTTTTAAGTGACATAATTGACATCATCCAACAGTAGCTTGACTGAATAGGGCACCAAAACGCTTTGCACAATGTCCTCACATTTTGTCCTCTCACAAGGGGTGCTTTGACAAAATTTTGAATCTCAAAGTATTTCAGCAGAAAGCGTCATCCCATAATCGCAGCAACAAGTAGCTGCGATAACGCACAGCTGTGTGGTACAGATAAGCTGGTTCAGCTGCAATGACAGTCTTCTAGGGAAATGTCTTTAGTTGTGAAATATTTAGCTAAATAGCTATTAGGAATTTTTGCTCTCACTGACACAATGGCTGGGATTTAGCGGGTAGACCTGAGGTACAACCTGGCAAGGTGGGAAGCAGGTACCATGCTGCTTACAAGGTCAATGACCAAGAAGAAGTAATATTAAACCAGCCAGCCAATTAACTGCCAGCTGGTGGAGGGGTCTGACCAGTCAATGAACGGAAGCAGGCATTGAAGTGGCGGAAATGGCTTAAGGTGATACTGCGAGAGGTGCTGGTGCCATATGTAAAGGGCTACAAGCACTCTTTCAATACTGCTGCAGTCCTCCTAGTCACTGATGCCTGCAAAGATCCTTCAGCTCTCCTGGTTGCTGGTACATGTGAAGACCCTGCAGCCCCTGCCCAGTTCCTGGTATCTGTGCAGATCCTGCAAGCTCCTAATTGCTGGTACAGGTGAAGACCCTTCAGCCCTCCTAGCTATAGAATAAAATTGTTACAGCACAGGAGGAGGCCATTTTGGCCCATCATGTCTGTGCTGGCCCTCTGAACGAGCAATTCACCTTGTGCCACTCCAATGCCTTTTCCCTGTAGCCCTGAATTTTTTTTTCCTTTTAAGAAAAGATCCAACCCTGCCTCACCACATTCTGAGGCAGTGCATCCCGGATCCTAACCACCCACTGCGTGAAAAAACTTTTCCTCAGATTGTCATTGCTTCTTTTGCCAGTTACCTTAAATCTGTGTCCTCTGGTTTTTGATCCTTCCATCAATGTCTGTCCAGGCAATTCATGATTTTGAATATCTCTGTCAAATCTCTTCTCAACCTTCTCTTCTCCAAGAAGAGCAGTCCCAACTTCTCCAATCTAGCTATGTAACTGAAGATTCTCATCCCTGGAATCATTCTTCTGAATCTTTTCTGCACCTTCTCTAATGTCTTCACATCCTTCATAAAGTGTGGTGCTCCAGGTGAGACCGAAGTAGTGTTTTATACAGGTTTAACATAATTTACGAACATGCAAACATACGAAGTAGGAGCAGGAGTAGGCCTTTTGGCCCCTTGAGCCTACTCCGACATTCAATAAGAACTTGGCTGATCTGTTTGTGTTTTGAATTCCTTATTTCCATCTAGCCCCAACAGCTTTTGATTTCCTTGCCTAACAAGAAGCTATCCACCTCTGCCTTAAAAATATTCAATGACCCTGTCTCCACTGCCTTTAGAGGTAGAGTTGCAAAGTTGCACAACCCCCTGAGAGAAAAAAATTCTTCTCATCTCTGCCCTAAAAAGGCAACATCTAATTTTAAAGCAGTGTCCTCTAGTTCTGGACTCACCAACCAGAGGAAACATTTCCAAAAGCCACTCGATAAGGTACTGCACGTAAAGCTGCTTAAAATGATAAGAGCCCATGGTGTTGGGGGTAGTATATTAGCATGGATAGAGGATTGGCTAACTAAAAGAAGACAGAGAGTTGGGATAAGGGGGGCATTTTCAGGATGGCAACCTGTAACAAGCGGAGTGCCACAGGTATCAGTGCTGGTGCCACAATTATTTACAATATACATTAATGACTTGGAGAAGAGAAGTGAATGTACTATCGCGAAGTTTGCGGATGACACAAAAATAGGTGGGAGGGCAAGGGGTGAGGATGACACAAAGAATCTACAGAGGGATATGGACAGGTTAAGTAACTGGGCAAAAATTTGGCAAATGGAACATAATGTGGGAAAATTTAAGGTTATGCACTTTGACAGGAAGAATAGAGGAGCAGAATATTTTTTAAATGGAGAAAGACAGCAGAAAGCTACAGCTTAGAGGAATTTGGGGGTCCTCGTGCATGAATCACAAAAAGCTAGCATACAAGTTCAGCAGGTAATAGGGAAGACAGATGGAATGTTGACCTTTATTTCAAAGAGAATGGAGTATAACAATGGGGAAGTCTTGCTAAAACTATACATGGCACAAGAATACTGTGAACAACTTTGGTACCCTTATCTAAGGAAAGATATACTGGCATTGGAGGCAGTCCAGAGAAGGTTCACTAGGTTAAACCTGGGTATGGAAGGATCTACTTATGAAGAGGGTTTGAGTAGGTTGGGCCTGTACTCATTGGAGTTTAGAGGAATAAGAGATGACCTGATTGAAACTTATAAGATTTTTAGGGGGCTTGACAGGGCGGATACTGAGAGGCTGTTTCCCCTTGTGGGACAGTCTAGGACCAGAGGGCATAATCTCAAAATAAGGGGTTGCCCATTTAAGACAGAGATGAGGAGGAATTTCTTCACTCAGAGGGTAGTGAATCTGTTCTTATCTATCCTGTAACATCTTCCAAAAACTCCAACAGGTTTGTCAAACATTATTTCCCTTTTGTAAATCCATGTTTGCTTGCCAATTCCTATCATTATTTTCTAAGCGCCCAGTTATCACATCCTTTATAATTGATTCTAGCATTTTCCCTACTACTGATGTCAGGCTAACAGGTCTGTAGTTCCCTGTTTTCTTCCTTCCTTCTTTCTTAAATAGTGGGGATACAAAGTATTTGTTTAGTTTCTTTGCCATTTCATTATTAACCATTATAAATTCTTCATTCTCTGCCTGTAATGGGCCCACATTTGTCTTTACTAACCTTTTCCTCTTTACATACCTATAGGAACTTTTACAGTCCATTTTTATGTTCCTCGTTGGTTTACTTTCATATTCTATTTCCTCTTTCTTTATCAATTTCTTGCTTCTCCTTTGCTGCATTTTAAAATGCTCCCAATCCTCAGGCTTATCATTTTTTTGGGCAACCTTATATGCCTCTTCCTTTGATCTAATAGAACCTTTAACTTCTTTTGTTAGCCATGGTTGGATCACTTTTCTTGCTGGCTTTTTGTGCCTTAAGGGAATGTAAACTTGTTGCAAACCATATGTTAATTCTTTATATGCTAGCCATTGCCTGTCTCATACTTTTTAATGCAGTTCCCCAATCTACCTCAACCAACCTGCCCCTTATACCTTTGTAGTTTCCTTTGTTTAGATTAAAGACCCTAGATTTGGACTGAATTACATCACTTTCAAAGACCCTGAAGCCCGCCTAGTCATTAGTACCTGTGAAGACTCTGCAGCCCTCCCAGTTTCTGGTACCTCTAAAGATCCTGCAGCCCTTCCAGTTAATGGTATCTGTGAAGACCCTGCAGTTCTCCTAGCCATTGACACCTATGAAGGCTCTGCAGCTCTTTCAGTTGCTGGTACCTGTGAAGACCCTATTGACCTCCTAGTTGCTGGTACCTGGAGTGAGCTTGCTGCCTTCAAACAAGCCTGCTTCCTTGGAGCGTCTTGCTCCCATCAATAGCAATCTCACTGAAGGCCTAAGGAAGGTGTCTGACAGCACATTGGAAAGAAGATCCTGTGTAGTCTCGGGATCCCATGGTACAATGATGCTTCCCTGCAGACTCTCATCCAGACTGCTCAGTCAAGGAGGGAGGTCCTCTTCCCCAGGGAAGGGAGGAGGAGAATTGGCTGCCTGACGAAGCATGCCTGTAGGGAGATTGCAGAGGAGGTCAGCCATAGAATCTGGCTGCTGTGCCACAGGCGGGTGAATGACCTTGTTTGTTCAACCAAGGTGAGTACTCCATACCTTGCTTCCCTTACAAGTGGAAACAGCTGAGGGTGAATTTGGTGGAAAGGCAACACCCACTGATTTAGTGGCAATGGGGTTAGGCAGCAGCACAGCCTGCCAGAGGCATGGCTGCACTCCAGCAAGGGATGATTGTCTCTCAATGGTGACTGTGTCAAGGTTGCTCCAGAGTGGCTACATACAAGATGCGTTGGTGTGACCCCATCATGAACAGCTTAGGCGTTGTTCTAGTCCTTGCTGGGTGCCTAACACTGTTCGTCTTTGTGTCTACAGGAAAAAATAGCTCTGAATGTTAAGGATAGAGCCCAGACTGGCAGCTATGTTCCCTTCCTGGCATCCTAACACCAGTGGAGGAAGAGACATGAGAATTGGCAGGCCAGCAGGCTAACTACTACAATGCAGATGGTGAGACCAGAGTGCATTCACTAGAGTGAGTAGCCTCATGGATGGGCACATGGCACTCCAATGTCTTCCAATGGGCACATTGACCTAATTAGTATCTCGAATAAAGTGCAGAACCCTTTAATCCATCTTCTCTCATATGCAGGTCATCAATAACAGCTGTTTTATGAATGCTACCATGATCAGGTGACTGCTAACCACCTCTGATGAGTAGAATGGATCCTCAAAGGATGCACAGTCATATCATTCTCCTGCACCCTTCACCAGTGCAGGTACTCTCACGTCAGCGGGTATCTGTTCACATTTAGATTTGGTGTCACAACCTGGTTTGAACACCACAGATGCACCTGAGCAACTGACAGAGGCTGTGATAGCCAAGGCCATTGACACTCAGAGGAGTGTGGGACTCTTGCTGAGCCTAGACTGATGACGTGTCCCTACAGATGAGGTGTTTCAGATAGAGATTTCAGAGGATACCCTGGCTAAAGCAGTGGAGGAATCCATCCAGGACATGAGTGCTGCCAAGTCCCTCTCATCTGTGTGTGCATGGCTTCCTTCCTCAAGATATTGACGAATCTCATGGAGGGGAAGATTGCTGACTGAATTGCAGAGATATGCACAGACCTGTGTGCCATTGCTGAGTCCATTAGTCTTATGTATCACTGGCTGGCTGAATTGGAGCCAAGGTGCTTGGGTTCACCGCCAGGTCCTCGAATTACTCAGGTCATCTGGGAGGCACAAGTGTGCCTTGTAAGGGAGGAGGAGCGGCTGCTTTCCATATCTGGGTGCTCCTCTAAGGGCGCTCTTGCTGTGGACTGCAGATCTTCAATCCCTCTGCCAGGAACATCGACGCCCCAAGTAGCCACAACAACCAAGGAAGCTCCTGCACCTGTGCAGGACTCCCTCAGTATGCCCTGGCCTCAGGTAGCCAGACGATGACTGTCAAGGTCATCCCAAGTCATGGGGCAGCAAGATGAGCTGCCTGCCTCCATCTCAGCTGCTAAGACAGGGGGGCACCTCATAGAACATGCATAAGAGAATTAAGAAAAGCCAGTAGCTACACTTGGGGTTCATGGGTCTGAGTAAATCCTTGTTAAGGATTTACTGTTTCAGTCTGTTTTTATGTCCAATAAAAGTGTACTGCATTAAGCTGATATCCATTACTTCTGGCCTTCTGGGACTTCAGCAGTATCTTGGCTTGGCCCAAGGGCAGGTTGGGAGTGGCTATACTGCATCTAGTCTTCAATTTCTTTGGAGATTGAGGTATCAGTGGGCACAGGGCAATGGGATGCCAAATGAAGGAGGTGACAACAGTGAAGCAAATGTAATGCTTTATTTGATTGGAAGGGTCAGGTAGCAGGACTCATCTGAAATATTCTTGCATTAGTACCTCCCAAGCCTCCCTTGTGCCTATCTCATGGCACCCTTCCCATGGTCCCTTGGGTACTTCATGATGCATTACCTGGTCAGTAACTTCCTCCAAATCCTCATCATCTCAGGAGGCATTGCGCTCCACTTTATCCTCATTGTTCAATTCCTCTATAGTGGAAGAATGTAGTGCACAGAAGACCACCATGGCACATGAGACCCTTGCAGGGTCTCATATTGGTGGGTGCCACTGGATCCATCCAGCCACCTGAATTGCATCTTCTGAAGACCAATGACCTACTCAACAGTCACTGGGATTGCCCTGTGGCTTATGTTGTACCAATCCTCTGCATCCTTGGTTGCTTTCCTCACAGGAGTAAGTAGTCATCTCTTTGGGTCAGTCCATGGGCATTCTGAGCCCCAGCAGGCATAAGAAGGCAGCAAGCAAGCAGGAGGTGATCATCAAGTGAGCCAGTGTGCCTTGGAAGGAAGGGTAGGGCATGTGGCCATTGCATATCACTGCCAGGAATGGAACTTAAGTGCCAGCACAAGGGATGGGGAGCTGCCAGAATGCCACATGGGGAATGAAACTTGTGTTTGAAACGGGGAGGAAAATGGGGTGGTTTGGGGTGCTTACAGAAAGCACGCGGGGAATCGGCCCTGTCAGCTGGGATAGCTCTTGTCTCCCAGAATCCATCCCTGAAGGCGCATGGAGGTATGAAAAGGAGTGGCACCTGGGACTACTTAATTATGAAGGCATCTTGGCTGCTTCCCTGGAACTATGTACACACCTGCAGGATCTTTTTGCGGTGGTCGCAGAGCAGTTATACATTTAGAGTGGAATCCGTTCCTGTTGATGAAGTCTGCTGCCTGGTCTGTGGGAGCCTTGATGGCCACATATGTACAGTCAATAAAGTCCTGTATCAAGGGGAATCCAGCGATGATGTTGAACTGAATGGCTCTCTCTGACTGGCTGTCAAGATCAGTGAACATGGATTTATTGATCTTCTAAAAGGTCATCACCTTGATGTACTGATGTATCGCAGACTGGGAGATCCCAAAGGTGTCGCCAATAGGTCCTTGAAATGAACCGTAGGTGTAGTAGCATTTCAGTGCCAATGGCATTGGATAACAAACCACCATCATTGGGACTGAGCTCATCCTCCATCATGGCACACAGGTCTGTGATGGCCTCCCTGGAGGGGCACAATCTTCAGTGACATTTCCGCTTGGGCATCTGAAGGTAGCACATCCTCTGACAGTAGACCCTTCCTGCAGGATATCCTTTTCTGTAAGTGGGAGTCTGCTTGTGGCCCCCTGTATGCCCTTCTCGTTCCTCCTCACCCCGAGGCTGCCATACCAGTTGACCCTGAGGTTGCTGCTCTCCTGCGGCCTGTGACATTAGCTCTCTCCCTCACTGCTGCTGCTCCTCACCAGAGGTTCTTGAGTACATGATGACCATGGGAGGTGTGCACTCCCAGCTGACAGGGCCGATTCCCCGCGTGCTTTCTGTAGGCACCCCAAACCACCCCATTTTCCTCCCCATTTGAAGCACACAAGTTTCATTCCCCATGTGGCATTCTGGCAGCTCCCCATCCCTTGTGCTGGCACTTAAGTTCCATTCCTGGCAGTGATATGCAATGGCCACATGCCCTACCCTTCCTTCCAAGGCACACTGGCTCACTTGATGATCACCTCCTGCTTGCTTGCTGCCTTCTTATGCCTGCTGGGGCTCTGAATGCCTATGGACTGAGCCTTACATTTTCAGGAAAATTAAAAACAAACCTTAAAATCACTTGTAATTGGTAAATTAGTTGCCTCGGTTAATTGGTTGAAGTGTTGAGGCATCCTGCCCTCCAGCACCATGCTTGTCCAACCCTTGGAAAATGTAGTCGTATATAAATACAAGTTTGTTCTTCATCCAATGAAAGATTTTGTTTGCTATAATTTTGTTACACCATTTGATAAGCTACTAAGTACAATATGGGTTCTAAAATAATATATGTTGATAAGTTAATTTAGTTAACTTCAGTAACCAATATTTTTAAGGTTACATTTGTCCATAATGTTTGTTATAAGCCCATTTACTATAAGGGAAGTCGATTATACTAAATAGCAATGTAACAATATTAACAATAAAAGAAAACAAGGTTTATTACTAATTTAGTTAGTGTGAGAAATGTACACATAAACTGTGCAATATGTCAGTGTAATAATTAATCACTATAAATTTGTTTCTTATTGCAATGTCACAATTGTAAGTTCACAATAGTGCCTTGTCATATGCATCCCATTCACTGCATATATGCAGCTGTTCCATCAGCTCATTTGGCTGTGAGTAATGTCAGTTCTGAGGAGAAGCTTCAGGCTTCAAACTTTTAATCTGCTTCCATTATCTCTGATCAAGGTGGAACCACAGGGGAGCAGAGCTGCTGGCAGGGCTATGATGAGTGAGAAGGCAGCCCATCTATAAAACATATTAATCACCTTCCTTTCCTCCAGACACACTTACAAATCCAGCTTCTGCCTAGACTCCCTGGCATCTGAAAAATGGATTCTCTGTCCCTTGGTTCAGGCAAATGCCTTTCAGGGAAAGTCATCAGCATAATAATTATTGGCATTGCCGATATAAACCTAAGTTGTGGATGGGGAACTATTAGTAGCAAAGAATTCTGGGAAAGGCCATTATAGACTTCCCAGATTGGGATATGCGTCTATTGGTTTGGCATGAGTAACAACATAAGTACCCAGAAATATTCAGATATCAGCTGCTGTGGCAGTGCTTAATCCTGAATAAACTGCTTAGGTGCCAAGGGAATCTTATTCCTCTCTGTTGTTCCAAACAACAGATGCAGCCAATTAACTTTAAGCAGTGACCAAGAAAACCTTTGTTATATTATGCAGTATTATGCAGGGGATAAACATCTCTAGAAATGAGTCAGCAAGATGCCTTTCATTAGCAGCCATTTTTTCCAATCAATCTGACAATTATCAAAAAAGGTCTTAATCATGATACATAGAATCCTTCTATATGCACAAAAAAATAATATAATCTTATCTGCCAAGTAGGTAATTTCAAGTATGAATATATTGCAAATGTAAATGTGTGAAAATTGCATTTTTCACTTTACTGTTTCTAAGGGAAAATGTAGCCAGTGGTTATCATTTCATATTCAAAACCAAAAAGAAAAAAAACATGAATACTGCAATTCTATCCATATGGGTTGCTTGAAGTGATAATGACTCACTATAAAATCTGATGCAAGATAATTTCTACTACACTTTCTTGATAACTCAAACTTAAATTTGCAAAAGACAATTTTCACTGAAATAACATCAAGAGCTTGATAAGAGAAAAAGTTACTGAAGTTAACTAAATTAACTTATCAACATATGTTATTTTAGAATCCATATTATACTTTGTAGCTTATGAAATGGTGTAACAAAATTATAGCAAACAAAATCTATCCTTGGATGAAGAACAAACTATTTTTTTAAAAGCAAAATACTACGGATGCTGGAAACCTGAAACAAAAACAAAAAAAATGTAGCTGGAAAAACTCAGCAGGTCTGAGAGAGGAATACAGTTAATGTTTCAAGTCTGTATGACTCTTCATCAGAAGTAAGGAAAAATAGAAATGAGGTGAAATATAAGCTGGCTGAGGGGGGTGGGACAGGTAGAGCTGGATAGAGGGCCATTGATAGATGGAGGCAAAGAAGAGATTGCCAAAGATGTCACAGACAAAAGGACAAAGGGGTGTTGACGATAGTGATATTAGCTAAGGAATGTGCTAATGGTGACATTAAGGGTAGAAAGCAGGACGAGCAAGTGACAGATAGCCCTAGTGATTTTTGTTTTTGTTTTGGATTTCCAGCATCCGCAGTTTTTTGCTTTTATGACAGATAGCCCTAGTGGGGGTGGGGTGTGGGGAAGGGATTGAAATAGGCTAAAAGGTGGAGAACAAACAATGGATGGAAATACATTTAAAAACAATAGAAATAGGTGGGACAAAAAAAATATATTTTAAAAATTATAAATTATTGGAAAAAGGGGGATCGGAAAGTGGGCGAGGATGGAGGAGAGAGTTCATGATCTGAAGTTGTTGAACTCAATGTTAAATCCAGAAGTCCTCGTCTTTCGATTAGGCACTTTGCAGGCTTCCAGACTTAACACTGAGTTCAACAACTTCAGATCATGAACTCTCTCCTCCAACCCCACCCCCTTTCTGATCCCCCTTTTTCTAATAATTTATAATTTTTTAAATATATTTTTCTTGTCCCGCCTATTTCTATTATTTTTAAATTTATTTCCATCCATTGTTTTATCTCCACCTTTTAGCCTATTTCAATCCCTTCCCCGCACCCCACCCACCTATCACTGGACCTCTATCCAGCTCTACCTGTCCCACCCCCCTCAACCAGCTTATATTTCACCTAATTTCTATTTTTCCTTAGTTCTGATGAAGAGTCATACAGACTCGAAACGTTAACTGTATTCCTGTCTGCAGGTGCTGTTAGATCTGCTGAGTTTTTCCAGCTATTTTGGTTTTTGTTACCTCATTTTTATATTGATTAATCAAATTGATAATAGTATGTTTTCAGTTTTCAGGAAACAACTTATTACTCAACAGCAGTATAAATCAGGTATAATACTTGTCCATGTCATTTTGTCCATTCTTTAAAATACTTGCAACTTCTTTATTTCCTGCATTTTGCCAGATTTCATTTTGGCACTAGCTTTTTCAACCTCTTCTACTGTTCTGGCCTTTATTTGCATCATGGTCCTCTGTATTTCTTTATTCATCTCCACATTGCCAATGTCATGACGCTGAGATTGGCAACTCAGGAAAACGGTTGGCCAATGATTTTAATTTGGTTTCTTCAACATTTATATAATTTCCACTTTTGGTCCTGAAAACTTGCCAGTCGACTCAGTGAAGGTACCAAAGAGAACCTTTGCATCATTAAATGTAACTGCACAAGTAGCTTTCCTGCTTTATGTTTTTATTGATCAATTATCATGTAGAACACTCTGGGAATTTCAGGTCAGTGGACAGGCACGATCTGCAGATTCGGGAGCGACCGGGGAACAGAAAGCCGACCACTATCAGTCCCCAAACACTATTTCACACTGGCTGGCCAATTAACAGCCAGCCAGCGTGAAGCGCACGCTGAAATGCTCTGCACTGCCAGGGTGGGGGCGGAAGGAGGGTGGGCGCAGACATAAGTGCAGGTGCGGGCCAGCGCAGAATGAAAGCTCCCTGAAGTTAGAGAGTTGCCTCAGAGAGCTGAAGACTTCAAAAGCATTAAATAAAGATTTTAAAATCAGAACAAAAATGTCCAAGCATCACAAACAGTCACCTGAACATATACATTATAAAAATTCTGTCCACAGCTTTTTTAACTTAATAACGGAAACCTCATCCTGCCCTTGGATGTGGTTTCATGAAAAATGCAAAGGCCGCACGGCCGATTTGCCCATCCAACAACCGTGAGTTTGGACAGACCATGAAAAATCGTGGACAATTACAACATTAATGGGCTTAATTGCCCTCTTAGTTGTCGCTGGGCACGCTTCTGACTTTTGCATGCGCCCGCTGAACGAAATATCGCTTGAGCACAGGATGACATCGGAATGCTCGCCTGAAATCATTACGTGAGATTTTATGCATGAGCGGGTCAAGTGCACGCCCACATGCCAACCTGAAAATTCTGCCTTCTGTTTCACACAGATGCTTCCACATTTGGTGCAGTCTTTCATTTTCTAGCCTATTTTTATTTTCACCCATTTTTAGGTCTTAACACTCATTAATCTTTTGCATTTTTGTACCGTAATATATCTTTTGCTTTTTTAGCTTTATCAAATAATGTTCTATTTTAATTCTGGTGTATTGCCAGACAAATTACTTGATGCAACAATGCAGCAAGCCTCCCTTCATTATATTCCTTCAACTGCAGTATTTCTGAATTTTTTCATTTCTTATCACAAAAGTACATATGCATCTCTTGTATCCCACAAGACATACCTTTTTGTGCTGATATCTGCTCAACGTATTCTCCAGAATTAATATTCCTGACTCATAACAAGTATTTTTTTGCATGAAATAACTTGATTTCATCTACTATACTTGTTTTTGCAGAACTTTATTCCAAGTACATCAATTAATCAGCATAAGCTGGACAGAAGAACAACCATAGTAAAGACTAATTACTGAAATTACCAAAGATTACTGAAGTGTTGCACTATTGAGTGGTCCATCTATGGAGCTATAAACATAACATAGTAAGATTATCCTTAAATATTAATTTCAAACCAGACCATAAAGTTTATATTATATAGCTAAATATGGCCTGAAAGTTTTCCAAGTATCGAGTATAAAATTAGCTTCGGTTGAGCAGAATATATCACGAATACATTTATCATGAATGGGGTTATGAATGCAGCCCCTGGGCGGAATATTTCCGTTGGTGTGCAGGATCAATGGGGACGGTCGGGAAGCTGACCACCACCCATGATTGGCAGCGCTTCACGATTTTATGCAGATGGGCCAATTAAGGCCCAGCCAGTGTGATACGTGTGTGACAGCGCTGAGCACTGCCTGTGCGGGCGGGGGGAGGAGGGCAAGCAAGCCTAGTGTGAACTTCACGCATGCGCATGAAAGAGTGCTGAATAATCTCGAGGCATGGAACTGCCTCAGGGAGATGAGGAATGTATTGAAAAAATTATTAGAGCAGAAAAAATTAATGAAACATGTCTCCTCATGTGATTCTGTCACATGTTTTTAAATAAAAATTAAAGTTTTTATTTCATTTGTATTTGATTTTGGAAACCTCATCCCGCCTGTGGATGAGTTTTCAAAAAAATGCAAAGGCCACTTGGCCTTTTAGCCTGCTCGTCAACCATTAGGTTGAATGGGCAGTGAAAAAATCAACACAATTGCTCAATTAATGGCCTTAATAAGCCTTTTAATTGTCAGAGGGCCTGCTGCTGGCTCCGGCATGCACCCACTGACCAAGCTATCGCGCGACTGCACGTTGATGTCGGCATGCTCGGCCAATGTCATCGTGTGTCATTTCACGCTTGAAAGGGTAGGGCATGCACCCATTGCCAAGCTAAAAATCCTGCCCCATGTGTTGATGGCAATTCCAGAGCGCTTTTAAGTCGGGAGCTCCAGGATTTTGACCCAGTGACAATGAAGGAATGGCAATTCACGTCCAAATCAAGGTGGCATAAGACTTGGAAGGGAAGTTGCTACAGTTGAATAGTATTGAGCTTCAAATGTTGTTGGAGTCATGCTTGTCTAGGTAAGGGGAAACATTTCATCACAACTACTAAGTTTTTTGCTTTTTAGATGGTAAAAAGGCTTTGGGGTCTCAGGCGATGAGCCAGTCGTCACAAAAAACCCAGCCTCTGACCTGTTCCATCAGCCACAGCACTTAGGTGGCTGGTCCAGTTGAGATTCTGATCAATGATGATCCCAAGGATGTTGATGGTGGGAGGGCTTGGCAATATTAATGCTATTTATTATCAAGGAGAGGTGTTTCTGTTCTCTCTTGTTGGAGATGGTCATTATCTGACATATGTGTGGCACAAATGTTACTTGGCACTTATCAGCCCAAGCTTGAATGAGTCCAAGTTTTGATGTATGTAGGGATGAACTGTTTAGTCTTCTGAGAAATTGTGAACGAAGCTAAGCACTGTGAAATCATTAGTGAACAGCCAGATTTTTAACCTCGCGCTGAACAGGAGGAAGCTCATTGGCAAAGCAGTTATTGGCCATTGACCTGAGGAACTCCTGCAGTGATGTGCTGGGGGCTGAGATGATTGGCCTCCAATGACCACAATCATCTTGATCTGTGCCAAATATTACTTCAGCCATTACCCTGATTGACTTCTGTTTTATTCGGGCTCGTACCTTGATTCCAGATTCTGTCATTTGCTGTCTTGATGTTCAGGGAAGGTGTTCTCACCTCACCTCTAGTATTCAGCTCCTGTGCCTACATTTGGACCAAGGCTACACTGATTTCTGGAGGCAAGTATTTCTGGCGGAACACAAACTGAAGATCATGAACATTTCGTCAATCCTTTCCTCTCTCAACCTTTTCATTGAGTGATCCATGGTGATTTCAACCTCCATCTGAACTCACCTTGCTCTTTCTACCTCTGCACTCACTGCCCTTGTATCCTCTCTAAAACTATCTCGCCATGCAAACATTCCCATCCATATTCACATTTAAGAAGGGGGACAGAACGTGTCCAGGGAATTATAGACCAGTCACCTTAACATTGATGGTAGGAAAAATAATAAATCTTTACTGATAGAACAGAAGAACATCTAGAAGTGTGAAATATAATAATGAATAGTCAGCATGGATTTCAAAAGGGAAATTTTGCCTAACCAATCTTATTGAAGTTTTTGAGGAGATAATAGATAGAGTAGACAATGGTGATGTAGTAGATGTAATTTATCTGGACTTTCTAAAAGGCCTTTGATAATGCACCCCATAGACTAATGAATAAAGTTCAAGAATGTGGAGTCGGGGACACGCGACAGAATGGAATGCTAGTTGGCTTCAATACAGAAAGCAGAAGGTGGGAGTAAAGGGTAGTTAATCAGTGGCAAAGGATGATAAGTGGAGCTCGGCTTGAGGTGGGGTAAGATTCAGGGTTGGGTGTGCAAGCTCATTCTGAGAAGGAGATGTGGAGGAAGGAGGTGATTGTTGGAGGAGGAGGAGGAAGGGCTGAGGTGTTGTCTTTGAGGCTTGCAACATTGGTGGAGGGAGGAATGTTGGTGTCTCCTCTGAAGTAGAGGAGGCTATGGCAAGTGTGTGCATCTGAGAAATGGAATTCTCTTAAGTGACCACATATGGAGTTGTAGCTTGCTTCCCTTAATGTCCCCATTAGCACATCCTTTAGATAATATCACCACCATCAACACCCCTTTGTCCTTTTGTCTATGACATCTTTGGCAGTTTCTTCTTGGCCTCCACCTATCACTCGCCCCCTATTGAGCTCTCCTGTCCCACCCCCTTCTACCAGCTTATATTTCATCTCATTTCTATATGTCTTAGTTCTGATGAAGGGTCATATGGACTTGAAACGTCAACTGTATCCCTCTTTGCAGATGCTGTCAGACCTGCTGAATTTTTCCAGGTATTTTTGTTTTTGTTGAAGATGTAGTCATTGCTAATCTTTGTTTTTCTCAAACAGATCAACATCAGCACCTGCAGCCACCAGACCCGAGTGACTGTCACCGACCCCTGAGGAAGAGGGAGCCTCAGATGGTGCACTGCCCCATGGTTACACCGCACCGAGAACCAGCTCAGACACTCGCACCTCAGTTGGCTAGCAATCTGCCGAGAGGGAAACTCACGCTGTATATGAGTATGAATACATATTTATTGTTTTCATTCATGTGAGTGGTCTCATGGACGCGTGCTGGCTTGATGGACTCTTAACCAGGGTGTTGTAGATCACGTGTGTCCCAGCAACCTTCCTTATTGTCTGCCTCACATTTGATATATGCACATTGGCCTTGGTGGTATCAATGGCTTGCAATAACATTATGAAGGTCTGTGAGACAATTATCTTTTTTGGCAGACGAGTTCCATATTCTCAGCGGAAGCATCACAGAATGAAAGACTTCCTTGTCTCTCTGGCACCTCATCTTCTGCTGCTGGCTGGCTTAGCTCAGAATGCTCCCCTGACCTGTCGTCTAAGGATGTGGCCCGATTCAGCAATTGCTCCTTTGCTAGGGACTCTCCTGTGTGGTGCGTCGGGTTAGGTAGAGTGCAGCATATCATGATAATTAGTGAGATCTGAGCTGGGGCGTATTACAGGGTACCACTGCATGGTCCAGGCATCTAAATCACATTTTCAGAAGACCATTGACACTAGTGGATGCATGGCTCTCATTATAACACAGTTTGGCATCTGACTGCAGGTTTCTCACTGAGATCAGGAACCATCTCTTCAATGGATAGCTTTTGTCACCAATAATCCACCTCTCTGATGGCTGTGATACATTGAATAGCTGTAGTGTCTGGGAATGCCAAAGGATGTAATTGTTGTGCACTCATGCACAGTCCTGCATAATCATTTGTCAATGATCACACACCAGTTAGACATTTAGTGAGTCAAACATTTTACAGTTTACAAATGCCCCTGATTTTTAAAAAATTCTTTTGTGGGATTTAGGCGTCACTGCCAAGGCCAGCATTTGTTGCCCATCCTTAATTGCCCTAGAACTGAATGGCTTGCTAGGTCATTTCAGAGGGCAGTTAAGAGTCAACCACATTGCTGTGGGTCTGGAGTAACACGTAGGTCACACCAGATAAGGACAGCAGATTTCCTTTCCTAAAGAATGTTAGTGTACCAGATGGGTTTTTATGACAATCAACAACAATTTCATGGTCACCATTATTGAGACTATCTTTTAATTCCAGATCTTATTAACTGAATTTAAATTCTACCAGTTGCCATGGTGGGAGTCCGTGTCTCCAGAGCATTGGCCTGGGCCTTTGGATTACCAGTCCAGTGACAGTACCACTATGTCACCGTCTCCCCTTAAAGGCAACATGCGTGTAATCTATAACACCTTACACTATGAGAAACCAGCAATGTTCCCGAACCCTCTGAGTCTCCGTGCCTGATGAACCTCATCCTTGGTGAAGGTGATGAAGCCATTTGCATGCCTAAAGATTGCAAATGTCACCAGCTTTATGCAATGGTGTGCAGAAGTTGCAAAATGCTGCAAAGATCTTTGGCTGATGCCTGAAAAGACACTGAGACATAAAAGTTCAAAGTCACAGTGACCTTTGGAGCTACAGGCATTGGGTGTCTACCCATGCAATTACAGCTAAACATCCCAGCCAGCAGATCACAAAGGAATGTCATTGTTACCTTGGAGAGGCACAGTCTGTGCAGACAGTGGCACCCCAAAAGCTGCAGGTAGTTCATCCTCTGCTTGTAGACCCTGTGGTTGGAATTTTCCAGCTCCTCATGGTGGCGGGATCTTCCGGTCCCAACAATGTGAACGGAGATTTCAATGGCTCACTGGTCCCGCCGCGGTGAAGTCTGCCATGGAGGGGGGGCTGTAAAATTCTGGCCTAAGTGTTGGATAGTGCCTTCTCTTTTTAGGAACTGGCTGCTGTTGTTCTCAGTGACCTCCTGAACTTGCGCAAGACCAGGTTAATCACATGTCTCTTCTGCAAGGCCCGCCTTTCCCTGGCCATCTGTCCTGATCCCTGAGCCTCCTTCTCTTGATCTCCTCCTCATTGCAGGACCTCCTCCAGAATGTACAATCACCATGGTGACAGTCACTTCTGGACTACTGTTTGAGCCTGCACCCTTAAGAATAGCCTTATTTTCAAGACCGTTGGCCTGTCACTTTCCTATTTATGTCTTTTTCTGTCTGTTGAACAGCACAAAGTTGTCAAAAAAAAAAATCACAGGTCAACACTTTCAGTACAAAATCACTTACTACATCCAACCTCTCTCTCACATTTCAAACTTTTTTAGGCTCGCGTGATGACATCAGGTTGCTGACCTAATGCTATCATGCCATATTTTACGGAGACACCGGAAGACACCCATTCAAATCGCCATTGTAAACTCCAGCTCCATCTGTGGAGAGAAACAGAGTTAACATTTCAGGTCATGTTTCTCTGCACAGATGCTGTCAACCTGCTGAGTATTTCCAGCATTTTCTGTTTTTATTGCTCATTCATATGTTTATCATTTCCACACTTGTTTATTCCAATGCTCTCCTGGTCAGCCTTATATCCACCACCCTCCATAAACTTCAGCTCATCAAAAACTTGCAGTACACACTCCACCCCTCACTGGGTTCCACTCACCTATCACCCGTGATTACTGTCCTACCTTGGTACCTGCTCCCTAACTGGTCCAAATCTAAAATTCTTATTCTCAAATGCAAAACGCTTTATAGTCTCACCCCTCCCTAGCTCTGCAATTTCTCCAGCTCAACAACCCCCAAGTACTCCAAATTTCTCCAACTCTGGCTTCTTGTCCATTCCCTATTCCCTTCACTCCACCATTGGCAGCTGTGCCTTTAACCAGCTAAATCCTAAGCTCTATAACTCCCTCCCTAAACCTCTCCATTTCTCAACCTCCCTTAAAACAGTCTTTGAGAAGCTATTAGTAACTCTTCATTAGCCTTCATCTTTGGCTCGCTATTGATTGTTGCCCGATTGTGCAACTGTGCAATGCACTCATTCCCAGCGGCTGGATTTCCTGTCAGAAATAGATGAGAGCTTCGTGGACATATGGTAATCTTGGTCAGATGCCCTTTTTATTTCTGTTTGCCAGATTACCTGCAATTCCTCTCCCACCCACCAAACATGACCAGCAGAAGGCAGCTATATTGAGTGCACAATACGTGATCTTTAGCCACAGGCAGAGAAAGTTTATGATGGAGGAGAGGTTGTTGGTGAAGCAGCGGAAGATGTTGGGCCTTGGTCATTACTGTGAGGAACTCCTGCAATGATGTCCTGGGGCGAAGATAGTTGGCCTCCAACAACCACAGCCATCTTGCTTTGTGCTGGATAGAGCAGAATCATTAGAATGATAACAGCACATAAGGAGGGCATTCACCTGTCAAGCCCATGCCAGCTCTCTGTAACAGCAATTTAGATAGTCCCACTTACCCACTGTTTTGCTGTAGTACTGTAAGTTTTTCACTTCGAGTACTTATCCAACTTGTAAGTACGTAGCGTAAGAACAGAAGGAATAGGAGCAGGAATGGACCATTTGACCCCTCAAACACACTCCGCCATTCAATAAGATCATGGCTGATCTGACTCTGCCCTTAACTCCATTCTCCTGCCTGCCCCATACAACCCTTGACTCCCTTGTAGATCAAAAAACTGTCAAGCTCAGCTTTGAATATATTCAATGACCCAGCCTCTGCTGCTCTCTAGGGAAGAGATTTCCAAAAATTAACAAACCTCTGAGAAAAAAAAATCCTCCTCATTTCTGACTTGAATGGGAGACCCTTTATTTTGAAACTGTGTCCCCTAGATCTAGATTCCCTTAGGAGGAGAAACATCCTCTTAGCATAGCCCCCTCAGAAACTTATATGTTTCAAGAAGAGCACCCATCATTTTTCTAAATTTCGATGAGTATAGGCCCAACCAGCTCAATCTTTCCGCATAAGACAATCCCGTCATCCCAGGAATCAATGTAAGGAACTTTCTCTAAACTTCCTTTAACACAAGTATCCAACCTTAAGTAAAGGGACCAAAACTGTATGCAGTATTTGAAGTGTGGTCTCACCAATGCCCTGCACAGGTGTAGCAAGACTTCCCAATTTTTAAACTCCATCCTCCTTGGACTAAAGGCCAACATTCTATTTGTCTTCCTTATTTCTTGCTATACCTTTATACTAACTTTTTGTGTAGCACCCAGAACCCTCTGTACCCCAGCATTTGGCAATCTCTCTCCATCTATGTAATACTCTGCTTTTCTATTCTTCCTGTCAAAGTGGAGAGCTCCACATTTTCCCATATACATCTGCCAAATTATTGCCCACTCACCTTGCTGACTTATATCACTTTCCAAACTTTTTGGGCAGAATTTTAATACTCCTCAAAACTGCGCTCCACTCCCATCCCCTAACGGCAAGTTTGGATGTAAGGGAGGCATTTAATTGGGCAGGTGGGTGTGGGGTGGAGAACACCCCCACCTTCCCACTTCCACCCAATTAAGTCCAGGGTAGGAAGGCTCAGGATGCCCTTCCCACCGGATTCTAATTGAGGTTTTTAAGTGGGCAATTAATACCCACTGAAGGGCCTCATCTCACCGTCAGTGGTATTCAACCAGTGACAGGCGGGAGAGTTGCCACGAGGGAAGCCCAAAAAGCAAACCTGACATGCTCCTGGAGGGGGTTCTCTTGTTCAAAAGCACTCGGTACATGATCAAGGGACAAGGCATAGTGAAGGGGGAGGTCCACTGAAAGCCACCTCCCTGCTCCTTCTTCTGAACCCCCTACCCTCCCAGCCAGCAACCCCCCTCCCCACGACCTGCATTCTGCCTTGATTCACCTGTGGCCTGTGTCCCTTGGTAATCATAGACCTCTGAAGGGTGCATAATTGGCAGCTACCACCACTCCCAGTGGCGTAGATGGGTAATGAAGAACCTGTCAGCCTCTGATTGGCTGGTGACTCTTGAAGGTAGGATTTCTGTCTCCAGGTTCCTAAATTCTGGAACAGGCTTATTGCTGGCCAGTTAAGTGCCTTACAGACACTTAATTCTGGTGGACTTCCCCCCAACAGAGACAGCACAGGTTTTTCGCTGGTTCTGCAGCTGGTGGGCAAGACCCCTGTTGACAACATTAAATTCCGTCCTTTGTGTCTTCCTCAGAACTTGCTTTCTTATATTTTTTTTTGTCAGAAAATGTGGCTACAATGTACTTGGTCCCTTCATCCAAATCATTCATATAAATTGTGAATAGCTGAGGCACCAGCACTGATCCCCATGGTACTCCACTAATTTTAGTTTACCAACTTGTATGATTTATTTATCCGGACCCTCTGTTTCCTGTTGGTTAGCTAATTCTCTATCTATGCTAATATATCACCCCAACACCATCAGCTCTTATCTTCTGTAGTAACCCATTATATGGCACCTTATTGAATGCTTTATGAAAATCCAAATACACCACATCTACTGACTGCCCTTTAACCACCCTGCTACATCCTCAAAGAACTCTAATAAATTTTTAAAACATGATTTCTCTTTCATAAAACAACATTGATTCTGCTGAGTGTATTATGATTTTCTAAATGTCCTGCTACTTGTGCCTTAATAGTAGATTCCAGCATTTTCCCAATGACAGATGTTAGGCTAACTGGCCTATAGTTTCTTGCTTTCTGTCCTCCTCCTTTCTGGAATAGAGGTGTTACATTAGCAGTTTTCCTTTTGTCAGGGATCTTTCCAAAATCTAGGAAATTTTGGAATACTATTACCAGTACATCCATCATCTTTGCAACTACTTCTTTTAAATCCTGTGGAAGAAATCGTCCCAGATTTGCACGAAGTATGATAGTGGGCAGGAAAAAGAACGATTAAGCTGCCGGCCACAATGGCAGCTTTTTACGTCATATCATCTCAATCCCGCCAGGCCATCACTTTGCTGCTTCCTCATGCTGGGCGCCATGTTTAAAGTGCAGCTGCACGCACACATCTCAGTGCATCCAGCCCATGACTGCTGCATGGAAGACATGGCCCTGAAAGGCAAGAAAACGGCAGCCCCGGTTTAAAGACCTGTCCCTTGAGTGCCTCTTGGAAGCCGTGAAGGCCCGTCGTGATGTCCTCTGCCCCCACTCTGGCCGCAGGATGGGTAGCAACCTCACTAATCTGGCTTGGGAGGCGGTGGCAGTGGTGGTCAATTCAAATGCTCTGCAATAGAGGACAGCCTCCCAGTGCCGCAAAAGGATGAATGATCTCCAGTCTGCCAGGGTAAGTCACTCTTCTCATCACTCTCAACTCACACACTCATCACATGTCCACAGGGATCTCAGTCACTGCCAGCTCAAGGGACATTACCATTCACTCTCTTGCAAACACCTTCATTGTCCTCATCTCATCTATAGGACCATTCACCACCCACACATGCCAGGCATACTTATCATCTGGCCAGGCAGGCATCCCCCTTACATTCTCTCCATCTGTATTCATGCAGGACAAGCTGGCACACAACAAAAGGGAAAGCTCGCAGACGAGTGGAGAAATGCCTGAAATCAAGTTCCTCACGGACTGGCTGGCTAGCGAAGATCTGGACCGTTCCTGTGCTGACGGTGAGGTTGGTGGTGTTTTGCCAAGTGAGGATCCAGCAGTGCAACATCCCTTGAGACAACCGCTCTGCGAGTGATGTGTCGTATTTCACAAGACACTGACATGCACTAATTATCTCTCCTTGCTTTCACAGGCACATCTGGGAAATGATGGAGGGAGTCCATTACCCTGGGCCTCCAATCAAGCCCTGAAGACACCTCGGAAGAAGAAGCTGAAGACACCCTCATTGAAGATCTATCACAGCGGTCACCCACACCCTGCACCAGCACAAAGACTTTGGTGGGACCTTGTTCTAAAGTAGCCTCGGGGTCACAATCTGGTAAGCACATCGCACTGTCTGATCCACAGCAGGCAGAGGCAGGGACTTCCCAGGTCTCCAGCACTTGGAAGATTGCTGGAGGCCAGAAATCTGCTGAGCCTGAGTCAGATTACAAGTCTCCAGATTCAGTCATACCTCAGTTGCGGGAGCTGCAAAGGCAAGCTCGGGAACATCAGGAAAGGATGTCTGCTGCACTCCTCAGATTGCAAGGCACAATGGAGGAGTCAATCCACCTTCAATCTGAAGTGATAATGCAGGCATGCCAATGTACCAAGGTCAACACTGGTAGGATGGCGGCTGCCTTGGAGACCTTGGTTCAGGACATCGGTCCTGCACTGCTATTCCATCGCTGATGCCATAGTTAGCCTCCAGCAGTGTCAATGTGAGAGGGGTGTGGGGCAGCTTGATATCACCCCAGCTTCCCCTTCTTCTCAAGGAGTTAGCCAAGGGGCCTCTGGCACCAATAGGGAGGAGGATCAGCAGGTGCACACCACAGGGCCATCCACCAAGGTGACTCCAGAAGTGTCCTGTCCATCTGAATCTCCTCTTCCTGTGACCCCAGCAGCTCCAGCTCTGCAGGCCGAGGAAGGAGCCACTGCCACACAGCAGGACCCTGAAAGCAGGCCAGACCCCTCCAGGTCTCAGCCATCCAGAGGATGCCCACCAAAGTCATCACAGACAGGGTGTAGCAGTCAGCAGGCTGCATCCACCTCCTCTGTGGATAGCTGGGAAGCACCAAGATGTAGTGGCAGGGTTAGGAAAGTTAAGAAGACATAATTGCACAGCCTGGGTATGGGTGTTAATCACTTGTACATAATGTGCACTATTGTAAATAAATTCCCAAGGACGTCTCTTTGCCAATGGCTCCTTGATCTGATGAGCAGTGCTCGCGTCATTCAGATGTGAAACCTTTGGCGGAATTGTCCCAGATTTGCACTAAGTGTGGTGGCGGGTGGGTTAACCGACATTTTACCCACCGGCCTGGATAATGGGTTTTCACGCCATATCGTCCCAAACCCACCATATTATTTATACATTCCCAGGAAAAAAGCCATTTCGATGACGGGCGGGCTCTCATTCATCCACCGCCATCGTCTTGCCTCTTCATTATATCCGGCACCAAACTTAAAGTCCAACTGCATGCACCACATCTCATTGCTTCCAGCCACAACTGCTGCAGTGAAGATGTCCACGAAAGGCAAGAAGACTACAGCCCCCAGGTTTAGCAACGCATCACTAGAATGCCTTTCGGATGCCACGGAGGGCCCCCTGTAGATGTCCTCTACCGCCACTCTTGCCACAGGATGGGCAGCAGCGTAGCCAACCAGGCTTGGGAGGCAGTGGTCAGCGCCAATTCCCTGCAAAAGAGGACAGCCACCCAGTGCCCCTACAGGATGAATGATCTCATCCATTCCACCAGGGTAACTCACTCTTCTCATCACTCTCAACTCTCACACTCACAAACCCATCACACATCCACAGGGATCTCACAACTCAAGGGACAACACCACTAACTCTCACACGCACCCTCGCATCTCCATCAGGCTCCTGTCCTCTGGAGCCCACATCCTCATTCCTCACAATGGTGCTGCTCACCACACAAATTTTCCATGCAGTGCCATGTGCCCTGCTCACACTCTCTTCATCTGTTCCCATGCAGAAGGAGCCTGCTCACATCAGCAGGGAGAGGTCCCAGACCAGGGGTGGAATGGCCCCTCACTTACTTTGACGAAGGTGCCATTGTGCTGCCTGCAGCGACAGTGAGGTCGGCGGCAAACACCCACCTGAGGATTCTACACCACATCATCCCTCCCTCAACGCAACTGTGGGTGCTCTCTCTCCTGCTTTTGACTCTGCTGCCATGCACCACTTATCTCTACTTTGGTCACAGAGAGCTCTGCCAAGGGACCAACACCCTCAGCCAGCCTGTCCCTCAGTCCATCCATGTTCTCATCTGTAGCCAAAAGGACAATTCCTCCGGCGAAGAACTGGAAATAAGCAGCCCGGAAGGCCTGGCGCCGCAGAGGGAGCAGCCGGCCCACGAGTGATTCTGGAGGGAAAAGCATAAATGCGGTAGGGCCTTTCGGAGCCTTGTGCAAGCACTCTAACACGCATGCGGATCCTTCACATTTCACATCTCAATGTCCTAAGCGTTTTGAATGCTGTCTGCTGGGGTTCACTTTCAGTTGTCCATCTGAGCTGACCTGCAGCTCTGCCTACACACTGATCACATTCCCATGTAGCATATGATCTCGCCCACCACGACTCTCGTTTCACTTTCGATTTGGACAGCATGGTGCTAATTCAGTTTTACTTTTGCTCCCCTGTCCTTTAACCTCCCCCAGTTACCCATTTCTTTTCCCCCAACGCAGTTGACCCCTCCGGCATCATATTTCACCTCCCCTCTGTTACCTACCAGCCCTAACCTTTTTCCATCGGTGATGTCCAGGTGAACGTGCACGTTCCTTTCCCCACCGCAAATCCCTGCTCCATCCACATTCACCTCCCCGACCTCCTCCTTCCCACCTCCAGGATCTGTGTCTGTCTCCAGGTCCTCACCAACCACTTTCGCTGTCCCTTCTTTCGCTATTGTCGAACCCTCACCCTCCCGCCGCACTCTGTCCTTGGTCATTCTCACCCTTCCTTCAAAACACACCCATCCTCAGTTTGCTCCCCAGGTAGCAGGCTTGGACCTATCTGACATCTCCCATGCATGTTCACGTGCACATCCCCCCTCTGCACCCCTTCCCCCATTCACCTCTTCCCCACTTCATACACCTTCCCCCCAGAATGCCTTTCCCCCCAGAACCCCTTCCCCCCCAAATCCTCCCACCCCGCCCAGACTCCCCCTCCGGCTTAGTCCCTCCCCTTTCCTGACTCCTTCCTCCACCCTTACCTCTTCCGTCACCCTTAGTTCCTCCCCCTCCTGCCTCCTTACCTCTTCTTCTAGCCTCAGTTCTTCCTCCAGCCTTACACCTACTCCTTTCCTGACTCCTTCCTCCACTCTTGCTTCTTTGTCTACCCTTACTCCTTCACCTCTCCGCAGCCCTTCCTCCTGGACACCCTCCCATCTCTGCACCCCTTCCTCCTACCAGATACCATCCCCTCTCCACACCCCGCACCCTCGGACACCCTCCCCTCTCCACGCCATTCCCCCCCACCCCAGACACCCTCCCCTCTCCACACCCTCCCCTCTCCACACCCCTTCCTCCCCCTGGACACTCTCCCCTCTCCACACCCCTTCCTCCCCCTGGACACCTTCCCCTCTCCACACCCCTTCCTCCCCCTGGACACCCTCCCATCTCTGCACCCCTTCCTCCCACCAGACACCATCCCCTCTCCACACCCACCCCCACCCCGGACACCCTCCCCTCTCCACGCCATTCCCCCCCACCCCAGACACCCTCCCCTTTCCACACCCTCCCCTCTCCACACCCCTTCCTCACCCTGGACACCTTCCCCTCTCCACACCCCTTCCTCCCCCTGGACACCCTCCCATCTCTGCACCCCTTCCTCCCACCAGATACCATCCCCTCTCCACACCCCCCCCACCCCGGACACCCTCCCCTCTCCACGCCATTCCCCCCCACCCCAGACACCCTCCCCTCTCCACACCCCTTCCTCCCCATGGACACCTTCCCCTCTCCACACCCCTTCCTCCCCCTGGACACCCTCCCATCTCTGCAGCCCTTCCTCCCCCTGGACACTCTCCCCTTTCCACACCCCTTCCTCCCCCTGGACACTCTCCCCTCTCCACACCCCTTCCTCCTACTGGACACCCTCCCATCTCCACAGCCCTTCCTTCTCCTGGACACCCTCCCCGCTCCGCACTCCTTTCCTTGCACCTTCCAATTCCCCCTTACACCTACCTCCCCAGTTGCCGTCATCTCTCCCGTTACCCCCTCCTCCCATGCTCTCCCTCCCCCTTCCTGACCTCCCTCCGACACCTTCATTCCCCTCTCCCAATCTCAACCCACCCTGACACCTTCATTCCCATCCCCTAACCTCACCCCATCCTGACACCTTCATTCCCCTGCTTCCAATCTCACCCCATCCTGACACCTTCATTACCCCGCTCCCAACCTCACCCAATCTTGACAACTTCAATCCCCCCCCTCCCAACCTCACCCCATCCTGACAACTTCATTTCCCACTCCCAACCTCACCCTGCCAATCATCTTCCTCTCCCAGCCGATCCTAGCCCTTCCTCTCCCACCCTCTCGACCATCATCCATTGTGAGCGTCAACAGTGACTATCCAACTTCCGTGCGCTGCTTCGCAGCAGAGTCATGTCCATGAGAATCCACGCAACATGCCATGGAGGTTCCTCCAGTGTGCTGTTGGTGTGGGGCTCCAACATCTTCTGCTCCTCGGATGTCTGCAATGTGAGCAAGGCACTGGCAGGTAAGTTCCAACTTCTGCACGTCACACTTGTCAAGACATGTTCTACACCGGCTTGGTTTCCCACTGACGTGGGCGGATAATCCAGCAGTGGAGGCAGGCCTAATAATGATAAGCTGATGTATTACAATAAGGTTCTCAATGTCCGATGGAAGAGAACGCGGCCTGCCATTAATGGGCTGAGCAGACGATCGCTAACTGGTTTCATGCTGTCATGAAACCGATCACGCCATATTGGCCACTCACACCACAGAACACGCCTGACACTGCTAGGCATGTAAAATCCCGGCTCTTGGCTCCTCAACAAGATAAAGGCAGGTGTCTCAGTCCAGGGCCTCTTCCCTGTACTTTGTGCAGCCTTCAGACCAAAATGATGGTCCGCTTTCACACTCACTGGACACATTACTGATACCTACACCTTGATGGTCCTTGTCATTACTGCCAGAATGTTGTGGACAGATGTCACAGATTTCTGACATTCTCTGTGTGCTCTCAGTGCCTTTGAGGTGGGATGGCTCTCAATCTTGTCAGCATCCATGATCAGTGGCATTGTGCTCCTGAAGGGGTCAGGTGCTGAAGGCAGACAAAGGATCAGGTTCATTTAAAGTTTCACGGCTGCATTTCCATCGTCTGACCCTGATCACAGAACACAGGCTAGCTTCCTTTAGCTCGACAGGAGTCTGGGAAGAGCTGCAGCTGGAGGCACTGAGGTGCATCCACGAGGCTGAGAGTTTCGTGGATAGCACGTTTTTAGACATGGTCATCCCACAGCTTATGGAAGTGCAGACAGAGAGGGAATGGGTGACCATCAGTCAGAAGAAAAGTGTCAGGCAGGTAGTCAGGAAATCCCCAGGGTGCATCTCGCTCGAGAACTGTTGCTCTGTGCTGGAAAACAGTGAGAGTGACAGTGCCTCTGGAGAGTACAGCCATGCTCATGGCACTGTGAGTGGCTCAGCTGCACGGAGTTGGGGGGGGGGGTTGGAAAAAGAGAGGAAGAGCAATAGTGGTAGGAAACTCGATAGTAAGGGGAACAGACAGGCTTTTCTGCAGCCATAGACGTGACTCCAGGATGGTATGTTGCCTCCCTGGTGCCAGAAGGATATCACTGAACAGCTGCAGGGCATTCTAAAGAGGGAGGGCAAACAGACAGAGATCAGGAGAGCAAAAAGGGGGCATGAAAAAACATTGGCAGGTAAAATAAAGGAAAATCCAAAGTTAGTTACAAGTACGTTAAGAGTAAGAGGATAGCTAGGGAAAGAGTAGGGCCCATTAAGGACCATTGTGGCAATTTGTGTGTGGAGCCAGAAGATGTAGGTAGGGTTCTAAATGAATACTTTGTGTCAGTGTTCATAAGTGAGAGGGATGACATGGGTATGCAAATCAGGCAGAAGGACTGTGATATAATTAAAGAAATTAGCATTGAAAGGGAGGAGGTTCTAAGTGGTCTGGCAGGCTTAATAGATAAATCTACAGGTCCAAATGAAATGTATCCCAGGCTATTGAGTGAGGCAAGGGAGGAGATAGCAGAGGCACTGGCAATAATTTTCAATACCTCTCTGGCCACTGGAGAGGTGCCAGAGGACTGGAGGACAACCAATTTGGTACTGTTATTCAAGAAGGGAGGAAGGGATAAACCAGGGAACTACAGGCCAGTCAGTCTAACCTCAGTGGTGGGGAAACTATTGGAAGCAATTCTGAGGACAGAATTAATCTACACTTGGAGAGGCAGGGATTAATCAAGGACAGTCAGCATGGTTTTATTAAGGGGAGGTCATGTCTGACCAATTTGACTGAATTTTTCGAAGAGGTGTCCAGTTGTGTAGATGAGGGCAATGCATTTGACGTAGTCTACTTGGACTTATTTTCCCTGGAGCAGAGGAGATTGAAAGGGGACAGATTGAGATGTATAAAATTGAGGAGCATAGATAGGGTAGACAGGAAGGAACTTTTCCCCTTGGTGGAGGGATAAATAAGCAGGGGGCATAAATTTAAGGTAAGGGGAAGGAGGTTTAGTGGGAATGTGAGGAAGAATTTTTTCACCCAGGGGGTGGTGGGAATCTGGAACTCACTGCCTGAAAGGGTGGTAGAGGCAGAAACCCTCATAACATTTAAGAAATATTTGGATGTGCACTTGCGATGCCATGGCATACAAGGCTATGGGCCTCATGCTGGAAAATGGGATTAGAATAGTTAGGTACTTGTTTGACCCGTGCAGACTCGATGAGCCGAGGGGCCTGTTTCTGTGCTATAGACCTCTATGACTCTCTGACTATGACACACAGACTATGTGAAGATCTATGGGGTGTTCTCAATGCATGTTGTCATCATCATCCTCCTGGAGTTAGTGACTATTAGGGCCGTCCCTGTAGTCTCTGTGGACCCCAGAAGATGTCAGGGATCTGAAACTAATTGAGAATGTAGGAGTTGTGGATATTCCCTGGGAACTGTGCGCAGACCTGAAGGATGCATTTTTGGTGGTCATTCAGCGAGTGGAAGCCCTTGCAGCTGACATTGTTGACTGCTTGCTGCCACAGAAATCTGAGCGCCACGTGAATGCAGTCGATGGCACCCTGCACCTGTGGAAAACCTGAGATCTGGGCAAATCCCAGTGCACTTGCATCCTGACTTTCCGGGTCCCGGTCGAAATGCACAAAATTGTGTGCCCTCGCGAGTACGGCATCTGTCACCTCATGAATGCATTTGTGGGTGGAGGCTTGCAATATCCCACAGAGGTCGCTTGTGGAGCCCTGAAAGGAGCCACTGGTGTAAAAACTGAGTGCCACAGTCACTTTCACGGTGACTGGCCTTCCATGTCCCCGTGGCACCAAATCCTGCAGCGGGTGGCAGATCTAACAGACCCAAGGGGGAGACTGGTCTAAACCTGAATAATGACATTGCAAGGGACTATGAGCACCTCCACCAGTGACTGCTCCAAGGCCAGCGTTCGCAACAACATTGTACAACGTGCACAGGTGTCCAACTGTTCTGCAGTGCACTAAAACGTTCATTAATTTGCAGTCTGTGCCCGAGGGGTGAAAAGCTCTGGAACACTTGGTGGCACTTTCATGCCTCTGTGTTGCTTGAATTGGCAGGTGAGCTAGACGCCCGACTTCAAGCACGTCAATATGGTTGCGTCCGAACTGTCTCAGCTGCAGAGGATTGGTCACTTTATATAAGGTTTCCCTAATGCGTGGCCACTTCCCTTCACAGCCCCTGCCGATTTGCTTGTGCACTACAATCAACTGCAGGGCAGCCCTTGTCCCCCTCACCAACTTGCCTCAGCTGTTGTGCTGCCCTTGCCATGCCAACTCCCCTTAGCTGTAGTTCTGCCCTTGCCCCCCCAACTCGCCTCAGTCACAGTGCTGCCCTTGTCCCCCAACCCAACTCACCTCAGCTGCAGTGCTGCCCTTGGCCTCCCAGCCCCTGCCACTACCTCAACCACAGGGCAGCCCTTGCCCCGGCACCGCACTATCAGCCAGCCGGGAAAAAGCAATTTGCCTGTGCCCTCACCTGAATGTGCAGCAGCTCACCTTGAGGTCCAACAAGCAACCCTCACGAGTGCTGCGCAACGTTACTTTGCACTCGCTTCCGAGGGTTCCCCTCGAAGTGCAGCTTGCCAGCTACACGCCGTATATATGCTGTTGTGAAACATTTTGGCGTGCAATCAAGCCGATGTGCTCGGATGATCCATTGTGGGGAGATGGGCTTATAATGATATGCAGATGTATTACAATAAAGTTCCTGATGTCTAACAGTGAGAAACACGGCCCACCATTGACGGTCAGAGCGGACAATTGCAAACTGGTTTCACGATGTTGTGAAACCAATTTTTGGCCTTCCTGCTAAATCGTCTGCTGATGCCGCCAAACACACCTGACGCCAGTGAGCACAGAATATTCTACCCTATGATGCAGGCCATCAGGCCTTGAGGACTTGTCAGCCTTTAGTCCCATTAGTTTTCCTGGTAGTTTTTCTCCAGTATTTTAAGTTCCTCCCTCTCTTCTGTCCCTTGACTTTCTACGATTCTTGGGATACTTTTTGTGCCATCTACTGTGAAAACAGATACAAAACTCGCTCAAAATTTCTGTAATTTCCTTGTTTCCTATTATTAATTCACCAGTCTAATCCTCTCAGGGACCAATGCTTAATCTTGGAATTTAATACCATCCTTAGCTTCCTTGATTAATTACAGGTGCTACATCCTTCTCGTAGAGTCTTTTGTTCTCAATGGAATATATCTTTATTGAGTTATGAAATTTCTCTTTTAATGTCTGCCACTGTTTCACAACTGTCTTGCCTTTTAACTTATTTCCCCGGTTTATTTTAGCCAACTCTGTTACATAGTTTTGTAATTGCCTTTATTTAAGATGAAGAAACTAGGTTCTGACTCAAGTTCTTCACCCTCAAGCTGAATATGAAATTCTATCATGTTACGATCGCACTTGGTCTAGAGGGTCCTTTACTATCAGGTCATTAATCAATCATATCTCGTTACACATTACCAGGTCTAAAACAGCCTGTTCCTTGGTTCCACAACATATTGTTCTAGGAAACTGTTCCAAGTACACTGTATGAACTCACCCTCAAGGCTACCTTTGCCAATTTAATTTGTCCAATCTATATGAAATTTAAAATCACCTATGATTATTGCAGTGCCTTTCTTACAAGCTTCCATTATTTCATGCTTTATATTCTGTCCTACAGAGTAGCTACTGTTAAGAGGCCTATAAACCACTCCCACCAGTGACTTCTTTTCCTTGCTATTTCTCAACTCCACCCAGGTTGATTCTACATCTTGTTCTTCCAAGCTAAGATCATTCCTCACTATTGTACTGATCTCATCCTTAATTAGCAGAGCTTCTCCATCTCATTTTCCTTTCTTCCTATCCTTCCAAAATGTCAAATACCCTTGAATATCCAGTAACCTTGCAACCATGTCTGTAATGGCTATTGTATCACATCATCTATTTTTATTTGCGCTATTGATTCATCCAACTTGTTATGATGCAGTGTGCATTCAGATAAATAGCCTTTAATTCTGTCTTTTTACCATTTTTCCTCTTATGTGTGTATGTTTTGTTCTTTCCTGTCACACTCTGGTTATCACTATCTGTATTGCTAACCTGCACTATTGCCATATCCTTTCTCATTAACTGTCTAAATCTCCCCTCAAGTGAACCCTCCCCCCATTCTATCATTTAGTTTTAAGCTATTCCTACAGCCTTATTTTATGATTCATCTGGCCACTGGTCCCAGCGTGACCTTTAGACAGACACAATTGAATCTGCCTCCATCACCCTTTCAGGCAGTGTATTCCAGATTGTAATCACTGGCTTATTAAAGTCTCCAGTTGCTGTGGTGGTATTTGAACTCATGTCACCAGATCAATAGTCCAGGCTGGTTCAGTGACATAAATATTTTTCTACTGTATCACAATGTTACAGGAGCAGGATGAAAAATCTAAATTCCATGATGCATCTCTCTCATACATACACAGTTTGTCCAGAATAGCTATTAATCCCAGCATTGTAGATTCTAGTCTTCTTTCCTACTTAAGTAACAGGCTCCAAACATTGGTAGTCCAATGTGAGGGAAGTCATTACAGTGTTTCTAACATTAACTAAACAACTTCATGGGTTTTTAAAAATTTTATATGAATCATATGTTTGTTAAAACGATAAATACCACAAGATGACCTAAGTGGAAAAGCAAAATACTTGCTGAAAGTCGTGTTATGGTATTATTTCAATGATTTGTTTCATCGGTTTGTGGTTTGATAGCTTTGAGAAAATGTGAGGGTTTATTTGCTTCATTTTCTGCTGATTATTTGGTAGATTTTACTATTTCTCCTTTTTTCAAGTTTAACCAGTTATATATTTTGTTTGTAATTTAACAGATAAATGGATATTTAAGTTATGATATTTTTATCCCTATAAACACTTTGGAGGTGAATTTCTCTGAGGTGTGGCTCTTTTGATATGTGACAACTCTGAGCTCATTCTTACAAGTATCTTTGAAAGACGTGGTGCTATTTCGCACACCATAAGTAAAACGTATAACTTTATAGACAGTGCACCCATATTCCTATTCTTAATGCTTTCATATGAAACTTTGATAACTGTATTGGCTTAGCATGAATGGAGGATGTATAAACATTTCGCTATATTAATGAATTGCAGCTTTCAAACCATTCCAAAGTTTATTTTTTATTATTAAAAATTCTTATTCGAGCTTTGTATACATTATGGGAATTCTGCTTAGTTAGTCGCAACTCTGAAGAGAGGCTTATGGGTTCAAATCCACTCTGGAAATGAAATGTTAAATCTAAAAAATATTCCAGTGTAGTGATACAATGATGATGTGCTGCTCTGTTAGAAATGTTGGATGAGATTTTAACTCACTCAAAATCCATTCACTTGCACAAAGTTAACATTGGGCCTTTTGGGTGAGATGCTACACTGAGGCACCATTTGCCTGATCTGGTGGCTTGTGTAGCATTATTTGAAAAGAGCAGGGTAGTGAATTCACGTCCTGATCATCATCTCCTTCAACCAACGCCACCAAAAACAGAACAATTGATGTTTATTTCAATATCACTATTTATGAGGCATTGTGTAACAAACAGCTACTATCTTTGCCAGTGGTCAGGGCACTTCAAAGGAGTTCACCGCAGGACCATTCTTGCAGCAGGCTAAAAAGAGACCCATACTCTGAGCGTCCATTTCATAAAGGTGCTCAATTAATCAAGAACTGTGTTGCAAATATACATGGAAAATCCAAGTAGAGCCAATTTTGTCAGCTTGATAATACAAGGGAGTATCACGCTGAATATAAAACATATAGAGGACAAGTCAAACGGGAGATAAGTTGGGCAAAGAGACACTGCAAGAATAGATGGTGGTTGACATGAAAGGAATCCAAAAAGCCATATTAATAGTAAAAGGGTCATCAGAGGAGAGGTGAGGCCAATTAAAGACCAAAATGGAAATCCATTGAAGGACACAACGGCATGGCTAAGGTACCGAAGGAGTACTTTGCACGATGTTTACCAAGAAAGAGCACTTTGCTAAAGCTATGGTAAATGATAAGGTTTTCAGGATACTGTAAGAGATAAAAATAAAAAGGAAGTATTACAAAAGCTGGCACTACTTAAAGTAGATAAGTCACCTAATCTGGATGACGTGGATCCTATGGTTGCTGAGAAAAAAAGTAGAAATTGCGGGTGTGCTATCAATCCTCCTTAGATACAGGGGTGGTGTCAAAGTGACTGGTGGATTGCAAATTTTACACCCTTATTCAAAAAAGGAGCAAAGGATAAACCTGCAATTAAGGCCACTCAATTTAACATCATTGGTGGGGAAGCTTTTAAAAACAATAACAATAGAAAATTAGAAGCCAGGGGCAAGTGTGAGGTACTAAAGGAAAGCCAGCACAGATTTGTTAAGGGAAAATCATATTTGATAATTTGATTAAGTTTTTTGATGAGGCAACAGAGAGAGTAAGTGGGGGCAGTGCAGTTGATGTTGTTTAAATTGACTTTCAAAAGGCATTTGAGAAAGTACTACATGTTACACTTGTTAGCAAAATTGAAGCCCAGGGGATAAAAGGAGCTGTAGCAAAATAGGGCTGAATTTTACAGTATACCTACAGGTGGGAAAACAGGCAGATGGACCTCTAAATTAGGGGGCCATGCCATCGGCAGCATGCCCACTGCCAACCAGCCTGGCCCTGCCACGATTTTATGGGTGATGGAGAATCGTTGGATAGGCTGTCTACGGCCCAATTGAGACACTGAAATCGGCTATTAATGCTCAGTTAAGGGCCTCATCCCACCATCACTCTGATTTAATGGGCAATGGGAAAGGACTGCCCACGTGTAGCCCGGAAAGTCTAATCCTGCGGGCTGCTGGTCAGTGAAAGGTGGGGGGGATGCCTTCTTCCCAGTCCCCCTGTGGTAATTGGAGCCCCTCTCCCAGAATTTTGCCTCCTTTCATCTACCCTCTCACCCTGCCCAGCCCAACATGCCCCCACCCAACTTGGGCCTGGCCCCGGCCCTGGTGAGATCCCAGACTTACCTGAGTTTGGGGGTATCCATGGTTCTTCTTCATCCCAGGCCTCCTGTACTACCAGCAGTGGCTGCTGATCCTGGTGAGGTGCAGAACTGCTAGCAGTTGGAAGCTCTCTGAGGCAAGACTTCCTCCTGGAGACAGGCTGAAGTCCCATCTCTTACTAATTAAACAGCCATTGCCAAAAAAATTAAAGCGGGGCTAGCCAGTCGAGCGGAGGCAGGCTTGCCCCAAAATTTACGCTGGGGTGCACAGGGTCCTCCCTCAGCATATGATCCAGCCCATGGGTATAATATTAGCTAAGGCATAGAAAACAGGGAGCTGTGGTGAATGACAGTTTGTTGCACTGAAGGAGGGTTATACAGTAATATTCCCCAAGGTTCAGTATGGGAACCACTGCTGTTTTTTTGTCTACTTGAATTACTTTCACTTGAGAATACAGGGCATAATTTTGAATTTTGCAGGTGCCATGTGTGATGGGGTTTGTGGTTTGTGGCATCTGAGCACAGCAATGGCAGCCAGGCAAGAAGTGGACTGAGTGCAGAGCTGACAGCAGGACAGAGTCACCACACACACATATGTAGTGAGCTGAAGCTTCTAATCTGCAGGATCCATTTTCCTCATTCTCCCACAGTGAACTCCTTAGGAAAGAAATTTCCCGGGCTTCACGGCAGAGAAGATTTACTGGGCAGTCTACTCAGCATATATGGATCTAATCTCAGCCCAATCTCCAATAGGGTGTGAAACAGGCCCACCTGACAACCCCAGACAGCACAAAAACTGGGCTACTTAACCAGGATTGAGAGCTAGAAGAAGAGATTGTGGTGCAGTTAAAAGAGATGAATACGAAGGCTGGATCTGGGAGCAGAAAATAAGGTTACTGCTACTGTTTCAGTTATTTTAAAGGAATTAATTGACAAGAACCAGCCATTCAGTGCACAGGATTTTTAACTGAGCATTCAGATAAAGGTAATTCTGGTAGATCCACGCCATTAAGACTTGTGGACAGAGCTGAGCAGATTCTGCAAAAGTGTGCTATTTTAGTGAAGACTGTGCCTGTGTAACTCAGATTGATTGGAAACTACTGTCAGATAAGAATCGGTGCCTAAATCCTCAAAGGAGCTGGAATTCCACCTGAAGAAGTTCAGAGCTTGGACCTTTTGGCTGAGATTAGATCTATATATGCTGAGTAGACTGCCCTGTAAATCTGTGAGATCCATCTTTGTTGTATTTGCAACTTAAAATGTAAGTTATGACTCATATTTACCACAATTTGCCTGTTAATTCATGTTTAATGTATGTTGATTTTGGTTTGATTGTTGAAGTAAATGTGATAAATAATTAAATCCTGTTCATTGGTTTTCTCATTGGGGTCATTCAGTAAATTTGGTTCTTTAGGTTTGATGGTCTCCAAGTGCATCACAATAGATGAAACATGGAAGTGTAGTAAACCTTGAGGAAGATATAATAGGCTTCAAGAGGGTGTAGACAGCCTAGGGGAACAAGAAGCCAATGGCAGGTACAACTCAAAGCAGAAAAACGTGAGGTCATACATTTTGATAGGAAGAATGAGCCGGGATATGCTAAAAGGTAAAATTTTAAAAGGGGTGCAAGAAGAGAGAGATAAGTGGCCCTTGTGTACAAATCTTTGAAAGTGGTAGGCAGGTTAACAAAGTAATTAATAAAGCATGTGGGTATATACATACAGACATGGAGTAAATTATGCTAAACATACACAAAACATTAGTTCAGCTGGAGTATTATGTCCAAGTCTGGGCACCACACTTTAGGAAGAACATGATGGCTATGGAGAGGTCCCAAGGATGAGGGATTAGAGTTACATGTATAGACTGGCTTATTTTCATTCATTCATGGGATGTGGGCATCACTGGCTACGGCAGCATTTATTGCCCGTCCCTAATTGCCCTTGTTCAGAGCTGTGGGTCTAGAGTCACATGTAGACCAGACCAGGTAGGGACAGCAGATATCCTTCCCTAAAGGACATTACTGAACCAGATGGGTTTTTATGACAATTGGTTTGGGTTTCATGGTGATGCTTTGCCTGCTAGGGTGGTGGCAACAGGTTTAATTGTAGCCTTCAAATAGAAACTGGATAAATAATTGAAGGAGAAAAATATTGCAGCAATATGGGGAAAATGCAGATGAATGGGGCTAACTAATTTGCTCTTCGAGAGAGCTCACGCAGATTCGATGAGCTGAATGGCATCTTTCTGAGCTGTGCTATTCTATGATTGTATGGGCAAAATTTTCTGCCTGTTGGGCAGGCACGGAGCCAGTCGCCGCCAGCGATGCAGGCCGCACTGCCATTTTACGTGGGTGGGCCTCAAGTGGCCATTGACAGGTCGGCGGGCCCACAGCTGATTTTGCTGTGCCCCCGCCTTCCTAAAAATTTAAATAGGGCGGGGTGACATCGGGGGTTCCACCTGACTTCATCCTGAGTCATTTTACGCATCGGCGAGTGGGCCCATGCCCCTGCTCGCTGATGGCAAAATTCTGCCCTATGAGTTTACAAAATCTTCTTGTATGCAATAAGGCCAGAATGTGCACAAAGTGATGCCTCAAATACTTTATTTCTTTACCCTTGGAATTCTAGCAATATTTTCTATCATTTGGAAAGTGGTAGACTTGGAACTCTTGTTACCTATCTGACCTTGCTGTGATCCTGTCCCAAATCTGGGGTGACATCATTAAAATATGCACTCACAAAATGGACCTGACGGGATTTCAAGTGACACATTGCTGCTCTGTCAGAGGGAATCAGGTCAGTGGAGCTAAAAATTCCATATGCAAAGTGCAAGTTTTCCTGCTTCTCACATCATTTGCCGGAATTTTCCACTCCAGGCCTAAGTCTTGTGAGGGGGTGGGAAGTCAGAGGACTTACACCGCAGTGCCTAACAGGTAAACCTGCCGAACTGCACAATGTTGGTCTCATTAATTATGCAGCCAGGGGTTTTCTGGTGAATCTCACAGCAGAGCAGGCAGAAAGTCATGCACCCCACTGTCATACCAGGGCACCAAATTTAAAATGTGACTGGGCAGTTATTCATCATGCCAGGAGTTTGGGCCTAGACATGGCAGCCAAGAAACAGCAAGCGCCAGCCCCAAGGTTCAGCGATGCCTCATTGGACATACTACTGCAAGCCATGGAGGACAGCAGGGATGTCCTTTTTCCAAGGGATGGGAGGAGGAGGCCCACCTGTCCTACCACACCTGCCTGGGAGGAGGTCAGCAGGGTGATAAATGTCAATTCCATTCAGAGGAGGAATGCCCTGCAGTGCAGGAAAAGAATGAACTAATCTGTGTCACCAAGGTAAGTGAACCCTCTAGTCACCTCACTGAATGGCAACTGGGATGTGGGCCTCAATGGCACGGCCACCATCAGTGCTGTCCATGCATAAAAGCTCTTCGCAAGGTGCTAGGGTGCTGCCTCATAGTCCCACAGCAGCCCATGTGGTCTGCTGGTAGGGCAAGCAACCATGGGTTGTTGACCCAGCCACATAGAAGGCACAAATCTTGGGGGGGGGGGGGATGGTGGAGATGGTTGGCATGAAGGGCAACTGCAGATTCTGTTGCCATGCGTCTATTGTCCTTGTCCTTCCAGCTGCTAGAGCTCACGGGTCTAGAGGGTGCTACCAAAGTATCCTTGGGGACTAGCAGCAGTTCATCTTTCATATGGCGCACATCATTGGCAATTGGGTCAGTGGTGGAGATTGGCAGCATGCAAATGGCCCCTGCATCAGAAGAGCTCACAAAACATCTTCTGTCTTCAAGCAGGAGAAGACAGCGCCCAACAGGCGCGAGAGGAAGACAGGAGGGGGCATGCCAATATCCGCCCGCTCACACAGTATGAAGAGCGGGCTGCCAAGCTGGCAGGGGGAGATCGTGACAATACATGTGCCGATGGCGAGGTTGGCCTCCCCCAAGCATCTAATGAGAAAGCTTAACCTCTGCACATCGAAACCTGAGGAAGAGGCTCTGTGCGATGCAGTATGCAGCTCATTCTCTCCTCTTTCCATTACTGATGCCAGCAGGAAGAGGGTGAGGCCAGACTCCGATCCCCAGCCCCAGCCTGCAGAAGACTGAGGACAATAACATAGGCGAATTCTCATCTGTAGAGCTGTCACAGCATTCACCTGCACTCTCCACCAGCCCAGAGACACTCACCTCAGTGGGTCATAGATCTAGTTTAGGCAGGGCCTCATACTCTGGTGATCACCCCATGGACATGTGTGTTCAGTAGGAGGAGGCAGGGACAGCCAAGATCCCCGGCATTCGGAGGACTGCTGGGCAAGAGGCCTCTGCTAAATTCAAGTCTGAGGTTGAGCCTCTGGTTGCGGTCATGGACAAGATGATGGAGATTCAGCAAGCGGCAGAGGAACATCAGGCAGAGGTGTTGGAGGCTGTCAACAGAGTGGCATGTGAGGTGGAGGAGTCTGTCCATCTGCTCTCTGATGTAGTGGCGCTGAGATGTGCATGTATGGAAGTCTCCATGGGGAGGATAGCGGATGCCAATGAGAACCTGGTCCAGCAGAATGCTCAGTTTCTGCTGGAGATGCACTCAGACCTGTGCTTGATCGCCGTAGCCATGGGTAAAATTTTGCAGTGACTACACGAGAGGGGTACAGGGCACCTCAACCTCTTTCCAGATGCCCCTTTCCCTCAAGCAGTCAGGGAGGGGCCCTTGGGCACCCAAATGGAGGAGCAGCATCAGGCTGACACCCCTTTAATTGTTACTGTTCCCTCCTACCACCAGTACCCTTGGTTTGCCCCTCAGGATTCCTCCATTGACACCACCAGACCCTCCCTCTGAACCCCCTCCCCCTCCCTGTCCCCCGCTTTCCCCTCCTCACTGTCCCCTGCTTTTGCCATTTTCACTGTCCCCTGCTTGCTCTCCTGCTTGCTGTCACCTGCTTTTCCCCTCCTCACTGTCTTGCACTTTGATGGCCCCTGCACCACTCCCCGGTCCCTTCCCCCCAATAATCCACTCCTCCTACCGCCCTGCAAAGCTGAATGGTTACCTTCCTCACCCGCTCCTGCAACCCCATCACTCCTCAAGCATACCCATCTCTCTGTCCTCCCTCCCGTGTTGTCTGCCTTCTTCTGCTCTCCCCATGTGCCAACTAATCCCGTGCCCACCCCAACACCGGTTGGCACTCATCTTCCACTGAGTGGACCAGCCTGCAATCCTAGTAAGTCCTCAAGTCCTAGACATCTGCAAGCCACGTTGGTACAGTTGTGTTTTGGGCTGGCGTGAATTCCCACTGGTGGAGCAAATGATAGGCCAGGGGAGAGAATTCCGGTCAGGTGCTCATTTCAATTCCCTTATAATATGTTAATCGGCTTCCCAATAGTCTTGGCGGGAATGAGGACCCACCATTATCCTGCCATGATGATCAGGACTACAAGTTCCGGCTGTCATTTCCCACTGTTGAGAAACCGATTTTTTCACTTACGTTGTAATCTCCGCCCTTTCCAGCTGCTGGTCAGGGCTGAAAATTCCAGCCATTGATGAACCCCATTATCTAATTGAAATCAATTTCTGTTGAATTAATTGTTATTTGAATACTGCATATGACCCTATACAGCAAGTACATCTTTATTCTGGGTAATGATTTGATCAACTGAATGGCTTGCTTGGCCATGTCAGGTGATAGTAAACACTGGTGTCACATAAAGGCTACACTTGGTAAGGATGGCAAATTTTTTTTTCTTTCAGGACCTTAGTGAATAAGTTGTGGTTTTATGGCAATTTGACAGACACTTTTATGGTCACTTTTACTGACAGCAATTTTTAATGTCCAGATTTCGTAAACTGAATTTAAACTGCCTTGGTGGAATTTGAACTAATTCATCACTTGTCCAATGACAAAACTGCTACACTACAAATTTCACATCTGATACTCTTATTCACATCTCATAAAGCTTGGAAAATCCACTGGAAAATCCGAGAGAATTACAACTTTACTGACCTTACTAGGTCTTTTAATTGTTGGTGGGCTTGCTTCCAACTTTTGCACACTCCCACTGACCAAAATATCGCGCGAGCGAGGGATGGCGTTGGGATGCTCGATTTCATGTCCGATCGAGCTGGGCGCACCTGATCTAAAATTCTGCCCTAGAGTTTTGCTCAACAGTGAGGTTGCAATTGTTTACTACTTTTCTTTTTCAGTGTACCATAAAATTCCTGTGTATGATCAAGCATAGAACATGCTAATATCTCGCAGCCTCCAATCATCTTGAAACCCCTTTGTTATTGGTCTAAGGTCATGCTCTGCCAAGACTACGTGGTAGTCGGCGTGCAAAGACCACATCACATTTAAACCAAAATCACGCAACAGGCATCTTCCACTTGTCAAAATGAAATTTGGGACCTAGAACGTTAGGACCTGCATGGACAACCCCAACAGTGACAGACATAAGCACAGCACCATCAAAGCTCGGAAACTCAGGTGCTTCGGCATCGACACTGCTGCCCTTAGAGTGACAGGACATACAAGAGAAAGCCAACTGAAGGAACAGGCAGCGAGTGCACTGGCAGGGCCTTCCAGAAGAGAAACGACGTCTCTCCATCAAAAACAAGCTTGTCTGACACCTCAGTGACTCTCTCTGAGGACTACATGAGCGCCTCATGACTGCCCAACTCACCCTAATGAGTAATCAGCATGCCACTGTCAACAGTACATATGCTCCTACAATTGAGGCAACAGATTAGGCCAAGGAGGGATTCTACACCAACCTTGAGCAATCCCTCGCCCAAGTTCTAGCAAGTGACAAACTGATCCTCCTCAGAGATTTCAACACCAGAGTGGTGAAGGATGAGAATCTCTGGAAGGGTGTTATATGCAAGGAATGAGGGAAAGCAAGCTCCAATGGATTCCTCCTCCTGACAAAATGTCTAGAACATGACCTTTTCATAACCAATGCCCTGTTTTGCCAGTAACACAAAGACAAGACCTCATGGTCGAAACACTCGCATCTGCTTGACTACATTACTGTTCGAGCAAGAGAGTGTAGAAACGTCTACATTACACATTCCATGACAGGTACCATTCACTGCTGGACTCGCATTATCTGATCTCCCATCTCCATCAGCCTGGCCTGCAAAATTGGAGGCAACAAAAGCAATGCCTCAAGAAAATTAACATTGAAGGCCTCAAAGATCCCACCAAGGCAGCTCTTCTCAGTCAGCGCCTCACTGCCAACCTCTCAACCTCAAGTCACCAGGAGCTACAGTGTGCCCATAGTGCCTGGTCAACCCTGAAGTCCACTATAACAAGCACTTGAGATGAGGTCTATGGTCTTTCTACCAGGAAACACCATGAAAACAGCCTAGAGATACAGGACCTCATCAAGCTTTTGCAGACCAGAAACTACTCCTAGTCTCAAGAGAAAAGCAGCAGTTTTACAGGCAGTTGAAGGTAATGGTACAGAATAAAACCTGTGACATAAAAAACAAACTGTAGGTAGAAAGAGCGTGATGGATCCAACAACTCGTGGTCACCAATGATATGCGCAGTTTCTTCAGTGCTGTCAAGCAATCTAATGCCCAAACATTCAAGAGCCGACTCCGCTGAGCCAAGCATGAAGGGGAGCTCATCAAGGTCAGGGAGGCAGTTAGTGCTCACTGAAGAGAATATTTTGACGAACTCCTCAGCTGAGATTCTGTCTTCAACTTGATCGTCCTCAATTCCATTCCTCAACACCTTGTCCGGCTCAGTCTTGGCACTATTCCAGTCCGTTGAACAGTGAAGTTGAAAAAGCTATTTGACAGTTAAAAAACAAGGCTTCTGGAGCAGATGGAATCTCTGCTGAAATTCTGAAACATGGTGGATATACATGGCTGCACAACCTCAGATCCCTCATCTTGGAAGAGGAGTGAATGCCGGTGGATCTCGGAGAAGCTGTGATCATGACTATATTCAAGAAGAGAGACAAGTCTGATTGTGGGAACTACAGAGAAGTCTCCCTGCTGTCTGCCATAGGGAATGTCTTGCAAGGATCCTCCTTAATCGCTTCCTCCCAGTGGCCGAAGAATTCCTTCCTGAGTTGCAGTGTGGTTTCCGCCCATCGAGAGGCACCACAGGCATGATTTTCACTTCATGGCAAATTCACAAAAAATGTGAGGAACAGCAGCAACTGCTGTACACGGCCTTTCTCAAGCTCAAGAAAGCCTTTGACTCTGTCATCCGTGAAGGCTTATGGAGTATCCTTCTCAAGTTTGACTGCCCTCAGAAAATTGTTACCATCCTCTTCCTAATCCACAATGACATGCAAGCCGTGATCCTCACCAACAGAACCACCATAGATCTTATCACAGTGAAAACTGGGCTCAAAAAAGATTGTGTCATTGCACCAACCCTCTTCTCCATTTTCCTAATACTGCACCTCACCTCTAACAAATTACCCACAGACGTGGCGATAATCTAGAGAACAGACGGGAAACTGATAAATCTATGTCACCTTCAATCTAAAACCAAAATCACTCCAACCTCAGTCACTGAGCTTCGGTATGCAGATGACACTTGTGTGTATGCTCACTCAGAAACTGAGCTCCAGGTCACTCCTCCGAAGCATATAAGAAAATAGGCCTTTCACTAAACACATGCAAAACTAGGGTTTAAGCTGGGTTTGAGGTTAGTGAGAGTGACAAGGTCAGTTTTGTATAAAATATGCATGGTCACACAATTAATATTTATTATATATTGGAACAGAAAAGTGACAAAGAAATGTGAAATAATGCATTCTGCAAATTAGGAGTGCAATGTATAGTAAATGCTACAATTTTAAAGGGGTGCAGGAACAGAGAGACCTGGGGGTTCACAGACACAAATCTTTGAAGGTGGCAGGACAATCTGATAATAGGTAATAGGTCATAGTAAATATTTATAAATCACTGCTTAGAACTCAGATAGCGTATTGTGTCCAATTCTGGGCACCATACTTAAGGGAGGATATCAATGCCTGGGAGAGAGTGCAAAGAAGATTTACCAGAATGATACCAGGGATGAGTGACTTCAATTGGCAAGGCTAGTGATGAAATTCCTCAGTGAAATATTCCATATACTCTCATACATCCCTCTCCTTTTGCTACAGTTGATTTGACTTATTCTCTGGAGTCTCATCTTCAAACTCCTTCATCTCTTGTTATGATCCCAGCTATGAGAATACTTAACAAGCCTGATATGTGTTAGGATCTGGCTTGATAGACCATAATAAGTTAAAAATGGAAGAATTGTGGAAGAACCAAGGAAATAAGCAGCAGGACTCCAACATTAAATTAAAACAACAAAAGAATCTTTGCTATACAAACTTGAACAAAGTAAACACAAGCAATAATGACTAAATAGGTGCACTGAGCAAATAAGGGAATGGCCGGGATTTTCCGTGCCTACGACTGTTGGGTGTGTTCGGTGGTGTGAGTGGACAATATGGCAAGAAGGTTGAGAATCAGTTTCACGACATTGTAAAACCAGTTTGTGATTGTCCGCTCCACCCGTCAATGGCGAGCCGCGTACCTGCCATCGGACATCAGGAACCTCATTGTAATAGATCATGATATCATTATAAGGCCAGCCTGCCGGATTCATCCTCCCCGCCGGGTCACTCACCACATCGGCGGGAAAACATGCTGACATGTTTCACAACAGCATATATAAGGCGTCCAGTTGGAGGGCCGCACTTTGCTCGGGACTTCAAGGTTTGTTTGCCTACCTTGATTCGGTCAGCATTCGCTGTCATCAATGCCAGGGTTCACAGACAGCACCACATCACTTTTAGGGAGCACACAGGTAGGTCTCCACCTACCAGATCAGGCATATGCGGGTGGCTTTTCAACTGTTGCAGAGCATGGTCTTGCTTGGGGAAGGGGGAGGAGTAGCCTCCAGCAAGGGAAGAGGCTGCAGGACGAGAGCTGTACTGGGGAAGGAGTCTCTGTGAGGGCACATATTGATCTGTGCAAGTGGCCTCAAGATGGTGAGTGCTGAGGAGGCAGTTTCCAGAAGAGATGAGGCCAGGTGGCTATGTGAGGGTATGTGTGAGAGAATGGGTGGTGATGTTCTTTAAGCTGGTAGTGAGCGAGGTGTCAATGAACGTGGAATGGGCTTGAGCGTGTGAATTTAGAGTGATGAGATTGTTGCCATACGCTGGCTGTATGGATGAGAACATTCATCCTTTACCTGCATTGGATGGCCAACCTCTTCTGTGCAACATTGGCAATGATCACCATTGCCATCAACTACCAAGCTGGCGTGGTAATGTAACTTCCCATCGTGCAGCCAGAGCTGGGGTAGAGCACATCACAGTGGGCCTCCTTGGCGTCCAAAAGGCACTCGATCGGCTGAAGCATTTGCTACAATCTTCAGCCAGAAGTGCCAAGTGGATGATCCATCTCAGCCTCCTCCGGAGGTCCCCAGCATCACAGATGCCAGTCTTCAGTCAATTCGATTCACTCCACGTGATATCAAGAAACAGCTGAGGGCACCGGGTACTGCAAAAGCTATGGGCCCTGACAATATTCCGGCAATAGCGCTGAAGACTTGTGCTCCAGAACTTGCTGCGCCCCTAGCCAAGATGTTCCAGCACAGCTACCACACTGGCATCCACCCGGCTATGTGGAAAATTGCCCAGGTATGTCCTATACACAAAAAAAAAGCAGGACAAATCCAACCCAGTCACTTGCTGCCCCATCAGTCGACTCTCCATCATCAGTAAAGTAATGGAAGGGGTCATTAACAGTGCTGTCAAGCGGCACTTGCTTAGCAACAACCTGCTCACTGATGTCCAGTTCGGGTTCTGCCAAGGGTACTCAGCTCCTGACCTCATTACAGCCTTGGTTCAAACATGGACAAAATAGCTGAACTCCCAAGGTGAGATGAGACTGATTGCCCTTGACATCAAGACAGCATTTGACCAAGTGTGAGCCCTAACAAAACTGGAGTCAATGGGGATCAGGGGGAAAACTCTCCGCTGGTTGGAGTCATATCTAGCACAAAGGAAGATGGTTGTGGTTGTTGGAGGTCAGTAACCTCACTCCAGGACATCACCGCAAGAATTCCTCGGGATATTGTCCTTGGCCCAACCACCTTCAGCTGCTTCATCAATGACCTTCCTTCTATCATAAGGTCAGAAGTGGGGATGTTCGCTGATGATTGCACAATGTTCAGCACAATTCATGACTCCTCAGATACTGAAGCAGTCCATGCCTAAATGCAGCAAGACCTGGACAATATCCAGGCTTGGGTTGACAAGTGGCAAGTAACATTTGCACCACACAAATATCAGGCAATGATCATCTCCAACAAGAGAGAATCCAACCATCGTCCCTTGATGTGCAATGGCATTACCATCACTGAATCCCCCACTATCAATACTCTGGGGGTTACCATTGACCAGAAACTGAACTGGACTAGCCATATAAATACAGTGGCTACAAGAGCAAGTCAGAGACTAGGAATCATGCGAAGAGTAACCCACCTCCTGACTCCCCAAAGCCTGCCTACCATCTACAAGGCATAAGTCAGGAGTATGATGGAATACTCCCCACTTGCCTGGATGAGTGCAGCTCCCACAACACTCAAGAACCTTGACACCGTCCAGGACAAAGCAGTCCGCTTGATTGGCACCACATCCACAAACATTCACTCCCTCCACCACCGATGCACAGTAGCAACAGTGTGCACAGTAGCAGCAGTGTGTACCATCTACAAGATGCACTGTAGGAATTCACCAAGGCTCCTTTGATAGCACCTTCCAAACCCATGACCACTACCACCTAGAAGGACAAGGACAGCAGATAGATGGGAACACCACCAACTGGAAGTTCCCCTCCAAGCCACTCACCATCCTGATTTGGAAATATATTGTCATTCCTTCACTGTCACTGGGTCAAAATCCTGGAACTCCCTTCCTAACAGCACTGTGGGTGTATCTAAGCCCCATGAACTGCAGCAGATCAAGAAGGCACCACCATCTTCTCAAGGGCAATTATAGATGGGCAATAAATGATGGCCCAGCCAGCGAAACCCACATCCTGGGGCCATGTCTTCTTTGCTGCAGTCCTGGGCTGGAAGCACTGAGCGTGGCTGTACTTTAAATGTGGGGCCTGGCTTGATGACGCGGTGAGGTGATGGCGTGGCATGCGAATGAGACCCCACCTGCCACGGAAATGGTGTGTTTCCCAGGAATGCATATGCGATGCAGTGGGTTTGGGAAGATACGGCATGACAACCCGCCATCTCAGCCAGTGAGTAAAATGTCGTTTTATCCTCCTGCTACTGCACTTAGTGCAAATCCAGGACAATTCTGCCCAATGATTCTAAACAATAGGATCTGGAGTTATTAAACAGACTTAGCTCAGCTTAACCTTTTTACTGTGTCTTTCATTTGGATAGGCTTTTAAACATACTCATACTCTGGGAGGCGGTTCCTTTTGCTCTGGGTCTGGCTGCACAGGTCATAGCTCAGGTCCATGGTGCCTCTTACCATAATAACCTTCTGGTCCAAGTGTAGGCATCGCTGATGGTCAAATGCCACTACTTAGTTTTTCCCTAAAAAAAACCACAAAACCCACCAGATTTCCTTTGAGACCATAGCTCCACCCTCAGCAATTCTCTCCATAGCAACCCCAGGGCTTTCTTGCTTCTAAAAGCCTCTCAGCTGAGTCAAAGGTTCAAGTATGGTTTGTAAAGATACACAGGCATACCAAACCAAATGGAAAGTAAACAACCCCTAATTCACAAAAAGCAAAACTCTACCTCCTTAACATTTAATGTAATCCACAATAGAGGTAGTCTATTTCTCTCTCTATCCATATAGACTCATAGACGTTTACACCAAAGAAGGAGGTCATTCAGCCCATCGTGTCTGCACCGGTCAACCAAGATCTGTCTACACTAATCCCATTTTCCAGTGCTTGGCCCCTAGCCCTATACTTTGTACAAGATTTTCCACTCTTCCTAATCTTGCCTTCCATGGCTCGGTGTCTGTTTCCTTAGTATAAGGCATTTTGGGACTTTTTCTACATTAAACATTCTACATACACACTGATGTTGTTATTGTGATGGATGTAATTACATAGATGTAATTCATGTACATATAGATTGAATTGGTATGGCCAGCTGAAGGTCAAGCTCTTCACTGGACACTGCAGTCATGCATGCAGAAAATGATCCAAGCAAAAATACAAGGATAATCACATTTTTCAGAAACTAGGAGTTATGCACTTGCCATTCAATTTATCAAATAAAATAATAGTCTTTGCAGCACACAAACTTTATTCCCAATCACTGAAGGGCACACAAAGATTTGGACTATTATCACAAATAAAATTAACAGTGTTTCCAAAATGAAAAAACACACAACTGCTATAAATTTCATCAATAATCTCCAAATTTAAAAATAACTTCTAAATATCGCATAAAAATTGTCCTTTACAGTAGTTGTGTGAAAGCATTATTCATCATCTCTTTCTATATACTTCATAATGATATATTAAAATACCTTGAAATCACTCGTAGATTATTCTGCCTTATCTGCTGAACTAGAAACGCAATTATTGTGTGCATCTCTGACATCTGCAGCAGTTCTATAGTTCTAGTCCTCTTTTAATGAAAAGTAGTTAATGGAACAAATTTCTTTAGTGTCTCTGCAGATGAGACATATTTACCCAGGTCTATTCAATACAACTCATGGGGGAAACACGAAGGAAGTTCTGAGAAACATTGAAATTTTAGTTGAGTTATAAACGAATATCAACCACCAATTGTGCACATTCCAATTTATACTGCTGAGAATCAAAAGATCATTCGACCATCATCAAATTCTGAAAAGGCACTCCTCTGAATTTCACCTTATAGGATCTCAAAAAGTAAACCAAGGAATACGTCAATCACATGAGCCAGGTCCCTAATATCTATACAGCCAACTCAGAGCTTGCTGCAAAAAATATGTATTCCTTCATTATTAGATCATTGACAATATTCATGTCAGTGTGCCTGGTAACACATAACAGCACATTGACATAGCAGCACTACATGGCAATATTCAGAGAAGATGTGGACAGCTGGCAAATCCTCTAGTCAACTCTATTTCCTGCAATGATATGAAACATCGTCCTTTTTTGCATTTCTGCAATACAGGTATTGTCATTCAGAATACCAATAAACCATCTGAAGACCATTTCACCAGAGGTCAGTAAATGCAGCACTTTTGTATCACTGGATTTTCCTATACATTTTAGCCAATCTGGTACTACCAGTTTTCCACCTGACAGAAAACATTACAATCCACAAGAGGAACGTATGAGAGGAGGGCCCTGAGACAGGGCAGTCAGCAGCACCTAGAGGAGAGCAGAGTTGCGTGAGAAGTGCAGAGGCGGTGAGAGGTAAAAGCCGGTAGCAGAGAAGGACATCCAGCACATGGAGAACGGACCTGCATGAGAAGGACCGTAGCAGCAGGAGATAAAAGCCGGTGGCAGAGAGCCCCTTCAACCTGTTTCCACCTGTCAGAGTCAAAGTGTGACATTAAAGCAAAACAGATAGGTGATTGGTGGGTATCTCTTCAGTGTCTCTTTTGATTGGCCAAGTAGTTTAAATCAGGGGATGTGATTAGAGCTGAAAGGTACAGTTAAGAAATTCACTTTTAAAATATTTAACATCCAAATTAAGTAATTAAATAGAATACAGATAGCTGGGCAGGCGATGTGTTGCAGCTGTAGTATGTGGAGGCTGGAGGACGTTAGTGCGATCCACAGTGACCACATCTCAAACAAGTGTTGGCTGCTCGAGGAACTTCGACTCAGAGTTAATGAGCTGGAGTCTGAGCTGCAGACACTGTGACACATCAGGGAGGAGGTGAGTTATCTCGACACTGTGTTTCAGGAGACAGTCACACCCCTTAGATTAATTACATCAAATTTGGACCGTGGTCAGGGACAGGTGGGTGTGAATGCGAGTGAGGCAGGTATGGGGATCCAGAATTTAGCTTTGGAGGAGCCTCAGCCAGTGCCTTTGTCCAATAGGTACCAGATTCCTGCAGCCGGTGTGAACGAGGGCACAGACTGCAGGGAGGATGAGTGAACTGACCATAGCACCATAGTACAGAGTGCCATTCAAATTGGGGGGCGGGGGGGAGGGGAGAAAAGAGAGATGTAGTTGTAATAGGGGATAGCATCGTTAGGGGAATAGATACTGTTGTCTGCAGCAAAGGCAGAGAGTTCCGAAGGCTGTGTTGCCTACCTGTTGCCAAGGTTAAGGACATCTCTTTTGGGCTGGAGAGGAACTTGGAGTGGGAGGGGAAGGATCCAGTTGTCAAGGTCAACGTAGCTACCAATGATATAGGAAGGACTAGGGAAGAGTTCTGCTGAGGGACTACGAGCAGCTCGGGGCTAAATTAAAAAGCAGAACCACAAAGGTAATAATCTTCAGATTACTACCTGAGCCACGTGCAAATTGGCATAGGGTAAGTAAGATTAGAGAGGTAAAAAGATTGGTGGGAGAAATGGGTTCTAATTCATGGGGCACTGGCACCAGCACTGGGGAAGAAGAGAGCTGTTCTGCTGGGATGGGCTTCATTTGAACCATGCTGAGACCAGTGTCCTGGAGAATCATATAACTAAGGTTGTAGATAGGACTTCAAACTAATTAGTGGGAAGGAGGATTCAATTGAAGGGAAGTCTAAAAAATCAAAAAGAAACAAGAGAGCAGGGTAGTGAAGAGGTGAACAATAATCAAAGTGTGGCAGGAAGGGGCAAAAATATAAGCAGAAGAATGCAGCAGAAATTAGAACCAGAATGAGTAATAATGGTAAAAAGTCAAAGCTTAAGGCTCTTATATCTGAATGCATGCAGCATTTATAACAAGATAGATGAGTTGATAGCACAAATAGAAATAAATGAATATGACTTGATAGCTACTAAAGAGACGTGGTTGCAGGCTGACCAAGCCTGGGAACTCAATATTCAAGGATATTCAACTTTTGTGGAAAGATCAGCAAAAAGGTAAAGGAGAAGCGGTAGCTTTGTAAATAAAGGAAGCTTTCAGTGCGATGATGAGTAGTGATATAGGTGCAATAGATCGTAATGTGGAATCAGTTTGGGTGGAAATAAGGAATATCAAGGGGAGGAAGACACAGTGGAAGTCGTCTATATGTCCCTATAGAGTTGCCTCACTGTAGGACAAATGTATAAATCGTGAAATAATGGAGGCATGTAAGAAGGGCACTACAAATGCCATTGGTGATTTTAATCCGCATATTGACTGGACAAATTAGATTGGCAGGGGTAATATGGAAGACAAGTTTGTAGAGTGCATCAGGGATTGTTTCTTAGAGCAATACTTTGCAGAACCTACCTAGGAACAGACTATTTTAGATCTACCTAATGTGTAATGAGATGAAATTAGTAAGAGATCTCATAATTAAGGATCCTCCAAGGGGTAGCGATCACAACATGGTAGAATTTTAAAATCAGTTTGAGGACGAACAACTCAGGTCTCAAACCAGTGTCCTCAACTTAAATAAGGGTAATTACAGAGGTATGAAGATAGAGTTGTCTAAAGCGGGCTGGGAAACAGGCTAATGCAGAGGTCAGTGGATCAGCAGTGGCAGACATTTAAGCAGATATTTCATATGCTCAGCAAAAGTTTATTCCAGTCAAAAAGAAGGACTTGTTGAGAAGGATGAGCCACCCGTGGTTAACAAAGGTGGTCAAAGAGAGTATCAAATCAAAAACTAAGGCATACAAAGCGACAAAAACTAATGGTAGGCCAGAGGATTGGGATTTTTTTAGGAACTAGCAGCGGATGACTAAAAAGCTAATAAAGAGGGAGAAAATTGATTATGAAAATAAATTGACAAGTAATATAAAAACAAACAGCAAGAGCTTCTAAGAAAGAGAGTGGCTAAAGTGAGCGTGGGACACTTGGAGGATACAACTAGAGAATTGATAATGGGGAACAGGGAAATGGCAGATCAGTTAAACCAATATTTTGCATCGGTCTTCACAGCGGAGGACACTGTAAACATCCCAATGGGAGGAAAGGTCTTGTAAAAGTCTCTAGCACAAGGGATAAAGTATTTGACAAGCTAATGGACTAAAGGCGGACAAGTCGCCAGGACCTGATGGCCTGAATTCAAAGGTTTCAAAGGAAGTGGCTGCAGAGGTAGCGGAAGTCAAAATATTCCAGAATTCACTGGATTCCGGGAGGGTCCTAGCGGATTGGAAAACCACTAATGTGATGCCCCTGTTCAAGAAGGGAGGGAGAGAGAAAGCAGGAAACTATAGGCTAGCCACCCTTACATCTGTCATTGGGAAAATGCTAGAGTCCATTATTAAAGAAGAAATAGCAAGACATTTAGAAAAACTTAATGCATCCAAACAGAGTCAATATGGTTTTGTGAAAGGGAAATCATGTTTGACAAATTTGCTAGAGTTCTTTGAGGATATAACAAGCAGAATTCATAAAGGGTATCAGTAGATGTCATGTATTTGGATTTCCAGAAGATATTTGATAAGATGCCACAAAAAAGGTTATTGTGCAAGGTAGGAGCTCACGGTATTGGGGGTAATGTATTAGCATGGATTGAGGATTGGTTAACACGCAGAAGACAGAGAGTCTGGATTAATGGGTCTTTTTCAGGTTGGAAAGACATAACTAGTGGAGTGCCAAGGATCAGATCTAGGGCCTCAATTATTTACTATCTATATTAATGACTTGGAGGAGGGGGCAGAGTGTCCAAATTTGTTGATGAGACAAAAATAGGTGGATGGGCATGTTGTGATGAGGACATAAGGAATCTGCAAGGGGATATAGATAGGTTGAGTGACTGGGCAAAAACTTGGCAGATGGAGTTTAATGTAGGGAAGTGTGAGATCATGCACTTTGCTAGGAAGAATCAAAAGGCAGACTTTTATTTAAATGGAGAGAGACTCCAAAAAGTTCTGCACAGAGGACTCTGGGTGTTCTTGAGCATGAAAAACAAAAAGGTGGCACGCAAGTGCAGCAAGTAATTAAGAAAGCGAATGGAATTTTGGCATGTATTATAGAGGGTTGGAGTTTAAAAATAGGGAATTCTTGTTACAACTGTACAGGGGTTGGCGAGGCCATACCTGGAGTACTGTGTACAGTTTTGGTCCCCGTATTTAAGAAAGGATACACTAGCATTGGAGGCAGTTCAAAAGAGATTCATTAGGCTGATTCCTGGGATGAAGGGGTTGACTTATCGAGAACGACTAAACAGATTAGGTTTTTATTCATTAGAGTTTAGAAGAATGAGGGGTGACCTTATTGAAATGTACAAGATTCTGAGGGGGCTTGACAGGGTAGATGTTAAGAAGATGTTTCCATTTGTGGGGGATTCTCGACATAGGGGACATAGTTACAGAATAAGGGGACACTCATTTGAAACTGAGATGCAAAGGAAACTCTTCTCTCAGAGGGTAGTGAATGTCTGGAATTCTCTACCCCAGAGAGTTGTGGAGGCTAGATCACTGGGAGTATTTAAAGAGAAGGTACATAGATTTTTGAAATATCGGGCAATTGAGGGCTATGAGGAGCTGGCACGAAAGAGGAGTTAAGGCATGGGGCAGATCAACCATGATCTTATTGAATGGTGGGGCAGGCTTGAAGGGCCGAATGGCCTACTTCTGCTCCTATTTCTTATGTTCTTATGTACCCCTATGTATTGTTGCTTTATGGAGGATATGTTGTAAAATCTCCTTGTAAAGTTTGTCAGAAATGTATGAACTACCATATGTAAAGCAACGTACGTTTGGAACTATTTGTTAACATATATCACTGTTGGAATGGAATTCATTTTTATTATCACTATAATTTATTGCTCACTTCTTCCATATTGACTAAAGGTTACTCTGCAAATTATGGCCATCCCCATATGTACTGTTGTCATGACAAGTGAAATGGCTCCTCGAGTACCAGCCATTTTGTTGATTAAATCATCATATCTCTCAAGAGAACAAAGATAACTTTCCTGATATTCACTCCCTGGTTTCAGCCAAGAGATAATTGAATCTCCATCGACATTGTAAAAATGCAAATTTGCCTTGTCAAATCTAAAAGCTTTGGCCATCTAAAAAACTACAGGTGGAAGAAAACTTCGGACTATAAACTAAATTACCACTATTCCCTCCCTCAATGCCTCAATTAAACCTGCCTAAGACTGAAATGAGGAAAAAAAAATTCTCTCTGAAGGTTGCTAGTCTGTGGAATTCTCTTCCCCAGAGAACAATGGAGGCTGGGTCACTGAATATATTCAAGGTTGAGTTAGGTGGATTTTTGACTGACAAGGGAGTCAAGAGTTATGGGGGGCAGGCAGGAGTTGAGGACACAATCAGGTCAGCCATGATCTTATCGAGTTGCAGTGCAGGATTGAAGGGCCAAATGGCCTACTCTTGCGCCAAATTCTTGTGTTCTTGCTCAGTTACATAGATAGAAAGGAGAAGCTGGGACTTTTCTCCTTGGAGAAGAGAAGGTAGAGAGGAGATTTGATAGAGGTATTCAAAATCATGAGGGATCTGGACAGAGTAGATAGGGAAAAAATGTTCCCATTGATGGAAGGAGCACGAACAAGAGGGCACTGATATAAGGTAATTGGTAAAAGAAGCAATGGCAACATGAGGAAAAGCTTTTCCATGGAGTGACTGATTAGGACCTGGAATGCACTGCCTGAGAGTGTGGTGGAGGCAAGTACAATCGAGGCATTCAAGAGAGAATTGGATTCTTATCTGAAAGGACGAATGTGAGGGCTACAAGAAGAAGGCAGGGGAGTGACACTAGGTAAGTTGCCTTCATAGAGGGCTGGCGCAGACATGCCAAGCCAAATGGCCTCCTTCTCTGCTGTAACAGTTCTGTGATTCATCTAGCTTTTTAATTTCAGATTTATTAACTGAATTTAAATTCCACCAGCTACTGAAAGGGTGGGGCAAGCAGATACATAAGGCAGAATTTTTCGTCCTGCAGGCGGGTATGCGCCCGACCCAATTGGAAGTAAAATAGCGCACGATGACATCTGGTGAGCGTCCCGGCTCGCACGATATTTTGCTCGGCGGGCATGTGCGAGAGGCGGCAGCGTGTTGCCGACAATTAAGAGGCCTATTAAGGCCCTTAATCAATTAATTAAATTGAATTGAGGCTTCAGACAGCAAATAAAAAAAACAATAAAAATTTTTAAAACTCATTTTCCACATGTCCTTGTTCATGTGACAGAGTCACATGTGGGGACATGTTTTCCTTATATTTGAATTATTTATTTTTCAGGTTAAAAATCTTCAGCTCCCTGAGGCAGCTCTGTGCCTTCAGACAGCTTTCACTGAGCGCACCCCTGCGCATGCACACATTTCAGTTCTTGCGCTCTTCCCACCCCCAGCCCGGGCAGCGCTGAGGTTATCAGTGTGCGTTTCACACTGGCTCACCATTAATTAGCTGGCCAGCGTGAGATCATGGTTGGAGCCTGATCACGGGCAGTGGACCGCTGCGTGACCGGTCCTGGGCCCATCTGTCGCACCCGCCCGACGAGGGGAAAATCCTTCCCTTTGAAAAGGGAACTGGATATACACTTAAAAAGGAAAAATTTGCAGGGCTATGGAGAATTAAGGCTAATTGGATAGTTCTTTTAAAGAGCTGGCAAATGCACAATGAGTCAAATTACCCTCTTTTGTGCTGCATAATTCAATAACTTTATGAGAAGAGCCTAGGGGAAAAAGAAAAGGGACAAGAGATAAAATGGTGCTGAGAGCTAGTCAGCAGCAGGTGCTGGGCAATGCTTTTGGCCACTGATCTCCCATATTTGCTGCTCCAGCCAGCACCTTGAGGTTGACTGGTCCTGCGGTCTTACTCTCCCTTGTGTAATGTGTCATTTTTTCCTGCAACTTCAAAGGAGATATCTGTAGGGCTTCTGTTTACAACCAGGGTAAGAAGGAAATTGAAATTAAGATGGTGAGGTGCTGAATGTAAAGCTAGTGTCTGGAGTGTGAAGTTAGGCAAGAGTCATAAGAGAACTAGCTGATTCAGCAGTGTCTACCAAGTGAGAACAAAATGCTATTAGCTGTGATTATGAAGGGAGCAATTAAGTGACAAATGTGTATTTGCAATGAGAATGTGATGTGGGAAAATGAAGAATATGTTTATCCTAACTACTGTTGTGAGGTACTTCTTGCAGTGCATCCAGATCCCTAAAGTTGACAATCTCCACTCTCACTCTTCACACCTGCTGTATGTAATGTTTTAGGATCCTCACTGGCTGGAAAGACAATTTTCTTCTTAGCCACAAAGACTAGGAAGAGGACCTTCAGAGTAGCTTCAGAGAACCTGAGGCTAGGCTGCGAAGTGAGTTTCTAACTGACGCCAGAAAACCACTCACCTGAAACCCACTTGGAGCTAAAATCAGGGCTACTATCTGGACTGTGACTTTGATTTGTCACAAATCGATCAAAGTACTCAATCTGAAGTAAAATTAATGACAAAGAGCAAAGCTCTTGTGATTGAATTGTTCCAAAAGCTTAACATTCACTATGACTTGCATGAAATTCAGCATTACCTGACCTAGGTAAACAGATTATTGGCATTGATCCTTCTTATGAAGGATCATGATTTTCTGTTTTTCACTCAGAGTGGTCAACATTAACCTTAAAGCAGATGACATAGAGAAGGAGCTAATTCTTCAGATATGACTTGGGTATTCAAGCACTAAGGCCACAGAGAAGCTTTTCAATCTTAATAATGGATGCTGACTATACACGTTCTTCACATAAGTTGGTTCAATTTTCAATTTAAAAAATCCATTTAATTTTACACTAAAATACTCACTTGCATTTTGTTGACAGGTAGAAAATATCCTAACTGCTATCATTTATGAAATAGAGAAAGAGGGGCTCATTCTAAGTTGGTTTATCGTTTTATAAAAAGCGAGCAAGTTTAATTTTTAAACGATACAAACCTTATAGAGGGATGCACATAGGAAGAGAGGGGGCAAAAAGAAACAGATTGAGCATGAGAGACTTCTGGTCTCTTGCCACCCATCCTTGGGGGAAACTACAAGAGTTGCCGGATTTCATTGGAGGCTTAAGGGTGAGATGAGTGAGGTACATAGTGAGGGGGAGGGAAAAATATAGCAGTTGTCAACTTAGTTTGTAGGGAAGGAAGTAAGCGTAGTGATGGGAGTGAGAGGGATGGAAGGAAGGGGAAGGGATAAGGAATGTAATGGGAGTGAGGGGAAGGACAAGCATTAATGACCGGGTGAACTCCTGACACATTTTAAGACAGTGTCCATCTCAAATAGAGCCTCCAGCCACCAGAGATTCCTTTCCTTACTACACAATGCACACTAGCTACTCAAAAAGAAAAAGGCACTGATAGAAACAGAAAGAAAACAGGGAGAGAAATAAAAAAGAAGAATGAGAGAGATGCTGAAGAGAAAGAGAGACAGAAATGGAAGAGATAGAGAAACTGAATTGCAGAGACAACTTAGACAGGTAAGATATTATTTGATTTACCAAATCAAATAAGTATTGATTAATATACTTCAACTCTATTATTTCTTACCAAATAGTAAAACTTGGAGAATTTGGAAATAGAGAAGTAGAAATTTTTCTGCAGCATAGGGAGACGAAAGACATAAAATCTTAGTTGCAGCCATGCCAGCATTGGAAAAAGGGTGCGATTGCAGTATGCAAGTTTATGCAGGCAGTTTTCATCATAGATGATGGCATTGGAATTTATAATGGAAAAGTTGACAGAAAAAGAGTCACTGAACTATGACCACAGGAAGTCAGGTCTTGTACGTCCAGAATTTGCTGTAATAATATTAGCAACAAGCTCTCTAGGTTGTAATGAAAAGATGGTGTAGTGAGCTAGCAGTGAATGGCCAGTGTATTGACCCCACTGCTAACAGTGTAATTTACCTATCAACTTAACAGCAATGCTACAGACTCTGAGTTTTCTTCTAAAACATGATACAAAATGAGACGAAAGTACATAAAGTAATGTAATGAGTTTATCAAGCTGGTTTAAAATGCACTGGTATACTCTGTGGATAGGATAAACTTTTTAAGATCAAGCAATGGACAGTCGATGATGTTAGATGGTGACTATCCCTTGGTTGAAAACTCACTGGACTGTCAAAAGCTGCTAAACTTTTCCAGCTCTACACACTAACATTGACAATAGGATTTTAAGGGGAGGTCACATTGATTATGTATTGCTACTTGCTATACAGGCTTTGTTAGACAGAAATCTAATTTACTTTGATTGAAAGACGAGGGGCGGAATCATCCCAGATTTGCACCAAGTGTGGTAGCGGGTGGGAAAAAGAACGTTTTACCCATTGGCCACAGCGGCGGCTTTTCATTCCGTACCATTCCAATCCCGCCTCATTAGTCAGGCATTCCTGGGAAACACGCCATTTCGCTGGCAGGTGGCCTCCTATTTTTCCTGCACGCCGTCACCTTACCACTTCCTCATGCCGGGCGCCATATTTAAAGTGTAGTTGCATGCACACCTCTCAGTGCTTCCAGCCTAGGATTGCTGCACAGAAGACATGGCCCTGAAAGGCAAGAAGACTGCAGCCTCCCAATTCAGTGATACGTTCTTGGAATGCCTTTTGGACATAGTGGAGGCACGCTGCAAAGTCCTCTACCACTGCTTTGGGCGAAGGCCAACAAACAAGGTCAGCAATTCAGTGTGGGAGGCAGTGACAGCGGTGGTGGGTCCAACCAGTGCCAAAAGAAGATGAATAGTCTCATCCATTCCACTAGGGTAAGTCACTATTCTCATCACTCTCAAGTCACACTCAAAAACCCATCAAACATCCACAGGCATCTCACACCTCAAGGGACAACACCACTAACTCACACACACCCTCACATATCCATCAGGCTCTTACCATCTCGAGCCCGCGGTCTCATCCTGTCCATGGCTCCGTTAACCACATAAACATTCCATGCAGTGCCATGCTTTCTGCTCACACTCTCTCCATCTGTTTTAATGCAGGAGAAGCTGGCTGACAACAGCAGGAAGAGGTCCCAGACCAGATGCGGAGTGGCCCACAGGAGGCCCCTCACTCACTTTAAGGAGTGTGCATCATGCTGACTGTGAGGACGTGGACTGTGATGGTGAGGTCAGTGGCGAACACTCACATGAGCAGCCTGCACCACATCATCCTCTCTAAATGGAAATGTGAGTGCTCTCTCTCCTGCTTTTGGCTCTGCTGCCATGCACTAATCCACTTTGGTTCATAGGGAGCTCTGCCAAGCAACTGACATCCTCAACCAGCCAGTCCCTACTCTCCATCAACGTCCTCTCTTCCAGCCAAGAGGATACCTCCTCCATTGAAGAGCTGGAAATAAGCAGCCTGGAAGATCTGTCACAGCGCTTACCCAGTGCAGAGACACACACCTCGGTGGGACCTAGTTCTAGAGCAGGCTCAGGTTCACAATGTGGTGGTCATTCATGGAGACTGTCCGCAGCAGGCGGAGACAGATTCAGCTGAGCTCCTCAGCACTCAGAGGACTGCAGGGCAAGAGGCATCTCTAAGGTCTCAGTCAGATGACAAGCCTCCGGATTCGGCCTTCCAACTCATCATGGAGAGTCAGCAGAAGGCGGGGGAACATCATGCAGAGCTATTGGAGCACTCAACAGAGTGGCACACAAGTTGGAGTCGTGCATCCACCTGCTCTCTGATAAAGTGGTGCCCACATGTGCACATATGGAGGATGGGAAGGATGGCGGACACCACAGAGACCCTGGTCCAGCAGAACATGGAGATGCGTGCAAACTTGCACTCCATCACAGTAGCCATAGGTGACTTCCTGCGGAGGCAACGCTAGAGGGAAACAGAGCAGCTCGACATCCCTCCAGGTGCTCCTTCTCCTCAAGGAGTCAGGCTGGGGGGACCTGAGGGGAGGAGGAGAGGCAGCTAGACACCCCTGGGTCATCTACTCAGGAATCACAGCTGATCCATAGGAGGACAGCCAAAGCCAGCCGGAGCCCCCAAGGCCTCAGATCTCTAGAGGACACACACCGAGGTCACCAGAGTCAACAGGGCCAACCAGTGCACAGTCTGTCTCCACCCCTGCTCCAGATATCAGGGCAGCACCTAGCAGTGTTAGGCCTGGAAGTGTTAAGAAATTCTGATCACAATTGGTTGCACTGGTGAATGCATTTTGTCACATTATGATCTGAAAATATATTCACTTTCACTGAATAATGTGTAATGGTGTCTTTCAACTTCATTGACAGGCTTTGCCGGGCCTCCCATTGCATCCCTCACTCCCACTGGCATTTCAGCAGCACGCAGCCAGCCCACGAGTGATTCTGGAGGGAGAACTCTATTTATGGCAGGGCCTTTTGGAGCCTTGTGCAAGCACTGTCCCACACATGCAAGTCCTTCCTCCATCACACTCATCTCAATGTCCCTAACATTTTCAATGCTGCCTGCTGGGGTTCTCTTTCAGTCGTCCATCTGAGCTGACCTGCACCTCGGCCCACTCACTGATCGCACTCCCATGTAGCACCTGTTCCCACACAACACTAGTCTCCTTTCACTTTCGGTTTTAGAAGCATGGTGCTGGTAACATTTGTCTTCAGCTCCGCTGTCCTTTTCACTCCCCAGTCACCCATGTCCTTTGCCTCATCACTGCCAACCCCTGTGGCATCACCTTCCATCTCCCTGCCATCATCTAACAGCCAGAACCCTTTTCTTTTGGGGATGTCCAGGTGAATGTGCACGTTCCATACCTTTCTGAAAATCGCACCCTCATCCACGTTGACCTCCGCAACCTCCTCCTTCCCAATCCATGGTCTGTGCCTGCCTCTGAATCCCCACCAACCAACCTCGCCATCCATTCTACCATTACATTGCACCCTCACCCACCCTCCCTACTGGCTCACTCTGTCCCCTCTCATTTCCACCATTCCCTCCTACCACGCCCACCATTTCGATCCCCAGGAGGCAGTCATTGACTCCACGGACCCTTCCCTCGCACATTCATCTGGACATCCCCCACTGTTACTCCTTCCTCCACCTTCCACCACCCTTATTCCTTCCTCCAACCTTACTCCTTGCCTCCCCTACTCCTTCCTCTACCCGTACTCCTTCCTCCCCCTAGACTCCTTCCTCCCTTGAACTCCTTCCTCCCCTGAAGTCCTGCCCCTTGAACTCTTTCCTCCACCAAAACTCCTTCTCCCCTCCAAACTCCTTCCTCCCTCTGAACTCCTTCCCTTACACTTTCTTCCCCCCTTACACCTTTCTCTCTAGTTGCCATACTCTCCCTTTCCCCTGTAGCACCTTCCTCCCCCATGCTCTTCCCCCTTCCAAACCTCACCCAACCAACACCATCGTTCCCCGACTCCCAACCTCACCCGCTGACACCATCATTCCCCCTTCCCAGCCTCATCCCCACCGACACATCTTTTTCTCCCAGTCAAACCTAGACCTTCCTCTCCCACCAACCGTCCAACTCTCCAGCCCCAACCAGGTACACCTTCCTCTCCCACTTCTACTTACAGCTGGATCTTTCTCTTCACTCCCTCAACGATCATCATTGCAGACCATGGTCAAGATACTGATGTCCCAAAGCAGACACTCAACGGTGACCTTCCATCTACTGTGAGCTGCTTCACGGCAGAGCCATGTCCATGAGAATTCACTCAGCATATGATGCACATTCCTCCTGGGTCCCATTGCTGTAGGGCTCCAGAATCTTCTGCTCCTCAGATGTCCACGATGTGAGCAAGACCCTGACGGGAAGTGCCGACTTCTGCATGTCACACTTGTCAAGACGTGTTCTGCACCCTTTTGTTTTCCTGCCGACTTGGGCGGTAAATTTGGCATGTTGTGGGGTGGGGGTGTTGATTCCAAGCTGGACTTATAATGATATGCAGATGTATGAAAACGAAGTTCCCAACATACGGCAGCAGGAAATGCAGCATGCCATTGATGGGCAGAGTGGATGATTGCAAACTGGTTTCACGATATCCTGAAACAGATGTTGGCCTTCTGGTCATATTGTCTGCCTGCCATGTGCCTGATGCCAATGAGCACAGAAAAGTCTGCCCCACTGGTTAGTGATAATTTTGTTCCAGTCTTTTTTCTTCAGTTACCTAAGTAATCAGAGATTTACCACTTAAATTTAGTTGTGGAAAACATTTTAAAGAGACAAATAATTTTCAATTTTGTTGCTAAAGTATTTTACATCTGTATTCATTTCAATGTAATATATGGTTATGTCCTGCTTTCTTAAAATTAGATGCAGACAGCTTTCTGGAACTACAATGAAAACACTATTTATTTATGCAGACTTTTCATTTCAGGTATCTTCGGCTGCATATCAGATTATGTAATAAGCAGCTATGGTCTCATTAAGGGCAGAATTTTAAGTGGTTGCTAGCATAAACATGACTGAGTGTGACCAGAGTTTTTCTTAGATTTGTGGAGTTATCAGGTATGAACTTATCTCACAGAACATCAGGCATCTTCTCAAGCCAACTTGTAGTGACTAAGAGAAAGGCTCAGGTGATTTAGTTTGTATCCTAGCAATGTTCATTACATGCATGAATAAGCAAGAGTTTGTTTGCGGCCTATGCCCAACTCTACAAAGATTCTCAAATCTTGATAACTTGTTTCTTCAATTAAGGCCCTAAATCATGCTGCTATCAGAATTCCAGTGCAATTTTAAAAAATCAATCTAAGGGGTAGTAATGTGAAGCATGGTTTAAATGCAGCTAATGTAATGTCACCATTGATGTTATTAGGTGTGAAGCTATGATAATTACCTTATAGCCGTTTTTGGTAACCAGTAAAGAGCAAATGACACAAAAGTCCCAAAAATTATGGCATTGTACTCATGCATAATTTTCTGAAACCTTTGCTCTAGAATAGTGGCATATTCTGTAAATGATGCAAATGTTCAACAAATTCTGGGATGTAGTGTACACAAACATGAAGGGGGGATTTCTCCCAGCCCCTTGGAGGTGGGGTGTGCCTGGAAATTTTTTAAAAGCGCATTAGGCCGGCTCCTTATCGTTTTCTGCCTCTAGCTGCTTTTCCTTGGGGCAGGTTGCATGCTTGAACAACAACTCAACCAGCAGCAGGAAGCCAATTAAGGCCATTATAGCACCAATTAGCTGGCATTTTCTTAGGCCAAGGGCAGTTTGCCAGAGGCGCCACGGGATCCTCGCTGTGTCTGCAGCTCATCTTCTCACAGGATCGAGAGCACAACAGGAGGTCAGAGCACCAAGAAATTAATATGCAGCGTGATCTTTAAATGAGCGTATAGCTTTAATTCAGCACATCCACAGGAAAATGCGTTCAAGTGTAACTGAATTCCCTAGAGTCACATCTACCTGATAGTTCTGAGCATTAGGATTTGTCTGCTGGTTCCAGCATTAGGAACAGGTCTCCATCTTGCGGTGCCCTCTCCCTCAGATTCATCTGAGCAGTGCACAGCATTCTTACTGGGGTTATTGGTCGCATTTCCTTTCCACTACTCTGATTGGCTCTTCTGTATCTGGTGCCCACCTGCCTTCCCTATTTGGACGCTGCTACCAGAGACAGCTTCTCAATTGGCCACCTCCATGAAGATTGCACAACTCACTGTTCTGTGTTCTCAACCCTGAATTCATCCCCAAGGCGGGATTGGCACAGTAGCACAAAATTCAACCCAACATGTATTCATGCTAGGTTTGTTGGTCTAGAATTCCTCACTCTGCTAATGGGAATACTTCTGCTTTAAAATAGGAATGCAAGAATTTCAAACACTGACTGTATGTGACAGTCTAATTTTGGTGGATATACTTTGTTCTACTTACCCCCAAATCAATTGCAGACAAGAGGTCAAGGGTCTTCTAAATTAATCATTCGAAGGGGCATCAGAAGGTCCCAGAGAGAGACAGTAAGGCTTGGAGTTTTGTTCCCGAGTCGGTCTGCAGAGCTGGGAAATTTCCTAGCCCGCCACACCTGCCTCGGGAAAAAGTGCTCTGAATGGTGGGATCTTCATTCCGGGGGCATAGATGCAGGATGAAGTTGGGACCACTGCACCTGGATGCAGATCAGGGGCTGCCACAGTATTTCCGTGTGCCAAAATGGACCAATTAGAAGATCCACCTTGGTTCTCTGGGACATTGTCCTAGTTGTTTTGTAAAATATTAGGTCCTATAGCCGTCACCCCCTCACCCACCACCCACTCTCCATGCCCATACATGCCAATTCATGCCAACCCATACCCCCATCCACCCCATGGTCCCATATAATCCCAATGCCAACATAGTGCCAATTGATGTCAACAGCTATTAAAACTGCTAGAATAGATTTTTTTCAACTTTCACAGACACAGGCAGGCAGTTTTTTTTAAACTTTTAATGGGTTGGGGATTGAAATAACTACTACTTTATCCACCCTTCAAGAGCATTTACATCTATCCTAAATGGTTTCTGCCGGATATGGGGTGGAACTTCCAAGTCCTGGTCCATCTGCCATTTTGGATATGCTCATAATCTCCACAAATCCACAAAAACCCAGGCCTAAGACTAATATCTCAGTTACATGGGAAATGAACTTAAATTTCACCATCCCTTACGCTGCAGCAAATACAATCCTAAATTTCAGTGTTTTCTAGAAATTATTCACTATGCCCTAAACACCGCTATTTGTTTACACTCCAATAGGTTTAGCTTGATGGATTAGAATAGTTAACTACAACACCTCTAAACATATAATGAGACTTTTTAAATGTCAGAACAGTTTAACTATAACAGCATAAAAATGCATTGTTACATCTCTGCTCCAAAAGCTTTAATAAAATCCAAACCCTTCATGGGAACAAGCTGCATAAGCATTAAATGGCATTTCAATGCTTGTCAATGGTCTTTACTTCATGTCAGTTTAATTATATGGTTTAACTTTAGTGTATATAAAATGACCCATATCAAGACAACCTTAGTTTTTTGACAAATGAATAAATTTTATCAAAAATGATCAAGATAGTAATTTGTCAAACTAACAATTTATAATACTAACTGTTGCAATAGAGCTACCAACACCATTTAGACTTATTTGCAGAACTATTTAATCATGTTTATCACAAAAGTCAAGCAAGCACACATATACTATGAACTGAAACCTGAACTTATGCATGAAATATTTAGGAAGTAGACCAATGTTGAACCCTAATACTACTGGTCTATATTCAACTGCATAGACCACTATATTTCTGGTTTCTCCAATTTGACAGAAAAATACAACGCTGACAGACTGTACAGGTCAGACTTAACAACCAGTTTCAATTTACTTTATAAAGTAAAGTGATACACCGGTGAAATGGTGCACCAGTGAAAACACAAAAGAAAGTTTAACAATAGTGTTAAAAATTATTCCACTAGTGGTATATAAGCAAAGTGAAAATGTTAATACTGTTAACAAGAAAGGTAAGAAGTATTAAAGCTATGCTTGCATGAATGCAGGAAGTCTGAAAAATGAGATGTGTGATCTACAAATTCTGACAGGTGTTGATATATTTGACGTCATTAGTATCAGAGAGACATGATAGAATGTTTTTAATCAGTGAGATACATATCTGGAAGGATGTAAAAAGGTGATGGTACAACCAGAAAATTCTCATCCTGGTTTTCAAATCCCTCCATGGCCTTACCCCTCCCAAACTTGGTAACCTCCTCCAGCCCTACAACTCTGCAAGATATTTGTTTTCCTCAAATTGTGTATCCTCAAATTTAATCACTTCACCATTGACAGCCATGCCTTCAGCTGGAAAGGCCCTATGTTCTGGAGTTGCCTCCTTAATCTCTCTATCTCTCTTTCCTCCTTTGATAAGCTTCTTAATACATAACTTTATGATCAAGCCTTTGGTCAGCTGCCCTAAAATTTCCTTAACTGATTCAATGTCAAATGTTCTTCAATTACGCTCCTGAGAAGCACCTTGGGGTGTTTTACTACATTGAAGGAGCTATATAAATGAAAGTTGTTGCTGTTGCGACACTGAATGATACAGAAAGAAGGTGGTATGACCGTATATGTAAATTGAAAAATGGATGAACAAGTGAGTTAGGATATAAAAAAAGGTTGGACAGACACAGAGTCATTTAGTATAAAATTAATAGATGCTAACAGAGATTAACTATGGCGGGATTTATGGCTCCGACATAAGTGGATATCATCATGGTGGGATGGGAAAATTTGGAGAGCCACAACGCCTCTCCAAGTTTTCCATCCCACCCGCAATGATGCCTGCCAGTGTCAGGGCCAGAAAATCCCACCCAATAACTTTAGGTGTGCGATAGACTTTCAGGGTAATTTGAAAGCCTTGATCAGAAACTATGGCCAGGATTTTCCCCTCAGTGATTTGGGGGCGGGGCCCACTTGCCGAGGGGAAAATGACATGGGATGACATCAGGAGGAATCCCCGATGTCATCCTGGTCCCTTTAAAATCTTAGGGAGGCGGGCGGACAGCGAAATCAGCTGTCCGCCTGCCCAGCTGTCAATGGCCAATTAAGGCCATTGACAGGCTAATTAAAGTAATTAAAGACTTGCCCAGCCAACCCTAAGGCTGGCGGGCTGGCCAGCCAGGAGCCCCAGCAGGCTCCAGATTATTCCTGAAACTTCATCCACTGGCGGGATGAAGTTTTATGTCCGTTTTGTAAAAAAGTAATAAAGTTTATGTTTTTTTTATTAACATGTCCCATCTCGTGTGACATTGTCACATGAGGGGGAAACGTTAATAATTTTTTAATGTTTCTATTTTTCTATTTTTACACTTAACTTCCTTGTCACGAATCTCCCTGAGGCAGCACTTTGCCTCAGGGAAAAGTGCGCTCTTCTGCGCGCATGCGCAAAAGCGCACACTTTGACAGATGGGGAATCCCTGCCCCCGGAACAGGAAGCTCTGTTGGGGATGCTGCTGGGCAGGCCTTAATTGGCCCACCCACTTAAAATGGCGGCGGGCCCCGTTTCAGTGGCGGGGGTCAGCTGACCGCCTACCACCAAGCCGGTGGGGTCCGCACACCATGCGAGGGCAAAATTCTGCCCTATGAGATAGCTTAGGATGGCAGCAGGTACAGAACCAACTACAGTAATTGGAGATTTAACTTACCAAAAATTGACTGGGATAATGAAGTCCATTGGTAAAAAGGGAGGTGGTAGCATAGTGGTACTGTCACCAGACGAGTAATCCAGATACTCAGGATAATGCTCTAGAGACCTTGGTTCCACCATATGCCACGGTGGGATTCAAATTCATTAAAAAATCTGGAATTAAAAGTCTAATGATGATCATGAAACCATTGTCATAAAAACCCATCTGATTCACTAATGTCCTTTAGGGAAGGAATTCTGCCTTCTTTACCTGGTCTGGCCTACATGTGACTCCAAATCCTCAGCAATGTGGTAAAATGCCCTCTGAAATAGCATAGTAAGCCACTCAGTTCTAAAAGGCAATTAGGGATGGACAATAAATACTGGCCAGTGACATCCCCATCCAATGAACAAATAAAAAAAGAACTGGTACAATATATTTAGAGATAATGAAGGACAGTTTTGTGATTCAGTTTTTTAAAAAAAAACAAAGGAGAGAAAACATTTGGATTTGATAATGAATAAAACAGCCTTAGTTCAAACATGGACAAAAGAGCTGAACTCAAGAGGTGAGGTGATAGTGACTGCAAGGCCGCATTTGACTAAATGTGGCATCAAGGAGACCTAACAAAACATATGTCAAAGGGAATCAGGGGGAAAACTCTACACTGGTTGGAGTCATGCCTAGTACAAAGGAAGATGGCTGTGATTGTTATAGGTCAATCATCTCAGTCCCAGGACATCATTGCAGTAGTTACTCAGGGTAGTGTCCTAGGCCCAACCATTTCAGCTGCTTCATCAATGATGTTCCCTCCATTGTAAGGTCAGAATTGAGGATGTTCACTGATGATTGCTCAATGTTTAGCACCATTCATGACTCCTCAGATACTGAAGCAGTCTGTGCCCATATGCAGCAAGACCTAGACAACATTCAGACATGGTTGATAAGTGGCAAGTAACATTCATGCCACACAAGTGTCAGACAATGACCATGTCCAACAAGAGAGAATCCAACCTTCTTCTTTTGACATTCACCAGCATTACCATCACCACCTGCAAGTTTCCCTCCAGGCCACACACCATCTTGACTTGGAACTTTATCTCCATTCCTCACGGTTGCTGGGTCAGAATCCTGGAACTCACTTACTAACAGTACTGTGGGTGTACCTGCACCGTATGGACTGCAGTGGTTTAAGGTGGCGGCTCATCAAAACCTTCTCAAGGCTAATTAGGGGTGGGTAATATTTGCTGGCCTAGCCAGTGATGCCCTCATCCCATGAAAGAATAAATGTCACTGAAAAAAGAGACATGTCTCAAGTTCTGTCCTACCAAGTGACTAAAGAATAATTAAAAAAAAAGGAAGGTCAAAATTCTCCAAAACAAAGGTGGGTGAGGTTTTAAGTATCCATGATTATAATGTGATCACTTTTGGTACAACAAGAATTAGGTTAGTAAAAACTCAAACAAAATTGCTAAATTTCAAACATTAAGCACTTGAGAAATTTTATTAGAGTGGAACTAGAAGACTTCAATTTTTTATAGACACAGCTCAATTGGGAGCACTCTCACCTCTGAGTCAGAAGTTTGTAGTTCAAGTTCCACTCCTGGGGCAGAACTTTCCCAGTCCTGCCAGCTGCAGGCATCATGGCGGGCAGAACTAGAAAATTCAGAGTGCTGCCAAAAGTCAGTTTCCCGCTGGCATAAAAATGGGTTGCAATTTTCTCTCCCAACTTTCATGGCAGGTTGGGTGGTAGCCTGCTGCGCCATGTTGGGAACCACATTTGCATGCCTTTGAGTGTCATGATGCTAATTAAAAACCCAGCTCACCTGAAACACGCCCCCCACCCCATCCCAATTCCTCTGAATCAAATGGCCACAATGGCAGCAAATTAGACTGGCGCGAATTACAAATGGCATGCACAAACATGCACCTAGTGAACTACACTTAACTCGCAACTTTGAGGTTTGTACACGCAGCGCTCATCTACCTTTCACTGCACTGCATTCACAGCTGCTCCGACTCTGTGCCAAGGCTGCTCAGGCAAGACCAGCAGGAAGGCAAGGAGCGATGTCTGGAAAACACATGCTTGACTGGGGTGGGGGAGGGTGTCTGACTGGAGCCTGGAGGAGGAAGGGTGGACAGGGACACATGAATGGAGGGGGACGGGTGGACAGCAATACATGACTGAGGGAGGTGGAAAGGAAAGATTGTCTGAAACAATCCTTGGGAAGTGTGCACCATGTAGTCCCGGGCAGAGCACACCATGCCACAAGGCTGTGCCTGGCACGCATGTTCTGGTCCCAGCCCAGGGAGGGGGAGGGCCAATCTACCCTATGTCAATCATGCACAGCATGGTGTGCAGGATATGGTCAGTCCCTCACACACTTCAGTGTTGAGGGTTGGTGGCTTGGTACAGGGCTGCAGATGACGTAGTCACAGTCAGGGGAGGCATCTACTGTTAAGCTCCAATAGCCGTTTGGCTATTTGGCAATAAAGACCGAGACCAAGACAGACTCCTTTGATAGAGTTTTATTTCTGGTGCATAAAACTCTTTGCAGAGAGAACTTGTTCCCTTTTACTCTTTTGATGAAACGCTAATGAAAAATTAATCTTAAAGGAAACATACAAAAATCAAATTAAAATGTGATTAAAAGGGTCAGTAGAACAGTCCAGGGCCCGTGGTGCCCACCAGGCACAGAGGCCTCAATCGTGCTGTTGAACACCGCAAGCTCCCTCTCCAGGGACACCTGGCCACAAACGTAGCCTCAGAGGAGGGGCCGAGTTTTCCTGTTTTCTCTTTTGATTAAACTAAATTAACATTACGAGGTTCAAATTAAAAAAGCAGCCCCTTAAAAGGGTACTGCAAAAAGAAAAAATAATCTTAAAGGAAACTTACAAACATCAAATTAAAATGAGATTAAAAAGGTCAATAAAACACTCCAGGCTCCGCGGTGCCCACCAGGCATGGAAGGCCTCAATCATGCTAGCAAACACTGCATGCTCCCTCTCCAGGGACACCCAGCTGTGAACGTAGTCGTGGAAAAGGAGCAGTGTTTTCCCTTTTACTGTTTTGAGAAACCAATTAAACTAAATTAAGAAAACGAGAGACAACGCGGCAGCCCCTTAAAGGGATACTGCAAAAGAAAGCCAAAATCACAAAGGAAATTCACAATATTAAATCAAAATGTGATTAAAGGGGTCAATAAAGCACCCCAGTCCCCACGGTGCCCACTGTGCATGGAAGGCCTCAGTTATGCTGGCAGTACTCCCTCTCCAGGGACACCTAGCTGCAAACACAGATGTGGAAGAGGGGCAGTGTTTTCCCTTTTACTCATTTGACTAGAACCAATTAAACTAAATTAAAGGAAATGAGAGGCAAAGTAAGAGGCAGCCCCTTAAAGGCAAAAAGAAAAACTAATCTTAAAGGAAACTTACAAGCATCAAATTAAAATGTGATAGAGGAGTCAATAAAGCACCCCAGTCCATGTGGTGCCCACCGAGCACAGAAGGCCTTAACGGTGCCGGCAGACATTGCACGCTCCCTATTCAGGGGCACCCGGCCGCATACTTAGCCATGGAAGAGAGGCAGTGTTTTCCCTTTCACTCTTTTGAGCAACCATTAAACTAAATTAAAGAAAATGAGGGACAAAGTAAGAAGCAGCCCCTTAAAGGGATAGTGCAAAAAGAAAAACTAACCTAATAGGAAACTTACAACATAAAATTAAAATGTGATTTGAGGGGTCAATAAAGCACACCAGTCCCCCTGGTGCCCACTGAGCATGGAAGGCCTCTATTGGGCTGGCGGACACCACATGCTCCCTTTCCAAGGGCACCCGGCTGCAAACATAGCTGCAGAAGAGGGGCAGTGCTTTCCTCTTTATACATCCAAATGGGTACTTAGGTATTTAACTGACAGCAATTGAACTCCTTGTGAATTAACTGCTTCCTTCCCCAACACCTGCAGTCTGTAAATGGGGAGCTGGTAATTAAGAGGGGTCACTCAATGGTCTCATGGGGGTATCCCGATGGTCTCATGGGGGCCTCAAGATGGAAATGGGTCAAGTCGTCATGCGGCATCAGCAGAAAACGGTTTGGGAGGAGGACACAATGGATGGAATTTTCCAAGAACTGCACTAAGTGAGGTAGTGGGCGGGTAAAATGGAGTCAAACCAGCTGACGAAAATGGCGGGTTTTCACGCCAGATCTTCCTTAGCTCTCCTTATTATTTATGCATTCCCAGGAAACACACCGTTTCCATGGCAGGCAAGCTCTCATTTGCCTGCTTTTCATCACCCTGCTCTTGCATCATGCTGGCTGCCAGCTTTAAAAGGCAGCCACTAGCAAAGCGCTCATCGCCACCAGGTCATCACCGCTGTCCGGGAGACTGGCCAGCAAAAAAAAGACTGCAGCCCCCCACTTCAACAATGGGTCCCGCGAGCGACTCCATGACGGGATTTGTTCTACACCCACTCTGGCCACAGGATGGGTAGCAATGTCACCAAACCAGCTTGGGAGGCAGTGGCAGCGGCGGTCAGTGTGAACGCCCTGCAGAGGAGGACAGCTGCAAAAGAATGAATGATCTCCTCCATTCCGCTAGGGTAAGTCAGTCTTTTCATCACTCCCAACTCACACGCTCACAAACCCATCACACATCCACAGGGCTTTCACTCAATGCCAGTGCAAGGGACATCATCATTCACTCTCTCACACACACTGTTATTATCCTCATCCCGTCCTTGAGACTACTCACCACCCACACAGACCAGGCATGCTTATCATCTGGCCCAGCAGGAGTCCTGATATACTCTCCCCGTCTCTATCTATGCAGGACATACTGGCTCACAACAGGAGGGAAAGGTCGCAGACAAGTGGAGGGATGCCGGAAATCAAAGCTCTGCCAGAATTTGAAACAGAGCCATCCAGCTGGCCGGCGATGACTGGGACCGGTCTTGTGCTGATGGTGAGGTCGGCTCTGCTCTATCAAGTGAGGAGCCAGCTGTGCAACATCCATCAGACAACCACAAAGAGTGATGTGGCCTCTTTCACAGGCCACTGCCATGCACGAATTATCTCCCCTTGCTTTTGCAGGCACATCTGCCAAACAGCTGACAAAGTCCCTGACCCAGGCCCTCTAATCAAGCTCCGCAGAAACCTCTGAAGAGGAATCTGAAGGCACCCTCCCTGAAGTCTCATCACAGCACTCACCCACACCCTCCTCCAGCATGGAAACACACACCTCGGTGGGATCTAGCTTTAGAGTAGCCTCAGGATCACAATCTGGTGAGCACATCGTACTTTCTCATCCACAGCAGGCAGGGGCAGGGACTTCCCAGGTCCCCGGCACTCAGAGGATTGCTGGAGGCCAGAATGTTGCTGAGTCCAAGTCAGATGACGAGCCTCTTGACTCGGTCATGACACAGTCACTGGAGCTGCAAAGGCAAGCTAGGGAACAAAAGGAAGGGATATCCACTGCACTCACATTGCAAGGCACAATGGAGGAGTCTGTCCGTCTTCATGCTGAAGTGATAGCGCCGGCATTGCAATGAGGTCAACACTGGCAGGATAGTAACTGCCACGGAGGCCTCGGTCCAGGACATCACTCCTGAACTGCTGCGCAGACTTAACTCCATCGGTGATGCCATAATTGGCCTCCAATAGCGTGTACATGAGAGGGATGCTGGGCAGCTTGATCTCATTCTAGCTTCCGCTCAGAGGGTCAGCCAGGGGCCCTCTGGCACCCATAAGGAGGAGGATCCGTCTCTGTGGCCATCCACCCAGGTGACTCTGGGAGTGTCCAGCCCATCTGAATCCCACCTTCCTGTGAACTCCACAGCTCCAACTTTACAGGCCGAGATGGATGCCACTGCCACACAGCAGGACCCTGAAAGCAGGCCAGGGCCCAAGTCTCCGCCCTCCAGAGGATGCCAGGGAGCACCAAGACATAGCGACAGGGTTAGGAAAGTTAGGTAAACGTAGTTGCATAGTCTGGGCATGGGTGTTGATCACTTGTTGATCACTATTGTCATTAAACTCCTAAGAATGCCTCCCTGCCTGTGGCTCCTTGTTCTGATGAGCAGTGTTCTTATTACTCAGATCTGAAACCTTTCTGCAGAAGATAAAGGGCAGGTGTCTCAGTCCAGGGCCTCTTCCCTGTGCTCTCTGCAGCCTTCAGACCACAGTGATGGTTCAATCTCCCACTTCCCGGAAACATTACTGATGCCTGCACCTCGGTGGTGCTGGTCATTGCTGCCAGAATGTCATGGGCATGCATCACAGAGTTCTCTCATACTCTTTGTGTGCTCTCAGCACCTTTAAGATGGGGCTGACCCCCATAATACCAGCGTCTGCGACCAGTGATGCTGTGCACCAGCTCCTGAAGGGCTGAGGTGCTGAAGGCGGACGTAGCATCAGATGCATCTAAAGTTTCATGGCTGCGTCTCTGAGATGGCCCTGATCATGGAACGCAAGCAAGCTACACTCAGCCAGTCAGGCATTCTCAGAGGCCGTGAAGACCTATGGAGTGTCCTCAATACATGTTGTTATCATCCTCTTGTGGTTGAACAACTATTAGAGCCTCCACTGCATCTCCATGACAGGAGCATTTTCACAGAGGGTATTAGCGCTGCGATAAGCCAAGTTGGAGTCAAACGTTCACAATGTGAGGTGAGGATCTACGGGGACACCTCACTGCATGTCGTCATCATCCTCCACAAATCTGGCAGCTATGAGGGCCTCCCGAGTGCGCCTGCCTCATTTAGCCAGTGCGACAGCCTCATCCCCGTCATCTTCATCACCGAGGACCCCCTCACCCTCATCCCCGTTGGCGTCGTCCTCATTGGAGGAGACGTGCAGCTCCTCCATCTCCTCCTCAGCCAGCTCCTCTCCCCGTTGCAGTGCCATGTTATAAAGGGCTCAGCAGATGACGATGATGCATGACATCCTCTGTGGATTGTATTGCAGGGCTCCATCAGACCAGTCCAGGCACCGGAACCACATCTTCATCATTCCGATGATCTGCTCCACCAAGATGCGAGCTGCTGCATGAGCCTCATTATAGCGCCACTCTGCTGCAGTCTGAGGCTGCCGCATGGGTGTCATCAGCCATGGCCTCTGCGGGTAGCCCTTGTACCCAAGAAGCCAACACTGCAGCCTCTGTGGACCTTGGAAGACTGCAGGGATCTGCGAGTCACTCAGGACGTAGGCATCATGCACACTCCCTGGAAACCATGTGCGTATCTGCAGGATGTGATTCGAGTAGTCACATACCAGCTGCACGTTCAGTGGGTGGAAGCCCTTGTGGATGATGAAGTGCACTGAGTGTAGTGATGGAGACCTGAACACCACATGAGTGCGGTCGATCGCGCCTTGCACCTGAGGGAATCCCAAGATCAGGGCGAATCCAATGGCCCTTGCATCCTGGCTGTCCCGGTCCCGGGAGAAATGCACAATGTTGCATGCCATGAAGAAGATGGCATTCACGACCTCATGAATGCATTTATAGGTGATGGATTGTGAAATCCCACAGAGGTCACGTGTGGAGCCCTGGAAGGGGCCACTGGCATAGAAATTGAGTGCCACAGTCACTTTCACAGCCACTGGCAGTGGATTCCTTCAATGTCCCCTTGGCGCCAAGTCATGCAGTGAGTGGCAGATGTGAGCCACCAGGTCCCTAGACATGCATAGTCGTCGGCTGTGAACATTGGTTCTCAGTCATCTGCAGGAATGGCAGGTGGCGTCTATAGACTGTGGATACTGCTAGGTGCCGACCAGCCATGGCTCGCTGTCACTCCTAGGCAGAGTGTGCGGGAGCCCCTGCTGCCTCTTCTTCATGAGGTTGCTGATCCTGCCTTTGTGCGGCCGGGTGCCTCATTCACGCTCTCCTTCGTCTTCTACGGTCTCTGTAGGCCATCAAGCACACAGCTAGGTCACCAGGATCCATGATCCTGACGAGTTGTGGATGCTATTTTCCTGCATAAAGACTGATGGACAGACTCTGAGCAGGACGGATGCCAAATCATATGATAAGACTGCGTCCCTGCTGCATTTCTGAGAGGACCTACGTAAGGGCTGAAGATGTGACTTATGCAGGATGTGACAAGAGATGAAGATGTAAAAGTCTATGTTAGAGAATCAATGATGATGTCCCTTGTGCTGGCCATGTGTGAGATCCCTGTGGGCTGTAACCCTGCGAATGCCTTATGAGTGTGAGTTGAGATTGAGAAGGTTGGCTTACCCTGATGAAGCAGATGAGATCATTCATCCTCTTCCTGCACCGGATGGTGATCCTCTTCTGAGCTGACCATCCTAGTGACCTGCTCCCAAGCCTTGTTGGTTATGTTGGTGGAGCTCTGGCTCCCATCACGAAGGCAAAGCATCTCCCGACGGTCCTCAACTGCCTGGAAGACTGCCTACACTATCTTGTTGGTGAACTTTTGAGCACAGTGCTTGTGTCTTCTCAGGGCTGTTCCGGTGCTTGCCACGACAAGTTCTGGGCCACAGAGAGTAAATGTGTGTGTGGGTGCCATTTAAATATGGTGCCCGGAAATAGGAGCCGATGAGATAACAGCAGGGCGGATGAATCCCAGCCTGTCCTGCCGTGAAATACAATATGTTGCTCATTTATGCATATGTAATGAGGTGAAAAATGAATTATCTGGCATGGAAACCTGCCACACTGGCCAGCGAGAACTGCACTGCCTTTCCCACCCGGCATCCACACTTGGTCTGCAGAGCTGAAAATTCTGCCCCTAGACTTGGGCACAAAAATCAAGGCTGACACTCCTGGTCAAGACTGAGGCAGTACTGTCAGAGGTATTGTCTTTCAGATGAGATATTGAACAGCGGCCCCGTTTGTCCTTTCAGGTGAATGTAAAAGATTCCATGGCACTATTTCAAAGAAAATTGGAGAAGTTACTCCTTGTGCCCAGGCTAATATTTATCCCTCAAACAACATTACAAAAACAGATTATCTGGTTATTATCAACACTGCTGTTTGTAGGTGCTTACTGTATGCAAATCGACTGACACATTTCCTACTTCACAACAGTGACAACACTTCAAAAGTACTTCATTGGCTGTAAAGTGTTTTGAGACATCTGGTGGTCATGAAAGGCACTAAATAAATATGAATCTTTTTCTTTATTATTCTTTCATTGGCTGTGGGTGTCGCTAACAGGGCCAGCATTTATTGCTCATCCCTAATTGCCCTTTAGAAGGTGGTGATGAGCTGCCTTCTTGAACCACTCCAGTCCATGTGCTGTAGATATGTTGAAGAATGTTGTGTGACTTGGAGGGGAACTTGCAGGTGGTAGTGTTCATTACACCTGCTGCCTTTGTTCTTCTTGGTGATAAAGGTCATTGGTTTGGAAGGTGCTGTTGAAAGAGGTTTGGTAAAGGACTATTAAGGGCTATGATCTTTTCCTGCATAAAGACATATGGACAGACTGTGAGCAGGATGGATGCCAAAGCATACGTAGAAGGACTATGAAGGTCCTTCAAGAATGTGAATTTGAATGTAATAAACCACTGTGTACAACAACACTTAAAGGGACTTCTGCCTTGTTGAATGGGACTACCAAGCAACTTATAAAGAAGGAGATAAAAGCATTTATGGCTATGAAGAAAAATGGCAGGGAATTAAGACGAATTTATTACCAAAGGGTATGCCAGGTATGTAAAAACAGCATCAAAATGAAAAGGTTTTGATTTGAATATAACAAGAAAAACGAAGGATAATAATAAAAATATTTAAGTTATATTAAGAGAAAAAGAAAAACAAAACCTGGAGTTTGTTTTAAAATTCTGGATGTGGGTGTCCCTGTCAAGGCCAGCATTGTGGTCCATCCTTAATTGCCCTTGAGAAGATGATGGTGAGCCACCTTCTAAAACAGCTGCAGTCCATCTGGTGTAGGTGCTCCTACAGCGCTGTCAGGAAGGGAGTTCCATGATTTTGACCCAGTGAAAGTGAGGGAATGATGATGTTATTCCAAGTCATGAATGGTGTGTAGCTTGGAAAGGAATTTGCAGGTCATGGTTTTCCCATGTATCTGTTGCCCGTGTCCTTCTAGGTGATAAAGGTCATGGGTTTGGAACACAGCACCTGGGAGAGAAGTCATGAGAGAAATCATGTTTGCATCTCACTTTTTTCTGAAGCACGATCCCTTTAAATGCTACAATGGCGTAAAAACCTTTTTTCAACATCCCCAAGCAAAAAATAGCAGAGATGTACCTGGAACTTATCATGTTCTTCGTCACCCTGATGCCTCATGTTGATGAGCAATGAACAGAACAGGAGCCTCTGCAGATATTTGCTGCTCCACATTTCCTCAGCTGCAACAAAGTAGCAGAGCACACACTTTTCTCCCATAATCACTCGAAGGAGCCAATAAAACTCAAGCTTTATGCCTGAATAATGTTTCTCAAAATGTTTGCGGTTTTGAGTATCACAAGCCAAATCGTAGCCAGACTCTCATCTCCTCTCACTCAACACCATCTTTCAAACAGAGAGGGGGAAAAGCGTGGCTGATTTTCATTCCCACTGTCCTCCGATGCTGAGGCCAACTGTGGTACTGACCTAGTAGCCCACAAATAGGAAGAGGAGCTTTCTGTTTTGATTGTCTCAGTGAAACCCTGGCTGTGCATTTGCAACCTGGAAACAGTTTGTTGCATCCCATTCATCTACATGAAATGAAAGAATAAATAAAATCTCTAGTTTCAGAGCTTACAGAACAAAGGTAGTAAGAATTGTAGCATAAGCAACAAAAGGGAAAACTATTTATTTGTTCAGCTCAACATAAAAAATGAGTTTCAACATAATGGATGGGATTTTCAGGTCCTGCCGACCACAGGAATTGTCTCAGGTGGGACAGAAGATTTGGTGGACCAGGAAAAGGTCTGTTGACTTCGGGCAGAACTTCCGGTCCCGTGGCAGGTGGGAACTGGAAAATCCCGCCTAATAAATATGATTCTCAGCTGGGAGTCAATGTCAGGACACAAGCAAAATGTTCAAGCCAAGACCTCAGCATCATGTACGTGTTAGAGCTTCAGATGAGAACCTGAAAGCCCAACAACCCCCATTCTCCAACTCAGACCCCTCAATGCCCCCTAACACCCCTCACTCCCCCTTCCGAAGCACAGACTCTCACGCGGAGGCATAGTGACAACCGAAACTAGTTGCCATTATTGCAATGGGACTCAAAACTAAACATCACCCATCTGACTGCGGGCACACCAGGCATCAGAAGGGTATCCACACCATGTCCTAACAACAGGCCAGCTGCAGTTGGCCAATCAGATGGAGTCATCGAAATACACCTCAGAATAATATGGTACAGAAAATATTTGCTTGACCGTCGGTCCCTTTTAGAGCACGGGACCTGGCATTTTGCACCTTGTGCCACCCCCTATTCCTGGACCCTGTTGGAAGATGCTTTTGAAGGAGTCTTGGCAAATTGCTGCATCTTGTATGTGGTACACACTGCTGCCAATGTGCGTCATTGGTGGAGGGAATGGATGTTTAAGGTGGTTGGTGAGGTGTAATAAAACATCTCAAGGCACTTAACAGGAGCATTTTAAAGCAAAATATGACAACTATCCATATAAGGAGATATTAAGTCAGATAACCAAAAGATTGGCCAAAGAGCTTGGTTTTAGGTTAAAGGAAGAAAGCATGGTAGAGAGGTGGGAAGATGTAGGGGGAGAATTCCAGACTTTAGGACCTAAGCATATGAAGGCACAGCCACCAATGGTGGAGTGATTAAAATCTGAAATGTTTAAGTAGCCAGAATTAGATGAGTGCAGATATCCCGAAGGGCTGTGGGGCTGGATGAGATTACAAAGATAGGGAGGGGCAAGGCCATGGAGGGCTTTTAAAACAAGGAGGATGATTTTAAAATCAACACGTTACTTGACCAGGATCCAATGGAAGTCAGCAAGCACAGGGGTGATAGGGGAACAGGTCTCAGTGCAAGTTAAGGCACTGGCAGCAGAATGTTGAACGAGCAATTCTAAGGGAGAGTAGAATATGGGAGATCAGCCATGAGTACATTTGAATAGTCAAGTCCAGAGGTAACAAAGGCATAAATAAGAGTTTCAGCAGCACATGAGCTGAGGGACAAACATGGGTGATTTTATCGAAGTGGAAATACGCAGTTTTAGTGATGGCATGAAGATGTGGTCAGAAACTCACTTTGGGGTCGAATGTAACACCAAGGTTGAGATCAGACTGGTTTAGTCTCTGCTCCGAGGGAGAGCATGTTGAGGGTCCTTTTCCAATTGGAGCTCCATTGTTGCTCCCACTTCAACAAATTATGTTTCACAAAGTAGCAAAGACAATTGGAAGATTGCAAAAAGTATTGCAAAATGTGGTCAGAATTGTCCAGGCATAAAATCATTGTTTAGGGGCTGCAATGATTTATTTGATGATGGGTCTAGTTGACTGACGGATCTGATTGTAATGGAATTCACCATCTAAATGTGATATCTAAGAGAAGCCATATTGAGAATTGATGGCCTGTATCTCCATTAACTTGGTATGCAGAGGCAAAGAGTCGGCCAATGGAGGACTGTCGTAATATAAAATTATCAAGGCAACTGCCAGAAAAGCAGGTACAGTCCTGTGTGACAGATGTATTGCTGACGATTGCACACCAGTTAAGCATTAATGAAGGTAGTGGGGTCATCTGAAGGAGCCTACAGGGTGGTGTGAGTGCCATTATTGAGGTGTGACAGCACGTGGGGAAGCCTGCAATCTGTGCAAACCCCAGAGTGCTATTCTGCTCTTTCCAGGTGTTCATGGGGAAAGAAATAAAAAGTATTTGCTTTCGCAGATGAAGCATCAGTCAGATGCAGGAATATACTGCTGACAGATTGATGTTGCTGATATCCCCTTTCCCAGCCAGGGAGGAGCTGGAGGAAAAGTAGTTCAGTGCTGCAGTGACCTTACAACTGGCAATGTTATGCTAGATGAAGCAGTTAACTGCAGGTCTGCTTGCTGGAAATGGCACAATTCCAACTGTCCACCCAGAAAGTCAAATCCATTTAATGTAGTGTTCCTCAGAAATGCAACCAAAATTTCGAAGTAGTTTAAATCAAAGACCTCCATATTGTGTACAAAACATTAAATTGCAAAATGCCCCTCTTCTAGGACCCCTGACAATTTCTTTGTTTTTTTTATTCATTCACGAGATGTGGGCTTCACTGGCTGGGTCAGCATTTATTGCCCATCCCTAGTTGACCTTGAGAAGGTGATGGTGAGCTGCCTTTTGGTACATGCATGTATTTTTGTAAAACAATACAACAGTTGATGACTTGCATCCGCCCATTTAATCTTAGAGATTTCTTCTCTCAGTGTTTGCTTTAAGCCAAGAAGGTCAATCTATAACCTCTTCTCACTCTCACTTTTTGTAGAGTGAACAATTACCTAAATAACATTCAATGGGTATCCTATCTTAAGTACATCTTTAGTACAGAATCTCACCTAAATTATTTGGCAAATAGAATCGCATATAATTACCTCCACTAGAGTCAGTCAGCGTATGTTTAACAATTCTTTTATTTTCGTAGCTTTCCAAGCTAAAGGACGACATTTCCCATTCTCACCCACCAGAAATATTATGTAACCAGCTGTACTAGAATACTCATCAGGAAGATTATCATGTGAAGCATCACTAAAAATGACTAGCTTATGTTCTATGGTGATCTATGGATGTGAATTTAAGTACAAATTTATCAGGATTGATCTCTCTTAATGTTTTATTTTCCCTCAAAACATTCTCTACTTTAAGATATTTTGTCATAGTACTTAACTTCAACACATCAAAACTAGCATTTGATCAAATCTGATGTGATGAAAGTATAATAATTTTCATAATATTTTTCTGGTTTATTGTGGAGTAGGTTTATGGGAGTAAGTGTAGTTGGGTCTCTGTGTGATTTAATTACATTTGGAGTCAAGTAGACTGCAAGTTTGAAATCATCAAAAGAAGCTAGTTGCTTGACATGCCAATGAGTAAACATGGTGCTGGCTTATCATGTAAGGTGTGAAGAGAATTTGCATTTTTAGATAAATGAAGAGATTTGGATTTCAAAGGGATCTTAGTACGTTTACAACTAGCCAGTTAAGCAAGGCTAAGGAATGTTTATTTTTCCCAAAGGTTACTGACAATATATTGGCAACGTGAAAGTTTTTATGAGGGAGATACAGTTCAAAGGCCTATGGAACAATGGAATTTACATTTTAAAAAGAGAGAAACATATATAAAGGAGAATGAAAGGCTATGGGTCAGAAGGCCATGGAAAATCTAACTGGAGTGTGTGAAATAGCCTTAATGAAGCCTCCAGCATTTGTGCTATATAACAAAACTGAAGTTGTGGAAAAGCCATTTGGAATTCCACTGTCAAGTGGATATTGTTTTAACTTGCTGATTCTGTTTTAAATCTAAAATCTATTTTGGACCGTTGCCTTAAAGGCAATGTAATTCCGGGACAGGTTGATTAGGAATTTTAGGATTTATTATAGAAGTAATTGTAGTCTTATGCATGTGCCTGAAATCTTTTATATTTTGTTAATAAATGTTTTAATTTACTATTTTAAACCTCTAAAGGTCTTGGTGAACTTGCCACTTCTGAATTCAATGCACATATCTCGTAATAAATACAAATTGCAAAACTTTTGTGATGACGTGACCAACCTTCCCTGGTGGATTTGGTCCATCTGGCACATATTATCTGCCATGTCATAACACTGAATACGCAACCAGTTCAACTGACCAATCAAGTTTCACAATTGCTGTCTCTTTTTTAGATGTACCATCAGCTTTCTGTGATAATCTAGCACGGCTAACTGGGATGGGAATAATACTCTCTAAAGAGGATTGTTCATTTAACGTTATTCCAGATATACTTTACTTAATATCTAAACCAATATATTTAAAGGTCCCATAAGTTTATTGGCAGCCCCCAAAACTTCATTGATAAGCTAAAATTCTATGCAGCATTTAATCAATCACCACACAATTCCTTTCAAAAGTCTATTACTGTAAGGGCTTTCAGCTGTGGTATGCATGACCACAATGTTCATATTTTCACATATGTCCTTGAACTTATCATCAAAATGATAGAAAATTTACAAAACAGAAGCCATTTGGTCCAATGTGTCCATGCCGAGACAAATCCCCCTCTATTGTTAGTCAGAAACTTCATTGGTGTCCCAAGTCCGGTCCCGATCTATTTCTCCATTATTTTATCTATTATAACTCTTTCATCCTGACGATGCATTATTGTAGAAAGACTAAATCCAGTCACCAGGTCTATAAAATGTAGGATGAATATATTTCTGTCTTTGAACCATTCCTTTAGGGTTATGACAACTACTTCATTAAAGTCACGTGCAAATGGAAGACTAGCAATAAAATGTGGTGTCATTCTTTGATACTTTTTGCAGATTTCACACTCACTAATTTCTTCTATTAGCATTGTATACTCATCAACTACACCTGCCTCTTTTAGCAAGATTTTTAATCTTTGGCATGTAGGGTGAGCAAATTGTCTATGTAACATTCACAAAGTTCTAGAAAGCCAAGTGGTGAAGGATAGAACTAGAGTCAACTTTACATACTTTAAAAGCTTTATTTATAGAGACATACATTACAAACATGAACCTCCTGACCTAGCACCACAGTTTCAGTCCACTCCTATTTATAGGAGTACAAGTTATTCCTAATTAACCCTCACTACCAGCATACAATTAAATAATTTCCACAATGGCTACTAGGATAGTTGGGAAGTGGCAGAGACAGCTGATTGGATGGTCTCAATCTTAGCAAGGTAAGAGTGGAGGAGAAAGGGGAGGAGGCAAGAGTTTCAGAAGGCAGTCTGCAGCAAAAAGAAGCTGAGGGGCATCTTTGCATTCTAGGATGATCCTGGAATAGTAAGCATTTCTGGAAGATAACAGCAGGGCCCAATCATAAAAAGGTAATATGGCAGATGCTGGAGATCTAAAATAAAAACAGAAAGCTCTGGGAAACTTAAGCAGCTCCTGCAACACCTCCGGAGAGAGAAACAGAGCTAATGTTTTGAGTCCAATATGACCCTTCTTCTGAACTGAAGAGAGGTAGAAATATGAGGGGGCTTTATCCTGTTGAAAGAGTGGAAAGCAGGGTCAAGTGGAAGAAAAGGGAAGGTCAGGGATAGGTTAGAGGGTGAGGGAGGTTAAATACCAAAGATGTCATGAGAAAAAAAGTAAAGGGAGTGGTAATGGTAGTAATAAAGAAACGAAGCATTGGTCCAGAGTAGGTTTTAATAGCAGAATAAAGGTCAGCTCTGTCTGAAAGCAAAAACATGAAAACAAGATACAAACTGGCGCTTGGAGAGAACAAAAGACAAAATAAAGGACAGAGTTCATGGTCTGAATTTGTTAAACTCAATATTTAGTCCAGAAGGCTGTGAAGTGCCTAATTGGAAGACGAAGCTGAGGACAGAAACGTGTGCATGAGAGGAACATGGTGAATTGAAATGGCAAGTGACTGGAAAGTTAGGGTCATGTTTGTGGGCTGAGTTGGGTGTTCAGCAAAGCTGTCCCCAATCTGCGTTTGGTCTCCCCAGTGTAGAAGAGACTTCACTGTGAGCAGAGAATACAGTATATTAATTTGAAGGAAGTACGTAAACCGCTGCTTCACCTTCAGAGAATGTTTGGGGCATTGGCCATGAGGAGGCAGGAGGTAAAGGGGCAGATGTTAAACCTCCTGCAATTACATGGGAAGGGGATAAGGTGCTGGAGGATATAGTGCTGGGGGTGATAGAGGTGCATTGGAGGGAACTGTCCCTTTGGGATGCTGACAGGGAAGGCAGAGGGAGATAGGTTTGGCAATATCATCATGCTGGAGGTGACGGAAATGGCGAAGAATGATCCTTTTAATACAGAGGTTTATGGTGCAAAGACAGGACAAGGGAGACCCTATCGGGGTTCTGGGAGGGAGCAAAAGGGATGAGGGCAGAAGTGCGGTAATGGATTGGACAGAGTTGAGAGCCCTGTCAACCACAGTGGGGGGTTCCTTGGTTGAGGAAAAAGGAAGACATGTCAGAAGAATCATTTTAGAATGTAGCATCATCAGAACAGATGCGATGAAAATGGAGAAACTGGGAGAATGGAATGGAGTCCTTGCAGTCCTTATATGGTCCAGCCAGATTTGACGGTAAATGGCTAAACCAGTTGTCCTCTATATCCATTAAGTTTGTGTCCCTTGGACTTAAGGGAGTAGAGATAAAGGCTGTAGCATGGGAATGGCCAGGATGAGAGACAGAGAGTGATGGACTTATTGGGGACTAGGGACATCACTAGTTGGATAACAAGACAGTGAACTCAGAGGAGAGAAAGCATGATGAAATTAAGGTTGAAACCACTGAGATTGAGAAGTCATTCAGTGCAGAGATTGGGAAGGCAGGTGAGAATTTTTTTTATTGTGTTTGGGTAGGCAGTAGAGATTGAGAATTTTAAATGAAAAGTGGAGCAAGGTGGGAACTTCAAAGGGGGAGATAGTGCCAGAGATGGAGGGAATCAGGCCAAGGTGTGATTTAATGACGGACATTCTGGCGGGAGTTTCAGAGAGGGGTGGTGAGAGGTGATCTACTGGCAGAGTCCGCAGGGTTATCTGCGAAATGAGTGAGTCGGACAGGATGGGGCTGGGAAGATTAGACCCAGCACGCACACAGAGCTGAAAGTGCGGCAAGAGAGGATGATGGGGCAATTGGGATTACTGCTTGTTATGAGTCCTTCTGAGGATGCTGAGGAAAGTACATAGGGAAACTAGGCTTTATCTAAGAGGGTATCAAACCTGGGACGGTTGCAAGTGAGAAGGAAGATTGAGGTGTACTGAAGGGTTGAAACAGGGATTTGGGAAAGAAAAGTACCTGAGAGGGGAGAAGTAAAAGGGAGTATGGTGATTAAAGAGAATAATCCAGAAGGGATAAAGAGAAAAGAAGTAAACAAAATGAGAGGAAAAGGTGGGAATAAAAGTGATGGGCTGGAGTCCTGACTGGCAGACAAAATGTGCTGTGAATGGACATAGAGAAAACTCAAATTACACAGGCCTGGTCAAGTAGCAATTATTAGGATACATAAAAAAGCATTATACATAAAAACAATTATTGAAACAACTATTAAGAAATAATAGTGTATGGTCCGAGAGAGTTGATAAAGGTAATGATGTTGATCTTATGTAAATACACTTTCAAAGTGATATAAAGTACCAAATAACACACTGGTAAACAAAATTAGCTCATGGGATGAAAAAGGCAATGACAGCCTGGATTTGAAATTGGCTGAGGAACAGAAAGCAGAGAGTCAGACACTAGTAGTGAAGGATTGGTTTTCAGGCTGGATGAAAGTATACTGTAATGTAGCCCACAGGTCAGTATTAGGACCACAGCCCATTTTGGTATATATTAATGACCTGGACTTTGTATAATTTCAAGGTTTGCTGATGACACAAAGCTAGAATGTAGTAAATAGTGAGACGTGTTGTAAAGGGCTTCAGGAAAGCAAGACTTGTGAGTGCTTTTCACATCGTTGAAGTTCTTTTGAGGTGTAGTCACTGTTGTAATGCACTACCTGGAAATAATACACTGTCTGGAAGTGTGGTGCAGGCAGGTCCAATCGAGGCATTCAGGAGGGCATTAGATGATTATTCGAATAGAAACAACGCACAAGGGTATGGGGAAAAGACAGGAGAATGGCACTGACTCATAATGCTCATTCAGAGACATGCAGATATGATGGGCTGAATGGGCACCTTCAGCGGCGTAACAATTCTGTGATTCTGTAATGCAGAAAAAGGAGCAGCCAATTTTGAACCCAACAAGCGCCCACAAACAGCAATGTGATAATGATCACATAAGCTGTTTTTTGTGTCATTGATTGAGGCCACAATACCTTTCACATCCACCAGAAAAGGTAGATATGGACTTATAACTACTCATCCAGAAGACAGCACTTCCAGTAGTACAGCCCTCCCTCAGCACTGTAGTGGAATATCAGCCTTGATATTTACGCTTAAGCCTTGGAGTGGGATTACAACCTAGAATCTTGTGGCGGTGAGACTGCTAACAACTGAGCCATTACTGACATAGATAATCAGGTGGTATAGCAGATAAAATTTAATACATATAAACATACGAATATGAGTTGGCAGCTTGGGCCCTCAAGCCTGCTCCGTCATTCAATAAGATCATGGCTGACCTGATTGTAATTTCAACTCCACATTCCCGCCTACTCCCCCACACCATTTCATCCATTTGCTTATTTACCTTATCTATCTATCTCCGCCTTTAAAATATTCAAAGATTCTGTATATTCCACTGTCTATTGGGGAAGAGGATTCCAAAGCAGGCAGATATGGCCTTCTGACGTCTCATCCAAATGACCCCCTGAGAGGAAATATTTTTCCTCATCTTTGTCTTAAATGGGCAACCCCTTATTTTTAAACAGCGCCCCCTAGTTCTAGATTCTCCCACAAGAGGAAACATCCTTTCCACCATTCACCCTGTCAAGCCCTCTCAGGATCTTACATATTTCATTCAAATCACCTCTTTCTCTTCTAAACCCCAGTGGATACAAGCCTAGCCTTTTTTTTTAATTCACCCACAGGGTGTGGGCTTTGCTGGCTGGGCCAGCATTTATTGCCCATTCCTAGTTGTCCTTGAGAAGATAGTGGTGAGCTGCCTTCTTGAACCGCTGCAGTCCATGTCATATAGGTACACACACGGTGCTGTTAGGAAGGGAGTTCCAGGATTTTGACCCAGCAGCAGTGAAGGAACATTGATATATTACCAAGTCAGGATGGTGAGTGACTTGAAGGGGGACTTCTAGGTGGTGGTGTTCCCATTTATCTGCTGCCATTGTCCTTCTAGATGGTTGTGGTCATGGGTTTGGAAGGTTTTGTTGAAGGAGCCTTGGTGAATTCCTGTCCAACCTTTCCTCGTAAGACAATTGGCCCATTCCAGGTATTAGCCTAGTAAACCTCCTCTGAACTGCTTCCAATGCATTTACATCCTTCCTTAAATAAGGAGACAATACCAGTACTCCAGATGTGGTCCTCACCAATGCCATATATGCTGAAGCATAAGCTCCCCACTTTTGTATTCAATTCCCCCTACAATAATCAATAATATTCTATTAGCTTTCCTTATTATTTGCTGGACTTGCAGACTAACATTTTGTGATTTATGCACTAGGACACACAGATCCCTCTGCATCTCACAGCTCTGCAATCTCTCACTATTTAGATAATATGCTTGTTTTTTATTCTTCCTGACAAAATGGACAATTTCACATTTTATCACTTTATACTCCATTTGCCACATCTTTGCCCATTCACCTAGTTAGCTATATAATTTGGCAACCATACCTTTGGTCCCTTCATCCAAGTCATTTACATAAATTGCAAAAGGTTGAGGCCCAGCACTGATCCCTGTGGCACAACACTCATTGCATCTTGCCAACCAGAAAATGACCCATATATGCCTACTTTCTGTTTCTTGTTAGCTCGCTAATCTTGTATATAAGCCAATATATTACCTTCTACACCATGAGCTTTTATTTTCCACAATAGCCTTTGATGTGGCACCTTATCAAATGCCTTCTGAAAATCTAAGTACAGTTTATCCATTGGTTCCCCTTTATCCACAACACATGTTACTTCTTCAAAGAGCTCCAATAAATTTGGTAAACATGATTTCCCTTTGAAAAAAACCATGTTGACTCTGCCTGATTACCTTGAATTTTTCAAAGTGCCCTACTATAACAGCTTTAAGAATAGCTTCTAACATTTTCCCGATGACAGATGTTAAGCTAACTGGCCTGAAGTTTCCTGTTTTTTATCTCCCTACCTTTTGGAATAAAGGAATTACATTTGCTATTTTCCGGAACCTTCCCCGAATCTAGGGAATTTTGGAAAATTAAAACCAACGCATCAACTATCTCACTTTCTTTTAAGACACTAGGATGAAGTCCATCAGGACCCAGGGACTTGTCAGCCTGCAACACCAACAATTTGCTCAGTACCATGCCCCTGGTGATTGTAATTGTTAGTCTCTGTCTTTATGTGAGCATTTGAGTCTCTGTCTTTAGGTGCATTCCTACCTGACATGGGATGTGTGCCATATTGCCTTAGGCTAAAGTAGGGTTAAATTTTAATGTTTTGCTGCTGGACACAGGCTAAAGGAGGCTTACAGATACATTTTGTGGCTTGATGAGAGAATATGTGTGAAGTTTCTTGCAGTTTAATTGTGAAAGGAAATGCTGCAGAAATGCTGCAGAGAAGGGGTTTGGCACCATGTTGTATTCCTCTTAAAGGTCTGTTGTGTGAAGTAAAATAACTTTAGGTCTCAAACGATAATTCTATGTCTTTTTTTTTGCTTGAAGTGCCTTAAAGAGTAATAGTCATTTCCTTCAAAATATACAACATATTTTGTGTATTACTGTGGTTTTTATCAATTTCTGTAATGGTGTTTTAGTTATGTGGCTTTTGTGACTTTTATTTCTTATTAACATACAAATGTATTAATCGAATATGGTATTTTGTGATGTGAATATTGTTACATTAACTGTAACACACCAATTATCTTTATGCATTGTTTTGTATGTACTGTAGTAATTTTGTAATTGCTGCATTAGTTTAAGCTTGTGTATCTCTTGTACTTTTAGTTATTTGTTTTTAAGTATCTTGTTTCTGGCGACAGCAGTCACTGAGAATTACATATAGGCATTTTGAACTTTCCAGAACACCTAAGATGTATCAGTTAGTCTTTTGGGATATGAGCCCTAAAGGAAATCAATCATTAGAAAGTGACACCACACATCCTTATATCACAAGTAAACAGACACACAAATTACCTTGTGATGCCTTATTATCTCAGTAGAAAAGATATAAACCTAATAAAATAACAGGGAAAAGCAATAAAAAGAAGAATGCTACCCACAAGTGTCTGACATTTTAGGGAACCAGTTAGGAGTTAATGGGGAGTGACATTAACAAGGTGACTATCACCCTTAAGAGACCAACCAGACATTGATCATGCACCATTTAACCAATCAGGAACTGATCAGGTGCTGTTTGGGCCAACTAGAACTAAAGGAAGCTACTGACCATGCAGAGAGGTAGTTTCTGGCAATGGTTAATAAGCAACAATGTTAGTAATTCAAACAAAAAATGCTGGAAAAGCTCAGCCGGTCTGGCAACATCTGTGGAGGGAGAAACAGAGTTAATGTTTTGAGTCTGTATGACTCTTCTCCAGAGTTAAAGGGTAGAAATGTGATGGATTTTATACTGTTTAAGAGGGGGTGGAGCAGGTGGAGCAAAATAGAAGGTCAGGGATAGGTGGGAGCTAAGGACAGATTGACGAAGATGTCCTGTTCACAAGACAAAGGGCATGTTAATGGTAGTGGTAAAGACTAAAGAAGGTGCCAAAAGATAAGAGCAGAAGGTGTTAATAGCAGAACAAGGATCAGCGCTCTGTGAAAACACTACATAGAAACCAGTGACAGATGACCCTGTGCACAGTGTGGTGGGGTGGGGTGGGGTGGGGTGGTGTTGGGGAAAAAGGATTTTAAAAATAAATCAATAAAAAGAAGATAAAAATTAAAATTAAAGGAACAAGAAAAAAATAAAACAATTGAATTTAAAAAGGGGTAAAGATGGAGAAGAGGGTTCATGGTCTGAAGTTAAAAACAAAAAACTGCGGATGCCGGAAATCCAAAACAAAAACAAAATTACCTGGAAAAACTCAGTAGGTCTGGCAGCATCAGCGGAGAAGAAAAGAATTGATGTTTCGAGTCCTCATGACCCTTCAAAAGAACTGAGAGCTCAGTTCTGCTGAAGGGTCATGAGGACTCGAAACGTCACCTCTTTTCTTCTCTGCCAATGCTGCCAGACCTGTTGAGTTTTTTCATGCTCTGAAGTTGTTGAATTCAATGTTAAGTCCAGAAAGTTGTAAAATGTCTAATCATAAAATTTGCATTGCGCTTCACTGGACCATTGCAGCAGGCCAAGGATAGACATGTGGGCATAAGACCAAGATGGTGTGTTGAAATGGAAAGCGGCAGAAAGGTCTGGGTCATGCTTGCAGACTGAACAAAAGTGTTCCACAAAGTGTCACCCAGTCTGACTGACGCAGTCAGGTCCCCTCCCACAACTCTTTTTTCAGTATATTGATAACTGCATCGGTGCCAATTCATGCTCTCCTCTAGACCTGGAAAAATTTATTGATTTTGCTTTCAATTTCCACTCCTCATCCCCTCCCCACGGCACTTTCCCATGCAATTGCAGAAGGTGCAACACCTGCCCATTTACCTCCTCCCTCCTCACCGTCAAATGTCCCAAACACTCCTTTTAGGTGAAGCAGCGCTTCACTTAAACCTCCTTCAATTTGGTCTACTGCATTTGCTGCTTCTAGTGCGGTCTCCCCTACATTGGGGAGACTAAATGCAGACTGGGTGACCTCTTTGCGGAATGCCTTTGCTCGGTATGCAAGCATGACCCAGATCTTCCTGTCACTTGCCATTTCAACACACAGACTTGCTCTCATGCCCACATGTCCATCCTTGACCTGTTACAATGTTCCAGTGAAGCCCAATGCAAACTGGAGGAACAGCACCTCATCTTCCAAATTGGCTGTAAAGCCTTCTGGGCTTAATATTGAGTTCAACAACTTCAGACCATGAACTCTCTCCTCCATCTTTACCCCTTTTTTAATCCATTTTTTTTGTTCTTTTTATTTTTATCTTTTATTTATTTATTCTTTTTTTATCCTTTTTCCCCAACACCACCCCCCAACTCTCCCCTCCCACAGGCCATTTGTCACTGGTTTCTATGTAGTGCTTTCACAGGGCGTTGACCCTTGTTCTGCTATTAACACATTCTGCTCTTACCTTTATGCCACTATCAGTACCTTCTTTAGTCTTTATCACAACCATTAACACTCCATTTGTCTTGTAAACGTGACATCTTCGTCAATCTCTCCTTAGCTCTCACCTATCCCTGACCTTCTATCTTGCTCCACCTGCTCTACCCCTTCTTAAACAGTATAAAATCCATCACATTTCTACTTCTCTTTAGCGCTGAAGAAGAGTCATCAGTACTTGGAACATTAACTCTGTTTCTCTCTCCACAGATGCTGCCAGAACTGCTGAAATTCTCCAGAATTTTTTGTTTTTATTTCATATTTCCAGCAACTGAAGTATTCTGCTTTCAACAATTTTCAGTAGCTGGGTGCAAAGACAAAATGAAGTAAGATGAAAGATGATAGGCTTCGGTCAGCAGAACAAAAGACAGCACCCACGGTCAACTGGAAGTCGAGAGCCGGTGTTCCAGAATGAACGGACTGGTTCACTGCTTCTTAAGTATAGTAATTTTCTACTTATTACAATTAACTTATGACAACATTCTTGTACCCGGAGTGGTCTATAGCTAGTCAGGATCTGGAGGTTCCCTTCAGATAACTTTCCCAACTCATTCTCATTTTTAATTGATTTGAGTATTACAATTGAGATTGGAGCGAACCTCAGGTCTTACACTCCTGCTCCTCCTGCCACAAGGAGTGCTTAAAAGACTTTTACCTTGCGGAGCTAAAATTCCCACTTCTCTTTCAATAGGTGGTTTTCTGCCTGTCAAGAAAATGTAATAATTTTCATAATATTATTGTAATTTATTGTAAAGTTAGGTTAATAGTGGGGTTTGGATTAGTTTCTCTGTGTGTATGTATATGCGTGGGGGGATTTAATTGAATTGGGGACAGTTGGTCTGGAGGCTTTGAATTATCGGTTTGAAATGCTAAATACATAAACATGGCTGAAGGTTAAGAATGTGAGGTGAAAGGAAAATTTGCATTCTTAGAGAAATTAGGGTAGTTTGAATTTCAAAGATATGGTAAGATGTTACTCTTAGCCAGAAGAAGTTAAGCCAAACAATGTGTTTATTTTTCCCCCAAGGTTACTGATAAAATTAGTACTATGAAAGATTTATATTATCAGAGAAGTAAACCTGCAAAGACATTTTGGATCAATGGAATTTGTATTAAAAAGGGAGAAACATGTATAAAAGAGATGAGGCTATGTGTAAGAGGAAAAGGAATTCTAAGATCTAACACAAATGTGAAAAGCCTCCAGCTTCTGTGCATCAAGTTGCTGTCCACAGGAACCGAAGCTGAGCAAACTCACTTTGAATGTAACTGTCCAGAGTATCATGTTGCTTTTCCTGGGCCTGTTTAAATCTATTTGTTTTTACTGTAGCCTTAACGGAGTTGTAACTGGGCATCAGATTAATTAAGAGTTTTAGGGGTTATTATAATAGTAATTTGTAGACTTATGTATGTGCTTGAAATCTTTTCTTTTGTTAACAAATGTTTAATTTAGTATTCTAAAACCCTCTGAAGTCATGGTAGTCTTATTACTTCTGAATTCAAGGCACGCATCTCAAAATAAAATACAAATTGCAAAATAGTTATGACCACGTGATCAAGTTTCCCTCGTGGATTTGATCCACCTGGCTCACATCACCTGCCACGTCATAACACTGACCTCTGAAAACAAATGCAGCGGCAGTCAATTTTAAATTGGGTTCCCAATTGCACTTACACACAGTGGAACACTCAGACACTGCAATATCTACTCTGGGTGTGTACATGGCATGCAGGGGACAATTCCCCATATGTAATTCTTTAATTACCACCCCCTACCTCTCTGATGCTCTGCTGCCCATCATGGAGGGGAATTATTATCGAGGCCTTTGCGTATTACTACAGCTTAAATATATTATAAATGCAATAAAAGTAGCTGAACTTTAAAAGTTCCATGATAAACTTTATGCATTACAGTTGTGTGGTTGATTAAGCACATATTTGTTAAAGTACACCTGAAAAGTTTCAAGTTTAAGCTGTAATAATATTTACATACAGGTCAAGGGCTATGCAGTAATATTCTTTTATTTTAATTAATCTGCAAATGCCATAATAAACATCAAGTGCCATACTGCTTATCCAGTCTGTAAATAGCTTTTGCAGATCATCAGACATTACCATTTAGAAGAACTACACTTTAAAGTATAAAGTTTCCAAGAGTACAAAAAACAAGTTTCTATCATATCAAGCGAAAAGAAAATCAGAAAATCTTAATAGCTGATGACCACAATAAGAGCTTTTCACTTTTTTGTTAAATTTGTAATACAAAAAAATGGATTATCCACCTTGGTAGTATCTTCATTCTTATATTAAAGTGCTCTCTAAGCACCAGATGACTTTGTCCTTCGTCCTATTGTTTGCCTGTTCACACTCTATAAAAGGCAATAGCTTTTGGCAGTGCATTTAACTAGGTTGCACATTATAATTATAAATAAATAATTTTTTCACAGCCTGTGGAAATAGCTGGGAGAGAAACGATGTGGAGAATACTTCATTCAAAGAATGAAGAAAGTACTCTCCAGGTAGGTAACCCATCTTCTGCTTCTACTTTAGTTGTGTTGGCATCACAGACTAATATCCATATTCCACCAACATTTTTTTCAGTACCGCTAGCTAAACCAGGCATGACCAATTAAAATGGTAGTCCTGATAATGAAAACTTATACAAGGAAATAATGTAAAGATGGGTCTTGAAGATTTCAAGTGATGGGTCTGTGACTATTTCCTCTGGCAGCTTGTTCCATTATGGGATTGTCCTTGGGAAGAAAGATTGTTGATACACAGTCTTGGAAACAAATGGTGTTTGTAGTTTATGTGGATGGCTATCTCATGTTTTGTCATTGCCAGAGGGTACCAGGCACTTGTTTCCGTCAATTCTCACCGTCCATTCCACATCTGATAGAAAATAGTTAGCCTATTTTTCTCCCTGTATTGCTGTAGTGATTCCCATTCCAAATCTATGAGCTCTTCTTCTTCCCTCTGCATTCTCGACAGAGAACAAGGTAATGTCAAAGTCATAAAATTTTAAGAGGTGGAAGGTTTCAGCCTCATCTGAGAAGACGGGTGCGCTGAAGGTAACATTTTGAGAACCTAACTAATCCAGTGAGTTTTGCTTCACAAGTATAAGAGGATTCTTTCATATGGTGGCCTTGCAAATAAGTTATATTGGCAGTGAATTAAGAGAAGCCTAGGATAAGGGGATTGAGTGGCTGGAATGTGGTCTAACATGCCTTTGGGTTTATTATTCACAGGATGTAACAGTGGAGAATACATTCCACCAGCCACTTAGCTATATGATGTTGTTTAATGTTTTACCTATTATTGTTCCATAAGAAATTAATAACTGTCTTGTCTTATGGAAATATTTTGTACAATCAAGAAAAATTCATTGAGTCTGACAAGCAAGATCAGCAGCAGCAACAAGAGCAACAACTTGGCCCTTTAATGCAATGAAATGTCTCAAGGCACTTCATAGACGCATTATAAAACAATGTATTATACCAAGCCACAAAAAGAGATATTGGGTCTGATGATCAAAAGCTTGGTCAAAGAGGTATATTTTAACAAGTGTGTTAAAAGAGGAAAGCATTAGGCAACGGAAAATACAGCCACCAATGGTGGAGAAAATATAATTGGGAATGCACTAGAAACCAGAATGAGAGGAGCGCATATCTCATAGGATTGTGGGGTTGGAGGAGATTACTGAGACAAGAAGGGCAAGTACATAGAGGGATTTGAAAACAAGGGTGAGAATTTCAAAATCAAGGCGTTGCTTGACCGGGAGTCAATTTACGTCAGAGAGCACAGGGTGAATAGGACTTACTGCAAGTTAAGACATGGGCAGCATAGTTTTGGATGAGCTCAAGCTTTTGGATGATAGAATGTGGGAGACCAGCCATGAGAATGTTCGAATAGTCTAGTCAAGGGGAAAAAAAGGAGGAACCAGAAATGAAGCTTATGGTGAGATATTAATTTGTGAAGTAGAGGATAAAATTAAACAATGATATTCTCATCAGCTAAATAAAATGAGAGGTTATTGTGAGAAGGAAATTCAGGTGAGTTTAAAGAACTATTGATCAGGTGATTAAACAAACAGAATTAATTTATAAAGATGGCTCGCAACTTAATGATTCTGCACGTTGAAACTAAAAGCTAACAGCAAGGCGGTTTTCCGAGGAATTAACTTCAAAAGATGTGAGCTCATTTTAAATAGGATATTCATAATTTTTTTGTGAAATAAATTTAAGGTTTGAATTTGTAACCAAACGTTTAATTTCCAGGTTACTTTCAGGAAATTTGACACCAACGGCTGAATTAATGCAGAGCATAAATGAGAGGAGTCAAAATAGTCATCATTAAAAATGTTGCAAGTAATATAGAGTTGAGATCATATGAAACTGGTTGGTTAGAACAACAAAGAAAAATTGCTTCCTATTCCTTGATAAGTCTTGATAGCCTAGATGTTTCTACAAGCTAATTACAACAATTTACACTTATAAAGCAACTTTAACATGGGGGAGAATTTTCTCCCCGCTGGGCGGGCTGGTCGGGAGCGGGCGCAGACCGATCGCCACCCGTAATCGGCTCCACACCGCCATTTTATGTGGCCAGGTCAATTAAGGCCCAGCGTGAAACACGACTCCCAAGGACAGTGGGAGTGGGTGGGCGGCGGCGGGACTGCAATGATTTGCAATGATTTCCTTGACGTAGCACCCAAAAACGTAAACTTAAGGCACTTTAGGCACACCATGGGCTTCTCACTGGTGGTTTTATGTTGCCCTGCTATTAGTTGATTATAATTTGGTGTGCTGCTCAACACCTTTGAATTAAGTTTCTTTTCTGTTTTATTTTGTGAATTAATTAATTGCTTCATATGTGAACATGGATCGGGGTGATTCCTTACTTCTGCAGGTGTGCGGGAACCAATGATGTTATGAGTAACTTGATTGTCATTGAGTTTATTGACAAGGCACGTAGGTAATGTTCCTAACCAGGCAGATGTTACTCTCAAGTATTGAGTATGGAGTCTGCAGCCCTACCGTGTGTTGGAGGTCCACCTGTAGTGGGCTAGCTGAAGATTCATTGGATTAAAGCCTCCCGGGTGTCCCTTTTTCGCTGGTGCCTGCCCTGGTCAGCATCTACCCCCTTGGCGTTCTCCTGTGAGTGCTCATTCTTGGAATCATCGTGTGCAGCCGCAGCATCTATGTCTACATCTTCTTCCTCCACTGCATCCCCCCTTTCCAGCGCCAGATTGTGGAGAGTGCAGCATGCAACCACTATCAGCAACATACAATTTGGGGAGTATTGGAGTGCGCCCCTGAATGGTCCAGGCATCGGAAGCGCATCTTGAGGAGACTGATGGTTCTCTCTACCTCAGCCCTTGTGGAAGCATGGGTCCTATTGTGCTGCTGCTCAGCCTCTGTTATTGGATGGCGGAGAAGCATCATAAACCACCTTTTGAGGGGAAAGCCCTTGTCACTCAGCAGTCACCCATCCATCCGGGCTGGAGCACTGAAGAGCCTCGGCACCTGGGAGTGTCTCAGGATGTACGCGTCATGGGAGCTGCCTGGGTACCTTGCACAGACTTGCAGAATCTACATCCTATGGTCACACACTATCTGTATGTTCATGGAGTGGAATCCCTTCCTGATGACAAAGGCACCCGGCTCACCCACTGTGTCCTTGATGGCCACATGTGTACAGTCGATTGCACCCTGGAGATGGGGGAACCCAGCAATCGCTGCGAAGCCTCTGGCTCACTCGGTCTGGCTGGCCTCGTCCCAGCTGTCGTGAATTAAAGTCAATGCATGCCTGAACTGAGCGCCTATCACCTGCTTGACAAAGTGTGGACAGTTGACTGGGAGAGTCCGCAAAGATCACCCACCGACCCCTGGAAAGGGCTGAAGGCAAAGCAGTTGAGGGCAGCCATGACCTACAATGCCACTGGCATAGGATGCCCACCTACACAGTTGGCACAGATCTCTGGGCCTATCATCTGACAGATGGAGGTCACTGTCTCCCTTAAGAGGTGCAGCCTCCTTCAGTACTACACCTCAGACATACTGAGGTAGCTGCTTCGCCGCCTATAAACCCTAGCAGCAGAATATTGGCGTCTTCTGCAGCCCCTTCCGCCTTGAACTTCCTGTTGGTTTTGCGCCCCTTTTGCCTGCACCTGTCCTCCCAAAGATGGCTCCCTTGGAGGCTGAAAATGGGCTCCTGGCCTCCTCCCCCTTCTGGCCCTCCTTCCCTCCTCGGAGGAGGTGCCTCCAGTGGAGAGCACAACTTCCATTCCCAGGGTAAGGGAAGGCTTTCTGAAATGAGCAAGGCCCCAAAAATGATGTTTATTCCAGAGTCCTGACCTGAAGCCTATTATTCCTGTTCAAGCCACTGTGAAGAGATTTGAAGTTTTCTTGCTCATACAAACAAGTAGTAATCAGTTTAAACATTAAATGTCTACCAAAGGCCACTTGCGACCCCACGCACCCCTCTTATCCTGCCCGTGGATGAGATTTTTAAAAATGTGGCCCGCCTGCCTGCCCGTTGCTCCTGTGCAACGATCTGAATATCGCATGGGCCCCGATAAATCGCCGTCAATTAGTGGCTCAAGGGCCTTAACTGGCCTGTTAATTAATGGTGGGTGCGCATCGGAGATCATTGCGCGCCTGCCCACTGAAATATCGTGATGGTGCGCGGTGATGTCAGAACGCACACCCAATGTCACCATGCATCATTTTACGCACTGGTGTGCAGTGCCCACACACCGACGAGAAAATTCTGCCCATGGTAAAAAGTCCCAGGTGTTATGATCCCAGCTGATGCTAATACTGGACAAGTCAGATCCCAGAGTGAAACCAGGCTTGGTAGAACCTAACTTTCTTTTTCAAAGTCATGGAGGTCAGTTACGGAACACATTCACAAGAGTCTGTCAGTATACTTTTAACACAAAGAATAAATATTAAACAAGAATTAAACACTAAACAAGAAAAATGAACTATATTACACTAGATATAAAGGTTGGAAAGATTTCAATACAGATACCAGAAAATGATTCAAACTCACACCCTTATCCCAGCAATCTTCACTGACACAAAACCCCAGTGAAGATTTACCACTGTCTCAACACCAAGGTTTCTTGCTTGGGTTAGCTCAGTTTCACAGTTCTCTTCCAACGGACTGTTGAGCATTCACTAGATACTTTTCTTCAGCTGGTATCTCTCCCTGGGACACCCAAAAACTGCAATCCACTACAACTTCAGAGAAACACGAGTTCCCTAAACTCAATTCCCTAGCAGGCTTGCAGAATTTCTTGTTGGAGAAATTAGACCTTCTGCCTGCACTCTCTGGAATTCCCTTCTTTGTTTTCCTGTTTCTCTATGTGTCTCTGGATCCATGTCACTAGACAACCTGGCCAACACCAACATTGCAGCAGGGGCTGGCCAGGCTGCAATGGCACTGCAGGTAGAAAGTGGACTAATCAATGCTCCTCTGTTCTTTCAGGTGAAGACAAGCCATAACCAATTGGAGAGGTCATGAACAGGCGGAGTCCCGCCCAACCTGCTGCTGTTCACCATGTTCAAGCAGGATACCCTTGGTCTGGAGAGCTGGCAGGCTCCATGTGCAACCGGGCGTGGCGAGGCAGAGGTGCCAGACGAAGGTAAGAGTGCAGTGCACAGAGGTGAGAATTTCAGATTGTGCAACCATTCTAGTGTAGTCTCTTCATTGATGGGAGCCTCAAACCTGGAGTCCCCATTGATCATTGAAAGACGATGGCACCGTGATTCAGATCTCCATTGTCTCACCAGGGTGCTTGGCATGCACAATGACAGTGTGATGACTTTAATTAATGACTTCTCCTTATTCTCCCTTTTAGGATCGCCAGCACACACTCGTTTTCTGGACCCCGAAGGCCCATCCCTGATGCCGGAGGACCACCAGGCCTCATTTGCATCTGCATTACACCCACTCTCTGAACCAGGCACCAATGTAGTATGCCAGCAACTTGGTGGGCATTAGATACATGGCTAGAATGTTGGTGTACATTGGTGAGGGCACTTCAAACTCGCTTGAGGTTCTGGTGGAGGCAGAGTGCGCCCAGGGCGCCTGCAGCCAGAGGACAGCTGGGGATCAGGAGAATGCTGGGTCGAAGGCAGGTGATGAGCGTCTGGAACTGTCCATTTGGCGGCAGATGCTGATGTCCAGTGGGATGTGCGGGCGGATCTAGTGAAGATCCATGAGGGTCTACATGCCATGGTCTCCATTGTGGAGGAGTCCATGCGGAGCATGAGCACTGCGTTGACCCTCATGACTGAGCACACTGCCTCCTCCATTGAGCGAGTGGCGACTCTCATGGAGGTGCAGCTCCAGGGACAGAATGAGGGGTTCCTGGGGTTGCACTTGGACCTGCAAGCCCTCACACAGGCAATGACCTCAGGTGGTCAGTGCCAGTGTGGGAGATGGATGAGGCACCCAGTATTGCAGCTAGGTGCTCGTCCATCAATAGTGATCAGGGAGGTCCAGAGCGACCTCGCGTTGGCACACAAGCTGCTTGTCATCTTTGTGAGCTCCTCTCAGGGTGCTCTGGATAATAGCAGCAATTCCTCCACCCCTCTGTCAGTGACCATGGCATCTGATGAGGCTGCAATGACTGGGGAGATGCCAGCTGTGGTACTGGCCGGTCCCTCCTAGGCGGGGCTTGCACAAGCTCCACTGGCCAGAGGACAACCACCAAGGTAATCAAGACCAACAAGACAGCAGAGTCAGCAGGCTGTCTCCAATGCCGGTGCCACTGAGGGGTGGGCACCAAGATGTAGCACTCGCAAGCATAAGTTAAAGGCACCATAAGCAGAACAGGAACAGGTCACGGGTGATTTTCGGTTCATTTAAGTTTGGTTTATATGTCTGCTGGTGTGGCCATCAACACCAGTAATGGTAATGACATTATGCTTTCAATGTGACAATGACAGTAAATTTGCTCGGGTTCTGATGGCCTGAGTATGCTTCACCTTTTTTCTTTCTGGTGCAGGGTACGCCAGTATGTAATGCTGTACATGAGTTGCTCAATACCTTATTGCATTGGCATTGAGTGGACTTTGGGTGCAAATGAAAGGGCCATTTCAGACATCCAGGATAAAGGTGACAGCCCTGGCATGAGGTGGAACCAGACATTTGGTAGCCTAGCTGAAGGAGCGTTGGATTAAGGCGTCCCTGGTGTCTCTGCCTCCCTGGAGGTTACCAAAGTCTGCCCTCACACCCTCAGTATTCTCCTCACTGTGCTCCTCTTCTGACTCACCACTGGATTCATCATCTGTGGCCTGTGCAGCTGCGTCAAGATCCTCCTCCTCCAGTGGGTCCCCTTTTGCCAGACTGTGGAGAGCGCAGCATGCAACCACTATCAGTGACACCCACTCTGGGGGATACTGCAGTGCACCCCTGAAGGGTCCAGGCATCGGAAGTGCATCTTGAGAAGACATATGGTTCTCTCTACCACTGCCCTTGTGGAAGCATGACTCCTACTATAATGCCGCTCTGTCTCTGTTCTTGGGTGGCGGAGAGGCATCATGGGCTACCTCTTCAATGGATAGCCCTTGTCACCCAGCAGCCATCTATCCAGGCGGGCTGGAGCACTGAAGAGCCTCGGCACCTGGGAATGTCTCAGGAGGCATGCATCATGGGAGCTGCCAGGGTACTTTGCACAGACTTTCAGAATCTACATCCTGTGGTCACACACTATCTGCACATTCATGGAGTGGAATCCCTTCCTGTTGACGAAGGCACCCAGCTGACCTGCTGGCGCCTTGATGGCCACGTGTACAGTCGATGGAACTCTGGACATGGGGGAACCCAGCAATTGCTGCAAAGCCTCTGGCTTGCTCAGCCTGGCTGTCCATACGGTAAAGAACAAAGGTCAGTGCCCACCTGAACAGAGCTTCTGTCACCAGCTTGACGCAACTGTGGAGACTCCACATGAATCCCCCACTGACGCCTGGAAAGAGCCACTGGCATAGAGATTGAGGACCACTTGACCTTCAGAGCCACTGGCATGGGGTGTCCACCCACACAGTCAGAGCTAATCTCAGGCCCAATCATCTGACAAAAGGAGGGGAGCCTCCCTTGTGAGGTGGAGCCTCCATCAGCGTTGCACCTCAGACATATTGAGGTAGCTGCATCACCGCCTGTAAACCCTGGCAGCAGGATAGTGGCGTCTTCTGCCGCCCCTTCCGCCTTGGACTTCCTGCTGGCCCTGCGCCTCTTGTGCTTGTGCCTCTCCTCCCACAGGTCCCTCTCCAGAAGGCTGCATTGGGACACCTGGCCTCCTCTTCCTTCTGCCCCACTCTTCCTCCTCAGAGGAGATGCCACCAGTGGAGACCACAATCCCCATTACCAGAGTCACGGAAGGCTGTCTGATACCTGGAAGGGTCCACACGGTCTGAATCCTCCTTGCAGATGCCAATAAGACCTGAAATGAAGCCTAGAAATGCTAAGATTGAAATCCCGAACAGAGAAGAAGCTGCCAAGTACCAATAAGCAACTATCTCCAAAACTCCTCACTACTCACACTGGCAATGCTTCTGACACTTTTCACCCTGCCCTTGGGTGAGGTTTTTGAAATTGTCAGCTTCCCGCCTGCCCGTGCGATGAGCACAAAATCGCACGGGCAATGTGAAATACAGCTCAGTTGCCTTTTTAAGGGCCTTAACCCGCCTCATAATTGATGGCAGGTGCGGCTCCGACTCCCGTTCACACTCACTGAGTGAAATATCACAAGAGTGCGCAATGATGTCAGGACACTCACCCGACGTCATCACATGCTATTTATGCTCAAGTGTAGTGGGCGCATGCTCTCACGCCGAGCGAAAAATGGTTTTTTAACTTCACTAAACTACAAGCTCCTTGGTAACCCATTGCTTCACTTCAAGAATTGTAAAACCTCTTTAAAAATGTATACAAACAGGGCTCCAAACTTCCTGCCACCCAGCTCACAAAAACTTCCAAACGAAACTAAAACCAGGTTTTATCTTTCTTAACACCCAAATACAAAATATAAACTAAACTTAAAGCTATACGTTGTTCCCAACACAAAGCATTTCAAAGAAACATAATCAGGTAAAATTGACACCAGGCCAAAGAATGAATTGGTAGGATAGGTGGCTAAAAGCTTGGTTAAAGGAATAGGTTTTAATGAGCAAACTAAAATAGGAGAAGTGGGGAGGTTTACAGAAAAAAGTTCAGAGTTGCGGGTTTAGATCACTGAGGGCCGGCTGCCAGTACCAGCACAGAGTTCCTAATGCATTGAATGACTGGAGAAGTAAACAGAGACAGGGAGACATTTGGCCATCAAAGAATTTGAACAAATATCTGAGAATTTATAAATCAAAGCATTGGTAGACTTGCAGCCAATAGAGTGCACAGGATTGATGAGTGAAATTTGATGTAAGTTAGGATATTGGTGGCAAAGATTGGATCATGTAAGTTTGCAGAGGGTAGAAATGGGAATCCAACAAGGACAGCATTGGAATAGTTGATTCTGGAGGTAATAAAAAGCATAGTTGAGGGTTTCAGTAACAGATAAGCTAAGCTATGATAAGAAGTGGGTTATTTAACATAGATGGAACTAGGCAGTCTTTGTGCTTGAGAAGTTATGGAGTCAGTAGCTTAGCTTAGAGTCAAATAAGACACCAATGTTGTAAACAATCTGGTGCGGTCTGAGAAAGTAGGCAGAGAGAGAACAGTAAACAGAATTTGTGTCGGGGACTAAAGATGATGGCTTTGATCTTCCTAATGTTTAACTGAAGGAAATTGCAGCTAACCCAGGACTCGATGTCAGACAACACAGATGCAATGGAGGGACTGGCCTAAGTGGGGTGAGGTAATGCTGAAACATGCCAAGGTGCCAGCATACATCAGGAATCTGCCCTTCTGTCTTTGGATGGTGTTGCTGACAGCTAGCTTATAGGTGAGAAGTAGGAAGGGGCCACATTTTAGATCTCTGGGGGCTCCAGGGATTGGCAGAGAAGCCATTACAGAAGTTTCTCTGGTTATGACTGGATAGGCAAGAGTAGAACTAGATGGAGGCAGTCCAGACAATGGATAATAAGTGTTGGAGTAGCATGGCATCGTCGACCTTGTTAAAAGCTACAGACATTTCAAGAAGGATGAAGAGGGATAGCGCACCATGGTCACAGCAAGTCTCTTGAGCATCAGTGATAATGGCAGGTCTGAAAGGGAGAACCCAAGCAGAAGGAACTATTTACAGGGCAAAATTTTTAGCTACGCGGGCAGACGTGCACCCGACCCGCTCAAGCATAAAATGATGTGCGTTGACGCCAGGGGAGTGTCCTGACGCCAACGCAGAGTCGCATGTTATTTTGGTCAGTGAGCACGAGCCGGGATTGGCAGCCCACCTGCCAACAATTAAAAGGCCTATTAAGGCCATTAACAAGGTTATTAAAAGAAATTTTTCACTGCCCGCTTATGGTTGGCGGGCAGGCAAAAAGGCCAAGCACATTCGCACGTTTTAGGAAACCTCATCCACAGGCGGGTTTCCTAAAGCAAATAAAATTAAAATTAAAGTTTTAAAATTTAATAAATGTCCCTGCTCATGTGAACAAGTCACGAGGGGTCATGTTTATTACATTTTTCAATTCTTAATTTTTTTAACAACTCTTCATCTCCCTGAGGCAGCTCTGTGCCTCAGGGAGATTCTGAAGCATGCACGCCTGCACAAGCGTCAAGTTCATGCTCGCCCTCCTCCTGCCTCCCGCACAAGCAGCGCTGAGCGCTGCCGCTCGCATTTCACTCTGGGTGGGCTTTAATTGGCCCGCTAGCATAAAATCGCCTTCTGGCCTTGATCGTGGTTGGTGGTTGGCTTCTGGACTACCCCTGCCCACCCCTGCTGAGCCCGCCCGACAAGGGCTAAATTCTGCCCGTAATATTAGCGGTGTTACAACTACAGCTGATGTTATTTGCTGAGCAAGCCAAATTCCAGAGGCAAACCTATCTTACTGATCATAACATTTTTTTCGTATTTTGAAAATGAGGAGGAAAGGCTATTGATCCCAGAAACATAGAACTCCAGTAATACCTGTAGGATTTTAAAAAGTTAGAAGATTTATTAACAAAAAGAAAGAAAAAACTGAAGCATATAAGATTAAAGTTACACAGTTGAAACAATCTTACAAAACCTCACTCAAAAACCTCACTTGGTCAGAACACACAAGTAAACTACTTGGTAGCAATTCCCTTAAAGAGTTTTAACTACAAAAGTTAAATTATATTATATAACTATAACAGTAATATTACCCCAAGGCAAAACTGCTGTTACTTTAGTAAGGCTATACCACAGGACTCCTCAAACACTTCCACTCTGCTGTGGAAATCCATGAAAGTTCAGAAAACAAACTGCTTTCTGAAACAAAGACTTTTCTGGTTTGACTTTTCAGATTTCACACCATCTCTCAGTTTTGTGCAGTGTGTCCAATACAGAATTGTTTTTCCATTGGTCTTTCTGTACAAGTTTTTGAGCACTGAAGGAGGTACAGAGAAAAGACATATAGAAATGTATTTGTCCATGAAAGCAGGCTCTTCTTCATATTTAAAACTTCCATATTTGCTTTCTTATTCTGCATAAAAATTGGAAGTTAATTGCTGCTTCTAAAAACTAAATGGCCTATTCCTGGATGCTTCCAAATGCAAACCATTTGCTGAAGTACGGCAGAGTGAATTTTCCACATGAGGATGAACTGTAAACTGACTAGTGCAACTGCAGTTTTGTGGTGTATCCCTGTAAAATATGGAACAAAAGGAGCTATATTTTGGTGGAAACACGAATGAATCAGCTAAAATGGAGGCAAAAAGTTTAAGATTTAAGTTTAAGGTTAATTTGTTTTTTTTAATTTTTATGTTCGAAATGTGAAGCTTGGACTTTTGGTCTCATTTTAGGGTGGAGTCAGCAAGTCTGTGGGTTTGTTTGTATACCTGCATTTTAATGAGGTTTTACAATTCTTTAAGTGGCTTAAGGAAGTTAAAACAAAATAGAAAAAACTTGGTTGTTACCCAGCAAGAAGGGACCCAAAGAGACAGAGAAACAGAAAGCAGTTTGAGTTCAGTTGATGATTATGCTCTAAGGTAAAGGGAGCATTTTAAGTCTCTAGCTGAACGTACTAGCAGATTGCTAAGGAAAAATAGGTCTCAGAATCTTAGATGAGTTGCTTTAAAGTTAAAGTAATAGTGAATGTCAAGTAAGTTCTCAGCCCAAGGGAGATACCAAGTTGTCAGCAGTATACTAGGAAAGGGATCTACAAGGAGCAGTCCTCAAGAAGACCTTTAAGTTACGTCAAAGGACAGGACAGGAAACTGGAACAAGATTTTGTTCAGTGAAGTTAAAGTAAGGAGCAGAGGTAAAGGCTCCAAATTAAAGAGAGAAAGCTGTGGGGCAAAGGCAACATGGGCTTGCAAGAAGCCAGAAGATCCAAGGAGCCAGCCAAAGGTGGGTGACACCTTACTACGGGCCTGTGAAGCAGTGGTGTTCTATTGGCATGGCTCAATATCTGACAGTGTGTGGAAGGTGAAGCTTCAAGACGTCAGAAGGACAGACTGAAACCCTGGAGGTGGATCCTTGTTGTCCAAGTGAAAGTGTTGTTTGGGAGAAGCTTCCAAGGTGAGTACTTTGCGCATTGAGGTTGGAAACCCTCAGTAGAAAGATGGAGTTCCGTGAGACTGGTTGGCTCACTGTGTGACAAGCATCTTGGGGGAGTTGATGAGAGATCCATAGCATCTGTTTGGGGTGGCTTCTGTCATTTGATCTTGGAGTGTGGTGTGTCTGACTACAGGTCGCCTATTGGTTTACATGGACTGTATACTTACTGTGAACATTACAGTATAAGATAGATTTTTTGTAACTTGTGTTATTTTTATTAATCTGTTTATAACTGTAAAGATATGGTTGTGAGTGAAGCAGTAGTGTAATATAGTTCATCTTCTTGTTTAATAAATATATTATTATTTTGTTAAAAGTGCATCAACAGACTCTGTGGCTCTGTTTAGTAGCTGCTTTCCACGTTTCCAAACAAAAAATAAAAGTTAGGATCTATCAAGCCAGGTTCCACCAAGGATCTGAATTATCCAGTAGTAAGATCAGCTGAGATCATAACACTTCCTTGAACTAGAGAGTAGAAGTAAGCGAGAACTGGTTCTATGATCTTGAGTTTTGAGATGTTAAAATGCCACTTGGATTAAATGTGGAACCATCTGCCTTGAATCCAAATCAGTATATATCCCAAAACAGAACAGGAAATAATTCAGGATACTATTCTCCCACAAGCAATCTGCGAGGTGAATAAGTAGGAGTAGCCAACTTCCGCAACATAAAGTGAGATTGCTTAAGGGACTAAAAGATTAAGTAATAGTTTGCGGTAACTTGAACTGAACGAACAAATGCTGAAGTTTGACCATATTTTCCAACATGCCTTGAGAAGCTGAGAACAGTGCTGTGAGGAAAACCTCCTTAAAATTTGCTGAACTAACACATTTACTTTGTTTTTCAAACTCTAACAAAGAACAGACAATGCAATCAGTCTGAATGAGGCCACAGTGTTACAAATAAGACATCTGCAGCTGGAAAACAGGGGCAGACCTTGAGAGTTCTGCCAGGCAGGACATAAGTTAATGACTTTTTGTACAATGCGCACAGTGAGCTTCTCAAGCATTGTGTAAGCGACCTAGAGGTCTGATAAGAGCAGCTAATATCTAAGATTGCCAGCTTAACTGATTCAAGTCAAATATTGGAGGAACACCCACTGTAAGAAAACAATTTTTTGCTGTAAATTGAACAAAACTTAAAAGTTGACAAAATTCTATGTAACAGCATGCTTTGTAAGGCCAAAAGACTTTTCAAAGTAACATGGAACTGCTGCAAGCTGTCTTCCACAGATAAGAAAGAACCATTGGTCTATGACAGAAAGCAAGACTCTCGTGCCATGGGTACACAAAAGAATACGCCGCACAGAAAGGTACAGTAAATAATGCTTCATATAGAAAGTTATCTTGAAATAACTGGTTCACCTTGTGCTCCTGGAGGGTCACAGTTTCTTTAAACACTGCTCAGAAACTTACCTTAGAAAGTCAGTGGCTCCATAATTCCGAAGTTCAGGCAGGTTGTAAATCTCAATTAAAATATGAAATCGTGGGGGAAGAAATTTCTGATGGAGTTGGTATACACTGGAGTTCTACTGTAGAAGGATCCTTGCAAAATTCCCTTCAGTTTCAAGATCTGCTGAAGAAGCATCTGTCTTCTCAGTCGATGCCATAAGCAATTGGCAGAACTAGGATGGGATAACTTCACCTGTTCTAAATTATGTGACTTTCCTCCTGCTAGTTGGCCTTGAAAATGTGTCAAGATCCATTCATAGAAATACTTAGGAAAGATACATTGCTCAAGTGAGATTGTTTGTGGAGCCTTTTGGCCATACTTTAGGACTCATTGCAGGAATTAAGGAATAAGAAAATCAGTGCTACCCTGAGGAAGCCTCTTTGAAATACTGCATTACCCTTGGAAAAATGTTCCATTTCAAGGTAATTAACAAGCTAGGACCTGAGGCTTGCATATCCAATATCCAGGCTTAGGCTGACAAGTGGCAAGTAAGATTCACACCACACCAGTGTCAGGCAATAACCATCTCCAACAAGAAGAATCCACCATCGCCCCTTGATATTCAATGGCATTATCATCACTGAATCCCTCACTATCAACATTTTGGGGGTTACCACTGACCAGAAACTGAACTGGACTAGGCATATAAATACTGTGGCTACAAGAGCAGGTCAGAAGCTAGGAATCCTGTAACTCACATCCTGACTCCCCAAAGCCTGTCCACAAGGCACAAGTCAGGAGTGTGATAGAACACTCCCCACTTGACTGATGAGTGCAGCTCCCATAACACTCAAGAAGCTTGACACCATTCAGGACAAAACAGCCCGCTTGATTGGCACCACATCCACAAACATTTGCTCTCTCTACCACTGATGCACAGTAGCAGCAGTGTGTACCATCTACAAGATGCACCGCAGGAATTCACCAAGGCTCCTTCGACAGTACCTTCCAAATTCACGACCACTACCATCTAGAAGGACAAGGGCAGCTGTGTTATGGGTGGCATCAGGCATTGCTTCACCAGCCATGGTTCCATATCTGAGTGGATCATAAGGTGTACAAGATTATGAGGGGCATGGACAGGGTGGATAGGGAGCAGCTATTCCCCTTAGTTGAAGGGTCAGTTACAAGGGGGCATAAGTTCAAGGTGAGGAACAGGAGGTTTAGGGGGGATGTGAGGAAAAACTTTTTTACCCAGAGGGTGGTGACGGTCTGGAATGCACTGCCTGGGAGGGTGGTGGAGGCAGGTTGCCTCACATTCTTTAAAAAGTACCTGGATGAGCACTTGGCATGTCATAACATTCAAGGCTATGGGCCAAGTGCTGGCAAATTGGATTAGGTAGGTAGGTCAGGTGTTTCTCATGTGTCAATGCAGACTCAATGGGCCGAAGGGCCTCTTCTGCACTGTGATTCTGTGAATACTTTGTAACTCTTTCGAGTACAAACCCATTTCCATCTGTTTCAGATGAAGTTACATTGCTTCATAGTTTGCCATTGTGAGATTTGAACTCTTGATCTTGGGGTTACAAACCCAGTACCATAACCACTTGGCTATTTAGGCCAAGCCCATATCAGAGATTTGTTGAAGATTGCATTTTTGCACTGGAAGCAAGAGCCTGTTGCAAATAACAGACATGATTGTGGGCAACAGAAAATGCTCCATTTCGAAATTAATGAGAATGTAAAGTGAATACTTTGTAGTTGTCTTCACAAAAGACGGGTCCAATATTGATCTCATAGTTAAGGAATAGTGTGAAATATTGAATGGGACAAAAGAGTAACTGTTAAAGGGTTTGATATCTTTGAAAGTAGGTAAATCATCAGACTCAGATTAAATATATCTCAGGATGCTAATGGAAGCAGGGGAAGAAATTGTGAAGGCTCTGACCATAATATATTTCAATCTTTTTCTTACCACATGAGTGGTGCCTGTGGATTGGAGGACTGTTGATATGGTACCGTTGTTTAAAAAGGAAGGGATAATCCAAGTAATGGTAGGTTAGCTGTTTTAACTTCGGTGTGGGGAATCAATTCTGAGCAACAGTATAAACTTGCATTTAGAAAGGCATAAATTAACAAGATGAGTCAACATGGATTTATTAAAGGAAGGTCATGTCTGACTAACTTCAGTGAAATTTTGAGGACCTGATAAGTAGGATTGATCAGGGCAGTGTGGGGGATATGGTCTGTACAGGTTTTAGGAAGGCTTTTGACAAGGTTCCACATGGCAAGCTGGTCAAAAAAGTAAAAACCATTAGGATCCAAGTGGAAGTGGCAAATTGGATCCAAACTTGACCTAGTGACTGGAAGCAAAGGAGGTTTTGTGACTGAAAGACCAGTGGGATTCCATAGGGCTCAGTAGTTGGCCTTTTGTTTTTTGAAATTCATATTAATGACTTAGAATCAATGCAGTGGGAATGATGAAGAAACATAGAAAATAGAAGCAGGAGTTGGTCATTCGGCCCTTCGAGCCTTCTCCACCATTCAATATGATCATGGCTGATTCTCTATCTCAACATCATACTCCCACTCTCTCCCCATACCCCTTGTTTGCAGATGGTCCAAAAATTGTTCACGTGGTTGACAGTGAAAAGGAGAGCTTTAGGCTGCAGCAAGTTACAAGTGGTCTGATCAATTGGACAAGTTGGAAAATGGAATTCAATTCGGAGAAGTGTCAAAGAATGCATTTTGGGAGGTGCAACAAGGCAAGGGAATACACAATAAATGGGAGAACACTGAGTAGTGTGAAGGAATAGAGGGACCTTGACAGGTACATCCACACACTTTTAAAGGTTGCAGGACAGGCCAAAAAGATGGTTAAGAAGACATACGTCATGCTTTCCTTTATGAGGTGAGCCACAGGATGAAAGGGCAGGGAGGTTATACTAGAATTGTATACAACACTAGTGTTGTATACAAAGAGTGCTGCATACAGTTCTGGTCACCACATTACATAAATATGAGGTTGCACTGGAGAGGGTGCAGAGGAGATTTATGAAGGTGTTACCAGGAGCGAAAAAATTTAGCATTGAGGAAGGATTATATACACTGGGGTTGTTTTCCTTAGAAAAAGGAAGGCTGCAGGGTAGAACCTAAGAGGATGTTTCCCCTCGTGGATGGAACTAGAATCAGGGACAACAGTTTCAAGGTAAGAGGTCCACCATTTACGGTAGAGATGAGGTGTAATTTCTTCTCTCATGGGGTCCTTAATCTTTGGAATTCTCTACCCCAGAGAGTAGTGAAGGCTGGGTTATTGAATATATTCAAGGCTGAGTCAGATTTTTGCTCTATAAGGGAGTCAAGGGTTATGGCAGGCAGACAGGAGAGTGGAGTTAAGGCCATGATCAGATCAGCCATGACCTTATTGAATGGCAGGGAAGACTTGAGGGGTCAAAGGACCTCCTCTTGCTTCTATCTCTTATATTCTTGGGGTGTAAAATTGTGAGAGGCCTATGGAGTAAATAGAGATAAACTATTTACTGTAACAGTGGGGTCAAAAGCCTGGGGTGGGGGGGGGGGGCATAGATTTAAATTAATTTGTAGAAAGATTAGAGGGGAGACAACGGAACATCTTTTCACTCAGAGGTTTGCGAGATGGTAGGGACCTAGGCCCTCCACCCCGAGCCCACAGGGAGGTTGACAGCTTTTATTGGATGGCCTCCCGACATGGCAGAGAGCCCAACCCACCACTGGCAAAATGGCAGTGCAGTGCGAAGAGGCCCTTAATTAGCCTCTGGGCAGGAAAGCCGTCCATGACCTTCCCCACCACTGACTGAATTTGATAGAATCGGGAAGGTGACTTACTTGACTTACTGCCTTCCCTCCCGATTCTACAACCTCACCCGCCTCCAAGCCCACTCCTGTGAGCTAGATTAAATTCTGCACATTGAGTGCAGTAGCAGAGGTTGATTAAACAGATTGTTCCTCCTCGATGCTATTGACCTCAAGCGCTGTTGTAAGTGGGAGAAAGGTCGAGGTTACAATCGAGGTGGAGCAGAGATTGCAATCAGGTAGGAAAACGTTGCAATTGGGTGGGTCAAGGTCACAACTTAGGGGGTGGAGAGTACCTATGAGTAGATGATGGTCCCCAATTTTAATGTGGAATCAACTTGGTTTGCAGTAGTTCCTTTAAGGATGGCCTGCAAGGCTGCATGCACACCCCGGTGGATCGTACAAGGCGCTGTGTTGCCTGCACCCCAACTAAAATGTCAAACAGGTGTATGCCCACAAAAAAGCTGGCTGACTCGCAGCCATTTTAAGCTCAGCAGCTCTGCAATCCCAGCAGCACCAAATTCAATCAGTGGCCACTTCTGGGACTACAGTCAGTCCCAAAAGAAGAGGAGGTTATGGAGGCCGGACTGAAAGTAAATCTGGGGTAACAGTGGACAGGGCCCAGAGTGGGAGTGAGAGAGGATGTGGAGCCGGTTTTAAGAGGCCAAAGGGGAAGGTTAAAGGTGGGGTATGACCTTACGGAGGGGTGCCTCTGATGCAAACAGGGACCCACAAAGGAGGGCTCATTTTGCCCGATATCAGCTTGCCCAGCAAAAGCTGTCAGGCTACCTGCACAAGGTGAGCCTACTTCTGCTGCATGTAAAATAGCAGCAGGGGTGGGATGAGACACTGAAGTGGCCATTAATTGGACACCATTCCCTCTAAAATGGGAGACAGGTTGGGGGCAGGCGGGAAGGTGATGGGCAGGTCACACTCTGCCTTTTACAAGTTCATTGCCTTCATTCCCAAAGACTATCCACCATCTACAAGGCACAAGTCAGAATTGTGGTGCAATACTCTCCACTTGCCAGGGTGAGTGCAGCTCCAACAACACTCAAGAAGCTTAACACCACCCGGGGCAAAGCAGCCCTCTTGATTGGCACCCCATCCACGAACATTCACTCCCTCCACCATCAGTGCACAGTGGCTGCAGTGTGTACCATCTACAAGACGCACTACAGGAACTCACCATCAGTCCTTAGTCAGCACCTTCCGAACCCTCGACCACTACCATCTAGAAGGACAAGGGCAGCAGACACATGGGAACACCACCACCTGGAAGTGCTCCTCCAAGCCACTCATCATCCTGACTTGGAACTATAACGCCATTCCTTCACTGTCGCTGGCTCAAAATCCTGGAACTTCCTCCTGGGCGACACTGTGGGTGTACCTACACCACATGGACTGCAGCAGTTCAAGAAGGCAGCTCACCAACGTCTTCTCAAGGGCAATTAGGGATGGGCAATAAATGCTGGCCTAGCCAGCGATACTCACATCCCACGAAGGAATTAAGAAAAAACACGCCAGCAAGGAAGCATAAAATCCAGCCTTTGGTTTTCCAGGTGCTGGATAGCTCAGGAAAAATTAATTTTGCAAAGGAGGCCTCATTTGTATATGGCTATCAGCTGTTTCAGATATGGGTCTTGGATGCCTACTTTGATTAGTTTTGTTGTGACATCTTCTCAAATATTCCAGAGGCTCAAATTATACCTGCTCACTTCCTGACTCATTATTAAATCATGCACTCCATTTGTTCTGAAAATTAATTATTTTTGAATGATTATCACCTTTGAAAAAAATATCATTTTTGCCAATTTTTAGAGGGAAGAGTCCGAATATCTTAGATTCACTATATTTCAATGTTTCAAGCATCTTATGCCACCAGCATTATAAATTGAATTTGAACTAGACTTTACAGTTGCTAAGATATTTAAGTCATTTAAAATATTTAATTTCAGTTTTCATGCATAACATTTTTTCCAATGCAAGATTGTCACTTGAACTTTACATTAGAATGTCATTATCATGATTTATCATAAAATAAAGTTATTGTTCTTTCAAATGTTGCAACTGAGCTCAATGTATCTTAACAAACCTACTGATAGATTTTCATCTAAGTCCATTTCCAATGCTGCAGGCAGTGCATGCCTGAACTGAGATACCTGAGACCTTATCCACGTATTTGGGGAGGGTGTCCGTACCTGTCAAGACTTCATAGGCATCTTGCCAATTGGGAAAAAATTAACTTCGGGCCAGTTGCCTCACCGGCTGTGGCACTCCAGCCTGGTGGGGAGTGGTACTGCAACCGGGGAAATCACAATAATTGGAGTTGGAGAAGCATTCCTGCTCCTCCTGACTCAAGAGGAAGATTTGAAAAGGCCTCCCTTTTGTTCATGACTGCAGAGGCAGAATTCTCAACATAGCTAGTCCATTGCCTGCTTTATGCATTCAAAACCAACTTCAGCCAGGGGCCCTTCATTTACATATCTAACACCGTTTTAAATGGCCGTCCAGGATGGTTACAACCTGGAACATAAAAATTCTGAGCAGGTCATCCCACTGCTGAGTGGTATGTTTTGTATATTGCAAAAATAGGAGCAATACATATCGAATTTCCACCCCTGTACTTTTGTAGCAATGTCATATCCCTTCATTTCTAATGTTTATGAATTAAATAATGTTGTTGCTCTATCAAACCAAAGTCCATGTTTAAATTAATCCAGTAACAAAAGGAAATCCAACATGTTTGTTGCCACAATGATTTGTAACAAACCATAAGTTTTTTTACCATTTTGATCTGCTGGTAGATTTCACAACTGGTGTCATTCCATCTCTGTAGAGACTCTTTGTTTTGCTGAAGTTGACAATGTTGAAAATTACCCTCTGCAAAAAAATTAAATAAAAATAAGTTAGAACCATAGAAAAGTTACAGCACAGAAGGAGGCCATTCAGCCCATCTTGTCCATGCCAGCCCGAGAACACCCAGGTGCCCTTTCTAATCCCACCTCCCTGCACCCGGCCAATAGCCCTGCAGCTTACAGCACTTAAGGTGCAGATCCAGGTACTTTTTCAAAGAGTTTAGAGTTTCTGCCTCTACTACCAACTTGGGCAGCTAATTCCAGACACCCACTACCCTCTGTGTAAAAAAAGTTCTTCCTCACGTCCCCCCTACACCTTTTGCCACTTAGCTTGAATCTATGTCCCCTGGTTCTAGAATTCTCCACCAAGGGAAACAATTTGATCTTGTCCACTCTATCTATTCCCCTCATAATTTTGTACACCTCAATTAAGTCACCTCTCAGCCTTCTCTGTTCTAAGGAAAATAACCCCAACCTATCCAATCTCTCCTCATAGCTACACTTTTCTAACCCTGGCAACATTCTTGTAAACCCCCTCTGCATTCTCTCCAGAGCTATTATGTCCTTCCTGTACTGTGGTGACCCGAACTGCACACAATACTCCAGTTGTGGCCTCACCAGTGTTTTATACAATTCCAACATTTTATCCTTACTTTTATATTCTATACCTCTGCCAATGAAGGAGAGCATTCCATATGCCTTCTTTACAACCTTGTCTACTTGAACTGCTGCCTTCAGGGACCTGTGTACTTGTACACCAAGATCTCTCCCTTCATCTACCCCGCCTAGTATATTCATATTTATTGTGTAATCCCTGTAACTGTTTGGCCTCCCTAAATGTATGACCTCACACTTCTCTATGTTAAAATCCATCTGCCACTTTACCGCCCACTCCACCAACCCATCTATATCATTTTGGAGATTATGGCTATCCTCTACACTACCCACTACTCAGCCAATCTTTGTGTCATCTGCAAATTTCCCAATCGTGCCCCCCACGTTCACGTCCAAATCGTTAATATATAACACAAACAGCAAGGGTCCCAAAACCGAGCCCTGTGGTACACTACTTGAGACAACTTTCCATTTCCAAGGGCATCCATCACCCTTTGTTTCCTGTTATAAAGCCAACCTTTTATCCAGTCTGCCACATTACCCTGAATCCCATGGGTTTTTACTTTCCTGACCGATCTGCCATGTGGGACCTTGTCAAATGCCTTGCTAAAATCCATGTACACAACATCCACCGCACTACCTTCATCAACCCTTCTTGTCACTTCCTCAAACAATTCAATCAAATTTGTGAGGCAAGACCTTCCTTTAACAAATCCAAGCTGACCATCCCTGACTAATCCATGCCTTTCCACATGACAGTTAATCCTATCTCTCAGGATTGAGTCTACTAATTTGCTCACCACCGATGTAAGACTAACTGGTCTATAATTGTTTGGCATTTCCTTTGATCCCTTTTTAAACAATGGAGCTACATTTGCATTTCTCCAGTCCTCCGGTAGCTCCCCTGTATCTAGTGAAGATTGGAAAATCATTCTCAGAGCATTTGCTATCTCCTCCCTGACTTTTTTCAACAGCCTTGGAAACAATACATCTGGCCCTGGTGATTTATCAACTTTCAAGGATTTCAACTCTTCGAGTACTTGCTCTCTCTTTATGACTATCCCGTCCAATATCTTGCAGTGCTCCTCCTGAGCTACTATATCTACATGCTCCCTTTCCTTTGTAAACACGGAGACAAAATATTCATTCAAAACCCTTCCCACAGCTTCTGCATGTACACAAGTTTCCATCTTCATCTCTGATAGATCCCACTTTTTCCTTAACTAACCTTTTAGCATTCATGTATTGGTAAAACATCTTTGGGTTACCTTTAACTTTACTTGCTAATTTCTTTTCATGCCCTCTCTTTGATTTCCTTATTTCCTTTTTTACTTCGTTCCTGCATTTCCTATATTCGTCTAAGCTATCTGCAGTGCTTAGTTCTTTGTGCCTTTCGTATGCTTTCTTTTTCTGTTTGATCTTCCCCTGTATTCCTCTAGACAACCAGGGAGGTCTAAATTTGGCAGTACCGCTCTTATTTTTGTAGGGGACATGTCCACTTTGTACAATTAGGATCTCACTTTTTAGTGCTTCCCACTGGTTTTCCACTGTTTTATCCCCCAGCAGTGCTGTCCAGTCCACCTCAGCCAAGTCCCTTCTGATTTCAGCAAAATTTGCCTTCCCCCAGTTCAAGACTTTTACTCTTGTCTTATCTCTTCCTTTTCCATGGTAATGCTAGATCTAACTGAACTGTGATCACTGTCCCCAATATGGTCGTCAACTGTCACTTCACCCACTTGCCCTTCTTCATTCCCCAATACTAGGTCTAGAATTGTATCTCCTCTCGTTGGGTTTGTCACTAATTGGTTGAAAAAATTTTCCTGGACACATTACATGAATTTTTCTCTCTCAGTGCCCCTTATATTGTATGAATCCCAGTTGATATTAGGATAGTTGAAGTCTCCTACTATTATTGCTGTAAAGTTGATTAAAACCCAATACCTTTACATAAAATATTTCCTTAACAATACAACTATGATTTGTGTAGATATATAATTTATTCAAAACTAGGATTCTATAGAAAGTTTAAGCAACTGGAAGTTACATTTGAAATTAATTTTTTTCTTTAATGTTGTATGATCTTATAGCCATCATGTTAAAAAATAGCAATACTCACATTAAAATAGGTACCCAAAATCTAACTAAAGGGTCACTGTTGCTTTTAAATTCCTCTATGTATAAAAATTAATTACATTGATATTTAACTCTCATTGTTCACAATGCAGAGCATAATGTTCCCAGTTTTCAAATTTTAATGGATGAAGACGTTAAACGAATTTTAACTTAACTTAATTTAAGGAGACATGCTGCTAAAATTCAGCAATATTTATCATCTGAGTGCAGTTCAAATTGAAAACATTCAAGAACAAATGAGATATGGCAGGGAACATCTTCTGATCAAATTTCTATTTTCACCCCTTCCTGACCCATCTGCAGCAGGGACTATAATTCCACGTACAAGCACTTCACAGTCTGTGAAAGAATCATGTCAGTGAGCCAGTGATTAAGTAACTGTTTCACATGAGATAGCCCTTGCCCATTTTGGATCTGCAGAGGGCAAGAGCAGATTTAGAGGATTACCACCGCCAACCTGCATGTGGTCTGTCAATAGCGTTCTTTACTTATGGGAATATTTTTTAAGATTTTTTTTCAATCAAACCTGTTCTGTCGAAGGGTCATGAGGACTCGAAACGTCAACTCTTTTCTTCTCCGCCGATGCTGCCAGACCTGCTGAGTTTTTCCAGGTAATTCTGTTTTTGTTCTGTCTAAATCTGTTATGGACTTGATTTTCCAGACACATTTCTCATTAGAAGCACCAAGCTTTATTTACAGGCTTCAGCAGCAGTTACATGCTTCCATCAATCTCCACAACTAGAAGAAAAACCCCCACTCTAAGGTTTCTCATGTTTAGAGCCAATTCGTTCAAACTATCATGTGATTATGTACAACACAATAAGTCTTAAAGCTACAGTCACTACACTCCTTAAAGTTATAATTACTACATTTCTCCCCCTTTAAATTTTTTGTACTGTTTGTATTTACAAGAACATCTACTTTCATGACATTACAAGTATATGCACGGGTCATGGAATTATAAGTTCAATCTCACAGGTGGTTTCCTGATCCGGGTGGAACATCGTAGCTCCATGACATAGAAACATAGAAAATAGGAGCAGGACTAGGTCATTCAGCCCTTTGTGCCTGCTTCACCATTCAATATGATCATTGCTGATCCTCTATCTCAATGCCAGACTCTTGTGCTTTCCCCACACATCTTGATGCCTTTAGAATCCAGAAATCTATTGATTTTCTTCTTAAATTTATTCAGTGACTTGGCCTCCACAGCCTTCTGTGGTAGAGAATTCCATAGGTTCACCACTCACTGAGTGAAGAAATTTCTCATCTCAGACCTAAATAGTCTACCCCATTTTCTGAGACTGTGACCCCTTGTTCTAGACTCCCAGCCAGAGGAAATATCATCCCTTCATCCAGTCTGTCCATCCCTGTCATAATTTTACATGTTTCAATGAGATCCCCTCTCATTCTTCTAAACTCCAGTGAATACAGGCCTAGTCATCCCAATCTCTCTCATACAACAATCCTGCCTCCCAGGAATCAGCCAGGTGAACCTTTGCTGCACTCCCTCTATGGCAAGTAAATCATTTCTCAGGTAAGGAGACAAAAACGGCACACAATACTTCCGGCATGGTCTCATCAAAGCCCTGTACAGTTGCAGTAAGACATCCTTTCTACTGTACTCAAATCCTCTCGCAATGAAAGCTAACAAACCATTTGTCTTCTTAACTGCTCGCTGCACCTACATGCTGGCTTTCAGTGACTGGTGTGCAACGACACCCAGGTCCCTTTGTACATCAAATCTCTTACAGGATCCACATTATCTGGAACCACAGCAACATCAGGTACCTCCTTAGGTACAAGCAATTCAGTGTGATCTACTCTGACAAAGGCATCTGGTATGTCTATTCTTGGTTGAACAATTTCAACAGGGATCATGGGTTCTACAATGGTTACAGGTGGAACATCATTTTGTTGGGGTTTCTCCCTTCTTCTCAAATGATCCATGTGTTTGCAGGCGATCCGGTCAGAGAAACTATTATACCAGGTAACCAACCCGATCCATCGCCAAAGTTTTGTACTTGTACTGCTTCACCAACAGTAAATTCTCGCTCTCGACTATGCAAATCATGGGTCACTTTTTGATTTCCTTGACTTTTCTCCACCTTCCCTTCCAAATTGGGAAGTACCAGGTTTAATCTCGGTTGAAGGCATCGCTTCATAAGTAACTCTGAAGGTGTTGAACCTGCAGTAGTGTGGGCGTGTATATCCACGTATAAAAAAGCTTTGGCATAACATTTCTATAGTCGCACCTGACATTGGTGACCTAACCTCATACAGGTCTAGCCATTTGGAATGTACGTCAATAGGAACATGGTGCCTAGAAAAAGACCAAAGTAATCTATGTGCAAGCTCACCCAGAACCTACCAGGCCATTCCCACGGATACAGTGGGGCCGCAACAGGTAACTTCTGTAGTTGTTGGTATTGTGTAATAATTAACCATACCTAAGAATGACTTGAGTTCAGAGACATTTTTAGGCAAAGGTGCCTCCTTAATAGCTTTAACTTCTTCTTCCACTAGGTGTACCCTTGGGCATCCACCCAGCGGCTCAAATAAACAATGCTGCTTGCCTGAAAGTTACACTTCTCTTTTTCAAACGCACACCTACTTCCAAAAATCATTTCAAAACTTCCTCCAAATTAGCCAAGTGTTCAGCTTCCGTGAACCCTGTTATTTGGACATCATCCAGATAGACAACAACTTGGGGTAGTCCTTGTAGCAAATTCTCTGTTGTCCTCTGGAACAGGCGTAAGAAACACCAAAGGGCAGAGAAGTGTATTGATATAACCCTTTGTGGGTGTTTATAGTCACAAACTCTCTGGAGGTATCATCCAGTTCCAGCTGCTGATACGCATGACTCATATCTAGTTGGGTATAAGTTGTTCCTCCTGTTAATTTAGCATAGAGATTCTCAATCTTGGGGATAGGGTACTCATCCAACTTGGTAGCTTTGCTTACTCTTAGCTTATACTCCCCACAGATCCGGATGGTCCGATCCGGTTTTAAGGCAGGGACTATAGGAGCTGCTCACTCTGAGAATTGAAGCAGCTGTATGACCCCCCTACCTCTCTAAATGGTTCAATTCGGTGTCATCCTTCTCCCTCAGAGCATATGGCACCAGCCTTGCTTTAAAGAAATGAGGAGTTGCTTCTGAGTCAACATAGATTTTAGCCTGTAGGCCTTTGATTCTCCTCACTTTGTCTCGAAAAATCTTGTCAGATTTCTTTAGCAGCTCTGTCAGTCCTCCTACTCATAGCTGGAAAATTTCAGACCAATTTAGTTTAATTTCCTTCAACCAGTCATGACCTCGAAGGCTTGGTCCTTCGCCTTCTACTATCACCGGGAGTTGTGCTATTTAATGCTTATAATGAACAAGTACAGTGGTAATGCCCTTCACTTGGATGTTTTGCCAGTATAAATTTTCAATTTGGCTGATGTCTGCTCCAAATTCAATTGTTGAGTACCCTTGTATAAATATTTGAAGGTGTGTTTTCCCACTACAATGGTTGAAGCACCAGTGTCTACTTGGATCATTAAAGATTTTCCATTTTCCAGTGATTGGCTGTCTTCCCTACTTTTGCATTAAATAGGGAGTAAGTATCAGAATTGGTGGTTTTTGGTTCTTCCACATTATGTACTTCAATTAACTTATTTTGCTGCCTGGGAGTATGTCTCAATCTAGCTTTACAATACTTTAGTATGTGTCCTGTTTTAAGGCAAAAATAGCATTCCACCTCTTTAAACAGCAAGTTTCAGGAGTATGATTGCTTCCACATCGGTAACAATTCATTTTCAGATTTTCTGCTGAGTTGTTTCCTGTATTTATTTAAAATTTTTGGGTAACAGGGACTGTCTCCTCCTTCACGGTGGAGTCCTGGCTTTTCATGCCACACCCAGCTGTCCATTCCCGCCACAACTGGAACACGGCGCCATTCTGTGCACCTTGTATAGCCTGCGCTTCAGTACTTTCCATTGCAAGCGCTATTCCAATGTTTTTTTTTAAATCGAGGTTTACTTCAGCTAATAATCATCATTGAATGGCATTATCTTGCACACCGCAGACCAAATGGTCCCTGAGCATATCACTTCGGGTCTCCCCAAAATCACAGTGTTCAATCAGTTGTTTCAATTTCACCACGTATGTAGCAATGGTCTCCCCCAGGACTTTAACCCTCAAATTAAACCTGAACCTTTGCATGGTGACTGAGGGTTTGGATTGAAAGTGTCCCTTAATGAGGTCTACCAATTCACTGAAGGTCTTCGAATTGGGGACATTCGGGGCCGTCAAACTTTGGATTAAATTAAAGGTTTTACTCCCACAAACGCTTTGGAAAATTGCTCTCCTCTTTTCCCCATTATTTCATTTGCCTGGAAACAGGATTCGAGGCATTCTACATATTGACACCAATCCTCTATGGATGGCTCGAAGGGGTCAATCCTGCCAAAATGTGGCATATCTGGTGAGTATATATTCCTTTTCTTCTGTTTAGACAAGATTCTCACAGTGGCTGGGTGAGGGACAACGCCGGACCTGATTTGTCCTTGTTGCCAGTTTGTTATGGACTTGATTTTCCAGATAGGTTTCTCATTGGGAACATAAAACTTTATTTACAGGCTGCAGCAGCAGTTACATGTTTCCACCAAGCTCCACAACTAGAAGAAGAGCTCCCACTCCCAGGTTTCCCACATTTAGAGCCGCTTCGTTCATACTGTCACGTGGTACTACACAACACAATAAGTCTTAAAGCTACAGTCACTACGTTCCTTAAAGCTACAATTACTACAAAATCCTTAACAGCAGAAACTTATTTTGTCAAGGACCTGTATGATACACTAAACTTTGTATGATGCTGCTTACTTTAGAAGCCATGGTCTAGTGAGATGCGCTGTAAATTTAACTCCTTCACTCATCTATAGGCTATTTACATGTTTAATCAGATAACCCCTTTCCCCAGCACTATTAAAGCAACTAGTACCCTGGTGAATGCAGTCACTTAGTTTGTGGAATGGTCATTGAGTGAAACACAAGTTACAAGAACTGCAAGTAGGCATGACAAGAGAGAAAAAAGGTAAATGAGCAATGGCTTGGCATTCCACTGGGCCTACCTTCAGCTAATAGAGGACCAAAAGGCATTTTCTACATCTTTTCAGATTGCTATAATCCTGTACTTAGTACTTACAACAGTTCTTAGTAGGGACTAAAGGGTTAATATAGGTAAAATCATGGAAAGAAGGGAGGGGAACCAGGGATGGAGTGGACTCCAAGGTTTTTGGATGTTTCACTGGAGGTTTGGTGGAGGAGGTGGAAAAGAGGAGAGGTGTTCTCTGTCCACAGTGGGGAAGGAGGCCTCCCAAACACATGCTCAAAAGGTAGTGGAAGAACATAGCCATGGAGGTCAATGACTCAATGACAGAAGTCAAGCCTCAAGGATCTGAATACAGCGCCGCAATTCAGACGAATGGTCAAGGTCAGTGAAATATTTAAAAGCCATATTCTAGTATCACCTCAGCCACTGCTCAAATTATCAGACTCCTCCCACTCACCTTTCAACAATTTCTATTAATCAGGTCTCAAACCTAACACATATATGCTTCAACTCAGCCTCACAAACTTAGCACTGCTGCAAGCCTCACATCCAGATCTCACAGGTTGCACACACTGCCAGCTATTTAACCATGATAACCACATCAGCCAAACAGATTGCATGACACACGCTGTTACATTTCCTCCCGCTTGCCCGAGAAGGTGGAGCACAAACGAAGGCAGGAGATAACCAAAAGGGAACAGGGACTTCTGCATGTTCTAATCCCCATGGAGGAGACAAAGGCTTGCCATTATTTGAACGTTCACTGATGGCCAGCAGTGGGGTTGAATCCATTGAAGATGACGGTGTCTTCATACTGAATCATCCTTCTCACATTCCAATTCCTCCTCATCACACACTCTCTTCTGATTAACAATCCATACATGGTTAAAGCATCCATCGTTTACTTTTCCCCGCTTCCTGCACCACAGCCTTAACCTTGTGCATTGTTTCTTTCAGTTACCCATGAGTTGCAACCTAGTTACATAGTGGTGGAACAAGAAGCAGAAAGTGATAATGAAGATATAAACACTTAATTTCACATACACAGCCAGCAGCTCAGATACTGACAGTGCACACACCTCAGAGGATAGATTAGAGATGGGGCTGGGATTTGCAGCTCCGAAGTGGATCATATTGGAGGCAAGGGGTTCATAAAATTCCGTGGGGTGGTGTTAGAATTGACCGCCGACATCATCAAGCTGAGTCCACATTTCACCAAGGGTGGATGGTAACTCATGTGGAAACAGAGTGCATTTCTGCAAAACAGGCATTTTACACAACATTACCTTTGTTGAGGAGCCAAATTAATGCAATTTTAAGGGCCTCTCTGAAGTTTACAAGGAGTGCACAAAGGACACGGCATGTTGTAGCCTCAGCAGGTATTTAAGGACAGCAACAGGCAGCAGCTGAAGGCATAGATGCAATTGGCCATGAGGTCAGGCAGTTTGCCTTCATAGGAAACTGGTGCCACAAGGTGATAGCGTTTAGCATGGAGTAGGGGAAGTTGAGGAGCCAGTGATCTGGGCTCGAGCCCCATTGTCCCCTTAATCTCCTGGCATGGGTCAATTGAGAAGGGCCTGACAGCAGGTGGAGGGGCAATGCTGTAATAACAGCACCTGGCAGAGTGTCCCTTCAGATCACCAGTGCCCAAGTGCATGGGCATCATCTATTTGGGATGAGGGTCCTCCAGAGAGGAAGAGAACCTGACAGGACAGCAGCAACCCCCTGGCCACCTGCAGGGGTAACCTTGGGATGGGGAAGTGGCAGAAGGTCACAGAGAAAACTGTGAGCAGGTGCCAGCACAGAGAAGATAGTGCCCTGTAGCAAGGATGTACAGACAAAGGATGACGTATTTGAAGATGTTGAAGAGGCAATGTCACCGATGACTGTGCCTCTCCCAAGAGGCCATGACTGATCTCTGTGCCCTGCTGGTGGAACAGTGGTTGCACTGGTGGTCACCGGATGCCAGTGACTGTCAAGGTCATCATGGCCCTGCGTTTCTCTGAGTCTAGCTCATTCCACGGCCCCACTAGAGACATGTGTGGCATTTCCCAATCAACTGCATAAAACTGCATCAAGGTGTTGACTGATGTCTTCATTAGGAGCGCCAGCTAATAGATACATAATTGAACTGATGCAGACAGTCAGGCCAAGACAGCCAAAGGATTTGGTGCCATCACTGGAATCCCCCAGTTGCAAGGTCTCATGGACTGCCCACATGCAACTGTCAAGACTCCCCCAGGCCAGCCAGCAGCCTTCATTAACAGGAATGGATACCATTCCATCCAATGTGTAACTGTTCCATGAGCACCTCCAGCAGATCCTGCACATTACCCTGGGAGCAGCTACAACGTATACATATTCTGGACCTCCTTGTGATGCACCTAGGCTGGAGGCAGAAGAGCAATACAACACGAAACATGCAATGACCCGATTCACCATTGAATAGATCATATGTCTATTCGAGATGAGATTCAAGTGTCTGATCGTTCACACTTCAATATGCCCAGGAAGGGTCTCCTGGATTGTGGTAGTATGCTGTGCATTAAACAAATGTGCAATAGAGAGGGTATGGCCCTGGCTGCTTAAAAATTAGTGGAGTATGGATCATCCTCAGGTGATGATGAAAATGAGGAAGTGGATGACCAACCATAGTATCCTGAACTAAATGAGGGGCCACATGGAGGGTGCCAAGAAATAGGTGCAAAGGAGGAACGGGAGGTGCATATACACACTTGATCCACATGACCCTTCCCACTGCAGCCAACCAACCAAATAAAGGTACACATTCTACCTACACTGTTGCCATTTAACCCAGCCCTAAGCCCAGGCCGCCTTGCCCATTGCTACCTGGCCATGCAGTATACAACAAATAACCACATTTGCCATGGTTGCTCCTGCACTGCCAGGGGGCCACCAACCACAGATGGAAACTTGCAGAAAACAAATAAATCCTTTAGTACAAACATAATTAGGCAGAAGCAGAAACACCCTATCAATTCATCCATTTTTCCCAAGTTCATCTCGCATGTTTTCTTAATTTGTTTATGAGTGCTCCTATGTGGTGTACCCTACTCATTGCCAGATGAGATGGGGGCAGGCTGCTGACCTTGCTGCCTTGTGGCCCGGAATGACCTTGGTGGCTATCCTCTGGTAGTATTAGGCCTGGAGCAGGGGGGGCAGGATCCTCTTCTGTCGTCAACTTGAGGGGCTGGTGTCACTAACAGACGGGCTGAGGAGTTGCTGTCCACAGCAGGACTGCCCTGAGAGGAGTCCCCAAATGCAGAAAGCAGACACTTTTCCTCTCTTGTAAGATATATTTGTGTCTCTCTGCTAACCTGAGAACAATGAGGATTTGTTGAAGAAGCCAGCTGTCTCGTTCCCCCTCTCGCCTTGCCACTGCTGCATAAATCTCATGGACAAGGCAATTCTATGCACATCTGTCAGGCATTCACTGACTGGTCTGCTAGGCCTGGTTCTCCATGAGGGTCATTAATCTCTCGTTGGAGAAGACCTCATTTGCAGAGAGGTAAATGATAGAAATTATAGCTGGATGGACTCCTCCACTGATTGAGCCAGGGTGTGTATATCTTCTGGGAGCTCCACCAAGTGTTCGTGCACCTCGCACTGAACTTCCAGCACCTTCTGTCTTATCAACAACACCAAAGGCACATTATCAGCTAGGAGCTCAATTAGCCATCCAGTGCAAGATCAATTCGAGTATGAGGGCAGAAGGTTCCCAACCTGCCTGCGGCAATTTCAATGGCGGGTGGCGACAGAGTGTCTAGCGGCAGGCAAAAAGTCACAACTCCACTGTCATAAAAACAGGTTGCAACTCTTCCGAAGATGTGTTTATGGCGGGCTGGTTATCCCACCAACTAGTGGTATGAACACTATTTGCGTTCATTAACATGTCATGAATAATCATTAAAACAGCTGGTCGCTGGAATCTTGTCATGCCTTCCAATCTTGCGTCACGCCAACATCGGCCTCAAATCCATTTGAAAAGGCGCAGCATGCACAAGTCAGACCTCAATTCATTGGTAACTTAAAGGTGAGTGGAACATACACAGGCTACCTGCATAGAGGTGCGCAAGTCTTGTTGCGATGAATGCCACTCTGCTGGGGCTGTAAGATTGGTCTGCTCCTGGTCTTTGCCACTGTGTTCTGGTACTCATGCAGGCCTCCACTTTTAGAAACTAGCATTTCAACCGGGGCTGGGCTGTGAGGCAAGGGTGTGATTGATGAACACGATGGGGTCAACAGGCAGGGAAGGCTGTGGAGTGGCAATGAGGGGGAAGGGCGAACATGAGGGGGGCAACGGGGAGGTAAGGTTGTGGAATGGCAGTGAGGGGAAAGGGAGAACATGAGGGGGGCCTTTCTGCCAGGAGTCTGCTTAGAAAGAAAGGACGCGATGAAAGCCACTAAAAGCCAATGGCTTCATTAGCACTGTTAAAGGGCTACTCAGAACTCAGTGGCTTCCCTCACAGTCCCTGCATCTCAAGAGTAACACATAGGAATGTAGAATTTGGGAAAGTAGGCAACAGTGAAGGAGGCACAGCTGTATCATATATGGCATTCCATCAATGAAGGCCTGTCATGCATTCACCAGAATTGACACTCCAAACAGACCAAAGGGCATCGACTCATTGATCATGAGCAACTGATTGGTCATTAATATGCCACATCAGAGATTGGTGTACAGAGCTAGGTTGGGTCACTTATCTCACTGAAACCTTAGCATCCCACGTAGGGCTTAAGATGTTATATATCTGCGATGCTATCTTGGTCACCTCGATATATGTGCTAGTGTCTCAGGGACAAGGTAGCATCAGCCACCATGCAAGTATGGCAGGAAAAACTATGGACCCTTACAGTTTCTAAACATGTAATCTTCTGAGCTTCGCTTTCTTGCCCCTTGAATCATAAATGTCTTCAATTTTCCTTTCAGAGAGAAGGCAAGAGCAGATATGGGTCCAGGGCTCAATGCTGATGGAAGAGGCGAGGGAAGGAGAGGCGACTCCATGTACATCTCCAGCTGGAGATACATGGTCAAGCGGAGCCAGAGCATGAACAGGAGAGTCAGGAGGAGAGACCCAGAAAACTGGGGCAACTCGCCAGACTTGGGGTTTATTGTAGAACAGTCTCCTATTTATAAATGAGTGAGAGGCAATGCCATGCAGGTCTGCACTTGTCCTGAGCTCTGGTATATCACATGTGACACATTCTTCAAGAAGACCTGATGCCACATGGATTTGGAGGGTATCCCCTGCCAGTGGCTTTGTAGATGACCGCAGCACTCAATTTCTTGGCCTCTGGCTCATTCCAAGAATCAACATGGAACCTGTGTGGTATCTCTCAGTTCGCAACACATTGATGCATAAAGGAGGTCACAGATGCTCTTTACAGAAAGGCCCATCATTATGTCAGGTTTGCTCTGGACGTAGATAGCCAGGCTGCGAGATTCACCAGCTTCGCAACCCTCTCAGGCTTCCCAAGAGTGGCAGAGTGCAATAGGCTACACCAATGGGGCTATAGGGGCATCTTGGCAGCAGGCCCTAATGTGTATAAACCGCAAGGGCTATCATTCCATCAATGTACAACTGCTGTGTGATCACCAGAAGCGCATACTGCACATTTGTGCATGGTACCCTGGGAGTTGCATTGACTCTTACATCCAGAGTCACTCCCAGGTGCCTGGGATTTTCGAGGGGCCATTACGTCTGCAGGTATGGCTGCTTGGTGGGATAAGAGGTACCCACTGAAACGCTGGCTGATGATGCCGATGCGTCCTCCTCAGAGGTACAATGCTGCTCACAGCTCCGCATGCTTCCTTAGACAGCAGACCATAGAGCTTCTGAAGATCCACTTCAAATGCTTGGACCACTCAGGTGGCTCACTACAATACACTCCTGACAGGGTTTCTGCATCATCACAGTGTGTTGTGCCCTTCACAATCTGGCAATGCAAAAAGGTGAACCCGTGCCAAAGGATGAACTGGAGGAGGATGAGAGCTCATCGGAGGATGAAGATCCAGAAACCCAGGAATCTCACGAGGCCGCTGAGGGTCAGTATGAACACAATATGTCATAGAGGACGGAAGACGTGGAAGGCATGCCGATGATACGTTAATTGCTGACAGGTTCCAGGACGAGTAAAGTTAAGTGAGGGAATATGGCCACATCTCACCTAGCCCTCAATGCCGTTTTCTTTCAACTCAAGGGATGTCCACCCACTTACAGTGAGAAAGAGTCCTGCATTCACACTTGCACGTTCTGACCTCAAGAATCGCCAGGCCATGATCTTTGCTCTGGTCCATGGGGCTGTGTGAGTGAACTCTCCATGGGAACTAAGAGTCCACTTAGGAACAAAAGTGATGAGAGAGATGACTTGAAGCCTTCGCCACCATCTAATGATGCAAACACTGCCGTGACTGAGATGTAGACATGCCTAGGGATCTCCTCCTCTCATCCATGTCTTTTCTTCTACCATTACGACAGAGGAGAGATAAATGTTGCTAGAATATCAATGCTGATGAGCTGCCCTCCCTGAATGGTGTTCCTTGAGGGAGATGGGTTAGAAACAATTACATCACACATTTCCAATAAAGATTTAAATACATCTCCCTGAAGTTACACAAGAGTGCAGAGATTAGTTCAACTAAGGATGACATCACAGGAATATGAATTTCACAGTAGGACACTATCACTGAGTGGGAACAAGGCTAAGCCTTGAAATAAGAGGATTCCAAAGTTGAAAATCACAACGCCTTCAGTTGACAGAACATTCACACAACCATCAAATTTATTAATAAAAGTACAATTTATTGACACGTCTAGCACACCTGTGACCCAAATGGTGACATCAATTTTTCTTAACTGTCCTAAGTCTACCACTATGCTTGGGTACAGCTCCGACATCTGCAGGAGAGGTCGAGGCAGCCTGCTGACTGCTACGTCCTGTTGTCTGTGATAACCTTGGCGGAAGCCCGCTGGTGGCCCGAGGCCTGAAGGGCCCCGGCCTTTTAAGGGCCTCCTGCTCCAGGCAGAAGTACCCTCGGTGGCCTGAGAAGCTGGAGTGGATGGGGTCACAGGCAGAAGGGCTGTGAGTGTCTGCACACCCTTAGACTGTCCTGAGAAGAGGCCCCAGGGGTATCTGGCTGATGGTCATCCTGCCTGTGGGTGCCTGAGGGCCCCAGCCTGACTCCTGCAGGAGATGGTGCACCTGGAGGGAGGTCAAGGTGCCTCATTTCCATGTTGCCACCCGCATCCCCCCTCTCCACCGTCCGGAGAGTACCCACCAGGGCGTGTGGCCATGGAGTGCATGGCCGAGCACAAATCCGGCAAGACCTGCTGGATCAAGGACTCCATGGTGGTTGCCAGCCTTCCTATGGTGACTTCGAGGTGCTCGCATGTCGGAGCCATAACATCAGACAGAACGCGGGCGGATCCATCGTTCGCTGAAGTCTGCTGAGTGACTGTCCAATCTCTGTCTGATGTCGGGGAACATCTGGTTTGTGCAGAAGCCTTGTAGTCAATGCAAAGTCCTTCAGCACCTATTACATCACTCCCTGTAGACTTCTGCAACTTAAAAGAACTATGGAAAGCACCAAACACCTACAGAATCATAATAACAAGCAGAAGAAATCAACCAGCAATTATAAACTTGTAAGTGGACTTGGATAGGCTGGTGAAAGCGGCAGACATATGGCAGCTGGGATTTAATACCGAGAAGAATGAAGCGATTCATTTTGGTAGGAGGAATAAAGAGAGGCAATACAAAATAAAGGGTGGAATTCTAAAAGAGGTGCAGGAGCAAAGGGAACCAAGGATGTATGTGGACAAATTGTTGAGGGTGGCAGGACGGGTTGAGAAAGTGGTTAATAAAGCATAGGAGATCCTGGGTTTTATAAATAAGAGGCATTGAGTACAAAAGCAAGAAATTTATGATGAAATTTCATAAAACACTGATTCAGTCTCAACTGGGTTATGATGTCCAATTCTGGGCACCACCCTTTGGGAAGAATGTGAAAGCATCAGAAAGGGTGTAGAAAAGATTTACAAGAATGGTTTCAATTACATGGAACCAATTGGAGAAGCTGCAGTTGTTCTCCTTAGAGATGAGAAAGGTCAGAGGAGATTTGACAAGAGGTATTCAAAATCATGAAAAGTCTGGACAGAGTGCATAGGGAGAAACTGTTTTGATTAGTGGAAGGATCTAGCACCAGAAGGCACTGATTTAAAATGAATAGCAAAAGGACCAAAGGCAATCTGAAGAAAAACCTTTCTTTATGTAGCATGTGGTTAGGATCTGAAATGCACTGACTGAGAGTGTGATGAAGGCAGGTTCAATCATGGCTTTCAAAAAGGAATTGGTTAATTATATAATAATTATAGAGAAAAAAATGCAAGGCTATGGGGAAAGGCCAGGGGAGGGGAACAGCTGAGCTTCTGTTGCAGAGAGCAAGCACAGACACAACAGACCGAATAACCTCCTTCTGTGCTATAACTATTCTATGCATTCTATGATTCTATGATGACCCCAGAAATGAATTACATAATGATGTAAGCAGAACAAAAAAATCATGAGAAAAAGAATATTACAAATAAAACATCGTTCTTAGTGAAAAGATAGTATGAAAAGTCTTAAATTCAAAATTATCAGCTATTACGAAATATATAAGGTCATCAATATTTCTAATTTTAACACTATTATGAAATAGGAATATTCAACAGCAAAATTGAATAAAATATGTACTAAAATAGTTTAATTTTCTCAACTTTAAGTTAGATACATTTACAAGAAATTATTGTTAACATAACAATTAACATTAAACTGATAATATATCTAGAGGTAATTAATAAAATTTGAAAAAGTAGTTAGTCCTAATTTTGCAATGTGACAATTTGAGTGTCTACCAGCTATTATAAATTAATCTTAGAAAAAGCAAAATTTTATTCTGTTACACTCTTGAAAGTGTTATGATATACCAGGTGGTATGTGCCAGGCTGACTAAATCCACGAGGGAACTTGGCCACACTATCACAAAAATTTTGCAGTTTGTATTTATTATTAGAAGGCATGTGCACTGAAGTCAGAAGTAATGAGCCCACAGCCGCCTTTAGAGATTTTAAAGGTTAAACGAAAACATTTATTAACAAAAAAAGAACAAACCTAAACACACACAAGGTTATTGTTACACAGTTATAATAGTTCCCAAAATTTCTACTTGACCGCACTCCCAACTACACGCTCCCTTTAAGGCAACAGTCCAAATAAGTTCCAAATTTATAAAGTTATCTAGCAATATGATCACAAGCACCACTGGACAATGGACTTCCAAAAGCTTTTAACACAACTTTGGTTATTGGAACAGCAAACTTCTTCAGGGTGGCTAGAGGCATTTCCTTCCCAAGTCTTTTTCACCTCTCAAGATCTCACATGGCCACAGCTCACACAGCCTTCCATCCTTTCTTAAATATATTTCTCCATTTTTGATGTGTCAATCCCATTGTTTCAACTTGTCTTTAGAAGCTACTTTTCTCAGAATATAAGAATCTTTTATGTTATCATTATGGCCAGCACTTTTGGAAAAAATCAACATAATCATTTTGCCTTATTTATCTTGCCAGTTGTAAACATTTTCCATGTGCCTTTGAAAATTAGCATTTCTCCACTTATCTAAAAACACAAATTTCATTCACACTATGTCTGTTGAGACCTCACACTAGTTTATTCATCTCCATTTCAAATGCCTGTTTTATAACTAACTCCCTTGATAATTTAATCCTTGCAGTCTAATCATCTCTAGTTTAATTAAATTAGCCACACACAAATAACCATAAACTCAAACAGACATAAGCCTGCTTTAAAGTATCCCACAATAATATTAGGGAAAATATGATAGTTCTGTTACAAAATATAATGCTGCAATACTGCTAAATTGACTTTCATAATCATCAAAAAGTTGGTCTGTGCAACTGAGCAAACACTGGGCATTGATAAACTTGCAGTGAAGTAATAAAAATGTTTCTTTCAATATTACTTTATTATAGTGAGTATTATTTAATTTCATATTTATAAAATATGATTTCTGCTGAAATATGGCTTCAAACCTAACAATTGTGGAATACAATTATAAACAAATACCTATAATTGATTTACAACTAGAGATACTATATCTAACTGAGCTACAACTTTCATTTGTAGCATTTAATTGTAGGGGTCAAGATGGTATTTAATAGCTTCCATGTCTTGATTAAACTTTTAATACATATGGATGCAACCTAGATAATGCACAGGCTATTTGGCAGCAACTAAATATGCTATGTAAGTTGTGATAAGAATAAGAAATGAAAAGACTATTTAAAAAATATTGTTCCATAAAATGAGAAGGTTGGAATTCTGTTTTTTTGTTTTTGAATACTGACAGAAATTCTTTGGATTTTAAATGATTTTGTGGTAATCTATCACAAGAACTGATTGTGTAGTTTAATTAGAGATCAGGCTGGGCCTGCTGATCAAAAAATCAAATGGATTTATTTCTTTGATATAGTTAACACTACATTATAAGTGAGATAAGATACCTGGTAGGATTTTATTATTTTTAAAATGATAGTAGCCTTCACACAAGTTGGAACTGGCCCAACCTTGACTGTCTTTGTGAAAGTTACATTTTAATAACATTGATGTTTATCCCTCATTTGTTCCACTTCTCCCAGCCTCTAAAAAGGTCCAGGGCTTGGGTGATGGTTCCATTCTTTTTGGTCTACACCATGCCAACATTACTTCATAAAAACTTTCTCCACCATAAGAGATTTAAATCACAGATAGGCCTAAAGGGTAAGTAGGGAAGAACATTATGGTATATGAGGCAAATTGGCATTCAAAGAATGCTTGCACACGAGCAGGGGAGAGGTCTCATCCTGAGTAAGGCACAGTCAGAGTGAGTGTGGGTATTGGCAATTTGGTGCACAGTGGGAATTTGGTGCAGAGGGGAAGAGGTACTCTTTGCATTTTTTCTTTGCTATCCAACTTCTTAAATCTCCAGAGAGTGGTCTTGCCCTGCTGCAGCAGTGGAGGCTACAAGGGAAAGAAATGACTGCTAAGTAGTGGGGAAGGTGGGGTAATTATTTACTACTTTTATTGCTTACAGTTTAAGGTCTTTTTGTGGTTTATAGTTTGTATATTCTGTAGTAACGTGGGTCAGGAAAAAAGGGCCTTAGAGTTGATTTAAAAGGTTTAATTTAAAGGGAGAAGTGATGGCAGGGGAGCTCAAAGCTGTGGTGTGCTCCTCGTGCTCCATGTGGAAAGCCGGGAACATTTCCAGTGCCTGGGACCAGCATGTGTACAGGAAGTGTGTCCAGCTGCAGCTCCTGGAAGCTCGGGTTTCAGAGCTGGAACGGTGGCTGGGGATACTGTGGAGCATCCGTGAGTCTGAGAGCATCGTGGGTAGCATGTTTGGAGAGGTGGTCACACCGCAGCTGAAGGGACTTGAGGAAGGAAGGGAATGAGTGACCACCAGGCAGTCAAAGAGAAACAGGCAGGTAGTTCAGGAGTCCTCTGGGGCCCCGCTCGCAAATTGGTGTTCCATTTTGGAGGCTGATGAGGGCACTGGATCCTCCAGGGACAGCAGACAGAGCCAAGCTTCTGGCACTACAAGCAGCCTGTCTGTACAGGAGCGGAAGAAGAGAGGAAGAGCAATAGTAATAGGGGATTCTATAGTGAGGGGAACAGATAGGCGCTACTGTGGGCGGCAATGTGACTCCATGATGGTGAGTTGCCTCCCTGGTGCCAGGGTCCGGGATGTCACTGAACGGCTGCTGGGCACCCTGAAGGGGGGGTGTGATAAGGCAGAGGTCATGGTACATGTTGGTACCAATGACATAGGCAGAAAGAGGGATGAGGTCTTGCATCAAGAATTCAGGGAGTTAGGCAGTAGACTGGAAAGCAGGACCTCTCGGGTTGTAATCTCTGGATTACTCCCAGTGCCATGTGCTAGTGAGCACAGAAATAGGAGAACAAAGCAGATGAATACATGGCTTAAGAGTTGGTACAGGAGGGAGGGTTTTAGATTCCTGGATCACTAAGACCATTTGTGGGGAAGGTGGGACCTGTACAAACGGGACAGTCTACATCTGAACCGAAGCAGGACTAACATCCTTGCGGGTGGGTTTGCTAGTGCTGTTGGGAGGAGTTTAAACTAATTTGGCAGGGGGAAGAGGACACAGAATGTTAGCAGAATAGGGACGCATCATAATGTAGTAAAACAATCAAGTCAGAAGGAGTACAGCTGCATTAAGTTTCAGGGGAGTAAGGCAAGGCTGGATGGCCTCTACTTTAATGCCAGGAGTATTACAGGTAAATCGGATGAGTTAAGGGTGAGGATTGACACGTGGAATTGTGATATAGTAGCCATCACAGATACGTGGTTGAGGGAGGAGCAGGATTGGCAGCTCAACATTCTGAGATGTAGAATCTTCAGGCGAGACAGGGGAGGGGGTAAAAGAGGAGGAGGCATCGTATTATTAGTTAAGGAGTCAGTTACTGCGGTAAGGAGAGATGATATCTTGGAGGGGGCATCGAATGAAGCTTTGTGAGTGGAGCTTAGGAATAAAAAAAAGGGCAGCCACATTGTTAGGTATTTATTATAGAACCCCAGATAGTCAGTGGGAAATTGAGGAGCAAATATGTGCACAATTTGTGGAGGTGTGTAAAAACCATAACAATAGGGTAATTATATTAGGTGATTTCAACTTTCCCAACATTAATTGGGATAGACATAGTGTTAAGGGCTTGGATGGAGTGGATTTCTTGAAATGTGTACAGCAGAACTTTTTAGGTCAATGTGCAGAGGGTCCAACAAGGGACAGCACAGTGCTGGACCTAATTCTGGGGAATGAAGCCAGACAGGTGACTGAGGTGATGGTGGGGGAGCATTTTAGTGATCGCGACCACAACATGGTACAATTTAAGCTTGTTATGGATAAAGAAATATACAAGTTGCAAAAAAATGTTTTGGATTGGGGGAGAGCGGGTTTTAGTTATATAGGGCAGGATCTGGCCAAGGTAGACTGGGAACAGCTACTTGGGAGGAAATCTACAGAAGAGCAGTGGGGGACATTCAAAAAGGAATTGGGGAGGGTACAGGCTCAACATGTTCCCTCTAGGGTGATAGGAAGGAGTAACAAGCCCAGAGAACCACAGATGACCAGAGATATTCAGGGTACGATGAGAAGGAAAAGAGAGGATTTTAGCAGGTAGCAAGGGAGCAAATCAGCGGAGGCATTAGTGGAGTACAGAAAGTGCAGGGTGGAGCTTAAGAAAGCAATTAGGGGAGCAAAGAGGGGATATGAGAAAGCTCTGGCTGGTAAAAGTAGGGAAAATCCCAAGATATTCTATATGTATATCAATGGGAAGAAGATAACCAGGGAAAGAGAAGGGTCCATTGGGGACCAAGAGGGCAATCTATGGGAGGAGCCAGAGGACGTCGCTAGAGTGTTGAACGAATACTTTACATCAGTCTTCACCCAAGTGAATGAGGATGAGGGTATGGAACTCGGGGAGAGATATAGGGAGTGACAAGGTATTGGAGGTGTTAGCAGGCTTAAAAGTGGACAAATCTCCAGGTCCTGATGATCTGTGTCCCAAACTGTTGAGTGAGGCAAGGGAGGAGATTGCAGAGGCTCTGATCTAAATTTTTAATTCCTCTCTGACCACGGGGGAGGTGCCAGAGGACTGGAGAACAGCTAATGTGGTCCGGCTATTTGAGAAGGGGTGGAGAAATAAGCTAGGGGACTACAGACCAGTGAGTCTCACGTCAGTGGTAGGGAAACTATTGGAGAAAGTTCTGAAGGAGAGCATCTATCTCCACTTCAAGAGACAAGGTTTGATCAGGGATAGTCAGCATGGCTTTGTCAGAGGGAGGTCATGCCTAACAAATCTGATTGAATTTTTTGAGGAGGTGACCAGGTGTGTAGATGAGGGTAGTGCAGTTGATGTAGTTTATATGGATTTCAGCAAAAAACTTTGACAAGGTCCCACATGGGAGACCTATAAAGAAGGCAAATGCACATGGGATACATGGCAATTTGATAAGGTGGATTCAAAATTGGCTTAGTTGTAGGAGACAGAGGGTGATAACAGAGGAATGCTTTAATGACTGGAAGCCCATGTCCAGTGGTGTACCAGAGGGATCTGTGCTTGGTTCCCTATTATTCGTCATTCATATACACGACATAGATGACTATGTGGGGGGTAGGATTAGTAAGTTTGCAGATGATACATAGATTGGCTGGGTGGTTAACAGTGAGGTTGAGTGTCTTGGGCTACAGGAAGATAGAGGCGGGATGGTCAAATGGGCAGATAAGTGGCAGGTGGAATTTAACCCTGAAATGTGTGAGGTAATACACTTTGGAAGGAGTAATTTGACAAGGAAGTATTCAATGAACGGCATGACACTAGGAAGTTCTGAGGAACAAAGGGACCTTGGCGTGTGTGTCCATAGATCGCTGAAGGTGGAGGGGCATGTTAGTGGGGTGGTGAAAAAGGCATATGGGACACTAGCCTTTATCAAACGAGGCATAGATTACAAAAGTAGGGAGATCATGTTGGAGTTGTATAGAACCTTGGTGAGGCCACAGCTGGAGTACTGTGTGCAGTTCTGGTCACCACATTATAGCAAGGATGTGATTGTACTGGAGGGGATGCAGAGGAGATCCACCAGGATGTTGCCTGGGATGAAACATTTAAGTTATGAAGAGAGATTGGATAGACTTGGGTTGTTTTCGCTGGAGCAGAGAAGACTGAGGGGGAACCTGATTGGGGTGTACAAGATTATGAAGGGCATGGACAGGTGGATAGGGAGCAGCTGTTCCCCTTAGTTGAAGAGTCAGTCACGAGGGGACACAAGTTCAAGGTGAGGGGCAGAAGGTTTAGGGGGGATGTGAGGAAAAACTTTTTTACCCAGAGGGTGATGATGGTCTGGAATGCACTGCCTGGAAGGATGGTGGATGCAGGTTGCCTCACATCCTTTACAAAGTACCTGGATGAGCACTTGGCACGTCATAACATTCAAGGCTATGGGCCAAGTGCTGGTAAATGGGATTAGGTAGGTAGGTCAGTTGTTTCTCACGTGTCGGTGCAGACTTGATAGGCTGAAGGGCCTCTTCTGCACTGTGTGATTCTGTGATTCTGAAAACCATGATCTGGATTTTCATCTCCTGCACCTACCTGAATTGAACTGGGAATGGGTAAAATGAGGCCCATGGGGCCGGAATCTCAAACTTACCCCTCCAATCCTTACCCCTGCCATTTTCCTCAAATTGGAAAACATGTCAGGTCACAACTTCGCATGCACGTCCTGTGACATCAGGGTCGCCATTATAAAGGCTATGGGAAAATTTGAATTTAATTCCCCATGCTATTTTCGTTATTATGAGAGGGATTTAGAAATCTGTGGGAATTCCACTGTATAAGTCAGTTTGTGAACCTTGGGGGAAGCCTGCTGAGGAGTTGGGAACCTTTTGACAGATAAGTTTAAAAGGTCTTGCCAATTTCCCCCCCCCCTCATATCTTCCATACCCCCTCATATCCCTTATGTCCCCTCCATGCCAGTCAAAGCCCCTGTTCCTCATATCCCCATGCCCCTCCACACCCTCTCATATGCCCCATGCATCCCATGTCCACTCATGCCCCTTCCATACCCACTCTCCCAGTATCCATCATATACAGAATCAATGAGCCATTGGCAAGCCTGGAAAGTCTTTGAAATGCTCCTGAAACTGTCACATTAAGCAAAGAGGATTTGAAAATCTCCTTTGAAAAAGCTGCTCATCCTACAACATCATAAAAGTGCCAATCGACCACAGCCATTCATAGCATCAATGACAAAGCTTTAATACTCTTCTTCTTCAGTTCTTTGCCCAAAGGCAGGTCCAACCCACAGTGCTGTGACCTCCACACAGGTACGGGAAGGAGGTGGTCCCAAATCCACCCCACCAAGAACAGGGATCGAACTCTGTGCTGTTGGCACCAATCTAATCCTTCCAGCCAGCTGAGCTAACTAGCCCCACCAATGAGTCTGAGTTGCTGTGGTAATATGCACTTTTCCATTCATGTAGTGGTCTGGAGCTATGAATAGTGATGGTAGAGGATCCAATTTCCTTTCTATCACATGGCTGACCAGGAATCTCTCCCGCTCTTACTGCCTGCCATTGATGTATGTTGGAAGGAGTTACAAGTTGATACTCAACCTGTTTGGCCGTATTATGAATGTGCCTTCCTTGGCCATCCTGGATTGGGACTTGAGCCCAGAGCTTTTGGCTCAGAGGCAGGGATGCTACCCGTTGTGCCACAGGACTTCCTATTTAATCCTCTTAACATCTCTTAGTCTTGTCCAAATAAACAAACATGCACCGAAAACCCACATCAAAGAAAGAAAAAATTATTGTAATCTTAAAAAAAAGTACCAATCAAACAAAGCTGGCCTTTCAAGTTATGTCAAAATTTCCTACAGGACTGAGTCCATGAGTCAGTCTTGGAGCTCAGCCAAGCACTCATAATGAGACCATCTGGCAACTGGACTAACAGAAGCTGTTTGAACAACTGGCCAGACATTTCTTTACCATGTGGCTTCATGTATGCTCTGGCACTCACTTTGCTTTCCCTGTGATATCATATCCATTAAAAACATAGCCTTGAACTGTTCCATTCTTAATGACAATGCATAGTACACATCTCTTTAGTTCAAAGACCGTTGCTTATATTCATCACCTTTTTCCTCTTTTCTAGCCTTGTCATTAAAGAATGAAGGTTCACACATCTGGGATCATAGCTCAACATCTCCAAAGTCACTAATAAATTACAATGTACGCAATATCAAAAAAAATTAACCCATGTGAACTCAATGGAATGACCAATGCAGTGACATTCGCTCTCGGCTGCTTCTATTCTACAGAAGTAAAAGCAGAAATTCTCATGACCCTAAAATTTTGATGGTGCCCAATAAACCTGGGAATAAACTAATAAGAGACACAAAAGAAAGGGAAATAGATAGTTGGAGAGAGTTTGGAATTTACTCTGAATTATCAGATAATGGAACTAGCTTTGTCTCACAGGTGGACTTGTCCTGAAAAAATCCTTGCAGACGGGAGTATAAGGCTAAAATGATGTGGTTGATAGGGGTTTTGAAGATCAACTGGGCAATACAAATGTTAGAGTGAACTCTCCCACAGCTGGAAAATTAATCTTTAAACTTTAAAACAACAATCCTATTTAGAAAGTGTTACTCCATCTCGGTTAATCATACCAGGCCCTCACAGAAAGACAATGACATAAATAAAGGAGAGACAACAATTGTGAAGCTTGACTGGTCAGTTTAACTAGTTGTGCATTCAGATGAGACCAGATGCTAATTTTGATTTGTTAGAGTGAAGAACAATGATGAGACTTCCTAAAGCTGAGAATGTTTTAAGGGCAAACAAAAATGAAAAAAAAACTTGAAGAAATGTGAACTTAAATTCTCATCCTTAGATGATCCAAGAAGCATGAAATGAGTCATTTTTAGTAATGCTTCACATGTTAATCTTCCCAGTGAGTATTCTAGTGCAGCTGGTTTCATAATATTTATTATGGGTGAAAATGAGAAATGTTGGCCCTTAGCTTGGAAAGCTAAGAACATAAAAACAGAAGAAATAGGAGCAGGGAGTAGGCCATTCGGACCCTCAAACCTGTGCTGTCATTCAATAAGATCATGGCTGATCTGATTGTGGCGTTAACTCCACTTTCTTGCCTGACCCCATAACCCTTGACTCCCTAGTCAATCAAAAATCTCTCTAACTAAGCCATTGAATATATTCTATGATCCAGACTTCACTGCTCACTGGAAAAGAGAATTCCAAACGCTAATGATCCCTTGAGAGAAGAAAATCCTGTTCATTTCCATCTGAAATGGGAGACTCATATTTTTAAACTGTGTCCCCTAGTTATAGCTTTCCCCATCAGAGGAAACATCCTCTCAGTATCCAGCCCGTCAAGCCCCTTCATAATCTTCAATAAGATCACCTCTCATCTTTCTAAACTCCAATGAATTATAGGCCCAACCTGCTGAACCTTTCCTCATAAGACAAACCCCTCTACCAAGGAAACAGCCTAGTGAACTTTCTCTGAATTGTTTCCAACATAAGTCTGTCCCTCCTTAAGTAGGGTGACCAAAACTGTACATAGTACTCTAGGTATGGACTCACCAATGCCCTGCACAATTTAACTGAAACTTCCCTACTTTTATGCTCCATCCTCCTTGCAATAAAGGCCAACATTCTGTTTACCTTCCTAATTACCTGCTGTACCTGCATGCTGATGTTTTGTGATTCATGTTCAAGGACACCTAGATCCTTCTGTACTGCAGCATCATGTAGACGTGCTCTATTTAAATAATATTCTGCTTTTCCATTCTTTCTGCCAAAGTAGACAAGCTCACATTTTCCCACATTATACTCCATCTGCCAAATATTTGCCCACTCACCTAACCTATCTGTATCCACCTGCAGACTCATTTAACCTATCTATATCCTTTTGTGGACTCTTTGTATCTTCTTTTCCTATCTTTGTGTTGTCAGCATAATATAGTCGGGTCTCTTCATCCAAATCATTAATATAGATCGTAAATAGTTGAGTCCCCAGCACTGATCTCTGAGGCACTCCATTAGACACAGTTTGCCATCTTGAGAGTAACCCATTAATCCCAACCCTCGGTTTCTCAGTTAGCTAGGCCCCTGTCTATGCTAAAATATCACCCCCTACACACCATATGCTCTGATCTTATGACGTAACCTTTTATGTGGCATCTTGATAAGCAAAGGGTGAAAGGTTATCAAGTGTAGGCAGGAATGTGAAGTTGATGTTAAAATCAGCCATGATCTTATTGAATGGTGGAGTACTCCTGCTCCTAATTCGTATGTTTGTATGTAAGTATATTTGTATACTGATTCCCCTTTATCCATCTGCCTGTGACATTCTCAATGAATTCTAATAAATTTGTCAAATACGATCTCCCTTTCACAAAACTATGTTGACTCAGCCTAATAACATTTTGATTTTCTAAATATCCTGCCTAATGTCCTCTTTAATAATGGATTTTAGCATTTTCCCAATGACAGATGTTGGACTAACTGGCCTATAGTTTCCTGCTTTCTGTCTCCCTCCTTTCTTGAACAGAGGTGTAATGTTTGCAGTTTCCCAATCCGCTGGGACCTTTCAGAATCTGGAAGATTTTGCAAGGTTGCAACCAATGCATCCACTATCACTGCAGCCACTTCTTTTAAGACCTAGGATCCAGGCCATCAGGTCCAGGGGACTTGTCAGCTTTAAGTTCCATTAGTTTTCCCATTATTTTTTCTCTAGTGAAGTGATTATTTTAACTTCATTCCTTCCTTTTCCCTCTTGCTTTTATACTATTCTTGGGGTACCTTTTGTGCCTTCTACTGTGAAGAATACTCGTTCTAAGGCTCTACCATTTCCTTGCTTCCCATTAATAATTCACAAGTGTCACCCTCTAAGGGACCAATGCTCACTTTAGCTATGCTTTGTTGAAATAATTTTGGCTGATGAAACACTGCCTCTGTGGAAGCAGTGGATACGGGATCCCATTTATCAAATGCTCTTGGTGAGATTCTATACAATGGGCATACTGAAGAAATTAATGATTGTATGTTGTGTAGATAATAGTTCTTGTGGGATAACGTACACTCTACAAATTATGCGAGTGAATAAAAGATTATTGATTGTCCTTGCGGTCTTGAAATAAATGCTGGAGAGAAAGGTAATCTCTACGATTAAATGACAGGATGCAAGTAATCACCTATCTGAAATGAATGTAGAAAGAAACTGTTCAGGGTTCTAGAGGAGGGGTACCTCACAATGTAATGCCTTGTGCAGAATACAGAGATTTATGATTTAATTTGTTTTGAAATTTTGGTTGTACATATAAACTTTAATTTTTATTTAAAGAGAGAGAAAGGAATCTGTTAATTGCATTTGGGTTTAATTGTAGGCAGATGGTACGCATTAACTGGAGATTCACTTGTGTCCTTGTAAATAGGCCCTCCTGGCTTGGCCTAAATAGCCAAGTGGTTATGGAACTGGGTTTGTAACCCCAAGCAAATCTCACAATGGCAAATTATGAAACAATGTAACTTCATCTGAATAGGAACGGATGGAAACATGTTTGTACTCGAAAGAGTTACTGGTTCCTTCATAAATGACCTCTACAGGTTGGCAGAAGGGTGTGAATATGGAGATTTAAAGTCTAAATAGGCCCTCCTGGCTTGGCCTAAATAGCCAAGTGGTTATGGTACTGGGTTTGTAATCCCAAGATCAGGGGTTCAAATCTCACAATGGCAAACTATGAAACAATGTAACTTCATCTGAAACAGATGGAAATGGGTTTGTACTCAAAAGAGTTACATCTTTCGGGGACCTGGTTTGGAGGGTGTTGCATGCAGCAGTCCCTTATAATAAGAGGATGCATAGGTTCACGGACTCTCAGGACACGTGCCCTTTTTGCGGTCTTGTGGAGTCCGTGGACCATGTATACATAGGGTGTTGTAGACTGCACTCCCTTTTTAGTTATTTGAAAAACCTTTTATTGATGTTTTGTTTGCACTTCAGCCCCACGCTCCTGATCTATGGGCACCCGGTGCGGAAGGGGGTCGGGAAGGAGGAGGACCTCCTCGTGAACCTGCTCCTGGGCCTGGCCAAGTTGGCCATTAACAGGTCCAGGCAGCGGGCGATCGATGGGGGAGTCCCGCCCGCTTGTTTGTCCCTCTTCCGTGGCTACGTTCGCTGCCGGATGTCCCTGGAGAAGGAGCACGCGGTGTCTGCTGGCACTCTCGAGGCCTTCCATGCTCGGTGGGCACCGCGGGGACTGGGGTGTTTTGTTGACCCCTTTAATCACATTTTGATTTAAAGTTTGTAAGTTTCCTTTAAACTTTGTTCTTGGTTTTACAGCTGACCTGAATTAGGGGCTGTGCCTGATTTATCCCAATTTTGTTGATTTGGTTTTCATTTAAAAGATTATCAAGAGTTCAAATCTCACAATGGCAAACTATGAAACAATGTAACTTCATCTGAAACAGATGGAAATGTGTTTGTACTGGAAAGAGTTAAATAGGCCCTCCTCATGGTTAAGTTAGCCATAAACAGGTCCAGGCAGCAGGCGATCGAGGGGGTCATCCGACCCGACTGTCTGCCCCTCTTCCGTGGCTACATTCATGCCCGGGTGTCCCTGGAGAGGGAGAACGTGATGTCTGCCGGCACGGTCGAGGCCTTCCATGCAAGGTGGGGGTGGGGGGAGAGTGCTGGGGTGCTTTATCGGCCCTCTAACCACATTTTGTTTTGATATTGTAAGTTCCCTTTAAATTTTGTCTTTGGTTTTACATCTATCCTAATTTAGGGGTTGTGTTTACTTTATCTCTCATTTTGTTAATTTAGTTTATTTGGTTGACTCCAAAAGAGTTAAATAGGCACTCCTCCTGGCCAAGTTAGCCATAAACAGGTCCAGGGAGCGGGCGATCGAGGGGGTTGTCTGACCCGAATGTCTGCCCCTCTTCCGTGGCTACATTCGCGCCCGGGTATCCCTGGAGAGGGAGAACGCGGTGTCTGCTGGCACTGTCGAGGCCTTCCGTGCAAGGTGGGAACAGGGGGGTGGGGGGGGGGGGGGGGGGGGGGGTTGCTGGGGTGTTTTATTGACCCACCCTTAATCACATTTTAATTTAATGTTTGTAAGTTTCCTTTAAAATTTGTCTTTGTTTTTACAGTTCCTAATTTAGGGCCTGCCTTTATTTTGTCCCTCATTTTATTAATTTAGTTTAATTAGTTGACTCCAAAAGAGTTAAATAGGCTCTCCTTCAGCCCATGCTTCTGATCTTTGGCCATTTAGTGTGGTGTTGAGTGAGTCAGACAGATCAGAGGGCTTCCTCATTAGGCTGCTCTTGGGCCTGGATGAGGTGGCCATTAACAGGTCCATTCAGTGTGCAGTCCAGTAGATTGTTCAGCCTAACTGCCTGCCTTTCTTCTGTGGCTATGTCTATGCCCCAGTATCCCTGGAGAGGGCTATGCTTGAGGCCTTCTGCAACTGGTGGACAGCAGGTGAACTGGAATGCATCATCGCCCATAGAAATTACATTTTAATTTAAGCTGATAAGTTTCCTTTAAAGTTTTCTTTTTTTGTTGCAGTAAGGTAATAGTGCCTCCTTCAAATGAGGAACTTGATTATGGGGTTTAAGTAGATACTCATCATTGAAACAGGGCTCTTAATTGGGTTACAGATACTACAAAAGAGGAATAAATAGATACTGACTTAAAATATACTTGTCGGGCTAGGAGGTGTTTGCTTGTAATCTGTCACTGTGTAAATAAATACTTATGAAAGTGTGTAGTTGCAGGTCCAAGACAAGGAGGTGGCATATTTCTGTAACCATCTTCTTGGTGAAGCGCAGCTGCCAAACTACTACTCAGGCCTGTGGTACAGGTAGGAGAAGTGCTCTCGCAGGAGAAATGCTGTATGTACCAGTGGCACAATACAGTTTCCTAATCAGTTTCAAGGCTTTTGTTAGGGCCATTAAATGATTGCCCCTTAATGTCTGTCCAGGATTGCTAGGTGCAAAGTCATATAAAGTAGAAAACTTAAACAACCAGTAAGACAACTCATTTGGTACTTTTGTAGCAAAGTCTGGTAACCTGTGTCAGCAAACGTTTCATACTTTTTCACTATTCTGGCACTTGATCCTTTGCATTAATTTTCCCCCCAGCACCATAATTGGCATTAATTGGCTTCACTGTAGGATTTGCTCTCCCTGAAGTGCTTGGAGGCAAAAGAGTTTTGCACAAACGGACAGGTCAGACTGAATGAGAGGTGTTCTGTACATACTCACTGACAACCACTGGGACTAAGCAGAAAGCTAGATCCCAAGCTGTGTCATCAGCTGAAAGACCACCTGGTGCTAGCATGTCTTAAATGGATAACACAATACATACGAGCATACGAATTAGGAGTAGTAGTCCATTCAGCCGCTCAAGCCTACTCCGCCATTCAGTAAGATCATGCCTGATTTGTTTGTGGCCTCAACTCCACAATCTGCCTGCACTGGATAACCTTTGACTCTCTTATTAGTCAAGAATCTATCTACCTCTGTCTTAAAAATAGACAGTGACCCTGCCTCCACCACTCTCAGAGGAAGAGAGTTTCAAAGACTGGCCACCCTCCGAGAGAGAAAAATGTCTCTTCACCACCACCTTAAATGGGAGACCCCTTATTTTTAAATTGTATCCCCCAGTTCTAGTGTCTCCCACAAGGGGAAACATCCTTTCAGCTTCCAGCTGTCAAGTCTTCTCAGGATCTGAAGAAGAGTCATGCAAAACGTTAACTCTGGGCAGAATTTTCCACGCCCACTGGCAGTGGGTATGATAGATGGTGTGAGCGGACAATATGGCGGGATCGGTTTCATGATGGTAGGAAGGCAGGTCGCGATTGTCCACTCAGCCCATCAACAGCTGGCCGCGTTTTCTGCTATCGGAGGTCGGGATCTTCATCATAATACATCAGCATATCATCAGGCCATCCTGCCAGGCTCTTGCACCTCCACTGGATCGTCCATCCATGTCGGTGAGAAAGCACGCCGACGTGTTTCACAACAGCACTGAGGCAACTTGCACTTGGCGGCCTGCACTCTGCAGTGCTCACCAGGGTCGCCAGTTGCTTTGCAGGCTTCAGGGGTCTGGGGGATCAGGGTTAAGTGCCACCCTGCCTCAGAGGCAACTTTTGAGGGTGAGGGGGAGCGGGGGGGGCAAGTGCAGCCTTGCCGTTCAGGAGACTTGTGAGGGGGTGCAAGTTCAGCCTTGCATTTGAGGCAACTGGTGGTGGGATGGTTCAGAGAACCCCTGCCTCTGAGGCGACAAGGCAGCCCCGTCGTTGAATATAGCGCACAAGCATTCAGGGCTGGTGGAGTAGGGTGGGTGAGGGAAGTGGCCACGCATCTGGGAAGCCTATACAAAGTGACCATTCCTCTGCAACTGAGAAAGTTCAGGTGCAGCCATGTTGATACAATTGGGATCGGGCTCCTAGCTTATTAGCCCACTCAAGCAACGCAGAGGCATCAAAGTGCCACCAAGTCTTCCAGAGCTCTTCCCAACCCCCCCCAAATTGGGCACAGAGTGCGAATTCATGAGCACTTTAGTGAACTGCAGGGAAGTTGGACTGCACATGTTGTACAATCTCCTCGCTAAAGCTAACCATGGAGCAATCACGGCTGGAGGCGCTCACAGCCCCTTGCAATATCAGCATCCTGGTTTGGACCAGTCCTCCCCATGGTTCAAGCTAACAGAGCAGCCATGCAGCGCACTAATCTCTGGCCATCAAAATGGTGGCCAGCACTCTCCGGGAAGTGTTAAGTGGCCGTCACACTTAACCAGGACAGGTTCTTAGTACACCTATGCTAACCACATGTCTCTCTCTTTCATCCTGCAGGAGGAGTACATCAGAATCACGGAGCCTGGTGAACTAGCTGTATGCCTGATGGCCGGTGCCCAGGGTCTATTGGCACTGCCTTTCATTCCTGCAGATGACCGGGAACCAGTGTCGCCGAAGACTGCGAATGTTTAGGGAACTGGTCACTCACATCTCCCAGTTACTGCAGGATTTGGTGCCGTGGGGACATGGAGGGCATCCACTGTCAGTGGTTGTGAAAGTGACCGCGGCGCTTAATTTCTATGCCAGTGGCTCCCTTCAGGGCTCCACAGGTGAGCACTGTGGGATCTCTCAAGCCTCCACTCACAAATGCATCCATTAGGTCACAGATGCCATCTTTGCGAGGGCACACAACTTTGTGCATTTCGCCGAGGACCAGGGTTGCCAGGATGCAAGAGCGATTGGATTTGTCCAGATCTTGTGTTTCCCACAGTTGCAGGGTGCGAATGACTGCACCCATGTGGCACTCAGATCTCCATCGCAACACAAGGTGGACTACATCAAACGCAAGGGCTTATTTTCGCTGAATGTGAAGCTTGTGTGCGACTACCAGAAATGCATCCTGCAGGTGTGCACACAGTTTCCAGGAAGTGTGCATAACGCCTACATCTTCATTCAGTCACGGATCCCTGGAGTTTTCCAGGGTCCACAGGAGATGCAGGGATGGCTCCTCGGGGGCAAGGGCTACCGGCAGAGGCTGTGGCTGATGACAGCCATGCATTGGCCTCAGATTGCAGCAGAGCGACGGTATAATGAGGTTCATGCTGCAGCTCACATCGTGGTGGAGCAGACCTTTGGGATGCTGAAGATGAGGTTCCGGTGCCTGGACTGTTCTGGTGGAGCCCTGCAATACAGTCCACAGAGGATGTCATGCATCATCGTCGTCTGCTGCACCCTTCACAACCTGGCGCTCCAACAGGGAGACAAGCTGGCTGAGGAGGAGATGGAGGAGCTGTATGTCCCTTCTGATGAGGATGACCCAGACAGGGATGAGGCTGAGGAGGTCCTTGGAGGCAACAATGATGGGGATGAGGCCCTCACACTGGCTAGACGAGGCAGGCGATCTTGGAAGGCCCTCATAGCTGCTAATTTTGTGGAGGATGATGACGACATGCAGTGAGGTGACGCCATAGTTCCTCACATTGCACTTGTGAACGTTTTACTTCAGGTTGGCTTAAGGCTGTGTGAATACCCTCTGTGAGAATGCTCTTGTCATGGAGATGCAGTGGAGGCCCTAATAGTCCCTTGGCTGCAGGAGGATGATGATGACATACATTGAAGACACTCACTAAATCTTCACACAGCCCCTGAGAATGTGTGCCTCCTGTCTGGATGAGGACAGCTCACTTGTGCTCCTTGATCAGGGTCATGTCATGGAGATGCAGCCACAAAACTTTAGAAGCATCTGATGCTTTGTCCGCCTTCAGCACCTGAGCCCTTCAGGAGCTAGAGCACAGCATCAGTGGTACCAGATGCTGAAAAGATGCGGGCCAGCCCTTCCTTAAAAGGTGCTGAGAGCACACCGAGAGAATGAGGGAACTCTGTGGCACCTGCCCACTACATTTTGGCAGCAATGACAAGCACCGCCGAGGTGCAGGCATCAGTAATATCTCCAGGGAGTGTAAGGACGGACCATCACTTTGGTCTGAAGGCTGTACAATGCACAGGGAAGAGATCCTGGACTGAGACACCTACCTTTATCTTGTGCAGAATGGTTTCACATCTGAGTGACAAGAACACTACTCATCAGAACAAGGAGTCATAGGCAGGAAGACATTCTTGGAAGTTTATTGACAATAGTGAACAGTATGTACAAATGATTAACACCCGTGCCCAAGCTGTGCAGCTAATTCTCTTTCACTTTCCTAATCCTGCCGTTACGTCTTGGTGCTCCCTGGACATCCACAATGGAGGCGGAGGCTGACTCTGATGCACTGTCTGTCATGACTTTGACGGGTGTCCTCTGGAAGGCCGAGACTTGGAGGGCCCCGGCCTGCTTTCAGGGTCCAGCTGTGTGGCAGTATCACTCTCCTCAGCCTGTGGAGCTAGTGGTGATGAGGTCACAGGGCGAGGGGAGTCAGATGGGCCGGACACTCTCGAAGTCACCTGGATCGATGGGCCCGGAGTGTGGACATGCGGATCCTCCTCCCCAAGGGTGCCTGGGGCCCCTGGCTGATTCCATGAGCAGACTGGAGTGAGATCATGCTGCCCAACACCCCTCTCACGAATACTCTGTTGAAGTCCAACTATGACATCAGCCATGGGGTTGAGCCCACGCTGTAGTGCAGGAGCAAAGTGCTGGGCCAGGGTCTCATGGTGGCTGCCATTCTGCCAGTGTTGACCTCGGTGCATTACAATGCCGGCACTATCACTTCAGCCTGAAGACAGACGGACTCCTCCATCGTGCCTTGCAATCTGAGGAGTGCAGCAGACATCCATTCCTGATGTTCCTGAGCCTGCCTTTGCAGCTCCAGCAACTGTGACATGACCGAGTCCAGAGACTCGTTATCTGACTTGGACTCAGCAAATTTCTGGCCTCCAGCAGTCCTTCGAGTGCCAGACACCTGGAAAGCCCCAGTCACAGCCTGCAGCAGACCAGACAGTGCATTGTGCTCACCAGATTGTGATCCCAGGGCTACTCTAAAGCTAGGTCCCACCAAGGTGTGTGTCTCTGCGCTGGTGGAAGGTGTGGGTGAGCGCTATGATGCGACTTCAGGGAGAGTGCCTCCAGATTTCTCTTCAGAGGTTTCTTCAGGGCTTTATTGGAGGCCCTGTGTGATGAGCTCTGTCGGCTGTTTGGCAGATATGCCTGCAAAAGCAAGGAGAGATAATTAGTGCATGGCAGTGGCCTGTGAAAGAGGACATATCACTCATGGCATGGGTATCTGATGGATGTTGCACTGATGGATCCTCACTTAATAGAGCAGCGCCAACCTCACCGTCAGCACAGGACTAGTCCCGGTCATCGCCAGCCAGCTGGGTAGCTCTGTTTAAAAGTCCGTGATGACCTTGATTTCTGGCAATCTGCCACCGGTCTGTGACCTCTCTTTTTTGTTGTGTGCCAGCTTGTCCTGCATAGATAGAGATGGAAAAAGTGTAAGCAGGACGCCTGCCGGGCCAGATGATAAATGTTCTGGCCTGTACGGGTGGTGAGTGGTCCCATGGATGGGATGAGGGCCATGAGTGTAAATGGTGATGTCCCTTGAACTGGCAATGAGTGAGGACCCTATGAATGTGTGCTGGGTTTGTGACTGTGTGATGAAAAGAGTGACTTACCCTAGTGGAACGGAGGAGATCATTCATCCTTTTGCAGCACTGGGTGGCTGCCATATTCTGAAGGGCATTGGTACTTACCACCGCTGCCACTACCTCCCAAGCCGGATTGGTCATTTTGCTGCCCATCCTACAGCCAGAGCAGGGTTACAGGACATCTCGGCGGGCCTCCACGGCATCCAGCAGTCACTCGAGGGACCCGTCATTAAACCGGGGGGCTGCAGTCTTCTTGCCTTCGGGGGCCATGTCTTCTGGGCAGCAGTGGTGAACTGGAAGCAATGAGCACTGTGCTTGTGGCTGGCCTTTGATCATGGCGCCTGGTGTGATGCAACAGCAGGGTGATGGCGGGCGGGCAAATGAGGAGCCCACCTGCCATGGAAACGGTGTGTTTCCTGTGAGTGCATAAATAATGAGGTGGGCTCGGGACGATACGGCATGAAAACCTGCCATCACCGTTGGCAGGCAGCACGCCATTTTACCCACCCATTACTGCACTCAGCTCAAATTTGGGAAAATTCCACCTTCTGTTTCTCTCTCCACGGATGTTGTCAGACTTGCTGAGTTTTTCCAGCATTTTCTGTTTTTCTATCAGATTTCCAGCATCTGCAGTATTTTGCTTTTATCCTCAAAGGATCTTATATGTTTCAATAAGGTCCCCTTTCATTCTGAACTCCAAAGGATATAGGCCCAGCCTGTCCAACCTTTCCTCATAAGATATCAATCAGTGTCATTCCAGTCAACTGTAGCCTCAAGTCCACTTGTGCTACAATGTGGACTTACTAATATACGTACAATATAGAAATGTGTAATAGCACCACCTCTTTCAGCAGTCATGAAACAGGGCTCAGTTGCTCCATTTCTGGTCTATAGATTTAAGGCTGCACATATGAAATCAATGGGATGAAAATCAAATGGGCTCTATAAGGGGCAGGCGATCCATTCTGCCAGATAATCATTCAAGTGGTGACGATGAAAATTAGCCCCACAGTTTTCTTTCTTTCATTCTATCACTTCTTGATCCTCTGCCCTATCAACATTTGCAAATGCTGCTCAGGGTTTGGATATTTCTTGAACCTTTACAAATCTCTTCAGAATTTGAATTGACCTGGGACGTTAAAGTGTTGTTAGTATTTACCATTCTGGAGGGAATGTCACCAGTGTTAAGCATTTAGATCTGACATACACCAGTAGATGAAAATCAGGTCCAATATGTTTAAGAATTAGATAAGATTTGAATATAGCACAATAATTCACTGAAGTATTGATTTTCATCTTATTGAGAACTTTAACAAAGTTCAACAATGGGAAATTATGTAATTGTAAGAGATTAAATTGTTTCATCTGACAGTGACAGCATTTTCATCCATGCCCTTTTTCTGTATCCCAAAATTCTCTGACAAGTGTCAAAACAATTTCATCTTTTCAAAACGTTGTTTGAAAACAACATTAAACTGTCTGTCACAAAATAAAAGAGCAGAAATGAACAGCACAGCCTGAGGCTGAAGTGAGCTTTTGTTACCATAGCTACTGGGAAGGTGTGCCATTGCTATAGGAAACATGCATTTGATAGAAGACTTCTGACAACTGATGCACCTGAATAAAAGCAGTAGTGCACCTTCAGCTTAGTTTACATTAATATGCTATCAACTCTTTCAAATTACCACCCAAACAATGGAACAGGAGCATTATAATTCATTGGGTTGTGATCTCTGCAATCTGTTCACCTTATTCTTCCATTTTATGGCATATTATCTGGCAGCTGGGACTTCATCAGAAAAGCAAAAGCATTGAGCAATGAGGTGATTCACAGCCAAGCTTTTGCTTACTTGCTATATTTCTCTTCACAGCTTTCAGAAGATTTAAATAAGTGCTGATAATTACTGCTGACACCTCTCTCTACTTGAAATTTAATTTCTCTAGCTTCTCGTTCTAAGGGTGAAGTGCAAATATGTTTTTCCCAATGAAACATTGATTTAAAAAAATGAACAGGGAAAGACTGACACATGAAGCTCAGGCATTTTTTTCTAACACAGAAAAAATGATAGCTACTATGATTCATCAGTGTCCACCAGTGACCCAACAGGAGTTTGTGGTATAGTCATTGGGAATGCACCTTATTTGCATGGAGCAATTAGGCACAAGCTTGCATTGGAGAGGCAGGAGAGTTGGAGGTTGCCCAGTGTCACAGATGTAATAGCAACCTTTGAGCACTACTTTCCTCTGACACATTCACAGGTTAAAATCCCATACAAAACTACCAGAAAGTGACTTCCCTGTTTAACAGTATTTGTGTAATGACTAAACAATTATCATCCTGGTTGTAAAATTACTGTCCCCCACATAGGAAGAATGCAATTCCATTAGCTGAGTGAACAAATAACAAATATATATTTATTCATTTGAGTAAATAATATTTGTTAGTGTATTTTTTCATGATTTAAGCACCCAGGACATAAAATGGCATATGGCAAGATGTTTGGTGCCATTAGCTGATGAATAGAAGGGCAGGGAAGGGGAAGGAAAGAAGGAAAGGGAAGAGAAGAGAAGGGAAGGGCAAGGAAGGGAAGGGAAGATAGATTAGTGTGTCCTAAAGTGCTTTACAGTCAATTAACTGATTTATGAAATGTAGCAATTATTGTAATGTAGGGAAATGCAGCAGTTAATGTGCACACAGCAAAACCCAACAAATAGCAAAGAAATAAATGAACCAACAATCCATTTGTTGAGGGATGCACTGGTCAGGACACCAGGAGAATTTTCCCCCTCTTTCCATAGTGGAATCTTTTCATCCACCTTAAGGAGCAGATGTTTTTCATCCAAAAATGGCACCTGTGACAAGGAAGTACTCCTTCAGTAATGCAATGAAGTGGCTTACATGCTCAAATCTTCGGAATTTGGCTTGAATCTCTCATTCAGAAGTAGGTAAATGCTGAGGTTTAATTGGCTCTGCCACCAAGAATTTGATGGATAAACAGGCTTACTATGAAAATTTACCTCCCAAACACTCAAATCTTAAAATACAGCTTGAACCCATGATCTCCTAACACAGGAGCAATTACAACCAATTGAGCCAGACTAATGGAAGAAAGTCTGGATTTTCTATTCCTCATCAGTTTTACTCTCACCTACTTCCTGAAAGTCAGAAAACTATTCCCAATTTCTGTCATACATGTTCAAGAGTTTGTAATCCGGGTGCTCATCCATTAACACAGCTGAATGGAGAAAATACTGAAGTTCACAATGAAAATGATGTAGCATAGATGATTAATAAAAAATGACAATTCATTTTTAAATTTTTCCCCTGGCAAAACAAACATTAAACTTGACAAACATAACAAAGCTATAGCTGTTAGTCTTTCTGATGGCCATTTACAAATCTTAAATTATAGATGTTACCTTACTTTGAAAATAATCTAATTTACATATGTAAACTGGATCTGATAGGCACCCTTAATACGTTATTTATAATCCCATGATGATTATACCCTTCAAATCTTATCAAGGTTTTCTTATCCAATATATGCAAATGCTTGTTTGGTAGTACAGAATTTGAGTACTGCTGAAAAAAGAGACATGTCTAAGCTTTTCGTCTTGCACTTATCAGAACACCTTGCCAGAATACCAATATAAGGGAAAAACAGAACTTATACTCTTGTGCTGATTGGTTGGCAAGTGGCATTGCCATGGAGAATGCACAGTGATGGTGACTGACAGTTAACTTCCAAGCATTGTTTGAAATTTAAACCAGGCAGCTTGACCTGACTGGTCAAAGCATTGCCCTGAGGAATGAGTCAGCAAATGGCTGTTGCTTATTTTGTTTATCTGAAACAGATATAATGCGTGTACACATTATTTCTTTCTGCAAAGAACAGAGCCCTGTGTGTTAATATATGTAGCTTCTAGTACACCCAAAATGCAAATTCATGTCTGTTTATTGCTTATGAGCAAGTCTACTTTATAACTAACAAATGAAAAATCAGATCTAATTCTTGTCACTCATTATGCCAAGCTTTGTAAAGATTGGACTTAATTTTGAAATGGGTGGGAAATTTGTAAATACAAATGGAATCTAATTAGTATGATTCATTAATGTTGTCCCTAATAGCAAAAGTAATACTGTCCTTTTTCATCTTGAAGATTTATTTTAAATCAGAATATTATCATTGATAGAAAAATAAATAAATAAATTGGTCCACCAATTTCCACAAAATATATTTTCATTTGGTAAGCAATTGTAATCTTACATATTTCAATTAGATGTGGACAATAGGTTGGATTTCATTTTTGAGTCAATTGGGGAAATGTTTGTCTTCTAGGTTGTACCTAATAGAACAATAAATACATTGTCAATTTTATAAGGTATACGGGTTTTAAGGGGTGGGGTTTAAATTTTACAACACAACATATTAGGAGAAAATTTAAATTCAAATCATATAATTCAATACTTTCTTATTGCTATTAATATTTTGAACATAGGGCAGAATTTTCAGTTTGACGTGTGGGTCTGTGCATAAAATGACGCGCGGTGACGTCAGGCGAGCGTCCCGACATCGCCACGTGCCATCGCGATATTTCGCTTGGCGGACGGGTGATGAAGTCCAACGCACGCCCACCAATAATTAACAGGCCAGTTAAGGCCCTTTAAGTCTTCAATCGACGGCGATTTTTAGGCACCCATGCGATCTTCAGGTCGGCGCACGCGCAATGGGCAGGCGGGTAAGATACTCTTCTATGAACCTCATCTACGGGTGGGATAAGAAGCCTCAGCGGGGTCATCAATCTGTTTTGTGGAGTATTTATTGGATGAAGTATTTTAAACTTGCCTGTGTGATCTGCAGTAGTTCAGAACGCATTCCAGCAGCTTTCTGTGTACTTTTAACCTTCAGGTCAGCACTCTGCAGTTAGGAATCTTTTGCGGGCTTGTAACTTTCAGGAAGCCTCCCCTTAGTCTGGGTATGGGATCTGACATGTCCACTGGAGGCAGCGCCACTGAGGAGGAAGGGAGGGCTAGGAGGCCATATTCAGCCTGCAGGGGAGCCAGCTTTGGGGGTACAGGCACAAGCACAAGGGGCGCAGGGCCAAGAGGTAGTCCAAGGTGGAAGGGGCTGCAGAAGATGCCACTATCCTGATGCCAGGGTATACAGGTGGCGAAGCAATTACCTCAATATGTCTGAGGTGCAGTGCCAAAGGAGGCTCCGACTGTCAAGGGAGATAGTGAACTATATCTGTCAGATGATTGGCCCTGAGATCTCCCTTAACTGTGTGGGTGGACACCCCATGCCAGTGGCTCTGAAGGTCACAGCTGCCCTAAACTTCTATGCCTTTGGCTCCTTCCAGGGCTCGGTGGGTGATCTTTGCGGTGTCTCCCAATCAGCTGTGCACACTTGTGTCAAGTAGATTACAGGCGCTCTGTTCAGGCGTGCATTGACCTTCATCCACTTCCGCTGGGACCAGACAAGCCAGGAGCAGAGAGCCAGAGGCTTCACAGCCATTGCTGGCTACCCCACATCCTGGGTGCAATAGACTGCATACATGTGGCCATCAAGGCGCCAGCAGGTGAGCTCGATGCCTTCGTCAACAGGAAGGGATTCCACTCTATGAACATGCAGATAGTGTGTGATCACAGGATGCTGATTCTACAAGTCTGTGCAAGGTATCCAGGTAGCTCCCATGGCGCCTACATCCTCAGACACTCACAGGTGCCGGGTCCCTTCAGTGCTCCAGCCCGGCTTGATGGCTGGCTGCTGGGTGACAAGGGCTATCCCCTCAGAAGGTAGCTCATGATGCTTAATCTTCCGGAACCAATGGACACAAACATTGGTGGGGTGGGAAATAGTGAGGAGGACAGACTTACATAACAGGGGGATATAGACAGGCTGGTCAGGTGGGCTGATCAGTGCCAAATGGAATTTAATGTGGATAAGTGTGAGTTGTTGCACTTGAGCAGGACAAACAAGGCACGGGAATATACAATGAATGGTAGGACCATGGAAAGTAACGAGGGTCAGAGGGACCTTGGTGTGCATGTCGACTGGACCAGTAAGGTAGCGGGACAGATACCTAAGGTGTTTATGAAGGCATATGGCCGAGGCATAGAATACAGGGGCAGAGAGGTAATGTTCCAACTGTTGAAAACGCTGCTTAGGCCACAACTACAGTACTGCGTGCAGTTCTGAAATGTGCATTATGGGAGGGATGTGATTGCAGTGGAGAGAGTGCAGAAGATGTTTACCAGGACGTTGCGTGGCCTGGAGAGTTTCAGTTATGAGGAGAGATTGCATAGACTGGGGTTATTTCTCCTGGAGCGGAGGAGATTGAGGGGGGACATGATTGAAGTGCAAAAACTTGAGGGGCATAGATAGAGTAGACAGAAATGAACTTATCCCCTTGGTGGAGGGATCAGTAACCAGGGGACATAGATTTAAGGTAAGGGGCAGAGATTTACAGGGGATGTGATGAGTAACTTTTGCATACAGAGAGTGGTGGGAATCTGGAAAGCACTGCCTGAAAGGGTGGTAGACGCAGAAACCCTCATAACATGTAATAAGCATTTGGATGTGCACTTGCGATGCCATGGCACACAAGGCTATGGGCCTAGTGATGGAAAATGGGATTAAAATACTTAGGTACTTGTTTGACCTGCGCATCCTCGATGGGCTGAAGGGCCTTCTTTGGTGCTGCACACCTCTGACTCCATCACTCTATGACCGAGTAATGCTGCAACAATAACAAATTTAACAATCATCAGTGCAATGGCTTTTGGGAGGGCATTGCGGATCTCAATGTTGGCCTCACATACTTGGCTGCGCTATCCCAGCCTCACCAACACCAGTTGACCTGGGTGCATGCCGTCTCTCCAGCTCATGGGCCTCCTGTTCGAAGCGGCTTAAGATGAGGAGGTGTGCTTGGCTGCCTCCAATCCTCGCACGCTCCGAGGAATTTAAGCATTCTCCTGAGAAAGAGGAAACACCATTCATTACGGCAAATTGCGCATGTACTATGCACGCGCACGCCGCACCCCAACCACTGTGGGCCATATCAAGCCTCCAGTGCGTCCTCTCCCTGCTACAGCTGATCACTCACACAAAGATAGTGCACCTGCTCCCAACACCCCCAACGGCCCCTTGAACACATGCTACGTACATCACTTTAGGAACCACATGGTATTTGCTCCCTTGGCAAAGATGTGCAACTTTGTGTCGAGGGCACCAAATGGTTTTTTGCCACGACACCTTGAGGCTCCCTTTCCAACATCTCATCACCCTGAATAGGATATGTGCTAGAATTCTGAGTATGCGCCTAGCTGCATCTCCTGCAGGTTGCCCCCAGACTAGTCATGTGCAACTAAGAGCAACACATGGTGCAGGGGAGAATTCATCTCCTCATGAACCATTCAGGCTGACCTAAGCATGGGCACTATCTGCTTGCCCACCCAACGAAGGAAAAATGCCTTACATGATTCAATGCAGTCACAACAATAAGGCTTAGGGAGGGGGGGGGCCTCAAAGGCTAAGGTTACCTGCTGCGTTAAATGCTCAATGCCAACATGGTACTCACCATGCCAGAGCGCAACAAATAGTTGAAGCCACCTCCTCCCAGGCACATTTGGCCTTGTGGGGGGGCCTCCTCCTCCCATCCTGGGGGACCAACACCTCTCGCCGTGCTGCCACCTCCTCGAGAAGGGCAGCAAGGCATTCATCTGAAAAACGAGGGGCGCCTATGGGTCCCTACCAGCCATCCTGGTCATCCCTTCTACTGCTACCGTCAAACCTTCGCCCCCCCACCCCCGCCCTATTGCCTCACTCTGCCCTCAGTCATTCTCACCCTTCCTCCATACCACACTCACTCTTAATTCGCTCCCCAGGAGGCTGACATGGACCTATCCAACCCCTCCCGTGCACATTCACCCGCCCTTCACCCCCTCCACACTCCTTTCCTCCTCCGCACCCCTTCCCCCACCTGCAAACCCTCCCCCCCATCAGTCCTCCCATTCTCCCTGGGCTCCTCACCAACCCCACTTAGTCCTTCCCCCTTCCTGGCTCCTTCCACATCCCTTAGTTCCTACCCCCAACTCCTTCTTCCAGCTTTACCTCTTCCTCCAATCTCATTTCTTCCTCCAGCCTTACTCCCTCATCTCTCCGCACCCCTTGCTTCCCCTGGACACCCTCCCATCTCTGCACTCCTTACTCAACCCAGATACCCTCCCCTCTCCACACCCTCCACACCCCTTCCTCCTCCCCCTGGACACCCTCCCCTCTCTACACCCCTTGCTTCCCCTGGACACCCTACCCTCTCCGCACCCTTTCCTCCCCCTGGACACCCTCCCCTCTCCACACTGCTTTCCTTGCACCTTCCACCCACCTTACACCTGCCTCCCCAGTTGCCTTCCCCCGCCCTTATCCCATCCTCCCCCGTTCTCCCTCTCCCCAACGTCACCTCCCCGACACTTGCATTACCTCCCTCCCAACCCCACCCCATTCTGATACCTCTTCCTCTCCCAGCTGGTCCTCGCCCTTCCTCTCCCACCCTCTCAACCATCACCCACTGTGAGCATCAATGGTGACTATCCAAGTTCCGTGTGCTGTGCAGCAGTGCCATGTCTATGAGAATCCATCCAGCATGCCATGAACATTCCTCCACTGTGCCATTGGTGTTGGGCTCCGGCATCTTCTGCTCCTCAGATGTCTGCGATGTGAGCAAAACTCTGGTGCATAAGTCCCGACTTCTGCATAATTCGGTCGTTAAGACATGTTCGACACCAGCAAGCTTTCTCGCCAGTGTGGGCTTGCGATCAAGCAGAAGTGGGGAGGTGGGGGAACAATTCTGGCAGGCAGGCCTAATAATGATATGCTAGTTTATTGCACTGAGGTTCCCAGTGTCCGATGGTGGAGAATGCGGCCTGTCATCGGTGGGCTGAGTGGATGATCGCGAACTGGTTTCACGCCGTCATGAAACCAACTGCACCATATTGTCTGCTCACATCACCAAACATACCCAACGCCAGTGGCACGGAAAATCCCAGCCATAGAAACTGATTGTCAACCTCAAACTGATTCATCAATGGGCAAAATCACATGACCTAAGCTCCGTTGGTCTTTGGAAGTTTTAATGGTATATTTCTGGACTCCCAGGGCAGTGTGCTATTAACATCCAGCCTGTCAACACCAAAGCAGGGTTCCAGGATGACAACAAAATCTGCCTCAAGTCTAAACCTCCTTGAAGCCTGGTTCTCTGGAAGATTCCAGCCATCGCCTGTAGAGTGGACCAAGTCCCTGTATACCAACCTTAACTTGCTGCATCATTACCAACATTGAAGGAATTTGGCAACTACCTACTTTCAGCTAGCTGAACCCACCTGAACTTTAACCCCTATGTGAAGGAACCGTCACTGGACTCTGACATTCTGGGCTCTGAAATTCACGTGAAATAATATCCATATCTTTGCTATTGTTTGTTTTAAGTTATTCCTAGTTGTATAACTCTTTTCTTTCCTATCTCTTCTTGTATGCTTATATGTGCATATGTAGTTGCACTGATCATCACCCGGGTTTGAACGTATGAATAAACAATACTTCCGATTTAAAGAGAGTTTGTTACGAGTCACTTTCAAATTGACTTCAGAAACAGAGGGTTTGTAGAAACACAATCTCTTTAAAAAAGCTTATGGACAGACAGTGAGAAAAATAAAGGAGTTCAGTTTATCTCTTTCTTCTGTCTGTAACAAAATAATATTAGCATAGAAGTAGGAAAATTCATGTATGGTTTGTCTCTGCAAAATTTGATTTTTTTCAAGGTTTGTACATTCATTGCTAATTATTTGAGCATTTTCCTTTCTCAATTCATGATGTCTTTATTTATAATAACTGGCTAAGTTAAATTTTTACATTTAAAAAACTGTCCCAATTTAAGACATCTTTGTATCATCATTGTCATTTTTATAACTATTCTTAACGCTTAAAGAAGTTAGGTTACACAAACCAAGTTTGGTCGATGTCATCACAAAATCAAATGCATTGCACCTTTGCATTTCCTTTCCTTCACATTGGACTGGGCAATTTGCACGCTGAGCACTGACACAGGAAAATTGATTTTTCAGCATCTACACATTACAACACTTGGCTGGATTTGAGATAAACAAGGTGAAAATGTTTTATGACCAATAATTTCCTAGCATAGTTGGTCAGGAAATTAGAAACCAATGTTATTTATTTATTCCCTTAGGTGGTCTTAAACAAAACTACAGAGAAAAATCAGTTGAGAGCCCTTTCATGTATAATGCACTTACATAAAAAAGCTAACTCTAAAGAATGAAATGACTTGCATTTAAGCAAGGTGACCTTGGACATGCAGAAAAGGCAATGTCAGAATTGCTAAGAGTCCACCATTAACATTTCACTTTGACAACTAGGAAATAAATACATCAGCTGGATGTACATTATGGACTAAAATATTACTGCTGAGTTTGATTAAACTGTGATAAATATGATCTCAATACTGCAAACAATATCACGACCATACTCCTAAATTTATACAACAGAACCTTCTGCAGGGAAAGTAAGCTTAAAGCCCATGAAACAGCTGAAGCTTTAAAGAGATATTAACACAATCAGCAGCACAGCTCCAGCTGAAAAGCTACCTGAAAACCTACTGCTGCAGGAGCTGCTTCTATATTGTCCTTTTAATTTAGATTCCAGGAGTCATCGACTACTAGCTGGCTCCTCATGTTATGATGTTAAATCAGTTTTCCATAGTCTCACAGACCCAGTGATTAGATCTGCAAGTCTGCTACAGAACTACAGAAAAGATAACTGATCCTATGCATCTACCACAAGGGTATGGAAAACCAATCCATGGAAGGTGTCTGTAATCATAATTAAAGCCATTGAGAGACAGCTCATCAGTTGCAATATGTTTAAAAGAAACCAAATAATATTCCTAAGTTAAAAACAAAAAAACTGCGGATGCTGAAAATCCAAAACAAAAACAGAATTACCTGGAAAAACTCAGCAGGTCTGGCAGCATCGGCAGAGAAGAAAAGAGTTGACGTTTCGAGTCCTCATGAGTCCTCCTCAAGTTCTGTCGAAGGGTCATGAGGACTCGAAACGTCAACTCTTTTCTTCTCCGCCGATGCTGCCAGACCTGCTGAGTTTTTCCAGGTAATTCTGTTTTTGTTTAATATTCCTAAGTGGCACTCTATAATTTTTTAATCTCTGTAAACTGGGAGCACACAGCTCATTGAAACATAGAAACTAGGAGCAGGAGTAGGCCATTCAGCCCTTCGAGTCTGCTCCACCATTCAATATGATCATGGAAGGTCCTCTATCTCAATGCCAAATTCCCACTTTCTCTCCACACCCCTTGATGCCCCTAATATCCAAACATTTATCAATTTCTTTCTTGAATATACTCAATGACCTGGCCTCCACAGCCTTCTGTGGTAGAGAATTCCACTGGTTGACTACTCTCTGAGTGAAGAAATTTTTCCTCATCTCAATCCTAAATGGCCTGCCATAAATAAACAACATTGGTTTCTAATTCCGTTTGCTGAGACTGCGGCCCCAGGTTCTAGACTCCCCAATCAGGGGAAACATCCTCCTTGCATTCAGTCTGTCTAGCCCTGTTAGAATTTTATACATTTCAATCAGATCCCCTCTCATTCTTCTAAACTCTAGTGAATACAGGCCAAGTCGCACCAATCTCTCCTCATGTGACAGTCCTGCCATCCTTGGTTTCAACCTAGTGAACCTTCGCTGCACTCCCTCTATGGCAAGTATATCCTTTCTCAGGTAGGGAGACCAAAACTGCATGCAATGCTCTAGGTGTGGTCTCACCAAGGCCCTGTATAACTACAGTAAGACATCCCTACTTCTGAACTCAAATCCTCTTACAATGAAGGCCAACATACCATTTGCCTTCCTAATTGCTTACTGCACTTGCCTATTTACTTTCATTGACTGGTGTACAAGGGCACCCACCCAGATTTTTTTGTACATCCACATTTCCCAATATGTCACCATTTAAATAATACTCTGTCGTTCTGTTTTTCACGCCGAAGTGTATAACTTCACATTTATCCATGTTATACTGCAGCTGCTATGTTTTTGCCCACACACACAACTTGTCTAAATCGCCCTGAAACCTCATTGTATCCTCCTCACAACCCCGCCCAGTTTTGTGTTGTCAGCAAACTTGGAAATATTGCAATTGGTTCCCTCATCCAAGTCATTTATATATATCATGAATAGCTGGGACACCACTAGTCACTGCCTGCCACCTGGAAAAAGACCTATTTATTCCCACTCTCTGTTTCGGGTCTGTCAACCAATTCTCAATCCATTCCAGTATATTACCCCCAATCCCATGTGCTTTAATTTTGCCCACTATCCTCTTATGTGGGACCTTATCAAAAGCCTTCTTGAAATCCAAATACACCACATCCACTGGTTCTCCCTAAACTATTCTACAGTTACATCTTCAAAAAACTCCAGTAAATTAGTTAAGCATGATTTCCCTTTCATAAATGCATGCTGACTTTGTCTAATTCCATTAATGCTTTCCAAGTGTTCTGTTACTACATCTTTTATAATAGACTCTAGCATTTTCCCCACTACTGATGTTAGGCTAACTGGTCTGTAATTCCGTTTTATTCTCTCCCTCCTTTTCGAAGTAGTGGGGTTACATTTGCCACCCTCCAATCTGTAGGAGCTGCTCTAGTGTCTATAGAATTTTGGAAGGTGACCACCAATGCATCCAGCATTTCCAGGGCCACTTCCTTTAGTACTCTGGAAAGTAGATTATCAGGCCCTAGGGATTTTTCAGCCTTTAAGCCCATTAATTTCTCTAGCACCATTGTTTTACTAATACTGATTTTCTTCAATTCCTCCCTCTCGTTAGACCCTTGGTTCCCTAACATTTCTGGGAAATTATTTATATCCTCTTTTGTGAAGACAGAACCAAAATATGTGTTCAATTCTTCTGCCATTTCTTTGTTTCTCGTTATAATTTCCCCGTTTCTGACTGTAAGGGACCTACGTTTGTTTTCGCTAATCTTTTTCTCTTCACATATTTATAGAAGCTTTTACAGTCAGTTTTTATGTTCCTTGCACATTTACTCTCATACTCCATTTTCTCCTTCATGATCAATCTTTTTGTTCACTTTTGCTGAATTCTAAACTGCTCCCAATCCTCAGGCTTGCTGCTCTTTCTGGCAATTTTATATGTCTCCTCTTTGGATCTAATACTATCCCTAATTCCTTTTGCAAGCTATGGTTGAGCCACCTTTTCTTTTTATTTTTGTTCCAGTCAGGAATGAATAATTGTTGTAATTCATGCATACGTTACTTAAATATTAGCCATTGCCTATCCACTGTAAACCCTTTTAGTAAAGTTCCCCAATCCAGTATTGCCAACTCATGCCTCATACCCTCATGGTTCCCTTTATTTACATTCAGGACCCTGGTTCTGGATTCAACTTCTTCACTCTCCATCCTAATGTACAATTCTATCATTTTATGGTCGCTCTTCCCCAAGGGAACAACAAGTTTGCTAATGAATCCTTTCTCATTGCACAATAGCCAGTCTAGGGTAGCCTGCTCTCTACTTGGTTCCTCAATGTATTGGTCTAAAAAAACATCACGTACAAACTCCAGGAAATCCTCCTCCACAGTATTATTGCTAGCTTGGTTTGTCCAATCTATATGTAGATTAAAGTCACCCATTATTACAGTTGTACCTTTATTGTATGCATTCAGGGTCCTGAATGTAAATAAAAGGAGTTACAAGGGTATGAAGCGCAAGTTGGCAATGGGCAATGGATTGGGGAACTTTACTAAAAGGGTTCACAGTGGATAGGCAATGGCTAATATTTAAGGAACATATGCATGAATTACAACAATTATTTATATCTGTCTGGAACAAAAATAAACAGGAAAGTTGGCTCAACCATTTTCTGCTTAATGCCTTCCCTTACATCTCCATTACTGTTTGGGGGCCTATAGACAGCCTCCACCAATGTTTTCAGCCCCTTGGTGTTTCTTATCTCCACCCAAACAGATTCCACTTCATGATTTTCCGAGCCAATATCATCCTTCACTATTGCATTGATTTCCTCCTTTACTAACAATGCTACGCCACCTCTTTTCCCTATTTGTCTGTCCTTCCTAAATATTGAATACCCTGGATGTTCAGTTCTCATCCATGGTCACTCTGCAGCCATGTCTCTGTAATTGCAACTATATCATAACTGTTTATATCTATTTGCACTGTTAATTCATCTACCTTATTGTGAATGCTCTGCGCATTAAGATACATTGCCTTTAGGCTTGTCTTTTTAATCTTTTTATTGATTTTAGCTTTATTTTGTGCTATGAGCCATTTGATTTTTGCCCTTGTTTTTTCTGCCTTCCACTCTTGCTTCTTACTTTTCTGTCTTTTGGGCTAAGCTTTCCCCCCGTTGGGGGGAGAGTTGATGGGCAGGTGCGTACGGGTGCGGATCCGATCGGCGCCCCCGATCAGAGGCATGCTGCCAATTAAGGCCCACCCAGCATGACATCCGCACAGAAGCGGTATGTGCTCCCTGTGGGGGCAGGGAGCGGATTCACAAAATCGAGAGTGCGCTCTTTTGCGCATGCACACAAAAGTGCGCACTCATCTCCCTGAGGCTAAGTGCTGTCTCAGGGTGATCGGCTGTACATGTAAAAAAGATAAAAATAGAAAAATAAAATTTCCCTTACATGTCCCCTCGTGTGACAATGTCACATGAGTTGGGACATGTCCATAATTTTTACAAAATCTTTATTAAAATTTTTTAAAGCCTACATGAAACTTCATCCCGGGGATGAGGTTTCATGTTTTATCTAGTTCCCACTGGGGCTCGTGTCCTGCCCGCCAGCCTTAAGGTTGGACGGGCAGGTCCTTTAATTTCTTAATTGACTCTGTCAATGGCCTCAATTGGCCATTGACAGGTCAGCGGGCACACAGCTGATTTCGTTGCGCCCCCGCCTTCCTGAAAATTTAAATGGGGCATGGTGATGTTCGGAGTTCCCCCGACATCACCGCGCGTCATTTTACGCGTTGGTGAGGGGGCCCTACCCCCACTCGCTGACTCGTAAAATTCTGCCCTTTGTTTCTATCCTTGTTTGCCCCTCCTCTGTCTCCCTGCCCAGGTTCCCACCCTCCTGCCATTCTATTTTAAACCATCCCCGACTGGACTACAAACACCCCCCCCCCCCCCCCCCCCCCCCCCCCCCCCACCGCACAACCCCCGAGGACATTGGTCCTGGTCCTGCCCTGATGCAACCCGTCCTGTTTGTATGAGTCCCACCTTCCCCAGAACTGGTCCCAAAGTCCCAGGAATCTGAATTTGCCCCCCACCCCCACAATATTTCTTCAGCCACATATTCATCTGATATATCCTGTTATTTCTACTTTCGCTAACATATGGCACTGGTAGTAATCTTGAGATTGCTAGCTTTTTAATTTACATCCTAACTTCCTGTATTCAGCTTGTAGGACCTCATTCCTTTTTTTAACCTATGTTGTTGGTACCAATATGTACCACGACCACTGGCTGTTCACCCTGCTCCTTCAGAATGCCCTGCAGACTCTCCAAGACATCCTTGATCCTGGCACCAGGGAGGCAACATGCCATCCTGGAGTCTCTTTTGCAGCACAGAAACGCCTATCTGTTCTTCTTACTATTGAATTCTCAATCACTCTAGCCTTGCCACTCTTCTTCCTCCCCTCTTGTGCAGCAGAGCCACCCATGGTGTCATGGACTTGGCTCCTGCTGCTTTCCCCTGAAAAGTCATCTTCCCTACAGTATCTAAAACGGTATATCTGTTAGAAAGGAGGATGGCCACAGAGGACTCCTGTACTACCTGCCTTCTTCTACTCTGACTGGTGGTCATCCATCCCCTTTCTGCCTGTTCAGTCTTTACCTGCGGTGAGACCACCTCACTGAATGTGCTGTCCATGATAATCTCAGCATTGTGGATGCTCCACAGTGAATCCACCCACAGCTCCAGCTCCAAAATGCGGTTAGCCAGTAGCTGCAGCTGGACACATTCCTGCACACATTGTCGCCAGGTGCACTGGAAGTGTCCATGACTTCCCACACAGTGCAGGAGGAGCATATTACAGCTGCCATGACCTCCCTTTAGAATAAGCTCATTAGTTACTCCCTCTAAAGAGTACTAATTACGCTGGGGGCCTTATTCCACTCTAAACACTCCCACCACAGTTGAAAGTCCTCACCTTATTTCGCTTAAGCTAATGGACTGCAGCAGTTTAATTAGTAGAAAAAGTAGAAGTAGAAGTACTCACCTGACCCTACTTACCAATCAGCTGCCTCTCCTGTGTCGCATCACTTCTTGAATCGTGACGTCCTTGCACCAATTTCAGCCCCGAGTCTCCCCGGAACCTTCGCTCTGTCCTCATGCCACTTTCAACACTGAGTCCAGCTCCTGCTCTTTTAAAATCTCTGCTCAGACTCTCAGCTCCACCTCTTTTAAATCTCCGCTCTGGCTCTCAGCTCCTACTCTTTTTAAATTTCTGCTCTGACTCTCAGCTCCAGCTCTTTTCAAATCTCCACTATGACTCTCAGCTCTCACTCTTTTTAAATCTTACCAAGGGCGCTGCTCCTCTCGCACTGCCTCCCGGTCCCGCTCTGGGGGGCCACCAGTTGTTTTATCTGCTTCGCCACTCTCACGTTATTTTATCTGCTCCACCGTTCTCGCTCTGTTTTACCTGCTCTGCCGTTCTCTCGCTGTTTTATCTGCTCCCTCCTCTCGCACTGTTTTACCTGCTCCCTCCTCTCGCACTGTTTTACCTGCTCCCTCCTCTCGCACTGTTTTATCTGCTCCCTCCTCTCGCTCTGTTTTTTCTGCTCCCTCCTCTCATGCTGTTTTATCTGCTCCCTCCTCTCGCGCTGCTTTAGCAACTGGGTAGCAACAAGGTTATCAGGGAACACATGAAGTTCTGGCCCAAATTAAGTATAAAAGCCACATAAGTTAGAGGAGCTACAGACTCATGATATGATATGGCATGTGGTAATTGCTGGGTTGACCAAATCCCAAAGGGAAACTTGGTCAAGCTATCACAATGATTTGCAATTTGTATTCATTACGAGAAAGTATGTGTACTGAAGTCATAAGTGGAGATTCCACTCCACATTTGGAGATTTTAAATATTAAATTAAAACATTTATTAACAAAAGAAAAGAAAACTTAAACACACAAGGGCCAGAATATAACGCTCAATGGGCACGCACATGAAATGATGCGTGATGATGTTGGGCGAGCGTCCTGACATCATCGTGCACTTGAGCAACATTTCAGTCAGTGAGCGTGCGCCGGAGTCGGCAGCGCACCCGCTGGCAACTGAAAAGCCTGTTAAAGCAATTAAAGTTATAATTGAAGAAATGTTTCGCTTCCTGTCCAACCTTACAGTTGGTGGGTAGGCGAAAAGGCCAAGCAGCTTGTGCATTTTTTAGGAAACCTCATCCACGGGCAGGATGAGGTTTCCACAGCAAATAAAAATAAAATTAAAGTTTTAACATTTCGTTAATAACACGTCTGTGCTCACATGACAGTGTAACATGAAGGGACATGTTTTATGACATTTTTAAAATCTTTATTTTTAATGTTTTAAACTCTTCAGCTCCCTGAGGCAGCTCTGTGCCTCAGGGAGCTTTTTGAGTGCGCACCTGGGCACATGCGCAAACTTGTGCTCTTGCCCTCCTCCCCCCATTCCCCCCCCCCCCCGCCCCGCCCCCCCCCCCCCCCCGCATAGAGGCAGCATTGAGCACTGCTGCACACATTTCACGCTGGGCCCTACCCACCCGACGAGGGAAAAATCCTCCCCAAGATTGCAGTTACACAAATTAGTTTTACAACATTGTCCCAAAAAATTTCTATTTAGCTAGACTCATAAATAAACACCCTTTCCAAGCATCAGTCCCTACAGATTCTTAATCTATAAAAAATCCAGTAATATTACTGCAATGCACTCTCTGTTGCTATAGGGGAGGTATTTCATGAGCTTCTCTCTCACTCTCACTCAACAATAGAAATCCAAGGCTTGTAACAAAACTTTGCTTTCTGGAACAAACAAACAGTTCTCTGGGGTGTTTAGAGGCTGCTTACTTCACTGGTCTGTCCTCGCGCAGCCCACTCTTCAAGATCACATGGCCACACACCTCATACAGCTTTCAATCTTTCCTTAAGTATGTTTTTTCCTTTTTCATCTTTAAACCCATTGTTCTTAGCTTTCTTTGGAAGTTAACTTTCCCAGAATATAAAAATCTTTCATGTTGTCCTTATGGCCACTGTTTTCAGGAAAAATAAACTTAATAGCTTTGCTTTATTCATTCATGATCTTTGCTAGTTGCAAAACTCCCTTTTATTTCTTTTGAAATTCAACAGCCAAAAATACAACTCCTCATTTATCTCCTAACGCAAATTCCTATTCATGCTGTATCTACTTGTATTCCATCTCAGTTTGTTCATCTCTACTTCAAAATGCCTGCTTTTACATCTAACACTTCGATGATTTAAATCTTGCAGTCTGTCTTCAGTTTAAGTAAATTAGTCAAACACATACACACAATACCCACAAACCTGCTTCACAGTATCTCACAGTAATATTGGAAAAAACTATATTTTCTTTACACTCAGAGCAGTGCAGGATGCTTGAATCCTTGATATTGGGCCTATCAAAGTTACTTGGCTGTTGTACCAGAGTTAGTTCTTATGGGACCAACGCCTACAAATTGGCAGGGATTTGAAGTTTCAGCATTGTGTTTCCTCCAGTCAGCAGAGGTTGGGCACACACGAGTGTGATAAAAGAGTGCACATGCAGGGTCTCAAACAGGTTACATGTGCATGGATGGACCAGTGCACCTTAAAAGCAATCGTTTTGCTTAAACTCAGAATCATTGACAGCTAAGCACAGAGGAAGTCTGGCTGTGTGATGACTCTTTGCTAGATCAATTCAAATTAATCCCACAGCTTTCTCCCCATTGTCTTTTATCTGTTGCTGCTAGAAGTCCTCCTATTACTGCTCTGATTTTTTTCATCATCTGTAGGTTGCAGGGATGTGGCAGGGGAGTGGGACTAGGTAGAGTGCTCTTTCAGAGAGCCAGTGCAGACTTAATAGGCCGAATAGCCTCTTTCTGCATTGTAAAGATTCTGCAAAATGTTTATATCATTTTCTCTTAAAAATGCAATGCTCTGCCTTAACTATTCCCTGTAGGAAAGCATTCCATGCTTTAATAATAATGTAATGTGAGATTTTAAAGCATTCAAAACTATCCAGGTACACGGAGTAAAAATCAGGCTGTGTGTGAAGACATTTCTCTTAAGCATTCTCCCACTCTCATTGAAAATTGATGATTCATTGTCACTGACTCAAAGGAAGTAATCTTTCCCTATTCCCAGGTGCTTGGGGAAGACCATTCGGTGTCTGCAATTCACCAGCCTGATGATAATGAGACCCAATGCCCAATAGCATGTGAACCTTGGACATATCCATAATTGTTTCCCAGGCTTCCTGCATACCTCTTTTTGGTTTCGGCCAAATTTTTAGGTCTATGTATTTGAATTCCAGGTCTCTCTATTCCTGTATGCCCCTCAGTGTCTCTCCATTGAGTTTATATTTCCATTCATTGCTTTTCCTCCAAAATGCATCACTTCGCACTTAAATTACATCTGTCAGCTGACTGCCTGTTCTGCTAACCTATGGCCTGCTAATATCTTTTAAGTCTGCCTTGTTGTTCGTCAAACCACATATTTTTTGGTGTTATCAGAAAATTTCAATATCACGCCTCCTATGGCCAAGTCCAAATCATCTATGTACATTAAGAACAAAAGTGAGTTCAAAACTGCTTGAAACAGACCAATTTTTACACTCCCCAATCCATTCAATACGCCTTTATTCTCACCCTTTGCTTTATATCTATCAACAAACTTTCTATTCATGCAGTTACACTTTCTCTTCAATCCCATTAACCAGCCTCCAATGATGCACCTCAGAGGACTGTAGCGAGAGCCAAGTCCGTGGCACCACAGGTGGCTCAGCTGCACAGGAGGGGAGGAGGAAGAATGGAAGTACTATAGTAGTAGGGGATTCCATAGTTTGGGGAGCAGACTGCCATTTCTGCGCCCAAAGACGTGACTCCAGGATGGTATGTTCCCTCCCTGGTACCAGGTTCAAGGATGTCGCAGAGCTGCTGCAGGACATTATTTTAGGGGAGGGTGAACAACCAGTGATTGTGGTCCACATTGGGACCAATGACATAGGTAGGAAAAGGGATGAGGTCCTGAAAGCAGACTTTAGGGAGCTAGGAGTGGAATTAAAAAGCAGGGTCTCAAGAGCATTAATCTCAGGATTACTTCCAGTGCCACATGCAAGTGAATATAAGAATAGGAAGATTGAGCAGTTCAATATGTGGCTGGAGAAATGGAGTAGGAGGGAAGGCTTAAGCTTTCTAGGACATTGTGACTGATTCTGGGGCAAGTGGGACATGTACAAGAAGGAAGGGAGGTCATGGAGTGGTGGTATTGTTGCTGGACTAGTAATCCAGCGGTAGGTAAGGGGCAGGAGATTTAGAGGGGATATGAGGAAGTTTTTTTCACTCAGAGGATGGTGGGAATCTGGTACTCACTGCCTGAAAGGGTGGTTGAGTCAGAAATCCTCAAAACATTTAAGAAGTATTTGGATGTGCACTTGTGATGCCATGCCATACAAGGCTATGAGTCCAATGCTGGAAAATGGGATGAGAATAGTTAGGTACTTCTTTGACCGGTGCAGACTCGATGGGCCAAAGGGCCTTTTTCTGTGCTGTAGACCTCTATGACTTTATGAGGGGTTACACAGAACTGGGACTAGTGTGCTCTTGGGAAGGTTTGCTAGTGCTGTTGGGGAGGGCTTAAACTAGATTCGCAAGGGGATGGGAACCTGGGGGGGAAATTCAGAGTGCAGAAAAGGAAAACTGGCAGTGCAAAGTAGTAAAGTATCAGCTGATAATGAAGATATATCAGAGAGTTGCATCAAGGTAGATAGAATACTTGGAGAGTTTGATAGAAGTAAGTGTAGGCAACAGTAAATTATTAGATGGGCTTAGAATAAGCGGGAAAGTATAAAAGCCTAAATCAGAGCTAATATGCATGTATGTGAATGCATAGAGTGTGATTAATAAGATTGGTGAACTGCAGGCACAGGTTGACAAATGGAATTATGATATTACTGCTATACTGGAGACCTGGCTCAAAGGAGGGCAGGGCTGGGCAGAAAATATTTCTGGGTACAAGGTGTTTAGGGGAGACAGGAAAGGAAGAAAATGGGAGGGGGGGGGTAGCGGCAATATTGGTTAAAGATAGCATTACAGTGCTAGAGAGCGAGGATGCTCCAGTGGGGTCAAGGACAGAATCTGGCTAGAGGTAAGGAATGGGAAAGGTACAATAACATTGATTGGCATAGCATTTAGACCACTAACAAGTCAAAAGGATGTGGAGAAACAAATTTGCAAAGAAATTTCAGAGAGGTGCAAGAGTTATACAGTAATCATAATGGGGGACTTCAATTATCCAAATATAGAGTGGGATAGGAATAGTACAAAAGGACAAGAGGAACCAGAGATCCTGGAAAGTGTTCAAGATAATTTTCGACAGCAGTATGTTTCCAGTCCAATGAGAGGACCTGCACTTTTGGACCTGGTTCTGGGAATGAGTTGGCCCAAGTGGATCAAATATCAGTGGGAAAGCATCAAGGGGACAGTGACCATTGTATTATAAGGTTTAGGTTAACCATGAAAAAAGACTGAGAACAATCCAGAGCAAGGATAATTAATTGGGGGAAAGCCAACTTTGATGGGTTGAGAATGCATCTTCAGTCAAGTGAGTTGGAATAAAATGTTGGCAGAAAAGACATTGGCTGAACAATGGCCACTTTCAAAGAAAAAGTATTGCAGGCAATGTCAAGATATATTCCCTTGAAGGGGAAAGGTAGGACAAAGAAATCCAGAACGCCCTGGAAGACAAGACAGAAAGAAGTAAAGATGAAAAGGAAGAAGTGCACCCACGACAGATATCAGGTAGAAAATACAATGGGGAATCAAGCTAAATGTAGAAGGGCCAGAGAGGTAGTGAAGAAACTAATAAGAAAAGCGAGGAGAAAGCATGAAAAGAAGCTGGTAGTGAACATAAAAGGGAATCCCAAGGCCTTCTATAAGCATGTAAATAATAAAAAGGTGGTAAAGGAAAGAGTAGGGCCAATTAGGGACAAAAAAGAGAACTTGCATGTGGAGGCTGGAGAAATAGCAGAGGAGTTGAGCAAGTAATTTGCAAGGAAGAACTTGCTACCCAGGTTGAGGTGAGAGAGGAGGTAACTGATACACTAAAAGAATTTACAATCAAGAGGGAGTGTTGGAAAGGCTTTTTTTAAAATAGCTAAGGTATCAGGACCGGATGAGGTACATCCAAGGGTGCTAAAGGAAGTGAGAGTGGAAATTGCACAGGCATTAGTGATAATCTTCCAGTCTTCCTTAGACACAGGGACTGGGGAACTGTGAATTTTACACCCTTGTTCAAAGAGGGGTGCAAGGATAAAGCTGGTAACTACATGCCAGTCAGTTTGACCTCAGTGGCAGGGAAACTTCTGGAAGCTATAGAATGGGATAAAATGCAGGATAATCAAGGAAAGCCAGCATGGATTTCATCAAGGGAAAATCATGTTTAACTAACTTGCTGGAGTTTTTTGAGGAGGTAACAGAGAAGGTTGATAAAGGAAATGCTGTTGATGAGTTGTATATAGATTTTCAAAAGGCATTTGATACAGTGCCACACAACAGACTTGTGATCAAAATTCTAGGTCATGGAATAAAGGGAAAGTAGGCACTTGGATAAGAAATTGGCTGAGTGACAGGAAACAAAATATGGTGCCCAAAGTCGTGATAAATGGTTGTTTTTCAGATTGGAGGAAGGTTTGTAGTAGAATTCCTCCGGGGTCAGTGTTGGGACCCATGCTCTCCCTGATACATATTAATGACCTAGACTGTGGTGTACAAGGCATGATTTCAAAATTTGCAAATGATACAAAAATTGGAAATGTTGTCAACTGTGATGGGGTTAGTCTTGAACTTCAAAAGGACATAGACATGTTGGTGGAATGGGCAGACAAATGGCAGACGAAGTTCAATGCAGAGCAGTGTGAGTTGATTCATTTTGGCAGGAAGAATAACGAGAGACAGTATAAAATAAATGGAGGGCCTCTAAAGGAGGTGCAGGAACAGAGGGATCTTGGTGTAGATGTACATAGGTCATTGAAGATGGCAGGGCACGTTGTGAGAGCAGTTAATAAAGCATACTGTATCTTAGGCTTAATTAATAGGGGCATTGAGTATAAGGATGAGGAAGTCATGTTGAACTTGTATAAGACACTAGTCCGGCCTCATCTGGAGTACTGCGTCCAGTTCTGGGCACCATACTTGAGGATGGATGTGAAGGCATTGGAGAGAGTACAGAGAAAATTCACAATAATGATTCCCGGGGTGAAGAACGGTATCGATAAGGATAGATTGGAGAGGTTGGAACTATTTTCCTTGGAGAAAAAAAGGCTGAAAGGAGATTTGATAGAGGTATTCAATATCCTGAAGGGTATGGACTGGGTACATGGTGAGAAACTGTTCCCAAACAAGAGAATATCAAGAACTAGAGGGCACAGATTCAAAATAATTAGCAAGAGGAGTAAATATGATGTGAAGAAATTTTTTTTCCCACAAAGGGTAGTTGGAGTCTGGAACAAACTTCCTGAGAGGGTGGTGGAAGCAGGTTTGATCGAGATATTCAAAAGGGAATTGGATTGCTACTTGAAAAGACAGAATGTGCAAGGTTACGGGGATAAGGCAGGGGAGTGGGAGTAGGTGGAATGCTCTTTTACAGAGCCAATGCAGACTCGGTGGGCTGAATAGCCTCCTGCTGCACTGTAAAAATACTGTGATACTGTGACACCTTATTTAATTGCCTTCTAAACATCTACTACATTCTCTTTTACTTATTCAATGACACATTTCTTAAAAACGTCCATAAAATTTGTTAAACATAACTTGCCTTCAACAAATCCACACTGGCTGTCCTTGCTTATCAATGTATTTCTGAATGCTCACCAATTTAACCAATTTACTCCATGTCCTGGATGTGCAGGAAGCATAGCCAGTTACAGAAGCTCTAGCTTGGAACGTGAATAGCAACTGGCATCACTGTGGTGCATCTGTGAGGTTGAGAGCTTCATGAATAACATGTTTATTGATGTGGTCACACACCCCCCAATTTAAGAGTATGAGGGAAGCAAGGGAATGGGTGGCCACCAGACACTCTAGAAGAAACAGGCAGGTATTGCAGGAATCCCCTGAGTGCATCTCAATCTCAAACCGGTATTCAGTTTTGAACACTGATGGAAGCAACACTGATGGAATGCAGCCAGAGCCATGTCCATGGAAACGCAGGTGGCTCAGCTGTACAGGGAGGCACAAAGACTGGAAAAGCAATAGTGATAGGAGATTCGCTAGTTAGGGGAAAACACAAGTGTTTCTGCAGCCGCAGATGGTGAGTTGTCTCCCTGGTGCCAGGCAGGGTCAAGGACGTCATTGGGCAGCTACAGGGCACTCTGAGGGGAGGTTGGTGAATAGTCAATGGTTGTAGTCCACACTGATACCAACGGCATAGGTAGAAAGAGGGATGTGGTCCTGCAGTCAGAATTTAGGGAGCTAGGTAGGAAATTAGCAAGCAGGACCTCAAAAGTCTTAACTTTTGGATTAGTCCCAGTTCCACACGCAAAGTGAATTTAGGTATAGGACGATACATGGATGCATGGCTGGAAAGATGTTGAAGGAGAGGTCTTTAGATTCTTGGGTCATTGGGACCAGCTCTGGGGGAGATGAACCTGTGCAGGCTGGACGGTTGCACTTTAACAAAGCCAGGATCAATTGCCTTACAGAAGAATTTGCCAGTGCTATTAGAGGGGATTTAAAATTAACTTGGCAGTGGTGTGGGAACTACAAGATAACATCAGAGAAGAATACCAAGGTGCACAAATTACTGGGAGAGACATTAGATAGCACTGGAGTAGGAAATAGTAAGTTATTAGGTGGGCTCAGTGTAAAGGAGAAAGAAATAAATTCCCAAAGTAGGGTTACAGTGCGTGCATGTGAATGCACAAAGTGTAGTAAATAAGATTGGTGAGTTACAAGTGCAGGTTGTCATACGATGGAAATATGTTGTGACTATAACGGAGATTTGGCGCTAGGAAGGGCAGGGCCAGGTATTAAATATTTCTGTATACAATGTGTTCAGAAAAGATAGGAAGAGAAGGAAAGGGATAGAAGTGACAATATTAATTAAGGAGAACATTGCAGTGCTAGAGAGAGAGGATGTCCCAGAGAGGTCAGGGACAGAATCTATTTAGCTAGAGCTAAGGAACAAAAAAGGTGCAATTACATTGCCTGATGTAATCTAATGGCCACCAACTAGTGGGAAAGATGCAGAGGAACAAACTTGCAAGGAAATTACAGACAGCTGCAAGAATTATAGGGTAGTTTATAATGGGGGACTTAAATTATCAGAATATAGACTGGGATAGTGGTAGTGTAAAGGACAGAAAAAGGCAAGAGTTCCTAGAGTATGTTCAGGAAAATTTGCTACAGCACTATGTTTCCAATTCAACAAGAAAAGAGGCTATGCCAAACCTGGTTTTGGGAATGAGGTGGGCCAAGTGGATCAAGTGTCAATAGGAGAACATTTAGGGGACAGTGGTCATTGTATCATAAGGCTTAGGTTAGCTCTGGAAAAGAACAAGGAACAATCCAAGAATAATTAACTGGGGGAAAGCCAACTTTAATAGGTAAGAATGGGTCTGGACCAGATAAATTGGAATCAAAGGCTGGCTATCGTTAAAGAGTACATAGGCTGGGCACAGTCCAGGTAAATTCCCACAAAGGGGAAAGGTAGGACAAACAAATCCAGAATTCCCTAGATGATTAAGGTGAAGAAGAAATTGTGCGCTTATGAAAGATCTCAGGTGGATAATACAACCGAAAACCAGGCAGAATAAAGAAGGCTGAGAGGGGAAGTGAAAAAGTAAGAAAAGGAGAGAGAGTATGAAAAGAGACCGGCAGCCAATATAAAAATGAAATCCAAAAGTCTTCTACAGGCCTATACATAGTAAAAAGGTGGTAAAAGGAGAACTGGGGCCAATTAGGGGCTAAAAAGGAGATTTAGGCAAGGGGCACAGCTGAGGTATTAAATGAACACCTTGCATCTGTCTTTACCAAGGAAGAAGATGCTGCACAGGTCATGGTGAAAGAGAAAGTAATTTAGATACTTGAATGGCTTAAAATTGATAAGGAGAAGTTATTGGGTAGGCTGTAAGTACTTAAAGTTGATAAGGCACCAGGACTGGATGAGATACATCCAGAGCCAGGATTTTTCCTATGGTGGGCGTGCTGGGTGGGAGCAGATGCAGATCCGAACCTGGTTTTGGGAATGAGGTGGGCCAAGTGGATCAAGTACCAATAGGAGAACATTTAGGGGACAGTGGTCATTGTATTATAAGGCTTAGGTTAGCTCTGGAAAAGAACAAGGAACAATCCATGAATAATTAACTGGGGGACAGGTTCGGCTTTATGCTGCCATTTTATGCGGGCAGGCCAATTAAGGTCCACCCTGTGTAATACGTGACCGGTAGCGCTGAGCACTACCATTGTGGGCGCGGGGAGGAGGGAGAGTCGGGGCCAGCATTCCTTCACGCATGCCGTGTCACATGAGTGAGAACATGTTTTATATTTATGAAAAAATATTTATTTATTTAATAAAATCTTCAGGAAACCTCATCCCGGATGAGATTGGACGGCCAGCATTCCCAAGTGGCTCAATTGATTTTTTGAATGGCCTTAATGGGCTGTTTACATTTTGGCGGGCGCACAGCTGGCTCTGGCACATGCCTGCTGAACGAAATATTGTGATGGCATGCGATGATGTCGCGGTGCATGCCTGACGTCATCAGGCGTCATTTTATGCGTCGGCGTGTTGGGCCCACTCTCGCACGCCGACCTGAAAATTCTGCCCCAGGATACTGAAGGAAAAAAGAGTGGAAATTGCAGAGACACTGGCCATAATTTTCTAGTCTTCCTTAGACTTGGGGAGGTGCCAGACGACTGAAGAGTTACATCCTTGTTCAATCAACTATAGAGCAGTCAGCTTAAACTCAGTGGTAGGGAGTTTTGAGAAATTATGGGCGGAATTTTCCATGCCCGTTGGTGGTGGGTGTGTTTGGCAGCTTGAGCAGGCATTATGGCAAGAAGGACAAAAATCGGTTTCATGACCACGTGAAGCCAATTTGCAATCATCTGCTCTGCCTGTCAATGGCGGGCTATGTTTCCTGCTGTTGGACGTCGGGAACTTCAATGTAATATATCTGCATATCATTATAAGCCCAGCTCGCCGAAATCATCCCCCCACGCTGGATCATCTGGGCACCACGCCGATGTGTTTCACAACTGTACATAAGTGATGAGTACCTGGCGAGTTGCACTTCGCTCAGGACTTTGTATGTTTGCCTACCTTGCTTCGGGCAGCACTTGCAGTCAGCGCCAGGCTTTGCGGACAGCACCACATAACTTTTAGGAGGGCTCACAGGCAGGTCTCCACCTACCAGGCCAGCCATAAGGCAGGGGTGGCTTTTCACTCGCTGTAGCCCTAGGGCTTTCTTGAGGAAGGGGAAGAAGTGGCCTCAGGCAAGGGAAGAGGCTGCAGAGCGAGGGCAGTACTGGGGAAGAGGATTTCCCAGGGTGTGTGTGGGGGCACAAGTTAATCTGTGCATGTAGCCTCAATATAGTGAGGGCAAAGGAGGCAGTCTCCAGAGAAGATAAGGCCAGATGGAGATGAGAGGGTGTGTATGAGAAAGTGAGTGGTGATGTCCCTTGAGTTGGCAGTGAGTGAGATGCCAGTGAATTGGTGATGGTTTTGTGAGTGTGTGAGTTTAGAGTGATGAGATGGTTGCCTTACCCTGGTGGCACGGATGAGATCATTCATTCTCTTTCTGCATTGGTTGGCCAATCTCTTCTGTGCAGCATTGGCATCAATTACCACTGCCATCACCTACCAAGCCAGAGTGGTGAGATTGCTGAACCTCCTGAGGCCAGAACGGTGGCAGAGGGCATCACAGCAGGCCTCCACACCGTCCAAAAGGCATACCAGGGATGCATCACTGAATCGGGAGGCTGCAGTATGCTTGCCTTTTGGCAGCAGTCCTGGGCTGGAAGCACGCGACTAGACTTTAACTATGTCACCCAGCCTGAGGAAATGGTTAGGTTATGAGAGCCTGCCCGCCATTGAAACGGCACATTTCCCGGCAATGCATGTTAGTGAGGTGGGATTGGGACGATACGGTGTGAAAAGCTACCATTGCGGCCGGTGGGTAAAATGTTCTTTTTCCCATCTGCTACCACACTTAGTGCAAACCTGGGACGATTCTGCCCAATAATTCAGCACAAAATTAATAATCACTTGGACGAATTTGAGTTGATTAAGGAAAGCCAGCATGGATTTGTTATGGGAAAACTGTGGTTAACTAACTTGCTGGAGCTTTTTTGTGAGGTATCAGGGAGGGTCGATGACAGTAATGCTGTTGATGTCGTGTACACGGACTTCCAAAAGGAAATTGATAAAGGGCTGCACACCAGACGTATGAGCAAAGTTATAACTCATCCAATTAAAGGGACAGTAGTGACATGGATATGAAACTGGCTCGGTGGCAGGAAACAGAGTAGTGGTTAATGGATGATTTTCAGACTGGAGGAAGGTTTGTAGTGGAGTTCCTCAGGGGTCAGTGTTTGGACATTTGCTCTTCCTGATATATATTAATGACCTAGACCTTGGTGTACAGGACACAATTTCAAAATCTGCAGATGATATGAAACTTGGAAGCATTTTGAACAGTGCGGAGGATAGTGTAGAACAGCTAAAGGACATAGATCAATTGGTCAAAAAGGCTGACAAGTGGCACATGAAATTTAATGAAGAGAAGGGTGAAGTGATTCATTTTGATAGGAAGAATGCAGAGGGACAATATAAAATAAAGGGTACAATTCTAAAGGGGTGCAAGGGTAGAGGGACCTGGATGTATATGTATGTAAGTTATTGAAGGTGGCTGGACAGGTTGGGAAAGCAGTTAATTAAGTATACAGCACACTAGGCTTTATTAATAAGGGCAAAGAGCACAAAAGCAAGGAGGTTATGTTAAATTTGCATAGAAGACTGGTTCAGCCTCAACTGGAGTATTGTGTCCAGTTTTGGGGACACATTAGGGAAGATGTGAAGACAATAGAGAGAATACAGAAAAGATTTATGAAAATGGTTCGAGGAATGAGGAACTTCAGTTACATAGATATATTGGAGAGCTTGGGACTGTTTTCCTTGGAGAAGAGAAGGTTGAGAGGAGATTTATTAGAGATGTACAAAATAGTGAGAGGTCTGGACAGGATAGATAGGGAAATACTGTTCCCATTGGTGGAAGGATTGAGAACAAGAGGGCAGAGATTTAAGGTAAGTGGCCAAAGAAATAATGGAGACATGAAGAAAAACTTTTTCATGTAATAAGTGGCTGGGATCTGGAATGCATTGCCTGAGAGTATGATGGAGGCAGTTTCAATTGAGGCATTTAAGAGGGAATTGGATTATTATCTGAAAAGGAAGAATGTGCAGGGCTACTGTGAGAAGGCCAGAGAATGGCTCAAGGTAAACTGCTCCTTCGGAGATCCAGTGCAAAATGACAGACAAAATGGCCTCCTTCTATGCTGTAACCATTATGTAATTTCTGTGAATTAAGCAGGGGCATCATTGACCACTGTAGCATTCCCTATGCTCGATCCCCACGCATTCATGGTCTTTCAAATAATACTGACACTATTCATTACCATGGATATGAGAAAGAGTCATGAAAGCAGCTATGATGACTGACATTCACGTGCCAAATCACATTTAGACCACTTTCACAGTCATGAAACGGTATAACTTCCTATTTGTCATGTTTCAACACTTAACTATTTGGTCCTCAATTGGCTTTGGTGTTCCATTGGATTCCTGCCATGACTACAGTCAGTGTTTTGTAGAATCCACCATAAATTGCCAAAGACACAGTTAAGAACATAAGAAATATGAGCAGGAGTAGACCATATGACCCACCGAACCTGCTCCACTATCCAATAAGATCATGGTTGATCTGATCATGGCCTCAACTCCACATCTCTGCCTGTTACCCATAATTCCTCATTAGTTCAAACATCTATTTATCTCCATCTTGAATACGTTCAATAACTCGGTCTTCAAAGCTCTCTAGGGTAGGGAATTCCAAAGATTCACAACCATCTGAGAGAAGAAATACCTCCTCATCTCCATCTTAAAAGGCAACCCCTTCTTCAGAGATTATGTCCCCTCATTCTACATTCTCCCTCGCGGGGGAAAAAAATCAGTTGGAATTTCACACCCCACCCAGGAGTGGGTTGGAAGATTGGGAGGGGGGGGGGGCGTAAAATTGGGTGACATGGTGAGGGGTGCCATGCCACAGAAGCAAAAGCTGGCTGAGACTGTAAAGTAACCACTTACTGGAAAATTCATATGTGGATTATACTTGACTAACTAGTCCAGAGAGGCCCTGGAATGTCACACCTAAAAATGTGTCAAGGCCCACTTCAGACAGAGACACTTCAAAGGTAGAGATGCAAAGCAAAAGACTGAATTCTAATCTCCCGTGGTTGTGGAGACAATGGAGACTGATTACCATCTCAGCAAGACGTCTCTTGTTGAGTTATATCCCAGAATGTGAACATGATCTGAGTTGAAAGAAAACAGATTCTGGGCAAAAGACATGATTGTTTCTTCCCTTTCAGGAATACACAAGAAAATGATTATAAAGCCAGCCGCAAACTTGATTGGTGTGCTCTACATCTGGAGTGCGAGTGTGTTCTGTGAAGGTAACAGCAGAAGAACAGCAACTAGGCATCCCTACAGCTTACAGGTAAAAGTCTTCTTTCTCTCTCTGCTGGAGGGAAGTCACAAGTCAGCAAAGCCACAGGCAAAAAATAAACAGGACAACTCCTTCAGCTACCTGCAGAACCAAGTGCCTTTAAGCGTACTGCTTAACTGCCAAAGTCAGCTCTACAGGAATCACCCAACTTAACGGCCACAAAGTTTCACCATCTACTCCTCTCGGCCAAGCCAAAGGCTGATTCATATGTCTTCTTTAACTTTTATTTTTGGACTCAACTTCTCATTTCTGATCTGTGTGTATGTGTGTTGCATTTTTTATTATTTTTTCTCGGGTTTTTAGTAAATAATAAACTTACTCTTTCTTTGACTCAAGAAAGCCTGGTTAAATTGACTCCTTCTAAAGCATAAAAACCAGGAAAAGGTATCCATAAGGGAAGGGATCATTTTAAAAATTAACCTTGTTGTAATCAACCGAGGGGGTTGAATAAAGAAGGGGAGCCAGCTGATTCCTCCTCACCTGGGAGCATAACAAAAACTGGGGTCCCATTTGGGAACTTAACAATTTGGGGTTTCTCGTCCGGGATCATAACAAATTGGAGGGGACCTCACCTGGGGACTGGTCATAACACCTCTTATTCTTCTAAACTTCAATAAGTATAGACCCAACCTACTAAACCTTTCCTCATAAAGCAACCCTTTCATCCCAGGAAACAACCTAATGAATCTTCTCTAAATGCCTCCAATGCAACTAAATTGTTTCTTAAATAGGGAGACCAGGACTGTATACAGTACTCGAGGTGTAGTCTCACCAACGCACTGTACACTTCTAGCAAGGCTTCCCTACTTTTCTACTGTACCCACCTTGCAATAAAGGCCAACATTCCATTTGCCTTCTTAATTACTTGCTGTACTTGCATGCTAACTGTGTTTTTTATGTAAAGACACCCAGATCCTTCACAGACCTGAAATGTTTAACTCTGCTCTTCATTCCATTGATGCTACCAGGTCTGCTGAGTGTTTCCAGAGAATTGCTTGGCAACTTAGTTAGAAAAACTAAGTTTTTATAAAGTAAGTTACTAGTTCTCCTTGTATTGATATGCATCGCAACTGAATTGATGGAAAATCTTTGGTACTACAACAAAATTACAAACTTAATTTTGTTTATGCTTTCAGATATTCTCATGCAGTTCCAATATCCAAGTATCCTGTTCCAGGGCACGAGAAACAGTGGTGTACTATTGACGGTTGAGTCGGTGAGGGAGAGTGCGTGGAAGACAGCCTGAATGCACATGTGACCCAGGGAAGAGGAACATCAGAAGGAGAATTTGAAACCGTGGAGGTGAATCCTTGTGGAAGGTCTTTGAAAGAAAAAGTTGGTTTGGGAGAAGATTCTAACGCGAGTTTTTGGAGAATGGAGATTGAAAACCCACATGTGAAAGACGGAGTTCAGTGAGACTAGTTGGCTCACTGTGTGACAAGCATCTGGTGGGGGGTTGAGGAGAGATCCATAGCATCTGGTTGAGCAGCATCTGTCACTTGGTTTCAAAGTGTGGTGAGTCTGACCACAGGGTGCCATAGATTTACATGGACAGTGTACTTACTGTGGACGTTAGAGTATAAGATAGTTTTTGTAACTTGTGTTATCCTTACAAATCTGTATATAACTGTAGATGTATAGTCGTGGGTGGAGTTTTGTAATAAAGTTCAACTTTTCTTGTTGAATAAATGTTTTATTCTTTTGTTAAAAGTTCAGCAGCTGACTCCTGTGACTCTGTTCAGTAGCTACTCTCCATGTATCTAAACAAACAAATAAAAGTTAGGATCTATCAAGCTGGGTCCTACTCTGAGTTCAGGCTTCTCCAGGGGTAACCTCAGCTGGGCTCATAACATGTTGTAGTACTAAAACTGTTGCATCAATTCAGCTGTGTTGCGCATCAATACAATGAGAACTAGTACTTGCCAAGCAACTTAGTTATAAAATCAGAAAATGCTGGAAATACTCAGCAGGTCTGGCAGCAAATATGGAGAGAGAAACAGAATTAAACATAGAGCATTTCTCTCTGCCCCTCACTCTTAACTTCACTTAACAGGCCCTTTTCCAGGTTCCTGTCCTTCCATTGACTAGGAGGTCTTCTTTGGACTTTCCCCTCTTCCACTCCCTGAATTCTGGGGTTTTCCTTAGCTTGAGACTGGCTATCTGCTCCTTCCAGGTGGCTTCTGTTTGGCAGCTGTTTTCCAAACCAGCTGAACTCCAACGGCTTCCAAAACAAACTGCTGTCTTTCTTCTTCTGTGTGTCTGTGGGAGGGACCTGCCTCTCTGGCCCCACGTTGCTAGGCAACAGCCCAATGAACTATATTACAATCCTCCTTCTGTGAACTTTCATCAGAAGTCCTGGGGAAAGCAAGCTATGCAGACTAAGAATTCTAGTTTTGTCCATAATTCAGAACATGACAGGGCATAGAGAGCTATTAGAGCCTCTATACATACAGTGGTACTTGTGAAAATTGAAGAACATCAAGTATAATTAAGTATTGCTATTGTAGCAGTATTGTTTAAATATTGCTTTATTTACCAAAGGACAGCATTGTAATATAGCTTCAGATCGTGATGACACTTCATGACCCCCTTGGTGCCTTGGGTGGGTGTTGTACCAGCATCAGCCACCTCCTCCCCAGTGGTGCCACTGCGTACAGACGAATTGCCGGCTCTGATTGGCCAGAAACTCTCAGCAGGCAGGATTTCCACCCCAGGTCATGAATCCTGGGGGAAAGCCTGCCACTGGCCTGTTAAGTGCCACAGATGCTGACTCACCTCTTGAGTATTTCCAGCCTTCTCTAATTTTATTTGATTTCCGGCATCTGCAGCAGTTTGCTTTTGCATTGTTATATTGCTCTTGCAGTAAACAGCAATTTACATGAGTAGTCACATTTTTGTAGCTCCTTCTATATTATTATGCTTTTGAATGAAATAATGCAATGAGAAAATGATCAGATAATCTGTTTTAGTGTTGTTGGTTGTGGGATAAATATTGGCCAGCACAACAGGAGAACTATTTGCTCTTCTTCAAGGTCGTGTCTTTTACGTTTACCAGAGTTGGGGTCTCATTTTAATTTTTTGATCTGAAAGATGGCACTTTGACAATACAACACTCCTTTAGTACTGCATTGGAGTGTCAACCTACATTACATGCTCAAGTCTCTGAACTTGAACCCAAAGCCTTCTAACTCAGCGGCGACAGAGCCATGGTGAAGTGGAGGTGAATGTGAGTGGAGAAAAATGATCAGAGACATGGAATGGACTGAAGATAAAGAGAACAACACTTCAGGACACGTAAAAGATAAGTGTAGCAAAGGAATGCGGGAGCATTAAAATAAATTCAAAAACCTCAGTGGGACATGGAAAAAGCACAAACCATGTCCTTAAACAAACGGTGCATGCCCCTTAAGATGAGCCTCCTCAAGCTATAATTTAGACATCTCAATACCGCAATAATATCATTGTACATGATTCGTTCTCTTTACAACAAACAGACCTGTGCAAAACCAAACATGAGTGTTTGAAGACTTCTAAACATCAAATAGAAGCATTTATTCAGTTTGTTAGTTTGATTCCACATTAGAAACTAAATGTCACTAGATAGCACTAGGCCATAAAAAAGCAAATAAAGCACTGCAGTTCATTTCTGGAGGGATGGAATTGAAAAGCAGAAAAGTTACGTTAAACTTGTTCAGGACATTGGTTAGACCACAACAACACAAAGCAAAACACTCCGCATGCTGGAAATCTGAAATAAAAACACAAAATGTTGGAAATACTCAGCAAGTCATCGACCTGAAACATTATCTCTGTTTCTCTCTCCACGGGTGATGCCTGACCTTGTGAATATTTCGAGCAATCTTTCCTCATCCCAGTCTTTATTGGCCAACTCTTTATTCTGAGGCTGTGACCCTTAGTTCTAGATTCGCTAGCGAGGGGAACCATCCTTCCAGCATCTACCCTGTTGAGCCCTTTAAGAATTTTATGGACAAAATTTTGCCCTCATTAGGCGGGCTTGGCAGGGGTGGGCGGGAGAGGTCGGGAAGCTGACCACTGCCTGGGATTGGGGCCGGACCACAATTTCACATTGACAGGCCAATTAAGGCCCGCCCATTGTGAATGCCAGCTGGAGAACCTCTGAGAAGGGGCGGGCAGGGACAGGAGTTTGTTGTCTGCCGGGTCCAATGGCCAACCGAAGGCCTGTTCAAAAACGGCTCAGGCAGCCCCAGGGAGGCTGTCCGCGTTGGAGTTGCAGCAGCGGCATGGCTGAAAATGAGAATGCAGAGACCAGGCTGAAGGTGAGGTCGGCTGGGCACTTGGCCCCATCCCGTTTTTCCAACAAGTGCCTTGAAACCCTCTGGGAGGAGGTGGCTGCCAGGAGGGACACCCTTGTCCCCAGAGGTGGGAGGAGGAGGCCACCGCACCTCACAAAGAGGGCATGGGAGGAGGTGGCAACCTGGGTGAGCAACCATGAAATGGTGTGGCGCACCTGGGTGCAGTGGCGGAAGTGCTTCAATGACCTGCTGTGCTCAGGAAGGGTGAGTACCGTGTTGGGATGGGTCAGTGTTGGAAAGGGTCAGTGTGTTGAATTGTTTTCGACTGGCCATCCCCCTGTGGGGTTCAGGGGTGTTAGAGTCTGAGTACCAACTGTTAATCACATTGGAGATGGCCAAGGGGCTTAGCCCTGCCTGCTTTGACTGAGTGCCTTGAGGCTCAAAGGCCCAACTCCTCAGCTGTGATTGGCCGGGCTACAATGGTGCTGCAGGTAGAGAGTGGACTAAACAATGCTTTTCTGTCCTTGCAGGAGAAGACATCCCATAACAATACTGAGATGTCGTGGACTGGCGGAGGACCCTCACACCTCCTCATCCTCTCCTGGTATGAGCTGAAGGCCTTGGAGCTCGAGAGGTGCCATGCACCTTGGTCAACTGGCTGCGGTGAGGCTGGGGTGTCAAATGAAGTTAAGAGTACAGTGCACTGAGGTGAGAGTTTTGGATGGTTCAAACACTCTCTTAATTGATGGGAGCCTCCAGGCTGGATTCTTCATTGATCATTGAAAGACGATGGCACCATGATGCACATCTCGTCAGGGTGCCTGGCATGCATAGTGACAGTGTCATGACTTAAATTAATGACATGTCCTTCTTCTCCTTTAGATCTACCATCAAGCAGCGAAACGCACGAGCTCCAGGAGCTACCACTGACCCCGGAGGACCACCATGCTCCCCAAGCATCTGTGTCACACCCACTCTCTGAACCAGGCACCAGCACAGATATCAGCGCCTCGGTGGGCATTAGTTCAACAGCTAGTATCTCGGTGCACATTGGTGAGGGCACTTCACACTCGCTTGAGGTGCAGGCGGAGGCAGAGAGTGCCCAGGGAGCCAGCAGTCTGAGGACTGCTGGAGACTAGGACGGTGCTCAGTCAAAGGCTGATGATGGGCATCTGGAGTTGTCCATTAGGCAGCAGGTGCTGGATGTCCAGCAGGGTGTGCAGGAGGATCTGGCAGAAATCCAAGAGCATAAGCATGCCAATAGTGGCACAGGCCGCTCCCTCCCAGGCAGGGCCAGCACAGGCTCCACTGGCTAGAGGATGACCACCAAGGTCATCAGGGCCAACAGGCAGTCTCCATTGCCAGTGCCAGCGAGGGGAGAGTACCTAGAAGTGGATGAGGTTTTGCAAATTGTGGGCTACTGCCTGCTCATCTTTCCTGTGCGGCAAGCAAAAAATCACACGGACAACATTAAATCACCATCAATTGGGTTGTCATGGGCCTTAACAGGCCTTTATATTAACGGTGGGTGCGGCTCCGACTACCATGCACCCGCCAAGTGAAATATTGCGTGAGTGCGTGATGATGTTGGGACGCTTGCCCAACGCCATCGCGCGTCATTTTATGCTCTTTCAGGTTGGGCATGCGCCTGCCCGACGACTGGAAAATTCTGCCCTATGTTTCCATGAGACACTCTAAGTGTTTGGAAATACAGGCCTAGTCTACTCAATCTGTCTTCATTGGACAATCCCCTCATCCCAGGAATCAAATTAATGAATGCTTGTTGCGATCCCTCTAAGGAAAGTACATCCTTCCTTAGGAAAGGAAGATAAAACTGTTATTACAATTGTGACATTTATAAGATTATCCGGTTTTGGATTGTATCTCCTGCGACTCTGAATTGGGTGAAACGGTTCTGGAAGAGTGAGTCAGTGGATTGTATCTTTAAATTTAAGGTAAATGATGGGGGTTATGTGACCTGTTCTACAGCCTGCCTGATACTCAGCCTGAGTGGGTTGATTGTTAAGATAACAGGAAGGCTTAGATTGTTTTACTGAAAAGAAGGTACAAGATATTTATGTTTGGAGACAATTGTAGCAGTTTCTGAGTTTATACTTGCAAAAGGTTAGTATGCAGGTACAGCAAAATGATTGGGAAGGCAAATGGAATGTTGCATTTATTGCAAGGGGAATGAAATATAAAAGTAAGGAAGTTATGCTAAGTTGGTGAGACCATATCTGGAGCACTGTGTGCAGTTTTGATTTCTTTACTCAAGAAAGGATATAATTGCATTAGAAGCAGTTTGGAGAAGGTTCACTCAACTGATTCCTGGGATGAAGGGGTTATCTTATGAGGAAAGGTTGGACAGGTTGGGCCTGTATCCATTGGGGCTTGGAAGAACGAGAGGTGATCTTATTGAGAGATGTAAGACATTGAGGGGACAGGGTGGATGCTGAGTGGATGATTCTCCTTATGAGAGAGATTAGGGCTAGGGGGACACAGTTTAAAAATAAGGGTTCTTCCATTTAAGACAGAGATGAGGAGAACTTTTTTCTCTCATATAGTTGTTAGTCTGTGGAATTCTCTTTCCCAAAGAGCACTGGGGGCAATGTCATTGAATATTTTCGAGGCTGAGTTAGATAGATTCTTGATTGCCAAATGAATCAAAGGGTATAGGGGATAGAGATGAAAGTAGATTTGAGGCCACAATCAGATCAGCCACGATTTTATCAAATGGCAGTGCAGACCTGAGGGACAGAATAGTCTACTCCTGCTCCTAATTCACATGTTCGTATATAATAAGTAGCCTCTGAGTCTCCCAAAATCCCAGAAAGGTGTTGAAGGTGCGAGGTTGTAAACGGTTGTGTGATAAAATGTCCACTTACTTGTAAGATGAAAGAGAGTTGGGTCAAGGATTGCTAATTAGCAGTTCTACCTGAGTGCAAGCTTAATGTGCTTCACAATGCCATGGAGAAGAGGGCATAGGAAGCCATTTTTGATATCAGTTTACAGGCTTCCCTACAAATTAATAAATATCTCAGACAGACAACAGTTCTATGTGGTCAGCAGAGAGGCTGTTTGGTGTTGCGAGCTACCGCAGCTAATGCAGGGGGGGGACAGTTTCTAGCCGAAGAGATGCATCCTGCAGCCATCTAAGGATTCCAAGAAATGCCTCCAAGCAGCTAGTAACTGGAAGTTTGAATCTCTTCTTAAAAGTTATTGGTCTTTATGTAGATTTTAACACTGTACATAGTACAGTAGGTGTGTTTCACCAAGGTCCTCTATAATTACAGTGAGACTTCTTTATCCTTATACTCTAATCCCTTTGTAGTAAAGGCTAACATACCATTTGCTTGTAATACCTGCATGCTAACTTCCTTGTATTCACGTACATGCACACCCAGGTCCCTCTGAATATCAACATTTCCTAGTCTCTCAACACAACTGAAAAATGTGGCCAGTGGTCTCAAGTAAAATGAAACTTGGTGAAGAGATATGATCTGGTCTTGATAGTGCTGCTGCAGCATTTGGAAAGTTTCAGGCAAGAGCCTGGAAAAATCCCAAACTCACAACTGCCACACAATTATGAATGTATGCCTACATACTAAGTAGACAATCACCCATTCTAACAACATGGCCTAACCATTATAGTCTACATCACTTGAATATTGCTATTTCTGAGTTAGAAAACTGCAGTACTTCTGTGTTGGGAACTCTATGCTGCCAATGGATTCCAAGGATCATTCCCAAGCTGCGCGTATGAAATGAGTTCAACCATTTAAAATACATTCTGCTTTTCTATTTTTCCTTTCAAAGTGGATAAAACTTCATATTTTCCACATTATATTCCATCTGCACATTTCTACCCACTTATTAAAGCTATGTCTCTTTTCAGCCTCTTTGCATCCTTCTCACAGCTTACTTTCCCAAATACCCTTGTAACATAGCAAACTGAATAAATTACTCTCAGTTCCCTCATCCAAGTCACTGATATATATTGTTAATAGTTGATGCCCACACACTAATCATTGTGTACCTGCATGCCAATCTGAAAATGTCCTGTTTATTTCTGTTCTCTCTTCTGTCCATTAACCAATCTTCAATCCATGCTGATAACCCCAAATCCCATGAGCCCTAATTTTGTGTAATAATCTCTTGTGTGGCACCTGGTCAAATATACCACATATACTGGTTCCCTTTATCTTTAAAACTTTATAATACTCTAACGCTTTGCCAAACACATTTTTTTCTTTCATAAATCTTTGTTGACTCTGTCTAATTATATTAAGATTTTCTAAGTGCCCATTCCTTCTTCTTCCTCTTTAGCTTTGCATCGCTGCTAATGATTCATATCTTACATTGGTTGTAAGTCTTCAAGTGGGAGTACAGCCCTAATCGAGCAAGGTATTTCCAGTTGCAGTAGGGGGCATCGTAGGCCATAATTCGCTGATGTAGGGGCTACTGCCATAAGCTCCTTCCTGCAAGGCAATTTTCTTGACAACCTGAAGTCGTAGTTCTCCAAATTTCCATACTCCAGCATGGAGCTTTCGGAGCCAAGTGCTTCAGTCACATGCAGACTATTCCCAGTTATTAAAGTCAGTTTGATATAAAATGATGTCCTACTTGCCTGAACCTTTGTATCTTAGTTTTTGCTGCCCAATGGGTCTACAGGGACCATCAAGCTCTTCATATAGTGCACCTACTGGTAGGCAATAATCATCCATTCTAACAACATGGCCTAGCCACCATAGTCTAGTATGCAAGTACAGCAAGTAATTAGGAATGCTATAGAATGCTATCATTTATTGCGAGGGGAATTGAATACAAAAGTATGGAGGATATACTTCAGTTGTACAGGGTACTAGTGAGACCACATTTGGAGTACTGTGTACAGTATTGGTCACCTTATTTAAGGAAGGATGTAAATGTGTTGGAAGCAGCTCAGAGAAGGTTCACCAGACTAATACCTGGATTGTCTCATGAGACCATAAGACATAGGAGCAGAAATTAAGCCATTCGGCCCATCAAGTCTGCTCCGCCATTCAATCATGGCTGATAAGTTTCTCAACCCCATTTTCACGCCTTCTCCCTGTAACCTTTGATCCCCTTAACAATCAAGAACCTATCTATTTTGGTCTTAAATACACTCAATGACCTGGCCTCCACAGCCTTCTGTGGCAATGAATTCCATAGATTCACCACGCTCTGGCTAAAGAAGTTTCTCCTCATCTCTATTCTGAAAAGTCTTCCCTTTACTCTGAGGCTGTGCCCTCGGGTCCTTGTCTCTCCTACTAATGGAAACATCTTCCCCACGTCCACTCTATCCAGGCCTTTCAGTATTCTGTAAGTTTCAATCAGATCCCCCCTCATACTTCTAAACTCCATCGAGTATAGACCCAGAGTCCTCAAACGTCCCTCATATGTTAAGAGGAAAGGTTGAACAGACTAGACTTGGATCCAGTGGCGTTTAGAAGAGTAAGAGGTGACTTGATTGAAACATATAAGATCCTGAGGGGTCTTGACAGGGCGGATGTGGAGAGGATGTTTCCTCTTGTGGAAGCATCGAGAACTAGCGGTCACTGTTCAAAAATAAGGGGTTGCCCATTTAAAACAGAAACAAGGCGTAATTTTTTCACTCAGAAGGTTATGAGTCTTTCGAGCTCTCTTCCTGAAAAGGTGGTAGAAGCAGAGTCTTTGAATATTTTTAAGGCAGAGGTAGATAGATTCTTGGTAAGCAAGTGGGGTGATAGGCTATTGGCGGTAGATGGATGCAGATTTCAGGTTACTGTCAGATCAACCATGATCCTGTTAAATGACAGAACAGGCTTGAGGGGCTGAATAGCCACTTGAGCATTGCCATTGCTGAGTTAGAAAACTGCAGTACTTCTGTGTTGAAAACTCTGTGCTGCCAATGGATCCCAAGGATCTTTCCCAAGCAGCGAATATGAAATGAGTTCAATCTGTGTTTCTGGTTCTCAAATTAAGTCCAAGTTTCAGCACCATACAGCAGCCTACATAGTATGCAGACATTATAGATTCTTAATTGTGTGGCAATTGTGAGTTTGGGATTTTTCCAGGCTCTTGCCTGAAGCTTTCCAAATGCTGCAGCAGCACTATCAATATCAGTTGATATCTCTTCACTGGGTTTCATTTCACCTGAGACCACTAACCACACTTTTCAGTTGTGTTGTTTAGTTGTAGTGCTGCTTCAGATTGACCAGCTTGAGTCATTGTCACTGTCTCTTGTTGGCTGGTCATGACCCAAAATTTCTCTGCAGCAGTTGAGAAAGCACTTAGAATTAGCTGCTTGGCACATGCACTAACCTTGTTGCTCTTATCTCACCTGCACAGGCAAACATTTTCCCAGCAAGTGCCCGTGACCACATCACTAATAATAAATTTTAGCATTTCTCTACTACTGATTATCATGCTAAATGATTTTCAATTCTCTGTTTGCCCTTAGCCTCCTTTCTTGTATAGCAGGTGTCATGACCACGGATCCTATCCCCTAATTTTTTGAAAAAAACGACATACAGGAAAAAGCTGGCTGAGACTGTGAGGTAACCATTTGCTGGAAAATTCCTTTGTGGATTACTTGACCAGCTAGTTCAGAGAGAATGGATTGTCTCCCCTGAAATGTGTGACACAGCCTACTTCAGACAGAGGCACTTCAAAGGAAAAGGTACTATGCAAACTGAACTGTAATCTCCTGTGGTTGCAGAGATAAGGGAAAATGATTACCATCTCAGCCGAAACCATCACCTGCTGAATTATGTCCCAAACTGTGAACATGAACTGAGTTGAGAAAAGAACAGATCTGAGCGAAAGACATGTTTGTTTTTTCCCTTTAGGAATACACAAGGAAAGGGGTTTAAAAAAAACAAATTGCAATCCCAAATGTGTGTGCTAGCCTAGTGTTTTGTTCTGGTGTGCGCGTGTTGTGAAGGTCACAGCTGAAGAACACCAACTGGGCATTCCCGCACTTGCAGGTAAAAAAATCTCTTTCTCCCTGGAAGCAAGTCACAAGTCAGCAAAGCTTTCAGCTAAACTGCAGAACCAAGAATCTTCTAAACCAATTGCTCAGCTGCCAAAGTCCGAGCTACCAGAATCACCCCAACTTAATGGCTGCAACGTTTCACCAATAATCCCCCGAGACAAGCCAAAGGACTGATTTGTATATCTTTTTAACTTTTATTTTTGGGCTCAATTTTCACATTTCTAATCTGTGTGTATGTGGGGTGCGTTTTTATTATTTTTTCTTGCATCTAGTAACTAATAAACTCACTCTTTGACTCAAAGTAGCCTGATTAAATTGACTCCTTTTAAAACATGAATACATTTGGGCTGGGAAAAGGTATCCACGTGGAAAGGGATCCTTTTTAAATTAATCCTGTTGTGACCAACTGAGTGGGTTGAATAAAGAAAGGGAGCCAGTTCATCCCTCCTCACCCGGGAGCATAACAGTTTGGGGTACCTCATCCAGGATCATAACAAATTGGGGAACCTCACCTGGGACCGGTCGTTACACAGGGTATATAACTAAAGGTCATAAATATAAAATAGTCACTAATACATTCAAAAGAGAATTCAGGAGAAACTTGTTTACCCAGAGAGTGGTTACAGCGTGGACCTCAATGCCACAGGGAGTAGCTGAGACGAATAGAATAATTACATTGAAGGCAAAGCTAAATATGCACATGAGGGACAATGGAGTTGAAGGATGTGTCAACGGGATTAGAAGAAAATGAATGCGGTGGTGGGAGTGGTGGGGTGGTGGAGACATTGAGGAGGTGTGTGGATCATAAACATCAGCATGGGCCCTTGTTGGGTCAAATGGTCTGTTTCTGTGCTGTAACTATTTTGTAATACTTAATAGTAGCACCATAGTCAACTTAGCCCAGGGTAGAATTTTCACATTGGTGGACAGGCACATGCCCGACCCTCTCAAGCGTGAAACGACATGCGTTGACGTCAACGCGCAGTCACGCAATAGTTCAGTCAGCAGGTGCGCGCAGGAATTGGTAGTGCGCCTGCCGACAATTAAAAGGCCAATTAAGGCCATTAAAGTATCAATTAACTTAAATTTTTTGCTGCCCGTCTAATCTTAACAGTTGGCGCGCCAGTGAAAAGACTTTGCATTTTTTTGGAAACGTCATCCATGGTTGGGATAAGGTTTCCAACATCAAATAAAGGTAAAATAAATTTTTTTAAAGTTTAATATATAACATGTTCCTACTCATGTGACAGAGTCATGAGAGGATGTTTTATAATATTTTAAAAATCTTTATCTCTAATTTTTAAAACTTTTCTTTTAAAATTCCGTGCCTCAGGGAGATTTTCAAGCACTCACTCGCACACATCTGCGAAGTTCCCCACTCACCCTCCTGCACCGCCCGCACAAGCAACACCGAGCGCTGCCACTCGCATTTCACGCTGGGCAGGTCTTAGTTGGCCTGCCAGAGTGAAATCGCGTTCGAGCCCTGATTGCAGGTGGCGGTCGGTTTCCCAGCCATCCCCACTCGCCACCACCGAGCCCGCCTGACAAGGGCAAAATTATGTGGGCAAAATGTAGTACAATGGCATCACTAATCATGGGAGATGTAGTTCCATGAGACTACGCATGAATTTGAGTATATTTATTTGAGACATAATAGTTATAATTATATCACTGTTCCTTCATGCTGAGCAACAAAAAGAATAGACGTATTTGAACTGTTACATTCATGAGTCTATTTTGTTTTGCTGTCAACCAAAATGACTTCAGGCATTAAGCAATCAAAAGTCAAGTTTCCAAACACCTCTGCAAATTACTTTATCATGTTTCTCCCTCCAGTAGTACACTACAGTAAAAGTAAGATGTCATGTATAGTTCTGTTGCATTTCTTTTAAATCAGTAAAACTTGGGCACTTTAAAGTAAAACAAATTCATGCTGCTAAGAGATATTAACAGTTGTATTAGATCTCTTGGAAAAAATTAAGTGGGAGTATTTTCACGGGTGAGCTGTATAACTGTACTACTTTTAAAAAATATTGTGCCCACTGGTGGTTAAGGTTTCAGCTCAACTGCCCACTCACTGGAATAGCCATTGGTGTAAGTCCATGTAAAATGAGTATAAATTGCTTAAGTGCACGGAGGGTCATATGCAACCTTCAAAAATGTAACTTAGCTTGTGCTTTTCAACACTGGGAGCAACTTGCCCAGAAGGAAAAAACAGTAAAAACTGGGAAATAAGCACACTGGTCTAAACTAGTCTTGTATATCTTAAAATGGAACACCGGTAAAACTGGGAAATAAGAGTACTGGCCCGAACTGTTTTTTTTTTCTTCTGGGGGTAGGATAGGGTCATTGCTTGGCTCAGTTACATGACTCCCACATAACCTCATTGTAGGTTGCATCCATCTTTTTATCATACTTTTCAAAAATGTCTTCAGCAGGACCCTCTGGGGCAAACAGTCAAACAAAGTCCACATCTTTAAACCCCTCATGCACTATGAGGAGAATGTAATGCTCCCAAGGAGTTATTCAGCTCTTGCCATGGAAGGTGGGGAAGTTAGAAGCATGTTGCAAGCACCAGGTTAATGACAATGTGTACACACGTGCCCTGTGCACGCTACATATGCATAACCTTGCGCCCCATCTCCTCCCAACTGTTTCTTTAATGTCAAGGGGAGTAATGCACATCCTTCCTTTCCTGCATATTTATCACCACTTCAGGAGGAACAGGAGGAGGAAGATTATGGTGATCAGAAAGAGGAAGAACAGAAACACTGCTTCAATGTTATCTATTATGATGGTGAGGAGGCTAATGATGAAGAGGAAAATGATGGTGGTCTGCAGTCCCCCCCATGAGTTCCTCCAGCAACCTCCTGCCTATATCCTCTGTTCCAAATGCCTCAATTCACTCATGCATCATGTGCTTCTTTAGGCACCAGTTAAGTTACTTTCACCAGGGAAAATAAATACCTATTGTGAAAATGTGTAACCTTCCCAACAGAGGCTAAGTGGGAGGTTGCCTATTGCTCTGGAGTCACGGAATCCAGGAATCATGGCTACTCACCTGAAAATAAAGATCTTAAAAGAACATCGCACCTGTACCTGGCAAACAGTAATAATACTTGCAAAATAAGTAAAGGCTTTGTTGCAAAAAATGAATCAGGTGTAATGTTTTCTAGGTAGGATTAACCAAAATGTCAAAAGCTGAAAATAAATTATTTGATACTAAACTACTGTAATCTATTTAGTTGACTGACTTTAAAAATATAGAGATTGTAAGTTCTTGATGGCCAAATAACTCGAGTTATCATTTTACTTGTCATAATTCATTTTAAAGTATCAATAATTTCTGGTCAGGCTTTATATATCATAAAAAAACAGAATACTATGAATGCTGGAAATCTGAAATAAAAACAGAAAATGTTGGAAATACTCAGCAGATTGTGGTAGCGTCTGTAGAGAGAGAAACAGAGTTAATGTTTTAGGCATGTGATCTTTCCTCAGAACTGGGAAATGTTAGAAATATAATAGGTTTTAAGCAAAGGGTGGATGGGACAAGGGCAAAAGGAAGATCTGTAATAGGGTGAAAGGCAACAGAGATTGAATGACAGAAGAGTTAATCTTCCAGGGCAAAGAGAATGATGATGGGGCGAGAAAAGAACCAAAGATGTGCCAAGAGCAGCTGTGCTGTTGACTGAAGGAAAAAAAAACGAAGCATGCAAGGGAAGGAAACAAAATGGCACCAAAATTATGGTCTGAAATTGTTCAACTCAAAGTTGAGTCCAGAAGGCTATAAAGTGCTGAATCGAAAGATGAGGTACTGTTTCTTAAATTTCGCTGAGCTGCACAGGAAAAGTGCAGTAGGCCACGGACAGAAATGTCAGCATGAGAGCAAGTTGGAGAATAGAAATGACGGCTCACTGGAGGCTTGGGGTCATGCTTGTGAACAGAATGGAGATGTTCCACAAAGCGTCCATACAATCTGCGTTTGGTCTCCACAATGTAAAGATCACATTGTGAGCAGTGAATACAGTAGACTAGATTGAAAGAAATACACATAAGTCATTGCTTCACCTTGAAGGAATGTTTGGGGTCTTGGATGATGAGGAGAGAGCATGAGGACGTGCTGTGAGAAGAGGACGGGGTGTTGAGGTGTGGACCCAGGTATCACGGAGGGAATGGCCCATTCGAAATGGTGAAAAGAGGGGAAGGGAAGGTGTGTTTGGTGTTGCATCACATTGGAGGTGGCAGAAATGGTGGAAAATGATTCATTGAATAATGAGGCTAGGGGGATAGAAGGTGAGGACAAGGAGAACCCGAACCTGGTTCTGGAAGAGAGGGGAATGGATGACAGCAGAAGCGTGGGGAATGTGGCAGGCACGGTGGAGGGCCTTGTCAACCACGGTCGAGGGCCCTGTCAACCACGGTGGGTGAAAAATCCTCAGTTGAGGAAAAAAGTAGTCATCTCAGTAGCACTGTTGTGGAAGGTTGTGTCATCAGAAGAGATGTGACAGAGAAGGAGGAACTGGGAGAATGGAATGGAATTCTTACAGGGTGTAGGATGCGAAGTAACTGTGGGAGTCAGTGGACTTATCGTGAATATGGTTGATAACCTATCACCAGAAATGGAGACAGAGAAGTCAAGCAAGAGAAGGGAAGAGTCGGAGATAGATCATGTGAGACTGAGAGAAGGGTGGAAATTGTTAGTTTTCCAATTCAGGGCAAGAGCAGGACACGGCAACGATACAGTCATTAATGTACCAGAAAAAGAGTTGAGATGGGGTGTTACAACCAAGTTGGGAGAAGTGCGCAATTTGACTAGCCCCACTACTCCACAGGTCTCACCATTAGTTTAAAGTTTGATTCACTCATCAAAATTGCCATTTGTTTACCTTTGCTACTGTTACCCATAGTAAAAGAGACTTTATCCAGGCATCCTTCAATAAAGAACAAACTTATTAGTTTATTATAGAACCAGTCTTGTCAATAGAAAGGCAAAGCTTATCAACATACAGTATGGAATATGAAATTATATTAATTACGCTTTCAAGATACCCTAAGTCAAATACACACACAAAAAATAAAAATAAAGGAATTCTGCCAGAGGTTAAAAGTCAATGGTTCAAGAGGAAAGGAAAAATGATGGAGTCCTTGAAATGGCATCCAGGTTAAGTAGTTGTTCTTTCAGCGCTGATCTGTGAAACAATCGATGACTCTTGCGCTGCTTTTCAGGTGGACTCAAGGAACACCTGTGGGTACTCAATTCCAGCACGCAGAGCAACTTAGAGGCAGCTTATATTCACTTCCAGCTGCGGACTGGCAGTGGACTGCAAAAAGGCTACTATCTTTCTTCACAAGCAGTTGGTCCTTCTTCTCAAAGCAAAGCCAAAAACCAACTTTTAAACACAGTTCCAGGCATTTTTTTTTCAGAGCTATAAACTACCATGTGACCCCTTTTGTACACAGTCACCAAGGTCAAGAGATTTCCAGCTTCTCTACAACTGTTTAATTAACTTTTCCTGTAAATACATGTCCCTTCCAAGAAAAGCAATCAGAGACCATGTGTTAAGGAACAGTGTCTTTTAAAACACAAATTCTTTAAAAATGTTCTGAGTCCTTGAAGATGAACCATTTTCTGTGATTAAAGTGTTCATCACAGAGGGCCTGAATAGAATTGGAACAAGAAAGTTCAACATATCAACAAGGTGTGTCAACAATATATCTGCAAGTGTAGCTAGGACCCATGTGGGCACCCATAGTAACATCTTTTATTTGGAAGAAGTGAGAAGAGTTAAAGAAGAAATTGTTCAATGAGAGAACAAGCTCAGCCAGGTGGAGGAGGGCAGTAATTGACGGAAACTGGTTGGGCCGCCTTTCAAGGAAGTAGCAGAGAACCCTCAGACCATCCTGATGAGGGATGGAGGTATAAAAAAATTGGATGTCCATAGTAAAGGGGAAACAGTTAGGGCCAGGAAATTGGAAACTTTTAAAGTGACGGAGGGCATCAGAAGAGTCACAGATGTAGATAGGGAGAGACTGGACAAGGGGAGAAAAAATAGTCAAGGTAGGAAGAAATCAGTTCAGTGGGGCAGAAACGTTAGGTCTACAAGGGCAGTCTTGTTTATGGATCTTGGGAAGGAGGGGAAGTGAGCTTCATGGGGTTGGGGAACAATGAGGTGGGAGGCCGTGGAGTAAAGATCACTGGCAGACATGAGGTCGGTGACTGTTCTGGAAACAGTGGCTTGATGTTCAGTGGTGGGGTGAGGGTCCAAGAGGAAGTAGGAGGAAGTGTCAGTGAGTTGGCATTCAGCCTTGCAATGTAAAGATCAGTTTGCCAGCCAACAATAGTGACCCCTTGCCAGCAGATTTTATGACAATGTCAGGGCTAGACCTCATAGACTCATAAGCGTTTACAGCACAGAGAAGGCCATTCAGCCCATCCTGTCTGCACCATCAACACAGATCTGACTACATTAATCTCACTTTCTAGCACTTGACCCATAGCCTTGGAGGCTATGGCAACACAAGTGAATATCTAAATACTTCTTAAATGTTACAAGAGTTTCTGACTCAACTACCCTTTCAAGCAGTGAGTTCCAGAATCCCACCACCCTCTAGGTGAAAAGATTTCTCCTCAACTCCCCTTTTCGCCTTCTACCTCACCGTAAATCTATGCCCCTGGTTACTACCACTCTACTAATGGAAAAAGTGCCTTCCCATCCATTTTATCTATGCCCCTCATAATCTCACACATCTCTATCAGGTCTCCTCTCAAACTTCACTGTCCAAGGAAAACAACATCAGCCTATTCAACTTTTCTGCATAGCTCAGACTCTCCAGCCCAGGCAGCATCCTGGTAAATCTCCTCTGCACCCTCTCCAGCCTAACCAGCATTTTATACAATTCCAGCATAACCTCCCTGCCCTGTTCTTGTACTCAAGGCCTTGGCTAATAAAGGCAAATATCCCATATGTCTCCTTAGCCACCTTATCTACCTGCCCTGCTACCTTCAAGGATCTGTGGATATGCATACCGAAGTCCCTCTGATCTTCAGTACTTTCCAGGATCCTACCATTAAGAGTGTAATTCCTTGCCTTGTTAGCCCTCCCCAAGTGCATTACCTCACATTTTTCTGGTATGAATTCCATTTGCCACTGCTCTGCCCACCTGAGCAGTCCAATGATATCCTCCTGAGTTTACAGCTATCCTCCTCACTATTTACCACCCTACCAATTTTCATGTCATCTGCAAACTTCTTGATCATGCACCCAACATTTAAGTCAAAATCATTTATGTACACCACAAACAGCACCGAGCCCTGCAGAATCCCAATGGAAACAGATTTCCAGTCACAGAAACATCCTTCTACCATCACCCTCTAAGCCAATTTTGGATCCAACGTGCAACTTTGCCTTGGATCCCATGGGCTCCTACTTTCTTGACCAGTCTGCCATGAGGGACTTAATCAAAAGCCTTGCTAAAGTTCATGTAGACCACATCAAATGCATTACCCTTATCAACACTCCTGGTTACCTCCTAAAGAAAAAATGATTAAATTTGTCAAACACAACATTCTCTTAACAAATCCGTGCTATCCCTGATTAATCCATGTCTCTCCAAGTGCAGATATATTCTGCCCCTCAGAATTCTTTCAAGTAACTTCCCCACCACCCAGGTTAGACTGACTGGCCTGTAATTTCCTGGTTTATCCCTTTCTCCCCTTTTTAATAATGGGAGCAGTCCTCCAGTCCTCTGGCGTCTCACCCATAGCCAGACAGGATGTGAAAGTTACTGCCAGGGCTCCTCATATCTCTTCTCTTGCTTCCCTCAACGGCCTGGGATACATCTCATCTGGGCTTTTAAGGCTGCTAAACCCGCTTGTGCCTCCTCGCTCTCTATGTTAATTTCCTCTAATATTTCACAGTCTTCCACCTTGATATCTATACCTGTGTCGTCCTTTTCCATTGTGAAGTCTAACACAAAGTATTCCTTCAGGACTGTACCTGTGTCTTCCAGGTCCGCACACAGATTACTCTATGGTCCCTAATTGGTCCTACTCTTTCCCAAGTTATTCTCTTGCTCTTCATAAATTTAAAAAACCCCTTTGTGTTTTCCTTTATTCTACCCACCAATGCTTTCTCATGCACTCTCTTAACTTTCCTAATTTCTGTTTAAGTTTCCCCCCTTTTTATATTCTTTTAGGGACTCTGTTGTGTTGAGCCCTCGGTATCTGCCATAAGCTTCTCTTTTTTTCTTAATGTCCCCTGACATCCAGGGTTCTACGGACTTGGTCCCCCCTCTTTGTCTTTACGGGAACATATTCGCCCTGTACTCTCACTATTTCCTCCTTGAAGGCCACCCACTGCCAAGACACAGTTTTATCTGCATGTAGCTGCTCCCAGTCCACTTGGGCCAAATCGTATCTCATCTTAGTAAAATTAGCCTTTCCCCAGTTTAGAACTTTTATTCCCAGCCCAACCTTATGCTTTTCCATAAGTATCCTAAACCTAGCTAAGTTATGGTCACTATCTCCAAAATGCTCCTCTACAGATACACCTTCTACCTGCCTGGGCTCATTTCACAGAATCACAGTGCAGAAGAGGCACATCGGCCCATCGAGTCTGCACCGACATGTGAGAAACAACTGACTTATCTACCTAAGCTTATTTACCAGCACTTGGCCCATAGCCTTGAATGTTATGACGTGCCAAGTGCTCATCCAGGTAATTTTGAAAGGATATGAGGCATCCCGCTTCCACCACCCTTCCAGGCAGTGCATTCCAGACCATCATCACCCTCTAGGTAAAAAAGTTTTTCCTCACATCCCCCCTAAACCTTCTGCCCCTCACCTTGAACTTGTGTCCCCATCGTGACTGACTCTTCAACTAAGGGGAACAGCTGCTCCCTATCCACCTGTCCATGCCCTTCATAATCTTGTACATCCCAATCAGGTTCCCCCTCAGTCTTCTCTGCTCCAGCGAAAACAACCCAAGTCTATCCAATCTCTCTTCATAACTTAAATGTTTCATCCCAGGCAACATCCTGGTGAATCTCCTCTGCATCCCCTCCAGTGCAATCACATCCTTCCTATAATGTGGTGACCAGAACTGCACACAGTACTCCAACTGTGACCTCATCAAGATTCTATACAACTCCAACATGACCTCCCTACTTTTGTAATCTATGCCTCGATTGATAAAGGCAAGTGTCCCATATGCCTTTTTCACCACCCCACTAACGTGCCCCTCTGCCTTCAGAGATCTATGGTCACACATGCCAAGGTCCCTTTGTTCCTCAGAACTTTCTAGTGCCATGCCGTTCGTTGAATACTTCCTTGTCAAATTACTCCTTCCAAAGTGTATCACCTCACACTTTTCAGGGTTAAATTCCATCAGCCACTTATATGCCCATTTGACCATCCCGTCTATATCTTCCTGTAGCCCAATACACTCAACCTCACTGTTAACCACCCAGCCAATCTTTGTGTCATCCGCAAACTTACTAATCCTACCCCCGAATAATAGGTCCAGAACTGCCCCCTCCCTTCTTGGGCTTTCTACATGCTGGCTAAAAAACAGTCTCCTGGATGCAACTTAAGAATTTTGCTCCCTCCCTACCTTGCACGCTAAAACTGTTGTAGTTAATATCTGGGTAGTAAAAATCCCCTACTATCACTGCCTTATTATTCTTATACTTCTCTGAAATTTGATTACATATTTGATCCTTTATCTCTTGCTGACTGTTTCGGGGCCTATAGTACACACCTAACAATGTGTTTGCCCTTTTTGCATTTTTTACTTCTACCTATATGGCCTCATTTGATGATCCTTGCAAGATATCATCCCTCCTCACTGCTATAATTGATTCCTTGATCAATATTGTGAACCCCTCTGTTCTTCATCCCCCTCTCTATCTCGTTTGAATACCTTATAACCAGGAATGGAGCTGCCAATCCTGCCCTTCTTTTAGCCAAGTCTCGGTCATAGCTATGATACCATAGTCCCATGTGCCTATCTGTGCCCTCAGCTCATCTGTCTTATTTCTCAGGCTCCTTGCATTAAAATATATTCCATTTAGCCTTGCTAAACTTACTTCTTTCTTGTTTAGCCTATGTTTCCTCTGCCTTCCAGACTCACTTACTAGCATTTTAACTTTGCATTCCATCTCAACTTCTCTCCCCTCTGAACTACTTTTCAGGATCCCATTCCCTTACCAATTTAATTTAAATCTGCTCTAGCAGCATTGGCAAACCTCCCTGCGAGGATGTTGGTGCCATTCCTGTTTAGATGTAATCCATCCAACTTGCACAGGTCCCACCTCCCCCAGAAATGGTCACAATGGCCCAGGAATCTAAAGCCCTCTCTCCTGCCCCATCTCTTCAGCCACACATTCATCTGCTCTATCCTTCTGTTCCAATACTCACTACTGCGTGGCACCAGGAATAATCCACCTTTGAAGTCCTGCTTTTCAATTTCCTACCTAACTCCCTAAAGTCTGCTTGCAGAACCTCATTTCTCTTTCTTCCTATGTCATTGCTCCCAACATGGACTACGACCTCTGGCTATTCACACCCCCCCCCCCCCCCCCCGTTCAGAATGCCCTGCAGCTGTTCTGTGGCATCCTTGACCCTGGCACCATGGAGGCAACATGCTATCCAGGAGTCACATCTATGGCTGCAGAAGCGCCTGTCTACCCCTCTCGCTAACGAATCCTCTATCACTATTTCCCTTCCACACTTCTTCCTCCCCCACGCCTCCAAGCAGCTGGGCCACCCACATTACCTGCCTGGTCCCCTTCTTCTGTCTAGCAGTCACCCATTCCTTTCCTGCTTGCACTTCCTTAAGCTGCTGGGTGACCACATCCTGAAACGTGCTATCTGCAAAACACTCAGCCTCGTGAATGCACCATAGTGGCCCCAGCTGCCGCTCAAGCTCCAAAACCCAGAGCTCGAGTTGTTCACCAGTCAACGGCACCTCCTGAACACATGGTCATCCAGACAGCCAGGAGCATCTGGGATGTCCCACATAACGCAAGATGTGAAAATCACGGGACTGAGCTCCCCAGAAATATCTTAACTGAATAGAATATGGACCCTTATCTCTTAATTTACCCTTACTCCTACTTCAGTCTCACTGTTTTAACCACTCCTGTCCTGAAGTCTCACTGTTTTAACCTCTCTCTCCCAAAGTCTTGGTGTTTTAACCTCTCTCTCCCAAAGTCTCGCTGTTTTGACCTCTCTGTCCTGAAGTCTTGGTGTTTTAACCTCTCCCAAAGTCTTTGTTTTAACCTCTCCGTCCCGAAGTCTCGCCTTTTTAACCTCTCTCCCGAAGTCTCGCTGTTTTAACATCTCTCTCCTGAAGTCTCTCTTTTAATCCCTCTGTCCCGAAGTCTCACCGTTTTAACATCGTTGTCCACAAGTCTCACTCTTTTAACCTCTCTCTCCCGAAGTCTCACTGTTTCTCTTTGACGTCACACTTTGGCTCTGACAGGTAGAAACAGGTCCTCATCTCGCACTCCTCTAGGTGCTGCTGACTGCCTGTACCAGGGTCCTCCTCTCGCAGCTCTCCTCTAGATGCTGCTAACTGCATGGCTCGGGGTCCTTCTCTCACAGTCTCCTCTAGGTGCTGCTGACTGCTCTTGCACTCTCCTGACAGAATGGAGTGCACCAGGTTGAGAGGGAGACAGGTTAGAGCGAGTGAAAGGAGTAGAGAAATTGAGATGGCCAATGTCACGCCAAGAATTCTCAATAAAAAGATCAAGAGCAGTAAGAGGCCAGAGGGAAGGGTCCAAGGGTTAGAGGGGGGTGGCAGCATAGTGGTATTGTCACTGGAATAGTAAACCAGAGATCCAGGGTAATGCTCCAGGGACCCGAGTTCGAATCCCACCATGGCAGATGGTGGGGATTCAATAAAAATCTGGAATAAAAGTCTAATGACCATGAAACCATTTTCTATTGTCATTAAAAGCCTAACTGGTTCGCCCTTTAGGGAAGGAAATCTGCTGTCCTTACCGGGTCTGACCTACATGCGACTCCAGGTGCACAGCAATGTGTCGCCCTTTAGGGAAGGAAATCTGCTGTCCTTACCGGGTCTGACCTACATGCGATTCCAGATGCACAGCAATGTGTTTGACTCTGAAATGGCCTAGTAAGCAACTCAGTTGTATAAAACTGCTACAAAGAATGAAACCGGATAGACCACCCAGCATTGGCCTAGGCACTGAAAATACCAACGGCAAATTCAGCTCTGCCAACCCTGCAAAATCCTTATCAACATCTGGGGACTTGGGCCAAAATTGGGAGAGCAACAGCCTGACATAATCATACTCATGGAATCATACCTCACAGATAACATCACCATCTGGAAGTTTCCCTCCAAGTCACTCACCATCCTGACTTGGAAATATATCATCATTCCTTCACTGTCGCTGAGTCAAAATCCTGGAATTCCATTCCTAACAGCACTATGGGTGTACCTACGCCACATGGGTTGCAGGGGTTCAAGTAGGCAGCTCACCACCAACTTCTCAAGGGCAATTAGGGATAAGCAATAAATGCTGGCCCAGCCAGCGAAGACCACATCCCATGAATGAATAATAAAAAACGTCCCAGACACCATCATCACCATACCAGCAGAGGTGGCTGCACAGTGGTATACAATAAGGATGGAGTCAGCTTGGGAGTCCTCAACATTGACTCCGGACACCATGAAGCCTCATGGTCCAAGGTCAAACAGGAGCAAAGAAACCTCCTGCTGGTTACCACATACTGCCTCGCCCGATTAGATGAAGAATCAGTACTTCTTCACGGTGAACACCATTTGGAGGAAGCACTGACGGTGACAAGGGCACAGAATGTACTCTGGGTGGGGGATTTCAATGTCCATCACCAACAGTGGCTCAGTAGCACCACTACAGACTGAGCTAGCTGAATCCTAAGGGACATAGCTGCTAGATTGAATCAACGGCCAGTGGAGGGAACTGACAAGAGGGGAATATGTCATTGATCTCATTCTCACCAACCTGCCTGCCACAGATCCATCTGTCCATGACAGTGTTGGAAGAAATGACCATCGCACAGTCCTCGTAGAGACGAAGCCCCGTCTTCACTTTGAGAATGCCCTCCATCATATTGTGTGGGCAGAGCCACCCCTAAGGTATGGGACACCAGGATGACCGCCCTGAGTCTTGCATTTTGGGGGGCCTCATGCTCTGACGTCACAGTGTCAGACATAATACAGTCTGTAGTACATACAGCTGATTCGGTATCTCTTGCATTCTAAGCTCAAAATGAGTGTTTACTGGTGGGTTTAAGCGAATAAACAAAGCAAGTATCCCTTCTCCAAAACTCATAAGATGGTAGAAGACAAAACAGATTAAAACCATACGAACTGGGATAAATCCCTGCCAAGGCAGCGGGCTGGGCGACTGGAAGAGTAGTGTGGGCTCAGCACCATCCATCACCCTTGGAGACAGCAGCACTGATCTCGGCAACAACGGCGGAGCAGCTTTTATACCGACTCTCATTTGTTGCAGGACAACGTGAAGTTTCCGAAATATTTAACATCTTTAAAGCCAGCATATCGTGCATAGCGTCCGACCTGCTGGGCAAGTCACTCACTTGCTGTGTTTATTTTTGGTTCCAGGCAATTGAAACTCTCCGCTTCTTATTTTTATTTTTCTTCCAGCACACATTTGCAACTAACAATGCTTAATGTTGGAAGATGGACAGTCATTTTTTTAAAGTGGAATTATTTATTGCATCATGTTTGTTATTTTTTTAAAAAACGTTGAATGCAGTGAGTGTCTTCACTCCAACATTTAGGCCGTGTCATGAAACTATTCTATTTTTCATAATATTACTGTAGGCTTATGGGTGTGAGTGTGGATGGTTCTGCCTTTGTGACGGATTTAATTAGACTAGAGACACTTAGACAACGAGATTGGAATTATCAAAAGAATAAGTCTAAACCAGACTTTTGATATGGAGATGGATAAGATAGGATCAGAGTTCCGTAGATAGGGTGTGAAGGAAATTTCCATTTTAGCTAAGGGAAGGGGTTGTATGATTTTCAAAGGGATACTGTAATGTTTACAACTTACAGGATAAATGGGGCAAGGTTATTATGTTTAATTTTCTCAGAATTACTGAGCATAATGATGACATGAAAGATTTTTATATTATGGGAAAAGTAAATCTTGAAAGGCATGTAGGACAATGGGATTTAACACATTAAAGATTGTGGCTACAAGAGCAAGTCAGAGGCTAGGAATTGTGCGGTGAGTAATTTACCTCCTGACTCCGCAAAGCCTGTCCACTATCTACAATGCATAAGTCAGGAATGTGATAGAATACTTCCCACTTGCCTGGATGAGTGCAGCTCCTACAACACTGAAGAAGCTGGACACCATCCAGGACAAAGCAGTCCGCTTGAATCGCACCACATCCACAAACATTCACTCCCTCCACCACTGATGCACAGTATCAGCAGTGTGAACCATCTACAAGATGCACTGCAGGAATTCACCAAGGTTCCTTAGATAGCACCTTCCAAATCCATGACCACAACCATCTAAGAGGACAAGGGCAGCAGATAGATGGGAATACCACCACCTGGAAGTTCCCCTCCAAGTCACTCACCATCTGACTTGGAAATGTATTGCTGTTCCTTCAGTGTTGCTGGGTCAAATTCCTGGAACTCCCTTCCTAACAGCATTGTGGGTGTAGCTACACCATGTGGACTGCAGCGGTTCAAGGCAGCAGCTCACCACCACCTTCTCAAGGGCTACTAGGGATGGACAATAAATGCTGGCCCAGCCAGCAAAGCCCACATCACGTGAATGAATAAAAAAAGAGAGAAACATATATAAAGAAGGATGGAAGGCTATGAGGGTGTGGCCATGTAAAATCTTGAAAGATACACTGTGGGAAACAGCCTTGGGGAAAAGCCTCTAGTTACTTTTGCAGAAGAAGTGCCGTTCCTGTAACTAAAGGTGTATTAAAATCTTTTGGAATTCCATTAGCGAGTAGGTGCTGTAGTAACCTTGATGGATTGCTTATTTAAATTTAAAATTTATTTTGGACTGTTGCCTTAAAGGGAGTGTGTAATTGGGAGTTAAGTTAATTAGGAATTTAGGGATTTGTTATAATATCAAGTAACTGTAATATCAAGTAACTGTAATCTTATGCATGTGTTTAAATTATTTTCCTTTGTTAATAAATGTTTTAATTTAATTTTTTAAATCTCTAAAGGTGTTAGTGGACTCATTACTTCTGAATTCAGTGCACAAATCTTCTCATAATAAATAAAAATGGCAAAACCGATGTGATAGCATGGCCAATTTTCCCTTGTGGATTTGGTCTGCCTGGCACCTACCACCTGCAGCATCATAATAGCTGGAATTTTCCAGCTACTCGTGGCAGGTTCTCCCACGGTGGGGCCAGCGAGCCATTGAAATCTCCATTCACTTTAACAGGGCCAGAAGATTTCACTGGCGTGAGGGCCTGGAAAATTCCCTTAAAGATTTCTTCAGTTGGGGTGGGGTGTGTTAGTAAAAATGTTATAATAGAATCTCATAGAGATCATGGAGTTCTCCTTAACAAAAGGAGAGCCAACAATTATGTTCAGCCTTGGAAGCAAGGTGTAGCTTTACGTGCGACACAGTATCACAGTCAATAGTGCAATGCGTGGTTGTAACCAAGTGCTCAGTAGCTGGGATGCTGCTGGTACTCCTTTTCACACATATACCCAGGTTTCCAGCCGTCAGAGGAAACTTGTCTAAAAATGTTATGGGCAGAACAACACAGTGCGTTTTCCCCCAGCCCCTATACCCACCTAGGAAAGGGCTTGTGTGTGGCACTACAATAGGACTGGAGGAATTGAAGGAAATTAGTGTCACTAAAAAATAGAACAATTAATGGGACTGAAAGCTGATAATCTACATCCCAGAGGAGGTGGCCATGGAAATAGTGGATGAGTTGGTTCTCACCTTCCAAAATTCTATAGATTCTGGAACAATCCTGGCAAATTGGAGGATGGCAAATGTAAAAAATGGGAGGGAGAAAACAGGGAATTACAGACCAGTTAGCCTAACATCAGTAGTAGGGAAAATGCTAGAGTCTATTATAAAGGGTGTGATGACAGGGTGCTTAGAAAATATCAACAGGTTTAGACAAAGTCAACTTGGATTTATGAAAGGGAATTCATGTTTGACAAACCTATTGGAGTTTTTTGAGGATGTAATTAGCAAATAAGGGAGAACCAGTAAATGTGGTGAATTTGGATTTTCAGAAAGCTTTTGATAAAGTCCCACATAAGAAGTTTCTGTGCAAAATTAAAGCACATGGGATGGGGGTAATATATTGGCATGGATTGAGAATTGGTTAGCAGACAGGAAACAAAGAGTAGGAATAAATGGGTCTTTATCAGAGTGGCAGGCAGTGTCTAGTGGGATACTACAGGAATCAGCGCTTGGGGCCCAGTTATTCATAATATATATCAATGATTTGGATGAGGGAACCAAATGTTTCCAAATTTGCTGACAACATGAAACTTGACGGGAATGTGAGAGGTGAGTAGGATGTTAGGAGGCTTCAAGGCAATTTAGACAAGTTGAGTGAGTGGGCAAATTCTTGGCAGATGCAGTATAAGTGTGAAGTTATCCACTTCGATAGAAAAAACCAAATGGCAGAATATTATTAAATGGTGGTAAATTGGGAAATGTTGATGTACAAAGGGACCTGGGTGTCCTTGTACACCAATCACTGAAAGCAAGCATGCAGGTGCAGCAAGCAGTTAGAAGGCAAATGGTATGTTGGCCTTAATTGCGAGAGGTCTTGAGTACAGGAGCAGGATGCCTTACTGTGAGACCACACCTGGAGAATTGTGTACAGTTTCGGTCTCCTTATCTAGGAAATGAAATACCTGCCATAGAGGGATTGCAGTGACGGTTCACCAGAATGATTCCTGGGATGGCAGGGCTGTCGCCTGAGGAGAGATTGGGTGGACTAGGCCTGTATTCTCTGGAGTTTAGAAGATTGAGAGGGGATCTCATTGAAATGTTTAAAATTCTGGCAGGGCTGAACAGACTGGATGCAGGGATGATGTTTCCTCTGGCTGGGGGGGCCTAGAACAAGGGGTCACAGTCTCAGGGTAAAGGGTAGGCCATTAAGAATTAAGATGAGAAGAAACTTCTTCAGTCAGAAGGTGGTGAACTTGTGGAATTCACTACCACAAAAGGCTGTGGAGGCCAAGTCACTGAATATATTTAAGAAGTAGATAGATTTCTAGACTCTAAATGTGTCAATCCCATATGGTGTTGAGATAAAGGGTCAGTCATTATCATATTGAATGGCAGAGCAGGCTCAAAGCTCGAATGACCTACTCCTGCTCCTATTTTCTATGTTTCTATTTCGAATAGATCTAGCAGCACAAGATCAAGCAACCATGAGGCACTGTGTGCCATCGGCAGCAGCAGAATTGTACTCAACAACAATCTAACCTCATGGTCCAGCACATGCTCCACTCTACCAGTACCACCAAGCCAGGGGATCAACTCTGGTTCAATGAAGAGTGCGGGGTGCACGCCAGGAGCAGCATCAGGCATATCTGAAAATGAGGTGTCAACCTGATGAAGCTACAACACAGGGCTACTTGCGTGCCAAACAGCATAAGCAGCAAGCGATAGACAGAGCAAAGCAATTCCACAACCAATGGATCAGATCTAAGCTCTGCAGTCCTGCCACATCCAATTGTGAATGGTGGTGGACAAATAAACAGCTCACTGGAGGAGGCTCCAAAAATATCCCCATCCTCAATGATGGAGGAGCCCAGTGCATCTGTGCAAAAAGACAAGGCTGAAGCATTTTCAAAAATCTTCAGCTAGAAGTGCTGAGTGGTTGATCCATCTCAACCTCCTCCGGACATCCCCAGCATCACAGATGCCAGTCTTCAGCCAATTAGATTCACTCCACATGATTTTGAGAAACAGTTGAAAGTTTTGGATACTGCAAACGCTATTGACCCTGACAATATTCTGACAATAGTACTGAAGACTTGTGCTCCAGAACATACCGCACCCATAGCCAAGCTGTTCCAGTACAGCTACAACACTGGCATCTATCCGGCAATGTGGAAAATTGCCCAGATATGTTCTGTACACAAAAAGCAGTGCAAATGCAACCCGGCCGATTAACGCCTCATCAGACGGCTCTCAATCATCTGTATAGTGATGGAAGAGATCATCAGCAGTGCTATCATTTGCTTAGTAATAACCTGATCACTGATGCTCGGTTTGGATTCCATCAGGCTCCTGACCTCATATCAGCCTTGGTTCAAGCAAGTGGACAAAAGAACGGAACTCCAGGGGTGAGTTGAGAGTGGCTGCCCTTGACATCAAGGCAGCATTTGACTGAATGGGTCATCATGGAGTCCTAGCAAAACTGGAGTCAATGGGACTCAGGGGGAAAACATTCTGCTGGTTGGAGTCATACCTAGCACAAAGTAATATGGTTGTGGTTGTTGGAGGTCAGGCATCTCAGTTCCAGGATATTACTGCAGGAGTTCCTCAGCGACGTATCCTAGGCCAAACATCTTCAACTGCTTCATCGGTGGTCTTCCTTCCATCATAAGATCAGTAGTGGGGATGTTCACTGATGATTGCACAATGTTCAGCACCATCGTGGCTCCTCAGATAGTGAAGCAGTCCATGCTTAAGTGCAATAAGGTCTGGACATTATCCAGGTTTGGGCTGACAAGTGGCAAGCAATGACCATCTCCAACAAGAGAGAATCTAACCATCGCCACTTGACATTCAATTGCATTACCATTACTCAGTTCCCCACTATCAACATCCTGGTGGTTACCATTGACCAGAAGCAGAACTGGATCAGCCATATAAATAGTGTCGCTATAAGAGCAGGTTAGAGGCTAGAGATCCTGTAGCGAGTAACCAACCTGCTGACTCCCCAAAGCCTGCCACCGTCTACAAGGCACAAATCAGGAGTGTGATGGAATACCCTCCACTTACCTGGATGAGTGCAGCTCCAATAATACTCAAGAAGCTTGACACCATCCAGGACAACACAGCCAATTTGATTGGCACCCTATCCACAAACATTCACTCCCTCCATCACTGACGCACCATGATAGCAGTGTGCACCCATCTACAAGATGCACCACAGGAACTCACCAAGTCTCCTTAGACAGCACATTACAAACCCATGACCACTGTCAACTAGAAGGGCAAGGGCAGCAGACACAAGAGAACACCACCACCTGCAAGTTCTCCTCCAAGCCACTCACCATCCTGACTTGGAAATATATTGCCATTCCTTCACTGTCGCTGGGTCAAGATCCTGGAACTCCCTTGCTAACAGCACTGTGGGTGTATCTACACCACATGGACTGCAGTGGTTCAAGAAGGCAGCTCACCACCACCTTCTCAAGGGCAATTAGGGATGGACAATAAATGCTGGCCTAGCCAGTGACGCCCAAATTCCATAAATGAATTTTTAAAATGGTGGAGGGTGAATATTGGAGAGAAAGGTGAAAGAATCTGTTGAGAGAGTGGGAGGACACTTGGCTAAAGAAGTGGGTATGGAGGCAAAGGTGATGGAAGAAGAACTCAACAAAATGCCGAAATTCATTCAGGCGGAGGAATAAGGGGATAAAGCTGAGTCCTTTGCTAAGGACAAATCGTTCAGTGTCAGAGAGGGGAATGTCAGAGGGCATCAGGAATATGCTACAAAGGTTGAGATTAGGAGAAATGATGGAGTCAGAGAGAAGTGAAGTGAAAGAGAGATCTGAAGGGGCATTAGTACCCATAAGTTAATGGAGCTTGTGATCCTTAACAGCTGAAAGAAAAAGTTATTTTTTAAAGCGCTGGATGAGTCGAATGATGAAATGAAACTGAGGAGCAGAGCAGCTTTGAGGTAGAGTGAGCTACATACCTCGCGTAAAGCTCTGAATCCATAAACCAGCAATTCCCTGTTTGATTGACAAACTTTTGTGCTGACAGTTTAGTTTTATAAACGCTTCAAAATTAAATCCTTCTTGGATAACCATCAGTGGAAGCTCAAAGTGCCAACCTGACTTACTGCCTCTATAAACTCTTCTGTATAAGAAGGCTGGAAATTCAAATCTCATGGTAGGACTTCAGCACACAATCAAAAATGACATTACGAAGGGAATGGTGAAGCTGTTTACATGACAAGATGTTAAACCAAAACTCCATCAGCTTGTTCAAGTGCATTTAAAAGATATCAATGCAATCTTTCAAAAAAGAGAAAGAAATACTTTCAATATGTTGGTCAACATTATTTCCCAACCAACACCACCAAAATAAACATACTCGATAAACTTAAAATTCATGGTGAGTTTGAAGCACAATGGCAGTACATGGCAACTTAGATAATCATAAATGTCTGTGGGACCCATTCTAGCACAATTCAGCATGATTTGAGCCCTAGTAGTGTACCGTGACAGAGAGAGAGAGGGGGAAGGGGGAGGAAAGAGAGAGAGGGAAGGGGGAAGGGGTAGGGAAAGAGAGAGGAGGTAGAGAGAAAGAGAGGGAGGAAGAGAAAAAGAGAGAAAGAAAGGGAGGGAGAGAGAGCGCTTGAGAGAGACAGGGAGAAGAGAGACAAAGAGGGGAAGCGGAGAGAGAAAGATGAGGAGGGAGAGAGAGAGAGAGAGGGAAGGAGGAAGGAAGGACTTAAAGAATTTCACCTTAGTTTTTATTAAACATGCATAGTTTTAGTGCTACTGACCTTATCCTGGAATGCACCTGGCAATGCAGTATTTAAAGCATGCCTGAACCAAATTATAGTTTATATTCCTTTTGGAAAGCAGCTAATTTACTGCATTTAATTATTTATGTGAGGCAAGTTTTTAGCTATTCAAATACATTCCGATGTCATGAATTGCAAATAATAGACACAAATGTACTCATTCATAATGCGATTATTGAAAATGATTTATTTCTGTCTACCCACACTGAAGTCATAAGGGAAGAAAGTTCAAAACAATTTCCTCCCATTTAATATACAAGATGAATATTTAATGGATAATTCATAAGACACTTAAAGCCCTTCAGATATATCGCTTGGAGGTGTGAATCAAAACACCAAGGCCACAAAACTTTGCTCCATAGAGAAGATGAAAAAAGCAGTGAATTGATGAAAGGGTGCTGGCAAAGGCATGCTGTGCATGTGCTGGAAGTATGCAGAGTGGGTAGATTGTGACGTTTATCGGTCTTTTCAACTGATTTCACGCACTTTCTGCCAATTTGGATCACACAGAGCCAGTTAATGCCCTTCCTATTCACTCACAGCTGAACACACACTGTGCTTCACAAGGGACCACAACCCTAATACTAGTTATTTAAAGAGCCAGGCATCTAACTTGCAGGTGAGGTGCTTTTGACTAACTTTTGCCTTTGCAATTTTGTGGAAATACTGTGGTGCATCCTTAGAAGACTTATAGTGTCTTTTTGGATTTTGAAGGCAGTTGTTCCTGCATCCTGACTGGGAGGTCAGGAAAGTTTTCTGCACTGCCTGCTCTAGTTATGGGGTAATGGTCGTAGTTCCTTTGGGTTACAACACAACAGATACATGGAGCAAAGGCTGAAGAGAGGGGAAGCTGTGCACAGAGGGAGAAGGTGGGTTGTCATCAGAAGGCCCTACCCACCAAGAGTATTAATTCAAGGAACATTTCTCCTGTCTGTCCTGTCCAACTCAGACAGGAACAAGTATAAAACGTCTGATTCACCAAGGTGTTAGTCTGAACTGTTCAACCTTCTTCAGTGGGACAAAAAGCCGCACGGCAAAGCAAAGACAGTGCTACCACTGACAGTCAATGTTATTGCCGCTCTCAACTTCTATGCAATCAAATCCTTCCAGGGTGGACCATAAGGCGTAGCCAACATTTCCCAGATCGTCATTCATCATTGCATCAGGAAGCTTACAAAGGCCATCCTAATAGAGGTCTTTAAAATTATGAAAAGCTTTGAAAGATTGGATACAGAAAGAATGTTTCCTCTTGTGGGAAAGAACATAACTAGAGGCCATCAATATAAGGTAGCCATCACAAAATCCAATAGGGAATTCAGAAGACACTTCTTTACCTAAAGAATGGTAATAATGTAGAGCTTGTTACCACAAGGAGTGGTTGAAGTGAACAATATAAATGCACTTAAGGTGAAGGTAGACAAGCATTTGAGGGAGAAGATGATTACCATGGTAGATTTAAATGAAGTGAGCACATGGCTTTGTAGGGTAGCGGGATTCTCAACTGTTCAGGGAGCATCGACTGCAGACACGTAATTCTGTGGGCCACACATGTAAATGTGAGAGATGTATTGGAACTGCAAGGGCTACCAGTCCATTAATGTGCAGCTGGTGTGCAAATATTTACAGAAAATATCAGTGAATGTCTGCTGTCCTGGCAGCAGCCACGATGCTGTCTTTATCCTGAGACAGTTGGCCTTTCCTCCAGTCTTTTGGCATGCAGGACAAACAAGAGTGTTTGCTATATGATATCTGGCTCATGGCTCCACTCTACCAACCAATCATAGAGGACAACACTCTGCAGCGAGCACCATAAGGCCACAAGGAACATTGTGGAGTAAACCATCAGTACAGGTTGAGTTTCCTTTATCTGAAACCCTCGAGGCCGAGTGCATTTTGGATTTCAAATAATTGTGGTTTTCAGATACTGCATATAAACTTGCATTACAATAGCCTAAGCCTAGGTTAACGATAGTCTAAAGTAAATAAAATGGCTAGAAAAGCAAGATGTATCACTGAATAATAAATAGAGTGCCTAAAAAAGTTTGTTTTTGACATGTTCACCACAAAAATCGCAAGGTAAATAGTGCAGACAAATAATAGGTTTCCCGCGCTAAAAGTCAATGAGGTTAAAAAAAAGTGCCGGATGTGTTTGGTTTTCACATTTACGGATAAAGGATACTCAACCTGTATCCTGAAGCAATGGTTTCACTGCCTGGACCACTAGGGGGAAGCCTTCCAGTATGCACCAAGATGAATGTACAAGGTCATGGTGCTCTACTGCATAATTCACAATCTTGCTATCATGAGGGCACAGTCCTTGTCACTATGCAATCGGAGGCCACCTTGGGTGGGGGAGTAGGGGTGGTCAGAGGGAGGAAGAAGAAAGAAAAGAGCAGAAAGAGGAGGCAGGAAAGAAGCATTCAAGACTACTTCACTCTGAATGGGTGCTCTGTGAGCAGCTATTGAGACTAATTCTTTTAAGATGCCATCCCATCATCATCACTACTCCAATATTCCCCAATCTTCAATCTATTTGCTACATATAAGCACTGCATCCATTTGGCCAAAATCCTGAAATAAAAGGCACTTACAAAATCTTTCCATAACAACTTAATCCAACAATAGACCCAATAATACATACAAAACTGAACTATTCATTCTTGTGCAGCCACTGAGCACCTGTCTTGTAAGTGCCTTTCCCTGGAGCAGTGTTACCCACTGCTGCAGCAAAGTTGATGGAAGGGTGCTGACTTTCATAGTACAGAACTTGAGTATTGCTGAAAAAGTACCTTTTTGTCAAAGTTTTTCATCTTGAATTCATGACAACAATTTGCAAGAAAATACCAATGAGAGGGGAAACAACATATTTATACTGTATGAGAAGAGAGTGCTGATTGGTTGGCAAGTGGGCTCAGATTGGTAGAGGCATTGCCATGGAGAATGCACCAGTTAATGATGACTGACAGTTAACTGCCAAATATTGTTTCAAATTTAAACCAGACAGCTTGACTCTGATTGGTCAAGACATTGCCCTGGGGAATAATCCAGCAAATGGCTGTCACCTGTTTTGTTTAGCTAAATCAGGCACAATGTGTGTTCATGTTCTTTCTGTTGGCAAAGATCAGGGTCAATGTATTAATATGTGTAGCTTCCAGTACATGCAAATGCACCACACTGCGAGCCTGACTGACAATCTTAAATTGGTTGACATCGTAATTCTTAGCACACTGTGTCCACTTACCAACCAATCAGCACTTTCTTCCCATACAATATAAATATTTTGTTTCCCCTCACATTGGTATTTTCTTTGTCCTGACAAAAAGCTTCAACAAAAAAGTGTTTTTTTTTATTTTAGCAGTACTAACTTTCACTGGGAGAGACCGCAGGTAGCCTCACAGGACGAACACAAGCAGCTCTGGGACTTGACAATCCAGCTGTGGACTGCACCATCTCGGCAGTTTGGTCTGGCAGCTGAGAGTCAACAGCGAGGGTACTGGCAGAGTGGCAGTGGTGGGAGCAAGAATGCCATCATTTGAGAGAGGATAGCAGGTTTGTGTACCCACTCTCACTTTGCAATCCTAGTAATCTGTTGTTGGCAGGCTTTGGGGAGTCAGCAGGTGGGGTACTACACCACAGGGACTGCAGCGGTTCAAGAAGGCAACTCACCACCACTTTCTCAAGGGCAATTAGGGATGAGCAATAAACGCTGGCCTTGCCAGTGACACCCACTTCCTGTAAATAAATTTTTAAAAATCATACTCCCAGCCCCCCCACCCTCACTACCCTCCCTTTCTGACCAAATATGCCCCCGGCCCAACTGCCCCTCTCAACCATCTGACTACCCTGCTGACCAGACCCAACCACCCCCCAACCACCTAACTTCCTGACCTGACCCAACCACACCCTGATAATCCGACTACCCTTCCAACCACCCAACTACAACCCCCTGACCTGGTGTGACTATCTGCCGTGACCTGAGAATCTCCCAAACACCCAATTAGTCCCCCTCGACCTGACCAGAACACCTTTTCCAACCAACTACCTCATCCACGACCTAACTATCCCCCGACAACCCCTGAACCAACCTCCCAGCCCAACATGGCTACCCCCCAACCTGACACTTACCACTTCACCCACTTATCCATCTCCCTACTTACCCACCTCACCTACCCATCTCTCTTCCAACACCGTACCCACTAATCCACACCCACCTCACTTGCTTACCCACCTACCTCCTACCCACTTACGCACCTAACCCACCTTCTTCTTCCTACCCACCTCACACACTTATCCACCTAACCCTTCATCCACTTATCCACATCACTAATTACCCACCTCATCTGCTTATCCACCTCACCCATCTACCCACTTCACCTACATACCAACGTCACCCATTTACCCACAAACCCCATACCCACTCACCCATCTTCCCCATCTATCCTTTCACCCACTCATCCATTCATCCACTTGTCCATTCATTCATCCATTTACCAACATTTAAACTGAATCTTTAAACTTAATATACAGCAGCTATTATGTGCAAAGGTGTGTGTCCTGTCTTCCCTCAACTCTACTTTGCACTGATGGAGTTCCCCGAAGGATGCTATGCTGCTCCTTTCTGTGGAAGCCGAGATTGGACGACCCCAGTCGAGATACTTAGCAATGCCATGTCACAGAGTTTTTGATCACAGCAGCAACCTGACAATTATTGCCACTGCTCAGAACATCCAGGTGATCGAATGGTTACAGCACAAAACAAGGCCATTCAGCTCATTACGTCAATGCCAGCTCCCTTCAAGGGAAATTTAGTTAGTCCCATTCCCCTGCCATTACCCTATAGCTTTCCAATTTTTTTTTCCTTCAGGTACTTATTCAGTTGCCTTTTGAAAGCCATGATTGAATCTGTCTCAACCACCCTTTAATGCAGTGTATTTCAGATCCTAATTACACCTTGCATTAAAAACTTTTGCTCAGGTCTTTTGCCAATCACCTTAAATCTGTGTCCTCTGGTTCTTGACCCTTCCGCCAATAGGACCCATCATGATTTTGAACACCTCTATCAAATCTCCTCTCAACCTTCTATTCAATAAGGAGATTAATCACAGCTTTTCCAATCTATCCATGTAACTCATCACTCAGCTTCTGACCTCATTATAGCCCTGGTTCAAATTGGACAAAAGAGCTGAACTCAAGAGCTGAGTTGAGAGCAAATGTCATTAACATCAAGGCCGCATTTGACCGAGTGTGGCATAAAGGAGCCCGAGCAAAACTGGAGCCAATGGGAATCGGGGGAAAACTCTCCGATGGTTGGAGTCAAACCTAGCACAACTGAAGATGGTTGTGGTTGGTGAAGGTCAATCATCTCAATTCCAGGACATCACTGCAAGAGTTGCTCAAGGTAGTGTCCTAGGCCCAACCATCTTTAGCTGCTTCATCAATGACCTTCCTCCCATCACGTCAGATGTGGGGATCTTCGCTGATGATTGCTCAATGTTCAGCACCATTTGTGACTCCTCAGATACTGAAGCTGTCCATGTCCAAATGCAACAAGACCTGAACAATATCCAGGCATGGGCTGACAAATGGTAAGCAACATTTGTGCCACACAAGTGCCAGGCGATGACCATCTCCAATGAGAGAATCTAATCATTGTCCCTTGTCATTCAATGGCATTACCATCGCCAAATTCCCCACTATCAACATCCTGGGGTCTTACCATTGACCAGTAACTGAACTGGACTTACGATATAAATACTGTGGCTACAAGAAGCTAGGAATCCTGCAGCAAGTAACTCACCTCCTTGCACTCTTCAGGACACTTCAAAAGAATACCGATACAGGGGGAGGACACCGATTTATCCTGTATGTGATGAGACTGCTGATTGGTTGGCAAGTGGCTCTGACTGATAGAAGTACAGCCATGGAGAATGCACCAATGATGATGACTGACAGTTAACTGTCAAGCATTGTTTGAAATTTAAGCCAGGCAGCTTGACCCTAATTGGTCAAGGCATTGCTCTAACTCATTCAGGTCAATGTCTTCACCAATCAGAGTTATGCCGCCTGATGACCTTCTGCTATTTTCTCCCTGGCTTCTTTTAACAGCTTGGATACATTTCATCTGGCCCTGGTAATTTATTCACTTTCAAGGATCTCATTCAGGAGAAGTTTTTTGGCCAGTATCCCATTAATACTTCCTCTCTTCCTATGTTTATCACATCCTATACTTCACATTCCTCCTCCTTAACTACAATATTTGTATTCTTTGTGAAGACAAATGCAAAGTGTTCATTAAGAACCATACCAACATCTGCCTCTGCACGTAAGTTATCTTTTTGGTATTTTATGGGCACTACACTTTCCTTAGTTATCCTCTTACTCTTAATGTATTGATAAAACATTATTGGGTTCACCTTGATTTTGCTTGCCAATATTCTTTCATGCCCTCTCTTTGCTTTCCTAATTTCTTTTTGATTTGACTCCTCCACTTTCTATACTCCTCTTGGTTTTCATTCGTATTGAGTTCTCCATATCGGATATAAGCTTTCCTTTTCTGCCTTATCTTACCCTCTTAGCTCCTGGATGTCCAGGGGTTCTAGATTTGGCCATCCCACCCTTTCTCTTTGTGGGAACATGTTTACTCTGAATCTCCACTTTGTTTGCCTCCCACTGCTCTGACACTGATTTACCTTCAAGTAGCTGTTTCCAATCCACTTTTGCTAAATCACTCCTCAGCTTAGTAAAATTGGTCTTGTCTCAGTTTAGAACTCTAACTCCTGTGCTATCTTTGTCCTTTTCCATAATTATATTAAAACAAACTAAATTATGATCACAACCGCCAAAATACTCTCCCGCCTCTCCCACTCCTTCCGCCCGCTCAGCTTTATTTCCTATAACTAAGTCCAGAACTGTGCCCTCTCTTGTTGGACTTGCTACATACTGCCCATAAAAGTTTTCCTGAACACAACTCAAAAATTCTGCTCCCTCAATTCTTTTCACACTAAAACAATCCCAGTTAATATTGGGGTAGTTAATATCTCCTACAATTACTGCCCTGTTGTTTTTGCATTTCTCAGAGAATTGCCCACATATTTGCTCTTCTAATTCCCTCTGACTGTTTGGCGGTCTATAATACATTTCCAGCAGTGTGACTGCCCTTTTGTTCCTTAGCAATCCATATGGCCTCATTTGATGATTCTTCTACATATCATCCCTCTTCACAGTTCTAATTGTTTCTTTGACCAAAATTGCCAACCCCCCTCCTTTTTTATCCCTCTCCCTATTTCATCTGAAAACCCTGTAACCAGGAACATGGAGGTGGCATTCCAGTCCCTCCTTAAGCCATATTTCTGTAATAGCTATAACATCATATTGTCACTTTTATTTCTGTGCCCTCAGCTCATCTGCTTTAATTGCATATATTCCTTGCATTGAAGTAGATACCCGTGAGCACTGCCAAACCCTATTTTTATTTTCTAACTTTGTTTTGTCTGCCTTCCAGGCTCATCCACTAATTTTCTGCCTTTCATTTTCATTTCTGATTTAGTTCCAACTGAATCTACCCTCACGTTCCCAATCCCCTGCCAAACAAGTTTAAACCCTCCCCAACAGCAATAGTAAAATGCCCCGTAAGGAACTCAGGCCCGGCACTGTTCAGATGTAACCCGTTGGCCTGTACAGGTCCCATCACCCCCAAAGCCAGTTCCAATGTCCCTAGAATCTAAAGCCCTGTCTCCTGCACCAACTTTCCAGCCACACATTCGTCTGTTTTATCCATCTATTCCTGCGCTCATTTGTGCATGGCACTGGGAGCAATCCGGAGATTACTACTTTGTGGTCCTGCTTGCTAACTTTCTACCTAGCTCCCTAAAGTCTGACTGCAGGACCACATTCCTCTTTCTCCCTATGCTGTTGGTTCCAATGTGGACCGTGATGGCTGGATGTTCACCATCCCCCTTCAGGATGCTCTGCAGCTGCTCAGTGACATCCTTGACCCTGGCACCAGGGAGGCACACATCATCCTGGAATCACATTTGTGGCTGCAGAAATGCCTAGTTGCTCCCCTAACTATCCAATCACCTATCACTATGGCTCTTCCAGTCTTCTCTGTACCATCCCCTGTGAAGCTAAGCCACTAGTGGATTTGGCTGTGGCTGCATTTCCCAGATAAACCATCACTCTCATCTGTATTCAGAAACGAACACTGGTTGGAGAGTGGGATGCACTCGGGGAACTCCTGTACAACTTGCCTGGTCCTTCTTAACTGTCTAGTCATCACCCATTCGCTCCCTCCCTGCATACTCTTATGCGGAATGACCACATCTATAAACATACTATCCATGTAACTCTCAGCCTCACAGACACACAGCAGTGACACCAGCTGCTGCTCAAGTTCTGAAGCCCAGAGCTTAATCTGCTGCAACTGACGATGCTTTCTGCACAAATGGTTTTCCAGGACACGAGAAGCGTAGTACAGGATGGGCACTCTCCAGGTTGGAGCAGCCTGCCATTCCTTTATTTATTAGTTACCCTTGCTACTATTTTGTTCTCCTAATTCATGGGATGTGGGTGTCGCCAGCTAGGCCAGCATTTAATGCCCATCCCTAATTGCCCTTGAGAAGGTGGTGGTGAGCTGCCTTCTTGAACCGCTGCAGTCCATGTGGTGTAGGGCTGCAGTCCATGTGGTGTAGGTATGCCCACAGTGCTATTAGGGAGGGAGTTCCAGAAATTTGACCCAACAACAGTGAAGGAACAACAATATATTTCCAAATCCAGATGGCAAGTGGCTTAAAGGGGACCTTCCAAGTGGTGGTGTTCCCATGTGTCTGCTGCCCTTGTCCTTCTAGGCGGTAGTGGTTGTGGGTTTGGAAGGTGCTGTCTAAGGAGGCTTGGTGAGTTCCTGCAGTGCATTTCTGCAGTGCATACTGCTAAAATAAAAGCCTTACCAGTACTAATACACCTTACCACTATTAATAAACCTTACCAGTACTGATAAATCCCACTAACACTTAACACACTTTATTAGTTGTAATAAACCTTATTTAAAGAATAAAAGACAAGATACGAACATACGAATTAGGAGCAGCAGCAGTAGGCCACTCGGCCCCTCGAGCCTGCTCCGCCATGCAGTAAGATCGTGGCTGATCTAATTTTAACCTCAACTTCGCATTCCTGCCTACCCCAATAACCGTTCACCTTTAGCGCTGGATTTTCATGGAGTCAGGAAGACTCCATGGATCTTTAAAAATGGTGGGTGGAACCCAGATATGGCAGTCTATGCCCCATTTCAGATAGATCCAATGTTTGCTGGCAGGGTGAAGGGATGAGGCATGATTCACACAGGAGGGAAACCTGAACTCAGCAGGGCCATTTGAACATGGTGCTGAGTTCAAACAGACTCCATTTTGATTGTTGCAAGCACCTTAACCCAAAGTGTGGGAGTCACAAATTTATGAAGGAGACAAATACTTTTGAAGGGTGGGTAAGGTCTGTTTAAGTGTCACAATCTGAAGTTTTTTTTTTAAATCCTCTGCTCTTCAAACATGACAGAAAACAGGTGGAAGCTATCAATGCGAGATTTTAAAAATACCTCTGGCGGACTGCTTTGATTCATAGGCCTGTGGTGTAGGTAAGAAAAAGCAACATTATCATCTGGTTGTGTATTTTCAATAGAGGTCTTTGTTGTCATTTCCCCAAGGGTTATTATTATGTCATTATGAATACTTGGCTGAGCTTGCTACAATTATATCAGCAGGGGTTCTGAGTTGACAGCTTGACTGACATTTTAAAGAGGCTATTAAAAGATTAACTGTCTTTGATGTGGGGTCTGAATAATACTTTGCAGCTACTCACTTGTTCCTTATTAATACTTAATATATTTATTGTTTTTAATCTTCCAGTTATTGAGACACAGTGCCTAAGCAGCATTTCTCACCAGCCAATCAACAATTCCTTTCCTGTGAATGTCACACCTCGACTTCTGTTTCTGAACTCTAGCAGCAGCAGTAGCAGTACTGGTACTGGCACCGAGTCTCCCTGGAACTCTCGCCCAGTCTCCAGCTCCGAGTCTCCCTGGAATGCTCACTGTGTCCTAGCCCCAAATCTCTCTGGAGCTCTTGCTCTGTCTCTAGCCCTGAGTATTGCTGCAACTCTCACCCTGTCTCTAGCTCCAGGTTTCTCTGGAACTCTCACTCTGTCTCTAGCCCCAAGTCTCTCTGGAACCCTTGCTCTGTCCTAGCCTCGGGTTTCTCTGGGACTCTCGCTCTGTCTCTAGCACTGAGTCTTCCTGGAACTCTTGCTCTGTCCTAGCCCCGAATCTCCCCAGAGCTCTCGCTCTCAGCATCAACTCTAGTCAATGTTAAATCAGTGTTTTATAAAGGCCCAGCCTAAATTCCTTGCTTTTGTACTCTCTTGCCTCTATTTATAAAGCCCAGGATCCCATATGTCTTTTTAACCAGTTTCTCAACCTCCCCTAACACCTCCAATGATTTATACGCTTATATCCTCAATTTCAGACTTCAGTTGGAACTTGCACTGCAGCATTGAGACATTGGGTGGCTCTGCCCATGCTAGAGTGAAAGCTGAGACTTCAGTCAGCAGACACAGCACCATAAGTGGGTCCAAAAAAGTTATCACGGAGTTGGTCACTACTTTCTCATTGGAATCAATTGGCTCCCAGTCCTTCGTGAAGCTTTGTGCCAAATTGGAGCTTGACATGTCCATATCTCTTGAAAGTGACAGGAGGCTGTCTGGCAGGCCTACCAATGAACCAAGCATCAAGGTGTGCATGCTCATCAGTGTTCTCCTGTATGCGTCCATTGAGTCCTCTGCAGGAAAATGTGTCTGCAACCTTGCCCTCCAGAGAGCTGGCATACAAACTGTCCTTTTCCCCTTGCCTGGCTGTAGCCCACCTGTGCCCAGTGACTCATCACATGCAGATCCTGACTCTATACTACCCTCTAAAGTACACACAGTGCCAGTGTCTGAGTACTTTGTTGCATTTGTCAGATCAAGTGACAGTGCTTCTTTCTCAGAGGTTGGCAGCATCTCGCGCTTCCTGCTGAGGGTGCAGTGGCTAGCCAGGTGGCAGATCTTGGGTATCTGAAAGTACAAGTGCAGAAAGGAAGTGTTGGGGATGAAGAAAAATAGGGTGAAAACATAAGGTCCATGGTCACGCCATTTGCAGCTTACATGTCATATGGGATTAGGGTGAGGTGGGGTTTGAGAAGGGGCATACTGAATGTTCTCGATGCTACAGCCATCCCCGACATGCTGAGTCCCATCTCCTCCAGAAGGCTCAGGTGATGCAGGCACGCTGTTCCCTCTGGTTCTGTGTTTTGTGTGTCAGCTGTGGATTATATAGTAGTCCACTCACTTCTGTGTCAGAAGATTGTGGGTTCAAATCCCAAACCAGGATTTGAGTGCAAACATCAAGGCTGGCATTCCAATGCAGTACTGTGGGCCTGCTGCATTGTCATAGATAGAGTATTTTGGATGAGACATCAAACTGAGGGCCTGTCTGCCCTCTAAGGTGGAACTTAAAGATCCCATGGCGCTACATAAAAGAAGGTCAGGGGAGTTATTCCCAGTGTCCTGGCCAATATTTATCCCTCCATCAACCTCAGAAAAGCAGATTATCTCATCATTAGCACATTGCTGCTCATGGGAGCTGGTGCGCAAATTGCCTGCCAGATTACCCACATTACAACAGGGACTAACACTTCCAAAGTACTTAACTGGATGTAAAGGCCTTTGAGACATACTGTTTCATGAAAGTCACTATATAATTACAAGTCTTTCCATTTTTTTGGTTCTGCTCTCTCTTGTTATAGACCATCATGTCCTGCGAGAGAGAGGGAAGATGGTCTGTGAGTGAGTTCCAATGTGTTTGGGTGATGTATCTGCTATAGCTGAAGTCTGTGGAAGGAGAGATGGGTGTGATGATGGCAGCATGGGTCAAATGGCTAAAATGTATTTAATTCCATGAAAAAAGTAAAATATTATGCAATAAAAGTAGATCGAAGTAATGGTATCCCTAAGAGAATATTAAGAAAGCAGACCGATTTTCTGCATCTGATGACAATATGACTGCAGAAATACGGGGAAATGAATATTGCCCAGCTATCTAAATTTTCGTTAATAATTCAAGTTTCAAAAGTTACAAGGCTTAATGTGCGTACTTAAGTAAATTATCATCAAAAACAACTGCCTCTTCAGTACAGTATATTAAGTATGAATAGTACGTTCTAATATCTTTTGACACCGATTAAGCATTTTCGTAATGCCTGCTTTCTTCAAGAGATGACAGTCTACATGGAAAAACTTTCAAAAGTCTAATTATTTCTGAATTTCATCAAAGAACAGGTATGAACTCTGTCTCAGTTGGGAGCATTATTACAATAAAAGATCAGACAAAAATGCATCTAAGCAAGGAAGAAATCCAGACTTCACGGTCACAGAACATTGCACTCCATCTCCATAAAATTGAAATAAGTCTAAATGCTTCAAATTTGACCATTAAGTTATGCCACTGGACCACGCAATGGAACTAAGTGTTGTAATTTTAAAAAGTCAGACTCCTTAGCAAATGGCACTTTCTTCCCAGTTCACTGAGTAAAGACATTTTGCGGAACTGCCTATGCAGTACATTAATAGGCATCAAAAATTTTGTATTAGGGTTTCAAATATTTTGGCATCCTTCTGTCAAAGACTAACAAGGTTTATTCTACAGTCAGTTACATATTACCTATCAAGTCAGTAACTGACTATTATTTTATTCAATTGTTGAAGATAAACAAGATCCTCAGGAGAACATGTAAGAAAAAGAGCTTCTTAAATCAAGAATTGTGGATAATAATCAGCACTGTACTTCATGTAAACTCTCCATAATCACTTGGGAGAGAACCTAATGGGTCTTAACTTCCTTGGAGTGGCAACCAATGTTGGATTACAACTTCGTGCTCAATTATTTACCTCAATTTTTCTTCAATCCTATCTCACCCAACCTTCCGACGCAGGCTGAGCGAGATCCAGGCAGTGCAGCGCCTTCCCAGAGCCCAGAGTTGAAATGCAGGTGAGTCCAAGTGGAAGCCACGACCGCTTTTTTACAGCACTAGCTGCCGTAAACCAGGTAAGGTAAGTTTAAAGGTCCAGTGAAATTTAAAAGTTCTTGACAAGCCAGGGAGAAGGTAAGTGTCTAAGGTAAGCTGATAGGATTTAGGGGCTGGTGAGGGAAATCTGTGGTTGGAGGTCAGGGGATTCAGAGATCAGGGATGGAGATTGGGGGGGGGGGGGTTGTGGAGGTTGGAGGGGTCAGAGGTTGGGTCACGCCTGTGGGGGAGTGAGGCAAGGAGGATGTCAGGGGATAGTCAGACCTCGGGTTGGGTCGGTGGGTCGGGGATGGGGGTGTGGTGGTGGTGTTAAGCCTCGGGAAGGAGTTGTTGGGCCTCGGGGGGAGGGCCTGCTGGGGGGCTGATGTCAGGCCGTGGGGGTGGAGGGGTTTGGGTTGTCAGGCCTCAGGTCAGGTCAAGCCTGGGGGTGGGGTGGGGGTGAGAGTTTGGCCCACTGGGGGTTGGGGAATGGAGTCCCATGGGGTGGGGGGGAGAGGATCTCATGGGAGGATAGTGGGAGACACCTGGGGGATTGGGGGAGTGCCATTTGGGGACAGTCAGGGAGTGAAGGGAGTCCCCTGGGGGGTCAGGGGTGTGGTGTCAGTCCCATGGGTTGGGTAGTTGGGGGATGGAAGGGAGACACCTGGGGGGTCTGTAGGGAGTGGGGGGAATCCCCAGGCGGTGAGGGTAGTTCTGCGGGGGTTCGGTCTGGGTCTGTACAATAGTTACCCAGAAGCTAGAAGCGGTTTTAATTCTTCTATTTTTTTCTGGGTAACTATTGATGTAACCCATTCAGAACCATCTGAAGTTTGCAATTTAAATCACATTTTTGGATGGTTCCCAGTGCAGGGCCATTGCCCAAGGGAAATTTGCACTTTTGGGCAATTGCAGTGCAAACCTTACCTGTGAACGTCCGAAGGGAATTCCCCAGCACATCTTTAGGGTACCCCACCTCAAATCCAATGCTGGGGAGCTCAGAAGTTAAGGCCCAACATTTTACACCATTTCTGGGTATCATGCACAACTACTATGATTTTCCTGCAAAATTCCATTGGTCCAAATCTTTGTGATAAAAGTATGTTTGTATTATAGGGTTGTTTACAATATTTTGACTGCTCTAAATGGACACGCTAAAAATCAAAATTATTGCATTTAATTCTCATTTAGTGACATAAATCAGGTGAGGCAACTGGGACTTGTTTGAAAAAACACCTACATAAGTTGAACATTTCTCTATTAATGAATTACTGTTAATCACCTAACACTCCACTTGTGTATTAGGTGTCTTTCTTGCTCATAAAGAACTGAATAAAATTTAATAAAACTAATAAAAATTACAGCATTTTCCTATTCAAAGCTAAGTAATTAAATGATAGTCCAAAAAATATCAAATAATCTGCACAAATATCATTGAAATCTTGAAACAGCATGGCCTTTACGAATATCACTATCCAAGACCTCTATTACTGTTTGTTATACATGTTAGATGCGGTATGTATGCCAGGCAATGTCTGCTCTTCTTTCCAACTTTCTGTGAAAATTTGCAAAGAATACAACTCACTAATACCACTAAGCCTATTTTGTAAGGTAATTTTCATTTAACATATTAGAGAATATTTTGCTTTTTATTTCTTGGTATAGAATAAAACAATGTATACTACTTCAATCTTTGATGATTTGATTGACATAAACATTAAGAGAAAGTCATTTATCCATCAAGTGACAATAATAGAGGAAAGCAGAAAATACCCAAAATGATTCTCAATTCACCCTACTTGTACGATTCTACTTAGATATAACAGAGGCCCAAGTAAAGCCTCACCGAAATAGGGAAACAGAAACTTTCAGCTCCCAAAGGTGCTGTCAAGCCTTAACTCTCTCTGAGACTTTCATTGGGCCCAGAATAGAACCTGCTCCTCCTCTGAATAGGCATAAATTCTACTCCAGTGCTTTAGCCACCCAACAAACCCATTTCCAACAGGCGGACAGGGCTAAAATTGGCCTATAATTTTTGAGCCATCCACAAGATATGTGATACTGTTGTATAATCTTACATTGCCAGGTTCCTTTAAGTGTATTGTATTTTTATTAATCTGTTCTTTAGATATGCAGCTACTGCCCAGTCACCATCCCACCAACACCAGCCTTGTCCATGCTGACAAATATCTAAAATTATTCTTGAAAATATCTAAAATTATACTTGAGGCTTGATAAAAAATGAAACAAATATATGTATTCCCACATGAAACCACTTATCTATAAGTGCATATTTCACTTAAATTTTTATCTGTTGGACAGATTTTCTCCTTCCTCTCTGTCCTATCCTGCTTCCTGTACAAGGCGAAGATTGCACAAGCCACTATGAATTATTAAAAAGAGCTGAATTGGAAAATTAGGGCAGTCAATTCACTTTATTGCTGACTAACTTTATTCTAGTATCCATAGAATCATAGAATGGTTACAGAACAGGAGGAGGCCATTTGGCCTGTTGTGTCCTACCCAGCTCTCCGTAACAGCTACTCAGTTAGTCCCACACACCTGCCTTCCAGTTTTTTTCTCTTCAGATAATTATAGAATTCCCTTTTGAAAGTCATGATTGAATCTGCCTTTATCACACTAAATAAGGAGGAGGATGCTGATAAAATATTTGTAAAAGCAAAGATGGTAGAGATAATGGATGTAGTAAAAGTTAGACAGGATGTACTGGAAAGCTTGGCTATTCTTAGAGCGGATAAGTTTCTTGGTCCAGATGGCTTGCATCCCAGATTGCTTAAAGGAAGTGGGGGTGGAGATAGTGGAAGGGCTTGACATAATCTTCCAATCTTCCCTAGATATGAGGTTAGGTGTCAGAGGATTAGAGAATGATAAATGTGGCAAGTTTATTCAAGAAAAATTGTAAGGACATTCCCAGGCCAGTCAGTTTAACATCAATGGTGGATAAGGTTTTAGAAACAATACTAAAGAAAAATATTAACAGGCACTTGGAAGGATTTGAGTTAAGAAGAGCCAGCACTGAATTATAAAAGGCAAGTCATGTTTAACTAATGTAATTGAATTTTGTAATGAAGTAACAGAGAAGGTTGATGAAGAGAATTCAATGGATGTTGCCCATATGGACTTTAAGAAAGCATTTGACAAAGTGCCACATAAAAAACTGGTTACCAAAATTGAGGCTCATGGAAAAGAAGTGGCAGTGGCAGTTTTGACAAAACAATTAGCTTAAAGACAGAAAACTGCAACCCATTGTAAATGGTCGTTTTTCGGACTGGACAGTGGTGTTCTGCAAGACTCATTGCTGGGACCACTGCATCTGTTGATATATAAAAATGACTTGGATATTGAAATACAGAATAAAATTTCAAAATTCACTAATGATACCAAACTTGGAGCTGTGGCAAACAATGAGGATGATACCAATCGATTGCAACAAGACACAGATAGGCTAACGACAAGTGGCAGAAGGAATTTAATACAGAGAAGTGTGAGGTGATGCATTGGAAGAAGGGATAGGGAAAGGAAATATAGACATAATGGTAAAAACAAAAAAACTGCGGATGCTGGAAATCCAAAACAAAAACAGAATTACCTGGAAAAACTCAGCAGGTCTGGCAGCATCGGCGGAGAAAAAAAGAGTTGACGTTTCGAGTCCTCATGACCCTTCGACAGAACTTGAGTTCGACTCCAGGAAAGAGCTGAAATATAAGCTGGTTTAAGGTGTGTGTGTGGGGGGCGGAGAGATAGAGAGACAGAGAGGTGGAGGGGGGGGGTGTGGTTGTAGGGACAAACAAGCAGTGATAGAAGCAGATCATCAAAAGATGTCAACGACAATAGTACAATGGAACACATAGGTGTTAAAGTTAAAGTTGGTGATATTATCTAAACGAATGTGAGACCTTAGGCTTCATAAATGGGGGTATTGAGTACAAAAGCAGGGAAGTTATGTTAAACCTTTATAAAGCTCTGGAGTTTTATGTCCAGTTTTGGTCACCACAATTTGGAAAGAATATGAGGGTCCTTGACAGGGTACAGAGGAAATTTGCCAGAATGGTTCTTGAGATGAGGGATTTTAGCTAGAAGATTAGGCTGGGGATGTTCTCCTTGGAGCAAAGGAGATTGAGGGGCGATTTGATAGAGGTGAACAAGATTATGACAGGTGTAGATAAGGTAGACAAAGGAAAGCTGCTTCCATTAGCTAACAGTACAAGGATTAGGGGTCACAGATTTAAGGCTTTTTGGCAAGAGATAAGTAATGGCCTGGAACTCACCGTCTACAAGTGTGGTAGAATCAGAAATAATCAATAATTTCAAAAGGAAATTGAATGGGCACATCAATTGAATGGGCACATCAGAGAAATAGACTTGTTAGGCTATGGGAAATAAAGCTTGGGAATGGGATGGATTGGGTTACTCTTCAGAGAGCATGGGCTTGATAGACTGAATTGCCTCCTTTGGTGCTGCAATGATTGTATGGCTCAATGACATTCTCAGGCAGTACATTCCAGATTCTAACGATGTGCCGGTTAAAAAGAATTTTCTTCATGCCATCTCAGGATCTCTTGTCAATCACTTTGAATTGGTGTTCTCTGGTTCTCAAACCTCCCGCCAGTTTCTCAGTACTCCCTCTAGACCCCTGGTGATTTTGAACACCTCTGTCAAATCTCCTCTCGATCTTCACTTCTCTGAAGAGAACAGCCACAGATTTGCCAATCCATCAATATAACTGAAGTCTCTCTTCCCTGAAACCATTCTCATAAATCTTTTCTGTACCCTCTCCAATGCCTTCAAGTCCTTCCTAAATTATGATGCCCAGAATTGGACACAATATTCCAGTTGGGGCTGAAACAGTATTTTACAAAACTTCCTTGCTTTTGTGCTCAGTGGATTGGATTTTCCCGTGCGAGGTGGGAAACAGGAGTTGAGCCATTTTCCAATGTTGCGATCCCACCTCCTGCCTACTCAGGCTATCGCCATGGTGGGGGCAGGCTGAAGTCAAGGCCATCACCTCTGGAAGCAGGCCTGAGGTGGAAATGGAGGCAGCCACATGTCGAGGCTCTGTTTACTGACATTGCCCCAGTTTGGTAAATGAATACGAGGCTCTCTAATCCAAACCCCTCACCCCAGGCTCCATCCATATCCCTCTTCACACACCCCCCACCCACCCCCCACCTACCCCATACCCATTCCTTACTCATCGAGGTCCCTCAAACCCCCTCACCACCAGCCACCCCATACCCCCATTCACCCATATTCTCCTCCACCAACTACGTACTACCCATCCCCCTGCCCCCATACTTCCCCCATTTAAGCCCTCACCACACACCCTCATGCCTACTAACTCAATATCTACTATGTACAGAGCTCATGAGTCCTATAAGAAGATTGGGAAGCCTTTGAGACACTCATGTAACTGTCACATATTACTTGACAAAAACATAATCCATTTAAATCAAAACGATCACTATAAAAAGTCATTCAAAAACAACTTGAGAAACACCATAATCCTATTAGAACTTTATAAAATTGTCAAGATAAACAAAGTCACACAAAAAACACTTGAAAAAGTATAAACCTATTGGAAGCTCATAAAACCATCAAAATAGCCAGGCTTATATTCCTCTTGACAGCTGTGCCAGCAACCCCTGATAAGATGAATCCATTAGTGGGTTTGAAGCACAGCCAAGGATTCATAATAAGATTCCACTGCACAACTGTGGCAACAAAATCTTTACAGCTGAATACAATAAAGCCTTTGAACTAATTCAAAGAGTTTAGCCATCTGTACAGGCTTTGAAGCAGTGAAATAGATGTCAAGGCTGTCAATCAAAGATCTCAGCCATCTGTTCAAGCTTTGAAGCAGTGAAGCAGATAACTAAGATATCAATCAATAAAAAAATTAAATCACAGGGACAATTGACACAGTAAAATCCGAATTTCAATGCTATTCAATGTAGAAGAGCACTTAATCCAGTGGCTAATGTATTCTAATGCATCTGATGATTTTTCTACTTTCACAATGCTGGTTAATTTATTGGACACTTACCTTTTATCATCATCAATCACTGTATTAAAATCATATTTGACTTATCATACAGTATTTCATTATGCCATGTGAAGTTGGCAACATCTTTTAAATATACCTAACATAGGATTCCCTGCTCCAGAATTGGGTTTCCCTTTGATCACATCCCCTTCAGAAGCCGACCCAACTCCATCAAAATTGCAGGGCATCTGAAGGGCCCATCCCCGCAATAATGAAGCTGGCAACATCAGGACTGCTGGATCTGGGCTTACGACCTACAACCTTAATCCAAGCAGCTGAAAACTGCCAATGATGGGAATGGGGACGGGACTCCCAGAGTCGGAAACCGCCTGCCATTTTTGCAGTCCATCTGATGAGGGTTGACCCCATATCAGGACAGGGAAATCTGACCCAATGCCGTGAGTTATTAAGCCCAGGATCCCGTATACTTTATTAACTGCTTTATTAACCTGCCCTGCCACCTTCAATCATTTAAGCACACGTATCCCCAGGGCTCCTCTGCTCCTGAACCCTCTTTAAAATTCTGTCCTTTATTTTATATTGCCATTTCTCGTCTTCCTACCAACATGTATCACTTCACACTTCTCCACATTAAATTTCCTCTGCTCTGTGTCTGCTCATTCCACCAGACTGTCTATATCCTCTTGAGTCTATCACTATCCTCCTCACAGTTCACAATACTTCCAAAAAGATTTTAATTGTTCCAACAGAAAATCTTCCTATCATTTTGTTTTGATTAAACATGTATTTTAGTTTAAAGTCAACATTTAACAATCAGTAGCCACTGGATAGAAAAAATAATCTTTTTTGTAGTGATAAAAATATTTAAAACTATATATTCGGACTTACAGCATAGTTAAGCAAAAGATTAAAGCCCACAGTGCTTGAAAAGGCTTGAATTAATCAGCCTACATTAGTACTTAGCCTACCTATATTGTACAGAGTAAACTGCCATCACACTAAAGCCTACAATTATAGATAAAAGTCAGACCATAGGCTGAGAGCTTTGTTAATACCCAGATCCCACTGCATCCATCTATAGCAGCAGATAGACATCTGCACTATAGTAAATGAGATGCACCACCTTAACTTCTACCAGCTGCTTGTTTCCATAATTTCAAACTTTCATTAGAAGGGCAATGGAAATTAAAAATGCAAGGGTTAATTCTCCACTTCAAATGGTATACAATTTGCATTGGTATATACTGTACTTTGCTGTTCAGGATTGGTTGAACAGAATTAGACATTATAAATAAACAGAATCATAAAATTTTTACGGCGCTGAAGGAGGCCATTTGGCCCATCATGTCTGCAGCGGCTCTCCGAATGAGCAATTCACCTAGTTCCATTCCTTCACCTTCTCCCCATAACCCTGCGCATTCTTACTTCTCAAATAACAGTCTAATTTCATTTTATTATTTAATTTACTTTAAGACAATAGAATACTGTGTGTGGCTGCCTTTCTCTCTCTTCTCTCCTAGTCTCAGTAATATTTTGTCTGCCTCTTTAAGGGTGCACTCTGTTGTTTTAATGCTCACAGGGCCCATTAAGGTTTACTCAATACCTTTAAGGCAATAGAAGTATGTGTGTGTGTGTGTGTGTGTGTGTGTGTGTGTGTGTGAGTGTGTGTGAATGGATGAATGAATGAACAAATGCCCAAACACAGACTATACAAAACAAGGACCTTTCAAGACGAGCCAGACTGAATAGGGGCAATTAATTATATTCACTGACAAAGAGATGCAATTCTATATACAAACCAACTGCTAAATGCCTCAAGAGGAAGCTGCAAACTGAATCGGATCACTTGCTATTCTAAGAATAAATATAAAAAGTAGGGATCCCTTCAGTACTTATGTTAGGGTTGTGAAACATGAAAAATTAAGTCTGAAAAATTATCAATAGACAATCAATTGCTCTTTTGGTTGCCCATTATTGGGTTGTCAAATGAAATGTGAAGAAAGAACATGCAAACGCATTCATAACTATACTGTGCAAAGCATATACAGGACTATCTTTCCAACATTGGCAAGATCTTAACCAAATTTCAGCCAGGCGAAAAATGGAACTTTAGGCAAAAATTATTTTTGGGTTGACTGATTTTCCTCAGTAGGCTTTCTGCCTGCCTAATTTTTCCTATGACTGGCAGGCTGGGTGGAAGTGGGCTGGGGCGGGTGTGGAGCTGATCGCCGCCCGCAATGGGCTGCGCACCGCACCGCTATTTTACGTGGGTGGGCCAATTAAGGCCTACCCAGCGTAATATGCGGCCAGTAGTGCTCAGCGCTACCTGTGCGGGCAGGGGAAGGAGGGAGAGTCAGGGCCAACGTTCTTTCGCATATGCGCGTGAAAGAGCGCAGCAATCTCCCTGAGGCATGGAGCTACTTCAGGGAGATTAAATGGATATGCAAATTATTTAAGAATCGATTTAAAAATTTATTCAAACGTCCCCTCATGTGACTATGTCACATGAAAGCTTCAGGAAACCTCATCCTGCCCGTGAGCTGAGGCTTCCTGAAAAACATGAAGGCCGCTTGGGCTTTTCGCCTGCCCACCATCCTTAATGACAATAGTTGCTTTCTTAATGGCCTTAATAGGTCGTTAACACTTCTGTGGGCAAGCAGCCGACTCCAGCGCACGCCTGCCAAACGAAATATCGCAATGGTGTGCAATGATGTCGGGATGCACGCCCGGCGTCACTGCATGTCATTTTATGCATCTGCGTGTCGGACCCACCCCCTCACGCCAACTGGAAAATTCAGCCCCTGGAGTTGGCAGTGACAAATTTCTCAGATTTAGCATCATTATAAATTTTTCAGGTGAAATTCTCGCAATATTCCTGTCTGTACTGTAAAAACGGTTTTTGAGAGGTGGAATAAAAAGGTTGTTACAGTACCTTAAAAACCAAAGCAAGGGCAGGTGCCTGTTGAAGCTGAGGTTTATTTGCCATCTGAAGGAGGAAATTGATCATCCTGGAATTGATACCAGTCCCTGGAGGGGTATTTACATTTTTGCAATGTGGCATGTCAGTAATATGCTGATGTTACTTGCATTCAACACTGTAAAAATGAAACAAAACATTGCATGTGATGTCTCTCCATTGTACCACCTACTTTGAATAAGGCCACCAATATTTCTATGGGCATATTCAGTGTTCATCATTATTTCCAGTGGAAAAACCCAAATTGTCTCTAGGCTGGATTTTCCCAGCTCTGAGGATACAGGGTTGGAGGCAGGGGAGCCAGGAAAATAGCAGGGAGCTGTCCTGTGAAGGCTCCACGATGCAATACCACCACCAGGGAAGTTTCCCAGGTGGGCAGGGAACTGGATCAGCTGCCCGCATCATGGAGGCAGGCAGCTAATTAAGATGCTTAAGCCCTAATTTGGGCTTCCACAGACGTGTCCGTCCACGTCAGCTTGATCACACAATGGTGCAGAATACATCTTGACAAGTGTGACGTTGCAGAAGGCGAGACTTACCACTAGGGCCTTGCTCACATCGCGGACATCCAAAGAACAGAAGATGCTGGAGCCTGTCAGCAACGGCACACCGGAGGAACACACTGGATCCTCAAGGACATGGCTCTGCTGTGAAGCAGCTCACAGAAGTTGGAAAGTCACCGTTGAGGGTCTGGGGTGCAGAGGTAGGTCCAGCTGTGTTTGGGAGAGGAAGATGTACCAGGGGGTGGGAGAGGAAGGTCTAGGACCGATCTGGAGAGGAAGAGGTGTCATGATGGGATGAGGTTGGGGAGGTGCACGAGGCTCCAAAAGGCCCTGCCATACACATACTTCTCCCTACAGAATCACTCATTGGCCAGTTGCTCCCTCTGGCGTGACAGAGGATGAGGTAGAGGGGCTCACAGGCAAAGGGGACTTGGAGGGAGAGGGCAGTTTCTGAGATTCCTGAGTGGATGACTCAGGGGTGTCCGGCTGCTGCAGCTCCTCCCTTCAGGCGTCCGGGGGCTCCAGCCTGACCACTGGAGGAGAAGGAGCACCTGGAGGGATGTCGAGGTGCTCCATTTCCCTCTAGCATCGCCACAACAGGTACTCACCCATGGCTCCTGCAATGGAGTGCAGGTCTGCACACTTCTCCGTGTTCTGCTGGATCAGAGTCTCTGTGGCGTCCGCTATCCTCCCCATGGAGACCTCCACACATGCACATGTGGGCATCACTTCATCAGAGAGCAGGCAGGTGCACTCCTTCAACTCGTCTGCCACACTTAAGGGCTTGCAACAGCTCTGCATGATGCTCCCACACCTTTTGCTGACTCCCCAGGAAAAGCTGGAAGGCCGAATTCAAAAGGCTCATCATCTGACTTGGACCTCACAGATGCCTGATCCCCAGCAGTCCTCCGAGTGCTGGGGACTCTGCATGAAGTTGCCTCCTGCTGCTGCAGACATGTGTCTGTGCAGTGGCCACCAGACTGTGAACCCAAGCCTGCCCTAGATCTAGGTCCCACTGAGGTGTGTGTCTGCAATGGTGCAGGGTGTGGGTAAACGTTATGATGGGTCTTCCTGCTGTTTATTTCCAGCTCGTCAATGGAGGAGGTGCCCTCTTGGCTGGAGGTGAGGACCTGGATGGAGCTGAGAAACTGGCTGGCTGAGGGCGTCAGTTGCTTGACAGAGCTCCCAGTGAACCAAAGTAGGGGTAAGTAGTGCACGGCAGCAGAGTCAAAAGCAAGAGACAGAGCACTCACATTTGCGTTAAGAATGTGGACTTCAGCCCACAGCCAGGTCTTACTGAATAGCGGAGCAGGTTCAAAGGACCGAATTGCCTACCCCTGCTCCTAAGTTCTACGTTCCTATGTTGGACGTCACTGCGTGCAGATCTGGTCACCATTTAATAAAAAGGGTATAGAGGCACTGGAGAGGGCACAGAGAAGATTTATGAGGATGATAGCAGAAATGTGTGGGTATACATGTCAGGAAAGCATTATCAGGCTGGTCTCTTCTATCTTGAATATAGAAGCATTTAAGAGGAAACTAGAAAAGCATATGACAGAGAAGGGAATAGATAGTTATCATGGTAGGTTTAGGTGAGAAAAAATAGGAAGATGCTCAATTGGGGCATAAATACAGGTCCTGGATGATTTGGGCTGAATGGCCTGTTTTTGTGCAGTATATCCTATGTAATCCTAAGTAGAGTGTCAACCTCTGACATTTCAAAGCACAAGAAGGACACACGAGTAAGTATAGACTTCAACTCTAGCCTGCCAGTTGTAGAAACTGGGCTCAGTAGCATTTTTTAAGGCTGTCCTTAGAGCTACACAATGGCATCCATGGCATGATTGCACACTTGTGATGTGAAGCATGCTTGAAGTCATCTTGTTGCAGATATTAGTGAGTGAGTGTGCAGTGAACATCTACCAGAAGCATCCAGATGAGACAAATTTTGATATCAATCAGCTGAAATCTTGCAACTGCTGCAACAGTAATTGCAACATCAGAGCAGCACTAGGGCCGCATTACCAGTAGCTGTGAAGGTGATAGTGGCAATAAACTCCTTCCAATTTGAAGCTGAAAATAAAACAACATCTCGCAATTTGCCATCCATTGTTGCAGAAGGGAGGTCACTGAAGCACCCCATTCAAAGACAGCTAACTTCATTTGATTCCCTCTTGTCAAAGAAAGACAGGGGAAATGACCATGAGGGTTTGCTAGAACTTCAGGATTCCCCATGGTGCAAGGTGCCATTGACTGCATGTACATTGCTTTGTGGGCATGTCTGTCAACTCTGCTATGTACCAGAAGCAAAAGGGAATTTGCATCCTCAATAGCCAGTTGGTTTATGACCATAGGCAGCACATCATGCTGACTACCATGCAAGCCCAGACTGCTGTCATTGTGACTGGGGGTCGCCTTTCTAGGACAGAGATGAGGAGAACTTTTTTCTCTCAGAGGGTTGTGCGACTTTGAAATTCTCTGCCTCAGAGGTGGGGTCATTGAATATTTTTAAGGCAGAGGTAGATAGATTCTTGTTAGGCAAGGGAATCAAAGGTTATCGGGGTTAGATGGGAATGTGGAAATCGAAACACAAGAAGATCAGCTATGATCTTATTGAATGGTGGAGCAGGCACAAGGAGCCGAATGGTCTACTCCTGTTCCTATTTCTTATGTTCTTATGACTGCAGATACCAATTAGCTTGCATGATATCCAGCAATCTGTCCTCCAACAAATAACAATGAATACTGAGGTACCACCCTGGATGAGTGGCAGTGGCTCCATGGAGGAGGAGCCTGTTGACCTTTCCAACGATGAAAGCATTCGTTTTCCTGCCCCTGCCACTTTCTGTTGCCTGTCAGTCAGTCAGCCCAGTCTACTGCCACCCAATCCAAGATGGTGCAGTTTGAAGCTGTGCTTATAGGGTCAGACCTGCTCAAGCTCACTCAGTCTCCCTCTCTAAACGTCACCAGCCTTCTAATAACTATACTGCAACCACTGGGGTGACACTGCAAAGGAGCACTTAGACAGTCAAAGGCACTGAAGACTGGCACTAAGGGAATGCACAGGGGTGATTAGTTGATTTTTGTATGCAATATTGGATGATTTGATTTATAAATCTGATTTGGAATGTTTGTTTTGAAGCGGATTTATATTAGGGTAGTGGCTTAGAGGTAGCTGTGGTGGTCATTAACAAAACAAAGATAAGGTGTGGCTCTGTGGGTGAATTGGGGATTGAGGTTGCGTTCACTAGTTCCTTATTGTATGAGTCGATCATGGATATCTCAGCTAGAAAGAGGCTTGTCTCCACTTTTGCTTTTCCTGCTCAACTGGTCAACCTATAACCGGTGGCTGTGTCCTCATGAAGGTGAGGTTGTGCTGCATGAAAAAGAGCATAATGAATTTTGACACTCTGTTGAGTACTGTAGGGTAAAAGCAAAATACTGCAGATGTTGGATATCTGAAATAAAAACAGAAAATGCTGGAAAAACTCAGCAGGTCTGACAGCATCTGTGGAGAGGGAAACAGAATTAACGTTTTGAGTCTGTATGACCCTTCTTCAGAGCCTGATTGTCAGAGGCTGATTGAGTACTGTAGGGCTTCTCCAGAGCAGGTCCAAGCAGCAGACGCGTTGTTTACGCACCCCAATTGTCTGTTTGATACATTTTAGCAGCAGGGCTTTCATTGTATGCATGTTGCTCATGTGTGCGCTGGCTGTGCACTTACTTGGTGAGCCATGTGATCAGCAGATACCGCTTATCGCCCAGTAGCTACCTTCTAGTTTGTTGTGGTGGCTCAAGTACAGCAGCACATCAGACTACTGCAGAAAGATGGCACCATGGCTGCTGCCAAGATACTGGCCAATAAGCTGCATGATATATAAGGACATAAGGAATTGGAGCAGGAGGCTGTGCTAAAAAAAAATTCTCCTCATTCCAGTCCTAAATGATTGATGCCATATCCTGAGACTGTACCCCAACGTTCTAGATTCCCCAGCCAGGGGAAACAACCTCTCAGTGTCTACCCTGCCAAGCCGCTTCAGAATCTTGTATGTTTCAATGAGATTACTTCTCAGTCTTCTAAAATCCAGAGAGTAGAGGCCCAATTTGCTTAGCCTGTCATCATAGGACAACCCTCTCTCAACCCAGGAACCAATCTAATGAAAGTTTGCTGTGCTGCCTCCAAAGCGAATATACCCTTCCTTAGATATGGAGGCCAAATCTGCACACAGTACTCTAAGTATATACCCACTAAAGCCCTAAATAACTGTAGGAGCACTTCCTTATTCTTAGACTTCAATCCACTTGCAATAAAAGATAATATGCCATTTGTCTTCCTTATGGCTTCCTATACTTGCTTGCTTACTTTCTCTGTTCCTTGTACTAGGACAACCAAGTTCCTTTCAACATAAACACTTAAACATTCAGGTCTTTTAAAAATATCCTGCTTTTCTATTTTTATTAATACCAAAGTGAAAAACCTTACGTTTCCTGACATTATACTCCATCTGCCACCTTGTTGCCCACTCACTTAAACACTCAAAATCTATTTGCAGCCTCTTTGTGTCCTCGTCACCTTCAAACTCCCACTGAGCTTTGTATCATCAGCAAACTTGGATACATCACTCTTGGTCTCTTCATCTAAACCATTAATATAGATTGTAAATAGCTGAGGGCCCAGCTAATCATTGCAGCACTCCACTAGTTAGAGACTGTCCACTTGAAAATGCCCCATTTATCCCAACTCTCTACTTCCTTTCCGTTAACCAGTTCTCCACCCATGCTAATATATTATCCCTATCTCCATGAGCCCTTATTTTAGGTATTAACCTTTTGTGTGGCATCTTATTGAATGCCTTTTAGAAATCCAAGTATATCACACCTAGTTACAGCCTCAAAAAAAGAAAATTTGTCAAAGACCATTTCTCTTCTTTATAAACAATGTTGACTCTGATCATACTATGATTTTGTAACTCTTTCGAGTACAAACACGTTTCCATCTGTTTCAGATGAAGTTACATTGTTTCATCGTTTGCCATTGTGAGATTTGAACTCTTGATCTTGGGGTTACAAACCCAGTACCCTAAACACTTGGCTATTTAGGCCAAGCACTATGATTTTGTAAGTGCATTGCTAAGACTTCCTCAATAATAGATTCCAACATATTGACTGATGTCAAACCAACTGGCCTGTAGTTCTCTACTTGTCCCTCTCTTGGATAGCAGTGGTTGCATTTGCTAACTTCTAAACCACCAGGACTGTTCTGGAATCTAGGGAATTTTGAAAAATCATAACCTGTGCATCCACCTGCAGATACCTCTTTTAGAATCCTACGATGTAAATATCAAAATCCTGGAACTCCCTCCCAAACAGCACTGTGGGTGTACCTGCACACATGTCTGCAGAAGTTCAAGAAGGCAGCTCACCACCACCTTCTCAAGGGCAATTAAGGATGGGCACTCAATGCTGGCCTAGCCACATCCCATGACTGAATTTTTAAAAAATACAGCCACCTGGGTCTCTGCTTCCCCTTTCATCGATGCACGCATCCCATAAACAAATTTTTAAAAATCAGGTCCTAGGGATTCATTAAGTTGCTCTAATACCTTTCCTTTGCTGATATTGAAAATGTTTTTCCTCATGTCGCCATTGCTTCTTTTGCCAATCACCTTCAATCAATGTCCTCTGGTTCTCAAACCTTCCACCAATAGGAACAGTTCCTCCCTATCTACTCCTATGAGGAAGATAGTGTTAAACTTCAAAGTAATGTAGGTAGGTTGGTGGAATGGGCAGACAAGTGGCAGATGAAATTTAATGCACTTGAGGGAGGTGCCAGAGGATTGATGAGTGGCAACTGTGATACCCCTATTCAAGAAAGGGTGTAAGGATGGTCCTAGCAACCACAGGCCAGTTAGTTTAATATCAACAATGTTTTAGAAAGAATAATCAGGGAAAAAAATCAACAGGCACTTGGAGAGGTTTGAGTGAATTTAAGATAGTCAGCATGGATTTGTAAAAGACAGATCATGCTTGATTAATCTCATTGAACTTTTTGATGAAGTAACAGAGAAGGTTGGTGAAAAGAATGCGATGGATGTTGTCTACATTGATTTTAAGAAAGCATTTGACAAAGTACCACATAAAGACTGGTTAACAAAATTGAGGTTCATTAACTAGGAGGTTCAATGTCCAATGGGTAAAAAATTGGCTTAAGGATGAGCAGTAAGCCATGGGAAATGGTTATTTTTCGGACTGTGGGATGGTAGTGTGTTCCCAAAGGCTCAGTGCTAGGATCACTGTTTTTTTTTGCTATAGCTAAATGATTTGGATTTTGGAATGCAGAGCAGGATTTCAAAACTTTGCCAATGATACCAAACTTGGAGGTGTGTCGATTGCAACAGGATGTGGATAGACAAACAGCATGAACTGACAAGTGGCAGATGAAATTTAAAATAGAGAAATATGAGGTGATGCATTATGGCAGAAGCGAAAAGGAGATGCAATAAAGATTTAATGGAATAGTTCCAAGCGTGTGAAGGAGGAATTTGGGGGTACATCTTTAAAGGTGGCATGACATATTGTGGGAGCGATTAGCAAAGCATATTGGATTTTTAAAAATTCATTCATAGGATGAGGGCATCACAGGCTAGGCCAGCATTGGCTAGGCCCACCCCAATTGCCCTCGAGAACTGAGTGGCTTGCTAGGCCATTTCAGAGGGCAGCTAAGAGTCAACCACATGGCTGTCTGGAGTCACATGTAGGCCAGGACAACAAATTTTCTTCCCTAAAGGACATTAGTGAACCAGATGGGTTTTTATGACAATCAACAATGGTTTCATGGTCATCATTAGGCTTTCAGTTCCAGATTTTTTATTGAATTCAAATTTCACCATCTTCCATGGTAGAATTCGAACCTAGGTCCCCAGAGCATTACCCTGGGTCGTTGGATTACTAGTCCAGTGACAATGCTACTATGCCACTGCCTCCCCCTATCATGAGCTTTATAAATAGAGGCATTGAGAACAAAAGCAAGGAAGTTATGCTGAACCTTTATGAAACTCTGGTTAGGCCCTAACTATAGTATTACATCCAGTCATCGTACTTCAGGAAGAATGTGAGGGCCCTTGAAAGAGTGTAGAAGTAATTTACCAGAATAGTTTGATGGATGGAGAATTTTGTTATAAGGTTAGGATGGAAAAGCTGGGGTTGTTCACTTTGGAGTAAAGAAGGTTGAGGGGAGATTTGATAGAAGTGTACAAGATTATGGCAGGTTTGGATAAGATAGACAAAGAAAACCTGTTCCCATTAGCTGATAGTACAACAACTAGGGGACACAGATTTAAGATTTGGGCAAGAGATACAGAGATAACATGAGGAGGAACTTCTATATGCAGCAAGTGGTAATAACCTAGAACTGGAATGAGGGTGTTGGAAGCAAAAATAATCAATGATTTCAAAAGGAAATTTGATGAGCACATGAAGGAAATAAACCTGCAGCGCTATGGAGATCGAGCAGGGGAATGGGACTGACTGAAGAGTTGGCATGGATTTGAGGGGCTAAATGGTCTCCTTCTCACTGTAAATGAGTCTGAGTCTAAGTGTGAAGTGATTCATTTTGGTAGGAAGAACAGGGAGAGGCAATATTAAATAAAGGGTACAATTCTGCAGGGGATGCAGGAGTAGAAAGACCTGAAGGTTGCATAACAGGCTGATAGCATGGTTAATAAAGCATATGGGACCCTGGGCTTTATAAATGGAGGCATTGAGTACAAAAGCAAGAAAGTTATGATAAGCTTGTGTAAAACACTGGTTCAGCCTCAACTAGAGTATTGCATCCAGTTCTGGGCATAACACTTAAGGAAGGATGTGAAGGAATTAAAGAGGGTGAATAAAAAGACTCACGAGAATAGTTCCAGGAATGAAGAACTTCGGTTACATAGACAGATTGGAGAAGCTGGGGCTGTTCTCCTTAGAGAAAAGAAGGTTCAGAGGAGATTTGATAGAGGCTTACAAAATCATGAGGAGTCTGGACAGAGCAGAAAGGGAGAAACTGTTCCCATTGGTGGAAGGATCAAGAACCAGAGGACACTGGTGCAAGCTGAATGGCAAAAGAAGCAATAGTGATATGAGGAAAAACTTTTTTTGCAGGGAGTGGTTAGGATCTGGCATGCACTGCCTGAGAGTGTGATGGAGGCAGATTCAATTGTGGCTTTCAAAAGAGAATCAGATCATTGTCTAAAGAGAATAAGTTACAGGGCTTTGGGGAAAAGGCAGAGAGATGGGCCGAATGGCTTCTTTCTGTCTTGTAATCATTCTCTGATTCTGTGAAATTAATTACTTTACATTTATCACTCTTATTAGCCACTTGTTACCTTCTTTTTTAGTGTTTGTGTCTTCTAGAAAATAATTGTTCAACATCTCTACCATTTTCTCATTCCGCATAATAATCTCTCCTCTCTCAACTAATAGGGGACCAACATTTACTTTAGCTGCTCGTTTTTTTAGATAGCTATAAATGCTTTTATAATCTGTTTTTATACACTGGCTAGTATACTCTCAAATTCTATTATTTTCCTTCTTATCAACTTTTTGGTCATCCTTTGCTGTTTTCTGAAACTCTCAATCCTCAGATTTTCTGCTATTCTTTGGAAGATTATAAACTTCTCCTTTTAATCTAATACTGTCTTTTAACTTCTCCAGTAAGCCATGAGTGAATGTTTCTCACTGAGGTTTTGCAGGAGAATGTATTTTGTACTTCTGTTGAACATGTTGAACCTTTTTTTAACTGTTTCCCACTGGTTATTTACTGCTATATTTTTTAATCTATTTACCCAATCAAACATACCCAGCTCTCCCCTTGTACCTATGTAATGGGCTTTGAAAAGCAAAAGGTAAGAAATAAAGGCTTGCATTTAGAAAGCACTTTTCACAACCACTGGACATCTCAAAGCCAATGAAGTATTCCTGAAGTGTAGTCACTGTTGTAATGCAGGAATCACAGCAGCCAATTTTGTGAATAGCAAACTGCCATAAGCAGTAATTTGATAATGACTGGGTAATCTGTTTTTGTGATGTTGATTGAGGGATAAATATAAGCCAGGGATAACTCCTCTGCTCTTCTTTGAAATATTGCCATGGGATCTCACATCCACCATGGCAGGCAGATGGAGCCTTGGTTTAACATTTCATCTTAAAGATGGCAGTGCAGCACACCCTCAGTTCTCGATTTTTGTGCTCAAGTTCTGGAGTGGAGCTTTAATCCAGAACCTTATAACTCAGAGGTGACAGTGCTACCAACTGAGCCACAGCAACTATTCTTTGCATGGATCTTATTCAGTGATGCACTATAACAGACAAACTATCTGTCCTTCTGGTCCCACTCTGCTTGTCTTTACCCAGATCACTAAACTACTCGACTATTCTCTTTAGATTTCTGAAACTCCCTTCACCTGTCCCACTCCCCACTTTTAGTTTAAAGCCCTATGCCCTATCTTAGTTACATGGTTCACCAGGACACTAATCACAGCCTGGTTTAAGTGGAGCTCATTCCAACAGAACAGCTCCCTCTTTCCCAAGTACTGGTGCTAGTATCCTATGAATTGAAACTGCTTTTTCCCACACCACTCTTTGAATCACACATTCAATCCTTTAATCTGTTTGACCCTAAACCAATTGGCATGTGGTTCAGGTAACAATCTAGAGATTATTGCCTTTGAGGTGCTGTGTATTACTTTGGACCCTAATCCCTCAAACTCTCGCAGAACATCATTCCTAATTATACCATAGTACTGGTTTCTACATGGAAAACAACAATTGAATCCTCCCACCCCCTCCTGCTCCAAATTTGTTTCCAGCTATGAGGAGATACCTTTAGCCCTGTCGTAAGCAGGCAACATAACATTATGAACTACCGGTTGTGGCTAATGAGAACATTATATACTCCTGTGACTATACCGTCACCTATGAATAACACATTCTTTTTCACTTCCCCCACTTAAATGGGCTCCTGTGCCTTGGTGCTATCATCAGTTTTCCTATCCACCCTGTAGACCTTGTTATCATCTTCTCAGTTACACAGGAAGCAAGTGCCTTATAACTGTAGGTCAAAGTCACACGCCTACGGTTCCTGCATCACAGCAACTTGGATCCCCAAAACTGCCTGACTTGCAGTTACATCATCTTGTGCCCGATCACTGACCAACACTAAAGTTCTCAGGAATGTGACAATGTTCAGGTAACTTTCCTTCCCCTGATACCCACAATGTTGCAGCTCAGACTCTAGATTAACAACTCTGTACCCAAGTTCCTTGAGCTGCAGACACTTAGTGTAGAAATGGCTGTCTGGGATCACAATGCTCTCAATACAGAGCATTTGATCACAAATCAGCTGGTCATTAAGAAAGTTGAATTCCTTCCTGTTGTGGTACATCTTGGAGTTGATATCCGGCACCAACTAGTTTACTCGAGTGCAGAAAATGGCACCCTGCATCATGGGAAAGACTGCAATCCTGGTAAAGCCGCATCTTCAATCCACCAGCTTCTCCTGGCAAGCGAAATGTATTCAACTCTCTTTGCATGAAAAAACTCAGTGATTTCCCTTATGCAACAGTGGATGGCGAACTGGAATTAGTTGCAAATAGCATTTGCTCCAGCCTGGAAGGAAACCAGGAGTGAGCAGGAATCTGCTTAAAAAGAAATGAGGACGGCCTCTTTGCGATGAAAGCCACTGAAAGCCAATGGTTTCATTGGCATTGTTAAAGGGCTACTCAGAACTCAGTGGCTTCACATCACAGTCACTAGAAATGGAGGATTTGGAAATGCAGGCAGCAGTGAAGGAGGCACAGCTGTATCATATATAGCATTCCATCAATGAAGGCCTGTCATGTGTTCACCAGAATTGACACTCCGAACAGGCAAAAGGGCATCCACTCATTGACCATGAGCACCTGATTGGTCATTAATATGTCACATCAGAGATTGGAGCACAGAGCTGGGTTGGGTCACTCTTCTCACTGAAACTTTAGCATCCCATGCAGGGCTCAAGATGTTACCTATCTGCGATGCCACCTTGGTCACCTTGATGTCTGTGCTGTTGTCTCAGGGACAAGGCGGCATCAGCCACCATGCAAGTGGGGCAGGAAAAACTATGGACCCTTACAGTCTCCAAACGTGTCATCCTCTGAGCTTCACTTTCTTGCCCCTTGAATCATTAATGTCTTCAATGCTTTTTTCTGAGAGAAGGCAAAAGCAGATATGGATCCAGGGCTCTATGCTGCCTTTGTCAGGGTCCTAATGCCAATGAAGGAGGCAAAGGAGAGAGAGGCGACTCTGCACGCAGCTCCAGCAGGAGGGACATGGTCAAACGGAGCCAGAGCATCAACAGGAGGGTTAAGAGGAGAGACCCAGGCAACTGAGGTGACTCACCAGGCCTAGGGTTTATCATAGAAGAGTCTCCTATTTGCAAATGAGTGAGAGGCAATGCCATGCACGTCTGTGCTTGTTCCAAGCTCTGGGGCATTATATATGCCACATTCTTCACGAAGACCTGACATCATGTGGCGTTGGAGGGTATCCCCTTCCAGTAGCTTTGAAGGTGACCGCAGCACTCAATTTCTTGGCCTCTGGTTCTTTCCAAGAATCAACAGGGGACCTGTGTGGCATCTCTCAGTCCACAACACATCGATGCAAAAAAGGTCACAGGTGCCCTTTACAGGAAGGCCCATCACTATGTCAGGTTTGCTGTGGACGAAGATAGCCAGGTTGCAAGGTTCGCTGGCTGCGCGCCATCTCAGGCTTCCCAAGAGTGCAGGGTGCAATAGACTGCACCATGTGGCTAAAGGGGCTCCATGGCAGCAGGCCCTAATGTTTATCAACTACAAGAGCTATCGTTCTATCAATGTACATCCGATGTGTGATTACTGGAAGCACATACTAGATGTTTGTGCCTGGTACCCTGGGAGTTGCCATGACTCCTACAACCTGAGTCACTCCCAAGTGCCTTAAAATCCAGGGGCCATTACATTTGCAGGGATAGCTGCTTGGGGATAAGGGGTGCCCACTGAAATGCTGGCTGAAGATACCGGTGCACTGCCCTCAGTGTCATTCCGAGGGGAGATATAACACTGCTCACAGCTCCGCATGCTCCCTTTTAGAGCAGACCATAGGGCTTCTGAAAACGTGCTTCAGATGCTTGGACCGCTCAAGTGTCTCACTACAATATACTCCTGACAGAATTTCCCGCATCATCACAATCTGGCAATGAAAAGAGGTGAACCCCTTCCAGAGGATGAACTAGAGGAGGGTGAGAGCTCATCGGCAGATGAAGGTCCAGAGGCCCAGGAACCTCATAAGGCTGCCAAGGGTCAATATGAGTGCGATCACTCCATGGACGAAGAAAGACGTGGGTGATGTGTCTGTGATACAATAATTGCTGACAGATTCCAGGAAGAGTAAAGTTAAGCAGGAACATATGGCCACATCTCGTCTAGCCCTCACTGCCATTTTCTTTCAACTCAGGGGATATCCATCCACTTACAGCGAGAACGAGTCCCACATTCATACTTACAAGTTCTGACCTCATGAATCGCTAGACCATAATCTTTACTTTGGTCCATGGGGCCCTATGAGAGAGTTCACTACAGGAACTCAGAGTCCACTTAGGAATAAGAGCGAGGAAAGAGAAAACGTGAAGCCTTCGCCACCATGTAATGATGTAAACACTGCTGCGACTGAGATGTGGACATGCCTAGGGATCTCCTCCTCCTGTGCATGTCTTTTCTTCTGCCACTACCACTGAGGAGACACAAATGCCCTAACTCAATGGTGTTCCTTGAGGAAGGAGGGTTAGAAACACTTCCATCACACATTTCCAATAAACACATTTCCCTGAAATTACACAAGGGTGCAGAGACTAGTTCAACTGAAGATGAATAAGAATCTCACAGTGGGATGCTATCACTGAGTGGGAACAAGGCTAAGCCTCGAAATAAGAGGATTCCAAAGTAGAAAATCACAATGCCTTCAGCTGACAGGAACATTCACATAACCATCAAATGTATTAACAAAAGTGCAATTTCTTTACATGCATAGCACACCATGACCCACAAGTGACATCATTTTTTCTTAACTTTCCTAACTCTACTGCTTCACCTGGATGCAATCCCGACATCTGCAGCAGAGGTGGAGGCAGCCTGCTGACTGCTACATCCTGATTTCTGTGATGACCTTGGCGGAAGGCCTCTTGTGGCCCAAAGCCTGGAGGGCCCCAGCCTGATACAGGTCACTTGCCCAGGGGCATGAGTGTCCTCGGCAGCCTGAGAAGCTGCAGTGTTTGAGGTCACAGACAGAGGAGGCTGTGAGCGGTTGCACACACTTGGAGTGTCCTGAGAGGAGGCCCCTGGGGTGTCTGGCTGACACTCATCCTCCCCTTGGGTATCTGAGGGCCCCACCCTAACTCCTGCAGAAGATGGTGGACCTGGAGGGGGGTCAAGGTGCCTCATCCCTATGTCACCCACATCTTGATGGTGCCTACCAGGGTGTGAGGCCATGGAGTGCAGGGCTGAGCAGAAATCCAGCAAGACCTCCTGGAACAGGAACACGGTCTCCATGGTGGTCACCAGCCTTCCGACAGTGACCGAGGCACTCACATGTTGGAGCCACAACATCAGGCAGAACGCGGACAGATTCCTCCGTCATTTGCTCTGGTCTGCTGAGTGATTGTTGAATCTCTGCCTAACGTTCCGCCGCCTGTCGTTGCATTTCCAGCACTGATTTGGCAGCCACTTCCAGAGGCTCATCATCTGACCCAGACTGAGTGGATGGCTGGTCTCCAAAAGCCCTCCGAGTGCCAGAAACCTGGGCCGTCCCTGCCTCTGGCTGCTGCGGGGATGTGTCAGTGAGGTGTTCCCCAGAAAGTGAGCCCAAGCTTAATCTACAGCTGTGCCCCACTGACATATGTGTCTCTGAGCTGGTGGAGGATGTGTGTGAGTGCCTTGATGGTTCTTCCAGAACTTCCTCTTTGGATGAAATCTGTGAATTCACATTGGTGCTGGGCTGGCTTGAGGGCCTTGATCTGCTGGTGTCTAAAAAGTAGAAAATGGAGTTTCAGTTAATGAACATGAGCCAGATAAGACTGCATGTGACTCACTGTGAATGTCAAGATTTGATGAAGTGATGGAGCTGTGATCACCACTGGAGTGATCCCTCTCCTCCCCAGCCTTAGTGCCTGCATCCCTCTGATCAAGGCCTGGAGGGCCTGGTGCATGAAGTAGGATACTGCCTTCTTCTTCAGGCTCTCAGCCTTCCTCATCTGGTTACCAGACATCTCTGGTGGGCTGGGGAGAGTCAGATTATGTGTTGGCATGGCCTTTAAGTAGGGTGCCCAGACCTTTGAACCCGCCAGCTGACAGTGGGCAGATGAATCAGCTCCCAAACCGCCAGGTTATTTGCATAATTAATGACCCTCCACGAACAGAATTGGGAGTGAGTTCCTGCCATTCCGGATAGCAGGGCGAGCGCTGCCGAAACTACCCCCTACCCGCACTTAGTCTCATTACTGGGAAAATGAGCCCTGTATGTGTGAAACTCCTTCACCAATTGCTCTAAATGTGCTCTAATACTGCACTCATTATTGTGCAAAAACATTTCATGTAGTCCTTTGGGAATCTTCAAAGTTTCTTGCATGGTACGATGGAGAGCTTACAGAGGTACATCTCCAACAACCTACTGCCTACCATAGAGTGAGTGACAACTCCACAGGCATCTGCAGGGGAACTCCCAAGGACAGAAGGCCAAATTGCAAGTGTGTTTTCTATTATCAACACTGTGATTGCGGAGATCATGGTCTTCATATGATCTTTTTCGCTTTGCATACGGACTTCCTTGAATGATGTCCCTCTCAGCTGAAATGAATAGGAGTTGGGACATCTTACCTTTGATTTCAAGAACCCAGGGCCTTGATTGTAAACTTCACTGGAAGTTCTGATGAAAGGGAATCGAACTGTTTCTCTCTTCATAGATGCTGCCAGGCCAGCTGGCATTTCCAGAGTTTTGTGTTTTTATTTTTGATTATTTGGAAACAGGAATGAGTCCAGTTGCATATCAGGCTTCTGAACTGCAAGCGTGCCTGATCTGCAAGCATGCCTAATTTGCTTTCCTCTGTCAGAACACCTCTAAATCTATTGACAGTCATTGCAAGTAAGCAGTGTAGCAACAGCTAAGGTTTGGAATTACCCTCAGCAACAATGCTGTGGCTACAGTCAGTCCAAAAGTCGATATCTAATGCAAAATGGCAGCAAGCAAACAGCAGAAGGAAGTAATGCAACAAAATTAGAAACTAGGTCAAAATCCTGGAACTCCCTTCCTAACAGTACTGTGGGGGTACCTACACCACCTAAACTGCAGCGGTTCAAGAAGGCGGTTCCCCACCACCTTCTCAAAGGCAATTAGGGATGGGCAATAAATGCTGGCCTATCCAGTGACACCCACATCCTGTGAAAGAATAAAAGAGAATTCAAACAAAAAAAAAGCAAGTTACAATGCTGTAAAGATTTGTCAGTCATCGTCTTAAGAATTGAAGTTTTTTAAGTGTTAAGAACTGAAAAAGTTAAAGACTCTTGGAATCCTTCATATTTACATATAAATGGCAATCTAAACTGGGGGTCTGGTATAATGACATCCATGCACACCCTTTGTGTGTACTCTCCAAAAACACTTAATAATCTGAGTTGCAATTTCAGCACGAGTACTAAGCAATATTTGCCCAATTCCACGAGCTACCATCATGGAATCAGCTCTTCTGAACATACCATCATGGGAAATCTCTTTACAAATAATAGAATAAGTAATAAGTCCAGGGAGGGGTTACCATCACTTTAAATAATAGGCCAGATTTTCAAAGAGGCAGTTAATTGGCAGTGAGCAGGTTTCCCATTCCCTCGCTCCCACGAGCCCTTTGAAAATTACAAACTTCCCTGGAAGCACTGGGGATCCCGAGATGACCTCCAGGACCATGATTTTGAAATCTCATCTACAGCAAGACCTGATCCCGTGGCTCTTTGAAAATACAGCCCTATGCGGTTACTGTACTTCCAAAAAGACACGACAGTAGAAAGATTCAGTGAAAGGCAAGAAAAACTGTTTTCAGAATTTGAACCATTATACTCCCCTCTCCTCAACTGACACCACCCCCTTCCCCCCCAACCACCCTCTTCTGGCACTGTCTTTCTCAAGAATAGTGGATACTGTATATGGAATTGATTTTTTAAAAAAATGCAACATTAACAAACTCTTTAAAAAACAATATCTGCTGAATAACAGGATTAGAGATTATAAAGTCAAAGATTAGCATGATAAACTTTCTACAAAATACAACTCTTCCAGTAGTGGCAAGATCCTGGGTTAAATCAACTGCGGAATGCTAGCAGAAAAAAGGTGGGAATTGATCAAACAGATGTAGAGCTTTTTACATAAAATAAAGATTAAAGAACCTGAAAACATGAAACTAAATTTAGTAAATGGATTAATTTCTTCATACTTGCAGCTAATGACATACAGAACAGACCTAAGTACGGACTGCACGAGAACATATCAAAAACAACTAAATCCCTTCCATATTCAGCACATAGAACAAGGATATAGGTCTGAGAGAGGTAAATGCATTTAAAACACTTTAATTTAAAAATAATTGCAGAAAATGTAAGGAGAGAAGACTGGTTATTATATTTCAGATATGTAGCCATCATCAGAACTTCACTGAAGGAACCACACCTCTTCTTTCAGAGGCTGACTCACCTGCTCTGTACTACTGGCATTTTTTAATTTTATTCCAGATCTCCAGCATATACAGTTTACATTTTTTATTGAATAGGTATCGTTTTAATAAAATTATTGAATGTGAAATACACAACAAACATGCACCATAAAATCTGACATACAAGTCTAGAACCTTTGCACAAGTTATTACAACTGAAACTCAATGAGATTGAGTTTTGTACTGCTGCTGTGATCATTTTGAAAACATGATTCAGGGCTGAATGTAATGCCTTGCCCTGTGGCAGGTTTGGTGGCATGGGGGTATTTAATAAGGTGGGAGGGCAGTGAGTGGGGACCCTGCTGCTTTCTCGCCTCTGCCTTGACTAAGCCAGGGGTGGGAACGCTTGTTGACGACCTATCCACCCACTGCCAAATGAAGCTTTTAAGAGTCTCATCCCAGTGCTGTTACTCACCCAGTGGCGGGCAGGAGACTTGTTATGCGGTTTGCGGGCTCCCAGTGTGGGTGCGAGGTTCCTAAGTCAAAGGTACTCAATGCTTGATCGAGGGACCCAGCATCTGGAAGGGGTGGGGCCTCCTGAAAGTCAACTCCCTGCTCTTTCTGCTGACTCCCATACACCACTTTCCTGTGAACCCCCCATCCCCTGAGCCCAATCCCACTATCACTCACCTGTGGTCTGGGTCCATTGACTATCCTGGGCCTTGGGTGGGTGTATTACCAGCAGCAGCCACCAAGCCACCATCTCCCCAGTGGCACTGTGAAGCAATGCACAGTTGCTGGCCTTTGATTGACCGAGGGTGGGGTAGTATTTCTGCTTCCGGTGTCCTTGGTTCTGCGAATGCCCGCAAGCATTCCAAGTAGGTGATGCACAGCTCAAACCTCCATCGCCTACATTAAATACCGCCCATCTATTTTGGATATTATACATTACAGGAGCTCAAAGAAACAACAAATATATAGACTGAAGCATTCCATAATATAATACATATAGTATATATATAGTTCAATATTAAATTAAAACATTTAGAAATTACTTAAAAACTTACATTTACATTTTTATGAATTACACATTTGAGTATTGCTGAAAAAAGAGATATGCTGTTGAAGATTTTCGTCTTGCACTCATCAGGACAGTTCGCATGAATATCAATAGTAAAGGAAACAACAATTTATACTGCATGAGAAGAGAGTGCTGATTAGTTTCCCTGGTGCATTCTCCATGGCAATGTCTCTATCAATCAGAGTCCGATTCCTAACAATCAGCACTCTATTCTATGCAGTGTAAATTGTTGTTCCTTTTACTATTGGTATTTTTGTAAACCGTCCTGACGATTGCAAGACGAAAAGCTTCGGCAGCATGTCTCTTTTTTCAGGAATTTCAAATTTGGTAATGTAAAGTAAGCTTTTCTTTATAGTTAAAAATATTAGCTTGAATACATTAGATTTCCAACAAATTATCTTGTGCTTTCCATATGAAGCTTGTTGCCAGACATTAAGGTCGGGAAAATATTATCTTGCAGGACAGAACACATTTACTGTATCAAGCATTTTTAAAATGCTGTGACCGTACTTCCAATGCTGGAAGTAACACATCCAATTAAATAATCAATTTCTTCACTCTGTGCAGCATGCTAGAACCTGTAGTTAAAATTTATTTTTCCATGAGCTGTTGGTTTTATGTAAAAGACACATGGTACAATACTAAAGCAAATCAACATGACAAAAAACAGACATAATTGCTTAAAGTTTTCTGGGTCAAGAAAATATTTTCTTTTTGATTGATCATGTGCATTGAGAGGCTCTTCAAATTTTGGCATCTAATATACCATTGTCTGGAAAATACCATTACACCATCTTACAGAATTTTTTTCCTTTGTTCCTTCATGGGATGTGGGCATCACTGGCAAAGCCAACATTTGTTGCCCATCCCTAATTGCCTATGAAATGAGTGGCTTGCCAGGCCATTTCAGGGGGCAATTAAGAGTCAACCACATTGTTGTGGGTTTGGAGTCACATGTTAGCCAGACCAGGTAAGGATGGCAGATTTCCCTCCCTCAAGGACACTAGTGAGCTAGATGGGTTTTTACAACAATCGATGATAGCTTCACTGTCACCATTACTGAAGCTAGCTTTATATTCCAGATTTATTAATTGAATTTAAATTCCACCATGTCTGCAGTGCGATTTGAACCCATGTCCCCAGGGCATTAGCCAAGGCATTAGCCTACGTTACTCCTGTCACTTTAAATAAAAATGTAATTACTTCTGACGAAATATGTAATCAAATTACATCACTACAGTAACTTTACCTAAGTGGGTGCTTGACTGCATGCTTCTTTGTTATAGGTATGTTTTTATAAAGATCATAGAGACAAACAACAAACAGCAGAACAAACCAGTTTAAAACAAGAAATACTTTAATATCATAAAATAGGGATGAAAATATATGCATTGTTTTTATTTTTGCCACAATAGAGTGCCTTTAAACCACCATCACCAGCATATATGGTTAGAATTTGCAAATCAGTGATGAATGTTTAGTAAAAATAATGAATATTTAGCCTAGTTATACCCCCTTTGGTGGTGTAAAATGGGTAGGAGTTGGAAACGTGATATTTCACCATTCTGTGCACACCTAGCACTTCTGGTTTGGTAGGACATCAATGAACATAAGAATATAAAAAATAAGAGCAGGGGTAGGCCATTCGACTCCTCGAGCTTGCTCCACCACTGAATAAGATCATGGCTGATCTGACTGTGACTCCACATTCCTGCCTGTCTCCATAACCCTTGATTCTCTTGTCAATCAAAAATCTGTCTCGCACAACATTGAATATATTCAATGTCTGTTTTTATATTTCTTGCTAGTTTCCCCTCACATTCTAATTTCAACCAATTTATTAATTTTTTTAGTGATCTTTTGCTGGTTTCTGAAACTTCTCCAATCTTTTGGCCTACAATTAATTTTTGTAGCATTGCACGCCTTTTCTTTCAATTTGATGCCACCCTTAACTTCCTTAGTTAGCCATGGACGGTGCATTCCTCTTTCTCAATGGAATACATCTCTGAGAGTTCCAAAATATCTCCTTAAATGTCTGCCAGTGCTTCTCTACCATCTTACCTTTCAACTTATTTACCCATCCACTTTAGCCAACTCTGTCTTCATGCTCTTGTAACTGCCTTTAATTAAGTTTAAGACACTAGTTTTTTTTAAGACACTAGTAATGGACCATATTTCTCACTCTCAAATTGAATGTAAAATTCTATCATGTCATGATCACTCTTGCCTAGAGGATCCTTTACTTAGAAGTCTTTAATTAATCCTGCCTCATTATACATTACCAGGTCCAAAATAGCCTGTTCCCTGCTAGGTTCCAGAACATATTGTTCTAAGAAACTGTCCCAAATATACCCTATCTTCTGTTAATAGGATCCAAGCTGATTGTGAAGCTGAAACAAAGACACAGAACGTTTCTTTATTGAGAGAGGTAATTGATTTGGTTATTCTTAAAGGTCTCCTCCCAAATAGCTATCCCCTATTTATATGTGCTCAAAGACAATTAATACCCATGAGCTGTTTCTCTTAACCTTAACAATGTAATTGACATCACATTAACAAACCTTAACAATGTAATTGATAAGACATTAACAGATTCTCTTCTTTAAAGTAAAACCTTTAAAAACACAAGAACATTCAAAAAAAACTAATTTAAAATAAACAATTTTTATCCATCTTCTATGTCTTACATTATAGTACAATCAAGCTTTAACAGATCCTATTTCTCCCTTTTTTAACATGTATAAATTATTACAAAGCAATCAAAGAAAATATTGGTTTGCCAAATTCTCATTATTAATACAAGGCTCTTCCAGTACATCTAATAATTTATTGGAGCAAGCATTTCTCTTTGTAAAACAGTCTGACAATTGGTGACTTGTATCCACCCATTTTATTCTGGAAATCTCTCTTCGACATTTCCTTTATGCTAGCAAGGTCAATCTTCAAGCTTTTAGAAGTGACACTCTTTTGTCGAACGAACATTGTCCCAAAGAGAAAAGTTACTCACAGAGCATTCTTTGGGCAAACTTTTCTCAGGTTGTCCCTTGAATTGGATTTCCTTCAGAATATTAGATAAGTACACCCCATATCTATTGCTTCTACTAGCACTAGTGTTTCAGCAGCTAAGGTGCTTTTAACTAACCTTTTAATTTTCTTCATTCCCAGGCCAATTATTATTATCCTGGGCCAATTACCATTCATTATTCTTTCCCACCAGAAATATGATAAACCCTACTGTACTAGAATATCCAAATGGAAGATTTGCATGTGAAACATCACTAGATATTACTAACTACATATTTTCTGGATCACCCAAGGCTGGAAACTTGAGTGCGCATTTCTCTGAATTTAATTTTGCTATGTTCCTTGGCCAGACCCTGGGACATGGGGAGTGAGATTCAGTTAGTTGTTTAAAGTAGATAAAATTTGAGTCAAGATGCTTACTAAATGAATAAAGCCACAAGATTGCACAGTTTAGAGCAAACAAAAATAAAGTTTTATGATACAAGCTCAGAAAGATAAAATAATTTATAATATCTATCTTGTACTCTAACATTCAGGGTAAGTATGAGGTATATGTGAGTTAACAGGCTAACTGTGGTTGAACATACCACACGACAGAATAAGTGACAAAGGCGACCAAACCCAATTTGATGGATTTCTCAACAACCCACCCTGATGTTTGTCACATTGTGAGCTAACCAATCTAACAGAAACTTTGTCTTTCTCACAGGCATTTCCAATCTCCACACTTGAAGATCTTACCTTAGAATCTTCCTCATAAGTCCCTCCCTCTCATCACCTTCAACAATGACCCACTTCACAGGGTTTCAATCTCACCTTCCGAGATTCTTTCCCCTGGATCTCCAAGTACACTCAAGCTTCACTTTCCAAACACAATCTCAGATCTTTGGCCATGCCAAACAGAGCATCACTGCTCCAAAGGGGTACTTTTGCTCCAGCACGGAGTCACCAACTTCACTGGATCTTCAGGGCTCCTCTCAGGCCACAAAACTTAAAATCTATTTTTTGAATGTGGAGCCTATTACTCTGCTCCTTTCTTTAACTTCACTTAATGGGACCTCTTCCTTTCTTCATCCCTTATCTTAGACTATCGTTTGAGACCTCTCCCTTTTCCCCCTTCCCCGTTTAGGACCTGTTCCCTGTCCCATTCCCATGTCCTGCTTCCTGGGACACCAAAAAGATAATGGTGTTCGTTTTCAGGTCATCTGACCTGCCTTTTCTGCACCGTTCTGTTTATTTTTCTTCCATGAAGGCACGTAGTGCAGGTACCTGGCCAGAAGAGCAGAAAGAAGGTAGCACTGCACATGCGGGGCCATTTGCTGGCCGCACCTGCACAGTGGGCCCCAGGTTTATCAGAAACTAGAGTTCCCAACTTACAGACTAAATAAGGTGAGTATTTGAGTTTAACACCTTTTCCCTTGGAAGAAAGAAAACTTTACTACTCTGAAGGTTTGTTTACAATGACTTTACACCTTCTTTACAAGAACTTAACATCATAAACTTCTAACAAATAGATTACATATTATACAGATAAACTTATCACTTTGTTCCACAATTATACATATTGTATTACAATTACCAAAATAAAATAAAAACCAATAATGGAACAAGTAGGATTAGTAGAATTCATACATCATAGAATTATCATAACTCAGAATCTGCTTGTTCTCCTACACCCTTTCTTTGATCTCTGAATAGAACCCCAAAAACTACATGGTCATTAGCCATAATCTTGACCAACTGGTATTTCTATTTTGTATCAGGGTTTTACCTTGCTGGTGTGACTGCAAACCAATACTCTAGTGGTCTTCCCCTCTTCAGATATGGATGCATAATAGTCATGCTGTGCAAAACAATAAGTTTTGTATGGGTTTCTCAACTTTAATAGAACAACATGGGGGGTTTTCCTCACTCTTCTTCCCTGTTGATGGAAATATGCCTTTTATGGGTCCTTTACGTTTGTGATGGATACTGATTGGCAACCAACTTCAAAATTATCTTCCTCACTCACTTTTCCAGAACAGATTTTTTCTTTTACATCGTTTTGATCAACACCAGATGAATAAACTTGTACCGAAGGGCTTTTCTTCTCTTCACTCAAGTCATTTTCTAGTTTAACCAAGAGATGTACTACAGCCCTCTGCACACGTTCATATTCTTCTCATTGATGTTGCAAAAAATGGAGCCTTCATTCCCATTTTTTTCACAACTTCATCCAAGTATCTGTTTATTCTCTTCTTTTCCAAGCTTGTTAATCATTTCATTCAGCTCTATTTTGGTGATTTCAGTTGTCTTTGTTTCATAGTCATTTGTGGAACTCCTGTTAACAACTTCACATGGGCATTCCGTTCATTTTGGAATCTTTCTTCCATGGTTACTGACTGCTCTTTAGACTTCTTCAATTCACTCATTAGATCCTCAATTTGTTTCTTTGAATGTTCCTTATCTCCTTTTAAAGTCTGGATTTGCCCTTCCATACCACATATCTCAACTGTCATATTCTTCAGATTGCATCGAAGTTCAAGAATTTCATTGCTCATTTCAAGACCAAGCTTTGACAGTTCATCAGTCTTGATTTTGAATTCTGCATTCAACCAAATGTTCTGATTCATCAGCAATTCTTTTTCCTGTGACTGACACTTAAATGTTCTCACCAGTTTTTGTTTTTCGTTAGCAAGCTCATCTTTCGTACGTGAAAGTTGGTTCTCCACACTAAGTGCTTTTCCTTCAATTGCTCGGCATCGGCAATAGCTTCGTGTGTTTAGCCACAGTAATCTTTTGGAGTTTGGAAAGATCAACATGATCAGGTACCCGCTGCAATCCAGTCATCGTCATGTTACTGTCTCCGCTGGCCAAATATTACGCAATAAAAAATCTACCCCTTCCAAAGGTAACTTAGGAACAATTCCCACTTTAACAATTCCGCTTACTTGGTAAATTGATCGCTTGGTAAATTGACCTTACACAATGGTACAGGTTCATGAATCTCATTAATATGGCCCTATTAATACTTTTTCTTTCAAGCTATCTGGAACACAAATTGTATCATCAGCCACCACCAATGACTGATCTGCCCCAGTATCTCTCACTGATGCATCATTCAACCCACAAACACACTTAATTTACACAATTTCCCTTCTTTATCACCAGACTCTTTAGGTGGTTTCAAAACACCTTCCTTTCAAATTTTTCACTTTGCAAAAATGTAGTTTTTATACCAATCGATTTACATTACCAGGAATATGTCTCTAAAAGAGCTAAGGAAACATTCAAGCTCATCCATCCAGCAATGTGGAAAAATGCCCAGATATGTCCTGTCCACATAATTCAGGACAAATCTAACCTGGTCTATTACAGCCCCATCAGTCTACTCGATCATCAGCAAAGTGATAGCAAGTATAATCAACAGTGCTATCAAGTGACACTTACTCAGCAATAACCTGCTCACTGATGTTGAGTTTGGGTTCTGCCAGGGACACGCAGCTCCTGACCTCATTACAGCCTTAATCCAAACATGAATAAAACAGCTGAACTAAAGAGGTTAGGTGAGAGTGATTGCCCTTGACATCAAGGTGGCATTTGACTGAGTGCGGCATCAAGGAGCCCTAGCAAAATTCGAGTCAATGGGAATCAGGGGGTAAACTCTCCATTAGCTTGAGTCATATTTAGCACAAATGAAAATGGTTGTGGTTGTTAGAGGTCAATCACCTGAGTCTCAGGACATCACTGCAGGAGTTCCTCAGGGTACTGTCCTAAGCCCAACTATCTTCAGTTGCTTCATCAATGCTCTTCCCTCCATCATAAGGTCAGAAGTTTGGAAGTTCAGTGATGATTGCACAATGTTCAGCACCATTCACACATATTCAGATGCTGAAGGAGTCTAGCCCATATGCTGCAAGTCCTGGACAACATTCAGGCTTGGGCTGTTAAGTGGCAAGTAATATTTGCGCCACACAAGTGCCAGACAATGACCATCTCCAATAAAAGAGAGAATCCAATCATCTCCCCTTGACATTCTATGGCATTACCATCACTGAATCCCCCACTATCAACACCCTAGGGGTTACCATTGACCACCACATAAATACAGTGGCTACAAGAGCAGGTTGGAGACCGGCAGTTCTGCAGAAAGCAACTCACTTCCTGACTCCCCAAAACCTGTCCACCATCTGCAAGGCACAAGTCAGGAATGTGATAGAATGCTCTCCAGCTGCCTGAATGAGTACAGCTCCAACAACTCCCAAGAAGCTCAACACCATCCAGGGCAAAGGAGCCCACTTGATTGGCACCGATCCACTACCTTCAACATCCACTCCTTCCACCACCGATGCACAGTGGCAGAAGTGTGTACCATCTACAATGTGCACTGCAGCAACTCATCAAGGCTCCTTCGACAGCACCTTCCAAACCCACAAACTGTAGCACCTACAAGGACAAGGGCAGCAGATGCATGGGAACACCAGCTGCTGCAAGTTCCCTTCCAAGTCACACAGCATCTTAACTTGTAAATGTATTGCCATTGCTTCACTGTGGATGGGTCAAAATCCTGGAACTCCCTCCCTAACAGCACTGTGGGTGTACCTATACCATATGGACTGCAGCGGTTCAAGAAAGCAGCTCACCACCACCTTCTCAAGGGCAATTAGAGATGGGCAATAAAATTGCTCGCCTTTTCTTGAAATGTAGGCAACCACTCTGACATCTTGATCACCAAATTTCTCTTCGAAACCCCAAGCCACTACTCTGGCTTTATAAGTGCCATGAGGAAGTACCTTTTCTGTGCATATCCATCTGTGTGATAAGGCTGTTTGTCCCCTGTCTGATATTTTAGTGTATATCCCAAATTCTTTCCAACTCTTCTTGTTTGGCATCCTTTATCAACTTATCTAGTAATTAGTTTGTAGCCCCTAAAACCTCGTGATCATAAGGGCTTCTACATCTCCTGGCATTCCTAGCCTGTTCCATGGTCCTGGCTCTTGTCAAACTATGAGCTCTGCCTGCCTTCCTATCACTTTCTGGACTACTGCTACACAACCTCTCCTTCCTATGATCAAAGTTTCTTTCATAAGTCCATGATCTTTTCCTAGGGCCATGATCACTTCCAGGTCAACTTGCAGAGCACACTATGCGTTTTCTGGTCTTCCACATCTTTATCTCATTTTGCCAATCCATGGGTCTTATCTTCTGTCCCTCATCTTGCACATTCAGCCAATGTTTGTATGCCGGTGGCTTTTCCTGCTCTTCCTTTAATGGTGGCATCCCTCCATTCATTGGTCCCTTCAGGCACCTATATTACTTGTTATGCCACAGCCAATTGTAAATGTTGAATTGTTCAAATCCCAGAGGAAAACTTGAAAAAACTAATTTTTGCAATTTGTACGTTTCGACATAGGGGGGCTTTGAATTCAGTAGTAATAAGACCACCGAGTCTTATAGGTTTTTACAAAACTAGATTAAACATTTATTAACAAGAAAAATGATTTTTAACCAGATACCTATGTCTACAAATAACTACTATAATAACTTCTAAATCCCCTAATTAATCTAACTCCCAGTTACACTTTAAGGCAACAGTAAGGCACATAGATTTTAAAAGACCCAGGCAAAGAAACATGATACCTTGGACAGTCCAATTCAAAGTGAGTGTCTTTAGTTTCAGTTCTTTGTAGACAGCAGCATGAGGCTTAGATGCTGATGGCTTTTCACACTTGTTAGATCTTAAAATGCCTAACCTTATACACAGCTTTCACTCCTTTATACATATTTTCCCCTTTGAATGTGAATTCCTATTGTTTCACTATGTCTTTGGACTTAACCTTTCTGATAATAAAAATCTCTCATAGCACTACGTTTTACCACTAACCTTTGGGAAAAATAAGCACGCTGTTTCTGAACTTCACCTGGCCAAGTGACATTATTTCACCCCTCCTTTGAAAACAATCTAGTGTGGTTTATTTGAAAATGTAAATGTTCCCTTTACCCCTATGTCTACCTACTTAACATTCAAACATAGCTTATCTCCTAATACATCAAAGCCTTCAGACCACCCGCCTTTAATCCAGTTAAGTCTCACACACACACATATAGACACAGATACCAATATTTTACAATAAATTCCAATAACATTATTATATCTTCCTGACATACTCTAGCGCCAACTTTTGGTAGCTGTCCTTTGGATAAATAGCCTAATCCTATGCTTCAGTATCACATTGTCCATATTCAGTGAGCCCTTTATCTGCCATAATCTGCTCCTCATTGAAGTGCATAGTGCCTCATCACTTTCAATTACTTATTCAGATTCTGTAAATGTATAATCAGTGCCAATTAACTTCGATGAATATACCCTAACAGTTTGACTGCCACATTGTAAAATTACTATTTTCCATCGCTGCCTATAACCTTACCTGGTCCTTTCCACTCTTTCTGCCCTACTGTTTTGTAATATACCATGTTCCCTGGATTAAAATTTATTTCTGATGGCCTTATGCGGTGCCATAAGGCTCATTGAATTTTCTCTGAAACCTCTGCCTTGATAAATTCCCTATTCCCTACATGGAGGGCATTCAAGTGCTCAAAACAAAAATGAACTAATTGTAATCCCTTCCAAGGCCTGTGGATGATCCCACATCACCAAAGGTATTTTTGGATTTCTGCCATAAACCAATTGGTAGGGACTGTAGCCCCACAACCATCTGAAGTGAATTCTTAACATAGACTGCCCACGCCAGGGCAGATGTCAGTTTACAAGTCAATTGGTCAGCTAAGATTTTGTGAAGCATCTCATCAATTACTGTGTGATTTCATTCACAGACCCAATTTCTAAAAGGACTTTCCACTGCTGTGTTCACTACTACGATGTTCATGTTTTCACATATATTTTTAAGTTCATCATTGGCAAACTCCTCCTCATTGTCAGTTAAGAATTTAGCTGGTGCTCCCATCCAATTCCTATCTATTTTCCCATGATCTTATCCACAGTTACCTTTTAGTCTTTCCCTTATATTACTGTTAACAGACTGAATCTAGTTGTCATGTCTATTAAGTAGTAAGAGAAAAATGTTTTTAACCTTATCTCATACCTCTAATTCCATTGTTACAATTTCATGAAAGTCTCTTGCTAATGGGAAAATCCATTTGGTGTCCTCCTATATTTTTTACATATATTGCATTTCTCACTGATCTCATCTATAAGTTTAGTATATTCATCATCAATTACCCCTGCATCCTTTATTGGATTTGTAACCAATGACAGGCTGGATGGGCAAATTGCTGATGTAGTATTAAAACAATTTGCTTTTTCTCCTTTAAACTCCTATCTCCTGATGCCATTAACACTTCCCTAACATTAGAGATGTTAGGGCCAGGATTTTCCCCTCGGCGATTTGGGGGCAGGTCCCGCTCACCGAGGAGAAAATGACGTGGGATGACGTCGGGAGGAACCCCCAATGTCATCCCGGTCCCTTTAAATATTCACGAAGGCGGCAGACAGCGAAATCATCTGTCCACCCGCTGACCTGTCAATGGCCAACTAAAGCCATTGACAGCCTAATTAACCTTATTAAGCACCCTGCCCGGCTAACCTTAAGGCTGGCGGGCAGGCCAGGAGCCCCAGTGGGCTGCAGATTATTAATGAAACTTCACCCGCTGGCGGGATGAAGTTTCATGTCCATTTTTTTTAAATTTAATAAATTTTATGTGTTTATTATTAACATGTCCCATCTTGTGTGACATTGTCACAATAGGGGGACATGTTAATAATTTTAATATATATCTATTTTTAGAGTTTACTTACCTCTCGTGAATCTCCCTGAGACAGGACTTTGCCTCAGGGAGCAGTGCGCTCTTTTGACTTTGACAGATGGGGATTCCCTCCAACCCCGAATGTTAAGTAGGTAGACATAAGGGTAAAGGGAACATTTGCATTTTTAAACAAACCAGACTAGATTGTTTTCAAAGGGGGAGTGAAATGTAACACATAAAATTAAATTTAAAAAAAAAACGGACATGAAACTTCATCCCGCCAGTGGATGAAGTTTCATTAATAATCTGCAGCCCGCTGGGGCTCCTGGCCTGCCCATCAGCTTTAAGGTTGACCGGGCAGGGTATTTAATAAGGTTAATTAGCCTGTCAATGGCTTTAATCGGCTTGCCCACTCAAAGTGGCGGCAGCCCCCGTTTCGGCGGCAGGTTTGGCTGCCGAGCCACTGGGGCTGAGGAATGGTCAATGCCCTAGGTCTTGCAAGGGGATACAATAATGTCCTGATTGTGTTAACTGTAAATCTAAAAACAATTGTCTTATCATGTTCATTATCTGACTTATTTTTAATAGACACCTTACTCAACAGTAAGTGTGTTTCACTGGATACTACATCTGTGCTAATAAAGTGGTTGTCCCCAGCTATTTCACATGGAATCACCACTCTTTTCTATGAGTTAAACATGTTGTCATCCCCAAATCTGAAGTAGAACTTTCGTATTCCTTAACCTTACTTCAGTCTTTACAATTTAGACAATCCAGGTAACATTTTAACCAACCTGTTCCACATACTGTGGACATGCACCCACTGTCTTACACAACGCAATTGAACGAATCTACAACTCGAACACCCATTACCAGATTAAAGCTTTTTGTGACCAGTGCAATTCTCTCTGTCTGATCAGTATCGTCATCTTCTCCTTCTGAACCTTCTGTGTCATGGATCATTTCAAAAACCCTGTTATTCCGTTTTGGATAATTCAGCGCATAATGATATTTTCAGTCACATCTGAAATGCCTGTTGACCATTCCTCAGTTACCCTGGACTTCATTCTTCTGAGATAGTTGCCCAATTCCTGTTGTCTGTTAGAGCTGCCAAAAGTTGTTTGTGGTTCTTCATTCATATTGACACTTGAGCGTCAGTCTCAAAGTGCCACTGGGATTGAATCCTTCATCTTTTGAGTTACTGCTAACCTCCCATTTGTGCCATGAAATTAGTTGAAAATTAATGTTTCCCCAGGACTTTTTTAAAGCTTTAGAATTTCGTACCAAAAGCATATCTCTTTCTGAAAATCTAACTCCAGGTAAGACCAAGAGCTTTGTCATGAAGTTATTAATGTATATAATGTTATTGGAAATTATTTTAAATTGGACTTGTAGTGGGGTCTGTATCTGTGTGTGTGTGTGTCTTAATTGGATTAAAGCCACCTAGTCTGGGTGCTTTGATGTATAGTAGTTTTGAGATGTTAAACAGTAAGGTAGAGGGTACATTTGCATTTTGTTGAATAAACCATTCAAAGACTGGGGGTGAAATCTTGCACCTAGCTAAGAGACATCAAGCAATATGTTTATATTATTATTGAAATTGGTACTATGAAAAGGGTTTTATTGTTAGAAGAGCTGGAGCTGAAAGACCGAGTGATACAATGAGAATTTGCATTTAAAGGGAAGGCTAGGTATATACAGAAAATAATTTTGTGTGTGTTTGTCAGAGGCATGTGAGATCTAATCTGCCTGTAAACCTACAACAGTGCAAAAGAACCAAATTGAAAGGAACCTCATTTTGAATTTTTAAGATAAAATGTGCTTTGCCTGGTGTCTGTTTAAGTTTATGGGTTATTGTTGCCTTGAGGAAGATGATCTGGGAATGATTAATTTGGAGATTTGTATAATAGTTATTATGGTAACAATCTGTAAACATGTATGTGTTTAATTTCTTGTTAAATTAATAAATGTTTAACTTATTTGATATAAAAACCTCTGGAGGCTTGGTGGTTTCATTTCTGAATTCAGAGCTACATCTCAAACATACCAATTGAAAATATAGGTTATGACAGTTGTTTAAAGTTTACCTCTGCTATTTTAAATAACTTAGCCTTTATCAACTGCAGTGTCGTAACAACTGGGGGCTCTTGGTGGGATAAAATTCGTAATTCCTTAATAGGTTTGGAATTGGTGAATCTTAAGGTTACGAGTACGAAATGCACTTTGAATTCAGGAGTTGGTGAGTTTTTTTTATAAGGGTGAAGCTGCAGGATGGCTTTGGCAATTGATAAGACTTGTCCGGGAGCAGAAGGTATAACTCTGATTGGGTTGCTAAAAATATCCAAGAGTAAGTTAACAGAGTTAAAAACAAAAAATCACAGATGCTGGAAAACAAAAACAAAAGCAGAATTACCTGGAAAAACTCAGCAGGTCTGGCAGCATCGGCGGAGAAGAAAAGAGTTGATGTTTCGAGTCCTCATGAACCTTTAACAGAACTGATTGAATATTAGGAAAGGGGTGAAATATAAGCTGGATAAAGGTGGTGGTGGGGGGGGTGGTGAGGTGGGGGAAGAGAAGTTGGGGGGGTGCGTGTTATTGTAGGGACAAGCAAGCAGTGATAGGAGCAGAAAATCAAAAGATGTCACAGACAAAGCAACAAAGAAGTGTTGAAGGTGGTGATATTATCTAAACGAATGCGCTAATTAAGAATTGATGGCAGGGCACTCAACTTACAGCTCTAGTGGGGGTGGGATGGAAAGAGTAGCAGGGCATACAAGATTTAAAAATAATGGAAATAGGTGGGAAAAGAAAAATCTATATAAATTATTGGAAAAAAAACAAAAGGGGGAAGAAACAGAAAGAGGGTGGGGATGGAGGAGGGAGTTCAAGATCTAAAGTTGTTGAATTCAATATTCAGTCTGGAAGGCTTTAAAGTGCCTAGTCGGAAGATGAGGTGTTGTTCCTCCAGGTTGCGTTGGGCTTCACTGGAACAATGCAGCAAGCCAAGGACAGACATGTGGGCAAGAGAGCAGGGTGGAGTGTTAAAATGGCAAGCGACAGGGAGGTCTGGGTCTTTCTTGCGGACAGACCGCAGGTGTTCTGCAAAGCGGTCACCCAGTTTACGTTTGGTCTCTCCAATGTAGAAGGAGACCGCATTGGGAGCAACAAATGCAGTAGACTAAGTTGGGGGAAATGCAAGTGATATGCTGCTTCACTTGAAAGGAGTGTTTGGGCCCTTGGACGGTGAGGAGAAAGGAAGTAAAGGGGCAGGTGTTGCATCTTTTGCGTGGGCATGGGGAGGTGCCATAGGTAGGGATTGAGGAGTTGGGGGTGATGGAGGAGTGGACCAGGGTGTCCCGGAGGGAACGATCCCTACGGAATGCTGCCGGGGGGATTGAAGGGAAGATGTGTTTGATGGTGGCATCATGCTGGAGTTGGCGGAAATGGTGGAGGATGATCCTTTGAATGCGGAGGCTGGTGGGGTGATAAGTGAGGACAAGGGGGACCCTCTCATGTTTCTGGGAGGGAGGAGAAGGCGTGAGGGCAGATGCGCAGGAGATGGGCCGGACACAGTTGAGGGCCCTGTCAACGACCGTGGGTGGAAAACCTCGGTTAAGGAAGAAGGAGGACATGTCAGAGAAACTGTTTTTGAAGGTAGCATCATCAGAACAGATGCAACGTAGGTGAAGGAACTGAGAGAATGGGATGGAGTCCTTACAGGAAGCAGGGCGTGAGGAGCTGTAGCTGAGGTAGCTGTGGGAGTCGGTAGGCTTGTAATGGATATTGGTGGACAGTCTATCACCAGAAATTGAGACAGAGAGGTCAAGAAAAGGAAGGGAAGTGTCAGAGATGGACCATGTGAAAATGTTGGAGGGGTGGAGATTGGAAGCAAAATTAATAAATTTTTCCAAGTCCCGACGAGAGCATGAAGCAGCATCGAAGTAATCATCGATGTACCGGAGAAAGAGTTGTGGGAGGGGGGCCGGAGTAGGACTGGAACAAGGAATGTTCCACATACCCCATAAAGAGACAGGCATAGCTGGGGCCCATGTGGGTACCCATAGTCACACCTTTTATTTGGAGGAAGTGAGAGGAGTTGAAGGAGAAATTGTTCAGTGTGAGAACAAGTTCAGCCAGACGGAGGAGAGTAGTGGTAGATGGGGATTGTTCGGGCCTCTGTTCAAGGAAGAAGCTAAGGGCTCTCAGACCATCCTGGTAGGGGATGGAGGTGTAGAGGGATTGGACGTCCATGGTGAAGAGGAAGGGGTTAGGCCCAGGGAATTGGAATTTGTTGATGTGACGTAAGGTGTCAGAGGAATCACGGGTGTAGGTGGGAAGGGAGTGGACAAGGGGAGAGAGAAGGGAGTCAAGATAACGAGAAATGAGTTCTGTGGGGCAGGCACAGGCTGACACGATCGGTCTACCGGGACAGTTCTGTTTGTGGATTTTGGGTAGGAGGTAGAAGCGGGCCGGCCGAGGTTGGGCGACTATCAGGTTGGAAGCTGTGGGAGGAAGATCCCCAGAGAAGATGAGGTCAGTGACAGTCCTGGAAACAATGGCTTGATGTTTAGTGGTGGGGTCATGGTCCAGGGAGAGGTAGGAGGAAGTGTCTGCGAGTTGACGCTCTGCCTCCGTGAGTTAGATGTCAGTGCACCAGACAACAACAGCACCACCCTTGTCAGCGGGTTTGATGACAATGTTGGGGTTGGACCTGAGAGAACGGAGTGCAGTAAGTTCAGAGAGAAACAGATTAGAATGGGTGAGAGAAGCAGAGAAATTGAGACGACTAATGTCACGCCGACAGTTCTCAATGAAAAGATCAAGAGAAGGTAAGAGTCCAGAGGGAGGGGTCCAGGTGGAGGGAGAACATTGGAGGTGGGTAAAAGGATCCGTTGAACAGGGAGAGGACTCCTGCCCAAAGAAGTGAGCACGGAAACGAAGACGTGGAAGAAGAGTTCAGCATTGTGCCGAGGCCGATATTCATTGAGATGAGGGCGTAAGGGTATGAAACTAAGTCCTTTGCTGAGCACTGAACGTTCAGCGTCGGAGAGGGGAAGGTCAGGGGGTATAGTGAATACACGGCCGGGGCTGGGATTGGAAGATGGGGTGGGGACGGAGGGACAGGCAGGGGTGGAGGGTCCTAGATGGGTGTTGGTGTCGATGAGTTGTTGGAGCTTGCGTTCCTTAGCACTTGAGAGAAAGAGAAAAAGTTTCTTGTTGAGGCATCAGATGAGACGAAGAATAAAATGAAACTGGGGACATACGCAGCTTTGAAAAAGGGTGTGGCGGTGCTGCTGGAGGGAGAGGTCAAGTGTGTTCATATGGCGGCGCATGGCACTGAGTGTGGATCTCAGAATGTGACAGGAACAGCAGTCCAAGAAACGTTTTATGTCCCGGAGATACCTGTAATCCTGGGTGGGTTCGAAACAAGAGGGATGGAATTTCAGTTGAAATCCATGTGGGGTAAGTCGGAGACGGAGACAGTCACTGAGAAAGGAGATATGGCTGTGAAAGCGGGTTTTAGTAAACACCTTGTCAAACACCAGAAGAGAAACGGAAAGCAATGAAGGTGAACAAGGCAAAAGAGAGTTAACAGAGTTGGTGGATAAGTTAAAATCGGGGTTACCTGCGGGGCTAAGAAATCAGATATAATTAAAAGTATAGCACAGCATCTACAGTTGGAAGTGATACCTGACACTAGTGAGTCACAGCTGGAGGTAATGAGGCTTCAGCTTGAAATGAAAAAGTTCTAATTTGAACAAGCAAAGGAACTGAAAAAACTTGAATTAGAAGCAAAGGAAAGAGAAATGGCATTTAAAAGGGAGCAAGCTGAAAGGAAGGAGAAAGAAAGGAAGCTGGAACTGGAATTTCAGGTGAGAGAGAAAAAGAATACCTGCTTAAAAGGCTGGAAGTTAAAAAAGAGATCTCAGATTCTGAGGAGAGTTCTGATGACAGAAAAACCTTTAACCTAAAGCCCACTGGGGAGATGATTAGCTTTGTACAAGCTCTTCCAAAGTTTGAGGAAAAGAATGTTAAACTGTTCTTTATTTCATTTGAGAAGATAGCTAACTAGATAAAATGGCCAAAGGAGTACTGGAGGTTATTATTACAATCTAGTTGCTGGGTAGAGCGCATGAGGTATATGCTTCAGTATCTGAGGAGGTATCGATGAATTATAATATGGTGAAAAAGGCTATTTTGAGTGCATATGAATTGGTTCCTGAAGCATAAAGGCAGAAATTTAGGAATATGAGAAAAAAGCCTGGGCAAATTTATATTGAGTTTGAGAGAGCAAACAAAGTAATTTTGACCGGTGGATATGGGCATTAAAAATTGAGACAACATATGCAGCTTTTAGGGCAGAAATTCTTTCAGAGGAATTTAAAGACTCAATCCCTTAGGTAGTGAGAACTTATATGGAGAAACAGAGGATTCAAACTGTTAGGCAAGCAGCAGAGATAGCTGATGATTATGAGATAGTTCATAAAGCAAAATCTTTTTATCATCACACTTTCAAATCAGAAAAGGATAGAAAGCGGGAATGTGAAAGGAAGGTAGGTAGTCAGGGAAGAGGAGTGGCTGGGAATTCCCAGGAAGTTTTCTCTCAGAATAAAAAGGAAGATGCTGAGGGTAGGAGTGACATTCGAAAATTGAGGTGCTTTCATTGTAATAAAGTGGGGCACACAAAGTCAGTGTGTTGGCAAAACTACTGCAAAATCTGTTGCAATTATTGGGGTACACAAAAGTTCTGGAAGTAAAAGTACTGTAGGTTCTGAGATTCAGGCACAGGAAAAAACAGTGGTTTTTGTACAGGTAAAACAGGGAGAATCAGTGATCGGTAAAGAAGTGGGAATGACAATTTACCCAAGAGAATTCTGAGGAGCAGGTTGCAGAAATGTTTAAAGACTTAGTGTATGAAGGAAAAGTCTTTCCATGTGTACAGGGTTAAGTAGGTAGAGATGTTAAAATTTTAAGAGACACATGGGCTAGTCAATCTTTAATGTTGTGGAATAGTGATATTTGTTAGTCAGAGGGAGTATTGCAGGAACAGGTGATAGTAAGTGGCGTTCATGGAGAATCTAAATCTATTCCATTGTGGAAGGTAAACTTAAAGAGCAAATGGAGAACAAGTGAATTTATTGTTGAAGTAGTGGAAAAATTGCCCATTGCATGGGGTTCAATTTATTCTGGGTAATTTTATAGCTGGATTACAAATGTGGCTGGTGCCTAGGGTAGCTGAGCAGCTTGTACAAGTGCTTTCAACAGAGGTGTTCCACAAGGAGCATCCTGGATTGTTTCCAGATTGCGCGGTAACGAGGTCACAGGCACGCAGGTTGAAACAAGAAAAACAAGAAGGGCAGACAGTTCAAGGCAAGAAGAAGGTGTCGAAATCCATTTAGCTGGCACTGTGTTTGATAACATTGTTCAGAAGGAAAGAATACAGGATGATTCAGCTGAAGTGTTTAACTCAAGGGGGTTAGTGGAGCTACAGAAAAATGATTTGCAATTAAAGCAGTTATATTGGAAAGCTTATTCAGAAACAGAAGCAAAATGTATTCCAGTGTTTTATTACCTTAAGGGAGGTATTTTGAGAACATGGAAACCAGATTATGTCTCAGCAAATGAAGGCTGGAGTGAGCTGCATCAGATTGTTAACCCATTAGGGTATAGAAATGAGATTCTGAGGATTGCTCATGAAATTCCAATGGGAGGATATTTAGGAATTAGGAAAATAAAGGAAAAGATACAGAGGTTTTTTTTTTGGCCAGGATTGCATAGGGATTTAGTCAAATTCTGTAGAACCTGTCATACATGTCAAGTAACAGGGAAACCACAAGCAGTGATTAAGCCGACGCCTTTAACCCCGATACCAGCATTTGAAAAACCTTTTACCAAGGTCATGATTGGTTGTGTAGGACCCCTTCCTAAGACTAAAAGTGAAAATCAGTACTTACTGACAATAATGGATGTGTCTACCAGGTTTCCAGGAGTGATACCTTTAAGAAATATTACAACTAAGAAGATTGTGGAGAAGTTCATTAAATTTTTTACAAGATATGGTTTACGTAAGGAAATACAATTAGATAAGGGGTCAAATTTCATGTCACAGCTGTTTAAGGACGGAATGAACAGTTTGTGGATAAAACAGTTTAAATCAACAGCTTATCATCCAGAGTTACAATGGGCTTGGAAAGATGGTATCAAACTTTAAAAACTATGATGAGAGCATATTGTCAGGATTATCCACAGGATTGGGATAGGAGTTCCATTTTTGTTATTTGCTATTAGAGACGCTCCTAATGTATCGACTGGTTTTAGCCCTTTTAAACTAGTTTATGGTCATGAGCTAAGGGGACCACTGAAATTAATTCATGAGAAATTGGTGGGTCAAAACTATTCTCTTGGATTACATATCAAATTTAAGGGAAAGATTGAACAGAGCATGAGAATTGGCTCGGGAACATTTAAAGATATCACAACAAGTGATGAAAGTAAAGGCAGATAAGAAAGGTAAAGCTCGCAGTTTTGTTTCTGGAGAGAAAGTATTAGTTTGTTACCCATAATAGATGATTCATTAAATACAAGATTTAGTGGGCCTTACAGGATTGGAAAGAAATTGAGTGAAGTAAATTATTTAATAAATACTCCAGAAAGAAGAAAGAAGCAGAGGGTGTATTATGTAAATATGCTTAAAAAGTATTTTGACAGGGAAGAGGAACAAAAAGAGGTATTAGTGATGGTGGATGATGAGAAAGAGGTAGGAGTGCAGGACTCTGAAATTTATTTTCCTCTAATCAAATTGGATAATGGGGGTGTGCTTGAAATTTTAAATGAAATATTGAGTTACCTTCCAAGCAAGTGTCAAAGTGATTTAGAAAAGCTGCTGCAGTCACACAAACCTATTTGTGGGGATAAATTTGGAAAGACAGATTTAGCTATACATGATGTCTCTGTACAGATTTCACCTTCGATAAGGCAACATCCTTATAGATTAAATCGGCAAAGTTATCACAAGCACAAAAAGAAATTGATTTCATGGCTTCAAAATTATATTTTTGAGTCTAGTTGCAGTAACTGGAGTTTGTCTATTGTGCTGGTACCGAAACCGGATGGAACACAAAGACTGTGTGTGGAATATTGAAAAGTGAATGTGGTGACAAAAGCAGATTCATATCCTATACCATGGTTGGAATACTGCATTGAGAATGTAGGACAATCGAAATTTATCACAAAAATTGACTTGCTAAAAGGATATTGGTAGGTCCATTGTCAGAGAGAGCAAAGGAGATATTGGCTTTTGTAACGCCAAGTGGACTATATCAGTTCAAAGTCATGCCATTTGGTATGAAGAATGCACCTGCGACATCTCAAAGACTGACAAAGTAATTGCAGGTCTAAGCAATTGTGCTGTTTATATTGATGAACTAATAGTTTTCAACTCCTACGTGGGAGGAGCATTTACAGCATATGGAAGGATTATTTTCTCGATTACAAAAGGCTAATTTTTGTGAACTTGGCTAAAAGTGAATTTGCAAAAGCGCAAGTTATGTATCTAGGCCATACCAGTGGACATGGTAAAGTGGCTCCAAGAGATGCAAAAATCAAGGCTATCAAGGATTTCCAGTGCCTGCACCAAAACGAGAAGTCTTGCGGTTTCTGGACATGAGTGGGCTTTATCGGAAATCTGCACCAAATTTTAGCAGTGTGGTTGCTCCACTGACCAAGCTATTAAAAAAGAACAAGACAATGGACACTGGAGTGTCAGAAGTCATTTGATAGTTTGAAAGCTGCATTAATTATGACACCAATTTTGGCAGTTCCTAGTTGTGCCAAGCACTTCAAGTTGGCCATTGACGCAAGCGATATAGTCTTTGGGGCTGTAATGTCACAAGATGATGAAACTAGAATTGAAAAACCAATAGGGTATTTTTGTGCAACAGAGAAGATATTCAACGATCAAAAAAGAGACCTAGGGTGTGGTGTTAGCATTGTAGCATTTTGAAATTCATGGGCAGGATTTTGCCCTTGGCGGGGGTGCTCGGTGGGGGCGGGTGGGTGCAGTCGGGAAGCTGACCGCCGCCTGCGATCAGCTCTACACCATGATTTCATGCTGGCGGGCCAATTAAGGCCCGCCCAGCATGGACTCTGTCACATAAGCTGGGATATGTCATTAATTCAAAAATAAAATTTTTATTTGATGTTTATTTGCTTTAGGCAAGTTTCCCTCTGGGATTTTAAATAACTCAGCCTTTACCAACTGCTATGTCATAACAAGCCTATCCATGTTTGATATTTTAGCACAATAAAATAATATGAAAGCAAGCACTGAATTAGGAAGCTCAAAATAGAATTTCTGCAATCTTGTAAGTAATCTGTTAAATTCCATGATATATTCTTCTATGGAATAACCGTCCATCTTATCAATGTATAAATCACACTGCATGGGAATCACTTTGTTAAAGACATTTGCTAGTTAAGCAGGTGATGGGCATTGATTATCCCATCTGAATAGAATAAAAAGATACAGCTGGAACACTGTGTGGAAGCTATTTGGAAGTCAGTAGCACTGAGGAGTTGTCTTGAAAATAAACCAGCTTGAACCAAAAGACGAGCCTGGATTAATTCTTCCACCACAACCTTGTATTGTGAATAACATGGTAGCAGAGGATGAACTTTCAGCTTTGCTAATTGATTGCTGTATATGAAGCTTTTTGCCTCAATCCGCTGAGGGAAAAAAAGTGTACTGTTGTCGACAATTTAAGTTACGGAATGGCGGAAGGACGGTGCAAAATCGCAAGCTTTGACTATCCACCAATTTTTTCTGACTCTGAACCTTATCAGCAATGAAAGGCTGAAGTTGAAATGTGGATCCGGGTTACTTCCATACCCCATAAGAAGCAAGGTATGGCTTTGGCATGATCGTTACCAGCCAAAAGTAAGATAAGGAATGAGATATTTTCAGAGTAGAAAGTGGATGATTTGGATCATGAAGAGGAGTTGAACTTTCTGTTACAATTTTTGGATAAGTTTTTCGAAAAGGATGAGTTATTAGAAGTGTATGAAGCTTGGACGATCCTTGGTAGGTTTCGAAATCAGATGATCAGTCCCTGGAAGAATATATCATGTGATTTTGATAAATGCTACAGGAGACTACGGAGATTTGAACTTGAAATTCTGGAATCAGTATTGGCATTTAAATTACTGGACCGTGCTCACATTTCTCATGTTGATAGTCTTTTAGTACTAACGGGTTCAGTTTCAGGGAAAAGAACCTCCCCTAGATCAAATGGCTGCTGCTCTGAAAAAATTTCTGGGGAAACAGTCGTTCCCTGCCACTTTTTTAGCAAATGCAAACAATTATGCTGTGAAACAAAGGATAGAGGATTCAATGGTGGCCAAATTTTGAGGTCAACCAAATATTAGACGAAGATTCCAATACAAAGATGGAGTTAATGGCAAGAGGTCTGAAAATTGTTGTAACCCTAGCCAATTTGAGAGTCGGGCCAAAAAGCATGTCTGGGATGGTCACCATAGGCGCTTAAACCAAAAAGATGCATGCGGAATGGTTAATCGGTGTTTTCAGCGTGATTCCCAGTATCATTACGCGATGAACTGCCACAGCGAAGGAATCGTGTTTTTGAAGTGACCCATGAGATGGATTGATCAGAAACTGAAAATGATGATGGTGACTGCCACGATGGAATTGTATTGATCACTGAGAGTTTGGATCCGGTGATGAGTATCTTGATGGTAGATTCTTTCAACTGTGCAGTTCAGGACTGTGTTTGCACTTCTACGGTGTGTGGCATGGTCTGGCTTGACTGCTATCTGGAGTCTCTCAATGAGGCAAACCGGTGGAAGGTCTAGGAGTATGACAGCTCTACCTACTTCAGGTTTGAAGATGACAACACATTAACATCCTCCAAACGGATGGTCCTCCCTTGTAAGATAGCCGGGATCAATCTACGTATCAGTACTGATGTGGTTTCTAGCAAGATACCACTATTGTTGAGTCGATCTGAAATGAAGGCGGCTCAAGTGATGCTAGATATGAAGAATGATAGAAAAAACAAAACAAAAACAGAATTACCTGGAAAAACTCAGCAGGTCTGGCAGCATCGGCGGAAAAGAAAGTTGACGTTTCGAGTCCACATGACCCTTCGACAGAACTTGAGTTCGAGTCCAAGAAAGAGTTGAAATATAAGCTGGTTTAAGGTGTGTATGTGGGGGACAGAGAGAGAGAGAGAGGTGGAGTGGGGGTGTAGTTGTAGGGACAAACAAGCAGTGATAGAAGCAGATCATCAAAAGATGTCAACAACAATAGTACAAAAGAACACATAGGTGTTAAAGTTAAAGTTGGTGATATTATCTAAACGAATGTGCTAATTAAGAATGGATGGTAGGGCACTCAAGGTATAGCTCTAGTGGGGGTGGGGAGAGCATAAAAGATGTAAAAAAAAAAAAAAAATTTTTTTTTAACCCCCTCCTATGGCACCACCCCATGCCCACGCAAAAGATGCAACACCTGCCCCTTCACTTCCTCTCTCCTCACCGTCCAAGGACCCAAACACTCCTTTCAAGTGAAGCAGCATTTCACTTGCATTTCCCCCAACTTAGTCTACTGCATTCGTTGCTCCCAATGTGGTCTCCTCTACATTGGAGAGACCAAACGTAAACTGGGTGACCGCTTTGCAGAACACCTGCGGTCTGTCTGCAAGAATGACCCAAACCTCCCTGTCGCTTGCCATTTTAACACTCCACCCTGCTCTCTTGCCCACATGTCTGTCCTTGGCTTGCTGCATTGTTCCAGTGAAGCCCAACGCAAACTGGAGGAACAACACCTCATCTTCCGACTAGGCACTTTACAGCTATCCGGACTGTATATTGAATTCAACAACTTTAGGTCGTGAGCTCCCTCCCCCATCCCCACCCCCTTTCTGTTTCCCCCTTCCTTTTCTTTTTTTTCCAATAAATTATATAGATTTTCCTTTTCCTACCTATTTCCATTATAAAAAAAAAAATATTTTTTTTTTACATCTTTTATGCTCTCCCCACCCCCACTAGAGCTATACCTTGAGTGCCCTACCATCCATTCTTAATTAGCACATTCGTTTAGATAATATCACCAACTTTAACTTTAACACCTATGTGTTCTTTTGTACTATTGTTGTTGATATCTTTTGATGATCTGCTTCTATCATTGCTTGTTTGTCCCTACAACCACACCCCCACTCCACCTCTCTCTCTCTCTCTCTCTCCGCCCCCCCACATACACACCTTAAACCAGCTTATATTTCAACTCTTTCTTGGACTCGAACTCAAGTTCTGTCAAAGAGTCATGAGGACTCGAAACGTCAACTCTTTTCTTCTCTGCCGATGCTGCCAGACCTGCTGAGTTTTTCCAGGTAATTCTGTTTTTGTTTTTGTTTTGGATTTCCAGCATCCGCAGTTTTTTTGTTTTTATCTATGAAGAATGATAGAGCAGTCATGTTTGGAAAAAATGTGGATCTACATTTTATTCAGTCAGGCCATTACCGCTTGGCACTAAGGAAGCCAGATATTTTTCATCAAAAAGTTCATGAAGTTTTGTTAACTGCTGAGGTTAAGAATTTGGTGGACAAAAAGAGGATCATTTGGAAATTAGATAGACACGTTGCACATTCAACGCCACAGAAACTGAAGACTCTACTTCGAGATGCAGAAGTAGTCAACAAAGAATATGATGACCTTATTGAACAAATCACTGCTGTGTGAAATTTGCCTTAAATACCACAAGGCACCACCACGTCCTGTTGTAAACAGTCCTTTGAAAATTTTAATATCAAATGTTCACAATCACGTATCGCACTTACCTATAACAATTACAAATCACAGCACTACGGTGGTGCACTAATAGGATTTTCAATGTAAATTTGATCGCTAACCTATGATGGTTCACATCACCCCATGGCACTATTTTCTCTCTTCCATACAGAACACTTAAAAGATTTATTGCTAATGCATTAATTTCTATTTGTTCTCAGTGCCTAAAATTTCTCATGTCCAACAAAAGATCTCGAACAAAAAGCTTTACATATTTCAAAACAACATGATTAAATTATATACTGAATTGACTCTAATGCTTTAGTGCCTCAAGAATTTTCTGTGAAGCCTTCAATATCTCTTAAAAGCCAGACCATGATTATTGCATAAAGCTATAAATAACACTGTTAGTTGAGCATAGATTTCTGTTTGTCCATCTCTATCTTCATATCACATCCTCATGGTCCAAGGGTTGCTAATCATGCCTGATGCTAAGATATCACTATGAAGCAAAATGTAGAGGCAGGCCCAAAGAATTAGCTCAGCCAGTACAGGGATTGGACCCATGCTCTTTGTGTTATTTTGCACCATTCTAGCCACCTAGAAACTGAGCCAACCAGCCCCCAATTTGCCAATAACATGTCAGATGAGTTGCCTTATGTGGCTGGTGTCAAATTTTGTTTTAAAGCACTTCTGTGAAGCACCTTCAGTCGTTCCATTATGTGAAAGGTGCTACATAAATACAAGTTGTAAAAGTTGTTGGAATACACTAATTTAGTTTTGAATAGTTTTGGCATTGATAAATTTATTTGAAGAAAGGTTCAGAACTTAAGTTTTAATCAGATTGTGATTGCATTTCTACAAAAGTGTTTCTATCTGCACAAAAAAGTAACAATCCTTAGAACACACTTGTAGCTTTTGTTTTGTACCCCACAATTTAAAGGAAGCATAAGATGTGAGATACCTGCTTAATTTGAGTTCATTTATCAAGAAAAATGCAAGTTAAATTTTGAAAGCCTTTATCGACTCGGTTTCGTTGACAGCTGGGAAATGTAATTAGACAGCTGTTACATAGAGCAAGTCAGATGAAAAGAGACATGTACACAGATGGAGGCACAGATAGGTAGACAAAAGGAGGGAAAGAAAAGAGTGATAGAGAGAATGAGGCAGACAGACCAAATGTTTTACTCAATTTGAGTCCTATTAAAAAAACCAAAGGGCAGAATTTTATTTCAACTGACCTGCAAGCAGCAGGTTGGGAACCCATCTGTCAAAGATGCAGGATTTGCTTTGGCTCTTCAACTGAGCCACGGCATTAGCATTCCGCTTCCTAGTTTCCCTAACAATCAGAGACAACAGGCAGGATGATTTGCCAAATCTGTCAAGGTAAGGATTTCTAACTAAAGCGACCCCAGCATAGGTCAGAATGGCTGAACTGAACATAGATTCTATAGACTGCAGTAACCACAGAAATGGAGAGGAGATCTAGGAAAGCTGTGCACTGAACCCCACTCTGGGTCCCTCACTCTAACTTGGAGATCCTGGTGCAGGATCTGACCAACTGCAATGAGTTGATGCTTACCAAGGATGGAAGGAAGAGGTCAGCCTCTCAAACCATGGACAGGAGTGGCTTAAGAAGTGAGCAGCAGGTGTGTACACTTAGGGACAGCGCACCAAGAGGATCAAGGATCACAGGAAGATGAGAAAGGTGAGAGACAATACACTTTTAGGTGCCAAGCCCTAGACGCTAACTGTCCTATCATTCTCCTCCACAGCACTTCTCAGAATACGCCTTGCAATTCCACTCATTCCTTTCTCTCCAGGCACCTCCTCACACCCCATCTGGACAGCCAACACTCACCCCATTTTTATGTCATCTCACACCCATGCTTAACAGTCACTCTTCACAAATGTTGTCTTTCCCTTCTCTCCACATAATCAATTTCTAACACTCAGAACTATCTGCTTTCTCTCTTTGCAGGAAAATAGAGCACAAAACTTTGAGGAAGGCAGAGTCACTGGTGTTGGGAGCTGTTACCCCTCCAGTGACAGCAACTTTGACGGCTGCTGGCAATGCGTGCCCACCTGATCCACCGGGAAGGAGGCCATGTTCCAGAAGGCTGTTGATGTCAGTGATAACCTGCCATGGAAGGCTGAGGCACTGGTGCTCACAAATGTTAAGCGAGCTGATCCTCTACCTGTAGACCTTGTTTGGGTTCTTACCTCCTTTGGGTTGGATCTCTGTGCCAATCTCTCTGCCCTGTAGAATGGCATGTGGTTGGGGAGAAGGCAGCTGCTGCTGGTGCTGTTGCTGGTGTTACCCCTGCCGCTGTTTGTTGGTGCTGCTTCTCCTCTTGTACCTCATCAGGGGTCCAAGAAAGAGCTACATAAGCTGCTACAAAGGTTAACAGCAGGGAAGTGCAGCTCAAAGTTAGTGAAGTCTAAGACAAGTGAACTGACTGCCAAGATGTTGGATATCATTTGTCAGACAGTGAAAACATGCCATCAGAGGAAGTGTTGTCAGCATCAGTCTCTCGCCTAGGCAGGGCTGGTGTTTTTCAGTTCCACTGTTCAAGGCTTCCCAGCTTGTCAGTTTGATTGAAGAAGCATTATCCACTGTGCACTTGCCTGGTTGACCCTGCCAAATTGCAGACAGCTTTGGAAATACATGCATTGGCTATCAAAGCCAGGATGCTTGGCTAAAACATAAGTTAATTATCAATTACCCAGAGACTTCAAAGGTGTTCCCTGCTTGCCTAAAACTCGTCCAAGTTAACATGGAGGTGATGTCAGAATCCCAACACACGGTCACTTTTAGGGGATTTAACTCCTTGCACTCACCCAAACTCACCTCCCTTTCGGAGTTAAGATTCTACCCAAAGACTCTGAGGAAAAAAGACAAGAGGGAAAATGAGTACACAAATGGGTTAAGGGTGAGGGTTTCTATGGATTCTTGCTACTCGCACTTGAGAGAAGTTTGTGGGAGTGTGACAGTGGAGCAAGGAGTTGTGTGGATAGATCACAAGGGAAGAGATAGAAATTACTGATGGAAATGAACAGAGAGTGATAAGAAAGAGAGAAGGCAAAGCGCAGGGAATGTTATGGGGATGAAGGGGTCGGGCAGGGAAAAGCATAAGGAAAGCAAGAGAGGATGGGAAAGCAGCCACTGACAGCTATTGCTTCACTTTCCCTGCAGCCTTAAATATAAAACGCAGCCTACAGTTTTTAATGCGGCCTTGTCTGACCTTTTCAAGCGCAGGGCCACATTTGCATATTTTTCTCAAGGGGCCAGTAAGCAAATTTTGGAAAGATAAGGTTTGGTACAACAATAAACCTGAATTTCAAAAAAAAAGTTAGGAAAAAAAAATTGCTGAGCAAAAATACAGCAATGTCATAGCAATGCACTGTCAATTTGAAAAAGAATAATTAATAAAAAGGACCAGAGTGTGAGAGGGTCAGTATGTGGTCCAGCTCACTCCCAGTCTCAGGGTGCTTGCTCACTCACCCTCACCCACTGAGTGGGTGAGTAAGTATGTCTTGGTACTTACCTGGCAGGGGAGAAACCTTAATCGCGTTTCTGCCAGGGAAAGAGCAATGACTATAACCAGTCAAACCCCTTACCATGGGGTGCCTAACACCATCCGAGTCATGGTGAAGGGCAGCGAGCAAGCAACAGGAATGGATAGGACCTTCTTCACCAAGAGGATCCTATTCAAGCTGTGTGGTTTTGAGGCTGTGGAGATCTACTGCCTACAGGATTTCCCCAGCGCTGGTTTCTTTGATGTGACCTTCAAGCACGTGGCAGCTTGTGTCAAACTCCTGAAGGTGTTTGAGGAAAAGAAAGACCTGCCAGAAATGAAGATCCTGACGGCGGAGCCGCTCTTTGTTCTACCGTTGCATCGTGAACGGGTTGCGATGGTACATCTGTACAACCCCTACGTCCCTGTCGCTGATGCGCTCACCTTCCTTACCAGGTACTTCGATAAGGTTGGGAGCTGCACTGAAGTTAAAGATAATTTGGGGATCTGGACATGTAAACGCCAGGTTAAGGTAACGCTCAAGACCCACGGTAAGGGAGCCGTTTTCCACCCCCCTTCCAGATTCGCTATCGGGGGAAGCCGTGGGTACCTTGTCTACGCTGGGCAACCCAAACTTTGTCGCTCATGCGGCAAGTCTGGTCATGTGGCGGCCAACTGCAGTGCTGTCCTCTGCAAGAATTGCAAAAAGGAAGGGCACCAGACAAAAGATTGTAAACAGGCTAAGTGCTGCAACCTGTGTGGCGAGGCAAGTCACCTCTACAAGACCTGCCCCAAACGTTGCCGTACTTATGCACAGGCAGCTAAAGCCAACGAGGGGGAAGCAGAAGAAATGCCTCATGTCACTCCAACCACCAAGGCCCCCAGGGAGAACAACGGGACAAAGGAGGACACAGAGAGAGACAAGGTGGAGGAAAAGATTGGGGCAACAGACAGCCAATCAACAGCACTGCCCCCTGAACCTCCCACTCCTCAGGAGAGCAAATCAACGGAGGAGGAGGAGGCAGCAGTGGGAAAGCAGCAGGGGGAGTGGCAGCTGGTGAAGAGAGCAAAAAAGGAAGAAGGGGCAAAAAAGAAACCAAGCCTCTTCCCAGACAAGAGTCAAGAGGAGTCTCCTATCCGACACGGAAAACAAGAGCAGCAGCTCTTCGGATGAAGAAGTGCCAGGGCGGCGCTAACAGAAGAAGCGGCAAAACGCTAGGGAGTTGGAGGACGAGACACCCGAGCTCCAGAACACTGGAGAAAATGAGGAGACCAGCGCACCCCAACTTTGCCCACAACCTGAAGAGGCCAGTGCACCACAACCCCAGGAATCTGGGAGCAGTGAGGCGCTCAGCGCACCCCAGCTCCAGGAGGCCGGGAGCAGCAACGCCCCAGAGGGGGAGAGGATTGGAGAAGCTTCTCCAACAGAGGACATTTCAAACCCCGCTCTCTGCACGGACCCCCAGATGACACCCGAGCAGAACACCGCCAATGGGGAGGTTCAGGACACTTTCCTCAGCCCATCCCAAGTGAAGCAACTTGAGCACACCACGGGCATGAAGGAACTCTCAGAGACAACAGGTTTGGTAAGCAACTAACTGCTTTAAAATGGGTGTAAAGATTGTATCCATAAATGTGCGTACCATTAAATCTACTACGCGATGTGTTGCGACCTTGGACTACCTTGCCAAGGTCAAAGCTGACCTGTTGTTTCTGCAGGAGTGTGCGATACCGCACCTCAGCTCCTACAGGCAATGGTCACGATGGTGGTCCCATGGGCCATCGATCTGGTCGGGAGGAAACGACTCTCGTTCCTCCGGCCTGGGGATTCTGCTGCGGGGAGGCAGCTTCACCGTCTCCCAGGTTAAGGAGGTGGTGGGCGGGCGCCTCCTCGTAGCAGACGTAATGTACAAGAATGCTCCACTCCGTTTAATTAACGTCTACGACCCGTCACAAGGAGCTGAGCGGCTGGAGGTTTTTCAGCAGCTCCCACTGCTGCTGGCGACCTCCAGACCGGTCACTCTGGGCGGTGACTTCAACTGCATCATCGATGTGGCTGGACGATCCGGCAGGGCCGACAGCAGATTGGATGCTACGTCCAGATCCCTGATGGAAACAGTAAAGGATGCCAAGCTGCACGACGTCTTCAGCAACCCTGCAGATGGAGCACAGCATAGATACACCTGGTCGCGGCCAGACGGGCCCGTCTGTTCCAGGATAGACTTCCTGTTTGTGTCCCGTGCATTCACAGTCAGATCCACCGACGTCAAGCCGGTGTTCTTCTCTGACCACTGCCTCCTACTGGCTGACTGTCACTTAGAGAAGGACCAGAGGGTTGGCAGGGGGGTATGGAAGCTAAACGTGCAACTGCTGACCCCAGAGAACATTGAGGAGCTCAAGAGGGATTACAAAGGTTGGAGAACCATGAAACCCCACTTTGAGTCACTGACACACTGGTGGGAAGCGATCAAGGGAAACATCAGGAGGTTTTCCGTCCTCAAAGGCACCCAGAAAGCTAGAAAGGAACAGAGGGAAGTGTCCCGACTCCAGGAAAACATGCAGAATCTGCTCTGGCTGCGGTCGATGGGGGTCGATATCAAGGAGGAACTCCAAGAGGTGAAGAGCCAGCAAGCCTCGCTCTTTGCCTCGGAGGCCTCCAAGATCATCTTCCGTTCCAGAGTCCGCTCCGTGGAGCAGGATGAGACGTGCTCGCGTTTCTTCTTACAAAAGGTACACAGAGAGAGCTCTGTGATCAGCAACCTGAAGGAAGAAGACGGCTCAGTAAAGTCATTGCAATCTGACATTTTGAGGATTAGCAAATCCTTCTATGCTGGATTATATGACGTGAAGCCCACAGACAGCACGGCCTCCCAGTCCTTCCTGTCCTCTATCACGGAGTTCTTAGATGACAGTACACGGGAGAGTCTGGACAAAGCGCTAACTCCTGACGAACTGACTGAGGCCCTTGAGTCCTTCGAGAAGAGTAAAACTCCCGGAAGCGACGGCTTGCCGGCAGAGTTGTATTTGGCTCTGTGGGACTAGATCGGCCCAGACCTGCTAGAAGTGTACGAGAGTATGCTCCTGGCTGGCGGTATGTCAGAATCCATGAGGAAAGGCATTATCACCCTCATCTACAAGCACAAGGGGGAAAGGGAGGAAATTAGAAATTGGCGACCCATTTCACTGTTGAATGTGGACTATAAAATTCTGTCCAAGGTCATCGCCAATCGGGTCAAATCCGCTCTGGAATTGGTGATCCACCCTGACCAGACCTGCACTGTGCCGGGCAGGAAGATCTCTGACAGCCTCGTGCTGCTCAGGGATACGATTGCCTATGTACAGGACAGGGGTGTGGATACCTGCCTCATCAGCCTGGATCAGGAGAAGGCCTTTGACAGAATATCGCACACCTAAAAGGTGGATGTGCTCTCCAAAATGGGGTTTGGGGAGGGAATTCGCAATTGGATCCAACTGCTCTACAATAACATCAGTAGTGCAGTCTCAATCAACGGGTGGGAATCAGTTAGCTTTCCTATTAAATCTGGAGTCAGGCAGGGCTGCCCTCTCTCGCCTGCTCTTTTCGTGTGTTTCATAGAACCCTTTGCTGAGTCCATCAGGAAGGATCCGGGCATAAGAGGAGTGACGATCCCAGGTAGTGGAGGCACTCAGATCAAAGTCTCCCTGTACATGGACGATGTCGCCGTCTTCTGCTCGGATCCGCTATCGGTGCACAGACTTATCCACATTTACAACCGTTTCGAACTGGCCTCGGGAGCCAAGATAAATCGTGGGAAGAGCGAGGCCATGTTCTTTGGGAACTGGGCTGACCGATCCTTTGTCCCCTTCACTGTCAGGGCTGATGGCCTGAAGGTGCTGGGGATATGGTTCGGAGGGACCAGGGCACGCATTAGAAACTGGAAGGAGCGAGTGTCTATGGTGAAAAGGAAACTGGGCTTGTGGGAGCGACGCTCCCTCTCCATTGCGGGTAAGAACCTGATCATCAGGTGTGAGGCACTCTCGCTGTTGCTGTACGTGGCGCAGGTCTGGCCCATTCCACACTCCTGTGTGGTGGCGATCACCCGAGCCATCTTCCGCTTTATCTGGAGGTCGAAAATGGATCATGTCCGCAGGGACACGATGTACAAGCCTCTAGATTAAAGGGGGAAAAAATGTGCCCAACATCGCCCTCATACTGATGGCCACCTTTGTGTGCGGCTGCATCAAGCGGTGCATAGACCCTCAGTACGCAAACACCAAGTGTCACTACATGCTGAGGTTCTACCTGTCCCCGGTGTTGCGAAGGATGGGTCTGGCCACGCTGCCACGGAACGCTCCAAGTAGTTGGACTGTGCCGTACCACCTGTCCCTCGTGGGAAAATTTAAGCAGAGAAACACCTTCGACCACAAGTCCATCAGGCAGCGGTCGGCACGTAATGTCTTAAAGGCCCTGAGGGAAAAGGAGAGGGTGGATCCTATGGGATGGTTCCCTGAGCAGACTGACAAAGTCATTTGGCAGAACGCCTCATCACCAGAACTTTCCAACAAACACCAAGATGTAGCTTGGCTGGTGGTGAGAAAGGCCCTCCCTGTAAGATCCTTCCTACACACCAGGAGTCTCACCCCCTCTGCACGTTGCCCTCGAGGTGGCTGTGGTGGTGAAGAGACCGTTGTTCACCTCCTTGTAGATTGTGTCTTTGCAAAGAAGGTCTGGAGAGAGATGCAGTGGTTGCTGTCGAGGTTCATCCCGAGCAGTTCTGTGACAGAGGACTCCGTGCTCTACGGGCTGTTCCCAGGGACACACACCGAGACAAACATCAACTGCAGCTGGAGGATCATCAACTCGGTGAAAGACGCTCTTTGGTCTGCCCGAAACTTGTTGGTTTTCCAGCGCAAAGAGTTGTCCCCGACCGAGTGTTGCAGACTGGCACTTTCCAAGGTCCAGGACTATGTGCTGAGGGACACAGTTAAGCTTGGGGCAGCCGCCGCAAAGGCGCAATGGGGAAGGGTCGCTGCCTAAGACCTTTCTGCCACAGTGCACTGGGGGGCTGGGAACTGTAAAGAGCCCCTCAGGCTGTACAGATTAAAATATATGTCTGCCAATGATTGAAATATTCATTGATTTTTCTGATACACCTTGTGTTTCATGTTGTAAAAGTTGAACCTGTTTGTATTTTTGTAATGGTGATTTGAAATGTTTCGAAATGTTTTTGAAGATTTATGAATAAAGTATATTTTTGCAAAAAAAAAAGTAAGTATGTCTTGGTGTGTCATGGTGAGAGTGAGAAACCTGGAACTGGGTACAATGCAGCCTTGCACTCCCACTGTCCCCCAACCACACACACAGTCTTTTGCGCTCCCCCACCCCCCACCCCCACCATACACAATCAGTTTCTTGCACGCTCCAGACACACACTCGGTCCCTTGCACTCCCACCCCCACCCCCCCACCCCCCACTCCCACACAGTCTCTTGCACTCCCATCCCAACACACTCAGTCTCTTGCATTCCCTCCACATACACTCACTTTCTTGCACTCCCCCCAACACAATCAGTCTCTCGCATTCCCTCCACATACACTCACTTTCTTGCACTCCCCCCAACACAATCAGTCTCTCGCATTCCACCCCTAACACATTCAGTTTCTCTCGCTCCCCCACACAATCTTTCACATTCCCCCCCACACACTCAGTCCATTGCACTCGCCACTACACACACAGTCTCTTGCACTCCCCACAACACACAGTTTCTCGCACTCCTCCACAGTCTCTCTTGCTCCCCCTCCCCACACCGCACATTCAGTCTCTCACACTTCCCCTCACACCCATTCATGCAGTCACTTTCTCGCTCCGTCACACATTCAATCACACATTCTCACTCCCCCACACAGTCACAGACACACTCCTTCACTACCCGCCCTCCCCACATATGTATAAACACACACACACACACACACACACACACTCACTCTTTCAGCCCACCCCCAACACAGAGACATGCTTTCTCACTCCCCAGGCCCAGCATGATTTCGCCCCTGACCTGGAGCATGACGTGACCTTGCCCTCCACACTGCCGCCCCCCCTGGGCCTGACACGGCTTTGCCCTTCCCAGCCACCAAGACTTCACCTTCCACGGGCCTGATTCAACTTCTGTCTCCCAGGCCGCTGAAACCTTGCCCTCCAGAGGCCCAAAGTTCCTGCCTCCCCAGGCTCCAGCCCCACCATACTATTGTTTCCCTCAGCCAGGCAGCCCTCAGCACACTCACCAAAGCCAGTGTTCACTGCTCCTCCAATCAGATACTATTTCTTTCCCTCATTCAATGCTGATAGGTTCACTCAGCAGCAAATGCAGGAGAGAAGCAGTCTCTGATTAGAGGAGCAGCTCCATGCAGAATCTTCCATTGAAACTCACCTGTCTGTCTGGAATTTTGAAAACTGGCTCCAGGGGGCTGCATAGAGGGGCTATGTGGCCTGCGGGCCGTACGATGGATAAACCTGCTTTAATGAATCCTTTCCTACTACACCATGACATTCCAACTAATACCTTCCATGTGAAAAAGTAAAAAAGACTGAAAAGGAGGTGGAAGAAGGCAACGGGAGAAGCAAAAAATAATTTCCTGGAGAATAAACCGGAAGACAGACTGAAGAAGAGGAGAGACAGAAAGAAATGATAAAAAGCAACAGAGAAAGAAAAGTCATATTTGACTCGAAACTTAACTCTGTTCCTCTCTCCACAGATGCTGCCAAACCTGGGTATTTCCAGCGCTATCTGTTTTTATTTCATGTGGAGGAAATTGGTCTTGTATCAGAGCACAAAACCAAGATAGTGAATCAGAAGTCTGTTTTACATACTTTTCTTTTTCATTAAAGTCAATGAAATAAAAATTCAGACAGTTGGTGGAATTTACAATCACCCATACTGTATAACCTCCCAAGACCAATTTTACCTCCCATATGCAATGTCACAGTAGATCGCCAAGAACTATGTATCCCAAAAGTATGTAGGATTCACATATTGGTATAAGTGCAGCAATGCAGATGCTCTGACTTTCACCAATGAATCCACAAAAATCTGTGGGATGTGAGACTGGATCTCCCAACAGCAGTCTAAGCTGAAACAAAAACAAAAATTGCTGGAAAAACTCAGCAAGCCTGACAGCATCTGTGGAGAAAAAGACGGAATTTAATGTTTCGAGTCCGTATGACTCTTCTTCAGAACCAAAGAGAAGTAAAAATGTGATGAAATATATACTGTTTAAGGCCGGTGGGCTGCTGGATAGAAGGCCAGTGATAGGTGGAGGCAAAGGAGAGATTGTAAAAGATGTCATAAACAAAAGGTCAAAGGGGTGTTAATAGTGGTAATACTGGCTAAAGGGGGTGCTAATGGTGACATTAAGAGTAGAAAGCAGAATGAGCAAGTGACAGATGGCCCTAGTGGGGTTGGGGTGGGGGGAGGGGATGGTGTGGGAAAAAATATCGAAATAGGCTAAAAGATAAAACAATGAATGGAAATAAATTCTAAAAAAAAATAATGAAAATAGGTGGGAAAAATATATATATAAAAATTTAAAAATAAATATTTGAAAAAAGGGGATCAAAAAGGAGTGAGGATGGAGGAGAGAGTTCATGATCTGAAGTTGTTGAACTCAATGTTAAGTCTGTAAAGGCTGTAAAGATGAGGTGCTGTTCCTTCAGCTTGCGTTGAGCTTCACTGGAACATTACAGCAGGCCAAGAACGGACATGTGGGCATGAGAGCAGGGTGGGGTGTTGAAATGGCAAGTGATAGGAAGGTCTGGGTCATGCTAGTGGACAGGCCAAAGGTGTTCCGCAAAGCGGTCACCCAGTCTGCATTTGGTCTCTCCGATGTAGAGGAGACCACACTGGGAATGCAGTAGAGCAAACTGAGGGAAATTCAAGTGAATTGAAAGGAATGTTTGGGCCCTTGGACGGTGAGGAGGCGGGGGAGTAAAGGGGCAGGTGTTGCACCCTCTGCGATTGCATGGGATGGCGCCGTGGGAGGGCATTGAGGTGTCAGGGGTGATGGAGAAATGGACCAGGGTGTCCCTAAGGGAACGGTCCCTACAGAATGCCAACAAGGGGGGGACGAGTGAAGGGAAGATGATGTGTTTGGTGGTGGCATCATGCTGGAGTTGGCGGAAATGGCGGAGGATGATCCTTTGAATGCGGAGGCTGGTGGGGTGCAGGATGAGGACAAGGAGGACCGTATCATGGTTCTGGGAGGGAGAGGAAAGTGTGAGGGCAGAGGCACAGGAGATGAGTCGGACACAGTCATGGGGCCCTGTCAATCACTGTGCATCAAGGAAGGAGGAAGACATATCAGAAGCACTGTTTTGGAAAGTGGCATCATCAGAACAGATGTGATGGAGGTGAAGGAACTGAGAGAATGGGATGGAGTGCTTACAGGAAGCAGGGTGTGAGGAGTTGATGTCAAGATAGCTGTGGGAGACGGTGGGCTTATAATGAATATTGGTGGACAGTCTATCACCAGAAATTGAGACACAGAGGTCAAGGAAGGGAAGTGTCAATGATGGACCATGTGAAAGTGATGGAGGTGTGGAAATTGGAAGCAAAATTAAGAAATTTATGCCAGGTCCAGACAAGAGGGTGAAGTGGCACTGAAACAGTCATCGATGTACTGGAGAAAGCGTTGTGGGAAAGGGCCTGATTAGGATTGGAACAAGGAATGTTCCACATACCCCAAAAAGAGACAGGCATAACTGGGGCCCATAGTCACACCTTTTATCTGGAGGAAGTGAAACGAGTTTAAGGAGAAATTGTTCAGTGAGAGAACAAGTTCAGCCAGACGGAGGAGAGTTGTGGTGGATGGGGATTGTTCGGGCCTCTGTTCAAGGAAGAAACGGAGAGCCCTCAGACCATCCTGATGGGGGATGGAGGTGTAGAGGGATTGGATGTCCATGGTAAAGAGAAGGCGGTTGGGGTTAGGGAACTGGAAATTGTTGATATGATGTAGGGCATCAGAGGAATCGCGGATGTAGGTGGGAAGAGACTGGGCAAGGGGAGAGAACACAGAATCAGGATAGGAAGAAATGAGTTCTGTGGGGCAGGAACAGGCTAACACTATTGCTCGACTGGGACAACCCTGTTTGTGGATTTTGGGGAGGAGGTAGAAGTGAGCTTTTGCAATCTCTCCTTTGCCTCCACCTATCACTGGCCTTCTATCCATCTTCACCTGTCCCACCCCCCATTAACAGTATATATTTCACCACATTTTACTTCTCTTTAATTCTGAAGAAGAGTCATATGGACTCAAAACATTAACTCTTTCTCTCCACAGATGCTGTCAGACTTGCTGAGTTTTTCCATATTTGTTTTTGTTTTAGATTTCCAGCATCTGCAGTATTTTGCATTCATCTTAGTGTTTAATGGACGGGCACTTCTCTTCCAGGAATGCCTACCTTGAAGAATTACTGCTCTTCTCTCCGCTTGTCTCTTTTGCCTTGTTCAGCTTCATTGCTTTCCATTTCCCTCCTGGTGTTTGACAAGGTGTTTACTAAAACTTGCTTTCACAGCCATATTTCCTTCCTCAGTCACTGTCTCCATCTCCGACTTACCCCAGTGGATTCCAACTCAATTTCCATCCCTCATGTTTGAATCCACCCAGGATTACAGGTATCTCCGGGACATACAACGGTCCTCAGGCTGCTGTTCTCACCGCATCCTGAGATCCACACTCAGTGCCATGCATCGCCATATGAACACACGCAACCTCTCCCTCCAGCAGCACCGATTCACCCTATCTCAAAGCTGTCCTTGCTTACAGTTTCATTTTATTCTTTGTCTCATCCGACACCTTAACAAGAAAGTTTGTCTCTTTCTTTCAGGTGCTAAGGAATGCAAATTCCAACAACTCATTGATACCAACGCCCATCCAGGACCCTCCACTCCTTCCCTTCCCTCTGAAAGGGTCTGCGATAATCATGGGGGGCTTTCATCTGCATATAGGCTAAGAAAATTGGATGGGTAAAGGTAGCCTAGATGAGGAATTCATAGAATGTTTTCTGGATTGCTTCTGAGAACAGCATGTTCTGGCACCAACCAGACAGCAGGCTACACTGCACCTGGTATCGTGCAATGAGATAGGATTAATTAATAGCCTCATAGTGATGAGGGATTAACAATCCTAATATGATTAAAGTTTATATTCAGTTTGAGGAAGAGAAGAGTGGGTCTAAGACTAGTATTTTAAACTTAAATAATGGCAATTATGAGGGCATGAAAACACAACTAACTAAAATGAACTGGCAGATTAGATTAAGGGATAGGTCAATAGAGATGCAGTGGTGGACATCTAAGGAGCTATTTCAGAATATACAGAACAGATACATTCCAACGAGAAAGAAAAATTCCAAGGGGAGGACCTACCATCTGTGGTTAACAAAAAAAATTAGAGATTGTATCAAACTTAAAGAAACGCATATACTTGCACAAGGATGGGTGGCAGGTCAAAAGAATGGACAGAATATAAAAAACAGCAAAGAATGACCAAGGGCAGAATTTTCCGGTCGGCGTGCAGGGCAGGCCCGACACGCAAAATGATGCGCGATGACATCGGGCATACGTCCCGACGTCATCTCGCGTCATCGCTGCTCGCCGATTGAAATGTAAATAGGCTATTAAGGCCATTAAAAATTTAATCGAACCACTTGTGATCAGCTCTGTGCCCACCCCAGCCCGCTCCCACCCAGCCTGCCCATCAAAGGAAAAATCCTGCCTCAAAAGATTGATAAGGATGGTAAAATTAGAGTTTTAGAGAAAGCTAGCTAGATATATAAACACAGATAGTAAAAATTTCTATACATATTTAAAAAAGAGTTAACAAAGTGAGTGTTGTTCTTATAGAAAGCGAATCCAGGGAATTAATAATGGAAAATAAGGAAATGGCAGATGAATTGAACTGGTATTTTACATCAGTCTTCATTATGGAGGATACAAGTAACATCCCAGAAATAGTTATAAATCCGGAAATGGAAGGGAGGGAGGAACTTGGGAAAATTATAATCGCCAGGGGAGTGCTACTGAGAAAATTGTTGGAGCTGCGGGCTGAAAAGTACCCAGGTCCTGATGGACTTCATGCTAGTCTAAAAAGGCTAGTGAGATAATTGATGCGTTGGTTTTCATTTTCCAAAATTCCCTAGATTCAGGAAGGCTCTATTAGATTGGAAAATAGCAAAAATAATGCCTTTCGGCAGGGAGACAGAAAGCAGGAAACTACAGGCCAGTTAGCTTAACATCTATCATAGGGAAAATGCTAGAATCTATTATTAAAGGCATTACAGCAGGGCATTTGGAAAAATTCAGGGTAATCAGGCAGAATCAACATGATTTTATAAAAGGGAAATCATGTTTAACCAATTCATTGGAGTTCTTTGAAGAGTTAACATATACTGTGGGTAAAGCAGAACCAGTGGATGTACTAAATTTAGATTTCCAGAAGGCATTTGGTAAGATGCCGCATCAAAGGTTATTGCAAAAAATAAAAACTCATGGTGGAGGGGGGGATAACATATTGCCATGGATAGAAGATTGGCTAGCTAACATGAAACAGAGGGTAGACATAAATGGTTCTTTTTCTGGTTGGCAAGATGTAACGAGTGGCATGTCACAGGGATCAGTGCTGGGGCCTCAACTTTTTACAATTTATATAAATGACTTGGACGAAGGGACCAAAGATATGGTTTCTAAATTTGCTGATGACACAAAGATAGGCAGGATAGTAAGATGTAAAGGGGACATAAGGATGATACAAAGGGATATGAGTCAGTTAAGTGAGAGGACAAAGATCTGGCAAATGGAGTATACTGTGAGAAAGAGTGAAATTGTCCATTTTGGCAGGAAAAATAAAAAAGAAGTGTATTAGCTAAATGGTAAGAGATTGCAGAGCTCTGAGATGCAAAGGGATCCGGGTGTCCTAGCGCAGGAATCACAAAAGGCTAGTATGCAGGTACATCAAATAATTAGGAAAGCTAATGGCATGTTTTCATTTATTGAGAGGGGAATTGAACACCAAAGTAGGGAGGTTAAGCTTCAGTTATACAGGGCATTGCTGAGAACACATCTGGAGTACTGTGTACAATGTTGGTCTCCTTATTTAAGCAAAGATATGAATGCGTTGGAAAAATTTCAGAGAAGGTTTACTAAACTAATACCTGGGTTGGGTGAGTTGTCTTACGAGGAAAGGTTAGACAGGTTAGACTTGTATCCACTGGAATTTAGAAGAGTAAGAAGCAAACTAATTTTTTTATTTTTATTCGTTCATGGGATGTGGACTTCTTTGGCTGAGTCAGCATTTATTACCTTTCCCTAGTTGCCCTTGAGAAGGTGGTGGTGAGCTGCCTTCTTGAACCACTGCAGTCCATGTGGTGTAGGTAGACCCACAGTGCTGTTTGGAAGGGAGCTCCAATACAAATCAGGGGTAATTTTGATCCTGCGACAGTGAAGGAATGGCGATATATTTCCAAGTCAGGGTGGTGAATGACTTGGAGGGGAACTTCCAGATGGTGGTGTTGTCATGTAAGTGCTGCCTTTGTCCTTCTAGATGGTAGCTGTGCAGTGCATCTTGTAGATGGTACACACTGCTGCTACTGTATATCGGTGGTGGAGGGAATGAATGTTTGTGGATGTGGTGCCAATCAAGTAGGCTGCTTTGTCCTGGGCAGTGTCAAGTTTCTTGAGTGTTGTGGGAGCAGCACTCATTCAGGCAAGTGGAGAGTATTCCATCACACTCCTGACTTGTGCCTTGTAGATGGTGCACAGGCTTTGGGGAATCAGGAGGTGAGTTACTCATTCCATGATTCCTAGCCTCTGATCTGCTCTTGTAGCCACAGTATTTATATGGCAAGTCCAGTTCAGTTTCTGGTCAATGGTAACCCACAGAATGTTGATAGTGGGGGATTCAGTGATGGTAATGCCATTGAACATCAAGGGGTGATGATCAGATTCTCCCTTGTTGGAGATGGTCATTGCCGGGCACTTGTGTGGCACAAATGTTACTTGCCAGTTGTCAGCCCAAGCCTGGATAACATCCAGGTCTTGCTGCTTTTGGACATGGATTGCTTCATCAGTATCTGAGGAGTCACGAATGGTGCTGAACATTGTGCAACCATCAGTGAACATCCCCACTTCAGACCTTATAATGGAAGGAAGGTAATTGGTGAAGCACCTGAAGATGGTTGGGCCTCAGACACTACCCTGACGAACTCCTGCAGTGATGTCATGGAGTTGAGACGACGGACCTCCAACAACCACAAACATCTTCCTTTGTGCTAGGTATGATTCTAACCAGCAGAGAGTTTTCCCCCTGCTTCACATTGACTCCTGTTTTTGCTGGGGCTCCTTGATGTCACACTCGGTCAAATGTGGCATTCACATCAAGGGCAGTCACTCTCGCTTCAACTCAGAAGTTCAGTTCTTTAGTCTATGTTTGAACCAAGGCTGTAATGAGGTCAGGAGCTGAGTGGGCCTGGCAATGTATCCGTCCCTGGCAATGTATCCAAGTTTTTTGACAATACAAATGTAGGTGGAATAAAAGATGTAAGGGGGATACAAAGAGGCTGCAAAAAGACATAGGTTAAGCATGTGGGCAACAGGTGGCAGATGGAATATTATATGGGGGAGTGTGAGGTTATTCACACTGGCAGTATGAATAGAAAAGCAGAATATTTTTTAAAAGCAAGAAACATTTAAATGTTGTTCAGGAAAACCTTGGTGAACTCATACACGGAACACAAGAAGTTAGCAGGCAGGCACAGGAAGCAATTAGGAAGGCAAATGGCATGTTGGTTTTTATTGCAAGGGGATTGAAGTACAAGAATAAAAAAATCTTGCTACAATTATACCAAGGCCTTGGTGAGATCACACTTGGGAGTACTGTGCACAGTTTTGGTCCCCATATCTATAAAGGATATACCGTAAATCATGGTGTTTAAGTTAAGCTGGCGTAAAATTCGTCCCCATTTTACTGGCCTCAAAAATCATGTTTTTGCATATACTTGGCAAACAAGTTGATCCCTCTTTTCAGCCACGACATGCTATACTTGCATTAGTAGTCAGCCTCAATTTTTCACTCAACCAAAGGCATGTTTTACTTACTGGTACCTTATAATTGGTGCAAGAGATCAAGGAGGTGATATGGCCTGTGTTTCAAAGATGCACGAAAGTTTAAGACATGACCACTCTTTTCATCAGATGATGATGACATTTCAAAATGGCGTCCACCCATACCCACGTCAGCAGTTCACTTTTGTATTTAGCAGATAAGTCGACCCCCATTTTTGGAGGGACTTTCAAGGCTTCAAAGGTCGACTTATACATTGACATCAACGATACTTGCCTTGGAGGTGGTACAGTCAAGTTTCACTAATTTAGTTCCTGGGATGAGAGGGGCATCCTATGATCAGAGGCTTACTAAATTGGGCCAATATTCTCTGGAGTTCAGAAGAATGAGAAATGATCTCACTGAAACATATAAGATTATGAAGGGGCTTGATTTGGTAGACACTGAGAGGTTGTTTCCCTTGACTGAGGAATCTAAAACACGGGGGCACAGCCGCAGGATAAGGGATCAATCATTTAAGGCTGAGATGAGGAGGAATTTCTTCACTGAGTGGGTTGTCAATATTTGGAATTGTCTATCCCAGAGGGTTGGGAATGATACCTCAGAAAGCCAGCACAAACATAATGGGTCAAATAGCTTCCTTCTGTGCTGTAACCATTCTTCGATTCTAAGAGGTAATTTTTGGACTTGCATTCCTTGTGAAGACCCTTTCAGACTGGTAAAAAAAAAATTGGGCACCTGTCGATTGAAAGGTTTTGTCCAATGCCTGCTCAAATTTTCAATATGAGCTCCTAATTTGTGAAGCTCCTCACTAAAAGCATGAAATCAAAATTTACCCCTTTAAGGTACCCAACCACACTTAATTTAATTGTCCTTCTTTATACTCTGTTCAATGCCAGGATGTCCACCTTATAGTGCAGTGTCAGAAGAATAAAACAAAATATTCATGGTATTGTTGAAAAAAGAGAACTTTTTTGTCAAGACTTTTCATCTTGTACTCATCAGGACAATTCACAAGAATACAAATGTAAAGGAAACAACAAATTTATACTGTATGAGAAGAGAGTGCTGATTGGTTCGCAGGTGGACTCTGATTGGTAGAGCCATTGCCATGGAGAATGCACCAGTTAATGGTGACTGACAGTTAACTGCCAAGCATTGTTTGAAATTTAAACCAGGCAGCTTGACTTTGATTGGTCAAGGCTTTGTCCTGAGGAATGAACCAGCAAATGGCTGTCACTTATTTTGTTTAGCTGAAAGTGGCGCAATGTGTGTACATGTTCTTTTTGTCTGCAAAGATATTCAAGGTACAGTGGGACCGGTGTTTTGTAGGTGCTATCAGTTCCTGAGGCTTGTGCTTTATCATACAAACAACACACCTTAAGATCCCATTTGCCCTTTTTACTACCATTGCTGATAGCTTATGGGGTTTCCATTAAAACTACAATGCTATTTCATATAGGCCGCTCCCATTTATTTTGAATTCTCATTGTTTGCTTCCTTCCCAGCTTCATGGTTTTGCAGTTCTTCAATTAAGCAACATCTTTCATTTTCAACATTCCCCAATCCAGTTAAATCCCTTTGCTACTGGGCCAGTTGAATTGTTCTTCTCAATTTGATATCACCAACATGTTACCATGCAACATCCAAGTCAGTAATATACAATAACAATGGCCAGAACTGGCTACTGCAGTACCTCTCTTATCATCTGCGATGTAAGATACCTCTGATGCTGCACTTTCAGTTTTGGTTCATTTGGCAGATGTGGCACAATGAACTTTTAATACAGGTGTTTGTTTTGTTGAATAACTACAGAGACTGGGATTCTGTAGGGCCAGTGGAGGTCTCATTCACTAGTCAGAGAACCGGCAGGGAACCATCATCAATAGGGCCGATGGAATCAAGTGTCCTTTAGGCACTTAAGTGGTCACTGTTGGGTCCTCCCTAAAATGGAGGTCCATGGCAGGGAGGTCCTGCCTGCCAAGAGCTGCCAGCCAGTCTGAGACCAGCAGTGCCTCGTGGCGCTAGTACTAGCGGGAATGGTGGCTGCTGGCCACAATGCACCCACCAGTGGTCCAGGTTCATTGTAAGATCCCAAACCAATGGTGAGTGAGGACGTTATGGGGATCGTGGGTGAGGCCGCAAGAAAAGGGGGGAAGCAGGTTGGAGGCAAGTTCAGGGCAATGGTTTTCAGTGGACCCTTTTCCGCGTGCCAGATCCTTTGATCAGATAGTGAGCATCACACCCCAGGTGGCCACTGGCAAACTTGACATAGTTTGCCTGGCGACCTTCAGTAAACACGTGAAAGCTGTGCACCCCCTATTTAATCCCTGAACCACCACTAAATTGCAGTGGACTCAGGGATGATGGTGTCAATTGGCTCATTAATAATTGCATCTAATTGACATCTCGTCGCTGCTGCGTCGCATCAGCCCCTTCCATCCTCTGACTTAATCAAGGGAAGGTTTTGATGTCGGCAGGGGATTGATGCAGGACCTCACCTGCGATTATGTGGGCCCAGTCGCTATGTTTCCTTCCACAACCAGCTGCATTAAAAATAGCCCAAAATCTTTCAATAATCTGTTCAAAATGAAATGGATAAAAACTGCTTAACTTTTTCTGAACAATATGCTAAGGAAGAAAACATTATCTTTATCAGCACAGGCAAGATACAAACTTATCATTACTGTAAATGATTACACAATTTATCTGCACCTGCCTCCAACTCAATACAATGATTAAATTTCATTAGATTCATTATCTGTCAAAGATATTGGGTAGCATATTACGGGTGTGGGGGTAGGAGGTGGGTGGCGGGCTTGGTGGTGGATGGGTGGCTCGTTTCCCTGGAACCAAAGTCCAGTTGAGCCAACTCATTCCATGCCAGCACCCCCACAACCACAACACACTGTGGGTGAGCTAAATTGCTTGACAGTGAGATTTTCACCCCTCACTGGGGTGGAAATCCCACCCTTGGGAGCTGCCAGCCAATCCAATTGGCCGGCGGTTCCAGCAGTCCCAACAGCACCAACAGTGCTGCAAGATCTGAACTAGTCTTGTATGCCTTAAAATGGAACACTAGTAAAATTTAGGAAATAAGAAGACTAGTCCAAACTGCTTTTTCCTTTTGGGAAGCAGGCCCAAGAAGAAGTCCAGGGTCTTGGGCAGCGAGGGTTTGGGCAGTTTAGGGAAGAGGTGGGGTGGTGTGTTTTACAGAACAGGCGGATAGGAAGAAAGGGGGAATACTATCTATGAGAATCTGCCCCCTGATGCAGAAAGGGCGCCCCCTGAAGATAGTAACACCACATTCCTTCCCGCCCTTTTATAAAAGCTTTTTCAAAAAATAGCCTGCCCACGCCATCTATATTATGATGCAGGCAGCATATTATTGGGGTTAACTGACTTGCTAACAAGCTCAATTGACCCTTTATCATTTATTTAAATGTAGTGGGTGGACTGCCAATTTCTGCCTGCCCACCCCACTGTATTTTGGGTAAGAGCTCAAGGATGGGCAAGAAGGTGGTGGGGTTGGCACAGGCCCTATTTTACTTGCTTCTGCCCCTGCTGAAAACACGCCTGTAAATTCCAGCCCATTATTTCAGAGCGGATGGGAATTAAGACATCCAAATCTAGATACTTAATTAGTTAGAAGAACAGTATATATATATATATATATATAGATATATAGATAGATAGAAATATATATATAATATATTTAATTAAAATCTTATTGTTTTAGTTTTCCTAGGCCGATTAGTTATTCCAACTTAGAATAAACGATCTCTGTTTGCTGAACGTGAGTTACATTGGCTGAGTAAGGAAGCCAAGTGCAGTCATAAGAAGTGTTTATTCAGCGACAAGCTTGCATATTACAAGCTCAGTTCAGCATGAAGGGCACTTCAGACCATGGGAAAAACAGCAAAAGGAACCAAAAAATTGCATCATAGTTTTGTAGTTAAAATAGAGGAAGATAATGTTACAAATGTAACTTCAATTTAGCACTTTTGTTAAAGTCAGGATATGATTGCCAGTTGGGTGGACATGCTGGCAATAAATAAGGAGAGCTGGCCTTATTGAATTTTCCAAGCGATGGCTCTCCATTTAAGTAGAAGCATATATTCTCAAGGATAAAGGCTGCAAAGCTTGTACAGATCATCACAACACTCATCCATTCAACACAAATTGCACAGCACATTTGCAGTTAGATACGAGAATACAATGCATTCAGTACTTCACAGGTTGCCTGTTAAAAATAGTGCCATGAAACACTATACAAGCCAATGTGCAAAGGCATGACTTAAGGTGAGAGGATGTCAGGGCAATAACTAATGTTTGAACTGCTCAGGCACTTTCTAACATTTTCTAAATGTGTTTTGTTTTAAGGTCAAGTCTGCTTACAGCAATCAGGAGGGAACCAGGACTGCTGGTCAGCCAGCTATTTTGAGGAGTTATCAGAGTTCCAAGAGACAATCCTTGATTTTTTTCACCATACATCTGTAAAAGAAACTGAAGAGCTAGGGCAAATTTAGAATATCATCCTTTATGATAATCCTTCAAATGCTGACTTTCTTTCTAAATTTGCACAGCAGGAACTACATTTACAAAATAGCTGCATGATGACTTAAATGTTTTATGATCTTATCTGTCCAGACAATCACTGTCTGTGTAAACTGGAGAGGCCAAAGAAAACAAAGAAGTGGTGTCCAGGTGTACACATCACTAAAAGCTAGTGCACATGTACAAAAAATAACGAAGACTAATAGAATGTTGCTCTTTATCTCAAGAGGGTTTAAAAGTAAAGAAGTGATGCTTCAGCTGTACAGCCACGGTGCCTTGGTCGGATCCCAGCAGGTTGTGCACACATTTCAGGAAAGATCTTTAGAGGGCATACAGCACAGATTCACCAAAATTATACCAGGGCTTAAAGGGGTAAATTATTAGTAACAATTTATGGGCTGCATCCAAATAGAGCAGGGACACAGTTCCTTGCAGGGTATTTTGCTAGTACTATTGGGGAGGATTTAAATTAACTTGGAAGGTCGTGGGAACCAGAAGATAATATCAGTGAGGAATACCAAACTTCACAGAAGACGGGGAGAGTTAGGTAGCACTAGAATAGTGATTAGTGAGTTAATAGGGGAGGTCAGGGTAAGGGATAAAGAAATAATGTCTAAATCAGGGTGACAATGCATGTATGTGAATGAGCCGAATGTGGCAAATACAATTGGTGAGTTTACAGGTGCAGATTGCCATTTGGAAATATGGTGTTGCGGCTATGAAAGAGACCTAGCACAAAGAAGGGCAGGTCAGGGTGTTAAATATTCCTGGATATAAGGCATTCAGGAAATATGGGAAAGGAAGGAAAGGGAGAGGGGGTGGCAGTATTAATTAAAGAGAGCATTGCAGTGCTGGAGAAAGAGGATGTCCCAGAGAGGTCAAGAACAGAATCGATTTGGCTATAGCTAAGGAACAAAAAAGGTGCTATTACATTGCTCAGTGTGGTCTATAGGCCACCAACTAATGGCAAGGATGTAGAGCAACAAATTTACAAGGGAATTACAGAGAGCACCAAAAAGTATAGTTATAATGGAAGACTTTAATTACCTGATAGTAGTGTAAAGAGCAGAGAGGGGCATAATAGTAGTGTAAAGAGCAGAGAGGGGAAAGAGCTGCAAGAGTGTGGTCAGGAAAATTTTCTGAGTGCATTTCCAGTCCAACACGAAAGGAGGCACTGGTTCTTGAGAATGAGCAGGGCCAAGTGGAATAAGTGCAGGTAGAACATTTAGGGGACAATGATCATTGTATCATAAGGTTTAGGTTGACTACAGAAAAGGACAAAGGAAAACCAGAGGAAGAATAGTTAATTGAGGAAAGCCAACTTCAATGGGGTAAGAACGGATCTGGGCCAAAAAAATTGGAGTTAAAGGTTGGCAGGGAAAACAGTATCGGAACAATGAGCTACCTTCAAAGAAGCAAATGTTAGGGCACTGTCAAGGTACATTCCCTTGAAAGGGAAAGGTAGGGAAAACAAATACGGAGCTCCCTAGACGAGAAAAGGGATAGAATTTAAGATAAGAAGAAAAGTGTGCTGACCACAGATGTTGGGTAGAAAATACAATTGAAAACCAGCCTGACTATAGGAAGGTCAGAGGGGAGCTGTAAAAGCAAATAAGAAAAGCAAAGAGGGTGTACGAAAAGAGACTGGCTGCCAACGTAAAAGGGAATGCCAAAGTATTTTATAGGCATATAAATAGTAAAAAGGTGGTAAAATGAGGAGTGGAGCTGATTAGGGACCAAAACGGGGATTTATGCATGGAGACAGAGGGCATAGCTGAGGTATTAAAAGAATACTTTGCAACTCCTCAAGGGAGGAGGTGCTAACCAGGCCATGGTGAAAGAGGAGGTAATTTGGACATTAGAAGCATTCAAAATTGATAAGGAGAAGGCTTTGGATAGATTGTCGCTACTTAAAGTTGATAAGGCACCAGGACTGGATTATGTGTATCCAAGGATACTGAGGGAAGTGAAAGTGGAAATTGCAGAGGCTTTGGCCATAATTTTTCAGCCTTCCTTAGACCCAGGGGTGATGAAGAGGACTGGAGAATTGCACACATTGCACCCTTGTTCAAAAGAGTATAAAGGTAAGCCCAGCAACGATTAGCCAGTCAGTTTAACTTCGGTGGTGGTGAAACATAATTTGGGACAAAATTAATAGTCAAGCATTGTTTTCTTAAGGGAAAATCATGATTAACTAAATTGCTAGAGTTTTTGCGGAGGCAATGGAGATGGTTGATGAGGGCAATGCTGTTGATGTGGTGCACATGGACTTCCAAAAGGCATTTGATACAGTGCCACACAACAGACTAATGAGCAAAGTTATAGCTCATGGAGTAAAATGGGCAGTGGCAACATGGAAATGAAATTGGCTGAGTGACACAGAACAGAGAGTAGTGGTTAATGGATGTTTTTCGAGCTAGAGGAAGGTTTGTAGTGGGGTTCCTCAGAGGCCAGTGATGGGACCCTTGTTTTTTCTGATATATATTAATGAACTAGACCTTGGTATAAAGGGTACAATTTCAAAGTTTGTGGATGGCACGGAACTTGGAAGCGTTGTGAACTGTGAAGAGGATATAGACAAATTGATGGAACTGGCAGAAAGGTGGCAGATTAAGTTCAATACAGAGAAATGTGAAGGATTCATTTTGGTGGGAAGAACATGGAGAGACAATATAAAATAAAGGATACAACTCTAAAGGGGATGCAGGAATATATAGGTTTTTTTTCATTCATGGGATATGGCGCATTGCTGGCTAGGCCAGCATTTATTGCCCATCCCTAAATTGCCCTTGTTCAGAGGGCAGTTAAGAGTCAACCACATTGCTGTGGGTCTGGAGTCACATGTAGGCCAGACCAGGTTTCTTTCACTAAAGGACATTAGTGAACCAGATGGGTTTTTAAAACAATCAACAATGGTTTCATGGTCATCATTAGACTTATAATTCCAGATTTTTATTGAATTCAAATTTCACCATCTGCCATGACAGGATCTGAACCTGGGTCCCCAGGGCATTACCCTGGATTTCTGGAATACCAGTCCAGTGATAATAGCTCTATGCCACCGCCAGGTTGGGAGATGGTTAATAAAGCATACAGTATCCTGGAATTTATTAAAAAAGTGCAGACCAAGGAGGTTATGTTGAACTTATACCAGACACTGCTTCTCAGCTAGAGTACAGCATCCAATTCTCGGCGCTGCACCTTAGGAAGGATGTGAAGGATGTGCAGAAAAAATTGACGAGAATGGTTCCAGGGATGAGGCCCTTCAGTTATGAAAATGGATTGGAGAAGTTCAGTTTTCCTTGGGGGAAAAAAAAGGCTGAGAGGAGATTTGATAGAGGTATTCAAAATTGTGAGGGGTCTGGACAGAGTAGATAGGGAGAAACTATTCTCACTCATAAGAGGACCGAGAACATGAAGGCACAGATTTGAAGTAATTGGTAAAAGAAGCAAAAGCGATATGGGAAAAACTTTTTCATGCAGCAAGCAGTTAAGGTCTGGAATACACTGCCTGAGAATGTGGTAGAGGCAGGTTCAATTGAAGCACTCAAAAGGGAATTAGAACATTATCAGAAAAGCAAAGGCTTCAGGGAGAAGGTGGGAGAATGTCACTAAGTGAATTTCTCATTTGGAGAGTCGGTGCAGCCACAATGGGCCAAATGGCCTTCATCTGTGCTGTAATAATCCTGTGAATTCATTGAAAAGGTTACATAAACACGGGGCGGGATTTTCCGTGCTCATTGGCGTCATGGCTGGCATGAGTGGACAATATGGTGGGAAGACCAAAAATATTCACGATATCGTGAAACCAGTTTGGAATCCAGCTTACTGTGGCCGCTGCGCCCGTAAATGGCATGTTTCCTGCCGCCACACATCGGGAACGTCATTGTAATAACATCTGCATGTCATTATAAGCCCAGCTCGCCAAATCATCCTGCCATGCTGGATCATCCGAGCACGTCGGCGTGCACATAAACAACATGCACCTGGTGAGCTGCACCTGGCTCTAAACGTCAAGGTTTGTTTGTCAACTTGGCTTCGGGCAGCCCTCGCAGTCATCAGCACCAGGCTTCACAGGCAACAACACATCAGTTTTAGGGGAGCTTATGGGTAGGTCTCTACTGGCCAGACCTGCTGTAAGGTGGGGGTAGCTTTCAACAGCTGCAGGCCTAGGGCTTACTTGGGGAAGCGGGAGAAGTGGCCTCAGGCAGGGGAAGATGGTGCATGGTGAGAGCTGGACGGGGAGGGAGGGTGGGTGGGCGGGTGTGTGGTATGCCTGAGTGTGTGTGGGGACACATGTTGATCTGTGCAAGTGGCCTCAAGATGGAGAGGGCTGAAGAGGCAGTCCCCAGGGGAGATGAGGCCAGATGCAGATGGGAGGGTGTGTGTGAGAGAGTAAGTGATGTCCCTTGAGCTGGCAGTGAGTGAGATGCCAATGAATGTGTGATGTCCTTGGGAGTGTGAGTTTTGAGTGCTGAGATAGTTGCCTTACCCTGGTGGCACGGATGAGATCATTCATCCTCTTTCTACGCTGGATGGCCGACCTCTTCTGAGCAGCGTTGGTAATGACCACCACTACCACTGCCGAAGAAGCTGGACAGGTGAGATTGCTCAACCTCCTGCGGCTACTGCAGGGCAGAGGACATTGCGGCAGGCCTCCAAAAGACATTCAGTGATGTGTCACTGAACTCTTCTTCTTGGCTTTTAGGGCCATGTTTTCACTGGAACAGTCCTGGGTTGCAAGCATTGAGAACTGTGTGGGCAGCTGCAATTAAGATATAGCATCTGGAGTGAGGAAACAGTGAGGTAACAGCATGGCGGCCAATTCAGAAGCTGCCTGCCAGCGAAATGGCATATTTCCTGTGGCTGCATAATAAATGAGGTGGGATTGGGATGATATGGCGTGAAAAGCCGCCATTGTGGCTGGTAGGTAAAATATCCTTTTTCCTGCCACTACAATACAATGCAAATCTGGGACGATCCCATCCATAGTTTGTATTCCCTTAAGTTTACAGGTTGAGGAGTGATCGACCTGAGGTGTTTAAAATGATTAAGGGATTCAGTGGAACTATTTCCTTTGATGGACGAATACCGAACATGAGATATAATCTTATAAGCAGAGCTAGGCCAGCTAGAAATGAAATCAAAAGTATTTTTTCTCACAATATGCAGTGGAAATTTGTGACTCTCTCCCCCAAAAGGATGTGCATTCTGGGGGAAGTAGAATTTTCAAGACTGAGATCAGAAGTTGTCTGCCAGCGAAATGGCATATTTCCTGTGGCTGCATAATAAATGAGGCGGGATTGGGATGATATGGCGTGAAAAGCCCCCATTGCGGCTGGTAGGTAAAATAGGGACAAAAGACAGGTAAATGGAATTGAGGCATTTGGCAGAATCATCCCAGATTTGTACTAAGTGCGGTAGAGGGCATAAAAAAGTCATTTTACCTGCCAGCCACAATGGCGGGTTCTTGAGCCTTGTCCGCCCCTTCCTGGCGCATCCGACCTGATTAATCATGCCTTCATGGGAAACATTCTAGATGGCTGGCAGGCAGGCTCGGATTTGCCTGCCATGCCGTGACCTCAGCACTTCCTCGTTCTGGGTGTCATATTTAAAGCCGGGGTGGGGAATGTTTTTCTTATCAAGGGCCACTCACACGTAGATATAAAAACCAACTTAATTTGTTTTTAGAGGGAATACAGAAAAGTTAAAATTACCTACTGCTTTAATGCGATCATTAAGTTTGTTTTTCCTTAATGAGCTTTGTTATCTCTCCTGGCACTGATGATGTTGCTACTTGCAACTGGCTTTTCTCCCTCTCTGCCTCCCTCTCTCTCCCCTTTCCCACTTTGTCTGTGTTTCTCTCTCTCTATCTCTCTCCTTTCCCACTCTTTCCGTCTGTCTCTCTTTCTCTATGATTCCCACTCTGTCTCTTTATCCCTCTCTCTCTCTGGATGGAATCGTTCCAGAGTTACACTAAGTGTGGTAGCAGGTGGGAAAACTGACGTTTTATCCACAGGTTGCAATGGCAGCTTATCACACCATATCGTCCCAATCCTGCCGCTTTTATTAAGTGTTCCTGGGAAACACGCCGTTTAGATGGCGGGCAGAGTCTCATTCACCCACCATGCCATCACCTCGTTGCTTCATCACATCGGGCGCCATTTTTAAAGTGAAGCTGTGCATGCACCTCTCAGTGTTTCCAGCCCAGGAGCTTTGGCCCTGAAAGGGAAAAACACTGCGGACCCCAAGTTCAATAGTGCATCCCTCAAGGGCCTTTTGGACGCAGTGGAGGCCCACCGTGATGTCCTCTACCTTCACTCTGGCCACAGGCTGCGCAGCAACATCACCAATCTGGCTTGGGAGACAGTGGCAGCGGCAGTCAGCGCCTACACCCTGCAAAAGAGGACAGCCACCCAGTGCTGCAAGAGGATAAATGGTCTCCTTCGTTCCGCTAGGCTAAGTCACTCTTCCCATCACTCTAAACTCACACACCCACAAACCCATCACACATCCACAGGGCCCTCACTCACTGCCAGTTCAAGGGACATCACTATTCACTCTCTCACACACACCTTCCTTGTCCTCATCCCATCCATGAGACCACTCACCACCCACATTTGCCAGGCATACTTATCATCTGGCCTGGCAATCGTCCTCTTACACTCTCTTCATCTGTATTCATGCAGGACAAGCTGGCACAGAAGAGGGAGAGGTCACAGGCTTTGAAAACAAAGCCATCCAGCTGGCCGACAAGGGTCTGGACCGTTCCTGTGCAACTCAATCTCACTCCAGCATCCACCCAAGTGACTGCAGGATATCCAGCGCATCCGAATCCCCTCTTCCTGTGACCCCAGCAGTTTCAGCTCCACAAGCCGAGAAGGGTGCCACTGCCAGACGGTAGAACCCCAAAAGCAGGCCAGGGCAGCCAGGTCTCGGCCCTCCAGAGGATGCCTGTCAAGGTCATCATAGATGGAGTGTAGCAGTCAGCAGGCTGCCTCCACCTCCGCTGTGGATGTCCGGAGAGCACCAAGACGTAACGGCAGGGTTAGAAAAATTAAGAAGATGTAGTTGCACAGCTTGGGCGTGGTGTTAATCACTTGTACATACTGTTCACAATTGTAAATAAACTCTCAACAATGTCTCCCTGCCTACGGCCCCTTGTTCTGATAAGCAGTGTTATGTCACTCAGATGTGAAACCTTTCTGCACAAGATAAAGGCAGTTGTCTCAGACCAGGCTCTCTTCCCTATGCTTTGTGTAGCCTTTAGACCAAAGTGATGGGCTGGTCTCACACTCCTTGGACACATTAAAGATGCCTGTAACTCAAAGCACGAAAGTCAACATGAGGATGAACGTCTTTACACAGCGAATGGTTACAATCTTGAATGCACTGTCTGAAAGGATGATGGAGACAGATTCAATCACAGCTCACAGTAGGGAATTAGATAAGAACCTGAAGGGAAAAAAATGCAGGGTTGCAGGGAAATAGCCAGAGAGTGGGATTTGCTAAGTTGCTCTTGCAGACAGCCGGCACAGACATGACAGGCCAAATGGCCTCTTCTGTGCTGTAACAATTCCAACATAAACATTGAAAGTGTAGTAAACTGTGAGCAGGGTAGTGATAGACATAAAGAGGAAACAAGATGGCGGAATGGCGGACAAGTGTCAGATGCAATTAAATGCAGAGAAGAGTGAGGTGATACATATTGGTAGGAAGAATGATGACAGGCAATATAAAAAGGGTTTAATTCTAACGAGAGTGCAGGAACAGAGAGAACTATGGGTACATGTGCATAAATCACTGAAGTTGGCAGGGCAGGTTGAGAAAGTGGTTAAAAAGGCATACAGGATCCTGGGCTTTATAGACAATGGCAAAAAGTACAAAAGCGAGGACGTTATGATGAACATTTTTAAAATACTGGTTTGGCCTCAACTGGAGTATTGTGCCCAATTCTGGGTACCACACTTTAGGAAGAATGTGAAGGCTTCAGAGAGGGATCAAAAAAGATTTATAAGAATGATTCCAGGGATGAGGGATTTCAGTTAGGTGGATATATTGGAGAAGCTGGGATGTTCTCCTTGGAGAAGAGAAGGCTGAAAGGAGATTTCATACAAATGTTCATGAGGGGTCTAGGCAGTGTAGATGGAGAGAAACTGTTCCTATTTGTGGAGAGGCCGAGAATCAGGGGACACCAATTGAAGGTGCATGACAAAAGAATCAACGGCGATATGAGTAAATGCCTTTTTTGGAATATATGGCTAGGGTCTGGAATGCACTGCCTGGGAACTTGGTGGAAGCAGATTCAATCATGGCTTTCAATAGGAAATTGGGCAAGCACCTGAAGAGAAAAAAACTGCAGGGATACAGGGAAAGGGCAGGGAGTGGGACTAACTGAATTGCTCTTGCAGAGAACCTGCAAATCTTTTATTAACATATAAAAATTAAAATGATAGTTAAAGGAATGTTAGTGTCAATTAGAGACAAAAAAGCAAATCTGCTGGTGGAGGCAAGGGCATGACTGAGATAATGGATGAGTAATTTGCTTCTGTTTTCACAAAAGAAGAGGATGGAGTTAATCTCACAGTAGCGGAGAGAGAGAATTGTGATATCAGATAGGATTAAAATAGATAGGCAGGACATAATAAATAGGTTGGCATCACTCAGGGCAGAATCTTTTGTTCAGCGCCCCCGCATGCCGACGCATAAAATGATGTGCAGTGACATCAGGTGTGCGTCCCGACATCACCGAGCGTCATTCCGATCTTTCATTCGGCAGGCGCACACTGGAGTCGGCTGCGCGCCTGCCAAACTGTCATGGCCTGTTAATGCCATTAGTAAAGTAATTAATCAATCTGACAGGGCTGCCCGTCCAACCTTAAGGTTGGCGGGCAGGCAAAAAGCCCAGGCAGCCTTTGCATTTTTCACGAAACCTCATCCACGGGTGGGATGAGGTTTCATGAAGGGTTTGTTATATTAATAAAATATTTTCAAACATTTCGTAAACAAATCCCAGCTCATGTGATGCTATCACATGAGGGGGCATGTGTAAATGATTTTCAACTTTCTTTATTTAAAACTTTAAATCTGAAGTTTATCTCCCTGAGGCAGCTCCGTGCCTTAGGGAGGTTTCTGCGTTCTTTCGCGCGGCCCCAACTCTCTTTCCTGCCCCCACCCGCACAAGTAGCGCTGAGTGTTACCAGGCGTGCATCACACTGGGTGAGCCTTAATTGGCCCGCCCACATATAATGATGGCGATCGGCTCTGCACTTGCCCCCAACCGGCCCGCCCGATGAGGAGAAAATTCTCCCCTCAGAGTTAAGTCACCTAGACAAAATAGGATGCATCCCAGCTTGCTGAGGGAAACTGGGGTGGAGATAGAAGAATCTCTCATCATAATCTTTCAATCTTCCTTATATATAGAAATTGTGCCAATGAACTGGAGGATTGGAAATGTAAAAAATGGGGAGAGAGATAAACCTGATAACTACAGGCCAACTGATATAATAACAACTGTGGAAAAACTACTACAAACTATTGCTAAGGACAAAATTAATTTTCACTTGAAGAAGCATAGGTTAATAAGGGATAGTCAGCAAGCATTTGTTAAAGGCAAATTGTGTTTGACTAACCTCACTGAGTTCTGGGAATAAGGAGAAACGTTTTCACACAGATCTGGATCCTGCTATCGGAAAGGTCAGTGGAAGTGGATTTCATAGGAACTTACAACCTTCAAAAGGGCATTTACTGACAGAATTAATTTGAAGGGTTATTGGGAAAAAGTTGGTGTTTATGATTAAAGAGCTGGGACAGGCACAACAGGACGAATAACCTCCTCCTGTGCTAAAAGATTCTATGGTATGTAAAGCCTGTTTCAACAAATGTTTACCATAAATGATACATTTTTACATTTGCACACAGGTATAATAGATATCAAGACAATCGGATATGCAGTTTTTTTAATATTGTGTGCATACAATAATAAAATGCAATTCCAAGAAAGCCATCATGTGACCTCTCATTAATGTTATATTCGTGCCATGTACTCATCTCAAACCATTCTATCTACATTGACTGATTACTCATCTGCTGACTTTTGCCATTTATTTACAGGTATGCAAAGATTTTTGCCAGTGTGTGCCTTCTCCATACTAACGACTTCCTTCACACTATCCAATGTGAACCATTCATTTGCTGATTTTCCTCAGTTTATTCAACAACAGAAACTTTCATTTATGTTGCACCATCAATATCCCATGTTATTTCAAACAAGTTGACTGGAAAACAGATGCAAAGCCAGAAATAAAGGCATAAATTACATAGAACGACATAAAAAAGGATAAAAAAGGTAATTTGGCCCATGCAGTTCATGCTTTTTTTTAATTAATGCATGGGATATGGGTAGTGTTGCAAAGCCCAAAATTTATTACCCATCCCAAATTGCCCTTGAGAAGGTGGTGGTGCACCCCCTTTTTGAACCGCTGCAGTCCTTGTAGTGTAGCTGCACCCACAGTGCTGATGGGGAAAAGTTCCAGGATTTTAGGCCAGTGACAGTGACAGGAAGGATGGGTATGACTTGGAGTGGAACTTGCAGGTGCTAGTGTTCCCATGTGCCTTTGCTATTCTGGGTACTAGAGGTAACAAGTTTGGTAGGTGCTGTTGAAGGAGCCTTGATGAATTGCTGCAGTACCCTGGTACACACTGCAGCCACGATGCACTTGTGATGGAAGGGGTGAATGTTTATAGTGGTGGATGGGGTCCTGAATGGTATTGAGCTTCATGATTGCTGTTGGAGCTGCATTCACCAGGCAAGTGAAGAGTATTCCATCGCATTCCTGACTTGTGCCTTGTAGGGGGTGGAAAGGCTTTGGGGAATCTCCACTCAATCCTTCTTCCATCCTTCCTCAGTGAAACCTATCAATATAGCATTCCACCCCCTTTTCCTGCATATGGCTATCTGGCTTCCTATTAAATACATTTATACAATTTGCCAAAACTCCCTGTGGCAGTGAGTTCCACATTAGTCACTACCCACTGGTTGAAGAAGTTTCTTCTGAATTACTGATTTGATGTCTTGGTGACTCTCTTATCTCAACGGATTCTGGTTTTTCTCTTTCCCACAGGAGCAGGAATAATGCTTCAGGCTCTACAGGAAACCTTAGTGCCTCCGCTGCCATGGTTTTCCTTCAACCTCTTCACCAGCCAGGAGGCCAGTTAAAATCGGCTCAGAAACCTCCTGGTCAACATCATAACAAGTGTACAAATCTTTGATTGTATACCACGTTCTCCTCTCAGGAGAATGTTGAGAATATGAAGGACCTCTACTTGCTTTCACATGGAATCCAACACAATTATGAGTACAGATTCCTCATTGAAGATCATAATGGTGCAGAAAATTTAAAAATACATATCATCCAAGTGATATGTATTTTGTGGCTTCCCTTCAAGTTAGGCTGCAAATGAGGGAAAATTTGAAGAGGAGGAAGGTGGCATGAAGAGGCTCACGGCTCCTCAGGTAAGTAGTATAAATTATTTAATACAGGATAGCTAAAGGTGGACAGAAAATTGGTGGAAAAATGAAAGGTGGTTATAAAAACATGATATTGGTTCAAGGTTCCTCTTACAATGGTTAACCTGGCGAGTTCACTGTGTATATGACTGCACCTAAGAATCATGCAGGGATTTGTGAAGCCCGCACTCACAGCTGAGGCCACTTCCTTTGACAGGGAATTTAGCATCCACAAAACATGAAGAGAAAAAAAGAAGGAATTTGTGCTGAATCAACAGCCTCAAACACTATTAATTTCCTCACTTTCTTCCAATTTCTGGTACCTAGATAATGGCTCCTGCATCCTTTGAAGCTACTTGTCCAGCTGTTTAAATACCACAGCAATGCAGGATTTCTCCCTTCCTACACTTGCCTCAGGATACATTCCCAACAGAAGGTGTAAACAGTGTTGGGAGTCTATCCACAGCACTACAATTGAGCAGACGCAGCAAAAAAGTGACAGGGTCAGAGTGGAGTAACACTGGTGAGCAGAAGTGCGGTCTTAGTGTAATTCTGATACCCAGGGAAGAAAACCTATGCTCAAGCTCTACGATTCATTACTGTTACAGGCAGCAGCTTGATAATGCTGACTGAGAAACCTTTAAAATTATGTTTGATCTTTACATATATTTTTATAATGTGGTTGATATCATAGACAGCTGATCAGTAACACTTTCGTTGATAAAATAATACTCCATAGACTCATATTGCTTGTGCAGGTATGCTATAATAAAGATCAACAACAGATTAGTCCACAGTTATTTTATCAGCCAAGTAGATATATGGGACAGAATTTTGACGTCGGTATGTGGGTGCGGGCCCAACACGCCGACGCGCAAAATGATCCGCAGTGACGTTGGGTGCATGTCCCGACATCATCGCGCATCATTTAGATCTTTCCCTCGACGGGCGCACGCCAGAGACGGCTGTGCACCTGCCGAACTGTCAAAGGCCTATTAAGACCATTAGGAAACTAATTTAGAAAATTAACAGGGCTGCCTGTCCAACCTTCGCGTTTTTCAGGAAGCCTCATCCATGGGCTGGATGAGGTCTCCTGGAGGTTTAATAAAATCAATAAATTAATTTTGCTAAATTGCCAAACATGTCCCAGCTCATGTGACAGTGTCTAAATAATCTTTGTCTTTCTTTATTCAAAAATTTCAATATGTACTTAATTTCCTTGAGGCAGTTCCATGCCTCAGGGAGATTTCTGCACTCATTTGTGCGCATGCGCGTAAGAGCACAGGCACCCACTCTCCCTCCTCCCCACACCCACACAGGTAGCGCTACTGGCCATGCATCACGATGGACGGGCCTTAATTGACAAGCCCACATAAAATGGTGATGCGGAGCCAATCGTGGGCGGCGATTGGCTCCGCGCCGGCCCGCCCGACATGGAGAAAATTCTCCCCATGCTGGTCTCTAGCTGAATGCAAATAGTAGTTTCTTTTTCTACCATTTCAGAGTGGACAATCCTTTCATCCATGTGAGCAAAAAGGATCTGGAATATGTAAAATTGAAGATGTAGCTACCATAGAGCTAATATGGATTCTACCCGTGAGGCTATTAGGTATAAAATAGAATGCAACATCATTAATGTCTTGGTGGATATCCCAGATTGAATTTTTTTTCAATTATACTTAATAAATTAAGTCACCAGATACAGAAAAGGGATGAAAATGAGCAAATTGGCCAGCCATAATAAAAAATACCAAACAATTCCTAGCCTCAGCAAACTGAGGGGAGAAGCAAGGAGAATAGAAAGTAATCCATAATGTAGATATACTGTCTACAGAATTAACTATTAGCTATGATGCTAACTAAGTGGTCATCCACAAGTGGGACTATGTAGCCCGTTGTGGCGGGAACCATTGAAGCTGGGCCAGTTAATCCTAGATGAGTTGGCGCAACAGTCTCCCGGCAGCAGAAAAATCTCCTCCAATTAAGTTGAAGGGAGGAAGGGACTGATGTGGGATTCTTGGCCGCCAGCAGTGGGATGTTAATTAGGTTGCTGAAGGCAACCCCTCTGCCCTTGCCTTCAATCCCTCTCTCCCATGACACCCACCATGCAATCTCCACCCTATCTACACTCAACTGTGGCTTGGAGTCCCTTCGCGATCCTGAGCCTCTGGTGGGTGCAGTGCCGCCAGCAGCTACCACTCTAGCTGATATTAATGATATGAGTAGCTGCCGGCCTCTGATTGGTCAGCAACTCTCAGCGGGTGGGACTTCTGCCACTGGAGACTTCAATCGCAGGGAAGGCCTGAAGTACTCTTGATTCTGTCAGGCCTCCCACATGAAACTGATGGGCGTCCCCACCAGTTCTCTTACCAGTGGGCTAGATCCCCATCAGTCCAACAAAATACATCTATGCTGTCTTTTTCATTATATAAGGACAATTGGCCTGAGGTGCGATCTACCTTCCAACATGCAAACAAGAATTCTTAGGAACAGAAAAATATAGTAAGACCAAATTGTGCGTCATCACCTCACCATATTCCTCAATTCTCAATCTCTTTTCCAGCTAACTGTGTGTTGAGTCTTTTGAGTAGCCTTTCCTCAAAATTTATTCCAAAATCTATACTCTTTGGATGAAAATATTTTGGCATATGAACCCTTCACCAAACAAAACAATTCACCTGGACTAACTTTGCATAATCATAAATTACAGCAACAAAAGAAGCCATTACTATGATAATTCTATCTCAACTGTAAATATCTGCTGTAATTTTACTTGACTTTTTTCCATTCCCTATATCACTTTACATAATACTTAACTAATTCCACTTTAAATTGTTATAGGTGCTGCATCAATAGCTACCTATGGTAAAACATTCCGTGCTCATTTGCTTGTGTGAAAAAAAGATCTTCTAACTTCCTCTTAATTATTCAAGTAATGACCCTCAGCCCATCCCACTTGATTATCAATTTGCCACCCAATGGAAGCACCATTTAATTTCGTAACACAGTCATATTTTGAAACCGTCTTTATTCAAACAAAATCCCCAATTTTCTCAAGTTTTTCCTCATTTAATCTTGAATCTTGAACTCCAGCATCCTGCAGTCCATGGGGGTTTCCTTTCCCACCGTACTATGTCGGGATTTTGTCAGCAGCATGTCACTCCCAATATCATAACTGGATCTGTGTGTCACTTACACTTTCTCTCTTTTTTGTGTTTTCCCATACGATTATAATTAAAGTTCTAAGTATGTGTGAATTAGCAGCAGAGGAAGCTTTTCATTGGTGAACCTGCTGTCAACTGACAATCCAGCATCTACATGCTGTCCATTAAAGAACTTCCTGTTCGAAGGAGGCTGTGCATCACTGACAGTTTGCTCCACTGCTTGAGAGTGCCACATGCTTGGAAAAGATGTCTGATTGCCGAAAAAGACCAGCCTCACGGTTCAGCAATGTCTCTCTGCACATTCTCCTCGATGTCTGAGAAAGGCGGGAAGTGCTCTCTCCTGAAGATGGCATAGAAAGGCTCTCCTGCCAGAGGGATGGAGCTGGCAGAAGATGTGAACTCCCATGGGGTCATGTGCTGAATCTGGATCAGTGCAGGAAATGGGTCAACGACCTGCTCCAATTGGCAAAGGTAAGTGCTAGTGATGCATCTTCAACATGAGTCTCTCGCAGTAATGCACCTTTGTGAATGGGCAGCTACGCCAGAAGAGTAAATGCAGGATCAGCTTTAGTGCCACGTGAAAATTGAGGCCAAAGGGTGTGGAAGTTTGCAATGTATGCTTTTGGATGCAACACGTGAATGACAGGACAGTATGTGTAATGGGGATGTTTGCAGCCAGGGGGGATTAGGAGTTCCTCACATGTTACTAACTCTTTGTCATGCAAGACAAGCAGACCCACAATGCCAGGGAGAGGAGATTATTTTTTTCATTCATGGGATGTGGGCTTCACTAGCTGAGCCAGTATTTATTGCCCATCCCTAGTTGTCCTTGAGAAGGTAGTGGTGAGCTGCCTTCTTGAACCGCTGCAGTCCATGTGGTATGGGTACACTCACAGTGCTGTTAGCAAGGGTGTTCCAGGATTTTGACTCAGCAACAGTGAAGGAATGGCAATATATTTCCAAGTCAGGATGGTGAGTGGCTTGGAGGTGAATTTGCAAATGGTGGTATTCCCATCTATCTGCTGCCCTTGTCCTTCTAGATGATAGTGGTCATGGGTTTGGAAGATGCTGTCGAAGGAGCCTTAGTGAATTCCTGCAGTGCATCTTGTAGATGGTACACACTGCTGCTACTATGCATCGATGGTGAAGGGAGTGAATGTTTGTGGATATGGTGCCAATCAAGCAGGCTGCTTTGTCCTGGATGGTGTCAAGTTTCTTAGGTGTTGTGGCAGCTGCACTCATCCAGACAAGTGGGGAGTATTCCACCACACTCCGGATTTGTGCCTTGTAGATGGTGGACAGGCTTTGTGGAGTCAGGAGGTGAGTTACTCATTGCAGTATTCCTAGCCTCTGACCTACTCTTGTAGCCACAGTATTTAAATGGCTAGTCTAGTTCAGTTTCTGGTCAATGATAACCCCAGGATGTTGACATTGGGGGAATTCAGTGATGGTAATGTCATTGAACATCACGGGGCAATGGTTAGATTCTCTTTTGTTGGAGATGACCATTGCCTGACACTTGTGTGGCGCGAATGTTACTTGCCACTTGTCAGCCCAAGCCTGGATTTGTCCAGGTCTTGCTGAATTTGGACATGAACTGCTTCAGTATCTGAGGAGTCGCAAATGGTGCTGAACATTGTGCAATCATCAGCGAACATCCCCACTTCTGACCTTACGATGGAAGCAAGGTAATGGATGAAGCAGCTGAAGATGGTTGGGCCTTGGGCACTACCCTGAGGAACTCCTGCAGTGATGTCCGAGAGCTGAGATGACTGACCTCCAACAATCACAACCATTTTTCCTTGTGCTAGGTATGACTCCAACAAGTGGAGAGTTTTTCCCCTGATTCCCATTGACTCCAGTTTTGCTAGGGCTCCTTGATGCCATACTCAGTGAAATGCGGCCTTGATGTCAAGGGCAGTCACTTTCACCTCACCTTGGGGGTTCAGCTCTTTTGTCCATGTTTGAACCAAGGCTGTAATAAAGCCAGGAGCTGAGTGGCTCTGGCAGAACCCAAACTGGGTGTCAGTGAGCAGGTTATTGCTAAGCAAGTGCTGCTTGATAGCACTGTTGATGACCCCTTCCATTACTTTACTGATGATCGAGAGTAGACTGATGGGGCAGTAATTGGCCGGGTTAGATTTGTCCTGATTTTTGTGTGGACATGACATACCTGAGCAATTTTCCACGTAGATGCACAACAGGAGTTCCTGACCCCAAGCTCCTCACAGCAGCCGAGGCAGAGGTGATAGAGATCGCTGGCGAAGAGGGAAAGCAATTGGTCGCAGATGGTGAGGTTGGATCAGCCAGGGAGGAGGAGAAAGAAGCAACCATCTTGGTGGTGACGTATGAGCACATCGAATGGATGCGGAAATATGAAACGCTCAAACTATAATGAGCCTTAATGTGACTCTTTTTATTCTTCATTACAGGTCATCACAATCCAAGGACTAGGCCACAGCCAAAGCAGGAGCTCAACGGTTCCATCCATCAACCTGGGCTAGGGCTTCAATAAGTTCTGGGGGCTGTGAGTTGCACAATATGTATGTGTCATGACAGCTCTCTGGGAAATGAGCACAAATCTGTATTATTCTTCTCCTGTGGTCACACACCAGTTGTACTTCCAAGGAGTGAAACCCTTTATGATTTACAAATGCAGCTGGCTGTTCCCTGGGAGCTTCTATGGCTACATGAGTGTAGTCAATGGCACCTTGCACTTTAGGAAACCCAGCAGTGACATTGAACGTGGCTGATCTTGCAGCCATGCAGGTCGTGACCGGCAGTGCTTCTTGCTCTTGGGAAATCGGCGCAGGCCTATATGGTGCCACGAGAAACAGCGTGGGGATAGCACATTTAATTCTAGGCCAATCCCTGCCCTGTGCCTACACTATAACTTTGTATCTTCCTCTACTTCAAATGCTGATTCAATTTTCCCTTAAAAGTTGCAACGATCTCTGTTTCACCCAATTCTTATGGTGAAGCATTCAATCCTCCAACAACCCTCTGTGTTAAGAAGCTTTCCATGTCCTTTCTCTTCTTTAGCTATAAAAATCAATGACTCCCTATACAGAGGAAATAGTCCTATTCACTATCAAATGCCATAATAATTTTTAAAAATTTTATTAAATCTCTTTTTAGCCTTCTCTTTTCCAGTGGAAATAGTCCCACTACCCAAGTCTCTCCTCAGAGCTACAGTTTCCAATCACTGGTAGCATCCCAGTGAATCTGGGTTGACATATTCTCAATAGTTTGAATATCCCTTCTGTAATAGAGTGCCTAAAATTTCACACAGTACATAAATTGTACCTAACCAAAGTTTTATGTAAACTCATCACTACTTCATTACTCTTGTACTTGTACTTCAATACTCTTGTAATTTATTAAACCCCAATTTCAATTGTCCATTTTATGGTTTGTCTGCCTGCTCTTGCACTTTAGGAACATTAGGTTGAATTTTCTGTTCGTCGGGCGGGTGGAGCTGACCTAATCGCGGGCCGCGCTGCCATTTTACATGGGCAGGCCAATTAAGGCCCCCCAGCGTGACATCCGCAGGGAAGCGCTATGCGCTCCCTGTGTGGGCGGTGGGGAAAGCCCTAAAATCGAGAGTGCGCTCTTTTGGGCATGCGCACGAAAGAGCACACTCATTTCCCTGAGGCTAAGTGCAGCCTCAGAGAGATTGCCTCGACTTTTAAAAATAATTAAAATAGAGAAAAAAAAATCCTTTACATGTCCCCTCATGTGACAATGTCACATGAGTTGGGACATGTTCCATAACAACTTTATTACAATTTTTAAAACCCTACATAAAACCTCATCCCGCCGCTGGTTGGATGGGCAGGTCGTTTAATTGTTTAATTGATCCTGATCCTGTCAATGGCCTCGAGTGGCCACTGACAGGTCGGCGGACCCGCAGATGATTTTGCTGCACCCCCCGCCTTCCTGAAAATTTACCATTGCTCGCCGATGGTAAAATCCTGCCCGTTATATATTTGAATTCCTAGATGTCTGGGCGGTATCGTCAACGCCTGCTGGCGTAGGGCGTGCTCGACAGCATGAGCAGACAATATGAAGTGAAGGCCAGAAATTGATTTCACGGCGTCATGAAACCAGTTTGCAATTGTCCACTCAGCCCATCGAAATGCAGTCATTGTGGTAATGTAGGAAACACAGCAGCCAATTTGTGCATATCAAGCTCCCACAAACAGCAATGTGATCATTATCAGATAATTTGTTTCTGCAATGTGTCATGAAAAGCCGATTACAGCCACAAATTACTTACAAGCATATTGAACTTTTTAAGAAAGACTTGTGTGTTTATAAATAAATAAAACCAAGAACACTGAGCAAAAGACGGCTGATAATACAAAGTGACCATTTTCTGGAAAATTCCTATGTGGATTATACTCACAGACCTGCCCTGAAAGAACTTGGAATGTCCCACCTGAAAAGGTGTTATGGCCATCTTCAATCAGAGGCACTTAAAAGGGAGATAGGAAAGATGCAAAAGACTGAACTTTAATCCCCTGTGCTTGCAGAAACAAAAAACTGATTTGCACATCTCAGCAGTAACCCCAAAATCAATTTCCTGTTAACTTATATCTCAGAATTTATAAATAGTTCTGAGATGGATCCAACATGACTATTTCCCCTCATGAGAATACACAGGGAAAAATCAGTTAAAAAGCACTGTGTGCTGGTGTGCTGTGTATGACAGCAAGCAGAAGAACAAGAGCCACCCCACCGCAGCTTGCAGGCAAAAGGATCTCTTTCTCTCTCTCCTTGTTGCTGGAAGCAAAGCTCAGGAGAAGCCACAATCTAAAGGAAAAAGGACCTCCTTTCAGTCACCCTACAGAACCAAGTGTCTCCAAACTAACTGCGAAACTGCCAAAGTCAGTTCTACCGGAATTGCCCAATTTAACATTCGCAATGTGCCACCATCTATGACTCATGGACAAGCCAAAAACTGATTAATATATATTTTTAAACTTTTATTTGAACTCTTAATTTCTCATTTCTGATCTGTGTGTATGTGTGTTGCATTTTTTATTATTTTTTCTTGGGTTTTAGTAACTAATAAACTTACTCTTTCTTTGACTCAAGAAAGCCTGGATAAATTGGCTCCTTCTAAAAAAAAAAATACATTTGGACTGGGAAAAGGTATCCACAATGGGAAGGGGTCCTTTTTAAAATATCCTGTTGCGACCATCCGAGGCAGTTGAATATAGAAGGGGAACCAGCGCATTCCTCCTCACCCGGGAGCACAACAAAATTGGGGCCGCATTCGGGAAGTTAACAAATGGGGGACCTCGCCCAGGGACCGGTTGTGACAAACTGGGGGCTCGGTGTCGGAATACTTCCCACAGACAAAAGAATTAGAGTGGGGAAAGTAAATTGTTCCTTCGAAACCAATTTAGAAAAAAACGCAAGAAGGTTTACCTGAGTCTACCCTACTAAAGTGTAAAAACATCCACATTTAATGCCAGTGTTTTTACAGATAGAAGGGATGTTACTTATGAAAATTTAGCAGTTTTGACCCTCAAACAGTTGAAAGAGCTAGTGAAGCACTTAGTATTAGAATTTCACCCGAAAGCTAGAAAACCCAAAATTTTAAAAGGGGTGGCCAATGGTCTACAGGTGGAAATTGAGGACAACAAAACGAATAGAGTAGCAGTAGACATTAAAATTGGGGCAGCGAAAATTAGAATTTCAGGAAAGAAAGAAAGAGGAAAGACAGGAAAGAGCACCAAGAGAAGAGAGAGAATTTCAGGACAGAGAGAGGGAAAGGGAGTTTGAACTAAAACAGCTCGAGCTGAGAGACAGGAATCCTTTTATGTCCCTTGAAGACACCAGCAGTTCAGACTTAAGGGCTGAGGGAATTTGGTTTGCTCATTTAATTCATAAGTTTGATGAAGCAGAAGTGAAAGCCTTCTTTATCTCTTTTGAGTGGTTAGCACAACAGTTAAAGTGGGCAGTCCAACACTGATCCCTACTACTGCAGGTTAAAGGGGCCAGCCAAACTCTACTGCTGGGAAAAATCATGACCTTTTCACCAGAGAGTGCAGTAAGTGCAAAAAGATGTTAGTAAAGGGGATTGAAGGTACATGCCCATACCCTTATACCAGCTGCCTATGGAGTGCAACCTTGTGTCAGGACCAATGACCATGGGCCTCAGCAATGACCTGGCGGGGTCAAAGGTAATAGAATCTCCAGTGGTCTCAGAGGAGCCAACTGAGGTCAGGGAGACAGAACAACTGCAGGGGAAAGTGCCTGGCATTTTCCCTGACTGTGTGGTGATATAAGCTCCGTCAGAGGAAGCTGAAGTAGCACTGCAAACAGAAGACCCTGTGATCTGGTTATCTGAAACCTTTCTTGGGAGTCTAGAAGACCTTAAAGAGATAATAAATAGATTTTCCATGTTAGTGGTCCAGCAAGCTGACCCACTGTTAAAAACATTAGCTCAGACTGCCCACACTAAAGCTGAGGCAGGAGCAGTCCCTGAATGCTACTACATTAAAAAGGAGGTGCTAATGATGAAATGGACACCCCCTCGCAGGCTTGCAAATGAGGAATGGACAGTGATCCACCAGGTGGTGGTGCCACCAAGTTTCCATAGGGAAATATTATGTCTGGCTCACGAAATTCCAATGGCTGAGCATGTTGACATACACAAAACCCAAACCCGCATCAGCTAGCATTTTTACTAGCCACACCTCCACAGGGATGTCATAAGGTTTTGAAGAACCTGCCATATCTACCAGGATGTGGGAAAACCCCAGCCTGCAATAAAACTAGCACCTATGATTCCCATGCCAGCTTTTGGGGAACCATTCAGCAAGGTTCTTTTTTTTTTATTCATTCACGGGATGTGAGCTTCGTTGGCTGGGCCAGCATTTATTGCCCATTCCTAGTTGCCCTAGACTGTGGGGGGCCCCTGCCCAAAACAAAAGGGGCTAGCAGTATATCCTTACCATCGTGGACATGGCAATCCACTTCCCAGAGGCTGTTCCCCTGAGAACCACATCTGCCAAAACTGTGGTGGGGGCATTTATCCAATTCTTTACCAGGTATGGGTTGCCCACCGAGGTCCAGTCAGATCAGGGCTCAAATTTCATATGCAAAATATCCCAGGAAGTCATGGGTAACATGGGCATGGCCCAGTGGAAGTCCTCAGCATATCACTTGCAGTCACTAGAATGGTACCACCAATTCCTAAAAACAATGTTCAGGGCGTACTGCCACGTGTAACTCAATGACTGGGATAAAGGACTCGGTTTTCTTCTGTTCGTCACCAGAGACTCACCCAATGAATCCACTGGTTTTACTCAGTTTGAATTAGGTTACGGGCACCAAATGTGAGGGCCTCTGAAACTAATCAAGGAGAGGTTTTTAGGACAGAAGGAGGAAGTCTCCACGTTAGACTACGTAACAGTGTTCCGGGAGCAACTCATGAGAGCCTGTGATGTGGCCCGAGAACATTGAAAAATTTTTCCTGCGCTTGATGGAGACAGCAATGGTAATGAAGAAATTGAGAAGGGAACCCCTGCCCCTCACCATTCTCAAAGCATGAACGTGTTGCTATCAATGAAGGGGCAGCCATCCCAGTGGGATTGTGGAGGAAAATCCAGTTTCAATACATAAAAGAAATTTTCCTGTCATAAGCCATTGTAAATTTCTATTCTGATGAAACAGAACATGAAAGTAAAAGGACAAACATATAAAGCAAAACAAACTTCAACCTTTTCAGCTAATAGGTATTGAAATACAAAAATCCAGTGAATGTGAATATTTTGACATTCTGTAAAATTTAGTTACCAATGAAAACTTTAATTTGGAAAACCATACTTTTTTTCTAACGATCACTTCAAAAAGAGCTGAAGCAGAATATTCAGTATTACATAGAATGTCATGGTTATACTGTACAGCTTAGAAACAGGCCTTTTGGCCCAGCTGGTGCTTATACTCCACATGAGTTTGCTCCCATTTTAACTATCTCTTCTCAACCTGACAGCATATTTTCCTGTTCCTTTTTCTCTCATTTACTTGTCCAATTTTCTTTCAAAAACATTCAAACTATTTGCCTCAACCACTTCCAGTGGTAGCAAGGTCTACATGCTAACCATCGAATGATTAGATGGATGGATATAAAAAAGACATTTTAAAACTTGTCAAAAGTTGGGTTTGCCTCAAGACTATTCCTTTTTCTATTAGTCTCGTCTGCTCCTCTCTTCTTTATGCTTAAAAGCAGAGTCCATGAGGTTGGGCAGCCAGTAGTTCTATACGGAGATCCAGTCCATTTGGAGGGTCAAGCCGTATTTGCATTGGGCTGACAGGCTGTGACCAAGAATGGAGCACCCCAAAGGAGCAAGTTGGCTCCAAGCCTCAATATCAGGTGGCTCCTGTCAACTTCCAGTTTGAGCAGCAGTACCCCAAGCTACATTTGTAAATTCTAAAAGAGCAGTCCTGCTTTCTGATAAGATCATGCACAATATCAATAACTTGTATTTATATAGCACCTTTAACACAGTAAAATGTCACATAGTGCTTCACAGGAGCATTATCAAAAAGCATTGACACTGAGCCACAAAAAGAGATATTTGGAGCAGGTGGCCTAAAGCTTGATCAAAGAAGTAGGAGAGTCTTAAAGGAGAGAGAGGTAGGGAGGCAGAGATGTAGATTGGGAATTCCCTTTTGAAAGCATGAATGAGCATTTTAAAATTGAGGCACTGATGGGCCATGAGTCAGTGTAAGTCAGTGAGCACAGGGGTGATGCGTGTAAGGGTGATTGACATGATATGAGCAACAGATTTTTGGATAAGCTTTAATTGATAAAAAAGTAGAAAATGGAAGGCCAGCTATGAGAGCATTGGAATAGTCAAGTTTAGAGATAACAAGAGGATGGATGAGGGTTTCAACAGTAGATAAGCTGAGTCAGGATGGAGCCGGGTGATGTTATGGAGATGAAAGTAGTCTTGGTGATGGAGCAGACAGATGTCCGGAAAGTCATGGCAGGGTCAAATGCAACACCAAGGTTGCGAACATTCTGATTCAGGGAGAGGGATAGAGTCAGTGGCAAGGGCAGGGAGTTGTTGGTAGGAACTGAAGCAAACAGCCTCAGTTTTCCCACTATCTAGTAAGAAGAAATTTCTGAAGTAACTAGCCCTTGTCACTCAATAGCCAGCCTATGACTTGGCAGCCTCATGAGAATAAAGGTGGCACAGATGACTGGCACTGAATATAAGAGTCATAGCCATTGCTAGGATAACAGGCACAGACCTGCATGATTCATTTGGTCGCAAACCAGCTATAGATTGAGGAAGTGAAATCCACTTTGCTTGATATTAGGGAGCAACCAAGGCAATGTATGCAGTCTATGGCACCTCTCACCCTCGGAAGCCTGCTAAGCAGTTAAAACATGGTGATCTGTCTCTTTCATCCAGTTTTGCTCTGTCAGTAGGAAAGGAGGTGTTGGTATTCCATCTGGCATGGATAGCTTCAGTGACTTCTCTGGTATATCAACGTACTGCAAAATTTGAGAATTGGCTGATGTCTTGTGTGGCAACCCAATAAGGGCCAGTGGGATAAAAGTTGATGGCCACAGTGACCTTGACAGCCATAGCCACAGTTTATTTTATTTGTTCATAAGATGTGAGCACCACTGGCAAAGCTAACATTTGTTGCCCATCCATAATTGCCTTTGAGATGGTAGCAGTGAGCTGCCTTCTTCAACCACTGCAATCCTTATGATGTAGGCACACCCAGTTATTAGGAAGGCAGTTCCAAGATTTTGATCCAGCAACAGCAAGAGAACCATGATATAGTTCCAAGTCAGGATGGTGTATGATTGGAGAAGAATTTGGAGATGGTGATGTTCCTATGCATCTGCTATCCCTTATACTAGGTGGTAGAGGTCACGGATTTGGAAGGTGTTATTGAAGAAGCCTTGGTGCATTTTGTAAATGGTACATACTGTTGCCAATGTGTTCTGCTGGTAGAAAGAGTGAACATTAAGGTGGTGGATGGGGTGCCAATCAAGTGGGCTGCTTTGTTCTGGATGGTGTTGAGCTTCTTAAGCTTTGTTGGAGCTGCATTCATCTGGAATTCAGCTCCCTTGTCTATGTTTGGACAATTCTGGAGCTGAGCTGTCCTGGTCAGCCAAAGCTTGAGTTATTGCAGCAGGTGAAGTTAATGTTGGAGAAGTGTTCCCTAAATGCCCTCTGTGGATATTGCGAATTTCTAAACATACATATGCTCACAATTTCCATAGTGAATTTAGGGAAAACTTCTCTGCGCTCTGTGCCTACCATTCAGTGCCCCCCCACACCTCCCCGCTCCTCTTCCCTCTTGCACAGCTGACTTTATTTTGTGGTCTTACTTCCCGTTCCCTTTCATTCTCCATCCCAAAGACAACCACACAAAACCGCAACCAAGCTATTTCTTTAGAAAATGTTAGTGCAAGTCTCACAAAATGTTCCTCTATGCAGACCAAGTAAACTTTCTAGAATGATGAAACACACCAAAAGTGTCCAATGTCAAGCAACAGCCTGAAATGATAAGCCAGCAACTAACCTGTAATTACTCTATGATCCCTTTAAAAATGCCAATGAGGGGCCTTCCTACCAGTTAGCACCATGGTGTACTGAGTTCAGCATGTGACGAGGTAAGTGCTGCAACTTTTGAAAATCAAAACCTGCAACACTCACAGAACAATAACTTGAATAAATTATTCTTCACTTTTAACATTTGGACATGCGCCCTTGTCACCAGAGCATCCGGCTATCCAGCATGACGGCAGCCAGAAATGTGTACACCTTTCCACCATATTGGGAGCTTAGTAGATCTGAAAAATGGCATCTCCAACCCAGTACATTAACTGCCATCCTGCTGGGTTTGGAAAATAAGAGAAAAAATTAACTATACAAAAGGAATATAAAATCTTAAAGGCCATCTATTTATAATTTCCCCATATAAGCAGGTATTACAGAATCTAATCCTAAAAATACTGTAAAAAGCCCTGAAATACCATGTAATAAAGCCATTATTTAACTTATTCATTCAGAACAAATCAGTGGCCCTGACAATAATACACACTGCACTGTGCTTTAAGATGTCTGTGGAGACCAACAAACCAAAAGAACCAAATTTACCAAACAACCCAAAGAGAAAACCAGTGGACAAGATTTCACTTTTATAACTTTTACTTTAACAATCAAACCAAAATCCACAAAAAATACACATGAATTAACCAGCAAATTATGGTAAATATAAACTATAAATTGCACCTTAAATAGCAGATACAAAGATAAATCTCAGAGATTTATTGAACTGCCCACTCAGCATATCTGGCAATAACTTCAGCCACCAAGTCCTTCAAAACGCTGGCCTCCCTCAGGTAGAATTCCACCTCCTTTTCCTCAGAATTATCCACTGCTTCTCATCCGATAGCTGCTCCCCTTCAACCCAAGTTCCACAAGCACAGTCTTCACCAAAAGGGCACAGTTCTGCAGAACCTCCTCAGCTCTGCTTACGACAATCTTGATGGAGTGGATCCACCAGGATCGCCTTTATCTGAACACTCAGTTACACTCCTGTACACTGTATAGTGCTGGTTAATCAGTTCCTTCAAAATAATTGAAACAGCGACAGTAACTTTATTTTCCCTTATCTCCGCTCCCAGTTCCAGCCTTCATGTTCACCACTTTCCAACTGCCTCTTCTCCAGTATACCTGGTCATGTGAACACCTTTTTGTACTACCTGGAGTCACTAGGACCTGTTTTGTGTCCTACAGCCCAGGTTATGTGATCGCCTGAACCCTCAAACTCCTGTTGAGAAATGACATCCAACTGCCACCCAGCTAGTGCCGTTGAGCCTCGGGACAGGGGCTGGTACAGATGGCTGCCACCACTGCCGCTAGCCAAGCTCTGGTCTCTCATGCCCCGTGCATGCAACTCTGCCACCTTCAGCCAATTGGTTTGTGTCGACTCCATCATAGTGCAAATAGAAAATGAAGTGAAATATGCTCCATCACATTATGAGCAATACTAGAATCTACTATTTTTAGTTATCAATACTGTCTCAATATCATAATGCGAACTCAGCCAACCACATAAAAACAATCAAGACTAAATGAACATACAAATTCTACTAAATAAAAGCATAAGTCTTGATCAGTAACCTTCGGACAATGAGGACGCTACATGAAAAGAAAGATTTAACATTATTTACCCAATGAGTAATTAATTAAATTTGAATTTATTGATTCATAGCATTACTGAGATCATGATGGAAAGAACAAACATGCTAATTTTGTTATATAAAGAGTTAGGAACTATATTGTTACCTGGATACATATGTATATCCAGAATGCCACATCACTTACTGCTGCAATACAGTCAAGTGCCAAGCAACACTATCAGTCTGCAGCACATGGTGACATACATTCAAAGGAAGATCCAGCATTTTGTGTCTAAAAGTGTGATTATTTTGAACTTCTGGGAATCACAAGACATAACAGATTTGTCATTGTGCTAAAGTAGTGAGGAATGTGAAAATATCCTAAAATATAAATCAATTGTATGGTTCATTGGCGTCCCAAAAACTGCAAATGTACTCAGGAAGATCCTAATATTTCCACTTTTTCAGTTAAGAATGTTTATATTCTAAAACAGGCATACGATAGAAGCTTTGATTGAATGTTTTGAACTGAGTACAAAACAGTAGTGCTGATTCAGCAGGATTTAAAAATGAAGTACTTACCTGATATTCCTTCATATTTTCCACAGTAAAGTCAAACCAAACTCTGAAACGAGGATTGCAAGTGTCTGGTCTGATAAACAGGTCATATTCAAATTCTGAGATGTAATCCACACGGCCAAGGTTTCCTATAAAAAAAATTATTGTTCTGACTTTTCTTCAATATAACAATAACTTGTAATAAAACAGAAAATGCTGGAAAAACTCAGCAAGTCTAACAGCATCTGTGGAGAGAAAAACAGAGTTAACGTTTCAAACCTGTATGACTCTTCTTCAGAGTTAAAGAGAAGTAAAAACATAATGAAATCTATACTGTTTCTAGGGGGTGGAGCAGGCGAAGCTGGATAGAAGGTCAGCGATAGGTGGGGCAAAAAAGAGAATGACAAAGGTGTCATGAACAAAAGGACAAAGGGGGTTTTAATGGTAGAGGTAAGGCCTATAGGAGGTGCTAATAGTGGCATTAAGGTAAGAAAGCAGAATGTGATAATAGCAGGACAAGGGTAAGCATTCTGAAAAGAACATCATGAACAAGTGACAGATGGCCTTGTGGGAGTGGGGTGGGGGGAGGGAACAGTGGTGGGAAAAAACAGATCGAAAATAGGATAAAAGGTGGGGATAAAACAATGAATAAATGAATAAAAATGAAAATAATTAATAATGAGGACAAAAATTAAAAATTAAAAATAAAAATGAATATTGAAAAAAGGGGGTTAAAAAAAGGGATCAGGATAGAGAAGAGGGTTCATTGTCTGAAGTTGTTGAGTTCAATATTAAGTCCAGAAGGCTGTAAGTACCTAATCGGAAGATGAGGTGCTGTTCCTCCAGTTTGCGTTGGGCTTCACTGGAACATTGTAGCAGGCCAAGGACGGACATGTGGGCATGTCAGCAGGAGGGTGTGGTGAAATGGCAAGCGACAGGAAGGTCTGGGTGATACTTGCGGACAGACCGAAGGTGTTCCGCAAAGTGGTCACCCAGTCTGCCTTTTGTCTCTCCAATGTAGAGGAGACAGCTTTTGGAGCAGCAAATGCAGTAGACCAAATTGAAGGAGGTGCAAGTGAAGCACTGCTTCACGAGAAAGGAATGTCTGAACCCATGGACGGTAAGGAAGGAGGAGGTAAAGGGGCAGATGTTGCATCTTCTGCGTTTGCATGGGAAGATGCCATGGGAGGGGGATGAGGTGTTGGGAGTGATGGAAGAGTGGACCAGGGTGTCCTGGAGGGAACGGTCCCTACGGAATGCCGACACTGGGGGAAGTTAGGGGAAGATGTGTTTGGTGATGGCATCAGGTTGGAGTTGGCGGAAATGGTGGAGGATGATCCTTTGAATGTAGAGGTTGGTGTGGTGAAATGTGAGGACAAGGGACTATTATGCTTCTGGGAGGGAGGCAGACGTGTGAGGGTAGAGACACGGGAGATGGGTCAGACATGGTTGAAAGCCCTGTCAACCACAGTGTGTGGGAAACCTTGGTTAAGGAAGAAGGAAGGCATGTCAGAAGCACCGTTTTGAAAAGTGGCATCATCGGAACAGATGCGATGGAGGCAAAGGAACTGAGAGAATGGGATGGAATCCTTACAGTAAGCAGGGTGTGAGGAGCTGTAGTCGAGGTAGCTGTGGGAGTCGGTGGGCTTGTAATAAATATCGGTGGACAGTCTATCACCATACAGTCACCATACCCTCTGAACTTCCCCTCTCTGATGCTGAACCTTCAGTACTCAGCAAAGGACTCAGTTTCATACCGTTACGCCCTCAGCTCAATAAATTTCGGGCTCAGATGATGCTGAACTCTTCTTCCACTGCCTGCATCTCCATGTTCACTTCTCTGGCACGAGTCATCCCCCCGTTCCATGGATCCTTTCACCTACCTCCAGTATTCTCCCTCCACCTGGACCCCTCTCTCTGGCTTCTTACCTGCTCTTGATATTTTAATTGAGAACTGTCAGCGTGACATCAGCCATCTCAATTTCTCTGCTCCTCTCACCCACTCTAACATGTCTCTTTCTGAACTTGCTGCATTCCGTTCTCTTAGGTCCAACTTCAGACCATGAACTCTCTCCTCACTCCTTTTATTACCCCCTTTTTCATTTTTATTTTTTTATTTTTATTTTTTATCCACTTATTTTTATTTCTATTTATTTTCATTTTTATTCATTTATTCATTGTTTTATCCCCACCTTTTATCCTATTTTTGATCTTTTTCCCCGCCATCATCCCTTCCCCCAGGCCACCCCAACAAGGGCCATCTGTCACTTGTTCATGTTGTTCTTTTCAAAGAACATTGTGCTGCTATTATCACATTCTGTTTTCTTACTTTGATGCCACTATCAGCACCTCCATTAGCCCTTACCACTACCATTAACATTCGCTTTGTCCTTTTGTTCATGACATCTTTGTCAATCTCTCCATTGCCCCCGCCTATCGCTGGCATTCTACCCAGCTTCACCTGCTCTACTCCCCTTAAACAATGTAAATTTCATTACATTTTTACTTCTCTTCAGCACTGAAGAGTCATACAGATTTGAAACGTTAACTCTGTTTTTCTCTCCACAGATGCTGTTAGACCTGCTGAGTTTTTCCAGCATTTTCTGTTTTTGTTTCAGAGTTCCAGCATCCGCAGTATTTTGCTTTTATCGACAATAATTTGTATTTGTTTATAGTGCCATTAACATAGTAACACAGCCTAAGGTACATCAAAGAAGCATTATGAAACAAAGGATTTGATCCAGTGACATTCCAGCAGCAGCGATATAATTCCAAGTCAGGGTGGTGTGTGACTTGGGAGGGAAACTTACAGGTGGCGGTGTTCCCAGGTATCTATGCCCTTTTTTTCCCAGGTGATAGAGGTCATGGATTTGTAAGGTGCTGTCAAAGGAGTATTGAGTTACTGCTGTGCATCTTTTAAATGGTATACACTGCTACCTCTGTGCATCAGAGGAGTCCCCGCAGTGATGTCTTGGGGCTGAGATGTTTGGTCTCCAATAACCACAACCACATTCCTTTGAAATTGGTATTCCAGCCAGTCGAGAGTTTCCCCCCTTATTCCTATTGAATTCAATTTTACTGAGGCTGGTTGATAGCCAATTACTGTGTCGATGTGAAGGGACTTCACTTCACCAAATGGTTACCTTAGTCCAAAAGGTTGGTTTTAATGAATATCTTAAAGAAGGAAAGAAAGATAGCGAAATAGAGAGCCGAAGAGGTTTAAGAAATAAATTTCAGAGTTTAGAATTAAGGCATCGTCTTCAAATGTACAGCGATTAAAATAGGAGCTCTCAAGAGGCCAAAATTATCAGAGCGCCTATATCTTGGAAGGTTCTGGACCTGGAGGAGATTGAAGAGATAGGAAGGGATGCGGCCATACAGCAGTCTAGAAACAACAATGAAAATTTTAAAACTGAGGTGCCAGTGTACGTCAGACAGTACTTGCTATAAGTCTGGACTTGAGCAGCAGAGTTTTGGATGATCTCAAGTTAACAAGAGGGTAGAACTTGTGTGGCCAGCCAGGACCAGTCAAGTCCAGAGATAACAAAGACATGGATAAGGGTTTTAGCAATGTGTTGAAGCAGAGACAGAGCCAGGTAATATTACAGAGGTGGGAACAGGTGACCTCAGTTATGGTGCAGGTAGTGTTTGGAACATGAAAGAGTAAATAAGTTGATTTCATGTTTTGGCACTGGTGTTGAACTCAAGCTCTTACAACTTAAGCTGAAAAGAGGGACAGAACATAAGAAATAAGAGCAGGAGTAGGCCATTCGGTCCCTCGAGCCTGCTTTGCCATTCAATAAAATGATGGCTGAGTTATTTGAGACCTTAACTCCATTTTCTTGACTCTTCCCCATTACCTTGACTCTTCCCCATTACCTTTGACTTCCTTTTTCAATCAAAATTCTGTCTAACTCTACTTTGATCTTGACCCTTCTCCATTACCTTTGACTCCCTTTTTCAATCAAAAATCTGTCTAACTCTACTTTGAATATATTCAAGGTCTGTTATTTATATTTCTTGCTAGTTTCCTCTCATCCTCCAATTTCTCCCTTTTTATTTTTTTTAGTCATCTTTTGCTGGTCTCTAAAGTTTTCCCAATCTTCTGGCCTACCACTAATCTGCGCAGTATTGTTCACCTTTTCTTTCAACTCGATACCACTGCCATGTCCTTAAAACATGAAAGAGATCATAAACTATTTAAATCAAACAACACTTGCTGCTTATTTAAAAATGGACTTTGCTGGACCAAAAGCATGGCTTCTACAGGCCACACAATTTTCAAGTTGGCCACAGTTCTGGAAACTTCCAACAGTAATTACAGGACAAGCTCAATCCTCTACCTGTGGAATCTCATACCTATCATTGTGTGGACCTATTACAATCATTGAAACAAGGGAGCAATAGACGGTCTGCCTCCCAAGCCTGGACTTATATCAAAGAGAGTGCCATTGGAACCGTTATACCTACAGAGGCGCTAATAGCCACCATCTATCTCCTATGGTGAACAATGGGTTTTGAGCAGAGAAATAGAAACTGATGGTTAACCTGAAACTGACCCATCAATGGGCAACACCATATGACCTAAGCTCCTTTGGCCTTTGGAAAGCTTTAATGTTACACTTCTGGACTCCCAGGGCAGTCTGCTGTCAACATCCAACCTGTCAACACCAAAGCAGGACTCCAAGCTGACAACAAAGCCTGCCTCAAGTCTAAACCTCCTCAAAGCTGGTTCCCTGGAAGACTCCTGCCATTGTCTGCACAGTGGAGCAAGTGTCTATATACCAAACTCATCTTGCTGCGCCATCACCAACTTTGAAGGAATTCGGCAACTCCTGCTTTCAGTTGGCTGAACCCGCCTGAACTTTAACTTTTACGTGAAGGAGCCCTCACTGGGCTGAGTTAATATTCCTATCTTTGGTTTTTTTTTGTTCTAAGTTATTTCTAGTTGTAAAACTTATTTCTTTCCTATCTCCTTCTTGTGTGCTTATATGTGTGTATTTAGTTGTGACATCCATCCCCTGGATTTGAATGTATGAATAAGCAATACTTATCATTTAAATCAAAGAGAATTTGCTCTGAGTCACTTTAAAATTGACATCATAAACAAAGGGTTTGGGGAAACACGCCACAGTCTATTTCAAAAAATTATGCACCCTGCTTACAGATAGGCTGTGCAAAATACAAAGGTGTTCAGTTTGCCTCTCTCCCCTGTCCATAACAGAAATTGGGGGCCTCAAGTCCAAGATAGAATCCCTTACAAATTAACCAAAATTTAACCAAAGTCCAAATTTAATAAATGAACTGAATCTGATACTAAAAGTAACCAACTGGAAGCCAGGAGGGAAAGTTCAGCAACTGAAATGATCTTTAAAACAATTAAGCCACTGCAGCAAATTCACTTACCCTAATACTAGAGCAAAATGGCAAATTCTGATGCAGAGATGTTTGTAGAACAAGGTGACTTAACTGGCGAAACACTGGCATCCCTAAGCACAGAACAATTGAAAGCTGTAATTAGGGGGTACAATTAAAACTAGCCAGTAGGATTAAAGGAACTGAGTTACTCAAGATGCTGATTGAGCATTTAGGCCTGAATTCACAATCAGACAGATAGATGAGGAGTGAAAACCTGAAGCCAATCAACTTCCTGTAGCCAAAATTGGACTGGAAAAGCTTAAAATAAGCTAGAGTTTCAGGAGAGAGAAAGGGAAGCGCAAGAGAAGGAAAGGCTTTTGGACTCTGAAAATTGGGGATGGAGTTACTCAGAAAGTGAAAGAGATCAGGCAGATGGAAGCTGCGAGGGAAAACCTCTCTCTACCTGATAACCGTCCAAATCTCCCTACCCCAGAACCAAGCTTTGAAGCCCTTAAATACTAGTGCATTCCCAAATTTGGCGAGGGTGATGTAGAATCCATTTTTTCAACTTTTGAGAAGGTAGCAGGACAGCTACAACGGCCATCAAAAATCTGGACTCTTATGATGCAAGGTCAGTTGACAGGGAAGGCCCGAGAGGTCTGTTCTGTGCTGACTCCTCAAATGTCCACTAGTTATGAACAGACCAAGGGAATTAGTCCCGGAGGCATATCGCCAGCGATTCTGGAATGCTCGTAAGAAACCCACGCAGACCTAACTAGAGTTCAAAAGGCTAAAACAAATCACATTCAACCAATGGGTCTGCTCTTTAAAAATACAGCGCACCTACGATGACTTACAAGAACTGGTATCACTAGATCTTAAAAACTGCCGACCCTTCAACCTCAGAATGCACTTGAGAGGAGCAGAAAATCCTCACAGGTTGGGATGCAGCAGTCACAATGGATAGCTTTGACCTCACTTATAGGCCTGGCGACTCAGGCCGATCCTTTCCAAACGACACCCAAAACCCTGGGAAAGATAAGGTGGGAGAACTAGAGAGGAAGGGGGCTACACCCTCAAAAGGAGGTACAAATGAGAGTGCAAGAAGTGCTCCCCAAGTCTGAAAGCAGAACACTCGGAGACCTGTGTGTTCCCACTGTAACAAAATAGGACGCTTCAGACCTGAATGATGGAAGCTAAAAGGGAAGCCCATGGGTCTTTTAGGCTCCACAAGAGTAGTTCCAAGGAGGATATCCCGGTAGCTGGTGCAATAGATCAGGCAGGGACCCTCACTGCAGAAACTAGCCCCTCTGAAGGTATTACCCTATGTAGCCGAGTCAGACAAAATCCCTGAGAGCTGCCATAGTTTTGCCCTCCCAGGAACAGTGTCCTCAAAATACCCTTGCCAGGATGCGAGAAAATCCATTGTACTGCTCCAGGACACAGGGGCCACTCAATCCTTGATATTGGAGAAAATCCTAAGCCTTCCCCCAACAAGCTGGCTCGGGTCAGGCAGGAAATTCAGTACATGCTGGATAATGACATAGCTGAGCCTACCAGAGCAGTTGGCGCATCCCCATTGTACTGGCCCCAAAGCCAGATAGATCAAAACAGCTCTGCATTGACTACTGGAAAGTAAATGCGTAACCAGGGCTGACTCCTATCCAATTCCATATCTTGAGGATTGTATAGCCAAGGTGGGACACTCAGCCTACCTCAGCAAACTCAATCTTTTAAAAGGGTACTGGCAAATCCCCATGACCCTCAGGGCAAAAAGAATCTCGGCCTCTGTCACCCCAGATGGCTTAAACCAGCGTAAGGTCATGCCCTCTAGCCTTAAAATGTCCCAGCAACCTTTCAAGGGTTGATAAACCAGGTAGTAGCTGGACTCAGTTGTGCAGTGTACCTGTATGACTTGATCATTTACTGCGATACCTGGAGTGACCACCTAGATCACTTGGAGGCAGTGTTCTGAAGCCTGAAAAGGGCAAACTTTATAGTGAACTTGGCAAAAAGTGAGTTTGCAGTCAAGGTGACTTACCTGAGACATGTAGTGGGACAGGGAAACATGCTACCCCACAAAGCCAATGAACAAGCCTTAATTGATTTCCCTACTCCCAAAAAACCAAAGGGAAATCAAGTGTTTTCTAGGCATATGCAGGTTCTAAAAAAAGTTAGTCCCGAACTTAAGCACGCTAGCCACCCTACTAAGAGATGCACTAAAAGGAAACTCAAAGGTGGTGTGGACAGAGGTGCACCAAGAAGCTTTTACTAAATTGAAAGCCATCTAAGTAAACAAACCCATACCAGCTGCCCCAGATTTTAGTAAGCCTTTTAGGGTGGCCATCGATGCCAGCGATCTAGGGGTAGGAGCCATCCTACTCCAGGAAGGTGATTCTGAGATCGAATGTTCAATTGGTTATTTTTCTAAAAATATCAACAAACACCAGAGAAGGTACTCCATGGTCGAGAAAGAAACTCTGGGTCTCCTCCTAGCTCTCCAGCATTTTAAAATCTATATTCGCCATGGGCACCTAGATACCCTAGTATACACAGGCCACAACCCTTTGAAATTTCTAGAAAAGTTCAAGGTGACCAACGTCAGGTTGTTCTGCTCAAGTTTGCTCTTGCAACCTTTTGACCTAAAAATTATCCACATTGCGGGAAAGAACAATGTCACAGTTGACTCCCTATCCCAAGGTTAAACCCTCAGAATGCAGCAGGGAACTAATATTACAGCTGATAGCTGTGTGTTTGACTTTCAAGTGTGAATGAGAGAATGAATGTATACCTCTCTACTTCTTTCTTTTCTTTTGCAAGAACATGTCAAAAAAACATGAAATAAAATTCATTTCTCCCCCAAAGGGTGGAAAGAATGTCACGTCCATAAGGCATGAATTCATAAACTGCTTAAATTAAACCTTACTTGCTGCTTATTTAAAAATGGACTTTGCTGGACCAAAAACATGGCTACTTCAGGTTACATGATTTGCAAGTTGGCTACAGTTCTGGAAACTCCCAACAGTAATTACAGGACAAAGCTCAAAGCTCATCCTTGAGGGATCTCATATCTATCCTTGTGTGGACCCATTATAATCAATGGAACAAGGGAGCTACAGATAGTCTGTCTCCCCAGCCTGGACTTATAACAAAGAGAGAGAGCCATCAATTCTTGTTATACCTGCAGAGGCTTAGAAACTGAATGTTAACCTGAATCAATGGGCAACACCACATGATCTAAGCTGCTTTGGCCTTTGGAAAGTCTTAATGTTAAATTCTTGGACTCCCAGGGCAGTCTGCTATTAATATCCAACCTGTCAACACCAAAGCAGGACTCCAGGCTGACAACAAAGCCTGCACCAAGTCTAAGTCTCCTCGAAGCCCAGTCCTCTGAAGGATTCCTGCCATCGTCTGTAGAGTGGAACAAATCTTTGTATGCTAACCTCATCTTGCTGAGTCATAACCAACTTTGAAGGGACTCAGCGCTTCCTACTTTCAGCCAGATGAACCCGCCTGAGTTTTAACTTTTACATGAAGTCCTCACTGGACTCTGACATTCTGGGCCCTAACATTCACATGAATTAGTTTTCCTATCTTTGTTTTGTTCTAAGTTATTCCTAGCAGTAAAACTCATTTCTTTCCCAACACCTTCTTGGGTGCTTCTGTGTGTGTATGTAGTTGCGACAACCATCCCCTAGGTTTGAACATATGAATAAATAATACTTCTCACTTAACCCTAAAGAAAGTTTGCTGCAAATCACTTTAAAATTGACTTCACAAACAGAGAGTTTGGGGAAACATACCATAGTCTATTTCAAAAAATTAAAACAGACAGCCGGCTAGAAAAATAAAGGAGTTCAATTTGCCTACCTCCCCTGTCCATAACACTGCCCTTAACTTCCTTAGTAAGCGATGGATGGTGTATCCTTCCAGTAGAATTTTTCTTCCTCAATTGAATCTTTGTTGAGAGTTATGAAATATTTCCTTAAATATCTGCCAGTGCACCTCTACCTTCTTGCCTTTTAACCTATTGATCCAATCCACTTAAGCTAACTCTGTCTTCATACCTTTGTAACTACCTTAATTGAAGTTTAAGAGATTAGTTATGGACCACATTTATCAGTCTCAAACTGAATGTGAAATTTGATCATGTCATGATCATTCTTGCCCAGAGGATCCTTTTTGCAGATTTGGAAGAGGAAGCATATCAGTAGTGAAACACGAATAGCTGTTGAAGCTTTACACTCTACAGCTATAGAATACAAGCTCTACTGTCAGATGCCAATAGGGTATAGAACAAAAGAAATAACAAGGCCAAAGAAATGTTGGGAATCTTATGCTGCAAATCCCAACGACGTGAATTTGCAATATTTATGCTTGCACTAGTCACTATTCAACAGCCAACATATGATAGCAGTGGACAAGAAAAGAAGAGAATGATGAAATCTCAAAGCTGTTGGACACTAGTTGTTGGGACTCAGGTTGATGCTCACATCTTCCGACTGTTGAGATCATACTGTAGTCAGCATTTACAGTCAACACATACATACAAGATTCTGAAGGGACTTGATAGGATAGACACTGAGAGGTTGTTTCCCCTGGCTTACAAATCTAGCATACAGGGGCACAATTATTTAGGACTGAGATGAGGAGAAATCTCTTCGCTCAAGGGTTGTGAATCTTTGGAATTCTCTACCTAAGGTGGCCGCAGGTGCGCTACTATTGAATATATATTTAAATATATTTAAGGCTGAGATAAGGCGGTGAGTAACTCATCTCCTGATTCCCCAAGCCTGTCCACCTACAAGGCGCAAGTCAGGAGCGTGATGGAATACTCCCCACTTGCCTGAATGAGTGTAGCTCCCACAACACTCAAGAAGCTTGACACCATCCAAGACAAAGCAGCCCGTTTGATTGGCACAACATCCACAAACATTCACTCCCTCCACCACTGCACAGTAACAGCAGAGTATACCATCTACAAGATGTGCTGTGGGAATTCACAATGGCTCTTTAGACAGCATCTTCCAAACCCACGACCTCTAGCATCTAGAAGGATAAGGGCAGCAGATAAATGGGGACACCACCACCTGGAGGTTCCCCTTCAAGTCTCTCACCATCCTGACTTGGAGCTATATCACCGTTCCTCCACTGTCACTGGGTGAAAATCCTGAAACACTCTTCCTAACAGAACTGTGGGTGTACCTACACCACATGGACTGCAGCAGTTCAAGAAGGCAGCTCACCACCACCTTCTCAAGGGCAACTAGAGATGGGCAATAAATGTTGGCCCAGCCAGTGAAGCCCACAAGCCCCCGTGAATGAATAAAAATAAAGTTAAATTAATCACGTTGAATAGCAAAGCAGGCTCGAGGGACTGTATGAGCTACTCCTGATCCTATGTTACAATGCCTTGACTTGCATTTTGGGGGTGCCCTTTTAAAACAATGTAGTTGAAATTGTGTCATGTAAGTCATCATCACCTCTGCAGATTGGCCAAGAAACCCAGAAATCATTTGCTAATGCAGTGACTGGGTTAAAAAGCCACTGGCAGATGTACTGCACTCATGTCTGGGTTTCTGGAGTGCTATCGGACCACTAGCCCCAGACCGCATCCCCCGCTCCAGCCCCAGCTCTTATTGCATTGCAAACTTAAATTCCAGCCCTTACTCTTAATTATATTTGGAGAGACTAAGAAGCAAAAAATAAATAAACCTGCTTTTTCTTCAGCAGATTCAAGCTTGCAGGCATGAATTCCCATTTGGACCACTCAATTTTCACTTCGCAATCTATCTAAACAGAGATACTTCCACCAATGAAATACCGGGTCCCTTTGAAAGATGGAGTGGGGAAACTCTCAGTGTTAGGAGTCTCAGTCCATAGCCCTGTCCCCTCCTATGCAATTGACCTCATAACAGGCAGGTGGATGTTGTGCCCATGATTAAGTGTTTAAACAACAATATCAAAAACTAGCCCCAGCTAACTATCTCCAGAACGAATTCATTGGAAGGAGCTTTCTTCCACAATGTGGTAAAATGTTGTATGTGAGAGTAAGATAGTTGGAGAAGCAGAACAACATCAAAACAAAATGTGTGCCATAAGAGTCCCTATGGACTTGACTTGCTAAAGTTCCATAAGCAAAGCAGATATTTCTCAAAAGACATTCAGTCTTTCTGTCCAAGGCTGATGCTATTTTGAAGCTGTTATTAGCTCATGTACATGCTTGCAAAAATACTTTTCCCATCAGTGTAATTGTAACAGGCAGTGATGCAAGATTCAAAATTGCATAATCCACTAGTCTAGTCAATAAATCTAATGAGCTGTCTTAAAATTGGTCCTTAATCAAGGGTAGAGAGTGATTATGGGACAGGCTATGGTAATCTTTACTCTGATGCTGGCTTATGAGTAAACCAGCCTAAAGGACTTGGCATCAGTGCTGTGTACCAAAGTACTGGTAAATGAACCAGCCCAATGAATCCTCAATTGGAAAACAGAATCCATTTTGCATGTAATAGTCTCACCCTTCCAAATTTGTGATGGCAACAATGTGTGTGGATTCAGCAGATGAATTTTGGACATGCATTCTATTAAGTTAGCCCAGGCTCACAGATATCAAATCAGGCTTCTATGGCACAGTGCAAAAGAATGGGAGCATGTAACAGCATCAACAACAATGTTTATTCATATGGCGCCTTTAACATGTCCCAAGATATTTCACAGGAGCATTATAGCAACATTTGACATGAAGACATGTTAGGAGATATTGGAGCAGATGACCAAAGATTTGCTCAAAGAGGTAGATTTCAAAGAGTGTCTGAAAGGGGGAAAAGACAGGTAAAGAGGTAGAGAGGATTAGTGAGGGAGTTCCGGAACTTAGGGCTTTGACAGCTGAAGGCATGAGAACTAATATTGGAGCGATTAAAATAGGACCAGACTTAAAGGAATGCAGATATCTCAGATTGTTGTGGGGCTAGAGCAGATAACACTGATAGGCAGGCGTGAGGTCACTGAGGAATTTGAAAACAAGGATTAGAATTTTAAGATCAAAGTGTTGCTTAACCGGGAGTCAATGTAGGTCAACAAGGGTGGGGTGATGGGTGAACAGGATTTGATGCACGCTAGGTCATGGGTAGCAGAAACTTGGATGACTTGACAGAAATCTTTGTATCCTCACTGGCTACAGATGAGGGCCCAGAGGACTGGAGAATGGCCAATGTCGTTCCTTTGTTTAAGAAGGCTAGCAGGGATAATCCAGGAAATTACAGGCCGGTGAGCCTTACGTCAGTGGTAGGGAAATTATTGGAGAAGATTCTTCATGATAGGATTTACTACCATTTGGAAGCAAATGGGCGTTTTAGTGAGAGGTAACATGGTTTTGTGAAGGGGAGGTCGTGTCTCACTAACTTGATCGAGTTTCTCGAGGAAGTGACAAACATGATCGACGATGGAAGGGCAGTGGATGTTATATACATGGAAAACAAAAACAGAATTACCTGGAAAAACTCAGCAGGTCTGGCAGCATCGGCGGAGAAGAAAAGAGTTGATGTTTCGAGTCCTCATGACCCTTCGACAGAACTTGAGTTCGAGTCCAGGAAAGAGCTGAAATATAAGCTGGTTTAAGGTGTGTGTGTGGGGGGCGGAGAGATAGAGAGACAGAGAGGTGGAGGGGGTTGGTGTGGTTGTAGGGACAAACAAGCAGTGATAGAAGCAGATCATCAAAAGATGTCAGCGACAATAGTACAATAGAACACATAGGTGTTAAAGTTAAAGTTGGTGATATTATCTAAACGAATGTGCTAATTAAGAATGTATGGTAGGGCACTCAAGGTATAGCTCTAGTGGGTTTTTTTTTATAATGGAAATAGGTGGGAAAAGGAAAATCTTTATAATTTATTGGAAAAAAAAGAAGGGGGAAACAGAAAGGGGGTGGGGATGGGGGAGGGAGCTCATGACCTAAAGTTGTTGAATTCAATATTCAGTCCGGAAGGCTGTAAAGTCCCTAGTCGGAAGATGAGGTGTTGTTCCTCCAGTTTGCGTTGGGCTTCACTGGAACAATGCAGCAAGCCAAGGACAGACATGTGGGCAAGAGAGCAGGGTGGAGTGTTAAAATGGCAAGCGACAGGGAGGTTTGGGTCATTCTTGCGGACAGACCGCAGGTGTTCTGCAAAGCGGTCGCCCAGCTTACGTTTGGTCTCTCCAATGTAGAGGAGACCACATTGGGAGCAACGAATGCAGTAGACTAAGTTGGGGGAAATGCAAGTGAAATGCTGCTTCACTTGAAAGGAGTGTTTGGGTCCTTGGACGGTGAGGAGAGAGGAAGTGAAGGGGCAGGTGTTGCATCTTTTGCGTGGGCATGGGGTTGTGCCATAGGAGGGGGTTGAGGAGTAGGGGGTGATGGAGGAGTGGACCAGGGTGTCCCGGAGGGAGCGATCCCTACGGAATGCCGATAAGGGGGGTGAAGGGAAGATGTGTTTGGTGGTGGCATCATGCTGGAGTTGGCGGAAATGGCGGAGGATGATCCTTTGAATGCGGAGGCTGGTGGGGTGATAAGTGAGGACAAGGGGGACCCTATCATGTTTCTGGGAGGGAGGAGAAGGAGTGAGGGCGGATGCGCGGGAGATGGGCCGGACACGGTTGAGGGCCCTGTCAACGACCGTGGGTGGAAAACCTCGGTTAAGGAAGAAGGAGGACATGTCAGAGGGACTGTTTTTGAATGTAGCATCATCGGAACAGATGCGACGGAGGCGAAGGAACTGAGAGAATGGGATGGAGTCCTTACAGGAAGTGGGGTGTGAGGAGCTGTAGTCGAGATAGCTGTGGGAGTCGGTGGGTTTGTAATGGATATTGGTGGACAGTCTATCACCAGAGATTGAGACAGAGAGGTCAAGGAAGGGAAGGGAAATGTCAGAGATGGACCACGTGAAAATGATGGAGGGGTGGAGATTGGAAGCAAAATTAATAAATTTTTCCAAGTCCTGACGAGAGCATGAAGCGGCACCGAAATAATCATCGATGTACCGGAGAAGGAGTTGTGGAAGGGGGCCGGAGTAGGACTGCAACAAGGAATGTTCCACATACCCCATAAAGAGACAGGTATAGCTGGGGCCCATGCGGGTACCCATAGCCACACCTTTTATTTGGAGGAAGTGAGAGGAGTTGAAGGAGAAATTGTTCAGCGTGAGAACAAGTTCAGCCAGACGGAGGAGAGTAGTGGTGGATGGGGATTGTTCGGGCCTCTGTTCGAGGAAGAAGCTAAGGGCCCTCAGACCATCCTGGTGGGGGATGGAGGTGTAGAGGGATTGGACGTCCATGGTGAAGAGGAAGCGGTAGGGGCCAGGGAACTGGAAATTGTTGATGTGACGTAAGGTGTCAGAGGAATCACGGATGTAGGTGGGAAGGGACTGGACAAGGGGAGAGAGAAGGGAGTCAAGATAACGAGAAATGAGTTCTGTGGGGCAGGAGCAAGCTGAGACGATCGGTCTACCAGGGCAGTTCTGTTTGTGGATTTTGGGTAGGAGATAGAAGCGGGCCGTCCGAGGTTGGGCGACTATCAGGTTGGAAGCTGTGGGAGGGAGATCCCCAGAGGAGATGAGGTCAGTAAAATAAAAAAAACCCCACTAGAGCTATACCTTGAGTGCCCTACCATCCATTCTTAATTAGCACATTCGTTTAGATAATATCACCAACTTTAACTTTAACACCTATGTGTTCTATTGTACTATTGTCGCTGACATCTTTTGATGATCTGCTTCTATCACTGCTTGTTTGTCCCTACAACCACACCAACCCCCTCCACCTCTCTGTCTCTCTATCTCTCCGCCCCCCACACACACACCTTAAACCAGCTTATATTTCAGCTCTTTCCTGGACTCGAACTCAAGTTCTGTCGAAGGGTCATGAGGACTCGAAACATCAACTCTTTTCTTCTCCGCCGATGCTGCCAGACCTGCTGAGTTTTTCCAGGTAATTCTGTTTTTGTTTTGGATTTCCAGCATCTGCAGTTTTTTTGTTTTTATCTCTGTGTTATATACATGGATTTCAGTAAGGCCTTTGACAAGGTCCCTCATGGCAGACTCGTACAGAAGGTAAAGTCGCACCTAATTAGAGATGAGCTGGCAAGATGGATACAGAATTGGCTTGGTCATAGAAGACAGAGGGTAGCAGTGGAAGGGTGCTTTTCTGAATGGAGCTGTGACTAGTAGAGTTCCGCAGGGATCAGTGCTGGGACCTTTGCCGCTTATAGTATACATAAATGATTTGGAGGAAAATGTAACTGGGCTAATTAATAAGTTTGCAGATGACACTAAGGTTAGAGGAGTTGCAGATAGTGAAGAGGATTGTCAAAGGATACAACGGGATATAGATCAGTTGGAGACTTGGGCGGAGAAATGGCAGATGGAGTTTAATCCGGACAAATGCGAGGTAATGCATTTGGAAGGTCTAATACAGGCAGGAATTATACAGTAAATGGCAGAACCCTTAAGTGCATCGACGGGCAGAGGAATCTGGGTGTACAGGTCCACAGGTCACTAAAAGTGGCACCACAGGTGGATAAATTAGTCAGGAAGACATATGGCATGCTTGCCTTCATTGGCAGGGGTATTGAGTATAAAAGCTGGGAAGTCATGCTGCAGCTGTATAGAATCTTGGTTAGGCCACAGTTGGAATATTGCGTGCAATTCTGGTCGTCACATTACCAGAAGGATATGGAGGCATTGGAAAGGGTGCAGAGGAGGTTTACCAGGATGCTGCCTGGTCTGGAGGTTATTAGCTATGAGGAGAGGTTGGAGAAACTTGGATTGTTCTCACTAGAGCGATGGAGATTGAGGGGCGACTTGATAGAAGTTTACAAAATTATGAGTGGCATGAACAGAGTAGACAGTCAGAAGCTTTTTCCCAGGGTGGAAGAGTCAATTACGAGGGGACATAGATTTAAGGTGAGAGGAGAAAACTATAGAGGAGATGCGCGGGGCAGGTTTTTTTACGCAGAGGATAGTGAGTGTCTGGAATTCGCTGCCAGAGGAGGTGGTGGAAGCAGGTACAATAGTGGTGTTTAAGAGGCAACTTGACAAATACATGATTAGGATGGGAATAGAGGGATACGGACCCCGGAAGTGCAAAATGTTTTAGTTGATGGGCAATATGATCGGCGCAGGCTTGGAGGGTCGAAGGGCCTGTTCCTGTGCTGTACTTTTCTTTGTTCTTGACTCCATGTTTTGGAGGGGTTGAAATTGGGAGGCCAGCCCAAAGTACATTTGAATAGTCAAGTCTAGCGGTGATAAAGGTGTGGATGAGGTTTCTACAGGGAATGAGTTGAGGCAGGGTTAGAGTCATACAATGTTACAGAGATGGAAACAAGCGGTCTTAGCGTTGGGTGAATATGTGGTTGGATGCTCTTCTTATAGTCAAATACAACACCAAGGTTGCAAATAGTTCAGCCTCAGGCAGTTGACAGAGAAAGGGATAGAGTTACTGCTAGGAAACAGAATTTGTAACAGCGACTGAAGGCAATGATTTAGGTCTTCCCAATTGTAAAAGAAGAAAATTTCCATTTATCCTGTACTGGATGTTGGATAAGCAATCTGTCAATTTTGATGCAGCGAAGGGGTTCAACAGAATTAGTGGTGAGGTAAAGCTGGGTGTTGTCACCAAGAGCTAGCATAAGGATGAGAAACAGAATGGAGTCAAAGAGAAATCCTATGGGACATAAGTGCAGGCGCGGGAAGAGAAGTCATTGCAGGTGATTCACCAGCTATGATTAGACAGATGAAAATGGAACTAGGCAAATGCAGTCCCACCCATTCAGACAACAGTGGAGAGGTGTTGAAGGAGAATCTTCCTCTCCTTTTTAGGTAGTTCATTGGGATTGAGGATGACTTACTTCCACTCCAGTTCGATGGGTTCTGAGATGGCTGGTAGGGGCAGGGGAGATGTTTAGCTGTGGGAGCTGCTTGGAAGAGTTTTCCAGGTGTTCAGCGAAAGGTCAATTTTTGCATATGTTTCGGAGAACGGAGATGACAAGTGTCATCTGCATACTGAGTCCCTATGATTGGGGTTAGAGTTGTTTTGGTTTTGGAGTGAATACGTCGTAGGTTGAACAGTTTCCTGTCTATAGATTATCCTCATGCCCGTGGGTAATTTGCTGGCGAGGTGCGGCACTGCCGCAAAGAAATGGAGGATAATGTGATCAACAGTGTCAAAGGCTGATCGACTGGTAAAGAAGGATGAGGAGGGTTAGTTTACCTTTGTCACCATCACATGGCATGTCAACAAAGGGTTCCAGTTAAGAACAATATAAAGTTTAGCAAAGAAAGCTTACTCTCAGCTGTTTAGGTGTTGAATGGGTCAGTAAGTCCAGCATTCTCATCAGATATGTCACTGAACACTGTGCAATCATCAGCGAACATCTTATGATAGAGCGAAGATCATTACTGAAGTAACTAAAGATGGTTCCCTGAGGAACTCCTGCAGCAATGTTCTGTAGCTGAGATGATTAGCCTCCAACAACCATCTTCTTTTGTACTGGGTATAACTCCAACCAACGATGAGTTTTCCCCCTGATTCCCATTCACTCCAGTTTTGATGCCACACTCAGTCAAGGGCAGTCGCCCTCACCTCACCTCTGCAGTTCAGCTCTTTTGTCCAAGTTTGAACCAAGGCTGTAATGAAGTCAGGAGATGAGTGATCTTGGCAGACATCAGTAAGCAGGTTATTTCTAAGCAAATGCCACTTGATAACAATGCTGATGACCCTTTCTATCACTTTGCTGATTGAAATAGACTGATGGAGCAGTAATTGGCTGGATTGGATTTGTCTTGCTTTTTGTTGATGGGACATATCTGGGCAATTTTACACATTGCTAGGTAGATGCCAGTGTTGTAGTTGTACTGGGACAACTTGGCTAGCATGCGGCAAGTTCTGGAGCATAAATCTTCAGTACTATTGCCAGAATATTGTCAGGGCCCAGAGCCTTTGCAGTATCCAATGCCTTCAACCGTTTCTTGATACCAGGTAGAGTGAATCGAATTAGCTGAAGATTTGCATCTGTGATGCTGGGAACCTGTATGTCAACTTTTTGCATTCCTTTTATGAGCACACCCTTAAAAAAAATTCAGCTCTTCTATTCTTTCAACCAAAGTCAATAATTTCACACTTCCCTATATTAGAATCCATATGCCATCTTGTTGCTTACTTGCCTATGTGTCTTTGCAGCCTCTCTGTGCCTGCCCTACAGCTTACCTTTCCACCTAGCTCTGTATCATCAACAAACTTAGATGAAAAGACAAAGAGTAATGTATCTAAGTCAGTAATATAGATTGTAAATAGCTGAGGCCCTAGCACTGACTCTTGTGGTACTTCACTATTTACTACCTGCCAATTTCAAAAAGTGCCATTTATGCCCACTCTCTGCTTCCTATTCATTAACTAATCATCTGTTCATGCTGTTACACTGCCTCCCAACTCGATGCGCACTTATCTGGCCTAATAACCTTTGGTGTGGCACCTTATTGAAAGCCTTTTGGAAATCCAGGTATATTACATCCACTGGTTCCCCTTCATCTACCTTACAAGTAAGATCCTTAAAAAATGCCAATAAGTTTTTTAAACAGGAATTCCCTTAAGTAAAACCATGTTGACTTGTTCTAATCATACAATTAAGTGCATTGTTATCACTCCCTCAAGAATAGATTCCAGCATTTTCCCAACAACTGGGGTGGTGCCCTGCAGCTCCCTGTTTTTTCTCTCCCTCCTTTCTTGAAAAGCACAGTAACATTTGCCAACTTCCAATCTGATGGGACCATTTCCGAATCAAATGAATTTTGGAAAATCACAGCCAGTGCGTCCACTTTCTCTGCAGCTATCTCCTTTAGAACTCTAGGGTCTAGGCCATCAGGCCCCGGGGTTTTGTCTCAATTTAGTACCTTAAGTTTCTTCAATACTTTTTCACTGTTGATATTAATTTCCCTAATTTCCTCACTCTTTTTAGACCCTAGTTTACCGTCAATTTCTGGAATGAAACTTGTGTCTTCTACTAATAGTTCAATACCTCTACCATATGCTCAATCCCCGTAACAATTTCTCCTGCCTCTGATTCTCATGGACAAACATGAACTTTAGCTACTCTCTTCCTTTTTATACAGTTATAAAATCTCTTACAATCTTTTTATATTACTGGCTAGTTTACTCTCATACTTTTTTTTTTCCTTTTTATGTATGTATGTAGCATTTTAACAATTTGTAGCCATTACAGAGACATGGCCGCAGGATGACAAAAACTGGGACTTGAATATTCAAAGTTACATGACACTTAGGAAGGACAGGAAGCTAGGAAAAGGTGGAGGGGCAACTCTGTTAATTAAGGATGACATTGGTACAATAGAGAGAGATGATCTTAGTTCTAGAGATCAAGATGCAGATTCAGTTTGGGTCGAGGTTGTTAAGAATCCATATCTCCAAGGACTTTATGTTTTTTCAAAAAATTGGAAGGACATTGTCAAAATAATTCATTCTCCTGAGTTTTTTTTAAAGGATACAAATTCATCTTGGTCTGTCAGCAGGCTGCTTTTTCCAAGAAATCACATAACTTCAGCTAAAGTAACAGCAAGACACATGAGGAATTGAGATATTTTATTTACTTGAGCTAATATAAACAACTGCTGCTGCCAGGCTGTGGGCTCTTGCTGATTGGCTGAAAAACACCTGGCCTAGGTGAAGATCTGTCTGAACTTGTTTTTGAACTCAATGTGTACCTTGGGAGCAAACTGTGAGGGAAGATTGTTCCTCGCTCTCTGTATTGTCTGCATTTTAGAATGGTTGTTCACCTTCAGACAAAGATCCTTTGGAAAGGAATTCCAGACAACTACTGTGGCCAGCACTCCAGCTTTGCACGCAGAAACACCAAATTGACAGCATCAAGACCTTTTTGAATTTTATCCTTTTTCATGAAGTGTTTCCTTACTCCAACCTCTGCAGGTACCTCATTTGTCTTGTCTTTTGCGTGTGTGAGTGAGTGAATGAATGAGTGAATGATTGAGATTTATTGAAAGAAGCCTGGTTAAAGACTATTTTACTCTGGATCTGGCAGTAGCGAAGGTAAACAATTGGTATTTTGGTGAGTGACTTTAACATTTACACTTATGATGCAACCTCTGGAGTAGTGGGGCGAGTAAAACAGCACACTCCCCCCATCCTAGTCGTAACAAGATGAGAAAAAGCAAAGGTATGGAGTCACTTGTGGGAGTGGTTTATAGGCCCCCAAACAGTAACCACACTGTAGGATAGGGTAAATAGGAAGAAATAATGGGGCTTCTGAGAAAGGTAGGCAATAATCATGGGTAATTTTAATCTAATTACAGATTGGATGAATCAGATTGGCAGAGGTATCCTGGATGGTGAGTTTATAGAGTGTTCTTGAAACAGTTTCTTACAGCAGCACATTTTAGCATCAGCCAGGGAGCAGGCTATACTAGGTCTGGTAATGTGGAATGACACCAGATTAATTAATGACCTCATAGTGAAGGTGCCCCTAGGTAGCAGTGATCATAATATGATTGAATTTCACACACAGTTTGAAGGTGAGAAGACTGAATCTAAGTCTATTGTTTTAAACTTATATAAGGGCAATTATGATGGCATGAAGACAGAGCTGGCTAAAGTAAACGGGCAAATTAAGGGATAGGTCAGCTGAGATTCAGTGGAAGACACTCACATAGGAACATAGAAAAAAAGAAAATAGGAGCAGGAGTAGGCCATTCAGCCCTTCGAGCCGCTCTGCCATTCATTCAGATCATGGCTGATCATCCAACTCAATAGCTTGCTCCTGCTTTCTCCCCATATCCTTTGAACCCTTTTACCCCATGAGCTATATCTAACTCCTTCTTGAAAACATACAATGTTTTGGCCTCAACTACTTTCTGTGGTAGTGAATTCCACAGGCTCACCACTCTCTGGGTGAAGAAATGTCTCCTCATCTCAATCCTAAATGGTCTACCCCATATCCTCAGACTGTGACCCCTGGTTCTGGACTCCCCCACCATCGGGAACATCCTTCCTGCATCTACCCTGTCTAGTCTTGTTAGAATTTATGGGTTTCTTTGAGATACCCCGTCATTCTTCTGAGCTCCAGCGAATATAATCCTAAATGACTCAATCTCTCCTCATGTCAGTCCCGCCATCCCAGGAAATCAGTTTGGTAAACCTTCGCTGCACTCCCTCTATAGCAAGAATATCATTCCTCAGCTAAGGAGACCAAAACTCCACACAATATTCCAAGTGTGGTCTCACCAAGGCCCTGTATAATTGCAGCAAGACATCCCTGCTCCTGTACTCGAATCCTCTCGCTATGAAGGCCAACATATCATTTGCCTTCTTTACCGCCTGCTGCATTTGCATGCTTACCTTCAGCGATTGGTGTACCAGTTCACCCAGGTCTCATTGCACATTCACTCTCTCAATTTACAGCCATTCAGATAATAATCTGCCTTCCTGTTTTTGCTACCAAAATGGATAACCTCACAGTTATCCACATTATACTGCATCTGCCATGCATTTGCCCACTCACTCAGCTTGTCCAAATCACACTGAAGTATCTCTACATCCTCCTCACAGCTCACCCTCCCACCCAGCTTTGTGTCATCTGCAAATTTGGAGATATTACATTTAGTTCCCTCATCTAAATCATTAATGTACATTGTGAATAGCTGGGGTCCCAGAACCAATCCCTCTACCCACTAGTCACCGCCTGCCATTCGGAAAAAGACCTGTTTATTCCTACTCTTTGTTTCCTGTCTGCCAACCAGTTTTCTATCCATCTCAATACACTACCCTCAATCCCATGTGCTTTAATTTTACACGCTAATCTCTTATGTGGGACTTTGTCGAAAGCCTTCTGAAAGTCCAAATAAACCACATCCACTGGCTCCCCCTCATCAACTCTACTAGTTACATTCTTGAAAAATTCTTGAAAGATTTGTCAAACATGATTTCCCTTTCATAAATCCATGCTGACTCTGTCCGATTCTGCCACTGTTTTCCAAGTGCTCAGCTATTAAATCTTTTATAATGGACTCTAGAATTTTTCCCCACCATCGACGTCAGGCTGACTGATCAATAATTCCCTGTTTTCTCTCTACCTCCCTTTTTAAAAATTGGGGTTACATTAGCTACCCGCCAATCTGTAGGAACTGTTCCAGAGTCCAAAGAACCTCGGAAGATGACCACCAATGCATCCACTATTTCTAGGGCTACTTCCTTAAGTACTCTGGGATGTAGATTATCAGGCCCTGGAAATTTATCAGCCTTCAATCCCATCAATTTCTCCAACTTAAGGAGCTATTTCAGAATACTCAGAAAAGAAACATTCCAGTGAGAAAGAAAGAATCTAAGGGAAGGATGGCTAACTAAGGAAGTTAAAGATAGTGTCAAATTGAAAGAAAAAGTACATCTTTCTGCAAAAATGAGTGGCAGGTCAGATATTGAACAGAACATAAGGAACAGCAAAGACTGACTAAAAAGATTAATAAGGAGAGGGAAATTAGAGTACGAGAGAAAACTAGCTCGAAATATAAAAGCAGATAGTAAGAGTTTCTACAGGTATTGAGAGAGGAAAAGAGTAAGTAAATTGAGTGTTGGTCTTCTAGGGAGTGAGTCTAGGGAATTAATAATGGAAAATAAAGAAATGGCAGATGACTTGAACAAATATTATGTGTCGAGCTTCAATGTTGAGGATACAAACAACATCCCAGAAATAATTGTGAATCAGGAGGTGAAAGGGTGGGAGGAACTTAAAAGAATTACAATCATTAGGGAAAGGATACTAAGAAAATTATTAGAACTAAAAGCGGACAAGTCCCCAGATCCTGATTAGCTTCATCCTAGAGTCTGAAAACAGTGGCTGCTGAGATTGCAGATACATTGGTTTTAATTTTCCAAAATTTCCTAGATTCTGCAACTGTCTCATCAGATTGGAAAATAGTGAATGTGACTCCTCTATTCAAGGAAGGGTCGTGTGCTGGGGTGGGCGGGGGGGCCAGACAAAAAGCAGAAAACTACAAGCCAGTTACTTTTACATCTGTCATAGAGCAATTGCTTGGATCTATTATTAAGGGTGTTATAGTGGGGCACTTAGGAACTCTCAATACAATCAGGCAGAGTCAACATGGTTTGTGAAAGGAAAATCATATCTGACTAATTTAATGGAGTTCTTCGAGGAAGTAACAAGCAACAGGGATAAAGGGGAGCCTGTGGATATGCTGTATTTAGATTTCCAGAAGGCATTTGACAAGGTGCCACATCAAAGGTTACCACAAAAAATAAGAGCTCATGGTGTAGGAGGTAACATATTAGCAGGGATAGAGGATTGGTAGCTAACAGGAAACAGAGAGTAGGCATAACTGGTTCATTTTCGGGTTGGCAAGATGTGACAAATGGAGTGAAAAAAGGGTCAGTGCTGGGGCCTCAACTATTTACAATTTATATCAATGACTTGGGTGAAGGGACCAAATGTATGGTTGCTAAATTTGCTAATGACAAGTAGTTAGGTAAGAAAGGAAGAAGTAGTGAAGAGGACATAAGGAGTGTGCAAAAGGACATATCTAGGTTAAGTGAGTGGACAAAAATTTGACTGATTATGTATAATGTGGGAAATTGTGAACTTTGGGAAGAAGAATAGAAAAGCAGCATATTATTTATATGGAGAGAGACTGTAGAACTCTGAGATACAGAGGGTCCTGGCATATTAATCACAAAACGAAATTATGCAGGTACTACAAGTGATGAAGAAGGCAAATGGAATGGAATATAAAAGTAAGGATGTGTTGCTAAAGTTGTACAGAGCTTTGGTAAGACCACATCTGGAGTACTGTATACAGTTTTGGTCTCCTTATTCAAGAAAGGATATCAATGCATTAGAAGTTCAGAGAAGGTTCACTCAATTGATATCTGAGAAGGGGGGGGTTATCTTTTGAGGAAAGGTTGGACAGGCTGGGCCTGTATCCATTGGAGTCTAGAAGAATGAAAGGTGGTCTTATTGAAACATCAGGAGACTTGACAGGGTGGATGCTGAAAGCATGTTCCCTTGTGGGAGAGACTAGAACCAGGATACACAGTATAAAAATAAGGAGCCTCCCATTTAAGATGGAGACGAGAAGGAATTTATTCCCTCAGACAGTCAAGAGTCCATGGAACTTTCTTCATCGGAGAGTGATGGAGGCAGGGCCATTGCATATTTTTAAAACAGAGGTAGATAGATTCTTGACTGAGAGTCAAAGGTTATCCGGGGTAGGAGGAATGTAGAGTTGAGGCCACAATCAAAATGGTGGAGCAGGCATGAGGGGCCAAATAGGAACATAGGAAATAGGAGCAAGAGTAGGCCATTAGGCCTGTCAAGCCTGCTTTGCCATTTGAGCTGATCATCTACCTCTACGCCATTATTCTTTACTATCCCCATAGTCATTGATGTTATTAATATCTAGAAATCTATTGATTTCTGTCTTGAACATGCTCAAAGATTGAGCTTCCAAAGCCCGCTGGGGTATAGAATTCCAAAGATTCACGACCCACTGAGTGAGGAATTTTCTCCTCATCATAGTCTTAAGACCTGAGCCTTATTCTGAGACTGTGTCCCCTGGTTCTAGACTCACCAGCCAGTGGAAACATCCTATCCACATCTACCCTGTCAAGCCCTGTAAGAATTTTCTAAGTTTCACAGAGATCACTTCTCATTCTTCGAAACTCTAGAAAATACAGGCCCAGGTTTCCTCAATCTCTGCTCATAAGACAATCTCGCCATCCCAGGGATTAGTCTGGTGAACCTCCGTTGCACTCCCTCTATGGCAAGTACATCCTTCCTCAGATAAGGAGACCAAAACTGTACACAATATTCCAGGTGTGGTCTCACCAAGGCTCGAAACAACTGCATCAAGACATCTTTACTCCTGTACTCAAATCCCCTTGCAATGAAGGCCAACTTACCATATACATTCCTATAAAAACAAAAAACTGCGGATGCTGGAAATCCAAAACAAAAACAGAATTACCTGGAAAAACTCAGCAGGTCCGGCAGCATCAGCGGAGAAGAAAAGAGTTGATGTTTCGAGTCCTCATGACCCTTCAACAGAACTCAAATACATTCCTACTTGCTTGCTGTACCTGCATGCTAGCTTTTAGTGACTCATGAACAAGGACAAACATGTCCCTTTTGATATCAACAATTCCCAAACACTCACCATTTAAGAAATACACTGCATTTCTGTTATTTCTACCCAAATGGATAACTTCACACTTATTCATATTATATTCCATTTGCCATGTTGTTGTTCGTTCACTTAGCCTATCCAGATTCCCTTGAAGCCTCCCCACAACTCACATTCCCACCTAGACTCATAGGCATTTGCAGCACAGAAGGGGCAGAGCAGTGGCAAATGGCGCAGACATGATAGGCCCATCGTGTCCGCGCAGGTCAACAAAGATCTGACTACACCAATCCCATTTTCCTGCACTTGGCCCATAGCCCTGGAGACTATGGCAACACAAATGAATATCTAAAAACTTCTCAAATGTTACTAGGGTTTCTGACTCAACCACCCTTTCAGGCAGTGAGTTCCAGACTCCCACCACCCTCTGGGTGAAAAAAATTCTCCTCAACTCCCTTCTTAGCCTTCTACATCTTACCTTAAATCTATGCCCCTGATTATTGGCCCCTCTACTAATGGAAAAAGTGCCATCCTATCCACCTTATCTAGGCCCCTCATAATCTTATACACCTCCATCAGGTCCCCTTTCAACCTTTGCTGCTCCAAGGAAAACGACCCCAGCCTATCCAATCTTTTCCCATAGGTCAGGCCCTCCAGGCCAGGCAGCATCATGGTATATCTCCTCTGCACCCTCTCCAGTGCAATCACATCCTTCCTATAATGTGGTGATCAGAACTGCACACAGTACTCCAGCTGTGGCCTAACCAGCGTTTTATACAGTTCCAGCATAACCTCCCAGCTCTTGTATTCTACGGCTCGGCTAATAAAGGCAAGTATCCCATATACCTTCTTAACCACCTTATCTGGCTGTCCTGCGACCTTCAGGGATCTGTGGATATACACACCAAGGTCCCTCTGATCATCAGTACTTTCCAGGGTCCTAGCATTTATAGTGTAATCCCTTGCCTTGTTAGCCTTCCCCAAGTGCATGGCCTCACACTTTTCTGGGTTGAATTCCATTTGCCACTGCTCTGCCCACCTGACCAGTCCATTGATATTCTCTTGCTGGTCACGGCTATCCTCCTCACTATTTACCACCCTACCAATTTTCAGGTCGTCCGCAAACTTCTTGATCATAACCCCTACATTTAAATCCAAGTCATTTATGTACACCACAAACAGCAAGGGCCCCAGCACTGAGCTCTGTGGATTCTGAATGGAAACAGACTTTCAGTCACAAAAACATCCCTCTACCATCACCCTTTGCATCCCGCCTCTCATCCACTTTGCCTTGGATCCTATAGACTCTTACTTTCTTGACCAGTCTGCCATGAGCGGCTTTATCAAAAGCCTTGCTAAGGCCATATAGACCATATCAAATGCATTACCCTCACCAACACTCCTGGTTACCTCCTCAAAAGATTCAACCAAATTTGTCAAACACAAACTTCCCTTAACAAATCCATGCTGACCATTCCTGATTAATCTGTCTCTCTCCAAGAGCAGGTATATTCTATCCCTCAGAATTCTTTCTGGTAACTTCCCCACCACCCAGGTTAGACTGACTGGCCTGCAAGTTCCTGGTCTATCCCTTTCTTCCTTTTTTAATAATGGGACAACATTAGCAGTCCTCCAATCCTCTGGCACCTCACCTGTAGCCGGAGAGGATTTGAAATTTACTGCCAGGACCCCTGGTATCTCTTCCCTTGTCTCCCTAACAGCCTGGGATACATCTCATCCAGGCTTGTGGATTTATCCACTTATAAGGTTATTAAACCCACTTGTACCTCCTCTCTCTCTCTCTCAATTTCTCCTAATATTTCACAGTCCTCCATCCTGATGCCTATACCTGTGTCGCCCTTTTCCATTGTGAAGACCGACGCAAAGTATTCATTGAAGCTTGCACCATGTGTTCCAGGTCCACCCACAGATTACCTCTATGGTCCCTAATTAGCCCGATATTGTTTTGCTCTTTATATATGTAAAAAACCCTTTTGGGTTTTTCTTTATTCTACCCACCAATGCTTTCTCATGCACTCTCTTAGCTTTCCTAATTTCCTTTTTAAGATCCCCCTGCACTTTTTATACGCCTCTAGAGACTCTGCCATATTGAGCCCTCAATATCTGCCATAAGCTTCTCTTTTTTTCTTAATCCTAGCTTTTATGTCCCTTGACATCAAGGGTTCTGTGGACTTGGTCCCCCCAACTTTGGCTTTACGGGAACATATTTGCCCTGTACTCCCGCTATTTTCTCTGTGAATGCCTTCCACTGCTCTGACACAAGTAGCTGCTCCCAGTCCACTTGGGTCAAATCATATCTCATCTTAGTAAAATTAGCCTTTCTCCAGTTTAGAACTTCTATTCCCGGCCGAACCTTATTCTTTTCCATAACTATCCTAAATCTAACTGAGCTTTGGTCACTATCTCCAAAATGTTCCCCTGTTGATATGCCTTCCACCTGCTCGGGCTCATTTTTGAATATTAGGTCCAGAACTCTCCCCTCCCTTGTTGGGCTTTCTGCGTACTGACTAAAAAAGTTCTCCTGGATGCAACTTAAGAATTTTTCTTGCTTTAAGGTACCTTGCACACTAAAACTATCCCAGTTAATATTTGGGGAGTTAAAATCCCCTATTATTACTGCCTTATTATTCTTACACTTCTCTGAAATTTGATTACATATTTGATCCTCTATCTCTCCCTGACTGTTTCAGAGCCTATAGTACACACCCAACAGCGTGTTTGCGTTTTTGTGTTTTTTTACTTATACCCATATGGCCTCATTTAATGATCCTTGCAAGATATCATCCCTCCTCACTGCTATAATTGATTCCTCTCCTATTCCCCCTCCTCTTCTATTCCCCCTCTCTATCTCGTCTGAATACCCTATAGCCAGGAATGTTGAGCTGCCAATCCTGACCTTCTTTTAGCCAAGTCTCGGTCATAGCTATGATATCATACTCCCATGTGCCTATCTGTGCCCTCAGCTCGTCTGTCTTATTCCTCAGGCTTCTTGCGTTAAAATACATTCCATTTAGCCTTGCTGAACTCACTTCTTTCTTATCTAGCCTATGTTTCCATAAGACATAGGAGCAGAAATTAAGCCATTTGGCCCATCGAGTTTGCTCCACCATTCAATCATAGCTGATAAGTTTCTCAACCCCATTCTCCCACCTTCTCCCCATAACCTTTGATCCCCTTACCAATCAAGAACCTATATATCTCAGTCTTAAATACGCTCAATGACCTGGCCTCCACAGCCTTCTGTGGCAATTCCATAGATTCACCACTCTCTGGCTAAAGAAGTTTCTCCCCATGTCTGTTCTAAAAGTTCTTCCCTTTACTCTGAGGCTGTGCCCTCTGCCTTCCAGACTCACTTACTAGTGTTTTAACTTTGAATTCCATCTCAGCTTCTCTCCCCTCTGAACTACTTTTCAGGATCCCACCCCATTGCCAATTTAGTTTAATTCCACCCCAACAGCATTAAGCAAACCTCCCCGAGAGGATGTTGGTGCCGTTCCTGTTCACATGTAACCCGTCCAACTTGTACAGGTCCCACGTCTCCCAGAAACGGTCGTAATGCCCCAGGAATCTAAAGCCCGCCCTTCTGCACCATCTCTCCAGCCACGCATTCATCTGCTCTATCCTTCTGTTCCTATACTCACTACTACGTAGCATCGGGAGTAATCCAGAGAAACTACCTTTGAAGTCCTGCTTTTCAATATCCTACCTAAACCCCTAACATCTACTTGCAGGACCTCATTTCTCTTTCTTCCACGTCATTGGTCCCAACATGGACCACAATGTCTGGCTGTTCACCCTTCCCTTTCAAGATGCCCTGCAGACGTTCTGTGATATCCTTGACCCTGACACCTGGGAGGCAACATACCATCCTAGAGGCACGCCTATGGCCACAGAAGTGCCTGTTTACTCCCCTCTCAAACGAATGCCCTACCACTATTGCCCTTCCACACTTCTTCCGCCCACACCGAGCAGCTAGATCCCACACGGTGCCATGGCCTTGGCTCTGGTCGGCCTCTACAGAGCAACTGTCACTCTCACCATTTTCCAAGGCTGAAAAACGATTTGCGAGCAATGCACTCGGGGGATTCCCTCACTACTTACCTGGTCCCCTTCTTCTGCCTGGCGGTCGGTCACCCATTCCCTCTCTGCTTGCACTCCCTTAAGCTGCAGGGTGACCATGTCCTGCAACATGCTAACCACGAACCTCAGTCTCATGAATGCACGTTGTACCTTCAGCTGCCACTCAAGCTCCAAAACCAAGAGCTTGAGTTATTCCAGTTGGAGGCACCTCCTGCACACATGATCATCCAGACCACCTGGAGTGTCTAGGATTCCCCACATAGTGCAGGGGTGCAAATCACCGGCTCCCCAGACATATCTTAACTGAATAGAATACGGACCCTTGCTTTTATTTTACCCTTACTCCTACTTGAGTATAGACTAGATGCTAGATCCTCTAGGTGCTGCTGACTGCCTGTCCCAGGGTCCTCCTCTTGCACTCTCCTCTAGGTGCTGCTGTGTGTCCCAGGGTCCTCCTCTTGCACTCTCCTCTAGGTGCTACTGACTGCCTGTCCCAGGGTCCTTCTCTCACACTCTCCTCTGAGTTTATGTCATCAGCAAATTTGGAAATATTACATTTGGTCCCCACATCCAAATGTGAATGGCTGTGGCCCAAACATTAATCCTTGTGGTACCCCACAAGTAACAGCCTGCCATCCTGAGAATCACCGTTTATTCCTACTCTCTATTTTCTGTCTGTTAACCAATTATTAATGCATAACAGTATATTACCCCCAATCCCATGTGCTTTAATTTTATTTACTAACTTCCTGCATGGGGCCTTATCAAAAGCCATCTGAAAATCCAAATACACCACATCTACTGGTTCTCCTTTATCTATGCAACAAGTAACATACTCAAAAAACTCCAACAGGTTTGTCAAACATGATTTCTCTTTCATAAAGTTGACTCTGTCCAATCATATTATTATTTTCTAAATGTCCAGTTAGCACATCCTTTATAATAGATTGTAGCATTTTCCCTACTACTGATGTCAAACTAACAGGTCTGTAGTTTTGCAATTTTTCTCTCCTTCCCTTCTTAGATAATGGAGTTACATTTTCTCCTTTCCAGTCTGCAGGAACCTTTCCAGAATCTATAGAATTTTGAAAGATAACCACCAATGCATCCGCTATCTCCAGTTACCTCCTTCAATACTTTCTGCAGATGTGTTTGTCTAGGTCACATGGTGTGTCCACAACTTCCCACAAAGCAGAGGAGGCAGGTTCCACTCAGCTGAGATATCTTGCCATGCCTTAACTTTACAAACTATTTATTATAAGTAAAATAACTTACCAATGTTATGTTCCCAGCTGCTGTTACTACTGGACAAGTCAGATCCCAGGGTGGAACCCTGTTTGATAGATCCTAACTTTTATTTTTTGTTTATAAACGTGGAGGGTGGCTACTGAACAGAGTCACAGGAGTCAGCTGATGAAACGTTAACAAAAGAATAAAACATTTATTAAACAAAAAAAGGTGAACTATATTACAATACTCCTTCATGCACAACTGTATCTTTACATTATATATATATATATATATATACAGATTTGTAAGGATAGCACAAGTTTCAAAATCTATCTTATACTCTCAGGTTCCCAGTAAGTACACAGTCCATGTAAACTAATAGGCGACCTGTGGTCAGGCACAACACACTCTGAAACCAAGTGACAGATGCCACCCCAAACAGATGCTATGGATCTCTCATCAATTCTCCCCAGACACTTGCCCCACCATAAGCCAACTGGTCTCACTTAACTCCATCTTTCATACAAGGGTTTCCAATCTCCATTCTCAAAGAACTCGCTTTGGAGTATTCTCCCAAATGATGCTTTCCCTTGGATGCCTTCCACAAGGTCCACCTCCTGGGTTTCAAACTCTCCTTCCAGTGTTCCTCTCTCCTGGATTGCCACATGCATTCAAGCTTTGCCTTCCACACACACTCTCTCAAATGCTCAGTTGTGCCAACAGAACACCACTGCTTCACATGCCCATAGTGAAGAGTTACAGGTCTTCGGATGTCTCCTTGGATCTAGTTTCAAGTCTGCATCCTTCAGCTTTCTCCCTTTAAGCTTGGAGCCTTCTTCTGTTCTTCACTCTTAACTTCACTTCACAAGACCTTTTCCAGATTCCTCTCCTTGTCCTTTGTCCCAAGGTTTCTTGGGCCTTTCTCTTTTTCTTTTAGGACCTGCTCCCTACAATTGCCTCTATCTGTAGACTGCTAACAACTTGGTATCTCCCTTGAGATCCAAAGTTCACTTGGCATTCACTGTTACTTTAACTTTGGAGCAGCTCATCTAAAATTCTTAGACTTATTTGCCTCAGCAGTCTGCTAGTATGTCAGCTAGAGAGACACTTATATTGCTCCCTTCACCTTAGAGCAAAATGACCAACTGAACTCATATTGCTTTCAGTTTTCTTTTTTTCTGTGTGGGGCCTCTCTCTCGGGACCCCTGTTGCTAGGTAACAGCACAATTTTTCTACCTTGTGTTTGTTTTAACTCCCCTTTAAGAGTCATGAACCTCTTTAAATTGCAGGCATTTTATGCAATAAAATGCAAGTGAAACTGAAACTCAAGTTGCCCCTTTCTTAACACCCAAATACAGGAATACAAATTAAACTTAAACTTAAAGCTAAAACTCATTCCTAACACCCACAAATAGAAACATAACTTACTTAAACTATCTCTAGTTCCTAACACCAATTAATCACCAATCAGCTTCTTCTGCTGCACCAATGTAAGACCCAAATACTGGAGAGTGAAAAAGGTAGAAAAATAAAGGAGTATCTCCTTCCCACCTTCAATAACCAACTCAATCACCAAACTCCAAGCTTCTCAATCAGTTCAAGCCGCACTGTTTTCAATGGCCTACTCCTGCTCCCAATTCCTATGTTTGTATGTACAAAGAGGTTTTTTTTAATTCATTCATGGGTTGTGGGCTTTGCTGGCTGGGCCAGCACTTATTGCCCATCCTTAGTTGCCCTTGAGAAGGTGGTGGTGAGCTGCCTCCTTGAACCACTGCAGTCCTGCAGTGCTGTTAGGAAGGGAGTTCCAGGATTTTAATTCAGTGACAGTGAAGGAATGGTGATATATTTCCAAGCCAAGATGGTGAGTGAATGACTTGGAGGGGAACTTCTAGGTGTTCCCATCTATCTGCTGCCCTTGTCCTTCTAGATGATAGTGGTCGTGGATTTGGAGGGTACTGTTGAAGGAGGCTTGGTGAATTCCTGCATGTTGTAGATGGTACACACTGCTGCTACTGTGCATCACTGGTGGAGGGAGTTAATGTTTGTGGGTAGAGTGCCAATCAAGCGGACTGCTTTGTCCTGGACGATGTCCAGCTTCTTGAGTGTTGTGGATCCAGACAAGTGGGGAGTATTCCATCACACTCCTGACTTGTGCCTTGTAGATGGTGGACAGGCTTTGGGGAGTCAGGTGGTGAGTTACTCATCGCACGATTCCTAGCCTCTGACTTGCTCTTGTAGCCACAGTATTTATGGCTAGTACAGTTCAGTTTCTGGTCAATGGTAAGCCCCAAAATGTTGATAATGGGAGATTCGGTGATGGTAATGCCACTGAACATCAAGAGGCGATGGTTGCGTTCTTTCTTGTCGGAGATGGTCATTGCCGGACACTCGTGCAGCGTGAAGCTTACTTGCCACTATTCATCCCAAGCATGAATATTGTCCAGGTCTTGCTGCATTTGGACATGGACTGCTTCAGTATCTGAGGAGTCGTGAATGGTGCTGAACATTGTACAATTATCAGCCACTTCTGACCTTATGATGGAAGGAGGGTCATCGATGAAGCACTATTCAATTAGTTTGGAAAGGTAATGAACTCCATGATTGGTTGTATCGGCTGACTAATGCAGGGGTGTGGGGGCGGGTGGTTGAAGACAGCAGGCTGTGCAACGTAAGCTCCAGGAATATGCCCAAACAGATTTGCAATGCTAGTTGGGAGCTCAATTCACCTTCAATCCGCTGCAACCTTAATTCCCTATTTTCATCCCGCCATCAGGAAGCTAACATTTTGTCTTCTGCACAATTAAGTGTGCCCACTCACCTACCTCCTTTCTTGCTGCCAGTAGCAGCACAAGATTCCAGCCGCCCTTTCCACTCACTCCTGATCATTCCCAATTTTATATGCATTTTGCTGTAGGGTCAAAGCATTTATCGTGATTTAATGAAGGCTGTATATTGTCAGTTTATTTTTCATCAATTAATATATTGCAAGTGATAAATATACTTAGTAAAAATTATAATTTGTCATTAATGAGTTACTAATTTCATCTGAAGATAATTATCAAATTGCATTGCTGTCCATAACATCCATATGTGCAAATATATACAAAGGATATTTAAAGACAGGGGGTTATGAAAAAAGCAATTACAAATTTGAGGCTTGTATTGCTATTTTAATCAGAATTTTTAAAGACTTAATTGTAACTGGTTTATTACAGTATTTTCAAAGATTAAAAGAAATCAAGTATTACAGGAAAACATAAAGCAAAATAAAAGGTCAAGGAAAGCTTTATCAAAAGAAGGCCAACTGGCAGCCATGCTTATTTACAATTATTGGCCCCAGAGGAAGAACACTTTAGTGCTGAGTCTGATTATTTCATAATTAATTTGTCAGAAAATTGAAAAAACACCTAATTTGTAACAATGCACTAGTCTTTGCAAACTTTCTCAGAATTCATTTGTTCATCCATTAAAAAAAGGGTTTAATTTTCTTAATAAGCACTAAATGGAAGTACACGGGGAGGGAGGGAAAAAAGTGAAAAGAGTAGAAAAAGAAACAAATTTACTAAAATATCGGTGATGATATATCCATGATCAAAGTTCTGCTGAGAGCTTATCAAGCTGAAGCATTAGCTGTGTTTCTCTCTCCACAGATGCTGCCTGATTTGCTTAGTATTTCCAACATTTCCAATTTTATTTCAGATTTTCAGCATCCACAGTATTTTGCTTTTGTACATTATTATAAAAATAGATTTGCCATATATATGCAAATGAATGTAGAACCAAATAACCTACATGTTACTAGCTATCCTGATGTGACAAGAATGTTCCAACCTTTTTCTGGTCCAATTCTCTATAACTGGTTTTGGTTAAGATGTATAGAATACATATAAAATACCAGCATCTTTGTAAATGATCAGAAATTGCAAGAAATAGCAAAAGAAACTCTCTTTCCTCAAAAGAAAAAAGATGGATAAATCTTCAAAATTGGACAGCTAAAGGTAGAGAATTTCATCATTTGCAATCGTTTGTGACATATCTGTCTCCGTATAAAAGATGAAAAATTGCAAATCTTATCAAGAAATATGTTTAGAAGATCAGATCTGGCTGAAAATGGATTATTCTATCATTGGTGCTGTAGGTGTATCACTTGCATGCAAGAAAGCCTTGTTTAAGTCATTTTCAGTTAAGATGCCTTTTTGTCACTCAACAGACTTATGATATGAAAGGCTACAACCTACTGTGACACTTCTATAATTAGCGCCTCTTTTGCTAAACAAGAATAAAAACTGATCAACAACAGAAGCACCCAAGGTCATAAATCAAATCCCAAACACTACCAACAGCTCAGCATATGAGCAAAAAACATAACACTCAAAATTGCAATGCAGTAGTCACAACCTTCTCTGAAAAAATTGCACAGAAACAATCCTATCTACTTGACAGACAAGATTTATATCCATATATTTTGCTCCCAAGCAAAAAAGCTATTTTCCTTGTAGATGAAGGCTATGATTCAGCACCAAGGACAACTCCACCTAATAAATGTCTTCATATCTTGCATCAATCATGGAAAAACATGTTAATAATCTTGGTAAGTACATAAACACAGTAATTTAGCAATAAGTGTTATGCTTGGAACAGGAGTTTTATAAAATGGATATAGAAATTGTCAAATAGCAAATATTTGCACCACAATCTATTCAATCATTCTTTTAAAAATAAAAACAGAATTGAGAATTTTGGCACAATCGTGATTTAACTTAGAAAATTTGATGCTCTGAGACATGAGGTAATAGGTAGCCTGACCATATTGTGTGCCTTCTGTATTTAGAAAATTGATAAAGGCTGAATTTATTCTTGAACTATAAATCCTAGTGAATAGGAATCCAAATGAATTAAAAATTCCATACTTTTATCACTGTATTGTCTCAATAAGGTTACTGATTATATTTAAGTAGATCTCCTAGTGGCGTACCATAAGGGATAATGAGGCATAGAATGCAGTTTCTGATGTTTACCATAGTTTATGACAGCTGAAAGTGGAAGTCCACCCATTCTGTCATATAGAGTCATCGAGGTCTACAGCACAGAAAAAGGCCCTTTGCCGGTCAACCAAGTACCTAATTATTCTAATTCAATTTTCCAGCACTAGGCCCATAGCTTTGTATGCCATGGCATCGCAAGTGCACATCCAAATACTTTATAAATGTTATGAGGATTTTTTTTTTTATTATTGAATTCAAATTTCACCATCTGCCATGGTAGGATTCAAACCCAGGTCCCCAGAACATTACCTTGGGTCTCTAGAATACTAGGCTAGTGACAATACCACTATGTCACCACCTGTCCCAATATACCTAGGCCAGCATCACACAATTGACACAAGGTAAAACAATTACAAGAACAACTTCTATTCATATAGCATCTTTAATGCAGAGCAATTTTCTACTGGGGACCTTAGTATGCATGCAGAGCAGGCATGGAGCATTAATGTTACTTCTCAATGTTAACTGCCATTGGGAGAGAGGAAAATGCAGACAGCAGAAAAGAAAATAGCAGGCAAAGTAGCAGCCTCTGACATGTCAGGAGCTGGGAAGGTCCCCAAATTTACAAACATATCTGTGGAAGGTCTCTTGACAGAAGCAAGCATCAGAAAATTAACAACAGTTGGACACTGAGGACAGGCAGTGCCATAACAGGGTAGCTTAAGCTGTAAAGAGGGAGCTAGCAGAGACAGTGACCGGAATTTTCTGCAGAAGTAGTCTTGCCGCTGGGTCAGAAAGTGCGACCTGACCCTGCCCAGGTGGCAGGTGGGACTCTGGGTGGCATTTTACCACCAGTGGCCAATTAAAAGGCAATCCTTGGGACCACGGTACAATTGAGGATGGCAATTGCAACCCAGAGCTGATAGCTTGGCAGCACCATCAATGGAGGTGGCCGCTGCTGAGGATGTGGAAAGATGAAGAGGGCGCCTACATGCTGAGACGTCCTTGAAACCCAGGTAAAAGTTTATTTTTTAAACTATGCCAGGGTCAGACAGGCAGGGCCCCGTGATTGGACGGCAGGGGGTGGAGGGAGGAGGTCCACATCGATCATTGGTGCCACAGCTGTGGAGACAGCTTTTTCTGCCAGGAAGGCCTCTCAATGGGCCATGGATTGTCAATAAAGGAGGGCCCCTTCCCCCAGGAATCCACTTGGAGGCCCACCAGGCCTCACCATCTCCCCATGTAGCGGCATCCATTCCATGTCGGTTAAATGCCAATGGGGGTGGCAAGTGGCCAATAATATGCCACTTAATTGGCTTAATTGACCTGGTGGGTGGCTGTGCCACTGAGGTTCCTTTTGCTGGTAATATCTCATGGTGGTGGGAAGGCTTTGTGCTCCCCTCCTGACACGTTTCGTTGCCATTTTACCAGCCGGTCTCCAAAGGGATGACAAAATCCAACCCAGTGTGTGCAACCTCTATCATGCACCCCAAGAACTGTTGCAAGTTGCAGGGCAATGTGCAACAGCCTCATATGCTTAGTTATAAATCAAGGTGTAGGTGCTGATACTCATCCTGATTTACTAGAGCAGCCTTCAATCACCTTCATACCGTTTCTCTGTTAGCAACTGGTGTTAGGTAAACTTACTCATGTAAAGGGCAATTTCTGAAATAAAAAATCAAGCATTATCTTAACAACCAACCATTCTTTCAGCTCACATAACCTTTTCTGAAGGGTTGTGCTTCAAAAATACATAATTTAAAGGGCCAAGGGCTTGAATTCATCATAATCATGCCTGCACCTGCTAGTGTGTGGCAACTGTCCTTGACAGTTGTCATCTTTGCCAGCAGTGGAAAAGCTTGTCTGTAACCATTGCCTGAGAAATGTACCCAGGGAGGAACATTATCACAAATTCTGACTGCACTGGAAGGGAAAACATTAAACATCATAAGCAGAAAGACAGTAGATGCCATGGGAGATGGTGAGACGACGGGAGGCAAGATAAGAACAGAAGGTTGGTAAAAGCTGGGCTTTGTCCAAGTGTTGCATTGCCCTTACACTCAGCAGTTATTTCTTCAAGGATAAACATAACTGTGTGCATAGCTGAACAAATTATTCTGCATTTCATTTCATGGAATACCTAGAAAAAAGCTAGGTACATTGCTGGTCACTCAGGCACCTTCTCAGACACCACTCCTGCCATATCTAGCTCCACAACTCATGATACTTCATCACAAATGCCATTATGGCATCTTACCAGTGCTAGCATCAGCTCAGAGGCACTCAATTGAAAGCAATAGTGAGTCAGAAGGGGTTTCACTGCAGGAACAACTGAGTTGGAATGATAAGGGAACGGAGAAGAGAGAGAACATTCTCTTACCCCACGAAGGGTGAGTAAACAACTACCCTCGGCTGAGGGCCTAGGGGGCCTTATCTTAGAGGTCCAATCTTCAAAAATGTTGTAATAAAGGATGAATCTCATGATAAGTATCACCTGAAAGCAGTGAACACAGTTTCCACACACTGCTAAAGTGATGGACAAGAAGGAGGAGGTCAGTACACATATTTGTATCATGTTGCAGAAAGTTTCCCGCTTCATGAGGAATTAACGGGCACATTGTAACACAGGAATATAGGAACAGAAATAGGTCATTTAGCCCCTTGAGACTGTTCCACCATTCAGCGAGATCATGGCTGGTCTGCAAGTTAACTCTGCTAGCCTTTGTCCCCTACCATTTGATAGCTAGGGCTAAAAAAAAAACTTATCAATCATTGTTTTAAAATTAGCAATTGATCTAGAATCTATTGCCATTTGCGAAAGAGAATTCCAAACATCTACCATTCTTGAATGAAGAAGTGTGTCCTAATTTCACTTCTGAAAGGTCTGGCTCTAATTTTTTGAAATGCCTCCTAGTTCTAGACTCCCCAACCAGTGGAAGTAGTTCCTCCCAACCTACCCTGTTTCCTTTCATATCTTGAAAACTTCAATCAAATTTCCCCTTAAACTTGGGAGGAATACAACAGTAGTTTGTTGAATCTCTTGAAAATTAATCCCTGAAGTCTAGGTATCATTCCAGCAAATCTATGCTGCACTCCCTCAAAGGCCACTATATCACTCCTAATATTTAGTGGAACAGAACTTTTTTTTAAACAGTTGTTCATGGGATGTAGGCAAGACTGGCTAGCCGAGCATTTATTGCCTGTCCCTAACTGTCCTTGATAAGGTCAATGTGTGCTGCCTTCTTGAAACCTTGCAGTCCATGTTGTCATGAAAACTATACTTAGCTCAATGGGGTGCAGAGGTGGGGAACGTCAGTTCCCAATAGACCTCAGGGTTTCCACACATGTGCAGCCCAGGAGCGGGCTGCAGAGGTGCAGTTCTGCAATTTGTAAGTTCTTCTGGCCCAGAACAGGCCCAGCAACCTGCGCATCAACAGAAACAAGGCGTGGAAACCCAAATCAGGTAACTGAGAGCAAAGCACCACAGCCGGCAAGCGTCCCATGCAGGGGGCTGGGAGAGGGGACCAGGAAGAGGTCCAAAAAGGAATTCCCAGGTAAGGGACAGAGACAGCAGACAGAAACAGGTCCCTGTGAAATTAGGGAAAAAGAGAGGAGCAGAAAAACAAGCTCCAAAATGGAAAAGAACTACAGGGAGCAGATTATAGTGGAAAAGACAGTCAAAGGTTGGTGACGCTGTGGTGTGGGCGATTGGGGCAAAGGTACCTCTTTGGGGCAGTAGTGTTCTACTCAGCGTGGTCAAAGATCTGAAGTTGTGCTTGTAATTTGGTGCTTGAGTGAGTACTCAAGAATCCAGGAGAATGGAATGTCGGGAGATGATATTGAAACCCTACAAGGTGGGCCATTGTTGATCCCGTCCAAGTCTGGTAATTGAAGAGGGTGCAGGAGTAGTCCTGAAGATCCAAGAAAGGAGCCAAAGGTTGATGACTGGGTATTGTGAGCTGTTGGGACAAAATAGTGTTTGGAGCAGTAGTGTTCTGCTTGGAGTGGCTGAAGAGCAGAAATTGTATGTGTCAGTTGGTGCTTGACTGTAGACTCGGGAATCCAGGAACGGAATCTCGAGAGGCAAGATTGAAACCCTGTGAGGGGGGCTGTCTTTGAAGCCATCCAAGTTGGACTGACTTTGAGAAAATCCCAGGGCAAGATCTTCGAAGATGAAGACTGGATTCGCTCATGTGAGAACCAGTTTCAGTGAAATTGGTTGACTCTCAATGTTACTGACATCTGGGTGCATTGTTGAGAAGTCCACGGACTCTGTCTTGGTCACATCTGCCATTTATTGTGTAGTATGGTACACAACCACAGTTGGCTTGTTAATTCAAATGAACCCCATATTTATCCTGAAAATTAGAATATAATATAGATATTGTAAATTGTTTTATCCTTCTGACCTTGTATACTAAAGTTAACTGTTGTTTGCTCAGAACCAGTGGAATCTTGTGAGTTCTTCATTGAGCAAGTGTTCTAAATGTCAAACTTAGTCTACTTTTAGCAAAATGTTATTGGTCCCTAACCGGATCTAACAACAACTTGAGGATCCGACCAAGGGTCATAACAACGTGTTGTAGGAACACCCACAGTGTTCTTAGGAAGTACGTTCCATGAATTTGACTCAGCCACAATAAAGGAACGGAGATATCGTTCCAAGTCAGGATGGTGTATGACTTGAGAGAAACACGCAGGTGGTGATGTTCCCATGAATCTGTTATCCTTGTCCTTCTAGATGGCAGAGGTCATAGGTTTGGAAGGTGCTGTCGAAGGAGCCTTGGTGAGTTGCTGCAGTGCATCTTGTAGATGGTGCACACTGCTGCCACTATGCATCAGTGGTGGAGTAAATGAAACTTTATTGTGATGGATGGGGTACAAATCAGGCAGCTATTGTGTCCTGGATGGTGTCAAGCTCCTTGAGTGTTGTTGGAGCTGCACTCATCCAGGCAAGTGGAGAATATTCCATCACACTAAGATAAAAGCAAAAAACTGCGGAGGCTGGAAATCCAAAGCAAAAACAAAAATACCTGGAAAAACTCAGCAGGTCTGGCAGCATCTGTGGAGAGGAGCACAGTTAACATTTCGAGTCCGAATGACCCTTCAACAACTCCTGGCTTGTGCCTTGTAGATGATGGACCAGCTCTGGGGAGTCAGGAGGTGAGTTACTCTCTGCAAATTTCCCAGTCACTGATCTGGTCTTGTAGCCACAGTATTTATATGGCTAGTCCAGTTAAGTTTTTGGACAATATTAACCCCCAGGATGTTGATAGTGGGGGGGTTTCAGCAATGACAATGCCATGGGATGTCAAGGGTTGGTGGTTAGATTCTCTCTTGTTGGAGATTGGCATTGCCTGGCACTTGTGAGGCACAAATGTTACTTACCACTTATCAGCCCAAGCCTGAATATTATCCAGGTCTTGCTGCACAGACACATATCTGAGCAGTCACGGATGGTGCTGAACGATGTGCAATCATCCATGAGCATCCCCATTTCTGACCTTATGATGTAGGGAAGGTCATTGATGAAACAGTTGAAGTTGGTTGAGCCTAGGACACTACCCTGAGGAACTCCTACAGTGATGCCCCTGTACTGAGATAATTAACCTCCAACAACCACAAACATATTTCTTTATGCAAAGCATGGTTCCGACCAGTGGAGAGTTTTCGCCAATTCCCACTGACTTCAGTCTTGCTAGGACTCCTTGATGCCACACTCAGTCAAATGCTGCCTTGATGTCAAGGGCAGCCACTCCCACTTCAAGTTCAGTTCTTTTGTCAATGTTTGGACTAAGGGCTGTAATGAGGTCAGGAGCTGAGTGACCATGGCAGGACCCAAACTGAGCAGGTTATTGCTGAATAGGTGCCACTTGTTAGCACTGTTGATGACCCCTTCCATCACTTTGCTGATGATCGAGAGGAGACTGATGGGGTGATAATTAGCTGGGTTGGAATGTCCTGCTTTTTGTACATAGCTGGGCAATTTTCCACAATACCACATAAATGCCAGTGCTGTAGCTGTCCTAGAACAGTTTGGCTTGGGGTGTGGCTAGTTCTGCAGCACAAGTACTGTTGCTGGAATGTTGTCAAGGCCCATTGCCTTTGCAGTATCCTGTACCTTCAGCTGTTTCTTGATATCACGTGGGGTGGAGCGAATTGGCTGACGACTGGCATCTGAGATGTTGGTGACTCACGAGGAGGCTGAGAAGGATCATCCACTTGGGACTTCTGGCTGAAGATGGCTCCAAATGCTTCAGCCTTGTCTTCTTGCACAGATATGCAGGGATCCCACATCATTGAGGATTGACATATTTTTGGAGCCTTCTCTTCCAATTAGTTGTTTAATTGTCCACCACCATTCATGACTGGATGTTGGTTGTGGGATCACTTGGCTTTGTCTATTGCATGCTGCTTCTGCAGTTTGGCATGCAAGTAGTCCTGATCTGTAGCTTCACCAGATTGATAGCTCATTTTCAGGTATGCCTGATTCTGCTCCTGGCATGCCCTCCTGAACTCTTCAGTGAACCAGGGCTCATCCCTCAGCTTGATAGTAATGGTAGAGTGGGGGATATGCCAGGCCATGAGGCTACAGATTGTGGTTGTATACAATTCTGCTGCTGCTGATGGGCCACAGCGCCTCATGGATGCATAGTTTTGAGTTGATAGATCATTTGAAATCTATCCCATTTAGCACAGCGGTAGCGACACAACACAATAGAGGCTATCCTCAATGTGAAGGCGGGACTTCATCTACACAAGGAATGTGCGTTGATCACTGCTACCAATACTGCCATGGACAGTTGCATCTGCGACAGGTAGATTAGTGAGGACAAGGTTAAGTAGGTTTTCACTCTTGTTGGCTCCTTCGCCACCTACCGAAGATCCAGTCTAGCAGCTATGTCCTTTAGGACTCGGGCAGCTCAGGCAGTCATGGTGCTACTGAGCCACTCTTAGTGAAGTACATTGAAGTCCCCCACTCCATGTACATTCTGTTCCTTTGCCAACCTCAGTGCTTCCTCAAAGTGGTGTTCAACATGGAGGAGTACTGACTCATCAGCTAAGGGGGACAGTACATGGTAACCAGCAGGAAGTTTCCTTGCCCATGTTTGACATGCTACCATAAGACTTCATGGGGTCCTGAGTTGATGTTCAGGGCTCCCAGGGCAACTGCCTTCCACCTGTATACCACTGTTGGTGGGACAGGACCTACCTTGGGATGGTGATGGTGGAGTCTGGTACATTGTCTGTAAAGTATGCTTCCTTGAGTATGACAATGTCAAGCTGTTTTTTGACTAGTCTGTTTTTGGCACAAGCCCCAGATGTTGGTAAGGGGAATTTTATAGGGTCAACAGGGCTGGGTTTGCTATTGTCCTTTCCGGTGCCTAGGTCAATGTCGGGTGGCTGTATGATTTCATTCCTTTTAGGCTTCATAGCATTTTGATACAACTGAGTGGCTTGCTAGGCCATTTCAGAGGGCATTTAAAAGTCAACCACATTGCTGTGGCTCTGGCATCACATGTAGGCCAGGCAAGGTAAAGACATCAGATTTCCTTCCCTAAAGGGCATTCATGAACCGGATGGGTTTTTACGTCAATCGGCAATGGTTTCACAGTCACCATTAGTCTAGATTTTAATTCCAGATTTATTAATTGAAGTTAAATTTCACCAGCTTCTGTGGTGGGATTTGAACCCATGTCCCCTGAACATTAGCCTGACCCTCTAGTCTAGTGACATTACTATTTTGTCATGTCTCCCCCAAGGACCAAGAGTCGCCCCCCCTGCTCAACTTTCTCCCATTTCCAATATTCTCCCTCCACCTGGATCTCCTCCTTATGGCCTCTTATCCGCTCTTGATCTTTTTATTGAGAACAGCCAGCGTGACAACAGCCATCCCGATTTCTTTGTTCCCCTCAATCATTCAAACCCATTTCCCTCTGAATCACAGAACCTGGATGGCACAGAAGGAGGCTGAAGGAGGAGGTGAAAGGGTTAAAAACCAAATGGACAAAGAGGTAGCTTTTGATAAACCACAAGTCATAGTCTTTACCAAATAAGAGTCGAGGTCTGTGTGTGTGTACATTGAATAGGAGTGGATAATATAATCATATACAAGTGTCTCGAAGATAATAGGATAGAAATAACGAACTAATTGTGTGTGTAAATGATTGGGTCCTGTAACAAGGTTAAAACATGTTGTGTGAAAAAGTTTTTTCTCATACCACACTTGCTTCTTTTACAAGTCACTTTAATTCTGTGCCCTCTCGTTCTTTATCCTTTTACGAGTAGCAGCAGCTTCTCCCTATCTACTCTGCCCAGCCCCCTCATGATGTTGAACATCTCTAACAAATCTCCTCTCAGCCTTCTTCTCTCCAAGGAGAACAGTCCCAACCTCTCCAATCTATCCTCATAGCTGAAGTTTCTCATCCCTGGAACCATTCTTGTAAACCTCTTCTGCATTCTCTCCAATGTGCTCACATCCTTCCTATAATATGGTGCCCAGAATTGTACAAAATATTCCAATCAAGGTAGGAAGAAATCAATTCGGTGGGGCAGGAACAGGTTGAAACGAAAGCTCTACAAGGGCAGCCGCAATGGATCTTGGAAGGACAGAAAAGTTAGCTGCACAGGCTTGGGGAACCATGAGATGGAAAGCCGTGGTACCCTGGTCCACTTCTCAGTCACGTCCAACACCCCCATCCCCTTCTCACAGCATCTTTTCATAACACAGGAGATGTAACACCTGCTCTTTTACCTCCTCTCTCCTAATTGCCCAAGGTCCCAAACACTCCCTCCAGGTGAAGCAACGATTCAAGTTTACTTCTTTCAATCTAGTCTACTGTATTCGTTGCTCATAATGTGGTCTCCTCTACATTGGGGAGACCTGTCATGATAATACTTGATTGTGGTAGTGGACTCCAGTGTTAGATACTATAAGGTACTCTGTACTAGGAATAGGGGGTCACCTGACCTGGGAGTTCTGTACTAGGAATAGGGGGTCACCTGACCTGGGAGCTGAAGATCAGGTAGAACATGCTGAAGTGTCTGGATAGAATTCAATTACTGCAGAGATATGTGTTTATGTTAAGAAAATGTGTTATCAATAGCTCAGCAACAACGTCAACAGCCTGTGTGCATCATTGAAACAAAAAACAAGACATGGTGTCAGAAGTAAACTAATTGCAACAATGGAGGTTCTGTAACCACTGACAGGGCTCAGTTTGGAGGGAAATCTCACAAAGAGGAGATTCCGGCGGTGATTTGAGCTGCACCTCACAGCAACGGGCAGTGATAAAAAAAAGATCCTCAGGCACAGTCTTCGATCTTTCTTCACATAGCAGCGGAAGCAGCCCTAAAAGTCTATAACACAGTCACGTTTGAAAGTGATGAGAAACAAAATGACTTGTAAGAAATAATGGAAAAAGTCAAAGCCTACTGCAGCGCTAAGAAAAACATCACGTATGAAAAATATTTTTACATGCGCACAAGTCAGTGACAACATTAGTCAGTACATAACTTGAGCTAAGAAAACAAGCTAAATTTTGTGAATCACTCATCGAAGATAGAATAATTTGCAGGATCGCAAATGACATTCTGAGAGAATGGTTTTCAAGAGAAGTTGATCTCACACTGGAGGAAGTAATAAATATCTGCAGAGCAGCAAAGACAACAAACTGCCAGATTAAAAAAATGATCGGCTGCACACAGTCAAGCAGTTAGATGCAGTTAAACAGAAACACTCCAGGGAAAGAACAAATAGACAGTCTGAACGTAAGACGAACAAGACTGCTATTAGAACATTTAAATGCAGCCAGTGCGAAACAGAGCATTTACCATGTAGTTATCAAGCTAGAGAAAGCAGTGTAAGAACTGTGATAACCTAAATCACTTCACTAAGATGCACAAATTGAAAAAAGTGCACACAATTGACACAGACCCTGAAACTGAACTTTTGTTGGTTCAGTAACAACAAATTCCAAAGAAGACGAATGGAAGGTTGATTTAAAAATTGCCAACATGATGGTGAATTTCAAGCTTGACACAGGAGCACAAGCAAATGCCATTCCCATAAGCCTGTTTTGTAAAATAAGCAAAGATAAACAGCTAACGAAAACAAAAGTGAAGCTGTCTACTTATACAAATGAAAGGATTGCAGTAGAAGGCATAATTAAAGTGAACTACAAAAAACAGTCTCAAGTACTTCCATTCATAGTGGTGAAAACTGATGCAAAACCCATTCTTGGAATCAAAGCTTGTGAAAACCTGAAGCTAATCAAAAGAATAATGACTGTCACCACTGATGACATCCTGAGCAAGTATAAAAATGTGTTCCATAGATAAAAGCAAAATACTGCAGATGCTGGAAATCTGAAACAAAAACAAAAATACCTGGAAAAACTCAGCAGGTCTGACAGCATCTGTGGAGAGGAATACAGATAACATTTTGAGTCCGTATGACTCTTCATCAGAACTGAGAAATATAGAAATGACTGTGTTCCATTGGATTGGTTGCCTAAAAGGAGAACACACCATCAAGATTGACGAAACTGTGACACCCAAAATATACCCACCCAGGAAAATACCAGTAATGCTGAGAGAGTGACTGAAAGCAGAGTTGGACAAAATAGAGAAATGTCACATCATCAAGAAAATTGAAGAACCAACAAAATGGGTTAATACAATTGTGATTGCAGAAAAATCAGATGGGAATCTGCGAGTCTGTCTGGATCCCAGAGACCTAAACCAGGCAGTAAAAAGACAGCATTACCAGCTGCCCACAGTAGAAACACACGTAAGCTAGCTGATGCTAAATACAATTCAGTCTTGGATGCAAGTTCAGGCTTCTGGCAGGTCAAGCTGGATGAACCCCGCTCCTATCTCTGTACCTTCAACACACCATAAAGGGAATACAGGTTTTTAAGCTGATCTTTTGGTATTAATTCAGCTCTGGAGATGTTCCACTGAACAGTGAAGCAGCTGTTTGAAGGGGTAGAGAGCATGGAAATCTATTTTGATGATGTGCTGATCTGAGGAGCCTCACGAGAAGAACACAACCACAGACTGAGGCAGGTGGTGGCCAGACCTAGAGAAAGGAACTTCAAGTTGAAGAAAGAAAAGTGCAAAATGGGTCTTCATGGAACCAAGTACTTGAGGCACGTGCTAACAAGTGAGGGACTGAAGCCAGACCCGAGTAAAATCGAAACAGTCGTGAACATGCCACTCCAAGAATGTAAGAAAGACTTTGGGGTTTTTGGGAATGGTGACCTATCTTGGGAAATTCATTCCAAACATGTCAGACCTGACAGCACCTCTCAGAGAAGTTCTGCAAAATGATGTGGAATGGCACTGGGAACAAAGTAACCAGGAATCTTTGACCAGTCTGAAGAGAACACTGAACCAGCTACCAGTGTTAAAGTATTACGATGTCAGTCAGCTAGTCAAGGTCTCAGTAGACACTTCAAAGATTGGCCTGGGAGCTGTCCCCTTGCAAAATGAGGCACCAATGGCATATGCTTCAAAGGCGATGACTGAAATACAGCAATGGTATGCCCAAAGAAAGAAAGAAATGCTAGTAATTGTGTTTGGCTGAGAACACTTCCATCGGTTTGTCTATGGCAAAGATGTGGAGATAGAGTCTGATCATAAGCCTTTGGAAACTATACTTAGAAAGCCCCTGAACTACGCACCACCAAGAATCCAAAGATTACTAATGCGTCTGCAGAAGTACCAGGTCAGAATTAAATACAAATCGGGCAACGAAATGTACATCCCAGACATTCTATCACATGCGTACCTACCCATCATGGAAGAAGAGGATAAAGAAACGAAAGCACAGGTTCACATGCTGACAAAGAACTTACCTGTGGCTGTAACCAAACTGGGTGAGAGCAGGGAACCAACCAAGAACAACGCCACCCTGAGAAAACTGCAGCAGATCGTGCAAATTGGCTGGCCCACATATCAGAGCGGAGCCCCTTCTTCTGTATAAGAGTACTGGAGCTATCATGACCAACTTCATGTAACAAAAGGAATGCTTTTCAAGGGAGAAAAGATCATAATTCCTGCAACACCGAGGAAAGAAATGCTGCAGTGCATGCATGAAAGTTACCTCAGCATAGGAACATGCAGGAGAAGAACTTAATATGCAGTGTATGGGCCTGGAATGGGAGCACAAATCAGTGAAATGGTAAATGCACATGCAGTGTGCCAAAAGTACAGTAAGTCACAACAAAAAGAACCACTTCAACCACAGTGTTCCAGAGAGGCTCTGGCAGAAAATTGGAGTGGACTTGTTCACATTTGACAACAGTGAGTATCTACTAGCAGTAGGTTATTACTCAAAGTTTTTTGAGTAGGTGCTGCTGAGAAATGATAGTAAGAGCATCACTGTAATAAATTATGTAAAATCAATTTGTGCTCACCACAGCGCACGTGAATTGCTCATTTCAGATAATGGTCCACAATTCCCAGGCACTGAGATTCGCAAATTTGCACAGGATGGGGAACTTTGCCACACCACATCAAATCCCAAATATCCACAATCCAACAAAATGGTGGAACGTACCATGCAGACCTTAAAACACCTGTTTCAGAAGGCAAAGGCAGACGGAAAAGACCCCTACCTGGCTTTGCTGGATTTCAGAAATGCTCCATTTGAGGGCATTGAATCATCTCCCTTACAGCTCCTGATGGGGAGAAGACTAAGAACTAAGCTTCCAACTGTGCTCCAATTGTTATTTCCACAGCCAGTGAGCAACAACGTGCAGGACCTGCTCTAACTGAAACAGCAGAAGCAGAAACAGTACTTCGGTCAAGGCACCCGACCTCTGCCTGACCTGAACATGGGAGAGACAGTGAGGATTCAGAATGAGGAGATCTGAAATCCTGTTATTGTCACAGGACTCACAGGAGATCCAAGGTCTTACATAGTGCAGACTCCAAACAGACAACTGCACAAGGAGAAACCGGAAATTCCTAAGGAAGACAAATGAAATGCAAGATTACACTGAACATGGAAGTGTAGCTAAAGATCAAAAACCAGAATGCACCAGTAAAGCAACAGATAACCAGACAAAGCCTGAGAGTCCTGAAAACTATCCAAGGGGTGATAGTGACACAGAGCTGGAGAAGGCCCCTTGTCCTTCAAAATCACCTCTGACACCATTCAGAAGGTCCAGCGGAAGAATTGCGAAAAAAAGATACAGAGGTCAGTAAAAGACAAAACAGACTGATCAAAACAGAGCGAGAAAGAATATATAAAAGACTTTATGCACTTGAGCTGTATAGAGGTTTTTTTTAAAAAGGGAAAAGTCATGATAATTGTTGATTGTGGTAGTGGACTCCAGTATTAGATACTAATGGTACACTGTAAAAGGAATAGGGGGTCACCTGACCTGGGAATTGAGGGTCAGAGAGCCCATGTTGGAGCCCGTCTAGATAGAATTCTGTTACTGCAGAGATGTGTGCTTATGTTAGGAAAATGTGTTATCAATAAAGTTAGCTCAGCTACAATGTTGACAGCCTGTGTGCATCATTGAAACAAAAAACATGACAAGATCAAACGCAGATTGGGTGACCACTTTGTGGAACACCTCCGTTTTGTCCGCAAGCATGACCCCCAGCTTCCAGTGGCCTGTCATTTTAATTCTCCATCTGGCTCTCAGGCTGACATTTTTGTCCTTGGCCTACTGCACTGTTCCAGTGAGGATCAAGGTAAGCTTGAGGAACAGAACCTCATCTTTCAATACTGAGTTCAACAATTTCAGCCTGTAAACTCTGTCTCTCATTTTGTTTCCTTTCTTTGCTTGTTCCAGTTTTTTTCCTCGCAGTCACCAATGCACCTGCTCTGGGCACATCTTTTATTTCTTTGTTTCTTTTTTTGTCACATCACCATTCTCTTCTGTCATCTCTTCTGACTTCCACCCTATCACAGACCTTCCTTTTGCCTTTGTCCCATAAACCCCTTGCTCAAAACCTATTACATCTCTAACTTCTCCCCGTTCTGATGAAAGGTCAAAGACCTAAAATGTTAACTCTGTTTCTCTTTCTACATGGATGTTGCCTAACTGCTGAGATTTTTTTTCCAGCATTTTCAGTTTAAAGTAACTGGACGCCAATTACAACTTGCACACAATTTACCAGAAGGTATATCTCTTCTTTCTTGTTATATTCAATTGCCATGTGATATAGGTTATTGCAGTACATTATAATTTCACAGCAGCATAAAGCTGCAGTTTCCACAATGGATCTCCCTTACACATCTGGAACTTATCCATAATATCTGAAATCCTCAACGCGAAGACCCAGTTGAAATCTCTACCTCAATTCCTAAGCCTGAGGATGAAAATAGGTCGATACAGGAAGCCTGTTTTGTAGACATTTTTAATATTAAGTCAATGGTTTTATTTGGAAATCTAATGTGTATGTGTATACTTTTTTAAACATATACATTGACCTAAGTAAAAGAAAATGCTTGTCAAAAAGCTTGAAGAATTTGTGAGAAATTTGATTTGAGTGCTTTTGTAGCACTTACCTTAACGATATGTAAATGGAACTTTTAAAATAGAATGGTGGAACTTGACTATTCATTTTTCTACTGGTTAGTTGTTCCTCGTTGATTTTGCCATTTTGTATCTGTAACAGTAGTTAGATATTTGGCTGTTTCAAAAAGCCACTTATCTGTTAAGGTATTATTTGTTTCTTTAAAAACTTTTGGATGTGAACCTTGCATGTGTAAAAACACAGGTCACGTATTCAGATTTTAACACCTTTAAAAGTATGACATTAAGGACGCAACCAGAAAAAGACAAATATATAGACAGGAAATTATAGTTAAGCGTTTTACTCTCATTTGTGAGTGGCACTCCAAATTTGGTTACACTTATTGGTTCCAGAAGAAGCATCATTAAGAGGCTCGAGAATCATAACTTAATATGCACCAACTCCTGGCTCAAAATATTGATAAATTATAATTCACTCGGCAGAGCATAAATACTTACTTTTGCATTCATCCCACAAGCAACAAAATTTTAACAGAAACCCCATATCCTGCCTATATCAAATAACAATAACTACATCCTATGGTAAGCTTGGGGACCAGTGCAGAAAGAATATCGTCTGCCTACAATCAATAAGCATAATACTGTGGACGCTGGAAATCAGAACTAAAAACTGGAAATACTCAGCAGGTCCAACGGCATTTAAGGGATTGAGAAACAGAGTTAACATTTCTGGTCGGTGACTTTTCATCATGGAAATGGGCTTTGAGATAAGAAGGATTTCTGAGATATCCCTGAATACTCACAAGACACATTTATCAACATCCTGGGGGTTACCATTGACCAGAAACTGAACTGGACTAGCCATATAAATACTGTGGCTACGAGAGCAGGACACAGACTAGGAATTCTGCAGCAAATAACTCACCTCCTGACTCCCCAAAGACTGTCCACCATCTACAAGGCACAAGTCAGGAGTGTGATGGAATACTGTCCACTTGCCTCGGTGTGTGCAGCTCTAACAGCACTCAAGAAGCTTGATACCATCCAGGACAAAGCATCCCGCTTGTTTGGCACACCATCTACAAACATTCACTGCCTCTACCACCAACCCACAGTGGCAGCAGTGTGCGCCATCTACAAGATGCATTGCAGAAACTCACCAAGCCTCCTTAGACAGCATCTTCCAAATCCACGACTGCTATAAGGACAAGGGCAGCAGGAAAATGGGAACATCACCACCTAGAAGTTCACCTCCAAGCCACTCACCATCCTAACTTGGAAAAATATCGCCGTTCCTTCAATGTCGCTGGGCACCATCCTGGAACTCCCTCCCTAATAGCTCTGTGGGTATAGCTACACCACATGGACTGCAGCGGTTCAAGAAGGTAGCTCACCACCACCTTCTCAAGGGCAATTAGGGATGGGCAATAAATGCTGGCCTAGCCAGCGATGCTCACGTCCCATGAACGAATGAAAAAAAAGGGTCCAGGAGAGACCTGAAGGTTGAAAGTCTCCATGGTTCACCTTGCGGGAATGTGGGGAGAAGCTTGTGCTTGGATTGAAAAGGCCAAATTCATGAGGAGTTAAAACAAAGCAAGAAGATTTGCCTAGCTTGCGCTAGAGGAGGGTGGGGGGGGGATCACCAGTAATATTCTCACCATGAAAGATGACTTCACAGAATCACACAGTGCAGAAGAGGCCCTTCGGCCCATCAAGTTTGCACTGCGAGACTAACCTTCTAGGGTTAGAAGTTACGAGGCTCAGAAAGGAAAAGAATAGAAGTAAACCCTCGGAAGCTTCATCTTAGACTAATTCTCAGAGAATTGAGGATCTACTTAAAGGACAGTATAACATTATCTGTGAAGTGTGCTTTTTCAATTGTGCTAAAAATAAGAAGGTGGGTATTGTGTTCTGTGGTAGAAGCTGCCTACAAAGATAGTGTTTAGTCAGTAATGCTTTTCAACTATTGTTACAGTAAACATTTTAAAACTTGAAATCTTGTATCATTATTTCAGCTATTAACTAGAATTTATTTTTAAAAATTATCAGTCTCTACAAAGATCGTAACAAAATAACTAACTCTGAACGGATGGAATTCTCTTTTGCGTCTTTGAGCATTAAATTTTTTACTTGGCTGCCTCAACTATCCCAAAAGCTTGGGCGTGGACAGTCAGATCTTAACCAGTTTCTTCAATGTATCTCCAGCACCGCCGCACCCTTTTTCAAAGCTGCGCGTGCCCCCAGTTTCATTTTATTCTTCGTCTCATCTGACGCCTCAACAAGAAACTTTTTCTCTTTCTCTCAAGTGCTAAGGAACACAAACTCCAACAACTCATCGACACCAACACACATCTAGGACCCTCCACCCCTGCTTGCCCCTCCATCCCCACCCCATCTTCCAATCCCAGCCCCGGCCAGGTATTCACTATACCCCCTGACCTTCCCCTCTCCGACGCTGAACGTTCAGTGCTCAGCAAAGGACTTAGTTTCATACCCTTACATCCTCATCTCAATTAATTTCGGGCTCGGCACGATGCTGAATTCTTCCGCCGTCTTCGTCTCCATGCTCACTTCTTTGGGCAGGAGTCCTCTCCCCGTTCAACGGATCCCTTTACCCACCTCCAATATTCTCCCTCCATCTGGACCCCTCCCTCTGGATTCTTACCTTCTCTTGATCTTTTCATTGAGAACTGTCGGCGTGACATTAGTCGTCTCAATTTCTCTGCTCCTCTCACCCATTCTAATCTGTCTCTTTCTGAACTTACTGCACTCCGTTCTCTCAGGTCCAACCCCAACATTGTCATCAAACCCGCTGACAAGGGTGGTGCTGTTGTTGTCTGGCGCACTGACATCTAACTCGCGGAGGCTGAGCGTCAACTCGCAGACACTTCCTCCTACCTCTCCCTGGACCATGACCCCACCACTGAACATCAAGCCATTGTTTCCAGGACTGTCACTGACCTCATCTCCTCTGGAGATCTTCCTCCCACAGCTTCCAACCTGATAGTCGCCCAATCTCGGCCGGCCCGCTTCTACCTCCTACCCAAAATCCACAAACAGAACTGTCCCGGTAGACCGATCGTGTCAGCTTGCTCCTGCCCCACGGAACTCATTTCTCGTTATCTTGACTCCCTTCTCTCTCCCCTTGTCCACTCCCTTACCACCTACGTTCGTGATTCCTCTGACACCTTACGTCACATCAACAATTTCCAGTTCCCTGGCCCCAGCTGCTTTCTCTTCACCATGGACGTCCAATCCCTCTACACCTCCATCCCCCACCAGGATAGTCTGAGGGCCCTTAGCTTCTTCCTTGAACAGAGGCCCAAACAATCCCCATCCACCACTACTCTCCTCCGTCTGGCTGAACTTGTTCTCACACAGAACAATTTCTCCTTCAACTCCTCTCACTTCCTCCAAATAAAAGGTGTGACTATGGGTACCTGCATGGGCCCCAACTATGCCTGTCTCTTTATGGGGTACGTGGAACATTCTTTGTTCCTGTCCTACTCCAGCCCCCTCCCAGAACTCTTTCTCTGGTACATCGATGATTACTGCGGTGCTGCTTCGTGCTCTCATCGGGACTTGGAAGAATTTATTAATTTTGCTTCCAATCTCCACCCCTCCATCATTTTCACGTGGTCCATCTCTGACACTTCCCTTCCCTTCCTTGACCTCTCTGTCTCAATCTCTGGTGATAGACTGTCCACCAATATCCATTACAAGCCTACCGACTCCCACAGCAACCTCGACTACAGCTCCTCACACCCCGCTTGCTGTAAGGACTCCATTCCATTCTCTCAGTTCCTTCGCCTCCGTTGCATCTGTTCTGATGATGCTACCTTCAAAAACAGTTCCTCTGACATGTCCTCCTTCTTCTTTAACTGAGGTTTTCCACCCACGGTCGTTGACAGGGCCCTCAACCGTGTCTGGCCCATCTCTCGCGCATCCGCCCTCACGTCTTCTCCTCCCTCCCAGAAACATGATAGGGTCCCCCTTGTCCTCACTTGTCACCCCACCAGCCTCCGCATTCAAAGGATCATCCTCCGCCATTTCCGCCAACTCCAGCATGATGCCACCACCAAACACATCTTCGCTTCACCCCCCCTGGCATTCCGTAGGGATCGTTCCCTCCAGGACACCCTGGTCCACTCCTCCATCACCCCCTACTCCTCAACCCCCTCCTATGGCACCTCCCCATGCCCACGCAAAAGATGCAACACCTGCCCCTTCACTTCCTCTCTCCTCACAGTCCAAGGGCCCAAACACTCCTTTCAAGTGAAGCAGCATTTCACTTGCATTTCCCCCAACTTAGTCTACTGCATTTGTTGCTCCCAATGCGGTCTCTACATTGGAGAGACCAAATGTAAACTGGGCAACCGCTTTGCAGAACACCTGCGGTCTGTCCGCAAGAATGACCCAAACCTCCCTGTCACTTGCCATTTTAACACTCCACACTGCTCTCTTGCCCACATGTTTGTTCTTGGCTTGCTGCATTGTTCCAGTGAAGCCCAACGCAAACTGGAGGAACAGCACCTCATCTTCCGACTAGGCACTTTACAGCCTTCCGGACTGAATATTGAATTCAACAACTTTAGATCTTGAACCCCCTCCTCCATCCCCACCCCCTTTCTGTTTCTTCCCCTTTCCTTTTGTTTTTTCAATAATTTATATAGATTTTTCTTTTCCCACCTATTTCCATTATTTTTAAATCTTTTATGCCCTGCTAGCCTTTCCACCCCACCCCTACTAGAGCTTTACCTTGAGTGCCCTGCCATCCATTCTTAATTAGCACATTCTTTTAGATAATATCACCATCTTCAATGCCTCTGTGTTCTTTTGTTCTTCTGTCTGTGACATCTTTTGATTACTGCTCCTATCACTGCTTGCTTGTCCCTACAACCACATCACCCCCCCACTTCTCTCTCTCCCCGCCCTCCCCCATCCTTAAATCAGCTTATATTTCACCCCTTTCCTAAGATTCACTCAGTTCTGTTGAAGGGTCATGAGGACTCGAAACGTCAACTCTTTTCTTCTCCACCAATGCTGCCAGACCTGCTGAGTTTTTCCAGGTAATTCTGTTTTTGTCTTGAGTGTATCAGTAGTATTTAGTCACCCCAACTGGAAAACAAATATTTTCAGACTTCAACAATATTTGCAGGGTAATTGTTTCAAAATTATTTGAAGAAAGCTACACTGCAAACTTCAAAAGTAATGATTGTATTGGGTATCTTATCTGAGGAGGCAATATGTTGAAAAGTTTCTGTTTGCCAGTACAATTAGCTGGTTACTAGTGGCCTCTGGCCAGCCCAATCTTTGCTGTCCAGCAGCATTTTCAGTCAAGCAGCTGCACAACGCAATGTAAATGAGACCAGGCAGTTATCAGTTGGGCCTCCCACTGAGACTCCAGTTGGGCAACCTATGCGCTCTGCAAGTTTCCCATCTGGGAGCTAAAATTCTCCACTAACATTTAGATGTTGATGCCCTTCCTGAAGTCTCTAAAACATACTGAAACAGGTGTGTAACCCATGGTATTTCCTTCCCCTCCCCCTAACACACAAACCCTGATAATAACTCAGAGACACATTGTGAGTGGGTTGTTTTGGATATCATGTTGGAAGCTCAGCACATCCTACAGTGGAATTTTAACACAGTTATCTTAATGTTTAGATTCATTTGCATGGGAGTATGTGTAATGAGAACCTGCATAAAACAAGCTGAATTGGTGCATTTAAAGGGCCAATCCAAAGATGTAGTTTAAAGAGGTGGGAAGCAAGAGAAGACAACCTGTGAGACTGGATTCAGAGCAGTCCAAGGTTGCATCCAATGACACCCTCCTTGATGTACTGCTAACAGCAGTGAGGAGCCAGAGAAAACTTCCTCAGCAACAGGAGGAAGAAACTTGCTGCAGCCACAAAGAAGGCATGGTTTGAGGTGGCATAAGAGGGCAGCAGCAGGAGCATTGTGCCATACTCCTGGATTCAACACAGGAAATTGTTTAATGGCCAAAGCAGGTCAGAAAAGGTTAGCACAGTTCCATGTTCACCAACTTCCTGTTATGCACATCACACAGCCCCTCACTCTGCCCTGTCAAGCTTATTCCATTGCACTGCCTCTCACACCCCATGAATTAATAAAAATAAAACAATCAATTATCTTATAAACACACCCATCTTTCTCTTTCTATGAATCTCCTCAAATCCCCATCTATCAAGCCACATTGTCATTCATCTGCATCCTCATGTAAACTTGATGCTGCACCATGATAGGCACCCTGGCCAAATTCCATCCATCACGTGAATACATTCCATTACAGTCACTCTTGGACTGCTCGTTCCCACATTGCAGGAGAAAAGAATGTAAAACACAAGGAAGAGGGAGATAACCTGAGGTTGGCCTCTGCAGATAACACAACTGTTAACCGCAGAGGAGGAAGCACTGGAGATCAGTAGCATTACAGCATCCCTAACTATGGGATATGAGAACCCTACAGAGACCTGGGGGTAGCAGAATCAAAGATAATTTTCACATCATAGGACACTTATAATGACATAATTTCAGCAGAGAGTGAAATATAATCCTCTTCATAATGATATGTTCCAACATCCTTAGCTTGTCAGTATAAATTCATAGTTTATCATCTCTCAAAGAGCCTTGAAGCATGCAAGATCTCACAAACAATGAATTGTTAGACAGGATGATTTGTTTTAAGGGTGAATACAGGACTCATGTTCACATTGCATCCACTCAGATATTTGCACTTTGGTGGAACTATTTGGGCAGATAGTCGTATTTTTACCCAATGACTCTCAGTGCACAAGTGAGCAAGAGCAGACACTGGTGGCAGGAACAGCTGTGGAGAGTACATGTCAAGACAGCACAATGCTCTCAAGTGGACACAGATGCTGTACCCCAGGAGCTTTTAATGTAAAGGATACTCACTGAAGAGGATACTCTGAAGAGAATGTGCAAATTATTGTCAGGCTTTCCAAGCATGATTACAGAGAGAATGGATTGGTCTACCTCGAGCAGAAGGACATTGCAATAATGGGCATAATTTTCCGTGCCCATTAGTGGGATTGCCATGATGGGCGTGAACTGGCAATATGGCAGGAAGACCAAAAATCAGTTTCACACTGTCATGAAACCAGTTTGCAAACGTCCGCTTCGCCTGTCAATGGCGGGCCACGTTTCCCAACACTGTACGTTGGGAACTTCATTTTAATACATCTGCATATCATTATAAGCCCTGCTCACCAGAATCATCCCCACTCATCAAATTTACTGCCCACGTCAGCAGGAAAACACACCGATGCAGAACACTTCTTGACAAGTGTGACATGCAGAAGTCGAGATTTATCATCAGGGTCTTGTTTACATTGCGGACATCCGAGGAGAAGATGATATTGGATCCCTGCAGCAGCCGGACCATGGAGGAACATGCATCGCATGCTTGGTGGATTCTCGTGGACATGGCTCCACCGTGAAGCAGCTCACAGAAGGCAGAAGGTCACTGTTGAGGGTGTGCTTTGGGACATCAGTGTCTTGGCCATGGTCTGCTACAGATGATGATTGAGTGGGTGGAGAAGGTGCAGGTTTGACTGGGAGACGAAGGTGTACTGGAGATGGATTGGGGGTGGGGGTAAAGTTGAGGGAGGGGAACAATGTGTCATGAAGAGATATTAATGTCTATAGTGTTATTGGAAGCTATTTTTAAAACGGAGTTGTAGTGGGCTCTGTATCTATGTGTTTGTGTGTGTCTTAATTGGATTAAAGCCAGCTGGTATGGGTGCTTTGATGTATTGTAGTTTGAGATGCTAATTGAGTAAATAGTAAGGAAGTTAAAAAGTAAAGTGTACATTTGCATTTATTGAATAAAGCTTTCAAGAGTGAGAGTAAAATCTTGCACCTGGCTGGGAGATGTCAAACAATGTGTTTATATTACTAATAAAATTAGTGAGATGAAAATGTTATTGTTTGAAGGTATGAAGTTAAAAGCCTAGTAATACCATGGAAAATTTACATTCAAAGGTGGGAGCTAGTTATAAAGAGGGAAAGGAGATTGTGTGTAAGGTAGAGGCATTTAAAATCTAACCAGCCTGTAAGCCTCTGACTGTGTCTGCAAAGGAACCAAATTGCAACGAACCTCATTTTGAATTCATGAGGTCAAATGTGCTTTGCCTGGTGTCTGTTTAAAGGCTATGGGTTACTGGTGCCTTGGTGGAGATTTACCTGGGAGTGATTAATTTGGAGATTTGGTTAAAAGTTATTATGGTAGTAATTTCCAGATGTGTGTATGTGTTTAATTTGTTGTAAATTAGAAAATGTTTAATTTAATGATGTGTGAAAAAAATCTCTTGAGGCTTGGTGGTCTTATTCCTGAATTCAGAGCTGCATCTCAAACATGCCAATTGAAAATATAGGTTATGACATTTGTTTCAAGTCTCCCTCTGGGATTTAAACAACTCAGCCTTTACCAACTGCTGTGTCACAACAGATAGTGTCAGGGAAGTGGGGGGCGGTGAGGATGGCAATGGGGGGAGGGATCACGGGAAGAAGAGAGTGTAACGGGGGAAAATACAGCAACTGGGGAGGTAGCTGTATGAGGGGAGGAAGGTATAAGGGAAGGGGCTCAGAAGGGGGAAGGGGTTCAGAAGGGGGAAGGATGTAAGGTGGAGGAAGGAGTTCGGAAGGGGGAAGGAGTCATAGGGGAAGAAGGAGTTCACAGTGGGGAAAGAGTCTGGGGAGAGGAAGGAGTCCAGAGGGGGGAAGGAGTCCAGGGGGATGGAGGTCACAAGAGGGAAGGTCTGAGAGTGGAAAAAGGGCCGAAGGTGGAAGAAGGACCGAGGGTGGAAGAAGGACCAAGGGTGGAAGAAGGACCGAGGGTGGAAGAAGGACCGAGGGTGGAAGAAGGACCGAGGGTGGAAGAAGGACCGAGGGTGGAAGAAGAATCAAGAGTGAAGGAAGGAGTAAAGTGGAGGGGATTTCCTGGTGAACGTGCAAGGGAGGGGTCTGTGGAGATGATGACTGCCTCCTCGGGAACGAAATGAGGGTTGGTGTAGCAGGAGGAAATGGTGAGAATGAGCGAGGGCAGAGTGAGCCAGAAGGGTGGGATGGTGAGGGTGTGGCAGTAGCAGTAGAAGGAACGACAAGGGTGGTTGGTGGGGACTCGGAGGCAGACAGGTTCTGGGGGTGGGAAGGAGGAGACTGGAGAGGTCAATGTGGATGGGAGTGGTGTTCTTGGGGAGGCAGGGAATGTGCATGTTCTCCTGGACATCCCAGAAATGGGCTGATAGGTGACAGTGGAGAGGAGGAAGGTGATGCCAGCTGGGTCGACAGTGATGGGAAAAGGACGTGGGTGACTGTGGAGGGGAAAGGCCAGGGGAGCTGAAAACAAACTTCACCAGTACCATCTTCCAAAATCAAAAGTGAAAGGAGCCCCGTGTTGGGCGGTGACAGGTGCTGCATCAGAGTGCGATCAGTGGGAGGGCAGAGATGCAGGCTAGCTCAGATGGACAACTGAAAGAGAATCCCAGCAGGCAGCATTGAAAATGCTTGGGACATTGAGGTTAGTGTGATGGAGGAAGGATCCAAGTAGCATGGAAGAGTGCTTGCACAAGGCTCCAAAAGGCCCTGCCACACTCACACTTCTCCCTCCAGAATCACTCGTGGGCCAGTTGCATTCAGCTGAACCGCTAATTGCGGGGGGTGGAATGCAGGGGCAGGATGCATGAAGCCTGTAAATAAAGCTAAAAGACACCATTATATATTATTCAGTGCAGTGAATATATTTTCTGATTATGAAGTGGCAAGGTGTGTTCATCCCTGCAACCACCTGTTCACATAGTCATCCTCATAGAAACGTATCTTCCAGATAACGTCCCAGAAACCACTATCACCATCCCTGGGTATGTCCTGTCCCACTTTTCGGACAGATCCAGCAGAGGTGGTAGCACAGCAGTATACAGTCAGGAGGGAGTTGCTCTGGGAGTCCTCAACATCAACTCTAGACCACATGAAGTCTCAGGGCATCAGGAAACCTTCTGCTGATTACCACATACCGCCCTCTCTCAGCTGGTGAAGCAGTACTCCTCCATGTTGACCACCACTTGGAGGAAGCACTGAGGGTGACAGGGGCGCAGAATGTATTCTGGGTGGGCGACTTCAATATCCATCACTGAGAATGGCTCGGTAGCACCACTACTGACTGAGCTGGCCGAGTCCTAAAAGACATAGCTGATAGACTGGGTCTGTGGCAGGTGGTGAGGGAACCAGCCAAAAGCGAAAGCATACTTGACCTCATCCTCAACAACCTGCCTGCCACAGATACATTTGTCCATGACAGTATCAGTAGGAGTGACAACCGCACAGACGTTATGGAGATGAAGTCTGGCCTTCACATTGAGGATACCCTCTATCGTGTTGTGTGGCATGACCACCATGCTAAATAGGATAGATTTCGAACAGATCTAGCAACTCACGACCGGGCATCCATGAGGTGTGGTGTGCCATCAGCAGCAGCAGCAAGAATTGTACTCAAATAATCTGTAACCTCATGGCCCAGCATCTCCCCTACTCTACCATTACCATCAAGCCAGGGGATCAACCCCACTTCAATGAAAAGTGCAGGAAGGCATGCCAGGAGCAGCACCAGGCATACCTAAAATTGAGGTGTCAACCTGGTGAAGCTATAACACAGGACTACTTGCGTGCTAAACAGCTTAAGCAGCAAGTGATAGACAGAGCTAAGGGATCCCACAACCAATGGATCAGATCTAAACACCGCAGTTCTGCCACATCCAGTCAGGAATTGTGATGGACAATTAAACAACTCATTGGAGGAGGAGGCTCCACAAATATCCCAATCCTCAATGATGGGGGAGCTCAGGACATCAGTCCAAAAGATAAGGCTGAAGCATTTGTTACAGTCTTCAGCCAGAAGCGACGAGTGGATGATCCATCTCGGCCTCCTCCATAGGTCCCCAGCATCACACAGATGCCAGTCTTCAGCCAATTTGATTTACTCCATCTGATATCAAGAAATGAAGGCACTCGATTGTGTGAAGCCTATGGGCTTGACAATATTCCAGCAATAGGACTGAAGACTTATGCTCCAGAACTTGTCGCACCCCTAGCCAGACTGTTCCAGTACAGCTGCAACACTGGTGTTTACACGGATATGTGGAAAATTGCCCAGGTATGTCCTATATACAAAAAGCAGGGCAAATCCAACCCAGCCAATTACTGCCCCATCAGTCTACTCTCCATCATCAATAATGGAAAGGGTCATCAATAATGCTCTCAAGCGGCACTTGCTTAGCAATAACCTACTCATGGATGCCCAGTTTGCGTTCCGCAAGGCCAGTCAGATCCTGACCTCATTACAGCCTTGGTTCAAACATGGACAAAAGAGCAGAACTCTGAGGTGAAGTGAGAGTGACAGCCCTCGATATCAAGGCCACATTTGACTGAGTGTGGTATCGGGGAGCCCCAGCAAACCTGGAGTCAACGGGAATCAGGGGGGGAGCTCTCTGCTGGTTGGAGTCGTACCTAGCACAAAGAAAGATGCTTGTGGTTGTTGAAGGTCAGTCATCTCAGCTCCAGGACATCACTGCAGGAGTTCCTCAATTTAGTGTCCTAGGCTCAACCATCTTCAGCTGCTTCATCAATGACCTTCCTTCCATCACAAGGTCAGAACTAGGGATATTTGCTGATGATTGCACAATGTTCAGCCCTATTCGCGACTCCTCAGATTCTGAAGTAGTCCGTGTCCAAATGCAGCGAGATCTGGACAATATCCAGGCTTGTGCTGCCAAGTGGCAAGTAACATTCACATATAAATATTGTGGTTACTATGGTCAGAGGCTAGGAATCCTGCGATGAGTAACTCACCTCCCGGCTCCCCAAAGCCTGTCCACCATCTACAAGCACAAGGCAGGAGTGTGATGGAATACTCTCCACTTGCCTGGACAAGTGCAACTCCCATAACATTCAAGAATCTTGGCACCATTCAGGACAAAGCAGGCTGCATGACTGGTGCCACATCTACAAACATTCACTCCCTCTGCCACCGAAGCACAGTGGTAGCAGTATGCGCCATCTACAAGATGCAATGCAGGAATTCACCAAGGCCCTGAAGTAGCACCTTCCAAACTCACGAGCACTACCATCTAGAAAGACAAGGGCAGCAGATAGATGGGAACACCACCACCAGGATGTTTCCCTCCAAGTCACAAACCATCCTGACTTGGGAATATATCACTATTCTTTCACTGTCGCTGGGTCAAAATCCTGCATCTTCCTCCCTAACAACACTGTGGGTGTACCTACACCACAGGGACTGCAGTTGGTCAAGAAGGCAGCTCACCACCACCTTCTCAAGGGCAAGGGGTGGGCAATAAATGTTGGCCCAACCAGTGAAGCCCACATCCAGTGAATGAATAAAACTAAAATTAAATTAAAATAATCACGTTGAACAGTAGTCTCAATGCTGAAAAATAGTCTGGTTCAACCTCATGCAGTTGCCAGGGAGAGGGGTGTGTCAGTAGGTGGGGAATGGAGTTTGTAGCAGGGAGCAATGACAATGACTTTGGTCTTCCCCATATCTAACTGGAAGAAGTTTCTGCTCAATCAGTTCTGGAAGTTGACCAAACAGTCTGATAATTTAGCGACATCCGAGGATTAGTGAGGGGTGGCCACCAGAGTATCTGTGAAAATTTATACTAATGTTTTTGCATGATGTCACCAAGGGACATCATGTAGATAAGAAATAGGAGGGGGCCATGAAGAAATAGCGGTCAAATAATATGGAATTAATACAGGAATAAAAAGTTACTTTGGGTAAGCGCCCTCTGACTGAAGTTGAGGGGAATTAGTCAGAAGTAAAGGCTGAGTTGTTCAAATCCCAGAGGAAAACTTGAAACAACTGTCACAACCCCTTTTTCCAATTTGTATGTTTCAAAAGCAGGCTTTGAATTCAGTGGTAATAAGATCACCGAGTCTCAAGAGGTTTTTTTATAAAACTGAATTAAACATTTATTAATGCAAGAAAAATTGGAAACACATGCATATGGCTATGAAATTACTACTATAATAACTACAAAAATCCTCTAATTAATCTGACTCTCAACAGTAAATCTCATAGATTTAAACAGACACCTGGCAAAGCACAATCTGGACAGTTGCATTTAAAATGAGTTTCTTTCAGCTCTGGGTCCTTGCAGACAGCAGCTTGAGGCTTCTCACTCTTGTTGGATCTTAAAATGCCTCTGCCTTACACACAATCTCCTTTCTCCTTTATAAATATCCTTCCCTTTGAATATAAATTTTCCATTGTATCACTAGGCTTTTAACTTTACCTCTTCTAACAATAACATCCTTTGATTCCACCAATTTTATTAGTAAGTTGAAAAAAGAGTAAACACATTGCTTGGCGCCTTCTAGCTAGGTGCAAGATTTCGCCCATTCTTTTGAATGGTTTATTTAAAAATGCAAATTGCCCCCTTGACACTCATGTTTGTAAACTTCCCCATGTTTATCTAATTACCTTTCAAACCTACTTCTTTCTATACATCAAAGCCTCTAGACCAGCTGGCTTTAATCCAATTAAGACATACACATAGACACAGACATCACTAAACTCTATTTTAAAAAATAATTTCCAATAACATTATAGACATTAATATCTCTTCATGACATCCCCCTCCCTTCTCGAAAAATGAAGTCATAATTTTAAAACACAGCTTCCTTTTTAATAACCCATTTTACACTATCTCCTATACTTATTAAGCTACCAGATGCATGCATTAGCATAACAACATATATACAAATCCTTGGTATCAGCAGAAATCATTCTAGTTCACTGACCAGGTTTTAAAATGTCAAATTTTCCCTTTGAGCTTCAAACTCTTGATAATGCATCTGCAAACAAATTCTCTCATTCAGCGACATGTATTATCTGTAGATTAAATGGTTGCAGCAATAAACTCCACCTGAATAGCCTTGCACTGTTATCTCAAAATTAGTCCAGAAACTTTAAAGGATCTTGTTCTGTTTAAACAATTGTTTCGGATGAATTGTTTGCAACATAGATTTCAAAATGCTGCAATGCTAACAACAAACCCAACGTCTCCTTTTAAAACGTTGAATATCTTCTCTGTTGTGCATTCAATTTCCGTGAAAAATACCCTATCGGATTTTCAATTCCAGTGTCATCTTCTTGTAACAGTACAGCCCCAATGCCTATATCGCTTACGGCAATGGCCAACTGCAATTGCTTGTCGTAACTGGGTACTGCCAAAACTGGTGTCGTTGTTAATACAGTTTTCAAACTATCAAATGCCCTCTGACACTCCTGTGTCCATTGAAACTTCTTGTTCCTTTTTAATAGTTCAGTTAGTGGAGCAATCACACTGCTAAAATATGGTACAAATTTCTGGTACAACCCACTCATGCTCAAAAACCTCAAAACTTCTCGTTTTGCTGTCGGCACTGGGAAATCCACGATAGCCTTGACTTCCGCATCTCTTGGAGTCACTTTACCGTGTCCAATGGTATGGCCTAAGTACATAACTTGCACTTTTGCAAATTCACTTTTAGCCAAGCTCATCACCAAATTAGCTTCTTGTAATCGAGTAAATAATTCTTCCAGATACTGTAAATGTTCATTCCATGTCTGACTGAAAACTATTGTCATCAGTCTAAACAGTACAATTGCTTAGACCTGCAATTACTTTGTTTGTCAGTCTTTGAAATATCGCAGGTGCATCCTTTATACCAAATGGCATGACTTTAAACTGAGGTATTCCATTTCACGTCACAAAAACCAATATCTCCTTTGCTCTCTCCAATAATGGTACTTGCCAAAACCCTTTTAGCAAGTCAATCTTAGTGATAAATTTTGATTGTCCCACTTACTCAATTCAATCCTCCAACCATGGTATTGGATATTAATCCACTTCTGTCACCGCATTCACCTTTCAATAGTCCACACACAGTCTGCATTCTCTATCCGGTTTCAGTACCAGTACAATAGGTGAACTCCAGTTACTGCAACTAGACTCAATGATATCATTTTGAAGTATGAAATCAATTTATTTCGTACTTGTGATAACTTTGCTGGATTTAATCTAGAAGGATGTTGCCTTATCGAAGATGAAACTGCTACAGAAACATCATGTATAGCTACATCGGTCCTCCCCAACTTATTCCCAACAATAGGTTTGTGTGATTGCAATACATTCTCCAAATCATTTTGACACTTGTCTGGAAGGTAACTCAAAATTATGTTTAAGGTATCAAGCACCACCCCCCTCCCCCCATTATCCAATCCAGTACTTCCCTGTCAAAGTACTTTTTAAGCATATTTACATGACGCACCCTCTGCTTCCGTCTTCTATCTGGAGTATTTATTAAATAATTTACTTCACTCAATTTATTTTCAATCCTGTAAGGCTCACTAAACCATACCTTCAATGCATCACTCAGTGCTGGTAATAGAACTAGTACTTTCCAGCAATAAAACTGCAAGCTTTAGCTTCCTTATTTGTGTTCACTTTCATACCTTTAAATGTTCCCTAGCCAACTCACATGCTCTGTCTAATCTCTCTCTGAAGTTTGATACATAATCCAGGAGAGTAGTTTCTGGATTTTGACCCAACAATTTCTCATAAATCAATTTCAGTGATTTCATTACCGCATGACCATAAATTAGTTGGAAAGGCCGAGAACCAGTCAATGCATTAGGAGCATCTCTAATAGTAAATAACAAGAATGGAATTCCCCTATCCCAGTCCTGTGGATAATCTATGGCAGTAGATCATAGTTTTTAAAATTTCTTGCCATCTTTCCAAAGCCCCTTGTGACTCAGGATGATAAGCTGTTGACTTAAATTGTTTTATCCCCAAACTTCCTTAACAGCTGTGACATAAAATTTGAACCCTGATCTGGTTGTATTTCTTTAGGTAAACCATATCTTGTAAAAAATTTAATTAACTCCTCCACAATCTTCTTTGTTGTAACATTTCTCAAAAATATCACTTCAGGAAACCTGGTAAATGCATCCATTATTGTCAGTAAGTACTGATTTCCACTTATAGTCTTAGGGAGGGGTCTTACACAATCAATCATGACACTGGTAAAAGGTTCTTCAAATGCTGGTACTGCTTGTGGTTTCCCTATCACCTGACACGTGTAACATGTTGTACAGAATTTGACTACATCCCTATGCAATCCTGGCCAATAAAAATGTTTCTGTACTTTTGCCTGAGTCTTTCTCAATTCTAAATGTCCCCCCATTGGAATTTCATGAGCAATCCTCAGAATCTCATTTCTATACCCTAAAGGGATAACAATCTGATGTACCTCCCTTCAGCTTTTATCTGCTGAGACATAATCCGGCCTTCATTTTCTCATTAAAATGTCATCCTTAAGGTAAAAACATTCCGGGGTACATTTTGCTTCTGTTTCCAACTAAGCTTTCTGATATAACTGTTTTAATTGCAAATCCTCTTGCTGCAACTTAATTAACTGCCTTGAGTTAAACACTTAAGCTCAATTGTCCTCTCCCGTCTCTTGCTGAACAATGTTACCACGAACGCCACTTATTATCACCAGTTCCTGCAATACTCCCTCAACAACAAATATTACTATTCCACAACATTAAGGACTAACTAGCCCGTGACTCTTAAAATTGGTACATCTTTACCTACTACACCCTGTACACATGGAGACTTTCCCTTCACACACAAAATCTTTAAACAATTTTACAACCTGCTGCTCAGAATTCTCTTGGGTAAACTGTGAGCACATTCCCACTTCTTTACCTATCACTGATTCTCCCTGTTTTCCTTGCACACAAACGACTGGTTTCTCCTGTGCCTGAACCTCAGAACCCACAGTACTTTTACTTCCATAACTTTTCTACACATTAATAATTCCAAAAGATTTTCCCTGCAATGTTCAACACACTGACTTTGTGTGCCCCATTTTATTACAATGAAAATACCTCAACTTTCAAATGTCACTTCTACCCTCAGCATCTTCCTTTTTATTCTGAGAAAAAACTTCCTGGGAATTTCCAGCTACTCATTCTCTTCCCTGACTACCCACCTTCCTTTCATCTTCCCACTTTCTATCCTTTTCGGATTTAAAAAGGTGACGTTAAAAGGTGACGAGAAAAGGTTTAGCTCTATGAACTAATTCATAATCATCAGCTACCTCTGCTGCTTGCCTTACAAAATCAACCCTCTGTTCCTCCACATGAGTTCTCACAATCAAAGGGATTGAATCTTTAAATTCTTCCAAAATAATTATTTCTCTAAGAGCTGCATATGTTGTCTCTACTTTTAATATCAGTATCCACTGGTCAAAATTACTTTGTTTTACTCTCTCAAACTCAATATGAGTTTGCTCAGGCTGTTTATCATATCCCTAAATTTGTCTATATGCTTCAGGAAGCAACTCATATGCACTCAAAATAGTCTTTTTTTACCCCACATCATAACTCACCAACATTTCTTCAGGCAGCGAAGTGTATACCTCATGTGCTCTACCCACCAACCTGGATTGTAACAGTAATGTCCAGTTGCCGTGTGGCCATTTCATCTCAAACAAAATAAAGAATGTTCCAACATCCCTTTCCTCAAACTTTGGAAGAGCTTGTACAAATTTAAACATCTCCCCACTGGATTCTACTCTGGAGAAAAGTCCTTCCTCACTTCCTGGCATCTCTTTTTTAACTGCGAACATTTTCAGTTGGAATTCTCTCTCTCTCTTTTTCTATTTCCTCCTTCTCTATCTTCACAATTTTTAGCTCCCTTTTCTGTTTTCTTTCTCCCTCCTGCCTTTCTGCCTGTTCCCTTTGGAATGCCCGTGCTCTTTCCTATTTGTCCAATTCAATCATTCTCATTTGCAACTGAATTTGAGCCCATTCCAATGAACCACCCCTTGGAGAACTCTGTCTCTCAGGTATTCCTTCCAGTTTCAAATGCTGTGCTATCACTTCAGTTATGCCCCTGCAGGTAACCCCAATTGTAATTTATCCACCAACTCTGTTAACTTATTCTTGGATACGTTTTGTAACCCAATCAGAGTTATATCTTCTACTCCCAGACAAGTCTTAGCAATTACCAAAGCTATCTTGCAATCTTACCACTTAAAAAAAAATACCTCACACCCTCTCCTGAACTCAAAGTGCTTCTCGTTCCCGTAGCCTTAAGATTCACCAATTACAAAAAAAAAATCAAGAAATTACAAATATATACTCCAAAGAGCCCCCTGTATTATGACACAGCCACTGGTAAAGGCTGAGTTGTTCAAATCCCAGAAGGAATCTTGAGACAACTGTCATGACCCCTTTTTCCAATTTGTGTGTTTCGAGATGCCAGCTTTGAAACCAGTAGTAATAAGATCACCGAATCTCAAGAGGTTTTTTATAAAACTTAATTAAACATTTATTAATACAAGAAAAATTGAAATACATACATATGGCTATGAAATTACTACTATAATAACTACTGAAATCCCCTAATTAATCTGATTCTCAATGGTAAATCTCAGATTTAAACAGATACCTGGCAAAGTACAATCTGGACAGGTGCATTCAAAATGAACTTCTTTCAGCTCTGGGTCCTTGCAGACAGCAGCCTGAGGCTTCTCACACTTGTCAGATCTTAAAATGCCTCTGCCTTACACACAATCCCCTTTCTATATATATATATATATATATATATCTTTCCTTTTGAATGTAAATTTTCCATTGTATCACTAGACTTTTAATTTGACCTCCTCTAACAATAACATCCTTTGATTCCACCAATTCTATTAATAAGCTGAAAAAAATAAACACATTGCTTGCCATCTTCTAGCTAGGTGCAAGATTTTACACATTCCTTTGAATGGTTTATTTAAAAATGCGAATTGCCCCCTTAAAACCTATGTCTGTAAACTTCCCCATGTTTATCTAATTACCATTTCAAACCAACTTCTTTGTATACATCAGAGCCTCTAGACCAGCTGGCGTTAATCAAGTTAAGACACACACACATACACACAGACACCACTAAACTCTATTTTAAAATGTAATTTCCAATAACATTTTAGGCATTAGTATCTATTCATGACAAGAGGTACATTGGACCTTGGATAAACTTCAAATACTAATGAAGGTTGTAATACAACACAGGACCAAGGATGGATCTTTGAGGGAACCAGAGGCAATGGCACAAGAGCAGGAAGAGAATCAAGTTTAGCTGATACTCTGGCTACAACTGGATAGATAAAAATGGAACCAGACAAGTGCAGCCCTGTTAAATCTAAAATCAGCCATTTCAAAGGCTACAGATTGGTCAAGAAGGGCAAGCAGGGAAAGTTTACCTTTGTCACAGTAACATAGGATGTCATTTGTGACTTTGATAAGACCTGTTTCAGTACAGTAGCAGGGGCAGAAACCTGTTTGAAGTAATTTAAATGTGGAGTTCTGGGAAAGATTGGTATGGTTTGGGAGTTAACAGCATATTCAAAGACTTTGGCAAGGAAAAGCAGGCTGGAGATGAAGCATTAGTTTGCGAGGATGGTGAGGTCAAGGGTTTTTTTTAGGACAGGACTTGAAGGAAGGATAGTACCTGCAGAAAACGGTTAACAATATCAGGTTAGGGCAGTTGGGGAGTCACCAGTTTAGCAGGAATAGTGGGAATTGCTGGGAATAGAGTTGAGGGAGAGTAGAAGGGTCTCACGGACAGGAAAAGCTCATAGAGGACATGAGATGAGATAGGAAGAAAAACAGAAAAAGATGCAAATTCACGGCTAGAGCAGGTGAGATCTTTAGAGGAAGATTGACCTGGTGGGTTAGGGAAGGGAAGGCAGAGGCAGCTGATTGGCACTAAGATCAAAACTATTCTGTGACGAAAGTATAATAATTTCCATAATTTTTTCTGATTTAATGTGAAGGAGGTTTATGTGGGTAAGTATAGTTGGGTCCGTCTGTGTGATTTAATGACATCTGGAGATAAGCAGGCTGCAAGCTTGGAATCATCAAAAGAAGCTAGGTGCTTGACATGCTAATGTGTAAACATGGATGCTAACTTCACATGTAAGGTGTGAAGGAATTTACATTTTTAGCTAAATGAAGAGATTTGGATTTCAAAGGGATCTTAGTCTGTTTACAACTAGCCAGATAAGCAAGGTTACTGACAATATTGGCAATATAAAAGTTTTTACAGTATGAGGAAGATATACTTTCAAGGACATATGGAACAATAGAATTTACATATTAAAAAAAGAAAAACATATATAAAGAAGCATGAAAAGCTTTGTGAGTGAACACCACGTAAAGTCTAACAGGAATGTGTAAAATAGCCTTAATGAAGCCTCCAGCCATTTGTGTATGAGTCGACCATGATTCAACTGAAGTTGGGGAAAAGCCATTTGGAATTCCACTGTAAATGGGTATTGGGTTAACTTTCTGGTTCTGTTTTAAATCTAAAATCTATTTTGGATTGTTGCCTTAAAGGGAGTGTGTAGCTAGGAGTCAGGTTAATTAGGAATTTTAGGATTTGTTGTAATAGCAAGTAATTGTAGCCTAATGTACGTGCTTGAAATCTTTTATCTTGTTAATAAATGTTTTAATTTAATTTCTCTAAAGGTCTTGGGGGACTTATTACTTCTGAATTCAGTGCACACATCTTCTCGTAATAAATACCAAATTGCAAAACCGTTGTGATAGCACAACAAAGTTTCCCTGGTGGATTTGGTCCAACTGGCACACATCATCAGTCACGTCATAACAATTCAAAAAGTATATTAGCTCCTCACACTTATTGCTGGAGGTGATTGGTCGTGAGGGAGGGCTGCGTGGGGTGGGTGTTGGTGGGGAAGATTTGAAGACAGCAGTTTGTGGTAGAGAAAATAAATTTTGTGTTACCTTTGCATTCCAGATGATCCTGGAATAGTGAGAGCATTAACAGATGAGATTGTGCTTTATGTGGTTCAGCCAGACTTGGTGATGAATAGCTAAACCAGTTGTCCACCATATCTGTTCAAGTCTGTGTCATTTGGACTTAATGGAGCAGAGATGAGAGTCGTACCCAAGGGAACAGCCAGGGTGAGAAAGGGTAGTCATTTTAGTGGGGACTATGGCATCAAAAGTAGAGGTGAGCTTGTGGTTGAGGAAATTAATAGCTACAGAAATGTTGTGGTGAACAAAGGCTAGACAGTTGGACTTTTGAAAGTATAGTTATAAGTGATTTAGGGTATAGTTTTTCCCCTAGCAGACACAGAAGGAAGTAGAGTTGGGATGGGGAAGAGCAGATGTGGGCTGAAAGTGATACAAGGAATTGATCAGATATGGTTGTTTTTGCGATTAATATGATGGGAATAGTGAGGCCACATTAGAAAGAAAGGTCAAGGGGATAATTGTGAATCTGGGTTGGGAGTTTATGTGGAGAGAGATTAACAGTGGACAAGGGAGCAGTGAACTCAGAGGAGAGAGAGCATGTTTCAGAAAGACGCAGCTTAGTCACGAAATGTGTTTGGGATGGTGTCAGGAGATGGGCAGTTGACACCTCTTAGTCTGGAATGTATCATTTCATCCTTGCAAGACAGTGAGGCAGTTTTGAATTCATAGACCAGGTCAGATGAGCCTCAAGAGCCCTCTTTTGCAGCATATTTTGTCAATTTTAAAAGAAAAGTCAGTTCCAAAAGATTTGTGCATGGCACCAGGGTATGACTTATGGTTGCAATCTACCTAGCTTTCTTTAAATTCAGGAATTAGTTTCAATAAACTTACTTTGTTCTTTGTTTTAAACTCAGAAAACCTAGCTGACTATTTTTTTATAATCTGAAAGCATAAATAGTGGGACTTCTGCAGTATTGGTATAGAACATTCTCTCTAAATTAATAAAATAGAACTCAGTTACATTCAGATCAGGAGTGGTGAACAGAGAGCGGTAGTGAGAAGTGACTGAGAAGCATTCTGGGAGAGGTCAGCGCAGTCACCGCAACTCAGAAGGGGATCGAGGAGAAGGGCCCTTGCACTCAACAGGAGGAAGAGCATCCAACAGAGGGTAGTAGTGAGAAGTGACTGAGAAGCATTCTGGAGAAGTCAGCGCAGTCACCGCAACTCAGAAAGGGATCGAGGAGGACCCACTGTTAAAGAATGGAATAGCCCCTAACATTACATTGCTGTAGTGTTTCCATCCCTCTCTCCTCATCAAATCAAACAAAAAAAGAGGGCGAGGCAGTGCCTTCGGGAGTGCACCAGATCTGTGAGGGATACTCTTCTGAAAGTGGACTTTAAAAAAAGCAGCTGATTGGTGAGTAAATCCTGGTGAGTTTTTTTTTCAATCTATTAAAGTAATTATTGCTTAATACTGAGGTAGGAGTTAAAAAGTATAGAGTAGTACTGTACAAGTATAATTAGTCAAGAAACAAGGTTCCTAGCTAACCTAAATAAGGCTCTGAGCTAGCTATTATTTAAGGGAGTACCTAGCTTAAGTGAGAGGGACGTCATGGCAGGAGAACTCAGACCCATTATATGTTCCTCCTGCAGGATGTGGAAAATGAGGGGCATCTCTGGTGACCATGTGTGCAGAAGGTGTGTCCAAATGCAGCTTCTAGCTAACTGGATTTCGGAGCTGGAACTGCGGGTGGACTCATTGTGGAGCATCTGCAATGCTGAGCAAGTTGGGGGGAATAGCCTGTCAGGGGAAAGCAGCAACAGCCAGGTTCACAGCACCGTGGGTGGCTCTGCTGCTCAGAACGGTGAGAGGAAAACAAGTGGCAGGGATATACTGATAGGGGATTCAATAGTTAGGGGCACAGACACACGTTTCTGTGGCCGCAAACGTGAATCAAGGATGGTATGTTGCCTCCCTGGTGCCAGGGTCCAGGATGTCATGGACCGGCTGCAAGACATTCTGGGGAGGGAAGGTAAACAGCCAGTTGTCATGGCACACATTGGTACCAACGACATAGGTAAACTAAGGGATGAGGACCTGCAAGCTCAGTACAGGAAGTTAGGAGATAAATTAAAATGATGGACCTCAAATGTAGTAATCTCAGGATTACTCCCAGTTCCACATGCTAGTGAGAGCAGGAATAAGAGGATAGACCAAATGAACACGTGGCTGGAGAGATGGTGTAGCCGGGAGGGATTCAGATTCTTGAGGTACAGAGACCAGTTCTGGGGAAGGTCGGACCTGCACAAACCGGACGAGCTGCACCCAGGCAGAGCTGGGACCAGTGTCCTTGCGGGAGCTTTTGCTAGTTCTATTGAAGAGTATTTAAACTAGTGTGGCAGGGGAATGGGATCCTAGGAATAGGATCGGATAGGTCAGATTCAGATCAGAAAAATGGAGGTCGGACATTAGCTAGGCATGTTTTGATAGACATGGAGTTATGGGAGAAGCAAAGTTTAAAAAGTGTCCAGCAAGGGAAATTGACAGGGTTAAACTGTTTATACTTCAATGCAATGAGTATTACAAACAAGGTAGATGAGTTAAGGGCACAAGTAGACACATGGCAACAGGATGTCATTGCTAAAACGAAGACCTGGCTAAAGGAGGGATAAAACTGGCAGCTTAATATCCCTGGTTATACAGTCTTCTGACACAATTGAGTAGGAGATAAAAAAGGACGGGGGGAGCACTACTGGTTAAAGAATCAATTCCAGTTGTGAGAAGGGATGATATACTAAATGAGTCAACAAACGAGGCTTTATGGACTGAGCTAGAAATAAAAAAGGGGCAGTCACATGACTGAGAGTATACTACTGACCCCCAAATAGTGAAAAGGAGTTGGAAGAACAAATAAGTCGGCAAATTTCTGCTTGTAAGAACAAGAGGGCAATAATTGTAGGAGACTTCAACTATCCTAATATCAACTGGGATTTAAACAATATAAGGGGCACTGAGGGAGAAAAATTCATGCAGTGTGTCCAGGAAATTTTTTTCAAACAATTAGTGACAAACCCAATGAGAGGAGATGCAATTCTAGACCTAGTCTTGGGGAACAAAAAAGGGCAATTGGGTGAAGTGACAGTTGGCGACCATGTCGGGGACAGTGATCACAATTCAGTTAGATTTAGCATCACCATAGAAAAGGACAGAGATAAGGCAGGAGTAAAATTCTTGAACTGGGGGAAGGCAAATTTTGCTGAAATGAGAAGGGACTTGGCTGAGGTGGACTGGACAGCACTGCTGGAGGATAAAACAGTGGAAAACCAGTGGGAAGCAATAAAAAGCGAGATCCTAATTGTGCAAAGTAGACATGTCCCCTACAAAAATAAGAGTGGTACTGCCAAATGTAGAAGCCCTGATTGTCTAGAGGAATACAGGGGAAGATCAAACATAAAAAGAAAGCGTATGATAGGCACAAAGAACTAAGTGCTGCAGATAGCCTAGACGAATATAGGAAGTGCAGGGACGAAGTAAAAAAGGAAATAAGGAAATCAAAGAGAGGGCGTGAAAAGAGATTAGCAAGTAAAGTTAAAGATAACCCAAAGATGTTTTATGAATACATTAATGCTAAAAGGTTAGTTAAGGAAAAAGTGGGACCTATCAGAGATGAAGATGGAAACTTGTGTGTAGATGCAGAGGCTGTGGGAAGGGTTTTGAATGAATATTTTGTCTCCATGTTTGCAAAGGAAAGGGAGGATGTAGATATAGTAGTCCAGGAGGAACACTGCGAGATATTGGATGGGATAGTCATAAAGAGAGAGGAAGTACTCGAAGGGTTGAAATCTTTGAAAGTTGATAAGTCACCAGGGCCAGATGTGTTGTTTCTGAGGTTGCTGAAGGAAGTCAAGGAGGAGATAGCAGATGTTCTGAGGATGATTTTCCAATCTTCACTAGATACAGGGGACGTACCGGAGGACTGGAAAAATGCAAACGTAGTTCCATTGTTTAAAAATGGATCAAAGGAAATGCCAAACAATTATAGGCCAGTTAGTCTTACATTGGAGGTGTGCAAATTAGTAGAATCAATCCTGAGAGATAGGATTAACTGTCATGTGGATAGGCATGGACTAGTCAGGGATGGTTAGCATGTATTTGTTAAAGGAAGGTCTTGCCTTACAAATTTGATTGAATTCTTTGAGGAAGTGACAAGAAGGGTTGATGAAGGTAATGCAGTGGATGTTGTGTACATGGATCTTAGCAAGACATTTGACAAGGTCCTACATGGCAGATTGGTCAGGAAATTAAAAGCCCATGGGATTCAGGGTAATGTGGCAAACTGGATAAAAGGTTGGCTTTGTAACAGGAAACAAAGGGTAGTGGTCGACGGATGCCCTTGCGAATGGAAAGTTGTCTCAAGTGGTGTTCCACAGGGCTCAGTGTTGGGAACTTTGCTGTTTGTATTATATATTAATGATTTGGACGTAACCGTGGAGGACACGGTTGGGAAATTTGCAGATGACACAAAGATTGGCCGAGTAGTGGTTCTCCAAAATGATATAGATGGGTTGGTGGAGTGGGCGGTAAAGTGGCAGATGGATTTTAACATAGAGAAGTGTGAGGTCATACATTTAGGGAGGCCAAACAGTTACAGGGATTACACAATAAATGGGAATATACTGAGAGGGGTAGATGAAGTGAGAGATCTTGGCGTACGAGTACACAGGTCCTTGAAGGCAGCAGTTCAAGTAGACAAGGTTGTAAAGAAGGCATATGGAATGCTCTCCTTCATTGGCAGAGGTATAGAATATAAAAGTAAGGATATAATGTTGGAATTGTATAAAACACTGGTGAGGCCACAACTGGAGTATTGTGTGCAGTTCTAGTCACCACATTATAGGAAGGAGGTAATAGCTCTGGAGAGAATGCAGAGGAGGTTTACAAGAATGTTGCCAGGGTGAGAAAAGTGTAGCTACAAGGAGAGATTGGATAGGTTGGGGTTATTTTCCTGAGAACAAAGAAGGCTGAGAGGTGACTTGATTGAGGTGTACAAAATTATGAGGGGAATAGATAGAGTGGACAGGATCAAATTATTTCCCTTGGTGGAGAATTCTAGAACCAGGGGACATAGATTTAAGATAAGTGGCAAAAGGTGTAGGGGGGACATGAGGAAGAACTTTTTTTTTTACACAGAGGGTAGTGGGTGTCTGGAATTCACTGCCCAAGTTGGTGGTAGAGGCAGAAACTCTAAATTCTTTTAAAAAGTACCTGGATCTGCACCTTAAGTGCTGTAAGCTGCAGGGCTATGGGCTGGGTGCAGGAAGGTGGGATTAGAAAGGGCACCTGGGTGTCCTTGAGCTGGCATGGACAAGATGGGCCGAATGGCCTCCTTCTGTGCTGTAACTTTTCTATGATTCTATGGTAGAACAGGGGAGTCATTTTTATCACTCCTCATGTGGTTGTAAGATATTGTTACACAACCTGATTCTTCCATCACAGAAAACTTCAATCAGGTAGTGCTGGACAAACATATGCAACAATCTCAATACTTGAAGACTTTACAGCCTTTTTAAATGGTTTGCTGAGAAAACTTAGCATCTTTTCACATAAGTTCCTACGAACTTGAGATTTTGTGAACTTTATCAGGATCAGATTCAGCTGACTTTGTTTAAAGCAAGCATTTTTTTAAATGGCTTGATTTACATTGATACACTTTACAATTCATCCAACATGAGATTTAGTCCATTTTCCAAAAACCTATCAAATCTAACACAGCATGAACTGAATACTGAATGCAAGAATGATACAAACACAGTTTTGATTTGAACCAAAACTATTTTCAGACTTACCACTTTCAAAACAGGCATCAAATATTAAATGCCCTTTCTTAGGATGCCCAGTGTAGCCAGTGGGAATGACAAGAAACTTACTGACATTCCCAACTACCGCATCTTCACCTCCGTTTTCACTACCTGTAGAGTAGAAAATCATTGTCAAAAATCGAAATATATTTAATTCTTTCTTTTGTGGGATGAAAACTTTCAGATGTATTTTGTCATAAATAAGCAAAAAACTGTGGCTATTACTGTTTCAATTTATAAAAGGTTAACCAAATCTTCTTATTTCAAGGTAATGAAAAAGCTAGTGGAAATTGGACTTTCTGATTGGTTACATCAAATTAATAGACTTGAAGTAATCATAGGCCAGAAATTTTCCCCCATTGGGGGGGTTGTGTGGGGGTGGACGGGGGCGGGCGTGAACCCGATTGGCGCCCCCAACTGGGGACGCACAGCCATTTTACATGGGCAGGCCAATTAAGGCCAGCCCAGCATGACGCTCACCCGGAAGCGCTGAGCCCTCTGTTTACAGGTGGGGGGGGGGGATTTCCCTGAGAGGTTCCCTGCGCTCTTTGGAGCATGCGCACGAAAGAGCACAGAGATCTCCTCAAGGCAAAGAGGAGCCTCAGGGAGATTTGGTGGGCTAAAATTTTAAATAAAGGTTTTTAACACTTAAAACATGTCCCCTCTTGTGGCACTATCACATAAGCTGGGACATGTTCAAAGGATAAAAGTATAAATTTTTATTAGCTTTTAAAACACTTCATGAAACCGGTGGATGAGGTTTCATGAAAAACATGAAGGCCATCTGGGTTCTTCACTTGCCCATCAACCTTAAGGTTGGACGGGCAGCTCATTGAATTGAATTAATTAAGTTTTAAATGGCCTTAATAGGCCTTTCACAGTTCAGTGGGCACGCAACCAACTTGGTTACATGCCTGCAGAACTGAAAATCTAAATGACACATGGAGACGTCGGGACGCACGCCTGACGACACTGCGCATCATTTTACGCGTCGGCAAGTGGGCCCCACCCCTGCTCGCCGATGGGAAAATTCTTCTCATAGTCAACTAGAAAAAGAGAGAGGTTTCCATTGAGCCAGGTGTCTGTCCACAGTGTACTTGGTGCAATTTTACAATCAGGTTTTGTAAAGGCACCAGAATCATCTTCCAATTTACAGTAAAGTATATTCAAATTAGGCACTAATGATGTCACGGAATCACAGTGCAGAAGAGGCCTTTCGGCTCATCAAGTCTGCACCGGCACATGAGAAACACCTGACCTACCCACCTAAGCCCATTTACCAGCACTTGGCCCATAGCCTTGAATGCTATGACGTGTCAAGTGCTTATCCAGGTACTTTTTAAAGGATGTGAGGCAACCCACCTCCACCACCCTCCCAGGCAGTGCATTCCAGACCATCACCATCCTCTAGGTAAAAAAGTTTTTCCTCACATCCCCCCTAAACCTCCTGCCCCTCCCCTTGAATTTATGCCCCCTTGTGACTGACTCTTCAACTAAGGGGAACAGCTGCTCCCTATCCATCCTGTCCATAACCCTCATAATCTTGTACACCTTGATCAGGTCGCCCTCAGTCTTCTCTGCGCCAACGAAAACAACCCAAGTCTATCCAACCTCTCTTCATAACTTAAATGTTTCATCCCAGGCAACATCTTGGTGAATCTCCTCTGCACCCCCTCCAGTGCAATCACATCCTTCCTATAATGTGGCGACTAGAACTGCACACAACTGCACACAGTACTCCAGCTGTGGCCTCACCAAGGTTCTGTACAACTCCAACATGACCTCCCTCTATGTCTCGATTGATAAAGGCAAGTGTCCCATTTGCCTTTTTCACCACCCCACTAACATGCCAATCTGCCTTCAGAGATCTATGGACATACTCCAACATCCCTTTGTTCCTCAGAACTTCCTAGTGCTATACCATTCATTGAATACTTCTTTGTCAAATTACTCCTTCCAAAGTGTATCACCTCACACTTCTCAGGGTTAAATTCCATCTGCCACTTATCTGCCCATTTGACCATCCCGTTTATATCTTCCTGTAGCCCAAGACACTCAACCTCACTGTTAACCACCCGGCCAATCTTTGTGTCATCTGCAAACTTACTAATCCTACCCCCACATAGTCATCTATGTCGTTTATATAAATGACAAATGATAGGGGACCCAGCACTGATCCCTGTGGTACGCCACTGGACACGGGCTTCCAGTCACTAAAGCATCCTTCTGTCATCACCCTCTGCCTCCTACAACTAAGCCAATTTTGAATCCACCTTATCAAATTACCCTGTATCCCATGTGCCTTTGCCTTATTTATAAGTCTCCCATGTGGGACCTTGTCAAAGGCTCTGCTGAAATCCATATAAACTACATCAACTGCACTACTCTCATCTACACACCTGGTCACCTCCTCAAAAAATTCAATCAAATTTGTTAGGCATGACCTCCCTCTGACAAAACCATGCTGACTATCCCTAATCAAACCTTGTCTCTCCAAGTGGAGATAGATACTCTCCTTCAGAAATTTCTCCAATAGTTTCCCTACCACTGACGTGAGACTCACTGGCCTGTAGTTCCCTGGCTTATCTCTCCACCCCTTCTTAAATAGCGGAACCACATTAGCTGTTCTCCAGTCCTCTGGCACCTTCCCCGTGGCCAGAGAGGAATTAAAAATTTGGATCAGAGCCCCTGCGATCTTCTCCCTTGCCTCCCTCAGCAGTCTGGGACACAAATCATCCGGACCTGGAGATTTGTCTACTTTTAAACCTGCCAACACCTCCAATACCTTGTCACTCCCTATATCAATTTGCTTAAGAACCTCACAGTTTCTCTCCCCAAGTTCAATACCTTCATCCTCATTCTCTTGGGTGAAGACGGATGTGAAGTATTCATTCAACACTCTAACAATGTCCTTTGGCACCACTCATTGATTGCCTCCTTGGTCCCTAATGGGCCCTACTCTTTCCCTGGTTATCCTCTTCCCATTGATATACTGATGGAATATTTTGGGATTTTCCCTACTCTTACCAGCCAGAGCTTTCTATATCCCCTCGTTTGCTCTCCTAATTGCTTTCTTAAGCTCCACCCTGCACTGTCTGTACTCCACTAATGCCTCTGCTGATTTGCTTCCCTTGTACCTGCTAAAAGCCTCTCTTTTCATTCTCATCGTAACCTGAATATCTCAGGTTATCCATGGCTCTCTGGGCTTGTTACTCCTTCCTATCACCCTAGAGGGAACATGTTGAGCCTGTACCCTCCCCATTTCCTTTTTGAACACCCTCCACCCACCCACTGTTCCTTTATAGATTTCCCCACAAGTAACTGTTCCCAGTCTACCTTGGCCAGATCCTGCCTTATTTTACTAAAATCCGCTCTCCCCAATCCAAAACATTTTTTTGCAACTTGTTGATTTCTTTGTCCATAACAAACTTAAACTGTACCATGTTGTGGTCGCTATCACTAAAATGCTCGCCCACCAGCACCTCAGCCACCTGTCCTGCTTCATTCCCCAGAATTAGGTCCAGCAATGCACCGTCCCTTGTTGGACCCTCTACATATTGACCTAAAAAGTTCTCCTGTACACATTTCAAGAAATCCACTCCAGCCAAGCCCTTAACACTATGTCTATCCCAATTAATGTTGGGGAAGTTGAAATCACCTAACATAATTACCCTATTGTTATTATCACTTAGATATCCAGCTATTTTCTAAGGGTCCATTCAGCCCATCGAGCCAGCTCTGCCATTCAATAAGAACATGGCTGATTTGATTGGGACCTTAACTCCACTTTGCTGCCAGCCCCCATAACCCCTAACTCCTTTGTCGATCATCAGGTAAGATCCAGTCATCAACCCACCCATAGAGAAGGACAATCCAGGGCTGCTAATGTTTTGTGTTGTTTTTATAGAAGAACACTGTAATCAGATTTGTAGCATCATTTTGAGTTATTGCTGAATTTATCTTGCAATTTTCTCCGTTTCCAGCCAAGATTTCTGAGACTGGCGATGTTGTGATAAATCCAAAATATTCGGACAATGGATTTCCTAATGGATGGATTTTTAGAGAAAGATGACATAATGATGCAATACCACTTGCCAGCATGGTTAGGCTGCATCAGAGGCAGACTATGACAACCTGGAAGAACCCAGCTTCCCACTTTGACAGGCACAAGTCCATATTCTTTGCAAAGACCATGTCAAACTGGTTATACAGGGTTTGAAACAGAAAACAATCAAATGCAGACTTGTACCCTTTGCTTCTACAGGTCACATACAAGACTAACAGGACCTGTACTAGTTAGCTAGCTGTAAGCCTCCAGGCTTCTTCTGGTCTCCTTCCAAACTTTTATGATTAATTATGATTGAGCTGCAATTATATTGACTGCATCCCTACCCTTTTTTTGTCGACATCAACCCTCTAAAGTATGTATTCCCTTTTTTATCCATATTGCCACTCCATCTTCTTTCTTATCTTTTCTATCCCTCCTAAATATATTATATCCGGGTGTGTTTCCTTGCTGTTCTTGTCCAGTATGCGGCCAGATTTCTTTAATGCTATCAAACCTGGATATTCTTGTAAAGTTATATGCTTTCACTTTCCCAGGTTTATTTATCACACTCAGTACATTGAAATACAAGCATCCAGAACATCTCTGCTTTTAAAAAAACGCCACTCATTTTCCCATAATCTTTTGCCTAAGCTACTCCCTATCTCTACTTCAGTTTTCTCCCTATTTATAACTAGTCTATGTTATTAATATGTATATTCAAAAAAACAGGCCTGTCCATGCAATGAACTCTGCAGGATTCTATTCATACCAGCTCCCAGAGTGATAATACAATTATGATGGGATAAAACCAGAGGGGCATCATCAATGAAATAGATGCAGCTGAAATGTGGAGGTTTGGTATCACAAATTTTGCAATGTTACTCCTGCTCTTTATAGTTCCCTGTAAATGAAAAATGGGCATAGGGTGCCTAGTCAGGAATGCCATTTGCTGGGAGGATTGGGGCAATTCTATTTTGATTGACAAGCTTTTGTTTCTTCAATAATTTGTGCTTACTACCCATTAGGAAATCCACTGTTCTAATTTCCAGTGCCAGAAATATTAGTTGAAGGCCTCCTGATAAACTGGATGGATACTTTGTGTGCCTTGGGAAAATGTATGCACACAAAAATAGTGAAACGACTCACCCATGGATCATTAATAATGGATGACTACCACTCCTTCTCTGTCTCTTTAATCCCAAGGAGGTAATATTCAGCCATTCTCTAACTCCTTTTCTGTAGGTCCACCAAAGCAATAAGAAGTGTCAGAGAAAGATGTTGATGCTACTGAAGGGGATGATGAGGACCAAATAAACAATGAATCACAGCAGCATGTTCATGTCATTTCTCAGGGCAACAGTACATACCAAGCTTCTAGACATGTGCTCCACAGCTGTGGAACATGTCAATTGACAACAAGGTGCAAGCTTATGATCAGGGTCACTTCAGCCCCCATGACCCTTTTGCGCAGCATGAGGAGGCACCTCCCACAATCCTAGACCTTGCATGGCACTTAAAGAAGGATTAGGATAGCTGATTGAAACCCACATGTAATCACCCAGGGGAACCACAATGTTAAGAAAGAGTAGAGCAATTGAGTGCACTTTGCAATTGTTTTACTAAAATAGATTATGGACTGACATGGTACTTTGTTAATCGTACAGGTTAGTCATAAAGGAAAGATTGCACTCATTTAGTAGACTTATTCACTCATGTGATTACTATTAGTACAGTTAGGTATGGAAAAAGAGCACAGATTTGTTGTAATGTGGTAGGATTAGTAGGGGACCGAAAGGATGCTCCTTTATGCAAGTGGAGAGGCAAAGATTAGTCAAACAGGAAAAGACGATATCAGAGATGATCTGTGTTCTAAAGTTCCATGCAACAATCACTGAGAGATCCTTTGAGTCTCATCAGCATGATGGTCTGCCCTATGTAGCTCTGGCTTGAACCAAGGAAGGGGCTCTTCATCCACCAATGAAAAGTCCATGGGCCAAATTTTCATCTTCAACAAGGGTAGCTGGAGTTGGGAAACCTCCCAACTTGGCAGACCCAGTTCGGTAGAAAGTGCCCTGTCAGACACAATTGTCACTCCGAGGGAGGGCAGGTGCATGATAAAGCCAAGCCCACTGCCCCGAAAGCAGAACGAAGGTGGCCATAGGGCAGCTAAGTGCCGAGGCAGGCTGTGTAAAAGATCAGCCTCAGTTCTCTGGGACTTCATTCCAGTTGTTTGCTAACATTTAAGGCCGTCTGGGCCTCGCCCCTCAAACCCCCTCACATCCACCCTCAATTCCCCATGCTACCTCCATGACAACTGCTCAAAAAAAATCATAATTTTATTTTTTTGAAAACTGATACTTTTACAAGGTTGTAGCAACAGCAATCAACCAGACCTTTAAACTGTCAATTACAGAAGCTATAGCCACTTAATACCTTTGTACCTTATTTCAGCCAGTGACAAAACAGAGCACCGACAAGCTGAGAGCCCAGACTCCCATAAAACGTTTCACTTTGTTGACACACCTGGGGAGAAGAGAAAACCTTGCCTGATTGACAGCTTTATCATGTTATAACATGCTACTTTTTCTGTGATCTGTTTTGTCAATGGCTGAATGTTTGTTTGCACAGGACAAAGAGGTGTCAAATGCTCATAGCCTCTGTTATTCACACTTTAAAGCTCTGGTTGATTGACTCTTTTATAGGGTTGAAGAATCAGCAGTTTCTTTTAAATACAATTTTGAATGTGTGTTTTTTAAAGCTGTTCCACAAGCGCCAATGTTACTATAGGTTTCATTGGTTCTGTATAGAGTGTATGCTGCGTGAATAAGCATGGAAGTGCCTTGAGTTAACATAAAGGTTATGAGGGGCCACTGTGCTTGGGTGGGGACATGTGTTGGCATAAGGCCTTTTGACTTTAGCTTTCCAAAGATTTACAAACTCAGACCATGGTTCACAATTCTCATGAGGGGCCATGAACTCTGAATCTTGGAGAAGCTGTCCTGATTCCACAAAAATTGTTGAGAACTAGGAGATGCCTACCCCTGCAATGGAGCTGGCCAGGTCAGGAGTGCCAGGTGTGGGTAGTTTATCCTGCACCACTGAAAATTGGGGCCACCAGGAATGGGAGCAGGAATCACAGAATCACATCCCATCTACCATTTTTAATTCCCCACCTCCCTTGCGACACGGTTGGACGCATGTAAATCTGGGCCCAGGTCTTGCTGAAGTATGAAGCTTTGGTGGGCACAGCTATATTTATTTTGACATCTGATTCTCAGGATATGGCAAAGTCCCTACTGACCCACACAAGCAGTGCTTTCAAAACTCCAACAGTCCTCTCAATGAACAATCGATAGTAAAAGCAAGTGCCTTATTGTAATACTCCTTTTCTGCTGTTTGGATCACCGTTGTTATTGGGGTCATTCAGACATGGGAGCAAAAGGATAGACTTTGTCATCCAGAAGCTATCCATCAACTTGATGTTCTTCCGAAGGATGAAGGCATCATGGCAAGTTTTTGCAGCTCAAGCACTGACATATGATATCTGATTGTTGTCACATGCAATATGCATTTTGAGAGAGTGAAAGCCGTTCCTATTGACATAGTTGAAGAACATCAAATAAATGTGGGTGCCACCAATTGTACCCTGAATCTCAGGGGAGCCAATAGCTACATAAAATTGAATGACCTTACCTCATGCTGCAATGCTGTAATTCCAAAGGTAATAAATTGGCCCTCGCTCCAATAAAATGTGTCAGTGGATTAACAAATGCATGTTCAAACTGTACCCTAGATAATGTCACACAGATTCCCCCTTTGACTGGCTGAAGGATGTTGTGCCATAGAAAGGTAATGTTTGGTGAGCTACATTACCCTTAAACGATTAACTATTCTTAACTCCACCCTGTGCTGCTGTTTCTTTTCTATAATAATGACACACAGTGATATGACCATAGAGAATACCATCCCTACTCCCGAGGATCCCAGCTGTGCGTGGGGTAATTAAAAATTTCCTGATGGGCCCTGTCAAAAGCAAATGCATGTTTTTATGCCTGGAAATCAAAAAGGAAAGCACACCAAAATGTTTCCCAGCCTTAGAACAGTGTTCAGACTCTACAGAGTCTTCAGGTTCATTTTCATTGAGCATGGGGTCCCTCACAGCTGCTACCCCTTTCCCCTCGCCCCCCCAATAGCACAGTCTAATCTTCCTGTCTAACCTTCCATTGCATTAGCAGTGCAAATTGGGAAGGTCATACAGAGCAAAAGTAATTTCATATATCCAACACTACCAAATAAATACTTTACATCTGTTTAACAGTGGAAGAAGAGAACAAAATACCATTAGTGTAACAAAACCCAAAAATATGCAAAAGGGAAAAACTTAGTGGAGTTATGACAATTTTTTTAAAAATGAAGATAATGGGACTTAAGTAGACAAATGCCCGAGGTCTGATGGTCTCTAATCAAGAGCTAAAAGATATAGATGAGGAAATTGTTTAATGTACTAGTTATAATTTTCCAGAACTCTCTCGATTCAGGAATAGTGCCTTTGGAATGGAATATCGCCAAAGCAATTAAATTATTTAAGAAGCAAGGGGAGGGAGAAACCAGGTACCTACAGATTCATGAGTTTAGCATTAGATATATGAAAGTTATGAGAACCTATCATCTGAGACAGAGAGCTGGATTTTCACGCTGGGGGCCAGAAACGGAAGTTGGGACAGTTTCTGTATCCTGAAGTTGTCCTCTGGGAATCAGAAATGAACCCCAGGATTCACTGGGGCCACTGCTTAATTGCTATAAAGACGAGTTTGGTGACCAATTAGTGGCTGAGGGGATAGCAACTGTGGCTGCTGTCTGGGTGCTGAAAATAGACACTGAAGACTCAGTGAACTGTGAGCTGCATTTTCCATTTCCACAATATCTCAGAAGATCTGGAGGAATGGAACCAAGAACTGTCTTGGTTTTTGGACACTGACCTGGAGATGATGCTGGAGGCAGTGAGGTAAAGGAGAAAGGTTGTATTCCTGGAACATGAGAGGAGTTATCCACCCATCAGACCATGCAGGCCTCGATAGAAACCACTACCACTGTCAGCAGCAGAGACGTCATGAGAAGAACCTATATCCAGGAAAAAGTTCAATGACCTCATAAGCTCTGGCAATGTGAATGCTACCTCCAATCCTCAGGATAAGCCTCTGGGTATTCATCCTCCAACAGACACACCAGCTGAGGAGCCTCAGGGCACGTGCTGCTCCTCAACATGGGATGGGTATGCATCCAGGGCACTCACTGACCCCTCAGAATTGGCTCAGAGCCATAGTAATGCTGAGAACCTGTCACTACTGACACATGCATCCTCCAATGAATTGAAGCTGCTGCCATGGCCAAAAAGCAGAACAGTGCCTTACTGTCCTCTCTTTGGTTCTCGCAGGATAAATGGGTACATAATGCCCGAGAGAGGGCCAAAACAGATGAATGCATACCCCACTTGCAGTTCATCACAGCAATGAATGTTAGAGTTAACCTGGATCATGGATCAGGAAGAGGTTGGTCCTGGCAGATTGTAATTATCTCTACCATGAGTGTCCAGAGGGAAAATGTGGTCAGATGGGGGTGCATTGCACTCTACCCTGACCAACAGAATGATGAACATTGTGTTTCAGCTCTGCAGAGGCACCTGCCCTCCAAGGCTAGCTCTCATGATCTCGTGTCTCCTACAGTTGCAGATGTCCCCCGTGAGGAAATTTTCTCCCTCTCCAACAGCAGCCTATGACCGCCAGCAAGGAACCGAAGAAGTACATTCAGAACTTACAAGCGCACCATCCACCCACACAGATACTCTCACCTCGATGGGTCTTCGCTTGCTTCTAGATAGGATGGCATGGCCCTTGTGTGCATGCAAAGGCAGCTGTGGTCAGTTACTCTCAAAAGGAGAGGAGAGACACAGCCATACTTGGCTGAACACAGATGAATGGTCTCAGAAGTCACTGGAAATGAGACTCTACTAAGACCAGCAGCAGATGCACTCTCACATATCAGAGCTCCCTGAGGAACTGTGAGGTCACAAGCAGAGGATGGAGGAGTTTATACAGCCCAGGTGCACCCCAGTGGCTCAGGGCTTTGAACACATGAGCTCCTCCACGGAGACAGTGGCCAACCTCAAGGATGGTCATGTGTGACAGCACTCGAGGTCCATGCAGGAAATGCATATTGACGTCCACAGGATGCCAGCCTAAGTAGCCTGGACTGGTCAATGGCACTGGTGGTGCAGAGATGTTTGGAAGAGGTGCCAATTGCACCCCAGCCCATGTCCCCTCTAGCCATCTGGAGCGACCACCAAGGTCTGAGAATGTCACCCCTCGTGGGATGCCTTCATCATCTTCAGCCTCCTTGGTTCCTCTGACAGTGGGAGCATCAGTGCAGCAAGGCCCAGTGACAAAGTCGGCCCCTGCCATCATGCAAGTTATTGGGGGAGACAGTGGCATAGTGGTAGTGTCGCTAGAACGGTAATCCAGAAGCCCAGTCAAACGTGCTGGGGAAATGGGTGCAAATCCCACCATGGCAGCTGGCAGAATTTAAATTCAATTAATAAATCTGGAATGTGAAGCTAGTCTCAGTGATGGCAACCATGAAACTGTAATCAATTGTTTTACAAACCCATCTGGTTCACTAATGCCCATCAGGAAAGGAAATCTGCCACCCTTGCCCGATCTGGCCTACACGTGACTCCAGACCCACAGCAGTGTGGCTGACTCTTAACTGTTCTCTGCAATGGCCTAGCAACACAATCAGTTCACGGGCAATTAGGGATGGGCAAGAAATGCAGGCTTTGCCCGCAATGCCCACATCTCATGAAAGAATAAAGAAAAAAAGGTGCAGAAGCCTCCGGAGTTGCCCCCACACGCACCTCCACAACGAGGATGATCATCACATGCATCTCAGTAGCAAGCCAAGATAGGTGAGCAGGATACCTCCACCTTCTCTGAAGCTACAGGAGAAACACCACCTAGCAGTGCCAAGCTTGGAGGCCACCATGTTGCATGGAGCACCGACTGGATCAGTGGGTTGTCTTCTTGCTTTAAGTGTGCACTGATTTCCTTTCTGAGCACCATGTAAGTAAAGATACTTGAAGGCAAATATGTGAGGTTCTTTTTATTTGATGGCGGGACAAGAGGTATAAGTGATGAAGGAGATCAAGGTACTTCAATGGTGATGGCAAAGCCTCTGGGCAGATATGCTTCAATAGCCGTGTTCGCACATGCATCTCAGGGTGAGTTCCGTACCATGACCTTCATCCTGCGTCAGACAGCCTGAGTTGAAATGTTCCTGAATAAGATGATACCTGACATTCATGGCATCCTGACAAAATCTTTGTGCCTTGCGCCATACCCGGTCTTCTCCCTGTGCAGCTGGAGCATCTCGGTGTTCCGCACCTTCCTCCTCTTCCATCATGAGCGAGACCCTTGATAGTGTATTGCAGGGGACCACCTGACCGATCCAGGCACCAGAAACACATCAGAAGCCTGCTGGCCAATTCGAAGTTTCTCCCAGTGAAGGGATAGCTTTGGTTGTAATGCCTCTGTGTCTCTGTCTAGGGCACTTGCAGAGGAGAGTAGCCTTCTCTTCCAGGGATACCCCTTATCCCCTGGGATCCATCAATGAAGATTGGGGGGTGGGGAGGTAGTTGTGGGGAATGGGGTGAAGAGCAGTGGCAGTCTGGATTGGTGGCAGGTGAAGTAGGCATGGCAACTGCCAGGAAGGCAAGCGCACACATGCATGAAGCTCCTGCTGTGGTCACAGACCAGCGGAACGTTGAAGGAGTAAAGCCCTTCCTGTTGATGAATGTCACTGGGGAATCACTCTGTGTCTTGATGGCCCCCAAGATGCAATTGAATGCAATTGATGAAATCCAGCAATAGCAGCAAAATCTATTGCCCTCTGTGCCAGCAAGGCTGTGTCTGTCATGAACTGAATGTACTGTCCAAACCTGGCTAATAGCACATCAGTAACCTACAAGATGCAGTGATGTGCTGGGGTTAGTGAGTTGCCTCAAAGCACCATGGCTGATCCTTGGAAGGAGCCAGAAGCAAAGAGGTTTAACACCACAGTGACTGTGGTAGCTACTGGCAGGGCATGGTGACTGGTACTGTAAGGTGTCAAGTCTTCGGCGACAAGGGATGAGATGCCTGTGACCATCTGTCTGGAGAGTCACAGTCTCCTTTGGCTCCCATTTTCAGTCAATGCCAGGTAGCTCAATCCTCACTAGTAGATCCTATGCTGAGCATATGGCCTCTATGTCCTTCCTGCCCTTCATCCCTATCATTTGCCCTGCTGGTGCCCAGGGGTCTGCCCTTCTTGCAGAGGAAGCGACCCTCTTTGAACCGACGAAACCATAGAAAAGTTACTGTGCAGCAAGAGGCCATTCAGCCAATCGTGTCTGCGGCAGCCAAAAAGAGAAAAAATTAACTAGCCACTCATTTTAATCCCACTTTCCAGCACCTGTTCCATTGCCTTGCAGGTTACAGCATTCCAGATACAGATTCAGATCGCTTTTAAATGAGTTGAGCATTTCAACCACAACTTAGGCAGTGAATTCCAGACGACCATCACCCTCTGGGCGAAGAAGTTTTTCCTCATGTCGCTCTAATCCTTCTACCAATCACCTTAAATCTATGCCCCCTGGTAACTGACCCCTCGGCTAGGGGAAACAAGTCTTTCTTGTCTCCCCTATCTAGGCCCCTCAATTTTATACACCTCAATTAGGACACCTCTTAGCCTCCTCTGTTGTAAGAAAAACGACCCTAGCCTATCCAATCTCTCCTCATAGCTGCAATTTCCAAGCCCTGGCAACATTCATGTAAATCTCCTCGGCACTGTCTCCATAGCAATTATGTCCTTCTTGTAATGTGGTGACCAGAACCGTACACAAAATTCCAATATTATTCCAATAATACCAATATTTTTTTCATATCCTCTCTTTGCTTTCCTAATTTCAATTTTTACTTCACCCTTTTACTTTCTATGTTCCTCTAGGCTTTCTGCAGTATTAAGTCTTTTGTGACTGTCATAAGCTTTCTTTTTCTGCTTTATCTTCGCCTGTATGCATCTGGATGACCAAGGGGCTCTAGATTTGGCAGTACCACCCTTTTTCTTTGTGGGGAACGCCTACAGTGTGCCCTTAGAATTTTGCCTTTGAATGCTTCGCACTGATTTGGTACAGTTTTTTCTTTTAATTGCTGTATCCAGTCCACTCTTGTCAGTTCACCTCTCAGCTTTATAAAATTTGTCTTCCCCCAGTTTAGAACTTTTACTCCTGTTCCATCTTTGTCCTTTTCCCTAATAATGCTAAATCTAACTATATGATGGTCACCATCTCCAAAATGGGACCCTACTACTACTTTATCCACTTGCCCAGCTTCATTTCCTAAGCTAAATCTAGAATTGTGCCTCCTCTCATTGGGCTAGTTACCTGCTGGCTAAAAAAGTTCCCTTGAATGCAGTTCAAGAATTTTGCGCCCTCTGTGCCCTTCACACTGTTCGTATCCCTTCTCACCACTGGGCCCAAAATCTGAGAGCTATGCCCCCATTTCAAGCTGCAGCCTGTTAATTGCCCTTAACAGTTCTGACCTCTGCTCATAAAGCCCCATTTGGCAGGAGGGCAACAAGCCCCTGCCCTGCCCAATCGCTTACTGCCCACGATCCCTGCCACCTGCGGTGCACCATGGGCACTTGTTTGTCAATGGTCCCATCTGTGCCATTCACTCTTTTCTGCAGCTGAGGTAATTTCCTGGGGCAGCCATGACTAACTCCCCACTGTGCACCCTTCGCCTGGTCTGCCCCAGACACTGTGTGCAGTCTATATGAACTTGCGAAAATCACAATAAACCTCCCATTAATGAACTTAATTAGTTCAACCACCTTAATTGGCTTTAATCAGGGATTTGGTGGGATCACTTTGCCGCTCTCCCTCCCTGATAAATATGGCTAGCACCAGGAATGGTATTGGGAAACCGACAAACCAGCTCTGGTATTTTCAGTGCCCGCCTGCCTCCGCAAATTCAGCCCAGAGTAACTAAACACTTGTACAAGTATGAGTTGATCAAAGAACTCAGCATGAATTTGTGAAGGGTAGGCCATGTGTCACTATTTAGTTGAATATTTAGAAGAGATTATTGGCATATTGGAAAGGGGAATTTTTACAGCTGTTGTCTAGGTGAACTTCCAGAAGGCATCTTATAAATTGAAAGTGCTGTAAGTGCTGTACTTCAACATGCAGAGTGTCAGGGCATCAACTTTGAATCCAAGTAAGACAAAATGTTTCCTTAATGGTGATAGATCTGGAGCAGTGGGGGAAGTGATGCAAATGCACATAATCATTAAAAGCTAGTCCTCATGTTGAAAAAAATAATCAAAAAGGCTAATGGAATATTGGCCTTTATCTAATGGCAGCTAGAATTTAATCAGACGAAAGTTACACTTTAATTATACAGAGCTGTATTCAGACCCCCACTGAAACAGTGCAGTGCACTCAGTTTTACACACTGCACCTCAGGAAGACTATAATGGCCTTGGAGGGGATGCAGTGCTGATTCACCAAAATGATACCAGGGTTGATACAGATGGCATAAACAAGGCTTGCATTCCCTTGAGGTTAAAAGGTTGAGGGGTGATTCCTTGATCGATGTATTTAAAATTATATTAAAAAATTGATAGGGTAACGACAGAGAAGCTATTTCCTTTGCTGCTCCTTGAAATCCAGAACAAGGGGGATTATCTTAAAAAAGAGAGATAAGCCATTTAGGACTAAAATCAGGAAGCACTTTTCACATAAAAAGGTAGTGGAAATATGGAAGATCTTCCCCAAAAGGCTATGAATGATGGATCAAATGAAATTTTCAAAATTGAGACTGACAGATTTTTGTTAGATCCAGTACTGAGGGATATAGATCAAAGGCAGGTAAATGAGAATTAGATGAACCATGATTTAATTGAATGGTGGAACAAACTCCAGGGACTAAATGGTCTACTTTTATTCCCATTATCCACAACTGTATAATTTTTAAAAATATGCACTAAGTAATATAAACACAGCAAGTTTTCATGTTTCAATTTTGCAGTTTAACTTTGTGTATTTGTTGTTTCACACAATTGATGAAAGAAATGGAATAATTAATTTAGAGCTTTTTTTCATCTCTTTTCTTTACTCTGGGCAACTATTCTTCCTGCTCTTGCAAATAAAACTACATGATGTATTGCATTATACATTTTCCTGTCACCTTAGAGACTTTGCTTCAAGGCCAGCAAGGACTTTCAGTAAAATTCTTCTTTTTCTTGGCTCAAAGTTTTATACAAAACAAGTTCAACCCTTGTGAACACCAACCCACAATTTGATACATATTGGTAAACTAATTCAGAGAGGCCATTGGAAATAGGAGAAAATACCTTGTACTGAGGTGCTAGCGGATGTTCTCTCAAGCTTAGGGTGAAGATGTGATGTGATTGTCTACTATTGCTTCGGTTTTCAAGTTTACTACAGCTAACATTCTTCCACGTGAAATACCTTCTACTTTCCATTGGAACTAATCTATTACCATGTTGGTATTAATATTGTGAATACAGTCAATCCTGATTTAAGCATGATAATCTCTGTTTCACACCTTTCCATGACTAAACACTACTTAACCAGGATATATATCACTGACATTAAATTAGTTGCAAAAGTTGCAATTCTAGAGCTACTATGTTGCAGGCTGTGCACGAGGGAAGTTCAATTCATAGAATTTTGAAATTTCAGCCATGGTGAAGACAGTGGCGTAGTGGTGAAGATAGTGGTGTAGTGGTAATATTGCTGGACCAGTAATCCAGAGGCCCAGACCAGTGGTCTGGGGACATGGGCTCAAATCTGTCCATGGCAGCTGGTGAAATTTGAATTCAATCAATAAATCTGGAATATAAAGCTAGTGTCAGTAGTGGTGACCATGAGACTATCATTGATTGTTGCATAAGCCCATCTGATTCATTAATGATCTCACAGCAATGTGGTTGACTCTTAATTTCCCTCTGAGATGGCCCATCAAGCCACTCAGTTCAAGGGCAATTAGGGATGGGCAACAAATCAAAAACAGAATTACCTGGAAAAACTCAGCAGGTCTGGCAGCATCGGCGGAGAAGAAAAGAGTTGATGTTTCGAGTCCTCATGACCCTTCGACAGAACTTGAGTTCGAGTCCAAGAAAGAGTTGAAATATAAGCTGGTTTAAGGTGTGTGTGTGTGTGGGGGGATGGGGGGAGAGAGAGAGAGAGAGAGAGAGAGAGAGAGAGAAGTGGAGGGGGGGGGGTGGTTGTAGGGACAAACAAGCAGTGATAGAAGCAGATCATCAAAAGATGTCAACAACAATAATACAAAAGAACACATAGGTGTTAAAGTTGGTGATATTATCTAAACGAATGTGCTAATTAAGAATGGATGGTAGGGCACTCAAGGTATAGCTCTAGTGGGGGTGGGGAGAGCATAAAAGATTTTAAAATATTAAAAATAATGGAAATAGGTGGGAAAAGAAAAATCTATATAATTTATTGGAAAAAAAAGGAAGGGGGAAACATAAAGGGGGTGGGGATGGGGGAGGGAGCTCAAGACCTAAAGTTGTTGAATTCAATATTCAGTCCAGAAGGCTGTAAAGTGCCTAGTCGGAAGATGAGGTGTTGTTCCTCCAGTTTGTGTTGGGCTTCACTGGAACAATGCAGCAAGCCAAGGACAGACATGGGGGCAAGAGAGCAGGGTGGAGTGTTAAAATGGCAAGCGACATGGAGGTTTGGGTCCTTCTTGCGGACAGACCGCAGATGTTCTGCAAAGCGGTCGCCCAGTTTACGTTTGGTCTCTCCAATGTAGAGGAGACCACATTGGGAGCAACAAATGCAGCAGACTAAGTTGGGGGAAATGCAAGTAAAATGCTGCTTCACTTGAAAGGAGTGTTTGGGCCCTTGGACGGTGAGGAGAGAGGAAGTGAAGGGGCAGGTGTTGCATCTTTTGCGTGGGCATGGGGTGGTGCCATAGGAGGGGGTTGAGGAGTAGGGGGTGATGGAGGAGTGGACCAGGGTGTCCCGGAGGGAGCGATCCCTACGGAATGCCGATAGGGGGGGTGAAGGGAAGATGTGTTTGGTGGTGGCATCATGCTGGAATTGGCGGAAATGGCGGAGGATGATCCTTTGAATGCGGAGGCTGGTGGGGTGATAAGTGAGGACAAGGGGGACCCTATCATGTTTCTGGAAGGGAGGAGAAGGCGTGAGGGCAGATGCGCGGGAGATGGGCCGGACACGGTTGAGGGCCCTGTCAACGACCGTGGGTGGAAAACCTCGGTTAAGGAAGGAGAACATGTCAGAGGAACTGTTTTTGAAGGTTGCATCATCGGAATAGATGCAATGGAGGCGAAGGAACTGAGAGAATGGGATGGAGTCCTTACAGGAAGCGGGGTGTGAGGAGCTGTAGTCGAGGTAGCTGTGGGAGTCGGTGGGTTTGTAATGGATATTGGTGGACAGTCTCTCACCAGAGATTGAGATTGGGCAACAAATGCTGGCTTTGCCAGTGACGCCCACATCCCATGAAAGAATAAAGAAAAAAAAAGCAAATTAACACCACTACATGCTAACAGGCCTGCAACAAATTGTCAACAAAGTCAATGACCTCTGTCCAAAAGGCCCATTTAAGACTAGGTTCCCATTTAAGTGGGGCTCTGCTTCCCACCAAATATACTTATGTACCTACTACACTACAGGCTGAATAATACGCTCCAAAAACGGGAGTGTTATGCGCCCATGCCAACGTATTATTGGGCTGATGACAGCGGGTCAAATTCCCGACGTCATCACACCAGTTCTGGATAATATGGTTGGCGGCTAGGGTGAAAAATCAGGAGCCTATCCACATTATTCAATTAAATGGGATACTTATGGGGTATTTAATATCAATAATGAAGCAATTAACTGTAATGAAACATGGTGTGAGCAATAAACCGCTTGCAGAGTGCGTTTCACGCCAGGTGGGTTGCCCGTTTTCTTGGGCAGCTTGTTAGGGTGGGTTTAAAGGGTTCGGCTGAGCCCCAAGCTTCGGCTTAGCAGTTCACAGAGTTCTTTGACTGCTTGGGAAGTGCTTCATGCAAATAGCAGAGTTTTTATTTCAAACTGACTTTATTTAGAGGCCTTATTCCTCCTGCAGACCATCACCTTAGCCTTCAATCTCGGCCAAACATGGGAATTGTGGTCTCTGGGAGACATAACCTCCAATGAGAATGAGAGGAGGAAGAGAGTGAGAGGAAAAAGGGCACATAGGGAGATCCAGGATGCACTGGTGACAGAGCTGCGCCAGACCCAGGGGATGATGAAGACATCATGAATCCCCAACGGAGGTGCAGAAAGACTTATTCAACCACTCATGTATATAGTCAGAGGCTGAGCCATCTGCAGACGTCTGAGACACAATGCAAGAGGAGGCTCTGACTAAGAGCCATGATCACATCCCTTTGCACATGCTGGCAGGGGAGATTTCATCCAACTGTGTTGGGGGTCACCCCATGCCTGTAGCTGTCAATGTCAATGATATGCTCAACTTCTCCACGAGTTCCTTTCAGGCAGTATGTGGAGACCTCAGTGGCATAACACAGCCTGCTGCACACCATTGTATCAAGGTCTTCACTGATGTTATGTTCAGAAGGGCAGGAAATTACATCTCTTTCAAAATGGACAGCCACAGTCAACTGGAAAGAGCCAGGGGGTTGTAGCAATTACAGGGAACCAATGACTGAACGCACATTGACATAAAGGCTCCAGCTGGACAGCCCTGCATCTTCGTTAACAGGAAGGGCTTCCACTCATTGAACATCCAGGTGCTCTATGATCATCATCGACGGATAATGCAGGCATGCACCGTTACCTGGCAGCAGCCACATCTCCTTTGTTCTGTGTAATTCAGAGGTGCCAGGCCTGTTCAGTGGCCCTAATGCCCTGAATGGATAGCTTCTGGGTGACAAGAGTTACCCATTGATGAGATGACTCATGACTGCAGTGAGGGCACCCAAAACAGACACGGAGAGGAGCTACAATGACAGCCATGGAAGCACCAGGGACATCATCGAAAAGAATTCTGGGCTATTGAAAATGAGGTTCAGATGTCCTGACAGATCTCGAGGGGCATTGCAGTATGCTCCATCAGACGTATCCCTCAAGGTCTCGGTGTGCTGCGACCTCCATAACCTCACTTTTTAGACAGGGGATGCCCTTGAGGAAGAGAGGGGCAGATAGAGGCCTGAGGATGAGGTGAAGGAATGATGTTAAGGTGGAAAGCCCTAGATGTGATCTTATTGATGGCCATAGCACCATGAATGCCTTGACAAGGCAGAGGCTTCAACAGTTTACAAAGTCCCAGCCTCAGAGATGTGTGCACAGCATATGTCCAAACCTTATTCCACGTGGAATGAGAGACTCACGTCATCGTCCTGTCAACACACTTACCCTGTCCGACACTCGATGCATCCTGCCCTGCCTCAAATAATTAAAGCTAATGTCTATCTCCCGATAGAAGTTCAACAGCAGTAACATATTAAAATAATCTCTGCATGAGGGACAATGAGATCAGGGTTTATTTACTTAATAATTGAGACATTACATTAACAATCATAAGAAATGCACCCATGTGACCCACTTAGTGACTACTGTGGAGCTTTCCTAAAGCATTTCCTAGTGCTCTGGCACAGTGCTCCCAGCTCATTTACAGCTGCCCTGGAGAGAGGCTGCTGATCTGCTACTTCTCTTATTCTAGATGACTTTAGTAGGAGTCCTTCTGTCTAGCTGAGGCCTTAATCTTCTAACATGGTGGGCTGAGTGGCAGGAGGAGTTTCTGTCGCCGATGCACTGGACCAGGACTGTGTCAATAGTGGATGGACGGAGGAGATGCTGCCACTATCAGATGTGCCCTGAGAGGTGTCTCTAGATGGTGTCAACTGCTGCTCATCCTCCACCTCTAGGTCTCTTTGGTCCTCCCTGCCTTCCCGTGAGGTCCCAGGAGCTGGCTCGATGCCCATGCTCCCAGCACCCCTGTCGCCCTGGCTATGGAACTCAGAACCAGGGCAATGGTGCGTAGGTCAGAGTGCATACCCACAACTGCATCTGCAATATGCTCTATTTGCCCCTCCAGGACAGTCGCCAGTCTGTCCATGGTAGTAGCTTGACACTCCAAAGAGTGAGTGATCGCAGTGTGCATGGCCAGGATCGCCATCTCCACAGTCCAGGCCAGAGCACACAACCCCCCCAGTATATCTGCCAAATCTCCAAGGACCTTGCACTTGACATCCAGCATCTGCTGCCTCACAGGCAATTGCCCGAGCCCTGCTCCACCTTAGTCTCTGGCAGCTGCACGTGCAAATGTGAAGTGGCCTCACCAGATAGTGCATGCTCTTGTCCCAATGTGCTAATCCATGCTAGGGTATCAGTATGTACACTGATGCTTGGGCCAGAGAGAAGATGCGACAGTGTTTCCTCTCTCTGAGGGTTCTTCCTCATCCTCGGAGGGGAATGATAGCTCAGCAATGACATTCAGGTCAGCAGAAGAGACTTCACCTGCGCCAGAGAGACAGAAGAAAGGGCATTAGTAGTCCTCAAGAACCTTTCCAATGCTGTGCAATGCTTGGCAACTTTACAGTCATGTGCACTACGAGATATGACACAAAGCAAACACTGTATACACGCACAGCAACGCCCAAAGCTTTTGACTATGAAGCTGCCCTGGGTTTAGCACCAGGCCGAGATTTATGCCTTTCATTCAATTCTGCCAAACATCAATCCACCTCCTACTTGCCCTATCCCCCTTTCTCCCGGTTTCAGCCATTTGCAATCTCACCAGACCAATGCCTTCCAATCAATCTGGGGGAGTTGAACCTCATCCTCGAGTGGCGTCAGTATCACCAGGTCAGGCACACCCTCTCTAGTTTGGCCTCTCTTCTGGGCATTGTGGGCACACTTTTGCTGAAAATTAGTGTAACATAGTGTAACTAACACTGTTAGGTTATTTCATGTCATCCCACCCGTGCAAGATTGGTACAATGCTTGGCAGCCAAGATGCTATCTACCTTCCTCATCTGCACATGCTCCCAACCCAGCACCCTCCACCTGGATCAAAGCGATAAGTGCACACAGACACTGGCCCTAACACCTACTGCATCATGCTGCCTTGGACCTCCAAACAACCTCACATGCCTCCAGCATTTTCAACACTACCCTGTAGCTTCTTGGCACAAGAATACACAAACTGAGGACTTACTCGCACTGGCTGTCCTCAGGTCATTGTGCATCTACTGGCATTGCGTCTAAGTGCGCCACACTAGCCCAATGTTGCTGACCCCCTCCCAGGCTATACGTCTTACTGGTGGAGGCCTCTACTTCCCGCCAGCTGTTATTAGTAGCTCCCATCAGCTGGACACAGATCCTCACTCACTTGCCTTGCACATCTCTGGAGGGAAACATGCAATAACTAGACAACTCCTCTATGCTAAGATTAGGAAAACTTGAACATTAACAAGTTGAATTCCACCTGTGAACACTGGCAAACAATGGATATTTCAGAGAAAGCTTAAACAGATGCACCTTAAAGGCCTGCAAGTATCTCCAGATCAAAAATGCTGAGGAACTGTGCTGATTGAACACATTTGGTGGGTCACCTGAGTCTGCCACATGTCAGGTGACCCTCTGAATAACTGCCCGTGACCTCGTCCTGGATCGTGGCCAACAACCTCTGATATCAGACATCCTGCCCTCCAAGGACTGATTGGGCGGAATCCTCACTGCCTTTAGGCCTCAACCCACCCTCCGGTCCCAGTTGGCTTATTTGACATATTAGGATGGCGGGCCCAAAAGTTGGAAGGCTGCCCACTTCCAGATGTAGCTCCCGCCCACCATGCCAGAGCTTATTATTCACCCCTACTTCTATGACCAATATCACCACATTCAGACTAAAGAGAATGTTCTGCCATGATTACACAGTAATATGAACGTACTCTCTCCATTGTTCTTCGTACTGTCTTCACCTGTGAAGACCCAGATGATCAGCCATCAAAAAGGAAACAGCAAAAGGAAGAGCAAAAGAAACAGATTCCATGCTCCACAAATTTTAGCAATATTGAATCGTCTACTTCACAGGAAAGAAAGATAAAGCAGGTTTTGATCAGTAAACTAACAGTACCATTGTTAAGGGGTGACGCCAGAGGTATTCAGAAGCCTATGCATTCCAAATTCTCCATAGAAATGTCCAAGAAAGTATGCAGCAGGTCCCTTTAAGCAGAGAATGCTGGATCATGTTTATGGTGCAGCCATGTCACCTGATTTCATGAAGCACAAAAGTGAGGTGTAAAAATTTATCAACTTCATTATATTTGCATTATATTTTTGAATCACACCCCGGGTTGTGCTACTCCACAATTAAGTGAGTCGACTTTCAAGTCAACAACATTTAGTTTTCAGTGTCAAATGTTCTTGCAAGCAGGAAAACAGAGTGACGAATGGAAACCCCTGACAGATGTATCATGCAAGAACTATAATTCCTTGGCTTTTGATTTCCTAGAACAGTAGCATACTGACTACTATATAAACGTATGTCACAGATATTAATGATGAGTAACACTACTGGTGTTATCATATCACAATGTCAATTATTGGAAAATACAAAGTTGTCCGAAGATTTTTTTCCACCAATCCTTTGTAAGTGTTTTCTTTGTGTTGTGATTTTTCAGAGTATACTTAGAGACATGGAGCCACCAAACACTGATATCTTAACACACATAATAACATCATTACGCTCAAGAGTGTATATGCTCAGTAGTCTACAGTTTAAAGTTTTGCTATTGGTTATACACTGTAACTTCTCCAGTCTGGAAATCTATTATTCAGAAACATGGATACTTTTTGAGCAGGCCCAAGTAAATCAGATCCACCAGTCCCCATCCAGATCAAGGAGGGCTGTGTCCACCCCACTGCAGCTACAAGGAGTTAATATGTCTGGCGCTCAGGCTCAGATGGTTGCCATTTTGCCTTATTAACATAGGCAGTAGTGTGACTTTGGTTGAGCCCATAAACAGCATATCAGCCAGTATGGAGGAGGATCCATTCAGTTTGTCCAGCCTTCAGATGGGAGTCAGATTGTTTCAACATCTGTATCTAGTGCCTCTTTGAACAACACGTCTGAATCTCCACCTCCTCCTCCTGCTGCTTCCAGGAGGCCGAAGGATATGCATTAACACCACCACCCAGGGCTCTCGCGCAACATTTCCCGGTTAATTCCTCAGGTGCTGCTCAGTCGGTCCTGAGTAACACATGCAGCTCAAAAAATGCAGAGTTGACCTTTTTTGTACACATCTCTGAAGCAGAAGGTACAAACATCACTAATCCAATGGCTTACAAAACTTGCAAAATCAGGGAAGATTCAGAAAGTGCAGCTGGCCATTGGGCAACAGCTGTCATTTCCAACACAACAGCAAATCATTCAGGCAATTCCACATCATGCTGTTCAAACCATCCAAGGTGCTGTAGTACAAGGCTGTACAAACCATCCAGCAACAGGCCTTGCAGAAAGTTATCAACATTGCAGAATCTAACTCAGGTGATCATCAGGGCACCAAGTTTGACATCATCTTGGCAAATAAACTGGCAAAAACTTTTCAAATGTACAGATCCAGAATTCTCAGCAACTGACCGTGACTCCAGTGTCTTCAAATAATTCTGGTGAAACTGCTATTGTCCAAATTATCCCTGTTACTGTTACAAATGCAGGACAAATGCAACCTGGCCAATTACCACCCCATCAGTCGATTCTTGATCATCAGTAAAGTGATGGAAGGGGTCATCAACCGTGCTATCAAGCAGCACTTGCTGAACAATAACCTACTCACTGGTGCTTAGTCTGGGTTCTGCCAAGGCCACTCAGCTCCTGACCTCATTACAGTCTTAGTTCAAACATGGACAAAAGAGCTGAACTCCAGAGGTGAGGCGACAGTGAATGCTCTTGACATCAAGGCAAAATTTGAGAGTGTGGTATCAAGGAGCCTGAGCAAAACTGGGGTCAATGGAAATCATGGGGAAAACTCTCCGCTGGTTGGATTCATACCGAGCACAAAGAAAGATGGTTGTGGTTGCTGGAAGTCAATCATTTCACTTCCAGGACATTGCTGCAGGAGTTCCTGAGGGTAGTGTTCTAGGCCCAACCACATTTAGCTGTTTCATCAACAACCTTCCTTCCATCATAAAGGCAGAAGTGGGGATGTTCGCTGATGATTGTACAATGTTCAGCACCATTTGCGACTCCTCAGATACTGAAGCGGTCCATGTCCAAATGCAACAAGCCCTGGACAATATTCAGGCCTGGGCTGACTAACGGCAAGTAACTTTTGCGCCACACAAGTACCAGGCAATTACCATATATAACAAGAGAGAATCTAACTGTCACCCCTTGACATTCAATGGCATTACCATTGTTGAATCCCCCATTACCAACATCATGGGAGCTAACATTGACCAGAAACTGAACTGGGCTACAAGAACAGGTTAAAGGCTAGGAATCTTGTGGCAAGTAATGCACCTTCTGACTCCCCAAAACCTTTCTACCATCTACAAAGCAGAAGCCAGGAGTGTGATGGAATACTCTCTGCTTGCCTGGATGAGTGCAGCTCCTACAACACAGAAGAAGCTTGACACCATCCAGGATAAAGCAACCCACTTGATTGGCACCCCTTCCACAAATATTCACTCCTTCCACCACCAACACACAGTGGTAGCAGTGTGTACCATCTACAAGATGCACTGCAGGAACTCACCAATCCTTCTTAGACAGCACCTTCCAAACCCACGATCACTACCATCTAGAAAGACAAGGGCAGCAGACAGATGAGAGCACCTGTAAGTTCCCCTCCAAGCAACTCACCATCCTGACTTGGAAATATATCGCTGTTCCTTCACTGTTGCTGGGTCAAAATCCTGAAACACCCTCCCTAACACTCAAGAAGCTTGAAACCATCCAGGACAAAACAGCCCACTTAATTTGGACCCCATCCACCACCTTAAACATTCACTCCTTCCACCACCGACGCATAGTGGCAGCAGTGTGTACCATCTGCAAGATGTACTGCAGCACCTCACCAAGCCTCCAACAACAGCACCTTCCAAACCTTTCATAACTAGAAGGACAAGGGCAGCAGATGCATGCAAACACCAGCACCTGCAAGTTCCCCTCCAAGCCACTCACCATCCTGACTTGGAACTATATTGCCACTCCTTCACTGTTGGTGGATCAAAACCCTGGAACTCCCTTCCTAGCAACACTACAACTGTACCTATACCACATGGACTGCAGCAGTTAATGAAGACAGCTCATCAACACCGTCTCAAAGGCAATTAAAAATGGGCAATAAATGCTGGCCTAGCCGGTGACACCCATATCCCATGAATGAATGAAACAAAAACTGCTAATTTAAGCACTGCCCAACTTGCCTTGACGACATGAGCATTATTTTGCCAAAGTAAACAGTGAGTGGAAACATAAAGAATACAGTATTCGTATAAGTAAAACTATTTTTATTACTGCTTTATCACTTTTTTATCTTTCAGGTAAATATTTGTATCTATAGTGTTTTCCAGTTCACACACTTGTGGTTAGGCACTCTAATGTTGTTCCGTGATACAGAAAATTCCAAAATCCAAAAAATGACTTGGTCCCAAACATTCTGGACTGGAGAGGTTACAACGTAAAAGGATTACTTTTAATTTGCTAAGGCAGTTAAGAAAGAAGGTATCATGAAATTATGTTGTCACCTACCTGTTCACCTCCTCTCAACTAATGGGGGCAGCTAATATTTTGTTCAGAGCTTTGCAGCTTCCCATCAGTTGTTTGTTAGCCAATTTCATCTCTATCTGAACTAGCAACATTCAAACAGCTTCCTTATATAAATGACACCAAAACTATAAATGGGAGCTCATGTACTCCAAACACCATGGCAAAACTTCACACAGACACACACATGCACACACCATAATCAACAAGTAAAGGTGTTAGATCAACTTGAACCTGGAAGTCAACATTTAATTTCACAGGAGCCAGTGTTTTTGGGAGCAACTGACTTCGAGTTATCTTGCTGCAGTGCTGTTATTCTCTTAAAACCAACAAGTATTCATTTCTTGTATCGTAACTTGTTAATAATCATTATGATTGCCTATGCTATCTGCTCACTGAAGAACTTATAAAGCGATGTTTATTTTTATTTGCACTTGTTGGTGAAATGTTCTCTTGATTAAAGGATGTTGGCCCTGGTGAACACCATTCATCCTCAGTATCAAATGGCAAGTAAACCTCCTTTTATTCTGCTCCAACTTCAGAAGAATTCACTTGACTGAACTAGTATGTTTTTCAATTTCCTGCACCGGTTATCCCTGTACTATCCACATGAGTGCTAAATAGCATTTTATTTTGTGTTGGAGACACAACTATCAGAAACTAAGTTCAGACTGTCCAACTTCATACATGTAGGGCAGCTAAAATGATTTTGTTCTTCAAACTGTACTGCAATGCCATTGGCATAGAGATTCTATTCAAACGAGGATCAGCGTACATAGCACAACCCACCTGTCATTAATGTCTTAATGACAGAAACTTTGAATTTGAAGGAATGCTACCAAAGAATTTGTTATTTATTTAGCTTCCATATTAACTGCTCTGCCTTTACAGCATTTAACTCTAATATGATTGATAAATGAAATCGGTATAGAAATTCTACTATTCAGATGAAGATGCAACATACATATGCACAATCCATCTGTCATTAAGAAACTTTCAATTTGAAGGAATACTACCAAATAATTTAATTCTATATTAGTTAGTTTTATTTGTTATTTAAAGGCCTTGTATTCCACAGCCAAACACAGTAAAATCTAAGCAGAATAAATTGGCACACTGAAAGGTATATTAACATGAGCATTGTTGGGCACACAAAATGAAGCAAACCACCTATTCCACTGATATATCCACTGCAGCAGTGCCAAGGCCTGCTCAAAAGCAGATTCGCCTGTGGCACATCAGCTGACCTTTTTCTAACATGTTAAAGATACAAAAGTCACCTGCTTGATGTTGAAAATCAGCAGCTTAGTTAGTGACACATAACTGAATAATCCAATCACATTTACTCACCTTTTACTGTTAAAACATTGACTTTATTAGTGTTGTTAGAAACAGGTTTACAAATGGTATTTGAGAAAAATGTTTTTTTATTCCTAACTGTTGTAACAAATGCATGTTTTGAAACATAAAGCTCTGGTCCAAGACCACAAAGGTCCATTGTGGATCGAGTGTGTTGATGGCAGATCAACCCTTAGTGTAAAAGTTGAGTGCAAAACATATATAAACAATCACTGAATATCTTGATTTTTGTTCAATAACTAGTTATGCCAACATTTAAATTATGAACAAGTCTAATATACATCTTTCAATGCCGGAGAACGAAATTGTAAAAATTAAAAAAAACTCCATGCTTTAACAATGTCCACTCATTGTTAAAATTGTATAATAAAAAAGCACGCATTCTGTCATAGCATTTGAGGACATTCTGACGTTTGATTTAACATAAATTAAACCACTTTATAGGGACTGAGCTAACGTCGAACAAGGAAAGCACTGCGCAGAACCACAGAACATCTATCCATCCATTCCATGCGATGTTAAACTATTTGACAACGTACTGGTTAACCTTCTTCCAAAAGTCCGCGAAAAACAATTGCGGATTATTTTATCAATGCAAAATATTAACCCACCAACAATTAACAAAGCAAACAAACAACTTTACAGACCAGAATCAGTTCTCTTGTCCGCCATTTTAATCCCACAATGCCTCGATTTCTCCACCCTAACGCTGAGTTGGTTACCGTGGTTACTGACTGACAGCGAGGGTTGGAGGAGGGGTGAGGACAGCTGGGTTTAGGGGCCGTGGCGATGAGAGAATGAGATTTGTGGCACGCGCCCATACAAGGCTTCCAACGTTCGACAGCCGGCCGCGTGCCCCGGAGCGCATCGAACAGGCGACCGTTAAAAAAAAAATCCTCCAGCTCGTGCCTTTATTTCTGATTTCGATGGCAGGAGCTCAGCGACTTGTTCAGATGCGAGCTCGTGTCAACACTTGCTCAACCAGACGGCAGTTCCCGAGTCCTTAAAGCTCCCGTTATTAAGAATCAGTATTCTAGACAAAGAAGTGATGGCATATTTCCATTGGTACTCAATTTTTGCATGCAGTTGTATTTAATGATAATAAAGCAAAAAGCCAAGGTGCGAGGTCTTGAGAAATTCGTTTGTTTGCATTTCCGAATGCGACGCGGATGTAAACGGCATTGCAGTTTGAGTAATTGATGGACGGGGTGGGGCACCGGGGAAAGGGGTGGGGGGACTCCTGTTGGCTTTTGTTACATTCGGTGACGCCTGAGTGGGTTCACATGCAAGTAGAGTACGCCAAGATAGTGAGGAGGATGCGTTTAAAAGCTCAGGTACGTTAAACTATATCTTTTGATATTGGTCGTTTAAAAAATCGCTTTAAAACAAAAAGAAAGAAAAAAGGTGGCCTGCGAGGAGAAATTGCGCCCAATACCAAGTTTGAAAAGTTTGAAGTTAGCTGTGGAGCCACAATGGTCCTAAATACCAGTGCCAAGGACAGATTACTTAAATCGTCGAGTTGTGGGGACACAGTTTGCAAACAGGTTGATCGTTATTTACAGTGTTCGAGGGATTGATAACATTTTGAGGAAAGACAAATAATGAAATTTAATGAGACTTTAGGAACTATTTAGCTCTTAATTATGCTATGGTGTACACTTGTAAACTAGCCGTTTAATAAGTGAGGTGTCCTGTTAATAATATTCAACTAAAAAATTGTAAGATCTGAGGCCTTAAAATTGTATGCTATATTAAATTTTTATTTTGCGTGCTTATGTAAGCAAGTGAATTTGGAAAATAAATATTTTTTCGGAAAGGATGGTTTCTACCACCACGCAGCTTATTTATGAATTTGAATAAAAAACATTTATGAGGGTTATTTCAAAATTTCTTTACTGTATGCAAAGTGAGTTTCTGTTGAAAGAACGCTTTCAAATTATTTACTATATTAATCAAGAGTGGGGCATTTTAATTCTTTATACAAAGGCACACTACACGAGCAAGTAATGACTAATGTAAATGACACATCGTGCTCCTCAACGCACGATTTTCCGCCGATTAACATAAAAGGACAGAAATCCCGGTTATAGGAAAATGTTTTTATTTGCTCTTACTCATCTACTGCCGAAAAAACCGCCAAAACTCTTGAGATCTGGCGCCAAATTTGAGCAAATGAAAGAAAAACTTCCATGCGCCTTTTTGAAGGTAGTAATATCTTCTCAAGGATTTGCGATTTAAATAATTGTTCACCCTACGAATTTCTTTAAAGTTATTCCTTTGAAAATATCTCTGCCAATTTTAGTGTTATTAGGATAATTAATCCAGTGGAATCTGCCTAGTTATTTTACACAATCGATTTTCTGCTGGAAGTGACAACAGGTACAGGAAGCATTTGTTCTGGTACCAGCATAAAAATGTAAAGACACTTTTGACCCCCTCTGTCATATCATCCATTTCCAAGCTCGCTTTCCTCTCCATATCCTGAATGTCTCATTACTTCTGAGATCCCTGCCCATCTCTCCAGTGTCTCCCTGTCTGAATCGCTTCAATCAAGCTCCAATCCTGTGCCTTAGCACTGAAATGGCTCTTACTAAGGTTACGAAGATTCACTATTGGCTGTGGCTGTAGTGCATTGTTTGTCCTTGACTTTTGTCCTTAATAGTCAGCCATGCCATTTCCCTCCATGTTTGATGGAATAGTTTTCACTTGCCTGGATGAGTGTGGCTCCAACAACACTCAAGAACGATACTATGTTGAACCAACCAGGGAAGAGACTGTTTGAGACCTGGCAATGTGTAATTAGAAAGGATTAATTAATGCTCTCAGAGTAAAGGATCTTCTGGGAAGAGTGATCATAACATGATAGAATTTCCCATTTAGTCTGAGGGTGAAAAACTTGGGTCTGAAACTAGTAACTTAAATAAAGACAATTACAAAGGTAAAAAGACAGGTGGCTAAAGTAGACTGGGAAAATAAATTAAACAACAAGATAGCAGATTAAGGAAATATTCCATAACTTTCAACAAAGGTTTCTCATTGAGAAAGAAAGACTCTATGAGAATGATGAACATAGCGTGGCTAACAAAAGAAGTTAAGGATTGTATCAAATTGAAAGAAAAGGCATACAATGCTGCGAAGATGAGTGGTAGGCCAGAAGATTGGAAAATTTTAGAAATGAACAAAGATGACAAAAAAGGAAAAATTAGAATATGAGAAACTAGCAAGAAATATAAGAACAGATAGTAAGAGCTTGTATAAGTATGTAGAAAGGAAGAGGTTGAGACTAGAGAATTAATAATGGGAAACAAGGAAATGGCAGAGACTTTGAACAAGTATTTTGTATCTTCAAGGTAGAAGGTACTTGAGGCATCCTAAGAATAGCACAAAATCAAAGGGTAAAAGGGAAGGAACTTAAAACAATCACTATCACTAGAGAAACAATACTAGGAAACCTAACAGAACTAAATGCTGACAAGTCCCCTGGGTCTGATGGCCTCCATCCGAGGATCTTAAAAGAAGTTGCTGCAGAAATAATGGAAGCTTTGGTTGTAATGTTCCAAAATGTCCTAGAATGTGGAAAGCAGATTGGAAAACTACAAATGGTTACATGGCCCCTATTCAAGGAAGCAGGGAAACAAAAAGTAGGAAACTATTGGCCAGTTAGCCTAACATCTGTCATTAGGAGAATTCTGGAATTCATTATTAAGTAAGAAGTAGCAGGACATTTAGAAAATCATTAGCTCAATAAAGCAGAGCCAGCATGGTTTTATGAAAGAGAAATCATGTTTGACAAATTTATTGGAACTTTTTGATGATGGAATAAGCAAGGTGGATAAAGGGGAACAGTAAATGTAGTGTATTTTGATTTCCAAAAGGCGTTGGAAAAGGTGCCACATTAAAGGTTACACAAGATAAAAACTCACGATGTTGCAGGTAATGTATTAGCATGGGTTAGAGAATTGGCTAACTACAAGAAAAAGAGAATTCAGATGAATGGTCATTTTCAGGTTGGCAAACTGTAACTAATGGGGTGCCACAAGGATCAGTCCTGGGCCTCAACTATTTACAATTTTTATAAATGACTTGGATAAAGGGACAAAATGTATTTTGGCTGAATTTGCTGGTAGCATAAAGATTGATAGGAAAACAGGTTAAGAGGAGGACACAGAGCCTACAGAGGGACATAGATAGGTCAAATGACTGGGCAAAAATTTGGCAGATGGCGTATAATGTGGGCAAATGTGAGGTGGTCCACTTTGGTAGGAAGAACATAAAGTAGAATATTTAAATGGAGAGACTGCAGGATGCTGTGGTACAGGGGAATCTGGGTGTTGTCGTGCGTGAATCACAAAAGGTTAGCATGCATGTGTAGAATATAATTATGAAGGCAAATAGAATGTTGGCCTTCATTTCAGGGGGCATGAAGTATGAAAGTTGGGAAATCTTTTTAAAACTGTAGAGGGCTTTGGAGAAACCATACCTGGAACACCATACAGTTCTGGTCTCATTTAAGTAGGGGTATACTACAGTGGAGGTAGTTCAAAGAATGTTCACCAGGTTGATTTCTGGGATGAGGTGATTGTCTTATGAAGAAATGTTAAGCAGGTTGGTCCTATACTCATTGAATTTTAGAAGAATGAAAGTTGATCTTTTTGAAACTGTAAGATTCTGAGGGGGCTTGACAAGGTAGATGCTGAGAGGATATTTCCCTTCATGGGGGGAATCTAGAGCTGAAGGCACAGTTTCAGAATAAGGGATCTCCCATTTAAGATGGAGATGAGGAAGAATCTTTCCTCTGAGGGTCATTAATCTTTAGAACTCTCTATCTCAGAGAGCAGTGGAGGCTGGGCCTTTGAGTATATTCAAGGGTGAGTTAGATTTTTGATTTACAAGGGAGCTGTAGGGTGGAATTTTATGGCCCTGTTGCATTGGGGGTGGGGCCGTAAAACGCAGTGAGCCATTCAAAAGTCCATTGACTGATGGGACCAGAAAATCCCACTGGTGGGAAGGGCCATAAAATTCCGTCCATGGGGTTGAGGTAACAATCAAATCAGCCATGATCTTATGGAATGGTGGAGCAGGTTCAAGTGGTTGAATGGCCTACTCCTGCTCCTATTTCTTATGTTCTTAAGAAGCTTAACACCATTCAAGACAAAGCAGTCCACTTGATCGACACCCCATCCACCACCTTAATCATTCATTCACTCCTCCACTGGCGCACAGTACACACAAGATGCACTACAGGAACTCACCAAGGCTTCTTTGACAGCACCTTCCAAATCCACAACCTCTACCACCATCCTAACTTGGTACTACATCACCATTCCTTCACTGTCACTAAATCAAATTCCTGGAACTCCCTTCTGAATAACGCAGTCGATGTACCTACATCACATGGACTGCAGCAGCTCACCAACACCTTTTCAAAGGTTGTTAGGGATGGGCAATAAATACTTGCCAGCGACGCTCACATCCCATGGATGAATAAAACAATTGAGGTTTGACACTCAGACTGGACCAGATGCTAGTTTTGATGTATTGATCTTAAGTACTACTATGATGAAACACCCTAAAGTTGAGAATATTTTAATAACAAATAAAACATTTTTTAAATGGCAACGCGAGAAATGTATACTTAATTTCCCACCCTTACGTAACTCAAAGAAATGATGAAACTCATCATTTTTAGCAATGCTTTACATGCTAATCTTCCTGATGGGTATTCTAGCTCAGCTGGTTTCATAATATTTTTTATGGCTGAAAATGGGAAATGTCCTTTTGCTTGGGAAGCTAAGGAAACAGAAAGGATTGTTAAGCGTACTTTGGCTGCAAAACACTGACTCTTGTGGAGGCAGTGGATATGCGATTCTATTTGTCAAAATTTTTAAGTGAGATTCTTTACAATGAGAATACTGATTATGTTCCCTTTGAATGTTATGCAGATAATTGTTCTTTGTGGCACTGTGTGAAACGTATGAGTGAGAAAAGGTTACGCGTTGATCTCACTGAATTGAAATAAATGCTGGAGAGAAAGGAAATCTCAAATGAAACAGATGGATGCAAGTCATGAACTGTTTATTGTTTTACAAAAAGAAATGCGTGCATGAAGAGATTGTTGGAGATTTCTAACCACTCCTTGGGGAGCGGTGTCTTGCAATGTGATGTTTTGTACAGAATATGGAGAGTTTTGGTTTAATTTGCTTTGAAATTCTGGTTGGACATATTGTCACCTGTCCCTTAGTTCAAGGATGACATTGACTCAGGATCGTAAGTGTCTGCCATGGGCCTTCATGTAACTGAACAGGCTGATTCTCAACCCACAGATCTTTTAGCACATGGAGCAGGATGTCCTGTGAGGTAATGGGATCTGAAGTGCAGGATTTGCTTCCTTTTCTTTCTTCGCTTTCGTCACTCTTCCTCTTCATTAAGACATTGTGACTCAAAGCATAATTTGGTTTGATGGACAAGTTTGTTGCCATTTTGAATGCAAGCTCCTCCCAGTTATTAATGTCAATACTGCTATACTTCAAAGAGAGCTTCAGAGTGCCTTTGAAGCATTTTCTTTGTCTTGTCCTGGAACAGTGGCCATTTGAGAGTTGAGAAAACAGAATTTGACAGGGGAGATGCTTTTTGGCCATCTGGATATGGTGTCCAGCCCATCAAAGTTAATTTTTCAGGAGTTTTGACTGAATGCTTGTGGAGCTGGCTTCAAGAAGATACTAGCATTTGTTCGATGGTCCGCCCATGAATCCAGAGGATGCGATGGAGGCATTGCTAATGGAATTTCTCTAGCACTCTTATGTGTCGCTGATACAAAGTCCAGGTCTCGCTGCAGTACAGGAGTGTGGTGATGACAACTGCTCAGCACACCAGGGCTTGGGGTTGACTTGCAGAGGTCTTTATTGTCAAACACTCCCTGCCAGAGTTTGTAGAAGACTGAGCTGGTGCAGCTGATCAGGTGTTGGATCTCTTTGTCAAGGATGACCTTTCGAGAGTGGTATGGGAGTGCTCAATAAATTCCAGAGCCTGTCCTTCAACACATATGGGAGGTGGAATATTTGGCTGACCAGGTGTAGTTTGATATATTAATTTTGTTTTGGCAACATTTCAAGGACAGGCCGAGTTTCTTGTATGCAGAATTGAAGAGGTCGAGAGTGACTTGCAAATCTGGTGCAGAGTGGGCAATGACACTGCAGTCACCCGCAAACTGTAGATCATGTATGCCTATGGTGGTCAGTTTAGTTTTGCACAGAGGCAACCAAGATTAAAGAGATTTCCATCTAGGCGGTATTCAATATTCTCACCAGAGGGGAGTTGATCTTTGATGAGGCGAATAGTAACTGTCAGGTAGATTGGGGGCTATGACACAGCCTTGCTTATCACCTGTCTGGATTTTGAAAGTATGTGTTTCAGGTCTCCCACTTAAGACAGTTGCAACCATATCATCATGATGCAGTTGCCAGTTGCAGGATTGTGGTGAAGCTTCTTGGAGCACAGTCCACAGAGCCTCATGATTTACTGAGTCAAATACTTTGTGAGGTTGATGAATGCAGTGAAGAGTTTCTGGTGGTGTTCTCGACATTTTTCTTGGATTTGTATGGCAACAAAGAGATGCTTCTGGAAGGTCTAAAGCCACACTGTCTCTGGGAGAATTTCCTCAACCACAGCAATTAGGTGATTCAAGAGAATGCATATCAGGATTTTCCCAGTCATGGACAAGAGGGAGATACCTTTATAGTTTCCACAGCATGATTTATCTCTCTTCTTGAAGATACTTAAAATTGACACATTCCTGAAGTCAGGGGGCAGTACCTTTTCCTCCCGAACCCATAGGATCAGTGCTTAGAGTTGATGTGAACCAAAAGCCTACCAGCTTTGAAGGGCTCAGCTGGAATACCATCTTTGCCACAGGCTCAGCTGTTTTTCATCCGTTTGCTTGTTGTAGCTCTCCCATTGATGGTGGTTCATCTATGGATTCTACCACACGATACAGGGGAATATCCTGGTGAGTATCAGCTGCCACTGTGGATTCAAGGTTGAGTTGTTGGAAATGTTCTTTCCAGCATTGACAGGTGACATTGTCATCCTTAAGAGAAAAATCACTGTGTGTGTGAAGGGGATTTTATCCATTTGATTGGCCCCAATGGCATCGCTCGAGATCATCAGAGCGCGCAAGCCTCTCCAATACACTCCAAGGTGGCGATCCACAGAGGTTGGACCAAGAAACTAATTTTTATTTTAAGACACTGAATTAATCTGTTAATTGTGTTTAATTGTATGCAGGTGGTAGAGGAGGTGGTGGAGCTCCCTTTGTGGGGGAGGCCACGCTGATGGTGTCTCTGTTCCACCTCCCTAACTGATGTATTGTAAGAGATGTATGTATTTACGTTAGTTACTGACTGCTTAGAAACGCTATGGAGAGAAAAAGAGCTTTAAATACATACCGACTGCAACTGTGGCTTTTGGGTTAGGAGCTGCATACTTGTGTCTGTGAATAAATGTTTATAAAAGTGCCTCAAGATTGATGACAATTCTATCCTTCACCAACTAGCTTTCTGGAAGTGAACAGTCATTGCTGGATGGTGAGGACAGGTATTATTCCTGATCATTATCTTGCAACTGCTGCCTGGAGCCTGGTGGAGCGAGAGGGTGAAGGAGCCTGGGAGGACGGAGTACTTTTGATTTGCTTTGCTTCTGACTCCCCATATTGAGAGGGAGAGAGAAGAGACAAAAACAAGAATTAATAACATCTGCTTTGAGAAAGGGATTGAGCAACTTTTACAGCAAGATGTCAGTGCTTGGGGAACTTTTCATTAAAGACTTACTTGTAGTTGGATGAGGAGGGAAGACAGAGGCTGGAAGATCATGAGGTGGGTATGTATGCATGTGTGTTCCTGAAAATTGTCTAGGCCAGGCTTGTCCAACTCGCCGACCAGTAGCCCCTCTATATGGCCTGCAGAGCCATTGTTCAAAAGGCAGTGAGACAGGCTGGTAAGTTCAAAATGCAGGTAAGTGAAATTTGAGATTTTGCAAGGGGTTGCTCCTTTCCCTCACTTGCTGCTGATAGGCTCAGTAGTTAGGTTTCAGCAGCAAAGGAGGGAGAGAAACAGTCTCCGATTGGAGGAGCCGTGAACACCAGCAACAGTGAGTGTGCTGTGGGCTGCCAAGCCCAAGGGAAGCGAAGGTATGGTGGGGCTGGACCCAAGTAACAGTGGGCCTGGAACCCAGGGAGGGAAGGTACAGCGAGGCTGGAGCCCAGGGAGGGTGAAGTTTTGGTGGGCCCAAGAAGAGCGAATGTTGTGGCAGGCCTGGGGATGAGACGGTGCCATTTGTACGTGTGTGGGAGCGTGCGTGTGTGGGGCGGGCGGGCGGGAGCAAGCAAGAGAGCAGGGGCAAGCGTGGGGGGGGGAGGGAGAGCGGGCAATGGTGAGGATGAGCGAGAGCAAGGGGAGGTGAGGGTGGCCGAGACAAGAGTGGGTGTGGGAGTGAGGGCGGGAGGGAGTGCAGGGGTGGGCGGGGGAGGGAGTGAGAGCGGGGACAGGAGTGAGTGGGCATGGGTAAGAGTGAGACTGTGAGTAAGAGTGAGTGAGTGTCTGCCTTACTCCCAGTCTCAGGTTTCTCACTCACTTACCCTCACCCACTGTGAGTCGGTGTATGTATGTATTGCAGTGGGTAAGCGTGAGTGAGTGAGCTGGACACGCACACGTTGACCCTCTCACACTCTGGCCATTTTTATTAATCCCTCTTTTTTAACAATTTATTGTTATGACATTGCTTTACTTTTGATCATAAATTGCTTAATACCTCAACATTTAAAAAAAATTTTTTTTTGTGTGCCAAACCTTATCTTACTGAAATTTGACCACCGGCCCCTTGAGAGAAAATGCAAATGCTGCCCCGTGTCATTCAATGCCTCCACTCCACTACCCCCTCCCCCCTCCAAACAAAGGAATTGAATTTTTTTAATTCTTCCAAAAGAATTACTTCTCTAAGACCTGCATGTGTTGTCTCTACCTTTTAATGCTTGTATCTACAGGTCAAAATGACTTTGTTTTACCCTTTCAAACTGAGTATGAGTTTAACCAGGCTGTTTCCTTTCATTCCCAAATTTTCGCCTGTACCCCTCAGGAACTAACTCATATGCACTGAAAATAGCCTTTCTCACTGCATCATAATCCACCAATACTTCTGAAAGTGAAGCACATACCTCGTGAGCTCCACCTACCACCTTAGACTGTAAAAGCAATGTCCAGATTTCTTGTGGCCATTTCATCTGTTTAGTAATCTTCTCAAATGCAATAAAGGATGCATCTACATTCCTTTCCTCAAACTTCGGAAGTGCCTGCATAAATTTAAACATTTCCAATCTAAAGCTCAGTGGGGAAGTGGTCATTTCATCCTCAGAAGCTTCCTCAGCCTCTGAGACCTTTTTTTTTAAACTTGTAGTTTTCTAAGCTGATATTCTCCCTCCATCTCCTTCTCCTTTTCTTCCATTCCTAATTTCTCTAGCTCCAATTCCCTTTCCTGTTTTCTTTCTCATATCTTTCTGCTTGCTCCCTTTGGAATACTCTTTCTCGTTCCTTTTCCTTTGCCCCTAGCCTTTTCAATTCCAATCCCCTCTCTCTTGCTTTTTTCTTTTGCTTAAGTTCAAGCTTCTTCATTTGTAACTGAAGTCTCACTACCTCCAACCATGACTCACTGGTTTCAGGTATCCCTTCCAATTTTAAATGCTGTGCTATTACTTCAATTATATCTGCTTTCTTTGCCCCTACAATTAACCCTAACTGCAACTTATCTGCCAATTCTGTTAACTTACCCTTAGATACTTCTTGTAAACCAGTCAGTTATATCATCCATCCCCAGAAAAGTCTTAGCGATGAATAAAGCCATTTTTGCAGTCTCACCACTTTAAAATCCCTCAATACCAACTCCTGAGTTCAATGTCCTTCTCATAATCGTAGCCTTAAGATTCACCAACTCCAAGCCAGTCAAGAATTTTTTAAAATCTCGCAAAGAGCCCCCAATTTTGTTATGATGTGTGCCAGGTGGACCAAATCCACAAGGGAAACTTGGCCACACTATCACAATGGTTTTGCAATTTGTATTTTATACAAGAAGATTTGTGCACTAATTGCAGAAGCAATGAGCCCGGTAACACCTTTAGAGGTTTTAAAAATTAAATTAAAACGCATATTAACAGAAGGAAAGATTTCAAACAAGACTGCAGTTACTTAATACTATAACAAATCCCTAATTAACCAGACTCCCAACTATACACTCTCTTTAAGGCAACAGTCCAAAATAGATTTTAAAGTTAGATAGGTAATCCAGCAAGTTTGCCACGACACCCATATGGCAGTGGAATTCCAAAGGCTTTTCTCCAACTTTGGTTACTAGACACAGCAGACTTCTGCAAAAGTAGCTGGAGGTTTTTTCCAAAAGCTGTTGCACACAATCCTTTTAAGTCTTACATGGCCACCAAACATAGCCTTCCATCCTTCTTTATATATGTTTCTCTCTCTAATTAGATTTTCATTGTTCTTTATATCTTTGGAAATTTACTTTTGCCATAATATAAAAATATTTCATGTTGCTAATATGGTTAGTACCTTTGGGAAAAATAAACATACTGCTTGGCCTTGCTTATCTTGTTGGTTGTAAACATCCTATCATCCTTTTGAAACCTAAACAACCCCTTATCTAAAAATGCAAATGTCCTTCACACCCTACATGCTGTCCTCATCCATGTTTACTCATTAGCATTTCAAACGTCTTTTACAGCTAACTTTTGATAATTTCAACCTTGCAGCCTCTGACTCCAATTCAATTAAATCGCACAGACAGAACCATATACACTCACACTCATAAACCTACTTTACAATAAACCACAATATTATGAAAAATTTGATAGTTTCATGACACAGCTTGTTCCTGCAGAGGATCCATGAATGCCAGCATGCCTACTCCGTGACATCATCGGCCAAGATCAATTGGGAAATATGTTCTGGACTCTAGGTAGGTGAGTGATGGCTTGGCTCCCTGTAAGAGGAGTTCAGGCTCTTTGCCTAGAGCACCACCCACTTTACCGGGGAATCTATCAGAGCCCTGCAGGGAAAGGTGCCTGACTGGCGAACTGCTAAGAGCTGTGAGCTGCAGTCATCACTCACCTAGGGTGCTGAATAGGACCGCTCTGAGGGCTGTCCTACAAGGCTCAAGTGCTGGCCACAAACCAACAGGTGACTGCTTTGCTATGATACTGGTTGCTCACTTTGATCCCTCCCCCTGAGTTTGTTACCAAGGTACAGAAGAAACTAGTCAATTTCCTTCCGGGCCAAAAAAATGCACCGGGTCTCGACCATGGTGCTGAGTTAGGAAGGGTGGTCAGGTGCTAATCTACCTCTGCACCTAGGTGGCAACTTTTATAATTAGATCCTGCAGAGCTAACTGTACACAAGGATCCCCTTAGACAGTATGCACTGACAATGTATTTCTCCCGCCAATTACACAGCCTCAATTATGACACGCAGCTCCTGAGGGTCTATGTGCCTCCTTGTGCAGGCTGCTTGCCTATTAGGAGCTGATCAAGGTCTAGAACGTGGTTGCTTCCAGCCAGAGCTCTTGCCCATCAGTAGTGGTAATAATCCTGTAGGGGCTGCTGCTCCTGAATCCCTGCCTCCCATCAGTCTGAGTTCATATAGCTCGTGGAGGAGAGGGCTCTGACTCCCAAGCTAACCAGAGCTGGGGTTGTACTGGATGGTTGAGGAGCAGACTGGATGTCACCAGAGGAGCTGGTATGACAAGTGTTGGCACCCAGCTCGTGACCAAAGCAATCGAGAATCTTTAAAAAAGAGTGGTGCTCAACCTTGCTGCATTCGATGTTGAAGTGGCTCAGGCGTGTGGATCACTATAATCCGAGCTCACCTCCATCTGGGCAGAATTTCTCATCTGCGCCAGTCCCCGAAATTTCCCCGAGAAGCCTCGGCCCTATAACCTGAGCCCTGAGCCGTCTCTCAGAAATTCCTTCCATGTTATTCCACTCTGCACAGAGGGGTTTCCTGTACTGACTGCTCTTGCACGCCCCCAATTTCCTTGCCTTCACAGCTTTCTGGATGCGCCATGGCATTTCATCCTGCTATCCGGAGGAGGTGGTCACTAGTGGGAGGCTGTCTACTTGAGAATCCTCCCTTTGTCATTGGGAATTTGGGTAGAAGGTATTACAGGCAGCAGCAGTCCAGTGCATTAAGTCAACTCAGATTCCTGAGCTAACTGTAATTTCTGTGGCCTGCGGGAGTTCATTTTTCACATGTACTTAGGACATGTGTGTTTGCAGCCTCTCCCTCTTTCACTACCTGAGGGGGCTGCTCCTCCATATCTGGCTGCGCTTTTGTCCCACGCTCCTGATCTTTAGCCACCTGGCACAGGGGGGAACATGCAGATTGGAGGAGTTCACTGTGGGGCTCTCTTGGGCCTGGCCAAGGTGGTCATCAACAGGTCTACACAGTTGAAGGAATCATTCATCCTGACTGCCTGTCTCTCGTACACAACTACATCCGCACCCAGGTATACCTGGTAAACCTGAGACCTTCAGTGACTGGTGGGCACCAGGTGGGGTGACTGGAATGCATTCTTAATCCTGGAAATGTCACCTTAATTTGGTTAGCTAAGTTTCCTTTAAGATTTTTGGCTGTTTTGTTACAGTTTATTAGTGGTGCCCCTTTAAAGAGGGGCACTTAGTTCCCATTTATTGGCAACCTCCTGCTTGAATCATGAAATATAAATGCAGGCAGACTGCAATTGTTGTTGGGTTAGGGGGTGCTTGCTTGTAATCTGTAATTGTGTAAATAAATGTTTATAAAAGTGTGTAAAGATCGACTCACCAACTGGCTTTCAGGATATAATAGTTTAGCCTATAAAACTTGTTTTTTTGTGCTTTTCCCCCACCTTCACACTACAGTCACTGGCTGAATTTTCAATAGTATTGGCCCTACTCTTTGAAATACCCTCTCAAAAAGCCATTTGCCTCCTTTTCTCTCCATACCTTTTAAATGGCTTCTCAGTATGCACCATTTTGGCAGACTCCCACACCACATCTCTTTGTTCATTAAGTCTCCAAATATTTTCTACATTGATGGCACTTTGTAAATGCAAGTTGATAATTTCTGTATCTTGTTGTATCTTGTTTTATATATTAATTAATCTGTAAGTAAGACTGATCAAGTGATTTTAGTGATTTGCTTTGACTGGTCTATCAACGTGTTTTCTGCTTTTTTGGAGAAATGAAAGAAAGTGATGGCATGCTTGTGATCCTCTTACCACAATTAAGGATAATTGTTAATCCTGGGCAACTATCCCATAAACAACATGGAAAAAAACATCTTTGAAAAATCCTCTTTGGATTTTAGGAGAACCAGGATAAATTTCTTAAGTTTTTTACTTGACCACCAAAAATTCACCAGCAAAGTCTCATTCTGGATAAACGTTTTTCATAATATTTCTAAGGTTTCCACGACTGTTTAGCCAAAGTTACAGTGGTGAGCAGACAAAATGCTACAGAAATTCACCCCCAGCCTCCTTACAAAAATTGCTTTTCTGCTATGGGGGAAATAATTGGCAGCAAAAATTAGATCAATACTCTCAAAAACCAAGTAGTTGAAGCAAGATGAATCCTAAACTGCTTTATATGCTGTTCCTAACTACAGTGAGCTAGATTTGTTCCTTTGTCCAATTTGAATCCTAGCACTAATTAGCATTTTTAACATTTTATATCATCTTCCCAACTCTACCTGCATTTTCATCCTCTTAGCATGTATATCGCTTTTAAAGCAATGACAAAACACATTTTTTCCCTTCCCCCAAGTACCCCACCCCAACCACCACCACCATCAAGTCAAGGCACTGGTTCCTTGTACATATTTCTTCTGAGCTAATCCCTCTCAATATTTGCAGTGAAGCACTTCATGTCACAGGATAGGATTTTCCAGACCCATTGTGGCCGGACCCGGCACAATTCCATTTACTTTCAGCAAGACCAGATGATCCCGGTGGTGGGCAAGGCTGGAAAATTCCGCCCATAATGCTGCAAATATCTAGTTCATAATTCATATGTTTTAGAATATAACTTTTAATTTTAAGTATTAAAGTTTTAACTGTAGATAAATGGTGGCATCTGGTTAAGAAATAGGCAGACATCTCAAGTGAATGCATTTCAAAAAAGCTTGAAGTTAATTTATGGTTATAAGCTAACCTATGTTTACCTTCAAGGTCAGAATTAGAAGCGTAAACACTGAAAAATGGATGATCAGCTCATTTCTGACATCTTGGTAGAGCCAGGGTGTCTATCGTTATCTCCATAGGAGAAGCTAAAAGCTAGCAATTCTGGGAAAGAGGGTCATGAACTCCATTAGCAAAATAAATTATTCATATGGGTTACAGAATCAAAGAGTTGTGTTGAAGATAAAATCAAAAATCAATAATTTATATTTCTGTTTGAGGTTATCACAAAGCCTGCTACATTGTCATAGAGATGTCCTAAAGATGGGTTATTTTGTTTAAGTTATCTGCATGTTTGCTCAGAAAATATGCAGTTGCAGTTTTGCTTTGGTGCAGGCTGCATCTCACTGGATTTGAAGAGCCAACAGGAGATGACTATTAGTCAGGCCTGCACTGAAGCAAAGAAAATACTTTATTGCTCACAGCACAGAATGTGGGTCGGCTCAAGTTCAGTTTGGATTTTGTGAGGGAAAAACAATTGGAAGACATGCCTAGTATGCAGCCAGAGGAAGAAATCTACAGTAATCCACGCAGAGCCTTATGACTGAAAGCAGTCAGCAGAGTTAGTTTGGAAGCTGTGAGAAGGCAATTAGGTATCTGCCAGCAACCAGAACAAGGAGTTGAAACTTCCAAAGTTGTGAGGTATTAAATAAAAGTTGGAGTGTTGCTTAGCCAAAAAGTTAATGGAAGGATTCCCATAAAATACTACCTCGGCGAATAGCTGGAACACTGAGGAGAATTAAAATGAATTCGGGAGGGCTGTGGTATACCTTGTAGGCTGGTCGCTAAAGAAGTGAACGAAGATTGTTGTAATGCACAATGGAATTCTTGGGAGGGCTGTGGGGCAAGTTAAAAGTAGAACTGAGTTAACAGGATAAATAATTATGAACTATAATGTTAATAGTGTTTGCTTTGTTTAATTCTTTATTTATACAATGAAGGTTGTTTTTGTTTTAAAACAGTGAAATCTTGTGGTGTCGTTCTGCCGATTGATTGCTGATGTTCAGATTTCTTTCAAAACATTAATGGCTTCTAACAGGATCTTAACAATAGTCAAATATTTCTTGAAGAAAAAGGTTACCATACACCCCCACTTGTGTTCATTTTTACATATTTGAATTATCTCAACACTTGAGAACACGTTGGTTCTCAATTTACCTCTTCAATAATACATTTCTCCCCCAAAGCACTCCACGACTTATATTCCAACAATTTTTCCACTCTGCCTTGACCACCTCAATACTTTTGCCATTATAATTTGATTTCTAGGTATTACAATTCTTCAGGTAGTTATAAAATGGTAGTGGCACTAATTAGGTTTACAGAGGCAGCAATTCAAGCAGTTTAGGGTCTTAATTTATTGCCAGTGGAAAAATAAAACACACAATCAGAAGATAATTGCCATCTTTCAAATTTACTTTGCCAATAAACTCTTCATTTATTCTAATAAACAAAATATTATGTGTTAGAGCAGTTGCCATGCAAAATGGAATTCAATAAGAGACAACAGCTTCATAGTTCTTCAGGGTAATGTTATTTATTCTTATTTGTTTGCAAAGTATCAAAATTCATCTTTTTAAACACCTGCGTTACATGGAACATCCAAAAGAAAGGCCATTATATTGACAGTGACCAAAAGTGTAATAATCTTTTGAGCTTCATAAATGGTTATTGAAAAAGTATTAATGGCTGAAAAGACTTGGGGAAATTATGATTGAACTATAATGCTCATTATTAAGAAAGAGACTGTTGAGATGCTTGTTCTGCTGAAGAAAAGTCGACTAGCAAATAAGGTTCCAAGCATCTTGAAAATAATTTGTAAAGGAATTTACCCTGAGAGTCCCAGGTATCTAGCAAGTTTGCATTGTCATCTACTTTTGAGCAGTCTCTCAAAATAGTAAAGTTGAAATAGCTTTCCATGTAACTGTATCAAGCAGAGTATGAAAACACTGAAAGGATTCTAATACACATTGAGAAAATTCTTTGTGCAGTAGTCAATATTTACACTTCATCTGCTTTTGTGAGCCACTATCAAAATGGTATTGGCTGCTGTTGGTCTCAGACTCCACAATGTGTTTGGATATTGTCCCTTTTTGTTTCTACAGGTAAACATTTGTCTTCCAGTTGCATTCTATTCATTGAATAGATCATCACTATTTTTGAGGGCATATGAGGGATGTGTTTTAAGAAGCTGAAGTGTGTAGTCACGCCCAGAGTAGGCAGGGAGGAAAGGAACAGTGTGGTGATTCACTGCCCATGTCTTCCCTTTATCAAATATTTTACTTTCTACAGAGTTGGTTAGCCCTCAGTGTGAGGGAATTGGGAGTCAGTGCCAGCTTCCTACAGGGAGCATGTTTGATCTTGATGTGCAGCTTGATGGAAGGAAGACCCAGAAGTGTAACACTCTCTTGCCTTGAGTAGGAAAGTTTGGAGGTGTTCATCAGAGAAAACAATTGGGCATTTTCTGCCTACTGCCCTGGCATCATTCCCAATTGACATACCTGGCATCTAAGTTTGCATGACAGTACTAATCTGGACTGATGCTGAATGAGAGATGCCATCAAATAATATCAGTAATGGTGCCCATGAAACTACTAGATTGATATACAAATCCATCACTAATCCTTTCAGGAAGGAAATTTACCATCCTGACCTGGTCTGACCTATATGCTGTGGGCCTGGAGTCAATATGGTTGTTTCCGAACTGGCCCTGTAAACAACTCTTGTGCAGTTAGGGCTGGGCAATAAATGCTGGCCTTGCCAACAATGCCCACATTCCATGAAAGAATGGGGGGAAAAATTACATGGAAATTGCTACCAGGACCAGTTGTTGGCTGCTTGCCTTACTATTGAACAGTATCCTGTTGCTGGATGGAGTCTGCACCTTACATAAGGTTTATATTTAATATTACTGTGCCCAGTATTTAGACCTAAAAAGGGTACAGTAGTACCAGTTTAGTTGTGCAGAGGCCTGTGCATGATCTGCATAGATATTAAGGCCATTTTGTAGGTGCACCTTTAAGGTCCCTGCAGGCTCCTGTGCTTATTTCGGATCCAGGCTCCTAGAGTTGTTTGTCATACCCATTTAGTGTTCTTACGTCTTAAGTAGCCTGACCAGCTGAAACTGCTGGAGGCCAGTCAAAAAAAAGCCCCAAAACTTTCATAATTTTCTTTTAGTGAAGATTGTGCTCTTCCTGACTCCACAAAATAACTATAGCTGCTACTGATCTGCTATTGCCTCTGTACAGCCACCTGATTGACTTTGGATTCCAGCATGGGCCAAAATTCATAAGGCCATGGCAAGCAAAATGCAATAGGGCACCTAATTGGCATCTACAACTCAGATGATTTAATTCGATGAGCCTGAAGACTTAATTTACTTCATTATTCTGGCCTTTCTGTTCCAGCGCTGTGCACTACTGAAATTGCAACTGGTCTGGGGTGTTACGGTTCCACGGTTTTGACACTTAAGTTTCATCAGAGCTGCACCAATATATTTAAATGAACTTACCCTAGGAAGTCTGTGTAACTGCTGGTAAACAGTATAAAGTTTCCCTGGCAACACCCTGCATAACAATGGTATAATTATATTCAAGGAAATTCAGGGTCATAGTGTAGAGAAACATCTTTAATTTTTACTTTGTGTATTTAATATATTAACATGAGCAGGATTTTGCTTGAGTAGCATTATTTATCTTTAACCGATTACATACATGGAAATATATTAGCTGATGTTGCATATTTTAAGTGTTACTTGTATCAGTGGTGCTTGTATTCAGTTGAACAAGCCATCTTAGATTAACAAGCCCCTATTCTAACCTAAACAACCCAGTAAATGGAGTGAAAAATCAGGTAGTGTGGAAAATGGGCTGGTTACACTAAAATTAATTTCTAAAATGATGAAACCTATTGCTAAATGCATATTTTTGAGCAATTTTTTTCTACATTGTTGCAATAAATGGACGTTCATTCTTTTCATTTGTGTCTCCAACATGTCTTTTCTTCACTATTGAAAGTATTTTAAACTGGTTCAGATGTGGAGTAGATAAGGGAAAGGCGATGGTGTAGTGCTGTTGTCCCTGGACTAGTAATCCAGAGACCTAGGACCCAGGTTTGAAGCCCACCACGGCAAATGGTGGAATTTAAATTCAATTAAAAGTCTAATCACGACCATGAAATTGTCCATTGTTGTAAAAAAAAAAACCCACTCATCTGGTCTGGCCTACATGTGACTCCAGACTAACAGCAATGTGGTTGTCTCTTAAATTCCCCCTGAAATGGCCACTCAGTTGAATCACAGTGCAGAAGAGGCCCTTCGGCCTATCGATTCTGCACCGACACGTGAGAAACACCTGACGTACCTACCTAATCCCATTGACCAGCACTTGGCCCATAGCCTTGAATGTTATGACATGCAACTGCTCATCCAGGTACTTTTTAAATTATGAGGCAACCTGCCTCCACCACCCTCCCAGGGAGTGCATTCCAAACTGTCCTCACCCTCTGGGTAAAAAGGTTTTTTTCTCACATCCCCCCCCCCAAACCTCCTGCCTCCCACCTTGAACTTATGCCCCCTTGTGACTGACCCTTCAATAAGGGGAACTGCTGCTCCCTATCCACCCTGTCCATGCCCCTCATAACCATGTACACCTCGATCTCAGTCTTCTCTGCTCCAACAAAAACAACCCAAGTCTATCCAAACTCTCTTCATAACTTAAATGTTTCATCCCAGGCAACATCCTGGTGAATCTCCTCTGCACCCCCTCCAGTGCGATCACATCCTTCCTATAGTGTGGCAACCAGAACTGCACACACTACTCCAGCTGTGGCCTCACCAAGGTTCTATACAACTCCAACATGACATCCGTACTTTTGTAATTTATGCCTCGATTGATGAAGGCAAGTGTCCACTAACATGCCCCTCTGCCTTCAGAGATCTGAAGGTCCGTTTGTTCCTCAGAACTTCCGAGTGTCCTGCTGTTCATTGAATACTTCCTTGTCAAATTACTCCTTCCAAAGTGTATCACCTCACACTTTTCAGGGTTAAATTCCATCTGCCACTTATCTGCCCATTTGACCATCCAGTCTATATCTTCCTGTAGCCCAAGACACTCAACATCACTTAACCACCCAGCCAATCTTTGTGTCATCCGCAAATTTACTAATCCAACCCTGCACGTTGTCATCTATGTCATTTGTATAAATGACAAATAATAGGGGATCATGCACAAATTCCTGTGGTATGCACTGGACACTGGCTTCCAGTCACTAAAGCAGCCTTCTGTCATCACCCTCTGCCTCCTACAACTAAGCCAATTTTGAATCCACCTTATCAAATTGCCCTGAATCCCATGTGCATTTGCGTTCTTTATAAGTCTCCCTTGTGGGAACTTATCAAAGGCTTTGCTGAAATCCATATAAACTACATCAACTGCACTACCTTCATCTACACACTGGTGGTCATTTCAAAAAATTCAATCAAATTTGTTAGGCATGACCTCCCTCTGACAAAGCCATGCTGACTATCCCTGATCAAACCTTGCCTCTCCAAATGGAGATAGATACTCTCCTTCAGAACTTTCTCCAATAGTTTCCCTACCACTGACAGGAGACTCACTGGCCTGTAGTTCCCTGGCTTATCTCTACAACCCTTCTTAAATAGCGGAACCACATTAGCTGTTCTCCAGTCCTCTGGCACCTCCCCCGTGGCCAGAGAGGAATTAAAAATTTGGGTCAGAGCTCCTGCGATCTTCTCCCATGCCTCCCTCAGCAGTCTAGGATACACATCATCTGGACCTGGAGATTTGTCCACTTTTAAGCCTGCCAACACCTCCAATACCTTGTCACTCCCTATATCAATTTGCTTAAGAACCTCACAGTTTCTCTCCCCAAGTTCGATACCTTCATCCTCATTCTCTTGGGTGAAGACGGATGTGAAATATTCATTCAACACTCTAGCGATGTCCTCTGGCTCCACCCATAGATTGCCCCTTGGTCCCTAATGGCCCCTACTCTTTCCCTGGCTATCCTCTTCCCATTGATATACTGATAGAGTATATTGGGATTTTCCCTACTTTTACCAGCCAGAGCTTTCTCATATCCCCTCTTTGTTCTCCTAATTGCTTTCTTAAGCTCCATCCTGCACTTTCTACACTCCATTAATGCCTCGGCTGATTTGTTTCCCTTGTACCTGCTAAAAACCTCTCTTTTCCTCATCATAACCTGAATATCTCAGGTTGTCCATGGTTCTCTGGCCTTGCTACTCCTTCCTATCACCCTAAAAGGAACATGTTGAGCCTGTATCCTCCCCATTTCCTTTTTGAACACCCCCCTGTTCCTCTGTAGATTTCCCCACAAGTAACTGTTCCCAGTCTACCTTGGCCAGATCCTGCCTTATTTTACTAAAATCCACTCATCCCCCAATCCAAAACAATTTTTTGCAACTTGTTGATTTCTTTGTCCATAATAAACTTAAACTGTGCCATGTTGTGGTCTCTATCACTAAAATGCTTGCCCACCACCACCTCAGCCACCTGTCCTTCATTCCCCAGAATTAGGTCCAGCACTGCACCGCCCCTTGTTGGACCTTCTACATATTGACCTAAAAAAGTTCTCCTGTACACATTTCAAGAAATCCACTCCATCCAAGCCCTTAACACTATGTCTATCCCAATTAATGTCGGGAAAGTTGAAATTACCTAATATAATTACCCTATTATTGTTTTTACACACCTCCACAAATTGTGGACATATTTGCTCCTCAATTTCCCGCTGACTATACGGGTCCATAACATACACCTAACAATGTGGCTGCCCCTTTTTTATTCCTAAACTCCACCCAGAAAGCTTCATTCAATGCCCCCTCCAAAATATCATCTCTCCTTACTGCAGTAACTGACTCCTTAACTAATAATGCAATGCTGCCTCCTCTTTTACCCCCTCGCCTGAAGATTTTATATCCTGGAATGTTGAGCTGCCAATCCTGCCCTTCCCTCAACCACATCTCAGTGATGGCTCCTATATCATAATCCCACGTGTCAATCCTCACTCTTAACTCATCCGTTTTACCTGTAATACTCCTGGCATTAAAGTAAAGGCCATCCAGCCTTGCCTTACTCCCTTGAAGCTTAATGCAGCTATACTCCCTCTGACTTGATTGTTTTACTGTATTATGATGTGTCCCTATTCTGCTAACATTCTGTGTCCCCTCCCCCTGCCGAATTAGTTTAAACTCCTCCCAACAGCACTAGCAAACCTGCCCACAAGGATCTTAGTCCCGCTTTGATTCAGATGCAGACCCAGAAACAGTCCCAGTGATCCAGAAATCTAAAACCCTCCTGCGCCAACTCTTAAGCCACGTATTCATCTGCACTATTCTCCTTTTTCTGAGCTCGCTAGAACGTGGCACTGGGAGTAATCCAGAGATTACAACCCACAAGGTCTTGCTTTTTAGTCTACTGCCTAACTCCCTGAATTCTTGATGCAAGACCTCATCCCTCTTTCTGCCTATGTCATTGGTATCAACATGTACCATGACCTCTGCCTTATCACCCTCCCCCTTCAGGATGCCCTGCAGCCATTCAGTGACATCCCGGACCCTGACACCAGGGAGGAAACATACTATCCTGGACGGCCACAGTAGCACTGTTCCCCTGACAATAGAATCCCCTATTACTATTGATCTCCCCCCCCGCCACCAGGTACAGACAAGCTGTTTGTGGTGCCAGAAGCTTGGCTCTGTCCGCATTCACTGGAGGAAGCAGCGCCCTCATCAGCCTCCAAAATGAAATACCAATTTACGAGCGGGACTCCTGAACTGCCTGCCTGTTTCTCTTGGACTGCCTGGTAGTCACCCATTCCCTTCTTTCCTCAAGTCCCTTCATCTTCAGTGTGACCACCCCTCTAAATGTGCTATCCACGTTGCTCTCAGACTCACGGATGCTCCACAGTGTCCTCAGCCGCCATTCCAGCTCTGAAACCCAAGCTTCCAGGAGCTGCAGCTGGACACACTTACTGCACACATGCTGGTCCCAGGCGCTGGAAATGTCCCCAGCTTCCTACGAGGAGCACACCATGGCTTTGAGCACTCCTGCCATGACTTATCCTTTTAAATTAAACCTTTTAAGTCAATTACTTTAGGGCCCTTCTTTCCTGATCCTCGTTACTGTAGAATATATAAACTGTAAACCACAAAAAGACCTTAAACTATAAGCGATTAAAGTAGTAAATACCTTACCCACTACTTACCAGTGATTCCTTCCCTTGTCGCCTCTAATGCTGCAGCACGCTCTGAAGATTTAAGAAGTTGGATAGCAAGGAAAAAATGCAAAGAGCGCCTTGCCCCCTATGCAGTTCAATTCCTGCTTTGCACCAAATTGCCAATAGCCACTGTGGCTGAGCCCCTCTCAGGATGTGCTCTCTCTCCTGTTCGCGTGCAAGCATACTGTAGTGTGCTTCTAGATCATCCCTTTCTTAAGTAGAGCTGAGTTGACTCACCACTAGTTAAGCCTCAAATAATAACTAACATCTATTCAGGCCCTAATCAGACTTCAGGTGATTGACAGTTAACTGTCACACAGTCCGCTGAGTCAGCTACCTTACCAATCTTTTAGCTAGACTACTGAACTTACAAAGATTAAAGAGAAAGACTTAAGTTCATTTCCCGCTTTGCACCAAATTGCCAATACCCATTCTGGCTGTCCCCACTCAGGATGTGCTCTCTCTCCTGTTCATATGCAATCAAATTCAAAGTCTCAAAAAAGAAATGAAACCAGACGGACCACTTGACATCACCTCAGGACTGGCAAACTCATCCCTGTCAACCCTGCAAAGTCCTCCTTACGAACATCAGGGGGCTAGTGCCAAAATTACAAGTCAAGCAACAGCCTGACAGAGTCATCCTCACAGAATCATACCTTGCAGATAATGTCCCAGACATCACCATCCCTGGCTATGTCCTGTCCCACTGGCAGGACAGACCCAGCAGAGTGGCACAGTTGGGAGGGAGTTGCCTTGGGAGTTCTCAACATTGACTCTGGACACCATGAAGTCTCATGCCATCAGGTCAAACATGGGCAAGGAAACCTGATTGCCATGTACCATCCTCAGCTGATGAACACCACTTGGAGGAAGCACTAACGGTGGCAAGGGCACAGGATGTACTCTGGGTGGGGGACTTCAATGTCCACCACCAAGAGTGGCTTGGTAGCACCACTACTGACCAAGCTGGCCAAATCCTAAATGACCTAGCTGCTAGACTGGGTCTGTTTGTGAGGGATCCTACAAAAGGAAAAAACATATTTGACCTCATCCTCACCAACCTGCCTGCCGCAGATGCATCTGTCCATGACAGTATCCGGGGTAGGAGTGACCACCACGCAGTAGTTGTGGAGGCAAAGTCCCGCCTTCACATTGAGGATACTCTCCATTGTGTTGTGTGGCACTACCACCGTGCTAAATGGGATAGATTCGAGAAAGGGCATCCATGAGGTGCTGTGGGCCATCAGCAGCAGCAGAATTGTACTCAAACACAATCTGTAACATGATGGCCCGACATACCCCCCCACTCTACCATTACCATCAAGCCAGGGGATCAACCCTGTTTCAATGGAGAGTGCAGGAGGACATGCCAGGAGCAGCACCAGGCATACCTAAAAATGAGGTGTCAACCTGGTAAAGTTATAAATCAGGAATACTTGCATGCCAACTGCATAAGCAGCAAGTGATAGACAGAGCTTAGCGATCCCACAACCAACGGATCAGATCCAAGCTCTGCAGTCCTGCCACATCCAGACGTGAATGGTGGTGGGCAATTAAACAACTCACTGGAGGAGAAAGCTCCACAAATATCGCCATTCTCAATGATGGAGGAGCCCAGATAAGTTATAGGCTGAAATATTTGCTGCAGTCTTCAGCCAGAAGCGCTGAGTGGATGATCCAGCTCTGCCTCCTCCGGAGGTCACCAACATCAGAGCTACCAGTCTTCAGCCAATTCGATTCACTCCACATGATATCGAGAAACGGCTGAAGGCACTGGATAGTGCAGGCTATGGGCCTTGACAACATTCAAGCAATAGTACTGAAGGCTTGTGCTCCAGAACTTGCCACGCCTCGAGCCAAGATGTTCCAGTACTGCTACAACACTGGCATCTACCTGGCTATGTGAAAAATTACTCAGGTATGTCCTGAACACAAAAAGAAGGACAAATCCAACCTGGCCAATTACCGCTCCATCAGTCTACTCTCAACCATCAGTAAAGAATGGAAGGGGCCATCAACAGTGCTATCAAGCGGTATTTGCTTAGCAATAATCTGCTCAGTGATGCCCAGTTAGGATTCCACCAGGGCCATTCAGCTCCTGATCTCATTACAGCCTTGGTTCAAACATGGACATAAGAGCTGAACTCCAAGGTGAGGTGAGAGTGACTGCCCTTGACATCAAGGCCGCATTTGACCAAGTGTGGCATCAAGGAGCCCTCATAAAACTGGACTCAATGGGAATCGGGGAAAACTGGTTGGAGTCATACCTATCACAAAGACTTCGTGGTTGTTGGAGGTCAGTCACCTCAGCTCTAGGACATAGGACAACTGCAGGAGTTCCTCAGGGTAGTGTTCTCAGCCCAACCATCTTCAGCTGCTTCATCAATGACCTTTCTTCCATCATAAGATCGAAAATGGGGATGTTCGCTGATGATTGCACAATGTTCAGCACCATTCGCGACGACTCAGATAATGAAGCAGTCCATGCCCAAATGCAGCAAGTCCTGGACAATATCCAGGTTTGGGCTGGTAATTCTCAAGTAACTTTCGTACAAGTGTCAGGCAATGACCATCTCCAACAAGAGAGAATCTAACCATTATCCCTTGACATTCAATGGCATCACCATCAATGAATCCCCCACTATCAACATCCTGGGGGTTACCTTTGACCAGAAACTGAACTGAACTGGCCATATAAATACTGTTACTACAAGAGCAGGTCAGAGGCTAGGAATCCTGCGACGAGTAAGTCACCACCTGACTCCCCAAAGCTTGTCCACCATTAACAAGGCTCAAGTCAGGAGCGTGATGCAATACTCCCCACTTGCCTGGATGAGTGCAGCTCCCACAACACTCAAGAAGCTTGACGTCATCCAAAACAAAGCAACCCATTTGATTAGCAAGGGACAAGGGCAGCAGATAGATAGGAACACCACCACCTGCAAGTTTCCTTCCAAGTAAGTCACCATCCTGATTTGGAAATATATCACCATTCCTTCACTGTCACTGGGTCAAAATCCTGGAACTGCCTTCCTAACAGCACTGTGGATGTACCTGTACCTCGTGCATTGCAGCGTTCAGGAAGGCACCTGTTTAAGGGAAACTAGGGATAGGCAATAAAGGCTGCCCCGCCAGCGAAGCCCACATCCCGTGAATGAATTTTTTAAAAAAGATTATTCAGAATCGTAACTCTTTTAATTGTTTTTGAAATGTTCATTCTAGGTTGACACTAGATTTTCCTGGGCTTCTAACAGTACAACATTATCTGTGTGTGAATGCACAGTAATACTGTAAGATAATGTATGTCTCATAGGTTCATACTGCAGTCTGAAGAATTCAAAACTGCTCACCAGCTCTTGATTGATGCATATTTGTTCATCCATCACTCGAACATCAATGTGGCATACTTCCATCTATGAGAGACGATGAACATGCAGCAAACAATCAGTTTAGGTGGGCGCCTGCATTTGGTGCACCTTTGTTGATGGTTGTGAAGGCCAATCTTGAGAGGCAGGTTCTGCCACAAGCACTGCACATGAAGCTGCCAAGTAACTTTGCTGGTGGTTGTTTTCAGTATCAGCGTCTGTTGCCAAGCTGCTGTAGCCACTGGTCAGCATGGTGCATGCCAGCCCACTGGAGGCGTCACCATTTCCCTCTTACGCTAGCCAGTGACTCCTAAGTGCAGTAGTCAATGTTTAGGGCCTTTATGTCATGCTTGCAAGCATATTTGAGGCAGAGCTTTGGTGCCCCACTGGTCATTTGGCTCTGGCTACCTTACCATAGAGAAGACCTTTTGGTATGTGTTTGTCTTCCATCCTGCTGACATGCCCAATTCACCGATGCTGCCTCTGTTTGATTAGTGCCAACACACTCGAGAGCTCTGTCTTTGAGAGGACTGCCTCATTCATGATTTTTGTCCTGCCAGGATATATCCATAATGCGCCCCAGACAGTGAAGATGCAAATTATTTAGCTTCTTTATTCTTTCATGGGATGTGAGCATTGCTGCCAAGGCCAGCATTTGTTGCCCATCCCTTATTGCCCTTGAACTGACTTTGCTAGATCATTTCAGAGGGCAGTTAAGAGTCCACCACATTGCTGTGGGTCTGGAGTCACTTGTTGGCCAGACCAGATAAGGATGCAGATTTCCTTCCCTAAAGGACTTCAGTGAACCAGATGGGCTTTTATGACAATCGATGATAGTTTCATAGCCATCATTACTGAGACTAGCTTTATATTCCAGATTTATTAACTGAGTTCAAATTCTACCAGCTGCTGGGGTGGAATTTGAACCCCTGTCCCCAGAGCATTAGCTTGGATTACCAGTTCAATGACATTACCACTATGCCACCAAAGTAAAGTAAGGGATATGCCCTGCTCAATGCACTTCTCTTGTACCTGGCGTATGGAAGTCCGCAGTAGATCTACTTCAGGGTACACTCGTTCTGCAAGTGGATTAGTATGACTCTAGTAAAGGCCTTCTCTGTGACACTAAGGAGTGAGATGCCCCTCTAAATGTTGCACACTCCTCTGTCGCCCTTGTTTTTGTATAAATGATGATTTTGGCGTCATGCATCTCCTGTGGAACGGAGCCTATCTTCCAGCTGAGAAGGAGAAGGTCAAAAAGGTGTGGCAATGGATGGGACTTTCTGTGCTTGAGCAGTCTGGCTGGGATTCCATCCTTGCCTGGTGCCCTTTATCGCGGTACATGGCCTTCTCAACTCAAGTGATAAGTGCTTTTCATCTAATTCATCCATGAAGGGAAGCTGTGGGAGAGCGAACTGGAAGATGTCCAACTCACAGGAGTACAGCTCACAGGGTTCAGTCCAGCATCTGTTTACTTCTGTCGGTGAACATGTTTTAAATGCCATAGTAGAAAATGACCTAAAATATATTAAGACCTGGTAAATCTAACCCTGCATCTAAATCTGCATAGAAATTACTATCTAAAGTTAATTGGATCCATCCCCCAATAATTGGCTAATTACTATTAATCCACTGGCATTACTACTGTGTAACTGCAGTTTTATGCCAGGCGGACAGTAGTCAAATAGCTTTAGGTGTCTGTTAAAGCAACTCAATCTTGTATAAATCTTATTTCTAATTAAAGCTACAAAAGCAATGAATAGTACCTTATCCATACCAAACTCTCCGACTACAAAATTAGACATCGTAGTGCCCATAGTTTCAGTGCTACAGGTTCTGCCTTAGGACCAAAATGGCACCTATGCAGCATGTACAAACTTCTAACACAGGCCTACCTACTGCCAATTTGATAGGACATAGCACAGACTTTAGGGGCATGCGCTGGAAGAATGCACAGTAGGCAAATCATGATGTCTTTCAACGTGTAAAGCAATGCCATTTTCAACCTTGCCTTCCCAGCTAACACTCTCAATTAACCTCACACAGCTGACTATGGACAGCATTTTCCCAGCAGGGGACGGGGCCCGCTCACCAACGCGTAAAATGACATGCAGTGACCTTGGGCGTACGTCCCGACGTCACCACGCGTCACTTAGATTTTCAGTCGGCTGTGCGCCCGCCGAACTGTCAACGGCCACTTAAGGCCTTTAAAAAAGCAATTAAACCAATTAATGGACTTGCCCGTCCAACCATAAGGTTGGCAGGCAGGCGAAGAGCCCATGCGGCCTTCAGAAAAATCATGAAACCTCATCCACGGGCAGGCTGAGGTTTCATGAGGGATTTAAAATGTGTATAAAATTTTTAAATAAAAGTAATTGACATGTCCCTACTCATGTGACAATGTCACATGAGGGGACCTGTTAGGAATATTTATTCTTACCTTTAATAAAGTTTTCAAACTTTAGCCAGGCTCCCTGAGGCAGCACTTTGTCTCAGGGAGATCTGTGCGCTCTTTCACGCACATGCGCAAAAGAGCACACTCCGGGCTCATGGAATCCCTCCACGTCCACACAGGGAGCGCACAGCGCTTCCAGGCAGACGTCACGCTGGGTGGGCCTTAATTGGCCCACCCACGTAAAATGGCAGCATGCCCCCGACTGGGGCGCCTATCGGAGGTCTGCCCACCCACACCTGCACGGGAGGAAATGCTGCCCTATGTGTTTAGCAGCAGGAGAAACTGCCCACCATCACTATTTAAAGGGAACATCAACAGCTTGCAGGTTAGTTGCTGATTAGTTTTCTACTGGTTCTGTTTGAATTTATGAAAGTACTTTGAGGAGTTGGTTAAAGTTGATGAAGTATGTAGGGAGTGAAGTTGCACGAGGATAAAGCCTTGGTTGTGACTGCAAGGGTTTGGTCACACCATTTGCTTATCTGCTATAGCTGCAATTCCCCTCAGGCAGCAGCATGCGAGGGAGATGGAGCTGAAGCAGCAAAGAAGAGAACAAGCTGCAGAGGAGGGAGAGAAGGGCTCTCATCGGTGGGGCCTTATCCACCTGGGGTCTTCTAGGTGCACTTCTCTCACCTTATTTAAAGCAAGAGATGTGTCATTTTTAAAAATTTATTCATTCATGGGATGCAAGTGTCACTGGCTAGCCCAGCAATTTCACTCCCGTAATTGCCCTCGAGAAGGTGTGGTGAACCACCTTCCTGAACCGCTGTTGTAGGAACACCTGGACTGCAGAGGTTCAAGAAGCCAGCTCACCACCACCACCTTAAAGGCAATTAGGGGTGGGCAATAAATGCTGGTCTAGTCAGTGATGTTGGCATCCCAAGAACGAATAAATGAAAAAAAGATGAGAGACTGGGGCTGGCCTTCCAGCATGCTTTCAGGCAGCGTTGAGTCTATAAGGCCTGGCTTTGTACTGGAGCACCTCAGCATGGATGACAGCAGTCTGGTTTGGCTGACAGGCAACAGCTGGGGCACAAGTAGAATGGCAGCAGTGGGAGTATGAATGCCATCATCCTGACAGTGACAGCAGGTTTTCTAGCACACCTGCCAAAAAATCAAGCATTGAACAGTTAGACAATGATTTCAGGAGTCCTGCCCAAAATAAAAAGACAACTTTTTGTTGAGCATTGGAACCATGTGAAGCACTGCAAAGATTCTCTGAAGATGTGTGGCAGATAGCGGCAGAGTGCAATTCCATCCTTTGCAGAACTTTTAGAGTGACCTTCTCTAAAACCAGTGGCTCTTGAAGTAGCTGGAGCCTCCAAGAAACTCTGCTTTTGTTGGCTATGGTCGTTGGAGGCACATCATCTCAGCCCCAAGACATTGCTGTAGAAGTTCTTTGGGGCAGCATCCTAGTCCTAACTGTCTTCAGCTGCTTACTTAATGACCTTTCTTCATAATATCAGAAATGGGGTTGCTATTTGATGATTGCATTTTCTCAGTTCCTCAGATAATGATGAAACAACCCATGTCCATATGCAACAAGTCCTGGACAGCATTCAAATTTGGGTTGATAACTGACAAGAAACATTTGCATCACAAAGTGTCAGGCAATAACAACAGAGAGCATAAGAACCTCCCATGACATTCAGCAGTATTGCCATCACCAATTCCCTCAGCATCAACTTCCTGGGGGTTACCTTTTAATCAGGAACTGAACTGACCCAGCCAGACAAATGCTGTGGCTACTCGACATGCTGTGATTTCTAGGAATTTTGGATTTCTGTGGCAAGTGACACACTTCCTGGCTCTCTAAAGCCCCTCAGTCACCTGCAACAGAGAAGTCAGGAGTGTGACTAGCCTGGATGGGTGCAGCTCCAACAACACTTAGCTCAGTGCTATTTACATTCAAGCAATCTGACTGATTGGCCCCCCATCCACTAGTTTAAATATCTATCATTGGTGAACTATGGCTGCAGTGTATACTATCACCAAGGCTTCTTTAGTAATTCCTTCCAGTTCTGCGATTTCCACAACCTTGAAGGGCGAGGACAGCATAGACACCATCAGCTCTTAAGTCACACACCATCCTGAGTTGAAAATATATCAGCATTCCTTCATGTAGCTGAGTCAAAACCTTAGAACTTCCTACTCAACATCATGTTCAGACCACATTCATCACATGAGCTGCAACGATTCAAGAAGAAGGTCCACCACCACGACCTCAATGGGAACTAGAGGTGGGCAATAATTACTGATTTTCCCAGCAAGCCAAGAATTAATTTTTTAAAATTGCGCTGTGGATTACAGGTCTCCTAACACACAACTCCATGGATTCTATTAAAGAATGATCTTTTGGGACTATAAGCCCAGGGGCTGGCTATTTGTAGGAGAATAGCAATCCCTAATGGTTGTGCCTGATCCTGACTTCACATGTTACCTGCTGTTGCTCTTCCAACAAATAAACCATAACAAGGGGAAAACCATTCTGCAGCTTTCCTTGCATTGTAGACGAATTCCACAAGCATGAAATAGTCTCAAGGGAGATTTCTGAATGAAGCTAGCAGATGACGTGCAATAAATTTTCCAAAAAGACTGCTCCTTGGCAAAATAATGATATTCTTTATAACAGCGCGGTGAATCAAAGCAATTCCCCTTTTAAGATTCCACCATCATCCTTGTTCATTTGCTGTTCAAAGTTGCCACTGTTTTGTAGAGACATAAATTAGGTCGATAAATCCTAGGACAAAAACGATGGAGTTAGGACTGATGATATCACCCTCTATTAAACCCATCACTTGCATGGCTGCATCCTTGCTAGGGCAGGTGCACCTACACCCTCTCTCACTTCTGCTGTAAGTTGCAGTAGAATTTAAATAAAGCATAAAACTTTTGGGTCCTCTTTCCACCCCTAATATAAGCTCTGACTTTGCATCTTACCAATTCATCAGAACTTCAGGGCTGTAGAACTGAACTTGAATAGAGAGGAATGTCAAGAAGGGAACTGCATGAATTGAAGTTCATAGTTAAAAAAGAGAAAAGCTAAAACTATTGACCACTTTCTTTACAAAATGTTTGCTTGCTTTGCTGAGCATGAAATAGGAAATGCGACACAGGCACAACTGTCAAGAATCTAGTGTGAAGACTGTTTTAGAAGAATTTCATAACAGACCCTTGCACATGAAAGCTCTAGTGGTTCTCTAATAGATTGAAAATGACACTACTGTGACTACTGCTTACTGTACTGTGCTAAGCACTGTTCAACGGTACAGCAGATAGTGGTGCATCAATAGGTCAGTATTGATTGAATAAATTTGCCTAAGGACAGCACTATATTAGGTAGGTGTTTTTAACTACTTTTTTTCTATTTTCCATTCCCCAAAATAAAAAAACACACAATTCTAATAAATATCTGAATCTAAAAAGAACATTTCAGGATTTTCTTTTATTCTCACATTAATAACTTATTAATATTCCCATATTATACCCATTGTGTGTGTGTAAATAGTACAAAAAATAAGTAGAGAGCTGAAGAGGGCTGTAGAAACTATTTCCTCAGAATGGACATAAATATGTTTGAATAATTAATTTGGTAATGTACTGTACTTTTACCTCTCTAGTACAATGGTATACAAATTTAAAGAACAACCTTGGCGATGAGACATTATTTAACCAATGTTTGAATTGTTTAGCACCATGCATTTCTCAAGGTAGTAATGTTGAAATGGTTATGTGGTCCTATTCCAAGGATTTATTACCCTCAAGTTCAATCTCTGTAGAGCAGACAAAACATAAATTCTGTGCTGCAATTCAGAGTGTGAACAAAATTAAAGTTTATGCTGCAAATAAATAATCAATTTATTCTATTAAGCGCCAAAACAAAATTAAAACTGTTACTGAACGAATTTGTGACCCTTGGGTTTCAGTGCTCTGAGTAGCAGCGTTTCATTTTAACCTCATTTTGGGTTCATTTTTTTTTCAAAAGGTGATGTTAGAAGTTTTCAGTCACTGTGAATTAAGTCTTATTCTCTGTCCTAAGACTAGATCATATACTTTATGGTTTGGCTTTGAGTCAGGCAGATTTCAGTTTAATTATGTTTTTCTTCCACCATTGCACATTGTACATTAGATATTGTCTCCCTCTCCCCAATCAAAAACAAAGAATATTGAATTTAATTATTATGCCCATTGTGTGTGTAAATAGTGCAAAAAATAAGTGGAGCGCTGAAGTCCTTACAGGCCTATTTTTTTGGACACTATTTCCTCAGAATGGACATAAATATTTTGAACCAGATTTGCAAAGCACTGGAATGCTGAAAATAAATTGTAGCTAATTTGAATTTGCTGATATTTACTTTTTCAGAGTAGCAGATTTGACCAAACAGTAAAGATCTTATTGTTGGGATGGAATGAAATTTATGCTTTAAAAACAAATATACTTCAACCATTTCATCTAATGAAAGGGGATAAAGTTATATAATGGTTTGTGATATTAACTGCTTTTACCAGGCTTTTGAGCATTTTTCTAATATTGTTAGCTGTTATTGTTATAATATTGGTCTCCAGATCACCATGGAATTATCGCAGAGCCTTCAGTTTTAGTAACTGCATCTCTTGGTAGCTTTATTTTTCAAGTTTCATATTAAAGATTAGTGTAAAGTGTTACTTGTGACAATAGAGGTTTATTAAATCTTATTTAATGAAGCTGTAAATGTTTGTGTTGCATTTTTTTGTATTGTGAATCTAGGTACATTTATTGGATAAGAGTTTGCTTTGGAAGATGTAGAAAAAAGAAATAAACTTTAGTTTGTGCACACTGCTCACCTTGTGGTAATTCAGAGAACTGTAACTGGAGAGGAGCACTTGCTCAACAGCCATGTTGGAGTAACATAATCTGCCTGAGCAATACGTCTAACACAGTCTTAATGTGAATTTGATAAGGGAAAAATTGTAATGCTGTCTGTTGGGGTAGTGCAGAATAAGACAAGGAAGAATTGACTGATCTGTCGCATGGCATAATCTAGAATAAAGGAAAGCCCCTTATGTAATCAAGTGTTGCTAAACGTGCATCAAAAGAAGTATTTTGATTGTGTAAAACTGAACTGTCAGTAAAATGTTTGAAATTAGCAGGACACTAAATGCTGATTTATTGAATAATGAGGTAAGGTGTTTGTTTTTTGGCAAGCATTTTTATATATTGTTCTTAGCTCTTTTGAATTAAAATTGTTATAGTGTTTAGGTAATACATTTAAGAAGTCTTAGATTAATGTGATACTTAATTATTATATTTTTTGTCCAATAGATTCAATACGGTTGTCGTATTCAATGGGCTGTTGCCTGGAAGATTATATTTAAGGCTTCAAAATGCTATGGAATAGGTGGTTCTTAATGCTGAATTAGCTGGAATGTGGTTCGTGTGAGCTTGATGGCAACTGATGCTAAGATACTTGCAACCTTGGGGACAAATTTCATGTTGATCAGAGAACTGCTAAAAGACCTGATGACAGATAACTGAAGTGCAGGGTTTCTATAGTTTATCATTAACCAATCACTTTTTGTAGAAAACGGGCCGTTGAAACTTCATATGTGGAGATGTAATCTGGCTGATCATAAAAGTGATTGCTTTGTGAAGATAGGGTAAAGCTTATAATGGAAAATCTATGTTCTACCAACTGCTGTAAAGCACCAAGAGAATGCTGACAAGAAATGCAGTCAACACAAACTAAAATTGTTTTGCTTCTCTGTATTGTTGCAAAACATTTGACTTGTACTCCTGGAACTGTTTCTCTGGGTTGACTTCTTGAATTATGGCATGCTGATGCATAGGATCATGAATTTGTCACAGGGTCCTATTCCTTACTTAGGCTGAAAAGGTATAATTTTGATTTTGAAAAGATAAGCCAAGTATTTGTTTCTACCAGTAAGTGTTTTTTTTTACTGTATCTTTAAGTAGCTTTGGTTCAACTGTTAAGAGTTGTTAAATATAAGTCCCATATTTCTGGTACTGTATGATTGTTTAAATTTATTTGTATTCTTTTAAGCAGTAGCTGCTGCTGGTTTATGTTAATTTTCAATTTTTTTTGTTTTGGCTTTTATTGAGAAGATTTGTTGTCAACTTCTAGCAGTTCATCTGGCTAGTGTTTTGAAGGATACGGTTAACTCGCTGTTTTGCATGTGTGGTTAATAGCCAATGTAAGTTGACATAATAGGATTTGAAAGATATTACAGTATAGAAATTTGTTTCAAGTCAGACATATGATAGAACATCATTGTGGGGAGAGGTTTGAATAGCATGTCATACATTTTCAGTTTGGAAAAATAATGTTTACAAAATAATAGGTTACCCGAAATAAATCCAGTTACTTTTTGTAATTCTTTTGATTCCCCTTTTGGTCTGTGAACCCCAAGGCTTTGCATTAATTATGCACATCTTGAGAAAGCAACTGTCGGAGTAGATAAGGTAGTTGAAGTACTTTTTAATTTTAAAGCTCAGTTTGCTTGACAATGGATGCGAGATGTAAGCATTGAAGCATGGCTGAGATATGACATCTTGTCTTCTGCAGATTGCATATTGAAGATGTGACTTGCAAATTTATAGTAAACAAAATTCAGTGAAAATTTGTGTCTGTGTTGGTTTCTTAATCTCGGCCTAATTACCAGGGACATGGTGCGGTTCAAAAGCTTTTCTCTGTTGTGGATAGAGGTCACCGCATCATTAACATCGTCAATCTGGTAAAAGCTAATTTCAATAGTGGTTGATGTCATGACAGCCTTTTATTTTTCGAGCCAATCAGACACAAGCAGTAGTGACAGATGGTCCCATAAATGGGAGTAAAAGGGTAAAGCAGCCAGCCAATTCTCTGAGCTGATTTGTTGTTTCCTGTAGCATAGATTCAGTACTGCTTTATTCTTTTGTTTTGCACAAACACTTTCACTGTGCTTTTGGATCTTAACAGAGGAATTGAAATAGTATAAGTCTTCTCCTGGAGATTTCAAGTACGATAAGATCTAATCCCGTGCAATAAGAATGGTTATGGTATGTACTAGGACTTGGTATATTTTAATCTACTTGGGAAACGTACCAAAATGGTTCAGTTTATTGTACATTTTATTAGAGCATTAATGAAAGTCTATTTCTGAGGAAACAAACAAAATTAAAAACCTGTTTAATATCAGGCTTCAGAGTGAGGGGGCCAAGAATACTGTTCAGTGGTTACAATGATTTCAAGGATGTGATTTATGTAAGCACCCGTATAACCACATATTGTATTTCAAAGAGTTTTCAATCGTGACCTCATCAGAGAGGAGGAGGCTTGTGTGCTGTACTATGTAGGATATGTTGAATTGTTGTAACTCGAAACATCAGTGTTGTAGAGAAGGCATGTCTGCTTTTTACATAACGCCCTTTCGGTTTTGATTCACCGAAGACTACAAATTTCTTGCTAATCAAAAATGGAGTGGGGTGGTTTAAAAATGGTAGGTGTTTAAAAGATGTGCTATTTGCCTCAGCATCAGTAACATTTTCTTTGTTTAGTACAGTATTTGAAAGCCTAGAGTCTTTGTTAGTAGAGGAATGTAGTTTAGCTTTTAAAGCATATTTATTTTCAAGATACATGAATATCAAGTCTGTCATGTTCATGAGCATTTATGATGAGGTGAATAGAATAGAATTATTCATTTTTTTCTCCATTCACCGTGTTCGGTGCGCTTTTTCCGTCAGATACTTGTTTTGATGGGTGTAATATAAATAAGATTAGACTGAACAGCTGAAATGAAAGTGATAGCTAGAAAGAAAAGCCTGTGAAAGGTTGCTAGGGAAACAAGCTAAAGGAAGCTGAACTGAGAGCAGGTGGCAGTCATATGGGAATACCATGAAGCAAAAGTAGAACAGGCACTGTGATTGTCTCTTCCATTCTGTGAGAGTCACAACTTTAATTGTTTCAAAAGGTGTTAATTATATTCCAGACTGGAGGCTAGCTCAGTGAAGCTATTATTAGACATCTGTGCCTTAAGAGTGAATGGCATTTCATTGGATTTTCTTTCTACATGGTTGTACCTGTCAAAGTGGAAGAAATTGTATGAGCCAATAAGAGAAAATTGGTCAAATAAAATCTATAACAGTAAATGGCGAGCACTACACTGCTGATGGTTGTTAGTCATTATTACAATTTTTCACCAGGCTATCACAAGGATTATTTGAACCTGATGAAGATATTAATGTTTAGACCAATTTTAACACTGTGGTGGGTGTGTTTTGCTTTAGCAAAGAGGGAATCATTAATTCTTCAGTTCAAATGAATATGTATGATGCATTCGATGTAGAAATTGGGGAAAGCAAAGATGACCAATCACAACTAAAGCAGGATGAAACTGAGACCTCTTTGTAGAATTGGTTACTTTTCTTTGTTAAATTTGCATATTAGTTTTTAAGAATGATTTTGCAGTGTCCTGAAAGGAAGATAGGATGTGCATTATAGTGTTAGATTGTGGAGAATTTCAGAAGGCCTAGATTAGAAATCATGTCAAACGACAGATTTTGTTTGTGTAGAACACCACCCAAAGATAAATGAAATACTGAGCAAAGGTATGCATTGTTTTTTGTCATGTATTTATTCCCCCTTTTAAATACATGACAAGATTATTTCTATACCTATATAATACTATAATGAAGGGGGTTTTTTGTACAGAATGTTCTTGAATTATTCAAAATCTATCAATTTAATGTTACATAGCAAGTTTAGTTTTTAAAAATTCAATGCTAATTAATTTCTAGTTAAGTCATCCTAAATAAATAAATAATCCTAAACTCCGGAGAAATATTTTATAGCTCAAAGAGAAAGGTTTTAAAATAATTAAAAACAAGAATTGGTATTAATGTCATTTTTAAAAATTGCTGACTTGGTTCAGTAATCATCAAAATCCAATGGTGGTTTTGTTTTAAAAATACTATTCAAAGCATATTAAGTTTTATTTTAACATTTTCCCATGAATTATTTTTGTTGCATCGATTTTAAGTTGTCAATCAGCCATAGTTAAGGAAATGTGCTAAATTTGTATGGTTACAAACAATAATGTGATAATTAAAAATGCAGCTAGGATATTTTGTAAATATATGGCAGTATTAATACTGTTGTGAAAGGAAATGAGAGAAAATGGATTGTGTGGCTAAGCGAGACTGTAATTAATCTTAAGCTACAAGCATTTATAATTTATTTCCAATTTGTTGCCAGTTTTTAAGAAAAAATGTAACCTAATAACAATATTATAACTAATATATATGCAGAGCACAAAACATAATTTCCTTCAGAAACAAGTAAGTTAAACAGCATTAGAGCCCCTTCAGCAACTCAAATCAGTCTTCTTCCTGCAGTTCTAGGTATTGCTCAACTTATTTTATTTGGCAATGAAAAGTAAATTCAACTGGATTCTTAAACTTTATTGCTCCTTTTCCTTAAATCAGTTGCTTTGTGTAGTAACGTAAAGACGAATTTTGCAAATTGATGTGATCATTTTGGAACATATTGTGGATATTAATTGCAATACAGTTGTGAATTCTGATTTTTTTCAGTGTTATGAAACAAATTGTAATTGACTTTTGAATTTTATTTAACTGTGCCTGTGCATGATCCAAAGTTGTTTGGCTTTATTCATTTCAATCTGTTTCCTCTGACGAAATGTATGTTCAATTTGATGCAATTCTTCCTGTGACAGATTTACTGTGATAGATCATACCACGTTCCAATTATGAGAACTGATGTTGATGTTGATGGCAGTATCACAACTCTACAAAAAGGCTAAAATTAGAAATACAGATTTGATGTATTTCTGACCTCTGAGAATACTGTCATTGGCTATATTAAATATATGACATTTCTGTTTAATGACCAAAGGTGAATTTGAGCCCCAATTAACTCCTCTTTTGAGATAACTGATGGGGCAGAACATTTATTTCTCAAAATTCTGCAGAAAATTATTGAAACGACATGCAGTTCTATGCATTGTAACCCAAATTTGTGCATCTATTTTCCATATTCCTCCCTAACCTAATGTTCTTTACCCTGGGGAAAAAGGAGCAATTTTAAGTACCACATCTTTGACCAGATCATCCATAGCAACTGTTTTTTTTAATGTTTTCCCTTCCTCCCACTATTTTTCCTCTGGAGAACTCTGATAGCTCTTGACTCTAAAAATATATTAGTATTGTGCTTCACATTAAAATAGAAATTTGTTTTTAAAAAGAAAAAATGCTGTATTCCATCATACATTAACTGTTCCTAATTAAGCTAATTTGAGTAACTAAATTTACACCATAATTTTTCACAAACTCAAAATATGACATGCGTACAACAAATTATAATTAAAGCCATCAGAAGATTTAGCTTAATTGATAGTTGTGTACTTCTGTTATGAAGAAAATCTTTTTTTGTGAATGCTATGCACTAGCATATATTACATGAAAAGAATACCTATTTAAAAATTGAGTATAAAAGATTGCATACAAACAGCAGAAAACTTATTCGTTCATTATTGTAATGTTTGGAATTTTTATCTGTTCATCCTTTTTTTCTAAAAAACAAAGTTGGGAGGAAGAGAATGGAGTATATGGAAATTAAAGTATTATTTCAAGACAGTTACTAGTAAGCAAAAGAGCAAACATTCCAGAGAAGATTTTTTTTCAACCATAAACACTCTTAGAATACATTTTATTCAGTAATTAAAATTGTCTTTTTGTAATCAAATGCAAAAGTGTTGGAGAGAGAGCTGTAGACTGGCAGTTCAGTGAGCCGTACCTGCTCCACCGATAATCTGATTAAAAAAACAGTGCTGTGCCTGTGATCAACTAGGCAGTGATAGCTTTGCAGTGTGTTCTACTGATACCACAGTCTGCAGTTGCACAATGGTAATTGCATCTTGTCTTGAGTTCCATGGAGAAATTATCGAGTTAATTTGAGTGTATGAGAATGGGTATTTAAAAGTGAGTCTAAATGAGGACATATTGTAATTTTGGGTGAGATTTTGATGTGCAGCCTGTAAAGAAAACTGCAGGTTATTTTTTGACAAATTTCAATTACTGCTATAGTCTGTTGTATGACTAAGTCACTTCAATGTATGTATGTGTGCAGTAGTCCTATTCAATTGTTGGTACATAAAGCCTTTCAATTACATTTGAAATGTTTATTCAAATGAAAAATGTTAGTTACGAATCAGATAGAAGACTGCACTGAACATGAAAGATTTGCCAGTGATGTTCGTCAAACATTTGCTGCAAAATTTCTTTCACTTTGTAAAACTAATGAAAAAAAATCAAACAAAGCGACATGAAGACTACAATGAAAATATTTTACAGGGGCTAGCTTATGATGTCTAACTACTGAGATTTATTATGATCACTGCAGTTTAAGGTAAACTTTTATTGTGACGCTTAGTTGTTCATCTTTACAGTGATCTTTCATAATGTGTCGTTATTATGTTGTTACACTTATGTACTGCTATGTAATAATCTTAAGCTCTGTCTCTAACAAAGCAGTTGCAATTTTAGCCAGCATTTCAAATCCAGACTTCATTAAAGAGCAGCTTTTCAATCCTAAAAGTTTGTAAGAAAGCTATTCAGATCAGAAAACTCGATTGGAGTAATTTTAATTCCAGGTGATATTGTAAGGCAGACAACATTGGATCACCTGCCCATAGTACAGCTGGAAGATTTTACTTTCCACGATGGACAGCAGATGCGAGATCACTTGTTTCACACCATCCTCCAAAGTTAAAATTATTCCCAATGATCTAACAGACAAATGGACTATCTTGTATAGAACTGTGAAGGTTTACAGCACATAGTGAGGCACATTCAACCCATCCTGTCCGTACTTGCTCCATGTTGGAGCAATTCTATGCTTAACCTACTACCCTCTTCCCATAAACCTATATCTTCCTCTGTTTCAAATATTTATTCAATTCTTCTGTAAAAGATGCCATGTTCTCATCCTCAACCGTTCCCTGTGGCAAAGCACTCCTTGTTCCAACAACCCTCTGAGCAAAGAAATGTTTTCCTAACCTCTCTCCTTACTCTCTTAGTGACAGTTTTATGATTGATGGCCTATGGTCAGTGACAGTTTTTGCTTGCTCTTGACATGTGGGCAGTACTGGCAAGGCAGTATTTAATTCCCAACTCTAATTGTCCTGAGGGCATTAAGATTCAACCACATGGTGTGGAACTGGAGACACGCATGGCCCAGACCATGTAGGGGATGGCATGATTTCTCTCCTAAAGGTCATTAGTCAGTAACTCCCCGACCAGAGAAAATACTTTTTCCTTGTTCAACCTATCAAAACCCTGCATAATTTTGCATTTAAATTATTTATTTCCTCTTAGTCATCAATGTTGCAGTGATAACGGCATCAGTTCTTCTTTCCCACCTCATGCATTATTCTGGTGAATCTAAGTTGAACAGTCTCAATGCTCCTAATGTGTTTTTTTTCTGTAATCGGATGCTCAAAACTGAATACAATACTCCATCTGTGACTTAACCAAAGTTTTCTATAAATTTAGCATTGTTTGTTTTCGCTTACCCACTATGCCTTTATTTGTAAAACCAAAAAATGCTGTCAACTTTTTAAGGCTTCATCTATCTGCACTCACTCTTGCTAAGAATTATTGCTCCAGGGGTTCCAAAACAGCTGTCATAATAACTTCAGCGGAAGATTGACAGAACCCCCCCCACTTATTTTTTTGCATGTATCCAGGATTTCCACAGAAGTTATGGCAGTTGATCAGGAGAATCCCCAAGAAAATCCTACACATATATAAATGAGAAAGAAAGGAAAGAGTATATCCTTAATGAAAGGCATATATATACACACACACACACATATATATATAATATGTATGTGTGTGCGCGTATATATGCCTTTTCATTGAGGATACACTCCTTCCTTCCTTTCTAACAAAAAGCAAAACTCTACACTTATCCATTTGACTAACCTGTCAATGTGACTAACTTGGATTTTCCTTAAGCCTTTTACAATCCTCTTCACTATTTGCATAATCTCTCACTGTTGTGCCAGCAACAAATTTAGGAACTTTTTTCCTTATGCCCAAATTCACACCATCTATAAATACTGTGAGCAAACAACATTGATCTCAACGTATTATTGACCATATAACGCTGCCAACGCTTTTCCAACTTGAGCAACATCCAGTTACCCTAATAAAAAGATAAAAACAAAAAACTGCGGATGCTGGAAATCCAAAACAAAAACAGAATTACCTGGAAAAACTCAGCAGGTCTGGCAGCATCGGCGGAGAAGAAAAGAGTTGACGTTTCAAGTCCTCATGACCCTTCAACAGAACTGATCTTTCTTTACAAGGAAAGGGAAATATAAGCTGGTTTAAGTTTGGGGGGGGTAGTGGTGTTAGGATAGGAGCAGATCATCAAAAGATGTCACAGACAAAAGAACACAGAGGTGTTGAAGTTGGTTATATTATCTAAACTAATGTACTAATTAAGAATGGATGGTAGGGCACTCAAGGTATAGCTCTAGTGGGGGTGGGGGAGCATAAAAGATTTAAAAATAATGGAAATAGGTGGGAAAAGAAAAATCTATATAAATTATTGGGAAAAAAAAACAAAAGGAAGGAGGAAGAAACAGAAAGGGGGTGGGGATGGAGGATGGAGCTCAAGACCTAAAGTTGTTGAATTCAATATTCAGTCCGGAAGGCTGTAAAGTGCCTGGTCGGAAGATGAGGTGCTGTTCCTCCAGTTTGCGTTGAGCTTCACTGGAACAATGCAGCAGGCCAAGGACAGATATGTGGGCAAGAGAGCAGGGTGGGGTGTTAAAATGGCAAGTGACAGGGAGGTTTGGGTCATTCTTGCGGACAGACCGCAGGTGTTCTGCAAAGCGGTCTCCCAGTTTACGTTTGGTCTCTCCAATGTAGAGGAGACCGCATTGGGAGCAATGAATACAGTAGACTAAGTTGGGGGAAATGCAAGTGAAATGCTGCTTCACTTGAAAGGAGTGTTTGGGCCCTTGGACGGTGAGGAGAGAGGAAGTGAAGGGGCAGGTGTTACATCTTTTGCGTGGGCGTAGGGAGGTGCCATAGGTGGGGGTTGAGGAGTAGGGAGTGATGGAGGAGTGGACCAGGGTGTCCCGGAGGAAACGATCCTTATGGAATGCCGACAGGGGGGGGGTGAAGGGAAATGTGTTTGGTGGTGGCATCATGCTGTAGTTGGCGGAAATGGCGGAGGATGATTTTTTGAGTGCGGAGGCTGGTGGGGTGATAAGTGAGGACAAGGGGTACCGTATCATTTTTCTGGGAGGGAGGAGAAGGCGTGAGGGCGGATGTGCGGGAGATGGGCTGGACACGGTTGTGGGCCCTGTCAACGACCGTGGGTGGAGAACGTCGATTAAGGAAGAAGGAGAACATGTCAGAGGAACTGTTTTTGAAGGTAGCATCATCGGAACAGATGTGACGAAGGCGAAGGAACTGAGAGAATGGGATGGAGTCCTTACAGGAAGTGGGGTGTGAGGAGCTGTAGTCGAGGTAGCTGTGGGAGTCGGCAGGCTTGTAATGGATATTGGTGGACAGTCTATCACCAGAGATTGAGACAGAGAGGTCAAGAAAGGGAAGGGAAGTGTCAGAGATGGACCACTTGAAAATGATGCAGGGCTGGAGATTGGAAGCAAAATTAATAAATTTTTCCAAGTCCCGACGAGAGCATGAAGCAGCACCGAAGTAATCATCGATGTACCGGAGAAAGAGTTGTGGAAGGGGGCCGCAGTAGGACTGGAACAAGGAATGTTCCACATACCCCATAAAGAGACAGGCATAGCTGGGGCCCATGCGGGTACCCATACTCACACCTTTTATTTGGTGGAAGTGAGAAGGGTTGAAGGAGAAATTGTTCAGTGTAAGAACAAGTTCAGCCAGACGGAGGAGAGTGGTGGTGGATGGGGATTCACCACTACTCTCCTCCGTCTGGCTGAACTTGTTCTTACACTGAACAATTTCTCCTTCAACTCCTCTCACTTCCACCAAATAAAAGGTGTGGCTATGGGTACCCACATGGGCCCCAGCTATGCCTGTCTCTTTATGGGGTATGTGGAACATTCCTTGTTCCAGTCCTACTCCGGCCCCCTTCCACAACTCTTTCTCCAGTACATCGATGATTACTTCGGTGCTGCTTCATGCTCTCGTCGGGACTTGGAAAAATTTTATTAATCTTGCTTCCAATTTCCACCCCTCCATCATTTTCACGTGGTCCATCTCTGACACTTCCCTTCCCTTCCTTGACCTCTCTGTCTCAATCTCTGGTGATAGACTGTCCACCAATATCCATTACAAGCCTACCGACTCCCACAGCTACCTCGGCTACAGCTCCTCACAACCTGCTTCCTGTAAGGACTCCATCCCATTCTCTCAGTTCCTTCGCCTCCGTCGCATCTGTTCCGATGATGCTACCTTCAAAAACAGTTCCTCTGACATGTCCTCCTTCTTCCTTAACCAAGGTTTTCCACCCACGGTTGTTGACCGGGCCCTCGACCATGTCCGGCCCATCTCCTGTGCATCCACCCTCACGCCTTCTCCTCTTCCCAGAGACATGATAGGGTCCCCCTTGTCCTCACTTATCACCCCACCAGCCTCCGCATTCAAAGGATCATTCTGTGCCATTTCCACCAACTCCAGCATGATGCCACCACCAAACACATCTTCCCTTCACCCCCCCGTCGGCATTCCGTAGGAATCATTCCCTCCGGGACACCCTGGTCCACTCCTCCATCACCCCCTACTCCTCAACCCCCACCTATGGCACCTCCTCATGCCCACGCAAAAGATGTAACACCTGCCCCTTCACTTCCTCTCTCCTCACCGTCCAAGGACCCAAACACTCCTTTCAAGTGAAGCAGCATCTCACTTGCATTTTCCCCCAACTTAGTCTACTGTATTCATTGCTCCCAATGCAGTCTCCTCTACAATGGAGAGACCAAACGTAAACTGGGCGACCGCTTTGCAGAACACCTGCGGTCTGTCCGCAAGAATGACCCAAACCTCCCTGTCACTTGCCATTTTAACACTCCACCCTGCTCTCTTGCCCACATATCTGTCCTTGGCCTGCTGCATTGTTCCAGTGAAGCTCAACGCAAACTGGAGGAACAGCACCTCATCTTCCGACTAGGCACTTTACAGCCTTCTGGACTGAATATTGAATTCACCAACTTTAGGTCTTGAGCTCCCTCCTCCATCCCCACCCCCTTTCTGTTTCTTCCCCCTTCCTTTTGTTTTTTTTCCCAATAATTTATATAGATTTTTCTTTTCCCACCTATTTCCATTATTTTTAAATCTTTTATGCTCCCCCACCCCCACTAGAGTTATACCTTGAGTGCCCTACCATCCATTCTTAATTAGTACATTCGTTTAGATAATATCACCAACTTCAACACCTCTGTGTTCTTTTGTCTGTGACATCTTTTGATGATCTGCTCCTATCCTAACACCGCGCCCCCCCACCTTAAACCAGCTTATATTTCCCTTTCCTTGTAAAGAAAGATCAGTTCTGTTGAAGGGTCATGAGGACTCGAAATGTCAACTCTTTTCTTCTCCGCCGATGCTGCCAGACCTGCTGAGTTTTTCCAGGTAATTCTGTTTTTGATCCAGTTACCTTATCCCTTTGATTCCTGCCCATCAACTAACTTTCTTTTCATGTTGCTACTCTTCTTGTACTATGTGCCTAATTTTTTACTTTAAGAGAAACTTTATTGAACACCTGAGAATCTATATACAACATATCTATTTTATCTATCCAATCCTCTTCAAAAACAAAATTCTTAAATTTGCCAAACACAACTTACATTTAACAAATCCATGCTGGCCTTCTTTGATTTCACCCATTCATTTCCACAGTCACAGTATGTTTATCTCAAATTATAGCTTTTAAACTGGCAGAATATATAATTGGCTATGATTTAAGCAATGTGAAATCACACTTAGTTTCTATATTTAATGTTCTCGGGCATATTACTAGAGTGAAATTACAATTCATATCTTTTTAAAAGAGTTGAATCAAAGTTGCATATTCTGTACTGACAGACATGTCTGACTATTGGAAGAATGTTTATTCTGTTGTAATCATGCATGGAATTCTAATACTCACTTTGCATTCTCTTAGATAATCAGCACCATGGAACCTCAGGTGTCAAATGGCCCTACTTCCAACACACCCAATGGTCCATCAAGCAACAGTAGAAATTGTCCATCACCTATGCAGACAGGGGCTCCTACAGATGACAGCAAAACCAACCTCATCGTCAACTATCTTCCCCAAAACATGACACAGGAAGAATTCAGAAGTTTGTTTGGAAGCATCGGTGAAATCGAATCATGCAAACTTGTTCGAGATAAAATAACAGGTTAGTTTGGACTGAAATAGACAATGAAGTGTAAAGGCACAGCAATTCTGTTGAAACAGATCCAAGCGCCATTTTCAATTTGTAAAGTTCAATATGATTGGTTGTATAGTTTTGATTTTATTTGCCTGTTTTAAGTTCTAAATGGAAAGGCTTTGAATTTCTCGCAGTCTGCTGCTGTGACTATGGTGGGAGTTATAGTAATGGCATAAATAGCCATTTTTAGCGATTTACATCACTTCACTGAAGATAACCACTGATTTCTCACAAGAAAACCTGTGCCAAAATTACAAGCACAAATATTTAGACAATGGAAGCATATTTAACACTCAATATATAATGTGATGACTGCTATGACGAAAGTGCAAAGATAATGGGATAATTTTCACTTTCAATGGGGGCAGAAAAACATGAGTAGTACATCAACTGCCCTCTATATACCATTCTAATTTTCTTTTCCATGAAGTCAAAAATGAAAAGGTAAATCAGCTGCCAAGTATAACCAGGTGACTGATTCAGCACCACTGATTTTCAGCCTCCACTAAAGATGAAAATTGCCCCCAATAAGTTTTGGAATTGGAAATTTATATTTAACATAAATTGCACAATTTGGAGGAGATTTTGTGGAGGCAATGGGCTCTGGTGGCAAGAGACTCACATTGCCTCCTTTGGGGAAGACCCACCAAAATATGAGCCAATTAGGCAATTAACAGGCCATCGGTGAGCCTTTCACAGGATCAAGGACCCGGAGATGGAAAGCCCCACCCGGTGAGGGCTGCTGGCCAAACAGAAGCTGACAGCTCTTTTGCTCAGCCGCGCCACTGGGGAGGTGATGGCTGCTGCTGGAATGACATCCACCGGAGGTCCAAGATTGCGAAGCGACTCAGGTCAGTGGTTACTGATGGTGGGAGAGGCTTCGGGGGGTTGAGGTCACGGGGAGAAGGGTGTAGGGGGTTCAGCAGCCAGGGCAGGGGAGTGGCTCTCAGTGGAACCTTATCCCTTCCCAATGCTGAGTCCCCTAATTGGGCACTTAGTGCCTTTGAATGAAGGATCCCCACCCCCCACCGGGAGACCATAAGCAACTCGCAAGGGTTTGCTTGTCGTGTTTCCTGCATGGTGAGCCGCCACTGAGTTGATATCTGCGGTGGCGAGATGAGGCCTTAAGTGGGCATTAATTGGCCACTTAAAGACCTCCATTGGTGGCGGAGTGGGAAGGCGAAGTGCCAAGGAACTAATCGTGATGGAAGCAAAAAAGTGGTGGAGGTCTCCATCCATCACCATTCTGCATGATTAAATGCCATTGTTATGACACAGCAGTTAGTGAAGGCTAAGTTGTTTAAATCCCAGAGGGAAACTTGAACAACTATTATAACCTATATTTTCAATTAATATGTTTGAGATGCAGCTCTGAATTCAGGAATAAAGCCAACAAGCCACAAGAGATTTTTTATATAAAACTAAATCAAACATTTATTAATTTAACAACAAATTTAAGCACATAGACATGTCTATAAATTACTACCATAATAACTTTTAAACAAATCCTCAAATTAATCACTCCCAGGTAAATCTTCACCGAGGCAACAATAACCCATAGACGTTAAACAGACACCAGGCAAAGCACATTTGACTTTACAAATTCAAAATGATGCCCTTTGCAATTTGGTTCCTTTGCAGACAGTTGTAGGCTTACAGGCTGGTTAGGTGTTCAAAGCTTCTGACCTGCACACACACAACTCCTTTCTGTTTATACCTAGCTTTCCCTTTGAATGCAGATTTTCCACTGTATCCTAGACTTTTAATTTTATCCCTCCTAACAATAATCCTTTCATTCCATCAATTTTACTAGTAATATAAATACATTGCTTGGTGTCTCCCAGCTAGCTGCAAGATTTTACCCATTCTTTTGAATGGTTTATTCAACAAATGCAAATTGCACTTTACTTTTTACTCCTTATGTTTTTCCAATTAACATCTCAAACTACTATACATCAAAGCACCCAGACAAGCTGGTTTTAAGCCAATTAAAACACACACATAGACACAGGCCCTACTGCAATTCCAATTTAAATATAATTTCCAATAACATTATAGACATTAATCCCTTCATGACTGCCATTCGCGCCTCCAAACATGCCACGGAGGCGGAGGCATAAAATACCACCTTTTGTTTCTTTGTAAATTACCCATCATGTACTTCGGTTCCATTCCCACCTACTTTCACAAGGAACGTCAATAAAAAGTCCCCAGTGAAAAATTAGTGAAATCTGCATCCTCCTTTGGGACACAGGGTTCTCATACACCAACATGAGACATTACCACCCAACCAAGAATATTAGAAAACATGCAATGGGAAGTGGTCAGTTGTCCCATCAAACCATGAATCCTGTACATTCCCCTTCATCATGCGTTAAATCTACTGAAGAATCACTGCTTAAATATCCCTGATCTCCAAAGGTAATCAAGTACGACCCCAGAATATTCACTCATCCTTCCATGTGCACTTCTCTTGCCAACCCTTCATCATTCCCTCCTCCCTACTGGCAGAGGAAACATAAGGTTTACCAACAACTGTTTGTTATCCCTTGCAGACTTTGTTGGTCTAGTACAAATTTAGCTTGGCTTTATGAATCCTGAACCTTGTATTTTTTCTGATTTGTTAATACTTTCTGGGGGTGAAATTTGGATCCATAGTGCTGATGGATTGGTGTTATGGAAGCTGAAGACCCTCCGAGTAGGGCATGCAATGCCTCCAGCTCCTTCTGCCGGGACCCATTTGGAGCCCCATGCTGGGAGGAGACCCGTTCCCTCCAAGTGCCGGAACCCCACCCCGCTGGTACTGTCATGACATCAAACAGCCATACAAGCTGATTTGACACTCTGTTTACAAACTTGGACCACACAGGTGCCTTCAGCATGCTCGCTCACCAAATAATATGTGTTCAGCTATAAGAGAGGCCCAGCATTAGCATCTTCTAAAGGGCCAGACACTTGCAGGTAAGGTCATTTAGAATAACGTCTGCCAATGCAAAGTCTTTAGGAGTACTGTGAATTGTTTTTTGAGGTGTTGTGGTGAGTTCCTGGATTTGGATTGTTGCCTCATCACAGGGAAGGAGGAGGATTTCGTGACCAGTCTACACAAAGGTTGCAACAGTTATGGGACTGCAGTTGCAGTGCCTCTGAGTCTGCAACCCAACAGGGAGATGTAGCAGAGGCTGCACAGAGGGCAAACTATGGATTCCTCCATGCTCCTTAACAGGTTCAGGAGCCAATACACCTAGCAACTTGGTGTGCATCTCCATCAGCATTCTCCTGTCGGCAGCCCCATGGAGGACTTCATATGAGTTCCCTGTAGCAGATTTGTCTGCAACCTCCCCCTCTGATGAACAGCATACCACCTATGCTTTTGCCCCTGACCTGCTGCAACCCACTATGTGCAGATACCGACTCTAAACTAGTCTTTAAAGTAAGTGCAGTACCAGTACCTGAGTTGTGGCTGTGAGTGTGAGATCAAGTGATTGGGGCCTCTTTACCAGTGCTGTGCAGCTGTTCTAACTCCTCCTGGCTGTGCTGTGGCTAAGAAGGCAACAGTTTTTCACTGTCTGTAAGTAGGAAATCAAAAAGGGGAAGGCTGAGGTGAGGGAAGAGAACAGTGGGTTGGAATAGAAATCCATGGTCACACCTGCTGCAGCTAGCTCATCATGCCAGACAGCAGGATGACGGTGAGCTTTTTATTTATTTACCAGAAACGATGGCAATTATGTCACACATTGGACTGGATTTTAGCCCCCCACCCCCCCCCAAGCCATGGGTGTTTTTGGCAGGGCGGCCCAGCCTGCCTGCCATTTTTTAAAAAATAATTAATGTGCAGTTGAGCTTTTTAACAAGCCAGTTGACCGGAATATTACACTTTCCATGGTTGGTGTGTGGAGGAGTAGGAAAACAATTGTTTTTTTTTGTTTTTTTTTTAATCCAACTGGTTAAAAGACAGGAAGGAAGTGGGGGTACATCCTTAAAGGGGTCCCCTTCACCCCCAGATGTTACACCCCATTTTGTCACTTACTACCTGGCCACCAAGAGTTGCCACCCCCCCGCCCCCCAAACCCCAGACCTAGGCTAATGTTCTGAAGGTGCAAGTTCACATCCCACCACGGCAGTTGTGGAATTTAAACTCAATTAATTAGGTATATCTAGAATGGTAACCATGAAACTACCAGTACTTCATAAAAAATCCATTTGGTTCACCAATGTCCTTTAGGGAAGGAAATCTGCTATCCTTATCTGGTCTGGCCTGACTCCAGACCCACAGCAATGTGGTTGACCTTTAATTGCCCTCTGAAATAGCCTAGCAAGCCACTCCTTGTAACTGTAATAAAAGGTGAGAAAGAATAAAACCACAGCGACCAAGGCACTAGTTACACAAAGACATAGGCAGGTCAATCAACTCAATCTCCTCCCTAACGCCTGGAGACTTGCCAAAATTAGGAAAGCTGTCCCATAGACTAATCAAGAACAGCCTGACAGTCATTTTTACACAATCAGACCTTTTACAAAATTCCTTAGATTCAGGGAAGGTTCCATTAGATTGGAAAATAGTTAAAGTAACTCCTTTATTCAATAAGAGAGGGAGACAGACAGCAGGAAGCTACAGGCCAGTTAACTTAACATCTGTCATAGGGAAAATGTTAGAAGCTATTATTAAAGACATTATAGCAGGATACTTGGAAAAATTCAGGGTAATCAGTCAAAGTCAACATGGTTTTGTGAAAGGGAAATCATGTTTAACCAATTTATTGGAGTCTTTTGAAGAGGTAGTATATGCTTTGGATAAAGGGGAACCCAGTAGATGCACTGTATTTAGATTTCTAGAAGGCATTTGATAAGGCACCACTTCAAAGATTATTGCAAAAAATAAACGCTCAAGGTATAGGAAAGTGATGCGCCACAGGGATCAGTGCTGGGGCCTCAACTTTTACAATTTATATAAATGACTTAGATGAGGGGACCGAAAGTATAGTTGCAAAATTTGCTGCTGGCACAAAGACAAGTAGGATAGTGAGATGTGAAGCAGACACAAGGAGGCTATAAAGGGATATAAAAGCAAAATACTGCAGATGCTTGAAATCTGAAATAAAAACAGAAAATGCTGGAAAAACTCAGGCCTGGCAGCATCTGTGAAGAGTGAAGAAGAGTCACATGGACTCAAAACGTTAACTCTGTTTCTCTCTACAGAGGGATATAGATAGGTTAAGTGTGTGGGCAAAGACCTGACAAATAGAGTATAATGTGGGTAAGAGGGAAATTGTCCATTTTGGCAGGAAAAATAAAAAAGAAGCATATTATCTAAATGGTGACAGATTGCAGAGGGATCGAAGTGTCCTAGTGCATGAAATACAAAAGGCTAGTATGCAGGTACAGCAAGTAATTAGGAAAGCTAATAGAATGTTATCATTTATTGTGAGGGGAATTGAATACAAAAATAGGGAGTTTATACTTCAGTTATACAAGGCATTGGTAATACCACATCTGGAGTACTTTGTACAGTATTGGCCTCCTTATTTAAGGAAGGATGTAAATGCATTGGAAGCAGTTCAGAGAAGGTTTACTGAACTAATTCCTGTATTGGGCAGGTTGTCTTTTGAGGAAATGTTAGACAGGCTAAACCTGTACCTGCTGAAGTTTAGAAGAGTAAGAGGCAACTTGATTGAAACATACAAGATCCTGACGGGTCTTGACAAGGTCAATGTGGAGAAGATGTTTCCTCTTGTGGGAGAATCTAGTACTAGAAACCACTGTTTAAAAGTAAGGGGTCACCCAGCTAGGACAGAAATTAGGAGAATTTTTTCTCTCGGAGGGATTTGTGTCTTTAGAACGCTGCTTCCACCGCCTTTTGAGGAACAGAGCCCTTGAATATTTTTAAGTCAGGGGTACCTGGATTCTTGATAAGCAAGGAGGTGAAAGGTTATCAGGGTTAGACAGGATTGTGTAGTTGAAGCTACAATCAGATCAGCCATGATCTTATTGAATGGCAGAGCAGGCTCGAAGGGCTGAGTGGCCTACTTGTGCTCCTAATTCATATGTGCGTCTTAATGGCAAAGGGTGGTTGGTGGGTGGGGGGCATTAGATGGCATAGAGGCTATAAAGGGCTATGGGGATCAGATGGGGGTATGGGTTGGCATGCGGGATATGAGGTGTTATGGGGTTCACGGAGAAAAAAATCTGAATTTCCGGGCACTTACTCCTAGGTTGGGTTTGTGGTGCTGAGAATTGCCCCAACTATACTCTCAATCCAGGAGTGAAAATTCAGGCCCAGAAATACGAACAGATTAGTTTAGTCTCAGAGTTGTCAGGGGGGTATGAAGTTAGTAGCTAGGGAACGAAGCTTGGAGTGGGGACCTAAAACAGTGGCTTCGGTCTACCCAATACTTAATTGGAGGGACTTTCTGCTTATCCAGTACTTGAGGTCAGATAAGCAGCCTGATGATTTAGTAACAGTGCACAAGTTGAGAGAGGTGGTGGTGAGGTAGAGCTGGGTGTCGTTTGCATACATGTGAATTGATGTTGCCAAGGGGCAGCTTGTAGATGACAAATAGAAGAGGCCAAAGATAGATCCTTGAGGGACTCCAGAGGTAATAGTGTGGGAACAGGAAGAGAAATAATTGCAAATGATACCCCAAACACAATTAGGAAGATAAAAATGGAATGTCCTCATATATTTTGACAGATCTCTTGATCAAATGACACCAATTGAGAGCACATAGTAGAGCTGTCAAAGAAGCAGGCTGGAGAGATTATATCCTGTATCCTATTAGAATAGCATCCTTTCAAGCAACAGACAGTACATCAGCAAATGCAGAAGAATTCTTCAAAATAAATTGAGATAGAATTGTACAATTACAAAAGCAACAGGAGGCATGCTTTGTGTGGCATAATGGGACAAAAGACAAAGGATAAGGAGGGAATTAACCTCAGTAAGAAAAGAAAATATTTGCATTTATATAGAAGGGCATCCCAAAGTATTTTAAAATCAATGGGTTACTTTTGAAATGCTGTCATGGTTATATTAACAAACATAGCAGCCTATTTCTGAACACCAAGGTTCCACAAATAGAACATTATCAGATAATCTGAGTTTGATGGAGTTGATTGAGAGAAAATTATTGCCAGAAAACCAAAAGAGTAATATACAATCAAAGCTATGAGGAGGACAGCTAAATGGTACAAATGGAGAGAACACCAACAAAGGACAAGAATTATTTAGGAAAAGCTGCCCAACAAAACAGGAGGTGGTGGCATAGTAATGCAGAGACCCAGGGTAATGCTCTGGGAACCTAAGTTCAAATCCCACCACTGGAGATGGTGGAATTTGAATTCAATCAATAAAAAATCTAGAATTTAAAGCCTAATGATGACCATGAAACCATTGTTGATTGTCATAAAAACCCATCTGGTTCACTAATGGCCTTTAGGGAAGGAAATCTGCTGTCCTTACCTGGTCTGGCCTACATGTTACTCCAGACCCACAGAATTGAGGTTGACTCTTAAATGCCCTCTGAATTGGCCTAGCAAGCCACTCAGTTGTATCAAAACTGCTGGCAAGTCAATAAAGGTACCTAGACCATGTGGACTGTAGCAGTTTAAGAAGGGAGCTCACCACCACCTTCTCAAGGACAGTTAGGGATGGGCAATAAATGCTGGCCTAGCCAGTGACGCCACTCCCCATAAATGAGTCTTGGTCCTGAAGGCCATTTTCATTCCATAATAGGGAAATATTTTTCAATGCTTTTGTGAGTATTAAGATTTATTACAAAGATGCAGATTGAGTACTGAAGGATTAAAACTTTTATTGGTATAATAAGAACTCAATTCAGGAACTACAATAATTTCAATAGCACAGCAATAGTCCTGAAATAGAGCAGTGCAAAAAAGCTTTTCATTCCAATATCCTCCAAATATTTTGTCTTTCTAAAACAAGAGTGAAATACACTTGTAAAGACACAGAACCCCAGAACTGCTCTGGTGAGGGATACCCTTTAAGAGCTTCCCAAAAATCATCAAATAATTGTGCTCATATCATTATATAGAAACATTTTTGGTAATGCTTCATGCGCGATAACCATTCTATGAGGCTGCTCTATGTTTGGAATATCTCCAACAATTGTTCCTCCTCTTGATCAAACATCAATCTATCTTCAGGCACAAGCCTCTTTTTCTGTGTTTCTTTTGGCAGATATTCCCCTCATTTATCTGTTTATGATAATCCTCTTGTAGTTGCTTTCATAGAATAACATCTCATTGTTCATGAACTCATGTATCATCCTTTTGAACTTTTAAGGTTTGCTGGCTTGTTTAAAAGCTTTGCATTGAGATTCAGCGAATTAATAAAATAAGAGTAGGGCATTTAACCCACTCTGCCTAGATTAAATGTTTGATTATTTCATCATGTTCTTCCTTCAGCACCATCTGCTGGTCTCCTCTTTTAGAGAGCATTAATATTTATCCCCAGCTCCTCTGAAAGACAAATCAAGCAATCATTCACAATCAATTATCTTTGTAACTCTTAATCCTGCTTCTTAGAGATATTTGTGTTCCTTTTTCTAAAGATGCTCATTGACCTCAAATCAACTGTTTTCTTCAGAATAAAAGCAAAACACTGCGGATGCTGAAAATCTGAAATAAAAACAAAATGCTGGAAAACCTCAGCAGGTCTGGCAGCTTCTGTGGAGAGAGAAACAGAGTCAACGTTTTGAGTCTGCATGACTCTTCTACAAAGCTAAAAAGAAGTAGAAATGTGTTGGATTTTAGACTCTGTAAGAGAGATTGGAGCAAATAGAAGGTATAGGGTAGGTGGAGCTAAGGAGAAATTTGACAAAGGTGTCATGGACACAGGACAAAGGGAATGTTAAACGGACGTGTTATAGACTAAAGAGAGTGACCCTCTTTAAAAGTAAGTTAGCAGAATGTGTTAATAGCAGAACAAGGGTCGGTGCTATATGAAAGCAAAACATAAAAACAAGTGGCCTGGGGTTGGGGTGGGGGTGGAGAGTGATGTTGGAGAAAAAGGATAAATAAATTAAATTAAAAATAAATAAATAGAAATTTTTTAAAATAATTGAATTGAAAAGGGGTAAAGATGGAGAAGAGAGTTCATGGTCTGAAGTTGTTGAACTCAATGTTAAGGTCAGAAGGCTGTGAAGTGCCTAATCAGAAGATGAGGTGCTGTTCCTGTAGTTTGCATTGGGCTTCACTGGAACATTGCAGCAGGCCAAGGAAAGATATGCAGGCATGTGGGCAAGATGGTGTGTTGAAATGGCAAGAGGCAGGAAGGTCTGGGTCATACTTGCAGACTGAGCAAAGGTGTTCCACAAAGCGGTCACCCAGTCTCCGTTTAATCTCCCCACTGTAGAGAAGACCACATTGGGAGCAGAGAATACAGTAGATCAAATTGAAGGAGGTGCAAGTGAAGCACTGCTTCACCTGAAAGGTGTGTTTGGGGCCTTGGACGATGAGGAGGGAGGAGGTAAAGGGGTAAGGCGTTGTACCTTCTGCGATTGCATGGGAGGGTGCTATGGGAAGGAGATGGGGAGCTGAGGATGACAGAGGAGCGGACTAGGGTCCACCCTGGCCCTGGTCCACTCCTCTGCCACTCCCAACTCCTCATCCCCTTCCCACAGCACCCTCCCACGCAATCACAGAAGGTGCAACACCTGCCCCTTCACCTCCTCACCATCCAAGGCACCAAACACTCCTTTCGGGTGAAGCAACACTTCACTTGCACCTCCTTCAATTTGATCCACTGTATTCGTTGCTTCCAATGCAGTCTCCTCTACACCGGGGAAACTAAACGGAGACTGGGTGACCGCTTTGTGGAACACCTTTGCTCAGCCTGCAAGCATGATCCAGGCCTTCCTGTCACTTGCTATTTCAACACACCATCTTGCCTGCATGTCCATCCTTGGCCTGCTGCAATGTTCCAATGAAACCCAACGCAAACTGGAGGAACAACATCTCATCTTCTGATTAGGCACTTTATAGCCTTCTGGACTTAATTTTGAGTTCAACAACTTCAGACCATGAACTCTCCTCCACCGTTACCCTCTTTTTAATCCAATTTATATTTATTTATTTATTTTTTATCCTTTCCCCCTCTACAGCGCCATCTGCCATTTGTTTTTATGTTTTGTTTTCACAGAAAGCTCACCCTTGTTCTGCTATTAATACATTCTGCTATCTTACCTTTGTCACTATCATCACTTTCTTTAGTCTTTAACGCTACCATGAACACAACCTTTGTCCTCTGCCCATGACATCTTTGTCAAATTTCTCCTGAGCTCCCACCCATCCTTGTCCTTCTATTTTGCTCCACCTGCACCACTCCCTCTTAAATCATATAAAATCCATCACACTCCTTCTCTTCAGCTCCGAAGAAGAGTCATACAGACTCAAAACGTTAACTCTGCTGCTCTCTGCACGGATGCTGCCAGACCTGCTGAGTTTTTCCAGCATTTTCTGTTTTCTTTGTGAGTGTGCTCCATGTATCCACTGTCTTGGAGAGAGGCAAAGATTTTTTTAAATCTCTAGGTTTGGTAACCTAAAGCCAGAAATCAAGATTCTGCTGGGTTCATGACTACCTTATGCACTAATTTTAAAAAATATAGATTACAGCAAAACAACAATATGGAATAATCCATATATACCTGTACAGAATCATTGTTTTGATTTGTCCAACATGGACATGCTTCAAACGTAAAAGCGAAATACTACAAATGCTGGAAATCTGAGGTAAAAATAGGTAATGCTGGAAAAACTCAGCAGTTAAGGCAGCATCTGTGGAGAGAGAAATAGTTAATGTTTCAGGTTGATGACCTTTCATCAGAACTGAGAAAATTTAGAGATGTAGTAAGTTTTAAGCCAGTGACTGGGGGAGGGTGAAAAAACAAACAAAATAGAAGGTCCAAGATAGGCTGAAAGAAGGGAGCAATTAAATGACAAAATGGTTGATGAGATGACACCAAAAAGTGTGGTAACACAACAGTTAAAGAAACAAAAGGTTTGTCTAGAGGAGGGATGAATAGCAGAATGATGAACAGCTGCCATTAGAAAGCAAAAAAAGAGAAAAACAAAGAGAATGAAACCAATAGCGGCAATGAAAAAGGAAATAAAATGGGGCAGAGGTTACAGTCTGAAACTGTTGAACTGAAGTTGAGTCCAGAAGGCTGAAAAGTGCCTCATCGAATGATCAGGTGCTGTTCTATGACATTCTTCAGTTTGACAGATCACCAGAAGGTTAGATTTTTCTCATCCCCACCTGGGTGATAATCTGCTAGAATGAATAGTCCACCAATTGTAAAGCCATTCAATCTGTGGCGATTGTTGCTTTAAGGCCAGCCTTATTGAGTGAGTGTCGCGTGGTCAGAACAGTCAAACAGCACCAAACACGGGGAAGCTTATAAGGGCGGAGCTTTCCTAGTCTGAGTGTGTAGTGTAGCCTTGTTAAAGGCCTGCAACGAATCCAGCAGCTCTGTAAATAAAGTTTGTTGTTCAATGAAAGAAGCCTCTCGGTAGTACATCTCTATATCTGGCGTCGAGGATAAATGATCCTGGCATTGCCTCTCACCCAGCACCTATGAGTATCTCGTTTTGATAAGGAAAAAAATATATACTCACCAGGATGCCTTTCTTTGGGAGGATTTGACTCCTCCATGAAGGACTGGACTCAATACATCGAGTACCTCGGCCTAGATTTCCAGGCCAACAAAGTAGGGGAGGAGGCAAAGCGCAAAGCAATTCTCTTGAGCATCTATCGTAGTCAAACCTATGACCTTATTCATAGTCTCACAGCCCCAAGTGCTCCCAGTTCTAAATCATTCAGTGAGCTCAGAGGATTTAGTGAAGGGTCATTTTCAGCCCAAACCATCAGCCATTGTGCAAAGACTCAAATATAACATGAGGGTGAGGGCCCCAGGTGAATCAATCGTGACTTATATTGCTAAGTTGAATCAATGGTCAGAGCATTGTGATTTCGGAGTGACCTTGACTGACATGCTATGGGATCGGTTAGTTTGTGATTTGCACAGTGACGTCATTCAGTATCAATTGCTGGCAGAAGTAAATATAAATTTTAAACGAGCAGTAGAGACAGTGCTGGCCATGAAAAGTGCTGAAAAAGATTTGCAGGAGCTAGAGCTTGCAAAATGGCGCCATTTACCTGGTAGGGCGGGAACCTGCAGCCAGGCGTGGTGCCAGAATCTCAGAAGCAGCCGCGAAGTGGGAATCATTCCCAATCACCCAGAAATCAGAAAAATATACTGGAAGCAATCAGACAGCGATCCTGAAGTTGAAATGTTACCATTGTGGAGGTAACCACATTCCTGAAACGTAGATTTAAGGAGGCCGAGTGCTATTACTGTCACAAAGGAGGACATTTGATAAAGCAATGCAGAGCTAAGTCCAGACTGCCAAGATAACCAGCCAGCAAAGATGTTAGAAGTACATAATGTGAAAGAGCCTGATGTATCTGATTCTGACATTCACTCTCTTTTTAATCTTAAAGCAGTCAAGGCAAACCCTATTACTGTCACACCCCACATAAAGAGGAAATCTCTAGTTATGGAGGTGGATACAGGGGCATCAGCCACCGTGATGGGTGAGTGCACATTTCAGTACCTGAGAGAAGGTACCCAACTCTTAAGCCTGGAAAGAACTTCTATCCAGTTGAAGACTTACACAAGAGAAGCCATAAAAGTAAAAGGCCATGGTACATGTGAGCTATGGGCAGCAGTCAACCCAGCTCCCAGTAATAATAGTGACGGGGGAAGGACCAAGCCTTCTGGGCCGTGATTGGCTAAAAGAAATCAAGTTAAATTGGTCTGAGATTTTTCACGTGGAGTACTGCTGGAATTGTTCTAAAAAAAACAACAGCATCTTTCGCAACGAATTAGGAAAAATCAAAGGCTTGCAAGCCAAGTTTTATGTTAATCCATATGCAACGCCCTGATTTTTTAAGGCTAGACCAGTACCACATGCCTTAAGAGAAAAAGTGGATGCTTATTGGAGGAACTTGGCATCATATAGCCGGTTCAATTTTCAGAATGTGCAGCACCTATCATCCCCCCTGTATTGAAACCAGATAAGACCGTCTGCATTTGCGGCGATTATAAGCTAACAGATAATCGGGCCGCCAAGTTGGATAACTATCCAATTCCAAGAATTGAAGACTTGTACGCAAAGCTGGCAGGAGGTCAACCCTACACTAAGTTAGATATGAGCCATGCATACCAGCAATTCAAGTTAGATAACACCTCCCGGAGGTATGTCACAATAAACACACACAAAGGCCTATTCCAGTATATGCGCCTACCTTTTGGCATGGCCTCGGCATGTGCAATATTTCAAAGGACGATGGAGAGCTTGCTACAGAGATTACCATGGGTTGTAGCATACCTTAACGATGTCCTCATAACTGGATCGACAGAGGCTGCGCATTTACCAAATTTAGAGGAGGTAATGAGAAGATTTCTGGAAGCTGGAGTCCGTCCAAAAAAGGAGAAATGCACTTTGCAAGCCACCAAGGTTACCTATCTGGGGCACCACATAGACGCACAAGGATTACACCCCGTGTAAGAAAAGGTTAAGGCAATAAAGGAGGCGTCTTTCCCCACAAATATCACCGAACTCAAATCATTTTTTGGGGTGGTAAACTGCCACAAGTGATTTTTTTACCCAACTTATCAACTGTTATGGCCCCCTTGCACATACTGTTGAAGAAACATCATCATTGGTCCTGGAAGGCTCCACAGGAGGCAGCCTTGAACAGAATAAAACAATTGCTGCACTCTTCAACCTTGTTAGTGCACTTTGACCCATCTAAGGAATTGATATTGACCTGCGATGCCTCTCCAAATGGCATTGGTGCAGTATTGTCCCATGAAATAGGATACCCTCGCAGTGGCCGAAAAAGATTATTCGCAGATTGAGAAAGAAGGACTGTCAATAGTCTTTGGAGTTAAAAAATTCCACCAGTACTTACATGGCAGGCACTTTACTATCGTCTCCAATCATAAACTGCTTTTGGGCCTTTTCGAAGAAGACAAGGCGATCCTGCCAATAGCCTCGGCAAGAATTCAGTGATGGGTATTAACTCTGTCCGCCTATGAATACACTTTCAGGCACCAATCTGGGATACACTTAGTGACCATGGATGCCCTTAGCCACCTACCCTCACATCTCATGTACTGCTGTGCCCCTAGAAATCGTCCTTGCATTGAATTCTTTAGACACATCGCCTGTCTGCGCAAAGCAGATCAGGAACCGGACCAATTGAGATCTGCTTCTGTCCAAAGTTAGAGATCAGATACTTACAGGGTGGTTAAATGAGCCAGTCTCTGAGGAAATGAAACAATTTTTTACCCACAAATATGAATTGAGTTATCAGGATGGCATCATACTCTGATGAGCAAGAGTAGTCGCTCCTGCACCAAGCAGGGAACTGCTCCTAACCGAATTGTACAGCACTCATCCTGGCATTTCTAAAATGAAAATGCTCACCAGGAGTTGTGTGTGGTGGCCTGGTATAGATACATATATCGAAAAGTTAGTCAAGTACTGTCAACAGTGCCAATTGCAACAAAAGTTGCCAGCCACAGCCCCCCTACACTCTTGGGAATGGCCTGACCGACCATGGGTACAGATCCATATAGACTATATGGGTCCATTCCTGGGCACAATGTTTTTGCTCATGATCGATGCACACTCAAAATAGATGGAGATTTTTGAGATGAAATCACCTACGTCGCATGCTACCACCAAAAGGTTACGCCAATGCTTTTTGACTCAGATTGCCCTAAATCATTGTATCAGGCAACGGGGCCATATTTACAAGTGCTGAATTTCAGAACTTCACCCATCTAAATGGCATTAAACACATCTGAACTGCACCTTACCATCCAACATCAAACAGACTAGCCCAGAGAGCCGCCCTAACTTTCAAGTCAGGACTAAAAAAATTGTCAGGGGAACCTTGGAAACCAAAATCTCGCGCTTCCATCTTAGCTACCACACAACTCCACATGCAACAACGGAAGCAGAACTACTTATGAAGCTTTGTCTCAGAACAAGACTGAGCCTCGTATTCCCAAATTTGCCAGGGAGGGTAGAGAAGAACCAAGGTAATCAGGAAACAAGCCACGATTTGCATAACAGAGCTTGGAAATTTATAGCGGACAAAGCCTATGAGTAAGAAACTTCAGCAACAGTCCAAGTTTGATCCCAGGAATTATTGTCTGTGAGACTGGACCCCTTTCATACCATGTAGATGCAGAAGGCCGGATCATTCGTAAACAAGTGGATCACCTGAGGAGCAGGCAGACACTTCAACAGTCAATGTTGCCACCAAGGAATGTTATCGAATCCATAAGCACCGAAGTACCTGATCAACGTGTTATAGACATAACTAATGTCTCCATTGAATCAAATAGTGATGAGCTGCCTGTACCCAAAGAGGTACCCATTATTGCAATTCCTGTTAGTGCCGATCCTGTAGGAGAGCCTCAGGCTATAGAATTACATTGTTCTACCTGGAACAGAAATCCCCTGCAATGACTTGATTTGTAACTACTGGACCTATGTATTTAAGTGTATAATCTGAATCCATGATAAAGTGCCAGTATGATAATTTGTAAGATTTTTGATATTGTTTTCTATTAACCTGTATAAAGTAATTTGTGTAAATAGGGAATGTAAAAGAAGGAATTAAGAGGGGAAGGATGTGGTGATTGTTGCTTTAAGGCTAGCCTTACTGAGTAAGGGTCACGTGATCAGAGCAGCCAATCAGCACCAAGCATGGGGAAGTTTATAAAGGCTGTGTTTTCTTAGTCTAAAGAATGTATAGTAGCCTTGTTAGAGGCCTGCAGCTAACCCAGCAGCTCTGTAAATAAAGTTCCTTGTTCAATTAAAGAAGCCTTTCAGTTGTACATCTCTACACAATCTCAATGGGCAGAATTTTGCTCTTGGCAAGCGGGCTCGGCGGGGGCAGTCGGGAAGCCAATCGCCTTTCATGATTGGGACTGGACCACGATTTCACGCTTGTGGGCCAATTAAGGCCCGCCCAGCGTGAAACGCAAGCAGCAGCACTGAACGCTGCCTGTGCAGGTGGGGCAAGGAAGACAAGTGGGCCGAGCATGAACTTTGCGCAAATGAGCACTGTATAATCTCCCTGAGGCAGGGAGATGAAGCATTTTTAAACAAGAAAATAAAAATGAAATAAAACATGTCCCCTCATGTGACTCTGTCACATGAGCTGGGACATGTTATTAATTCAAATTTAAAACTTTTATTTTATTATTATTTGCTTTTGGAAACCTCATCCTGCCCATGGATGAGGTTTCCAAAATAATGTAAAGGCCGCTTGGCCTTTTTGCTTACCCGCCAACTGTTAGGTTGGACAGGCAGCAAAAACTTTAATTTAGTTGATTATTTATTGGCCTTAACAGGCCTTTTAATTGTTGGCGTGTGCACTGCCAACTCTGGCACACTCAGCCAACATCAACGCAAGTCATTTCACGCTCAAGCGGGTCTGGCACGCGCCCACCCGCCAAGCGAAAATTTCTGCCCAGTGTCTTTCTCTGTATTTTACATCCATAGTATCAGAACATTGTCCATAAGACTACCCACCCCACCCATCTCATTTCTTGTAGTATAGTTTCTATAAAGGGTGAGCAGGCAATCCTTTCTGTCAGATTGCCACTCACTGAAGTCAAACATTTTCCCAAGTTGTCATTTCCTTAGCAAAGAACAAATTTCCTTGTGTAATAATTGTCAAGTCTTGAGGGTTTCATAATGGAAAAAGGAAGAAAGACTGCCTAAACTGCATAATTTTTAAAAATTATTCAAATCTCAGCTCTCTTGTACAAACTGAAATCCCATACTGATTTCCATGTAATCTCTTGCTGGCAAGTATTTAGGATTATGAAAGGAATTTTCAAATCTACTATCTGAGGAAACAGTGGGACCTGTAGTGGGTTGGGAACCCAGTTGCTGCTGGAGGAGACTTTGCCGTGGGTCTTTAACTGAGCTGTTCCATTAGCATCCAATTCCGGGTTTCTTGACCAAACAGAAAGGGTGGCGGGAAATGCGCTAAATCTGACAAAGAAAGGATTTATCATTAAAGGGACCCAGCATGATTCTGAAAGATTCAACTTGATGTGGATTCCTGAGGCTGCAGCAATCACAGGAGAGGAAACCGAGCAAGGCTGCCCCCCATCCCTGCTGGGTGTCTTTCATTCTTTTCAAGCTCCCCTCCAAGCCATACACCATCCTGACTTGGAACTATATAGCTATTCCTTATCTGTCACTGAGTCAAAATCCTGGAACTCCTTTCCTAACAGCATTTTGGGTGCACCTACACCGCATGGACTGCAGCGGTTGAAGAAGGCAGCTCACCACCACCTTCTCAAGGGCAATTGGGGCTGAGCAATAAAAACGCTGGCCTAGACAGCGATGTCCACACCCTGTGAAAGAATAATTTTTAAAAATTCTTACCTGGAGATTCTGCTGAAGGTCTGCAGCAAAGTGATCTTTCCCAAGGACAGGAGGAAGAAGCGTGTATGGAAGATACCAAGAATTCAGCAGCAAGACTGTGGTCCCTCCAACCTGGAGACAGTGAACCAAGCCTCACTGGATCTTCAGAGGGCAGGAAATGTGAGTCGCACAAAACCATCAGGTGCCAATCCCCATACCCTGACTTTCCCAACATTCTCCTATACAGCACTCCTCAGAACAACACTCTTGCAGCTCCACTTATTCCTCTCTCTTCAGTCACCTCCTCACATCCCGATCTGGACAACCAATACTCAAATTCACCCTCATATCTCCCAGTCCCCTCCACAAATGTTGTCCTTCATTCCTGTCCGCACAAACCATTTCCAAAGCTCATAGTTCTTTGCTTTCTTTCCTTGCAGGAGAAATGAGTACACAACATCGAGGCGGGGATACGGCCCATGGCTGACACACAAATCTGAAGGACTAGTGCTCAGGCATGTTGGGAGCGCTGATTCTCTTCCTTTAGTCCCTGTGATGGGGGCTTTGTCACCTTAGAGCTGCTTTTTGCATCATACATGGGCAAGCTACCACTCACCTTCAGCTGACAAATCAATTCTCCTCCATGTTGAGTACCACTTGGAAGAAAAATCTGAGGTAGCAAGCTCGCAGAATGTATTCTGAGTGGGGGATTTCAATGTTCCCCATCAAAAGTGGCCATCACCACTACTGATAGAGCTGACCCAGCCTTGAAGGACATATTTACCAGACCTTGTCTGTGACAGGTGGTAAGAGAACCAACAAGAGGGAAAAACCTATTTGACCAATCCCTCACCAGTCTAACTATCGTTGGTGCATCTGTCCATGATTTGTAGAAATATTTGTAGGAATTACCACCGCACAGTCCTTGTGGAGACTAAGTTCCGTCTTAACACTGAGCATACCCTCCATCATGCTGTGTGGCACTACCACTGTTTTTCATGGGATAGGCTGAAACATTTGTAGCAGCTCAAAACTGGGCATCCAAGAGACTCCTTGGGCCATCAGCAGCAGCAAAATTGTATTCAGCCACACTCTAACCTCATGGCACAGTATATCCCTCACTTTGCCATTACATCAAGCCAGAGGATCAGCTCTGGTTCAATGAGGCGTACAAGAAAGCATGCCAAGAACATTGCTCAGCATATCCAAAAGTGAGATGTCAACCTGGTGAAACTACAACACGGGTACATGCATAACAAACAGCGGATGTAGCATGCGATAGACTGAGCAAAGTGATCCCAAAACCAATGGATCGGGGTCCTGCCACAGCCAGTTGTAAATGGTGGTGGTCAATCAAGCAATTAACCAGAAGAGAGGGTTCCATATATACCCCCATCCTCAATGATGGGAGAGCCCAGCATGTAAGTGCAAAGGACAAAGCTGAAACATTTACAACCATCTTCAGCCAGAAGTGTGAAGTGGATGATCCATCTTGGTCTCTTCTGAGGACCCCAGCATCACATTCAGCCAACTTGATTCACTCCACATGATATCAAGAAATGGGTGAAGACACTGAATACAGCAAAGACTATGGGGCGACATCACCCCAGCTGTAGCATTGAAGATGTGCTCCAGAACTAGCCGCACCCCTTGCCAAGCTGCACCAGTAAACTACAACACTGGTATCTATTCGACAATGTGGAAAATAACCCAGCTACATCCTGTCCAAAAAAAAATGGACAAATCTAATTCGGCAAATTACCATCCCATCAGTTGATTCTCGATCTTCAGCAAAGTGATGAAAGGTGTCACTGACAGTGCTATTAAGTGGGACTTACTCAGCAATAACATGTTCATCAATGCTCAGTTTGGGTTCTGCCAGGATCACTCAGCTCCAAACCTCATTACAGTCTTGGTCCAAACATGGACAAAGGAGCTGAATTCCAGCGAGTGACTACCCTTGATGTCAAGACTGCATTTGACCATGTGGCATCAAGGAGCATTGGCAAAATTAAAGTCACTGGGAATCAGTGGGAGAATTCTCCACAAACTGGAGTCATACCTAGCACAAAGGAAATGGTCGTGGTCATTGGAGGCAGTTCATCTCAGCCTAGGACAATGGTGCAGAAACTCCTCAGGAGGGCAGTGTCTTCAGCCCAACCATCTTCAGCTGCTTCATGAATGACTTTCCCTCTATTATTAGGTCAGAATCAGGGAAGTTTGCTAATGATTGCACAGTATTCAGTACCATTCTCAACTCCTCAGATACTGGAAGCTTTCCTTGTCTGTATGCAGCAAGACCTAGACAACATTCAGGCTCGGGCTGATAAGTGGCAAGTAACATTCATGCCGCGTAAGTATTGACTATCTCCAACAGGAGGGAATCTAACCATCTCCCCTTGACATTACCATCGGTGAATCCCCCATCATCAACATCCTGGGGGATTTCCATTGACCAGAAACTTAACTGGACCTGCCATATAAATGCTGTGGTTACAAGAGCAGTCTGAAGCTGGGAATTTTGTGGCGAGTAATTCACCTCCTGACTTCCCAAAGCCTGTGCACCACCTATAAGGCACAAGTCAAGAGTGCGATAGAACATTCCCCACTTAACTGAATGAGTGCAGCTTCAACAATACTCAAGAAGCTCAACACCATCCAGGAGAAAGCAACCCACTTGATCAGCACCCCATCCACCACTTCAAACATTTATTTGCTCCACATTGGCACACAGTGGCAACTGCATGTGTCAACAAGATGCTCTGCAGAAACTTGCAAAGTCTCCTTCAACAGTGCACCATCCAAACATACCACCAGTTGGAAGGACAAGAACAGCAAATGCACAGTAAAATATCATGAATGAAATCTAGGCTTTTCTAAATAGTGCCATTATGCAACATGTTCCTGTAAATAAAACTATGGGAACATTTTGTGCGATTTAACAATACTTGTCCATGTCAAAATATCCATTTCTACAGTATATTTACTTTGTAATCCTAACAGAATTTTTATAAGCACCTAACTATGGCTCAAGATTTGTTAAACAAACAGGTTAACAAGTGCTTTTGTTTTCCATAATTTTAAGGACTAGAATCTTTTCTATTTTCCTTCCAGCCACATCTTAGCTAGCCTTCTGCTGAAAAGAACTCAAGATAGACCAAATGACTTATGGACATAAATATGGTCATGGGTAGGGAAGTCACATGGTAAAGGAACAAAAATCTCCTAACTAGATAGGTTTCCCTTGTGGTTTACCCTGTTAGATCTCTTGATTGATATGGAATATGAAGGATAACTTCATATGCAGAATGTTAATCCCTAAGGTGAACAGTGTACCTTTTTGTATAAGTAGTTTCTAGCAGCATATATCAAGTATTAAAATGCTAGTACCATGAGAAGATAGGTGGTGGGATTTTCCACACCCGCCCGCCGCTGTGATCTTCCGGTCCTGCCACTAGTCAATGGACAGAATAGTCTTAAAGTTTGTCAGTTCTAAAAAAAAAAAATTCTGTTTCTACTTCTAATATCATGAGACAGAAAATTGTTCCATTGAATATAAAAATATTTCCTATCATAACTCATTGATTGCTCTCTTCATTGAGAAAGGTACAGTTGGGAGGTAGAGAAAGAAAGTCATACTAGCTGTTATGTCTAAACGATTCATCTCTACCTATTTAATATGTTTTCAAATCTTAATGTTTGTTACATAAAACAATGAAGGTTTTGCATCATACTCATCTGTAGAATGACTCTTGATAATGTGCCTTATTTTAAATCTTGTATTATTTGACAGCATATGATCAAGTTTCCAGTTTTTTTGGACTGAGCGTTTCTTGGAAGTATTGAATTATATGGTTCAAGTGAATGTTTCTTTCACCTTACTGCATAAATATGCACATATATATCATTCTGAAATACTGTATATACTTGCACATAAGACAGTACTCATATATAACAAATCCCCCCTCCCCCAAATTCCATCTTGGTGATGGAGGTAAAGAGTTTGGGAGGTGCTGCCAAAGAAGCCTTGGATAGTTGTTGCAGTGCATCCTGCAGAGTGTACCATTCAGCCCATCATGCCAATACTGCCACTTTGAAAGCTATCCAATTAGTTCTACTCCCTTACTCTTTCCCCATAACCCAATCATTTTTAGTTTTTCAAATATATATCCAATTCCTTGTTGAAAATTTCTATTGAATCTGCTTCCATCAAGACAATGCATTCCAGATCATGAGAACTCACTGTGTAAAAGAAAAAATTATCCTCCTCTCTGGTTCTGCTGCCAAAGGTGGAGGGAATTGATGTTTACGGTTTTGGATGAACTCGTGAGAAAGGAGACTGCTTTGTCTTTGATGGTGTTGAGCCTTTTCAGTATTGCAGCTGCATGCAGGCAAGTGAGAGCATTTCATTGCATTAACTTGTGCCTTGGTGTTGGGTAGCTTTAGGAACTCGAGATGAACTACTCACTGCAGGATACCCAGCCTCTGTTCTGCTCCAGTAGCCATGCATTTTATGTGGCTGTCACTGCTGAGATTCTGGTCACCCCTGGATATAGTTGATGTGGGTCTCAATGATGGTTATTATTTGGCACTAATGTGCCGTGACTGTTACTTGCCTCTTATCAGCCCAGATCTTTCTGCACATGGACATGGATTACTTCATTGGGCAGAATTTTCCCAGCCCCTTGGTGGTGGGCTTGGAAGCAGGGTTGGGGGGAGGGGGTGGGCAGGAGCAGAGAAAATAAGGGAAAAGCAGGATCAGTTATTCAGGCTTGAGCTGATAAGTGGCAAGTAACATTCACCTCACACAAGTGCCAGGCAATGACCATCTCCAATCAAGTGAGAATCTAACCATCTCCCCTTGACATTCAATGGCATTACCATCGCTGAATCCCCCATTATCAACACTCAGAGGGTTACCATTGACCAGAAAGTGGACCAGCCATATAAATACTGTGGCTACAAGAGCAGGTCAGAAACTGGGATTTCTATGTCAAGTAATTCACCTCCTGACTTCCTAAAGCCAGTCCACCATCTGCAAGGCAGAAGTCAGGAGTGTGATGGAATATTCTCCACTTGCCTGAATGACTGCAGCTCCAGCAACACTTAAGAAGCTCGACACCATCCAGGAGAAAGCAACCCGCTTGATTGACACCCCATCCACCACCTTAAACATTCATTCCCTCCACCGACGCACAGTGGCAGCAGTTTGTATCATCTAAAAGAGTCAATGCAGCAACTCACCAAGGCTCCATCGACAGCACCTTTGAAACCCATGACCTCTACCACCTGGAAGGAGAAGGGCAGCAGATGCATTGGTACACCACTACCTGCAAGTTCCCCTCCAAGCCACACATCGCCCGCACTAGGAACAATATCACTGTTTCTTCACTGTCACTGGGTCAAAATCCTGGAACTCCCTTCTTAACAGCACTGCGGGTGTTTCTGCAACATGTGGACTGTAGCGGCTCAATCAGTGGCTCACCACCACCTTCTCATGAGCAATTAGTGATGAGCAACAAATGCTAGCCTAACCAGCAACACCCACACCCTGTGATAGAATAAAAAGAAAGGTTGACACCCCGCCACTTGGAAGGTTTCCTGGGCCAGGCAGGAATGCAGATCAGCTGCCTGCATCACAGAAATGCGCAGCTAGCTTACATAATTAAGGCCCCAATTAGGTTGATTTTCCAGCTACGCTGGCATTTGCAGATATTCAAAGTCCATAGGAGCCAGAAGCTCTATGTCCCAAAGAGTGGGCAGCAAGGCCCTCATACCCCCAACAATCCATGCAGAGGCGTTTCCCCTCTGATTTGCCTTCCCCCTCTAAAATAATTATCTATTTTTACCCCTCGAAGGGCATCTTTGTGTTGAGGTGCCCTTATTGTCCCAGACCTGCTGGGACTCTACAGCTGCCGACCCTGTGATTGGACTGGCATCACTGGGAGCCTGCCCGCTGTCCTAAACAAGCATAGAGGCAGCCTTCCAGAAAAATAGGTCTGCTGGTCTGGGTCCTGGCAAGTTCTGGCTTGGGATCCCCATTGGTCACGCATCGGGGTCCCGAAGCCCAGGGGGAAATCCTGCCTATTTTCTGAGGAATTGAACCACCTCAACACCTGAAACCACTCCTGCCAAAAACGATTTTTAACTCACTACAAAGACACATAAGTCTGATCTGATAACACAAATATATGCAAGAGGTGAATAATCAAAATGCCTGGGTAGCAAAAAAAACTGCATTGCGTCCTTAGTGTTCTTTGGCCCGGGAAACCTTCCCGGTAGCAGGGTGCTAACCTTTCTTTTTATTCTTTCACATGATATGGGTGTTGCTGGTTAGGCTATCATTTGTTGCCCATTTTTGCCTGTTTTCAGTGGCGTAGTTTCTATATGTGCATTATTTTTGCATTCTTTCATCACACCATTGGCAATGAAGTTCTCATTCCTAATGTTATTTTTAATGTATTAACATCAGGACTATTCCAGTAAGAAATTCTCTAGGTAAACAAACTTTGTTGCATTGCTATGAAAAAAGAATGGTACATTTAATTATAATAGAGGTTGCAAAAGCTCTTTCGAAGCAGTTGAACAATATGTTATCATCTGCTTCTAATGCACAAGAGAACATGGAATCAATTAGACCTTAGTACCATAACCATGAGTACAGTTCCTGCAAAGGCAAGTTATGAAATTGAATTCAATAATCTGGTAATTCATGGGCTAGCACTATAAATTAACCGTGAAAGCTGCTAGATTGTTGCAAGACAACTCAGATGGGCAATGAATGTAGCCTTGTCAGCGTTAGCACATACCAAGAACAGATTTTTTTAAATTTCCAGGCCATTGAGTTCCCAATCTCAATACTGCATCCTGAGGGAAGCACTGAATAGAAATCAGAAAGAGAATATGCACCAGGCATCTTAATCTCAAATTCCTCCTAGCAGCTAATTTAGATTAACTTTGAAGATAGTTTGGCTGCGAATGATACATGGCTCAGGGGACTAGAGAGAAAAAAGCAATGTTTAAAAAAAGTTTGCAATTATTTTTGACATTTTGTTGTGATGTTTAGATATCCATGCTGAAGTTAATATCTTCTTAAAAATTGTTTGTGAAATATTGTTAAAGCTAAGTTGGACTATAGAATATTGCATCTTATTATTCAGCTTCATGTCCTTTCTTTGCAAATGTCCACACATCAAATTTCACCTGTTGTTTTGGTTAAAAATCAACCAGTTCCTTAGGTATGAGATTCTGGCACATTATAGATTTTGGCTGCTGAATAAATGATGTTCAACATAATATACAGGTTCTGCGACTAGGAAGAAATAAAACGAGAGTTTAATAACTGTGATTCTTTTTCTGGGTAGCACTTAGTTAAACATTAATTTCTCTAACATATTAAAAAATTGTGGAACACTTGCTGACCATTGATGAGTTCAGTCAAAAAGCTCAACATAAAATTTGCCCTGTTTTACTTCCTGTTTCCTGTCTCCATGCATTTCAATGGTACTGACTACAGCTGATATAAGAAATACTGGTAGGTATGGAAAATGTATTTTAAAAATCAAAACTATTTACAATCTCAGATTAACAGTGATTTGTTTTTGAATTCTCAAAATGAGTTCCCACGTAATTACTGTCTGTGCGTAATAACCAGTTGTGTGTTTCTAATATAATCCATTTGACTATAAATAACTAAAATTGGTTTGTTGAAAATCCATACAACTACCTTCAATAATTAGTACTGCATTAATAAATCCAACAACACAACAGTGGGTGGCAACCCTCAGTTAGTATCTGGCTATTTTCTTCTCATGGTTCCTTAGTACTTATGTCATGACTCATCAGCCTTCTGATAAGCATTGAAACAACCTAAACATAATATGCATAAAGCATGAGTTAAATTTATTTTTAATCAAGAGTAACACTGATTATAGTTAGTACCTCATATATATATGTAATATATATATATATATATATATAAAAATATAGATATGTTAATCCAATTGTATTTTATATCAGATTTACTCCTAAATTCACAAACACAAAATTTAACATATATTTTAGGCAACAAATTAGAAGAGAACTATTGAATTTTCAAAATTCCTTTCAATTCTGGCTCCCGTTTCCAATATGCAAAACATTTCTTAAATATATGATGCAGTATTTTTCAACGATTCAATTTTATTTAAGTAGCATGATCTGGAAACTGATTCACATAACATAAGATGTTTGTATTGATCATTCATGTAATTGTATTATTGTGGTTTTAGTCTTTGAAACCGTTGAGCCATGAAAACTTGTTACAAATTGTTTCACCCAACCAGAAGCATGTGAATAGCGAGCGCACACAGCATTGTTAAATAAGATTTTTATACAGCATGTGAGTTTGATGTGACAATAGGTGAATTCACTCATGTAAGATTTATACATATGTCCTTTATATTTTTCTCCTTCAAGCAGAGAAGGATAAGGGGAGATTTAATAGAGGGTTGGCAATGTCTGGAATGCACTTCCTGAAAAGGTATTGGAAGCAGTTAAAATCATAATTTTCAAAAGGGAACTGTATATGTACTTGCACAGGAAAAGTTTGCAGGGCTATGGAAAAAAAGCAGGGAAAGGGACAATGCAGCACAGGAGCAGTGGGCCAAATGGCCTCCTTTTGTGCTGTATAATTCTATCATTTTATTTGCAAGAAATGCAGGTATTACATTGCAGTTCATCACTAGATTGCAAGGAAATGAATTGCAAAAAGATACAATATAGCATTGATAAAATATTTCAGATAAATAAATAATTTCTGTTAAATAGAAACAAGAATTTCACAAATATCCCTAATGAAATTAAAACTTGGAATTAATAATACCCTATTTCTTGTTACAATGGAATATAGCTCTTGAAATATTCAAAAAACAGATCAGTTGGGACTTTATATGTTAGTATAATGTGAGACATACCTTCGTATTTAATGATGTTGATCTTGACTCCAGGTGTTACCATGTTATCAATAAGCTCCATACTCTGAATGTCTGTCAAGTTACTGTTAACTGGCTCCAAACCGGTTCAATATTGGGCAGCCTAAAGATCGAGCTAGCTGGCAGGTATTCCTGGTTCTGCTGCCCCACAAAATCTAATGGTTTATGGGATTAGGGATAATATATTATCATGGACTAACTGTTGGTTAACGGATAGCAAAAAGAGCACAATTAAACAGGTCATTTTTGGGATGGCAGCCTGTAATTAATGGAGTGTCTCAAGGATCAGTGCTTGAGTCTCAATCTATATAATGACTTAGATGACCACACTGAGCATAATGTATCGAAGTTTGCTGATACTTGCTAGGAAGAAAAGTAACCAGTGAGGATGACACACAGGGCGGAATCGCCCCAGATTTGCACTAAGTGTGGTAGCGGGCAGGTAAAATGACATTTTACCCGCCAGCCGCAATAGCGGGTTTTGACGCCATATCGTCCCAAACCAGCCACATTATTTATGCACTCGTAGGAAAAATGCCATTTCCATGGCAGGCGAGCTGTCATTTGCCTACCTGCCATCACCCCACCGCTGCATCACACCAGGTGCCATATTTAAAGCCCAGCCACAAGCACATATCTCAGTGCTTCCAGACCACCACTGCCGCATGGAAGACATGGCCCTGAAACTGAAGAAGACTGCAGCCCCCCGGGTTCAGCAGCACATCCCTCAAGTGCCTTTTGGATGCCGTGGAGGTCTGCCGGGATTTCCTCTACCCCTGCTGTGGCCAAATGACGGGCAGCAACATCACCAATCCGGCTTGGGAGGCGCCGACAGTGGTGGTCAGCACCAACGCCCTTCAAAAGAGGACAACCATCCAGTGCCACAAGATGATGAATGAGCTCCTCTGTTCCGCCAGGGTAAATCACTCTTCTCATCACTCTGAGCTTACCCACTCTCAAACCCATCACACATCCACAGGGTCCTCACTCACTGCCGGTTCAAGGGACATCAGCATTCACTCACCAGGCATTCTTGTCATCTGGTCTGGCTAGCACCCTACTTACACTTTCTCCATCTCTATCCATGCAGGACAAGCTGGCACACAGGAAGAGAGAGAGGTCGCAGATGGTGGCGGAATGCCCAAAATCAAGGTCCTCATGGACTTTGAAAACCAAGCTAGCGACGATCTGAATCGGTCCTGTGCTGATGGTGAGGTCGGTGGTGCTCTACCAAGTGAGGGTCCAGCAGTGCAACACCCATCTGACAACCATGCTGTGAATGATGTGTCCTGTTTCACAGGCCACTGCCATGTACTAATTATCTCTCCTTACTTTCGCAGGCACATCTGCCAAACAGCCGATGGAGCCCAGGGCCTCCAATCAAGCCCCGAAGAAACCTCTGAAGAGGAACCTGAAGGCACTCTCCCTGTAGTCTCGTCACAGCGCTCACCCACACCCTCCACTAGTGCAGAGGCCCACACCTTGGTGGGACCTAGCTTTAGGATGGCCCCGGAATCACAATCTGGTCAGCATATTGTACTGTCCGATTCCCAACAGGTGGAGGCAGGGACTTCCCAGATTTCTGGCACTCGGAGGACTGCTGGAGGCCAGAACTTTGTTGAGTCCTAATCAGACGATAAGCCTCTGGACTCGGTCATGTCACAGTTGCTGAAGCTGCAAAGGCAGGCTCAGGAATATCAGGAAGGGATGCCCGCTGCGCTCCCCAGATCGCAAGGCACGATGGAGAAATCTATCTGCCTTCAGTTTGAGGTGATAGCTCCGGCATGTCAATGCACCGAGGTCAACATTGGTAGGATAGTGCCCACCATGGAGATCTTGGTCCAGGACTTCGCTCCTGCACTGCTGTGCGGGCTGAACTCCATCGTTCATGCCATAGTTGGCCTCCATCAGTGTGCACGTGAGAGGGGTGCCGGGCAGCTCGACCTCACTCCAGCTGCCCCTGCTCCTCAAGGAGTCAGCCTGGGGCCCCCGTGCACCCATGGGGAGGAGGATCAGCAGGTGCACACTCTGGGCCTATCCATCCAGGTGAGTCAGAGTGTCCAGCCCATCCGACTCCCCTCTTCTTGTGACCTCAGCAGCTCCAGCTGCACAGGCCAAGGGGCGTGCCACTGTTACGCAGCAGGACCCTGAAAGCAGGCCGGGCCCTCCAAGGGACCCGCGCCAAAGTCATCGCAGACAGGGCATAGCACTCAGCAGGCTGCCTCCACCTCCGCTGTGGAGTCCAGGGAGTACCAAGATGTAGCGGCAGGGTTAGGACAGTGAAGGAGAATTAGTTGCACAGCCAGGGCATGGGCGTTAATCAATTGTACATACCGTTCACTATTATCAATAAACTCCCAAGAAAGTCTCCCTGCCTATGGCTCCTTGTTTCTGATGTGCAGTGTTCTTGTCACTCAGATGTGAAAGCTTTCTGCACAAGATAAAGGCAGGTGTCTCAGTCCAGGGCCTTTTCTCTGTTCTCTGCAGCCTTCAGCCCAAAGTGATGGTCCTGCTTCACAGTCCCTGGAAGCAGTACTGATGCCTACACCTTTGTGGTGCTTGTCATTGCTGCCCGAATGTAGTGGGTAAGCGCCACTAGTTCTCTCATTCTCTCGTTGTGTTCTCAGCACCTTTAAGGAGGGACTGGCTCCCATCTCTTCAGCATCTGTGACCATTGATGCTGTGCTCCAGCTCCTGAAGGGCTCAGGTGCTGAAGGTGGACAAAGGATCAAAAGCTTCTAAAGTTTCAGAGCTGTGTCTCTACGACCCTGATCACAGAGCACAAGCGATGTGCCCTCGGCCAGATAGGAGGGAGTCAGACATTCTCAGAGGCTATGTGAAGATTTATGGAGTCGTCTCCTCCTGCAGTCGAGCGACTATTAGGGCCTCCACTGCGTCTCCATCACGGGAGCATTCTCACAGAGGGTATTGCGCTTCTATAAGCCAGACTGGAATCAAACGTCCTCATTGGAGGAAACATTGAGCTCCTCAATCTCCTCAGCCAGCTCGTCTCCCCATTGGAGCACCAGGTTGTAAAGGGTGCAGCAGACAATGACGATGCATGACACCCTCTGCAGGCTGTATTGTAGGGCTCCATATGCACAGTCTTTGGCGGCACTGAAAGCTCATCTTCAGCATCCCAATAGTCTGCTCCACCAATAGTCTGCGAGCTGCAGCATGAGCTTTATTAAACTGTTGCTCTGCTGCAGTCTGAGGCCGCTACACAAGTGTCATCAGCTACGGCCTCTACGAGTAGCCCTTGTCCTTGAGGAGCTACCCCTGCAGCTTCTGTGGACCCTGGAAAACTCCAGAGATCTGTGATTGATTGAGGATGTAGGCATCATGCACACTCCCTGGAAATCATGTGCACACTTGCAGGTTGAGTTTCTGGTGGTCGCACACTAGCTGCACCTTCAGCAAATGGAACCCTTTGTGGTTGATGTAGTCCACCGAGTGTTGCGACAGAGATCTGAGTGCCGCATGAGTGCAGTCAATTGCATCCTACACCTGTGAGGAACCCAAGATCTGGGCAGATCCAGTCACTCTTGCATCCTGGGCCTTGGTGAAATGCACAAAGTTGTGTGCCCTCGCAAAGATGGCATCCATGACCTCATGGATGTATTTGTGGGTGGAGGCTTATGAGATCCCACAGAGGTCACCTGTGGAGCCCTGAAAGGAGCCACTGGCATAGAAGTTAAGCGCCGCGGTCACTTTCACGGCCACTGGCAGTGGATGACCTCCATGTTCCTGTGGCGCCGAATCCTGCAGTAGCTGGCAGATGTGACTGACCAGTTCCCTACACATGCACAGTTTTTGGTGACACTGGTTCTCAGTTATCTGCAGGCATGAAAGGCAGTGTCTATAGACCCTGGGTGTCACTAGTCACTGGCCTTCAATGGCTCGCTGTGGCTCTTGGGTGGCAAGTGCAGGAGTGCCAGCCACCCCTTCTTCCTGAGGTTGCTGTTCCTGCCTCTGCGCAGCCAGGAGCCTCAATTGTTCTCTCCTCCGTCATCTTCACGCTCTGTAGGTGATCAGGCATACAGCTAGTTCACCAGGCTTCATAATCCTGATGTACTCCTGCAGGATGAAAGAGAGAGAGATACGTGGTTAGCTTGGGTGCACTAAGAACCTGTCCTGGTTAAGTGTGATGGCCCCTTAACGCTTCCCGGAGAGTGCTGGCCACCACTTGCATGGCTAGGGATTAGTGCACTGTATGGCTGCCCTGTTAGCTTGAACCAAGGGGGAGACTGGTCCAAACCGGGATGTTGACATTGCAAAGGGCTGTGAGTGCCTCCAGCAGTGACTGCTGCACAACCAGCTTTAGCGATGAGATTGTACAATGTGTGCAGTCATCCAACTGTTCTGCAGTCCACTGAAATGCTCATGAATTTGCAGTCTGTGGTGGCAGGAAGCTCTGGAGCACTTGCTGGCATTTTGATGCCTCTGCATTGCTTGAGTGGGCAGATAAGTTCGGAGCCTGACCCCAATCATGTCAATGTGGCTGCACCTGAACTGTCTCAGTTGCAGAGGAATGGTCACTTTATACAGTTTTTCAGAATGCGTAGCCACTCCCACCCCTCATCCCCCACCACCCAACCCGAATGCTTGTGTGCTATATTCAACGGCAGGGCTGCCATTGCCCCCCCCCCCCCCCCAACTCCTGCCATGAGTCGCCTCAATGGCAAGGCTACCCTTAACCCCGACGCCCCTGAAGGTTGAGGTCCAACAGGCGACCCTGGCGAGTGCTGCACAACGTTACTGTCTACTCGCCTCGGAGTTCCCCTCAAAGTGCAGGCCGCCAAGCGCACGTCTTTTATATGCTGTTGAGAAACACGTCGGTGTGCTTTCCTGCCGATATGGACGGACAATCCAGTGAGGTGGGGGACAATTCCAGCGGGCTGCCCTGATAATATGCTGATGTATTACAATGAGATTCCCGACGTTCAATGGTGGGAAACGAAAGGCAGGCTGAGCGGACAATCACGAACTGGTTTCCCGCCATTGTAAAACCGATCGTGTCATGTTGTCCGCTCATGCCAGTGATCACACCCAACGCCAAGAGGCACAGAAAATCCCACACACAGTTTCTGCAAAGGGATTTAGACCAGTTACGTGATTTTTTTAAAAATTTATTCATGGGATGTGGGTTTTGCTGGCTGGGTCCGCATTTATTGTCCATCCCTAGTTGCCCTTGAGAAGGAGGTGGTGAGCTGCCTTCTTGAACTGCTGCAGTCCATGTGGTGTAGGTACACCCACAGTGCTGTTAGGAAAGGAGTTCCAGGATTTTGACTTAGCGACAATGAAGGAACAGCGATATATTTCCAAGCCAAGATGGTGAGTTATTTGGAGGGGAACCTCCAGGCGGTTGTGTTCCCATCTATCTGCCGCCCTTGTTCTTCAAGATAGGAGTGGTTGTGGGTTTGGAAGGTGCTTCGAAAGAGCCCTGGTGAATTCCTGCACTGCATCTTGTAGATAGTACACACTGCTACTGCTGTGCATCGGTGGTAGAGGAAGTGAATGTTTGTGAATGTGGTGCCAATCAAGCAGGCTGCTTTGTCCTGAATGGTGTCAAGCTTCTTTAGTGTTGTGGGAGCTGCACTCATCCAGGCAAATGGGGAGTATTCCAACACACTCTTGACTTGTGCCTTGTAGATGGTGGACTAGTAAATCTTGGCATGCAAAGGAATTTTGTGGGTCCTTGTGCAAATCACAGAAAATTAACATGCAGGCCCAGCAAGCAGTTAGGAAGGCAAATATTATAAAAACAAAAAAACTGCAGATGCTGGAAATCCAAAACAAAAACAGAACTACCTGGAAAAACTCAGCAGGTCCGGCAGCACCAGCAGAGAAGAAAAGAGCCGACGTCTCGAGTCTTCATGACCCTTCACCAGAACTCAGTTCTGTTGAAGAGTCATGAGGACTCGAGACGTCGGCTCTTTTCTTCTCCGCCGGTGCTGCTGGACCTGCTGAGTTTTTCCAGGTAGTTCTGTTTTTGTTGAGGCAAATATTATGTTCACCTTTATTGCAAGGGGCTTAGACTAAAACAGTAAGGAAATCTGGCTGCAGTTAAATGGGACTTTGGTAAGACCATATTCACAACAAGGTAGATAAATTTACGGCACAAATGGAAGTAAACAGTTATGATCTAATTGCTATTACGGAGATGTGGCTGCAGGGTGACCAAGGCTGGGAACTGAACATTCAAGGGTATTTGACATTTAGAAAGTATAGACGAAAAGAAAAATTAGGTGAGGTAGTGCTGTACAGTACAGCAATGAGGGAGGATCATAGATCAGAAGATCAAAATGTAGAATCAGTTTGGGTGAAACGACGAAACAGCAAGGGGCAGCAAACATTGGTAGGAGGCCACTAAACCATGGTGGTAATGTAGGGCACAGTATAACTCAGGAAATTAGAAGTCCATATGACAGGGATAATACAGTATTCATGGGCGACCTCAACCTACATATAGACTGGGTAAACCTAATTAGCCCTAATGCTGTGGAGACGGTTTTCTAAAAAAAATTTGGAGAAAATCAAGTGTGATGTCATAGGGAACTAGGTAATTGGTTGGTGAGTATTTTACTTCTTTTGCTCATTTATCTTTTAAATACTGGTACATTCTGTTGGTAACTGTAAGGTTTACTTCATAATAAGGTTTTGGTAACAGCAGTAGTAAAGCTTATTGGGACTTGTAGGGTTTATTAATTAAAATAAAAATAAATAGATATAAATAAAACTTTAAAATAATTAAAATAAGTATCTAAAACACATACCTGCATAATTAACTAATGTATAACTTTTAGTTGTAGGTGATACTAGCTTTTAATAAGCACAGTAAATTGAAGTATATATAGGAATTATTCTAAGTTAATTAAGAAAGTAATGAAATTAATTAAATAACATAAAAAAAATGGCGACAGCTGTTATGTTGCAGCTTTGGAATGTGGGAGCTTCTGGATGCCTATACGATCAAGGGCAAACATGTCTACAGAAAGTGTAAGCAGCTAGAAGAATTCCGGATCAGGAATATTGACCTGGAAGCCAAACTGCAGACACTGCACAACATAAGGGAGGGGGATAGATATCTGGACCCTTTGTTCCAGAAGACGGTCACATCTCTTAGAATTAGGTCATCTGTTTTGGACAGCAGTGAGGGACAGGAGGATATGACCATGAGTGAGGCAGATAAAAGGACAAAGCAGACAGCAGCGGAGGAGCCTCAGACTTTGCAGTTGTCAAACAGGTACAAGGTGCTTGCTACCTGTGTGGATGAAAGTGAGGTCTGCAATGTGGATGAGCAAACTGGCCATGGCACCATGGTACAGGAAGTTGTTTAAGCGGGGAGAGCAAAATGGAATGTAGTGGTAGTAGGGGATAGTACAATGAGGCAGATTGACACTGTTCTCTGTAGCAAAGAGTGAGAGTCCAGATGGCCATGTTGCCTGCCTGGGTTCAGGACCTTTGCTCAGGGCTGGAGAGGAACTTAACAGTGGGTGGGAGAGAATCCAGTTGTCATGGTACATGTAGGTAACAACAACATAGGCAGGACAAGGAAAGAGGTTCTGCATAATCAGTATGAAGAGCTAGGCAGCAAATTAAGAAGCAGAACCTCAAAGGTAATATTTTCTGTATTACTACCCGAGTTGCATGCAAATTGGAATAGAGCAAATAAGATTAGGAAAATGAACGCGTAGCTCAAAGGCTCGTGTGAGAGAAGTGGGTTCCGATTTGCAGGGCACTGGCGTCAGTACTAGGGAAAGTGGGGGCTTTATCATTGGAGTGGTCTACGCCTGAACTGTGCTAGGACCAGTGTTCTAGCAAGCCGCAAAACTAAGGAAGTAGAGAGGGCTCTAAACTAAACAAAGTAGATGAGGGATCAAGCTTGGGTAGATGTAGCAAATCAAGTGGTAGAGTCAAGGCAGGAAAGCAAAATAGTAATATGGGAAATGAGGGTCAGAGAATGGCAGGAAGGGACAGAGGATAGATCAATAGAGAAGCAGTGACAGATATTTAAGGGGATATTTCAGAATACACAGAATAAGGGGAGGACCCACCATCTGTGGTTAACTAAAGGAGTTAAGGAAAGCATCGACCTTAAGGGAAAAACATATAACTGCGCAAAGATGAGTGGCAGGTCAGATGCATTTTCAGAATATAAAGAATAGCAGAGAATGACTGAAAGGTTAATCAGGAGAAGAAATTAGAAAGCTAGCCAAAAAAAGTAAAAATGAAGAACAAGAGTTTCTACAGGTATTTAAAAAGGAAAAGAGTAAGGAAAGTGAGTGTTGGTCCTCTAGAAAGTGACAATGGGGAATTTGTAGTGGATAATAGAGAAATGGCAGGTGAAATCAACAAATATCTTGCTTCTGTCTTCACTATAGAAGATACAAAAAACATTCCAGTAATAGCTATAAAGCAGGAGGTGGAATGTAGAGAGGAATTTGGTGAAATTACAATCACTAAGGAAACAGTATTGAGCAAACTTGTGGATTTGCAGGCTGACAAATCTCAGGGTTCTGATGGACTTTATCCTAGGACCTTAAAAGAGGTGGCTAATAAGGTAGTAGATGCATTGGTGCTAAATTTCCAAAATTTGCTGGATTCTGGAAAGCTTTCATCAGACTGGAAAGTAGCAAATATAACCTCTCTAATCAAGGAGGGAGGCAGAAAACAGAAAACTATAGGCCAGTTAGCTTGACATCTGTCATAGGGAAAGTGTTAGAATCAATCATTAAGGTGGTTATAGCTGGGCGCTTAGAGAAACTTATGATAATCGAGAAGAGTCAGTGTGGTTTTGTGAAAGGGAAATAGTGTATAACCAATTTATTGGAGTTAGTTGAAGCAGTAACATGTGTTGTGGATAAAGGGGAGCCTGTTGACCTGCTGTACATGGATGGCGTCAGCCATGGCGGAATGTGAATCCCACTGGAGGCCGACATGAACCCCGTTTGCATCCCACTAATGGCATGCAGAATAAGGCCCGATGAGAATTATCCTCCCACGCCACATTTACCATTACGCCAGCAGGAAAAATGCCAGCCCATAATACGTCTGGACAAGTGTGACATGAAGAAATCGGGACTTACCCTTAGGACCTTGCTCAGATCACGAACATCCAAGGAGAAGATGATGCTGGAGTACCAGACCCTGGAGAAACACATGCAAGGCACACTGGTGGATTCTCATGGACATGGCTTCACTGTAAAGAGCCCACGGAAGGTGGAAAGTCTCCGTTGATGTCTCAAGTCTGCTTTGGAACATCACAGTCTTGGCCATGGGCTGCTACGGATGATCGGCGGGGGGGGGGAGATGGTCTAGCGGTGAGTGAAAGAGGAAGGTCTAGATATGACTGTGAGAAGAAGGTGTACCGGGTTGGGGTGAGGTTGTGGGGTGGATGACAAAGGTGTCAGGGGGGTTTTGGAGGGGGGGTGCTGAGGCGAGGATCAACAACGGTGGCGTGGGGGTTAGGTTGTAGGGAAGTGAGTATGGGTTTGGGGAGCAGGAGGGTGTAACGGAAGTATACATCCTAACAGCACTGTGGGTTTACCTATGCAACATGGACTGCAGCGGTTCAAGAAGGTAGTTCACCACCACCTTCTCAAGGGTAAGTAAGGATGGGCAATAAATGCTGGCCTAGCCAGCAAAGCCCACATCCTATGAATGAATTTTTTAAGAAGTGTGGAGGTAGGTGTAAGGGGGAGGAAGGTGTAATGGAGGGAGTTTTTTTTTATTCGTTCATGGGATGTAGGCGTCGCTGGCATTGTTCAGGGGGCATTAGAGTCAACCACATCTAGAGTCACATGTAGGCCAGACCAGGTAAGGACAGCAGATTTCCTTCAGTAGAGGATATTATCGAACCAGGTGAGTTTTTACAACAAATGGCAGTGGTTTCATGGGCATTATCAGACTTTTAATTACAGATTTTAATTGAATTCACATTTCGCCATCTGCTGTGGTGGGATTTGAACCCAGGTCCCCAGAGCATTACCCTGGATATCTGGGATACTATACCACTATGTCACTACCTCCCTTTCCCCACGGAGGGGTGGGAAGGGGTTCAGTGGGGTGGGGGAGTTCAGCGGTAAGGGGAAGGAGTTCAGTGGGGCAGAAGGAGTTCGGCGGGGGAGTAGGGGTTCGGCAGGGGTGGGAAGGAGTTTCGGGGGTGGGGGATGGAGATCGGGGCGGGGGAAGGTGTCCAGTGGGGGAGGTGGGAGGAGGGGGTAAGAGTGGAGGAGACAGTAAGGGGTGGGGGATGTCCAGATGAACATGTAAGGGAGGGGCCTGTGGAGTCAATTACTGCTTCCTGGGGAGCAAACTGAGGGTGGGTGTGGTAAGAGGGAATGGTGAGTATGAGGGGAGGCGGCTGAGAGAGCTGGAAGGGTGAGAGTGCGTTGGTCGAGGTAGAAGGGGCAGCATAGTTAGTTGTTGGGCCTTTGGAGGCAGACACGGATCCGGGGGGTGGGAAAGAGGAGGTACCGGACGTCAATGTGGATGGTGGATTCTCAGGAAGGTACGGAATGTGCACGTTCACCTGAACATCCTGGAAAGACAAGGGTTCAGGTTGGTAGGTGAGAGTAGGGAGGTGGAAGGTGATGCCAGAGGGGGTGGACAGTGATGGGAGAAAGGACATGGGTGTCTAGGAGAGGGGAAAGGACATGGGTGACTAGGGGAGGAGAAAGGACAGGGGAGCTATCAGAAACTTATGGTTACCATGGTTGTCGCAGTCGAAAGTGAGCGGAGCCTCGTGTTGAATGGGCAAGGTGCTGTGTGGGAGTGCAGTCAGTCAGTGGGTGGAGATGCAGATTAGCTCAGATGGACAACTGAAAGAGAACCCCAGCAGGCAGCATGAAAAATGCTGGGGGTAGTAATATTAATGTGACGGATGAAGGCTCCACATACATTGGGAGAGTGCTTACACGAGGCTCCAAAAGGCCCTGCACACAAACACACTTCTCCCTCCAGAATCACTCCTGGTTCGGCTGTGTGCAGCTGAACAAGCTCTTGGAGGGTAGGGGGGACTGCACTGGGAGGACTAGTGAAGCCTGCCAATGAAGCTGAAATACAACATTACACATTATTCAGTGAAAGTGAACATATTTTCAGATTATTAAGTGACAAAATGTGTTCACCCATGCAATCACTTGTGTTCAGAATTCCTTAACTTTTCTAGGCCTACCACTTCTAGGTGTTGCCCTGATATCCGCAACAGGTGTGGAGACAGCTTGTGCAATGGTTGGCTCTGTTGCCTCTGATGACTTTGATATGTCTCCTTTAGAGAGCCAAGTCCTTGATGGCCTCAGCTTGCTTTGGCTGTCCTCCTGTGGCCAACTGCTCCCTCTGTGGTGACAGTGGACAAGGTTGAGTGGGTCACCGGCAAAGGGGACTTGAAGGGAGTGGCAATGTCTGAGATTCCTGAGTGGATGATCCAGGGGTGTCCAGCTGCTGCTGTTCCTCCCTTTGTGTGCCCAAGGGCCACGGCCTTACTCCTTGAGGAAAAGGAGCACCTGGGGAGACGTTGAGGTGCTCCATTTCCCTCTCACGTTGCCACTGCAGAAACTCACCCATGGCTATCATGATGGAGTGCTGGTCTGAGCACATCTCAGTGTTCTGCAGGACCAGCGTCTCCATGGCATACGCCATCCTTCCTATGGAGACCTCCATGTGGGCACCACTTCATCAGAGAGCAAGCAGACATACTTCTCCCACTTGCGTTCCACTCTGTTGAGGGCTTCCAACAGCTCTGCATGATGTTCCCATGTCTTCTGCTGACTCTCCACAATGAGTTGGAAGGCCAAATCAAGAGCTTCATCTGACTCAGACCTCACAGATGCCTGTTCCCCAGTAGTCCTTTGAGTGCTGGGAAGCTCGGCTGAACCTTCTGCTGCAGACACGCATCCATGTGGTGACGACCAGACTGTGAATCCAAGCTTGCTCTGGATCTAGGTCCCACTGAGGTGTGTTTCTCTGCGCTAGTGGAGGGTATGCTAAGTGCACTGATGGGTCTTCCAGCTCTTCAATGGAGGAGGTGTTCTCTTGGCTGGAGGTGAGGGCATGGATGGAGTGAGGGACTGGCTGGCTGAGGGTGTCGGCTGCTTGGCAGAGCTCCCTTTGAACCAAAGTAGAGATAATTAGTGCTTGGCAGCAGAGTCAAAAGCAGGAAAGAGAGAACTCACATTTACATTGAGAGAGGGATGATGTGGTGCAGGATCCTCATGTGGGTGTTTGCTGCCACCCTCCCCGTCGTCCAGGTACTGTCCACATCCTCACCAGTCAGCGCCATGGCACACTCCTCAAAGTGAGTAAGGGGCCTAATGTGAGCCACTCCACCCCAGTCTGGGACCTCTCCCTGTTGTTCTGAGCCAACTTCTCCTGAATGAAAACAGATGGAGAGAGTGAGGGGGACGCATGGCACTGCATGGAATGTTTGGGTGGTGAGCAGAGCTATGGACAGAATCAGGATGTGAGCTCCAGAGGATATGAGCCTGATGGAAATGTGAGGATACATGTGAGAGTTAGTGGTGTTGTCCCCTGAGGTGTGAGATCTCTTTGGATGTGTGATGGGTTTGGGAGTGTGAGTTGAGAATGATGAGGTGGTTGACTTACCCTGGCGGAATAGATGAGAGCATTCATTCTCCTCCTGCACTGAATGGCTGACCTCCTCTGCTTGGGTGGCGCTGACACCGCTGCCACCCCCTTCCAGGCCGGATTGGTGACTCTGGATCTCCTGCGGCCAGAGCAGAGATAGAGCACATCGCGGTGGCCTTCCACATCGTCCAGTGGGTGCCCCAGAGAAGCGTCACTAAATTTGGGGGCTGCCATCTTCTTTGCTTTCGGGGCCATGTCTCACCTGGAGCTGTCCTGGTCTGAAGACATGGGCCAGAATTCTACGGCACCATTGCAGCATTGACAGGGCCGTAAAGTGCGGCGAGCCATTCTAAACTCCATTGACTTCAGCAGGACCATAAAATCTCGCTGACGTAAAATTCTGCCCATTAAGCAAGTGTGCGCTCTGGCACGCTTTAAATATGACACCAGGAGCAAGGAATCGCTGAGATCACAGCATGAGTGGCTAATCCAGCCCATCCACTAGTGATCTGGACTGTTTCCCATGAATGCATTATTAATTAAGCCAGATGTGCCGGGAATAGGACAATGCAGTGTGAAAACCCGCCATTGTGGCCAGCAGGTAAAACAATTTTTTCACACCTACTACCACACTTAGTGTAAATCTGGAAAGATCCCACCCAAAGGTTCACCAGGCTAATCCCTTGGATGCTGGGATTGTCCTCTGAGGAGAGATTGAGGAGGCTGAACCCATATTTTGTAGAAGTTAGAAGAATGAGAGGTGATCTCATTGAAGCATACAAAATTCTTACAAGGCTCGATAGAGTAGATGCAGGAAGGATATTTCCCCTGGCTGGGAGGGTCTAGAACCAGCGACAGTCTCAGAATAAGAGGTAAGCCATTTCGGACTGAGATGAGGAGGAATTTCTTCACTTGGAAGGTGGTGAATCTTTGGAATCCCAGAGGTCTGTGGAGATTCAGTTATTGAGTATATTCCAAGACAGAGATCGATAGATTTCTAGATATTAAAGATATTAAGGGATATGGGGATCATGCGGGAAAAATGGCATTGAAGTAGAAGATCAACCATGATCTGGTTGAATGGTGGAGCAGGTCCGAGGGCCAAATGGCCTACTCCTGCTCCTATTTCCTATGACCCTATGTTCTATGCCTAAAGTACTGTGTACAGTTTTGGTCTCCTTACATTAGGAAATATATACTTGCCATGGAGGGTGTGCAACAAAGGCTTATTAGATTGATTCCTGAGTTGAGAGGACTGTCCTATGTGGAGAGATTAAGTAGAATGGACTAATAATCTCTGGAGTGAGAAGTGAACTCATTCAAATGTATAAAGTTCTTAGCTTGACAGGTTGGACGCTGAGTCACTGTTTTCCTTGGCTGGAGAGTCTAGAACCATGGATATTAGTCTCAAGATAAGGGGTCAGCCATTTAGGACTGAGATAAGAAATTTCTTTACTTAGGAGGCTATGAACTGTTAGAATTCCCTACCCCAGAGGGCTGTAGTTGCTTGGTCAATGTATACAGTGAAAACTGAGATTGATAGTTTCTGCGGCGTTGAAGGATATAGGAATAGGGTGAGAAAGTGGAGTTGATATAGAAGTTCAGTCATGAACTTATTAAATAATGGAGCAGGCTCAAGGGCCGTATGACCTACTCTTGCTTCTATTTCTTGCGTTCCTAGAACTGCTCTGTATTTATCTTTTGGACCTTCAACATCTGGCATAATTGGGGAATGCACATGCACCAATCAGTTATCCTATGTACATCAAAGGAACCCAGTTTGCATGTAGTAATTAAACATAGAGCGAAAGGCCTTAGGAAATGTGTTGGGCAAGATCTGAGTTGGAGCAGGGCAGAAACTGCAACACAGCTTCTTTAGGGCTTGTCCTGTTCCATTTCCACTAGAATTATGAAGATTTGAACCTATTCTATTCCAATTGCCTCTCATGATGTTATTTAAACTCATTTATGCAAACGTAATTTTTTTTTAAATACAGAAATTAAATAAATTTTATATCTAAACATAGGTATTCCTAATGTTTTGAAATTTAAAAGTATTAATAGATATATTTTAATGTTAATTAATTTTGCTATGTTGCACTGAAGGATTTCAGAAAATCACGTCCAGCTACATTTTAGCTCCGTGAAATAATAACCTATGTTACAAAGAAAGGCTCAGACTTTTGTATTTTTCATTAATATTATCCTACATAGTAAAATTAGACATGATTTGATCGCAAGAGTTGAGAGGAAGTGGAATGGAGGGTGGAAGAGGGAATGCTTTATTTTGTTTTAAAACAACCTGAAGATTACATTACTCCCTTCAGGGAGCACCAGCTGTTCCTAGTGAGTTGCAGTGTAGCGATACTTTACTCTGCTTTTCAGAAACTAAAGGTTGGCCATCTATAATTCCTCTTGAACAGGGCAAAGTTTGGGATACGGTTTTGTGAACTACGTCGATCCAAAGGATGCAGAAAAAGCAATTAATACTCTAAACGGACTTAGACTTCAGACCAAAACCATAAAGGTAAGAGGTATCTTATTTGTTTTCAGCATTGGTTTTTGAGGTTCATATCAAAGTGTTTTCTTAAATAAAAAAAGAAATATCTGCCTTATGTAAATGTTAAATTACACAGGATAGTTTTGACTTTGAGTGATTGCCCAAAATTGCTGATATTGATTCAGCTACCCGTTACACATTTAAGTGGGCATGAAAATTGGGAGAAATTTATAACTGGCTGCTGAATTAATATCACCTGTTTTATACCATTATCCAGTCAAAGTTACCCCTACAGCAAATAGTTTACACACACAGCTGTTGACTGCAGCCTTTAATCTTAAAAGGTGCTTTCTAATATCTGATGCAACAAATTTGAGTGATGCAGCTTCCAGTGGATAAACAAGAAAAGTGTAAAGTCTTTTGAAATTATATAGCCAGACATTAAAGTATTGCTACTTTTCACTTTTTCATCTTGTTCATATGTCTAATAAAGCTTTAGGTGACAGGATAGGCAATTTTCTTTAATATATTCTTCACCTCAGCTTTTACTTATTAATTTTGATACCAGAACTTTATAACTCAATGGGTTAGAAATTAGTCCAGGCACAAAATGTGCTTAGAGGGACCAATTTAGGGACACAACCCGCAGCTGATTTTGTGCTGAGGTACCGATGCCACGAAATAAAAAAGAGGCACATGTAAATAAGGGGCTTAACTCCTGTTTAAGGACCCCCCTGAAAAATTCTTTGGCGCTGAGCAGGGCATGTTCTGGGCATGTTCCACTAATGTTTTTCAAAGGCTTGCTATGGCATAACAGCTGGCTACCAACAAAATCTTTATGATATTTTTACCTACCTTCATATGGAGGAAAGAGGTTCCACAGCGTGCCTGAAGGCTGCTGTATTTGCCCTCTTCCCATTTGCTACCTCCACTTAAAATCAGGGTTTTATATTTTTCTCATTGGTTTTTGGTTACCAGAAATTCTGGCTGTTTATAGCATAAATTTCTCAATTCATTAAATTTCATTTCAATTAATACACATACATAGTTTGATGCAGTAGCTTCAGCAAACTTTAAATGTAGGTTATATTTCATCTTGCAAAAATTAGGTTCTTAATTGTTGTGTTGTCCATACAGACAGTTATCCACGGTAAATAAGTGTGTTGCTTATAAAATATCCATGACAGTATGAATTTACCAATTTCATGATAAATGGATGGGCAGAAGATATTTTGGCAAGCCAAGAATAGCACAAATTGTTTCAAAGCTACTATTCATGAATATAACTCCTGTTTAAGGACCCCCTGCTCTGCTCATACATGTTATTTTTATAAAAGCTTACTTAGCAGAATTTCTTGTTTTTATCTCTTCTCTAGGTTTCTTATGCTCGTCCAAGCTCTGCATCAATTCGTGATGCTAATTTGTACGTTAGTGGCCTTCCTAAATCTATGACTCAAAAAGAATTGGAGCAGATGTTTTCACAATATGGCCGAATCATCACTTCCAGAATTTTAGTTGACCAAGTCACTGGTAAGTGTTACTGATACTTCTTTTTCCAGATAACCAATGACAATATTTTAACAATACTAATATTTTCAAGGAGCAAAATTATCACCAATAAATATCTTGAATTTTTTAAAGCAATGGGAATCTTTGATTTTATTGTAATTTTTTTATAAATAGCCACGTGAACAAACATGGCTTTTCATTTATTAAGTTTTGCAGTTTGTTTGGAATTCATTCTGCTCTGAGAGCTGCCTTTTATCCGATCATTCAAAGCAGCATAATGCTGACTGATGAGTATGTACAATGTTGTCAAGGAATAATAAAAAGAAACAAGAAGTTATGTAAAATATATTGCATTTGACCCTCAAGTTTTCAGATTTTACATAAAGATTTTATGTATTATTTTTAAAGTGATGGCCTGGTCTTTCCTCCCTTCCCCCTTAATTGAAACATATCTCCAGGATCTTGAGGGAGGGGCAGAGACTCCTGTCCATCACAGATATGTGCCTCTAACAGGCTAATTTTCTAGTCTTGGGTCACAGAATCACACAGTGTAGAAGAGACCCTTTAGCCCATCAAGTCTGCACCGACACGTGAGAAACACCTGACCTACCTACCTAACCCCATTTACCAGCACTTGGCCCATAGCCTTGAATGTTATGATGTGCCAAGTGCTCATCCAGGTAATTTTTAAAGGATGCGAGGCAACCCGCCTCCATCACCCTCTCAGGCAGCGCATTCCAGACCATCACCACCCTCTAGTTGAAAAAGTTTTTCCTCACATTCCTCCTATACCTCCTGCCCCTCACCTTGAACTTATGTCCCCACGTGACTGACCCTTCAACTAAGGGGGATAGCTGCTCCCTATCCACCCTGTCCACGCCCCTCCATGTACACCTCAATTAGTTTTGCATATTGGAGAAAGGCTGCTCAGCCTCTGCCCAAAAAGGAGGGTGGAGTTTTGATACTGTAGTACCCAGGAGGCCTAACATTGTTAGGACGTAGGCAGCCTCCATGCTGACTGCAAAACTGCACATTTAAATAAATGCATTTTTAAATCTTTCACATTTCAGTCCTGCTGAGCACTGTTTACACCCAGATTTCTTGGCCCACCCACCATTGACCATTGAATGCTAGATGCCTGTATTCAACTTTCAATTGGTAGGTAACACTGCAGAAGCTGTTTCCCTCATTTACGTTTAGTTAATATATTTCGTCCAGCCATGGATGGTTGTATCATTACTCGTTGGAGCCAGGCCCCAGTGATGCAAGGGCACAGTGGTTGTGAGCTCCATGCAGCTCTGCTAACCCTAGACCAGTGAAATATCAACAGACAAGGGCTGAAAATCTAAACTTATACCTTAAACTCAGGGCTATTCATACATGGTAATGATGTCAGACATATAATTAAAACAATTATTTCTATATTTCAACATCATTTATCTTGGCAGAAAAAAACTAATAGACTGTGACAAAGGAAAACTTTCCCTCCTCGACCTCCACCTCTCTGCAGCCTTTGACATGCTTGCCATATCATCCTCCTCCAACACCTTTCCAATGTCGTCCACTAGGTGGGACTCTGCTCTCACCTGGTTCCATTCTTATCTATATAATTGTAGCCAGAGAATCACTTGCAATGGTTTCTATTCCTGCTCCCGCATCGTTATCTCGGGTGTTCCTCAAGGATCTATCCTTGGTTACTTCCTATTTCTCATCTACATGCTGCCAATCAACGACATCATCCAAAAGCACAGCGTTGGTTTGTGATGACAGCCAACTCTACCTCACCATCACCCCCCAATTCCTGCCCTATTACTAAATTATCAGACTGCTTATCTGACATCCAGTACTGGATGAACAAAGATTTCCTCCAATTAAATATTGGGTTCGGGATTTTCTATGGCCGCCAGCGTCGGGCGTGTTCGGTGGCGTGAGTGGACAATATGGCGACAAGCCAAAAATCGGTTTCATGACGTCGTGAAACCAGTTTGCAATCATCCGCTTCACCTGCCAATGGCTGACCGCATTCCTGGCCATCGGACATCAGGAACCTCATTGCAATTCATCAGCATATCATTATAAGGCCAGCCCACCGGACTCATTGCCCCTCCTCATGTCCATGTCGCAGGAAAACACGCCGACATGTTTCGCAACTGCATATATAAGGCGTGCACTAGGCGGGCTGCACTTCGCTCGAAACTTCAAGGTCCGTTTGCCTACCTTGCTTCAGTCGGCACTCGCAGTTATCAGTGCCGGGGTTCACAGACAGCATCACTACACTTTTAGGGGGTCTCATGGGTATGCTCCTACTTACCAGATCAGCCATACTGGGTGGCTTTTCAACGGCTGCAGGACAAAGTCTTGCTTGGGGAAGGGGGAGAAGTGGCCTCAGGTGACGGAAGAGGCTGCAGAGCGAGAGCGGTACTGGGGAAGGAGGGTACCCCAGGATGTGTGTAGGGGCACATGTTGATCTGTGCAAGTGACCTCAGGATAGTGAGTGCTGAAGAGGCAGTCTCCAGAGGAGATGAGGCCAGATGGACATGTGAGTGTATGTGTGTGAGAATGGGTGGTGATATCCCTTGAGCTGGCAGTGAGTGAGATGCCAGTGAATGTGTGATGGGCTTGAGTGTAAGAGTTTAGAGTAATACCCTGGCTGCATGAATGAGATCATTCATCCTCTATCTGCACTGGATGGCCAACCTCTTCTGTGCAACATTGGCACTGATCACCACTGCCATTGTGTACCACGATGATGGGGTAGAGGACAGGCCTCCATAGTGTCCAAAAGGCACTTGAGGGCTGCAGTTTTCTTCCTTTTTGGAGCCATGTCTTCTTTACTGCAGTCCTGGGCTGGAAGCACCGAGCACAGCTGTACTTTAAATGTGGTGCCTGGCATGATGAAGCAACGAGGTGACGGCGTGGCAGGCAAATTGGAGCCTGTCCGCCATTGAAATGGCATGTATCCCAGGAATGCATAATTAATGCAGCAGGTTTGGGGCAATATGGTGTGAAAAGCCGCCATTGCGGCCGGCAGGTAATCTGGGACGATTCTGCCCAGGGATGACTGAAGCAGTTGTTTTCAATCCTCACTCCAAACTCCTTTTCTAACTATCAATCCATCCTTCTCCCTGACAACAGTCTAAAACTAAGGCAGTCTGTTCACAATTTTGAAGTCATATTCGACTTCGAGATAAGCTTCCGACCTTGTATTTGCGCCATCACTAAAACCTCCATAACATCGTCCAACCTTGCCCCTATCTCATCTGAAACCCTCATTCATGCCTTCATTACCTCTAGACTTGACTATTCAAATGCATGCTTGGCTGATCTCTCATTCTACACTCTAAACTTGAGGTCATTCAAAACTGCTGTCTGTGCCTTAAATTGCACCAAGTCCCCTATTACCCCTATATTCGCTGATCTACATTGCCTCCCAAACAATTATGGCTTAATTTTAAAAACCTCATCCTGTTCAAATCCCTCTATGGCCTCACCCCTCCCTATCTCTGTAACTTCCTCCAGCTCCACAAACCTCCGAGATATGTGCACTTTTCTATTTCTGGCCTCTTGTGTATCCCTGATTTTAATTGCTTCATCATTGGTGGCTGTGCCTTCCATTGCCTAAACCCAAAGCTATGGTATACCCTTCCTACATCTCTCTACCTTGCTTGCCTCCTTTGAGACACTCCTTAAAACTGATCTCTTTGACCAAGCTTTTGGTCATCTAACCTAATATCTCCTTATGCGGCTCAGTGTCATACTTTGTTCTATACTGCTCCTGAGAAGCACCTTGGGATGTTTTATTATGTTGAGAGCGCTATATAAATATAAATTCTTGTTATTGTAATCACTAGTATAGGTTGAATGTGACTGAATGCTATTTGTTAAAGATATGTGCGCTAAAATTCCTGGGGCATAATGATATGAAACACTGCAATCTGAATGGGCAGGGACAGACTTTGACACATGACCTGGATGCACAGATCCCTTCCCCTTCCATCCATAAAAAGTTGCACGGGAGTTGAGACAGTCACATAATACATACAGGAGGACATATTGTGCCAAAACGCAAATGAGGAAATTTTAGCATATGACATTTGTCCTGTTGGTTTGCATCCCAGCAGAATTGGGCTCAATGTTCTCTGCATCCATCAATGTTAAAGACTAAGGACTAAGATTCAGCTGCAGCATGAGTAGCCTTTGGATTGTATTCAGTTTTCATGTTAATGGTCTCATTTTTATCCTCTGCTATAATGCCATTGCATCATTGTATCGTGATAGTCTTAGGCCTGAATTTTTGAGGTGGCAGCCGGGCTTGGCGGGAGCGGGCGGGGGCAGAAGCAGAGCCGATCGCTGCCCGCGATTGGCTCCACGCTGCCATTTTACGTGGGCGGGACAATTAAGGCCCGCCCATCTTAAGATACGACCAGTAGCACTCAGTGCTACTTGTGCGGGTAGAGGGAGGAAGGAGAGTCAGGGCCAGCACTCTTTCATGCATGCGCGCAAAAGAGTGCTTCAATCTCCCTAAGGCACGGAGCTGCCTCAGGGAGATTGAAGAGCTTCTGAAATTATTAAATAAAAGATTTATAAATGTATTTAAATATGTCCTCTCATGTGACATGTTTTTATTTTTATGGAATTTTTTTTATTTATTTAATAAACGCTTTAGGAAACCTCATCCCACTCGTGGATAAGGTTTCCTAAAAAACGCAAAGACTGCTTGGCCTTTTCACCTACTTACCAATCTTAAGGTTGGACGGGCAGCGATTACAATAACCTTAATTAGATCCATAAAAGGCCATTTACATATCGGCGGGCGCGCAGCGGACTCCGGTGTGCGCCCACTGAACGAACCATCGCAACTTAGCGCGATGACGTCGGGACGCACGCCAGACGTCATCGGGTGTCATTTTATGTGTCGGCGTGCCAGTCCCGCCACCTCACGCCAACTGAAAAATTATGTCCTTAGTAATACTGAGTTCAGGTTATCTACAGGATACTAAAATATACACAAAGATACCAACCCTTATGGCTAACTGTACCACACTTAGAGACCTTTAATATTTAAGCCGATGTTAGACATCATAACCTGCATAATGTGACATTGGACAGAATTTTACAGGGACCGTAAAATTCTGCCCATTTACTATTGACTTACACTAACTTACATCAGCCCAACCTTCCAAAGAGTTATAAACGCCTATGGTGTCAAGTTTCATGATGTTACTTATTAACCCTTATGGTGGCTTTAAGACAGCAGTAGAGATAAACATCCACAAGGATGTTGAAACCACACAAGAACAGGCATAATCGTTGTGAATCTATCTGTACCAGTCATAGAGACCTTGAATGTCAATGCCGATTCTGGATGTTTTCCAGAATATTGATGTCAGACAAATCTTGTAAAGCTATCTGTAATAAAACAGAGCCTTTAACACAAAAGGATTTTTTAATACAGTCTTTCCTGCTAGCATTCCTAACAGCTACCCTCCTCAGAACTATAGAGGGTGACCTGCACATTGCATTAGGAAAGTACCAAGCATATATTCAGGAAAAAAATAACTGATTTGATTAAATATTAACTGGACAATATGGGTGATATTTTAAAGAGGTGAAAGAGGTTTGATAGACTAGGTAAAAATTGATGCATTGGAGCATACTAAATGAAATGATTTAAAGGGAATAGTGTACATCATTTATTGGATGGTAAGTTGCCTCCAGGGATAATGTGTAAATGAACTGACAAGATCTAACTTGGATAGAGCAAGGGACTGATGGTATGAAATAGATCATGGATGACACTGATTAATTTTATGATAACTCAAGCTGAGAGGTCAGAGAAAAGTGGATTTAAGTACACCCTGCAAAGGATATCAATTTAGAGTCAATACACAATCTAGCAAAGATTAACAAAAAGTAGTTAATAATAACTAATTGTTGGCTTGCTCTTGGAACTGGTTGTCTCCTTGCCTTTGCATTGAAAATTGAATTGAATTAAAAATATATTTTGCAAACCTGGCTGCCAGCTGACTATGCAGGGGAAATCCTAACCTGATACCCCCAGGCCCCAAATATTTTGATATATAGCCTCTGTATATATCAAAATACAGATGATTTTACCTGATCTCTCAAGCAGCATTATTTTAGGATACCGCCACGTTTATGGATTGGATATGTTGCAGGTGATGCAACTATTAAGTGGAACCTATGATGAGGATGCACTGAAGAACAGAATACCAAATGTGTTTAGTCGTGCTACAACACCATTATGTGAAATGGTTAATGTGGCTTGGGAGAGTGAGAAAATAAACTGTAGCATTACTAGTTTAAACTCTTTGTACAAGACTCTTACACATGCTCAATAGATAAATTGACCTTTTACATGCAAAGGAATGGAACGACACTGCTTAAAATCAGTGATGGGCAAGAGGTCAGAATTACAGAAGTGTAGAGATCGCAGAGGGTTGCAGGACTGGAGGATGTTACAACGATGGAGGGATTTGAAGAAAAGATGATAAGTTTAAAATTGAGATTTTGCCAAAACAGGAGCCAGCATTGGTCAGCAAGCACAAGGGTAATCAGGGAATGAGACTTAATGCAAGTTCGGATATGATAAAGGGTATAGTTGTATGCTCTGGTACCTATCAAAGGGATTGAAATTAGAGTATAGAGGGATATAAATTTTGAAATTCTAAAATTCAGGGTTAGTTCCCCAAAGTTAACGTTAAATTTGGAACAATAGATTGCAAGAAGCAATAATACTAAGAAAGTGCTGGAGAATGGACAAATATTTTGCTTCTGTTTTCACTATAGAGGATACAAAAAACATCCAGTAATAGCTGCACATCAGGAGATGGAAGGGAGAAGAGATTTGGTGAAATTACATTCAATAGGGAAGTGGTACTGAGCAAACTGATGAAGCTGCAGGCTGACAAGTCTCTGGGTCCTGATAGACTTCATCCTAGGCTCTTAAAAGAGATGGCTAATGAGGTAGTAGATATGTTAGTGCTAATTTTCCAAAATTTGCTAGATTCTGGAAAGGTTCCATCAGACTTGAAAGTAGAAAATATGACTCCTCTATTCAAGAAGTGAGGGAGGCAGAAAACAGGAAACTATAGGCCAGTTAGCTTGCTATCAGCTGTGGGGAAGGTGTTGGAATCAATCATTAAGGAGGTTATAGCTGGGCACTTAAAGAAACTCAAGGTAAGAGTCAGTGTAGCTTTGTGAAAGGAAAATCGTGTTTAACTAATTTATTGGAGTTCTTTGAAGGAGTAACATGCACTGTGAATAAAGGGGAGCCTGTAGACAAGCTGTACTAAGATTTCAGAAGGCATTTGATAAGGTGCCACATCAAAATTATTTGGAAAATAAAAGCTCATGGTGTAGGGTGTAACATATTAGCATGGATAGAAGATTGGCTGGCTGGCAGAAAACAAAGTATGCATAAATGGGTCCTGTGCTGGGGCCTCAACGTTTTACAATTTATGTCAGTGACTTAGATAAGGGGAGTAAAGGCATGGTAACTAACTTTGCAGGTGATACAAAGATAGGCAGGAAAGTATGTTGTGAAGAGGACATAAGGAGGTTGCAGATGCATATAGATAGGTTGAGTGCATGGGCAAAAATCTGGCAAATGGAGTATAATTGGGAAATTGTGAAGTTATTCACTTTGGCAGGAAGAATAAAAAAGCAAAGTATTACTTAAATGGAGAATGGCTGCAGATTTGAGGTGCAGAGGGATTTAGGTGTTCTACTGCATGAATCACAAAAGGTTAGTATGCAGCTACAGCAAGTAATTAAGAAAGCTAATGGAATGCTATCCTTCACTACAAGAGGAACATGAAAGCAAGGATGTTATGCTTCAGTTATACAGGGCGTTAGTGAGACCACATCTCAAATATTGTGTGCAGTTTTGGTCTCCTTATTTAAGGAAGGTTGTAAAAGCGTTGGAGGGGTTTCAGAAGAGGTTTACTAGATTAATACCTGGAATGAGCGGGTTTGGCTGGGCTTGTTTCTACTGGAGTTTAGAAGAACGAGTGGTGATTTGATTGAAGCACACAAGATCCTGAAAGGTCTTGACAATGTGGACTTGTAAAGGATGTTTCCTCTTGTGGGTGAGCCCAGAACTAGGGGACACAGTTTTAAAATTGGAGTTGTCCTTTTAAGACAGAGATGAGGAGAAATTTTTTCTCTGAGGGTTGTGTGACTTTTGAACTCTCTGCCTCCAAAGTGGTGGAGGCAGGGCCATTGAATATTTGTAAGGTAGAGGTATATAGATTCTTGTTAGGCAAGGGAATCAAAGGTTATGGGAGAAGATGGGAATGTGGAATTCGAAACACAAACAGATCAGCCATGATCTTATTAAATGGCGGCAGAGGCTCAAGGGACCGAATGGCCATCTAATAAGTTAAGATGATTTTTAGTATATTGTGGTATTTGGGGTATCTTCAGTTTTAAAACCTAGATTGCTGTACAATGTATTATGATTTTTCTTGTTTGCATCTTGACGTATACTTTTAAACAAGTAAAACAAATGCTGCTGAAATAGATGGATAAAGATATGGGGCAAGATTTATGCTGCGGAGATAGGAAACAGAAATTGGGACTACTTCCAAGTCCCAAACCTCCCCTTGGGGGTGGTGGGGACAATCATCAGACCCAAGTTTCATCAGTTGGCATAGAGATTGACTTGGCAGGAAATTAGTGGCCTGAGGGTGGAAATGGAGGTGGGACTATACAAGCGTGGACCCGATTTAAACGGGGGTTCACTGCTGTTACTTCGGTCTGGAACAGCAGAGAAGATGTGAATGCATGAATGTATCAGGAGAGTGAGTGGCCTGGAACTTGGGGTCGGCCCCTAGATTCTCTAATACAGACCTGAAGGTTGTAGAGGGGAGGAGGGAGGCCCTCTTCCCAGAGAGTGACAGGAGGGGGCCATCCACACAAACCAAGCAGACCTGGATGGACATAGCTGATAGAGTAAGTAGAAGTGTGATCTGTAGAAGTTGGATCCAGTGTCAGAAGAGGTTCAATGACCAAATACATTCTGGCAAGGTGAGTGCAAACCCCAGCAAACTGACCCTGGGTATTCCCCCTTCAGCAGTCACACCTGTCGAGGAACATCAGGGTGTATACTGCTCCTGAATATGGGTGGAGTGTGTACCAAAGGTATCTACTAACCCATCAGAATGGCTCAGAGCTATAGTGGTGCTGAGGACCAGCCAGCATTGAAACATGCAGCTTTTAATGAAAAGGAATAGCTGGCATTGGCTATAGAAGCCAGCAATGCCTTATCTCTCTCTCTTTTAGCCTTGCAATAGAAACAGGCCCATAATGCCCAGGGGAGGTCCCAAACTGGTGGAGGGGTTCCTACCTTCATGTGATCATAGTGATGGAGGAGGGAGCCATGGACATTACCAGGATGACAGGCTGTGAAGAAGCTGGCCATGGAGAGATGGGCAGTCGCAGCGGACATGGTGACTAGAAAAGGTAATGTGCTTACTAAGGGATAGTCATGCACTCCACATCCGACAGCATACTAAGCACTGAGTTGTATTGAGAAGCTTAAGCACTGTAGAGACTTTTGCTTTCCACAGTTAGCCTCTGTCCCCGACAGGTGCAGACACTGAGCCAAGGCGACCGTCTTCTTCACCGTCAGCTGGTCAAAAGTTGCAACAGTGAGGCACCGAAGAAGCGCCATCACACCTTTACAAGCACAAACATACATTAGCACAGATACAATCACTTTGGCCGGTCTTTACACACGATTAGATAGGGTAACCCTGGGTGAGGAGCACAGTGCTAGTGTGCAGGAGGAGGTGTCAGAGCAAAGACAACTATGGGCAGTCCCCCTTGGAAGATGGAGGACAGCCACATTCCTGCTCAGCTGGGCACAGATGCAGCACCTCGGGAGTTATTGGAACAAAGGCTCTAACTAGACCAGCAGCAGCAGCTGATGTGTTGCCATATATCAGAATTCCCTGTGGCAATGTGGGGTCATGGGCAGACAATGGAGGAGTTCACCGAGTTCATTTGAGCCACCGTGGATCAGGACTTTGAGCACAGAGCTCCTTCATTGAGAGAGTGTCCAACCTTATGGAAAGCCGTAGAGAGTAGCATTTGGTGTCTATGCAGAAACTGTGCGCTGATGTGCATAAGATGCATGCCACGCTATGTAGCTGGACCAGTCAGTGGTGCTAATGGCACAGGGATGTCTGATGGTGATGCCAGTTGCACTCCAGCTGGTGGTCCCCTCCAGCCATCTAAGTCACTAGTTAAGGACTCGGGATGTCACCAAGAAGGATGAGGGCGCCAGCCCTCATGGGATGCTATCATCACTATCAGCCTCCATGGCCCCTCTGACAGAGGGAGCATCTGTGCAGCAGAGCCCAGTAACTGAGACTGACCCTGCAGTGATTCAGGTGCAGCAGCCTAAGGAGATGCCTTCATGAGTACCTTCACAATACGGACAACCACCAGGTGCATCTCAGCCACAAGTGGAGAAGTGAGCAGGCTGCCTCCACCTCCTCTGCGGTCACAGAAGTGGCCAAGCGCAGAGGCATTTGCATCACACAGAGCACTGAGTGGGTCAATGGTGTGCACTGTTTTCCTTTATGAGCACCATGTAAATGATTACATTTTAAGCTAGACGTGTGAGCCTCCTTTTGTAAATGGTGGGACAAGCAAAGCTGTATAAAGTGGTGAAAGAGATCAGGGTGCACCCAGAGTGTCAATGAAACCCCTGGGTAGGTGTGCATCCTTCATTGGTGGTAAAAGTTTACATGTTCCGGGCTGAGTCTTCAATGGAAATTTTAGCACAGACAACTCAAGTGTGTGTTCCATGCTATACCATTCACCCTGGGTTAGAGGGGTTCCGTTGAGACATGCCTGAATCTGATGATCCCTAACATTGATGGCATTCTAACAAGGTCGTTGAGCCATGCGTCAGACCCAGCCACCTCCCTGGGCAGCCAGGGAAGCGCTTATATTCTACATCTCCCCCTCCTCTTCCAGGATCTGCTGCTTCTCTTCCTTTGATGAGTCGTGTCCTCACCACACCTTTCTCAAGGGCCATGTTATGGAATGCACAGCAGTCCACCACAGTGAAGGATTCTCTTGCAGGTATGTCGTGCAGAGTGCCACCCAACCTGTCCTGGCATCTGAATCACACCTTCAGAATCCAGTTGCCCACTCAGTGGTAGTCCTGGAAACAGATAGCTCCAGTTGTATCATACCAGGGTCTTTGTCTGGGCTCACATAGGGGGTGAGTAACCATGTCTTCAAAGGATATCCCTTGTTCTGTAGAATCCATTCATGGAATTTCCAAGGGGCGGAGTGAGGACTGGACAGCTGAAGGACAGAGAGACTCATGATGGCTGCCAGGAAAGTGAGTATGAACATGCACGATGTTCTTGTTGTGGTTGCAGGCCAGCAGAATGTTGAGGGAGTGGAAGTCCTTTCTGTTGACGAATCTGACTGGGAGGTCAGTCAGTGCACTAACAGCCATGTGGATCCAACTGATGATGCCATGCAGCTGGGGTAGTTCAGCGATGGCGGTGAAACCAGATGCCGTTGGTGTCTGTGAGGCTGCGCATATCTGGAAATATGTGTACTGTCCAGCTCTGGCATCAGTGACTTGAGATGCAGTGGTGTACAACTGATGTGCCACCAAGGTCAGCAGCTGGTCCTTGGAAAAATCCAGAAGAGAAGAAATTCAAAGCCACAGTGACCTTAATGGCTACTGGCAAGGCATGGCAACTGTTGCTGCGGGGTGTGAAGCCTTTTGTGACAAGGGCAAATGCCTGACCATCTGCCACCAGTGTTGCTTTCACTTGCAGCATTGGTTCCTAGTCATCTCTAGGTAGTTCCGTCATCATCGATGGATCAGTGCTTAGGATATGGCTTCCTTCCCTCTCCTCGTACCTCTTTTCTGTCCTCCTGATGCTCACAACTCTGCTATTCCTTCAGAGGGTGTTGTTCCTCATCACCGCTGGAACCAAAATCTGAGAACCATGCCCCTTTGCAAGCTACTGCCTTCCTTGTGCTCGGGTGCCCCCCTCCCCCCAATGTGTTTGGAAGCCTTGCCCCTTTTTGTGCCCCATGATGCCATGAGGGTGACAACCCCCTGCACTACCTAAACGCTTAATGCCCACTCCCCCAGCCCCATTGGGATGAGCCAGTTGCTGGGCTCCCCCATCCCAATGGCTGAGTCCCCTTTGCTCTGTTCACCCTTTCTTGGAGTTCAGCTAATTCCCTGGGGCTGCCAAGACCGGCTCCCCACAATTGTGGGCCTGTATTCAGCTGGCCTACTCCAGACAACATGTGCAACCCGTGTGCCCTCGTGAAATTAAGAACATGACCCTTAACGAGCTGTCAATAAGCTCTTTAACAATCCTAATTGGCCCTTTTATTAGATCAGGCAGGATTGCGGGGCCACCCTACCCCTACTTGGTGAAACTGGCTGATGCTGTACATGGCATTGGGAAATAGGCATTTTTGACTGCTGCCTGCCTTCGCTCTTACCCCCAGTAAGACCTGAAAATTCAGCTCATGATGTTAACAAGAAACTGTATGTCAATCTTGAACGTTTTCCATTACAACAAGAGGGGAGACGTTAGAGAAATTGTGTTAGATGAAAGTGCATTTGGATTAAATCTTGTGTTAAAGATTTGTGATTTTTAGAAAAACAATTTCTTCTGCAAATTCCTGAAGCAGCTGGCTGGCATTGGCTTGTCATACTAGACAGACTCAGATCTCTTCTGTAAGGTCTGAACTTCTAATGGATGTATCTGTCTGTTTAACAACTGTGGGTTGGATTTTCCTGTGGGTTACAGGGTCCTGACGCTGGGACCAAATTAGATCCCGAGCCCACACATGCCGGTAGTGAGACCGGCGATGCAATCTTCTGGGAGGCAGATTCCTAATTGGCCACTCCCTCACTCGCTGTCCTATTAAGGATAGTGTGCAAATGTGCTACTGCCTCTATCAGAGAGCCAGCAACTCTGGAGCCTCTGCAGCTTTCCCCAACCTGGGAGAGGTGGTTGCTGCTGAGGGAGACCACGATGAAGCACCCTTGGAGACTTGGGGCGGAAACGTCTCAGATTTGCACTAAGTGCAGTTGCAGTGGCGGCTTTTCACATAGTATTGTCCCAAAACCCCACATTAATTATACATCCCAGGGAAATACGCCGTTTCCATGGCAGGCGGGCTCTCATTCGCTTGCCACTTCATTACCTCGCCGCTTCACCACGCAAGGCGCCACATTTAAAGTGTAGTCACGCGCAGACTTCTCAGTGCTTCCAGCCCAGGACTGCCGTATGGAAGACAAGATGGCCTTAAAGGACAAAAAGACTGCAGCTCCCTGCTTCGGTGACGCATCCCTTGAGCGCTTTTGAATGCCGTAGAGGCCCGTCATGATGTCTACCCTCCTCTGGCCACAGGATGGGCAGTTGCATCATCACCAATGCAGCATGGAAGGCAGTGACAGCGATGGTCAGCGCCAATGTCCTTCAAAAAAGGATAGCAACCCAGTGTCCCTCCAGGATGAATCATCTCATCCGTTCTGCCAGGGTAACTCGCTCTTCTCATCACTCTTAACACTCACAAATCCATCATACATCCACAGGGATCTCAGACCTCAAGGGAAAACACCACTAACTCTCACACACACCCTCACATCTCCAGCAGGTCAAAACCTCTCGAGCTTGTATACTCATCCTGTCCATAGCTCCACTCACCACACAAACGTTCCACACAGTGCCATGTGTCCTGCTTACACTCTCTCCATCTGTTTGCATGCAGGAGAAGCCTGCTCACATCACCAGGAAGAGGTCCCAGACCGGGGATGGAGTGGCCCGCATTGGGCCCCTCACTCATTTTGAGGAATGTGCCATCACGCTGACTGGTGAAGACATGGACCCATGCCTGCAGTGACAGTGAGGTTGGCAGCAAACATCCTCATGAGGATCCTGCACCACATCATCCCTCTCTCAACGCAAATGTGAGTGCTCTCTCTCATGCTTTTGACTCTGCTGCCATGAACTACTTGTATCTACTTTGGTTCACAGGGAGCTCTGCCAAGCAACTGACACCCTCAGCCAGCCAGTTCCTCAACTCCATCTAGGTCCTCACCTCCAGTCAAGAGGACACCTGCTCCATTGAAGAGTTGGAAATAAGCAGCCTGGAAGACCCATCGTGGCACTTACCCACACCCTGCACCGGTGCAGAGACACACCTTGGTGGAACCTAGATCTAGAGCAGGCTTGGGTTTACAGTCTGGTGGTCACTGCAAGGAAACGTGTCTTCAGCAGAGGGAGGCAGGTTCGGCCAACTCCCCAGCACTTGGACTGCTGGGAAACAGGTATCTGTGAGGTCCAAGTCAGATGACAAGCCTCTGGATTCGGCCTTCCAACTCATACTGGAGAGTCAGCAGAAGTGTGTGAGAACATCATGCAGAGCTGTTTGGAGCCCTTAACAGAATGGCATGCGGGTCGGAGGAGTGTATCCACCTGCTCTCTGATGAAGTAGCGTCCACATGTGCGGGTATGGAGATCTCCATGGGAAGGATGGCAGACACCATGGAGACCTTGGTCCAGCAGAACACGGAGATGTTGCAGACCTGCACTCCATCATGGGAGTCATGGATGAGTTCCATGAGAGGGCAACAGGGCACCTTGACACCCCTCCCAGTGCCCCTTCCCCTCAAGGAATCAGGCCAGGACTCCAGGGCACCCAAACAGAGGAGGAGCAGCAGCTGGACACCTCTGGGTCATCCACTCAGGAATCTCAGAGGCTGACCTCTCTTTCCGAGTCCCCTTTGCCTGTGAGCCCCTGAACTTCGTCCTCTGTCACGGCACAGGGAGCAGCTGGCCAGTGAGGACTCTAGAGGGAGAAGTGTGTGTGCGAACAGGGCCTTTCAGAGCCTTGTGCAAGCACTCTCCTATGTATGTGGATCCTTCACATATCATACTCACCTCAGTGTTCAGAGCATTTTGAATGCTGCCTGCTGGGGTTTGCTTTCAGTTGTCCACCTAAGCTGACCTGTATCTCCGCCCACCCAATAATCACACTCCCGTGTAGCACCCGATCTTGCCCACCACGACTGTCGTTTCATTTGCCACTTAGACGACATGGTCTTAATTTGGCTTTTCATAAGTTCCCCCATCTTTTATCTTCCCCCAGTCACCCATTTATTTTCCCCCATCATTGTTGATCCCTGGCATCACCTTCCACCTCCCCACTGTGACTTACCATCCACAACGCTCTTCCTTCGGGGATGTCCAGGTAAAGATGCACATTCCCTTCCTTCCCAAAAATCCCACCCCATCTACATTCACCTCTCCGACCTCCTCCTTCCCACCCCCAGGGTCCATGTCTGCCTCCGAGTCCCCAGCAACCACCCTCGCCATCCCTTCTACCGCTACAGTTGAACCCTCACCCTCCCACCCTACCACCTCACTCTGCCGTCAGTCATTCTCACAACTCCCTCGTTCTATATCCATCCTTAGTTCACTCCCCAGCAGGCAGTCATGGACTCATCAGAGCCTCCCTTGCACGTTCACCTGAACACCCCTCACCTCTGGACCCCCTCCCCCCCAGCTTGGAACCCCTTCACCCCTTCTCCCCCTCCCTCCATAACCCCCCCCCCCCCCACCAGACTCCATCCCCACTTAGTCCTTCCTCATTCCTTCAAACATCCTTAGTACTCTCCCCGCCGACTCCTTCCTTCAGCCTTAATTCTTCCTCCAACATTAGTCCTTCCCCCTTCCTGACTGCTTCCCCCACCCTTACTTCTTCGCCCAACCTTAGTCTCTCCCCTCTCCGCGCACTCCTTCCCCCCGTCCGAAATCCTTCCTACCTCCCTGGTTGCTATCTTCTCCCCTGTTACCCTTTCCTCCCCCTGTACTCCCTCCCTCCTCACAACTTATCCCCCCAACATCTTCATTCCCCCCTCCCAACTCTCCCCCACACCACCCCAGCAGCTTCATTTCCCCCCCAGTCCCAACCTCATCCCATCCTGACACCTTCATTCTCCCCCTCCCAACCTCACCCATCCTGATACCTCTCCCAAACACAGCTGGAGCTTTCTCTCCACCCCCTTGACCATCAACCATTGTGAGCATACCATCAACGGTGACTTTCCAACTTCTGTGGGCAGCTTCACTGTAGACCCATGTCCATGAGAATCCATCCAGCCGTGGACTTTCTTCCAGTGTGCTATTGCTGTCAGACTCCAGCATCTCCTGCTCCTTGGATGTCCATGACGTGAGCAAGGCCCTGGCGGTAAGTCCCAACTTCTGCACATCACGCTTGTCAAGACGTGCTCCGCACCAGCGTGCAATCACACTGACGTGGACGGACGATCAAGAGGTCGGGGGGGGGGGGGCGGTGATTCTGGCAGATTGACCTTATAATGATAAACAGATGCATTACAATGAGGTTCCTGACATTCGATGGTGGGAAACGCGGCCCGCCATTAACAGGCTGAGCAGGTGATTGCAAACTGGTTTCACAACGTCGCAAAACTAATTTTTGGCCTTCTCACCATATCGTCCATTCACACTGCTGAGCACACCCGACGCCAGTGGGCACGGAAGGTTCTGCCCATGGATATAAATAAATATTTGTGAGGGCCAAAGCTGATAAGAGTCTAAGAACAGAAGAGAAACCCCTTCAGTGGAATTGTTTGGACTGCCGGGGCCTTTCCAGTCCCTGGCTCTGGAATTAGGGCATGGAACCTCCAGCCCTTAGCTGGCAGCCTCCACATGTGGTAGGATGCTGCTCCGCTGACAGCAGAATGCCAGCAAGGCCACAAAAATTACCTCTAATTGGCCTTAACAATATTAATTGGCTGCCAACCTCCATGCCTGCCACCACAGGGTTGGAAAAATTCGGCTTTATATATATTCCATATCTGTAAGTAGGTAAAACAGTTTATGTCATGTCCTAAGTCTTTACTGCAGAATTTTTCAACCATGGCACCATGAGACAAGCGAGTTTTTTTTTGAATGTTGAACTAGTGAACCTAATGTAAACCAGGAGTAAAGAAGAGGTATGATGTAATGGCCTGTAATAACTCTTAGCAAAGATTTTGGGGGAAAATTTGTTCGCGATCACCATTTCAAGTGGCCTGCCTGGTTTTCTTCAGTGATGTCAATGAGGAACACCGTGCAGGTAACAGCCCATGGCGCTGTCTGCCTCTGGGAAATTGATGTGGTCTGCATAGCCTCATAGCTATGCAAACAAATTTTTCCTATTTAATGTCTAGAACACTCATTCCTTGGCACAGTCAAAAACTCCAACTGACCTCCATAGCATATTCTTTAATAATGAAACTGAGTTTAACCTGTTCTGTCCCTTTAACATTACTGTTCAGTATATTAGGCAATCGTGGCTTCTGCTAATCTTCTGAGATCAATTAGAGGACAATTGTACCTGTTTGTTTCTGATTTCCCATCAGAAGAACCCAACAAAAAATGGTCATTTTTTTTCAGCATCTGTAACAAAGTGCAATGGGCATACTTTCATTTCAGTTTTAGGTATATTTAAAAAAAACAAGGGAATGATCTGTTTACCTCAACTGTCTTCCAGGTGTTTCCAGAGGAGTTGGATTCATTCGTTTTGATAAAAGGATAGAAGCAGAGGAAGCAATCAAAGGACTGAATGGACAGAAACCTTCCAGTGCTACAGAACCAATTACTGTGAAATTTGCCAATAATCCAAGCCAGAAGACAAGCCAAGCACTACTTTCGCAGTTGTATCAGTCACCTAGCAGACGTTATCCTGGGCCACTGCATCACCAGGCTCAGAGGTTCAGGTAATAACAAAGTACATATCTTAATCTCAGCAACTTTCAGGTGTCTTGTATTTTATATAGATTGTTTTGTAAATAAAATTAATGTCTTAAACTAAATTAATCATGTTAACCATCATTTCCATGCAAAATTGATTTTGTTTGAAATATAAAACTGAAATGTTTATGATTTAATTTGAGCTTCCTAATCACAATATTGCACCCAGTATAAACTGCAGTTTTATAATAGACTTTATCCTGGTTCATAATTCACATAAAAGTTTAATTAAAATGTGTATTTTGGCCAGAAAATGGTACTTTAGGCATACCAATTTAAAATAGAGAAGGTGGAAATGTAAAGAAAAAGGATACACTATCATAAAAATTAAATTAGGAAATCAAAGTTTAGAACACTGAACGCAAATGTATCTTTAATTCAGAAGGAGAGGTTAAGAATTTGCTTTTCTATAGCCTGTACTCCTCTCCTTGTTTCATTAGATCCGCTGAGTAAATCTAACTATTATCATAAAGTTCAAACATTGGCAGACTCCTATCTCACCTTCCTATCATTGCCCTGGGAAAACGTTGAGATATAGGAGTGTCCAAACAAGTTGCTAGTGAGATTTGAACATCCCCTCCTTCAGATAAGACAATCTGAGGGGCGTGGGGGCTAGACAACAAGGTGGTAAAGGTCCAAAAGGCTAGTTGCAGGGATCCTTCAATCGGAAGGATCAATCTTCTGGATGCTTTCCTGCAGCAGGAGCCAAAAGATCCTCAGGCCATTATGAAAGCTTTACGTCTTCTGTTTCCAATTCCCAGCAGGAAGTCCTGCCGGAGGAGTGTGTCTGTACTAAAGATACAAACCAGGCCATGTTAATGCCCTAGCCCACCAAATTTGGAGAGACAGCTGTGGTGGGATTTGAACCTGTATCCCCAGAGTATTAGTCCGGGCTCCAGATTGCTAGCCCAGTGACATTATCAGTATGCCACCGTCTGTCCCTCCATATAAAACTTATTTTTGTAGCCATTATCTGTATCCTCTCTACTCCTATGGTCTTTGTAACAGACAAGACCGATTACAACTGTTTCCTGTATCTTTCGCCACCTACACCACCTTACCTCCTTCCAATTCAATTTCGTCCTGTGTCTGTATCCCAACTGCACAGTTTTTGGTCTTCCATTCACCACGATACTTCTGCAGGCTACAATCTGCTCACCCACTCTCTAACCTACACCTCCATATCCGTAGCAACACTTTTACTCACTTCCATCCTGGTCAGTCCTCCTGGTATAGACCCAACCTTTGATTCTTCATCTTCAAGGGGTGCAGAGAAGTACAAGGGAGTTAGCCATCCATCATCTGATCTGACTGGATTACTGGATTACATTAATTCTCACACACTGCCAAAACTGCACACTAGTCCAGGATATCCCTGGAGGGCAAAGGTAACCACTGACTTTTTCTACACTACCAGCTATCTTCTTAAATCTCTCTCCCTTCCCCTTCCACCTCCCCTTCAGCAAGTCTGAGGAACTTGAAGACTTCTTTATCACTATCAATCTCCTCCCTTTTTTTTATGCCTATGCCTTCAATTCACCTCTTTGCCCAGTTTCTCTTTTGATCCCCTTTGCCCTCTCTAAGCTCATTTTATCCATGAGACCCATCTTCTACTACCCAAGACCCCTTCCCTGCAAAACTACTGCGCACCCAACATCCTTTTTAGACCCAATGCTAACTGACAATATGAATGGTTTCCTCTCCTCGGTTGGTGTCCCCATCCTTTCAAAATACCTGTTAACCCTTTCCTCAAAAAAACATACTTAACCTCTCTGTCTTTGCAATTTACCAGTCTATCTCCCTTGTTACTGCAAAGCTCTTGCCATCTCCTAAATCTGTGCACATTTTTCCTGCAACTCTAAGTTTGAATCTATCTAATCAGGTTTACACACTTAGAAGAATGCTGATTCACTAACTATATCCTCTGCGACTTTGACCCTTCTTGTTATCCTAAATCTTTCTATAACCTTTGACACAGTCAACTCCACCATCCTCCTCCAATGCCTCATTCCCCTGATGTCTAGCTCAGAGGTATTACCTTTTCTTGTTTCTGCTGTTACCTATCTGATCATAGCCAGAGCATTGCCAGCAATGGCTTCTCTTACTAACATCCTTACCAAGGATTTGTCCTTGAGCTTCTCTGTGATGACACTGTGCAGAACCTTCTGCTCTTAGAATATGAGCTGAGTCAGGACCATTTTCAGGTCCCAAACCTGGTCTGACTGTCAGGCGTCCGTCTGCAAAATCTTCGTCTGCGGTCTCCTCTACATTGGAGAGACCAAATGCAGACTGGGTGACCGCTTTGCGGAACACCGTCGGTCTATCCGCAAGCATGACCCAGACCTCCCTGTCACTTGCCATTTCAACACACCATCCTGCTGTCATGCCCACATGTCCGTCCTTGGCCTGCTGCAATGTTCCAGTGAAGCTCAACACAAACTGGAGGAACAGCGCCTCATCTTCCGACTACGCACTTTACAGCCTTCCGGACTCAATATTGAGTTCAACAACTTCAGATCATGAACTCTCTCCTCCATCCCCACCCACTTTCCGATCCCCCTTTTTTCAATAATTTATCATTTTTTAAAAATATATTTTTCTTTTCCCACCTATTTTAAAATTTATTTTGATCTATTGTTTTATCTCCATCTTTTAGCCCATTTCGATCCCTTCCCACCACCCCACCCCCGCTAGGGCCATCTGCCACTTGTTTGTCCTTCTTGCAACCCTTAATGCCCCATTAGCACATTCCTTAGATAATATCATCACCGTCAACACCCCTTTGTCCGTTTGTCTATGACATCTTTGACAATCTCTTCTTTGCCTCCACCTATCACTGGCCCTCTATCCAGCTGTACCTGTCCCACCCCCCTCTACCAGCTTATATTTCACTTCACTTCTCTATTTCCTTAGTTCTGATGAAGAATCATACGGACTCAAAACGTCAACTGTATTCCTCTCCGCAGATGCTGTCAGACCTACTGAGTTTTTCCAGCTATTTTTGTTTTTGCTCCTAACTATTCTAATCCATTTTCCAGCACTAGGCCCATAGCCTTGTATGCCATGGCATCACAAGTGCCATGTGGTTGACTCTTAAATGCCTAGTAAGCCACACAGTTGTATCAATCTGCTACACAGTCACAAAATACGAATGAAACCAGGCGGACCACCTGACATCGACCTAGGCACCGGAAACGACAATGGCAATCCCAGCCCTGTCAACCTTACAAAGTCCCCCTTACTAAAATCTGGGGGCTAGTGCCAAAATTGGGAGAGCTGTCTTACAGACTAGTCAAGCAATAGTCTGACATAGTCACCCTCACTGAATCATATCTTACAGATAATGTCCCAGACGCCACCATCACCATCCCTGGATATGTCCTGTGACACTGGCCATCTATCCTGCCAGTGGGACAGGACATAGCCAGCAGAGGTGGCGACACAGTGGTATACAGTTGGGAGTTGCCCTGGGAGCCCTCAACATCAACTCTGGCCCCCACTAAGTCTAATGGATCAGGTCAAACATGGACAAGGAAACCTCCTGCTGATTACCACATACCGCCCTCCCTCAGCTGATGAATCAGACTCCATGTTGGACACCACTTGGGGGAAGCACTGAGGGTGGCAATGGCGCAGAAGTACTCTGGGTGAGGGGCTTCAATGTCCATCACCAAAGGGTGGCTCGATAGCACTACTACTGACCGAGCTGGCCGAGTCCTAAATGACATAGCTGCTAGACAGGGTCTGCGGCAGATGGTGAGGGAACCAACAAGAGAGAAAAACATACTTGACCTCATCCTCACTAACCAGCCTGCCACTGACAGTATTGACAGAAGTGACCACCACACAGACCTTGTGGAGACAAAGTCCCGCCTTCACACTGAAGATACCCTCCATCGTGTTGTGTGACACTACCACCGTGCTAAATGGTATAGATTTCGAACAGATATAACAACTCAAGACTGGGCATCCACGAGGCACCATGGGCCATCAGTAGCAGCAGCAGAATTGTACTTGAACACAATCTGTAACCTCATGGCCCAGCATACTCCCCGCTCTACTATTAACATCAAGCCAGGAGGCTTAACCCTGGTTCAATGAAGAGTGCAGGAGAGCTTGCCAGGGGCAGCACCAGCATACCTAAAAATTAGGTGTCAACCTGGTTGAACTATAACACAGGACTACTTGCATGCCAAGCAGCATAAGCGGCAGGTGATAGACAGATTTAAGCAATCCCACAATCAACGGATCAGATCTAAGCTCTGCAGTCCTGCCACATCCAGTCATGAATGGCGGTGAACAATTAAGCAACTCACTGGAGGAGGAGGCTGCTCAAGTATCCCCATCCTCAATGATGGGGGAGCCCAGCACATCGGTGCAAAAGATTAGGCTGAGGCATTTGTTACAATCTTCAGCCAGAAGTGCTGAGTAGATGATCCATCTCGGCCTCTTCCGGAGGTCCCCAGCATCACAGATGCCAGTCTTCAGCCAATTCGGGTCATTCCACGTGATATCAAGAAATGGTTAAAGGCATTGGATAGTGCAAAAGTTATGGGCCCTGACGATATTCCGGCAATAGTACTGAAGACTTGTGCTCCAGAACTTGCCGGCCCGGAGCCAGACTGTTCCAGTACAGCTATAACACTGGCATCTACCCCGGCTATGTGGAAAATTGCCCAGGTATGTCCTGTACACAAAAAGCAGGATAAATCCAACCTGGTCAGTTACCTCCCCATCAGTCTACTCTTGGTCATCAGTAAAGTAATGGAAGGGGTCATCAACAGTGCTATCAAGCAGTGCTTGCTAGCAATGACCTGCTCACTGATGCCCAGTTTGGGTTCCGCCAGGGTCACTCAGCTCCTGACCTCATTACATCCTTAGTTCAAACATGAACAAAAGAGCTGAACCGCTGAGGTGAGGTTAGAGTGACTGCCCTTGACATCCCTTGAATGAATTTTAAAAATCTGACGTTTCTGGCCGTACATGGAAGGAGACATTGCTGGATCTGGCTCTGGGAAATGAGGTGGTTCAAATGGATCAAGTGTTAGTAGGGGAACATTTATGGACAGTAATCATAATATCGTAAGGTTTAGGTTAGTTATGGAAAAGTACAAGGAGCAACCCAGAGTAAAAATAATCAATTCAGGGAGGGCTAACTTCAATGGCTAACTTGAACAGATTTGGCCCAGGTAAATTAAAATCAAAATTGGCAAGAAAACTCTAAAGGAACAATAGACTGCTTTTCCAGAGGACCTAGTTGGGTTCCACGGCAGTGTTGGTGGAGGAGTTACGCACTCGGAAGACAACAGCTGGCTCCTGCCAGGCAGTGGATTATCTGGAAAGGGCATTTCTGTTCCCTTCAAACACACATGAGGAAGGCAATGGGAAACCACCTCATGCTTCCCTTTTCCCTAGTCAAATATGGTTCAGGCAAACAATCCTTATCAAGACAACAACACCACTCATGTCAACACCTTGCTTGGTGTGGATGTCCATGAACTGCAGGTGGATCCGGACCATAAAACACTAAAGACCCACTTAATCAGAACTCCAACAACAAGGTCATCCACTGTTGTGATGATTGAAAAGCTTGGAAGACTATTTGACATGGCACTTAGATAATAACAGCGGGTTTGGGAACAGTCAAGGTACATTCAAGGGGGATATGTAGGCCAAACACATTCAGAGCTCTCTGGTGACGAAAGAGAAAGAGGGTAATATGACATACAAAAAAGGATGCCTATGACAGATGTGAGATTGGTAATACAAGTGAGAACCAAGCTGAATATGGAATGTTCAGAGGGAAAGTAAAAAAAGGAAATATGAGAAGCAAAGAGAGTGTGAGAAGAGTCTGAGAGCTACCATGTTAAGAAATCCTAAAAGCCTTCTATAGGCATATAAATAGTAAAAGGGTGTCAAAAGGAAGACTGGGGCCGATTAGGGACCAAAACGGGAATTTGCGTATGGAGGCGGAGGCAGAAGTAATATGAGTACTTTGCATCTGTTTTATCAAGCAAGTCATAGTGAATGAGGGGGTAGTTGAGACATTGGATGGGCTAGAAAATGATAACGAGGAGGTATTAGATAAGCTGGTTGCACATAAAGTTATTAAGCCAGGTCAGATGCATCCAAGAATAAGGGGGATAGTAAGGAGGAAATTGAGGAGACACTGGCCATGATCTTCAGATCCTCCTGAGACACAGGTATAGTGGCAGAGGACTAGTGACTTGCAAATGTTGCACCCTTGTGTGAACAAGGGTGCAATATCAACTCTGTAACTACAGTCATGTCAGTTTAACCTCAGTAGTGGGAAAGCTTTTAGAAACAATGGCAGGGATTTTCCAGCCACGACACTGGCGGGCACCATCGCAAGTGGGACAGGAAAATTTGAAGAACCATTGACTTTCATCGACTCTATAAAAAAAAAATTTCCCATCCCACCCGCCATGATGCCTGTCAGGGCCGGAAAATCCCACCCAATAACTTGGAACAAAATTAACAATCACTTGGACAGATGTGGATTAATTAAGGAAAGCCAGCACAGATTTACTAAGGGCAAATCATGTTTAACTAACTTGATTGAGGTTTTTGATAAGAGACGGTTGATGAGAGAAATACATTTGATATGGTGTACATGAGCTTCCAAGAGGCATTCCAAAAGTGCCATATAACATGCCTGTTAGCAAAGTCCATGGAATAAAAGGGATAGTGGCTGCATGGATATGAAGTTGGACGAGTGACAGGAAACAGTAGTGGTGAATGGTTGTTTTTTAGACTGGAGGAAGGCACACATGGGTTCCCTAGAGCTCGTAGGTATTAGACCCACAGGTTTTCTTGATCTGTATTAATGACCAAGACTTGGGTGTGCAGGACACAATTTCAAAATTTGCAGATAATACAAAACTTAGAAATATTGTGAACTGTATGGAGGGTACTGATAGACTTCAAGATGACAAAGGTGGAATGAAAGGATATGTGGCAAATGAGATTTAATGCAGCAAAGTGTGAAGTGATACATTTTGGCAGGAAGAGCAAGGAGAGGTTATATAAAATGAAGGATACAATTCTAAAGGAGATGCAGCAGCAGAGGGACCCTGGGGGTATATGTGCATAAATCATTGAAGGTGGCAGGGCAGGTTGAGATAATGGTTAATAAGACATACAGGATCCTGGGTTTAGTAAATAGGAGCATACAGTACAAAAGCAATGAAGTTATATTGAACCTTAATAAACTTTTACAGAGGAAATTCTCCATTTCCTGTCACTCAGCCAACTTTGTTTCCATGCAGCCACTGTTCATTTTATTCCATGGGCTTTAACTTTGCCGACAAGCTTGTTATAGGGCACTTTATCAAATGCCATTTAGAAGTCTGAGTACACAACATCAACTGTATTACCCTCATGAACCCTCTCTGTTATATTATCAAAAAACTCAATCCAGTTATTTAAACATGATTTGCCCTTCGTAAATGCATGCTGGCTTTCCTTAATTAATCCACATCTGTCCAGCTGACTGTTAATTTTGTCCTGACAAAATTAAATTTGAGATTCTGCCTTAACTAGAGTATTGTAATTCTGGACACCACACTTAGGAAGAATGTAAAGGCATAAGAAAGGGTGCAGAAAAGATTTAAGAACATGCTTCCAGGGTTGAGGGACTTTAGCTACATGGATAGAATTGGAGAAACTGAAGTTGTTCTCCTTAGAAAACAGGAGGTGAGAGTTGATAGAGGTGTTCAAAATGATGAGTGGTGTCGACAAATTAGGTAGGGAGAAGCTATTCCTGTTGGCAGAAAGGCTGACCAGAGGACACTGATTCAAATCAATTGGCAAAAGACGCAACTGTGATGTGAGTGGTTAGGATCTGGAATGCACTGCCAAAGTGTGGGGGAAGCAAATTGAATCATGACTTTCAAAAGAGAATTGGATAATTATCTGAAGAGAAACGATTACAAGGCTAAATGGAAACAATGGGGCAGTAGGGCTAGGTGGGTTGCAGAAAGCTGGCACATGACAGGCCGAATTCACTCCTGTGCTGTAACCATTTTTTGATTCTATGGCCATACTAACCCAGTGCTGTCCTGGTTGACCACCTATCCTTCACTCTCCATAAATTTCAACTAAACTCTGCTACTTGTATTCCTTCCCGCAACAAATGCCATTCACTCATCACTCTTGGCCTTGCTGGCCTACATTGGCTCCCAGTCCTCCAACACCTGAATTAAAAATTCTAATTTTTTTCTTTAAATCACTTCATGGCCATTTCCCTGTTTTTTTTTATTTATTCATTCTTGGGATATGGGCATTGCTGGCTAGACCAGCATTTATTACCCATCCCTAATTGCCCTTGAGAAGGTGGCGGTGAGCTGCCCTCTTGAACCACTACAGTCCATGTGTTGCAGGAACACCCACAGTGCTTTTAGGAAGGGAGTTCCAGGATATTGACCCAGCAACAGTGAAGGAACCGCAATAAAGTTCCAAGACAGGACCATGTGTGGCTTGGAGGGGAACTTGCAGGTGTTGGTGTTCCCATGTATCTGCTGCCCTTGACATTCTAGGTGATGGAGGTCATGGGTTTGGAAGGTGCTGTTAAAAGAGCCTTGGTGAGATTCCATTGTGCATCTTACATATAGTACACACTGCTGCCACTCTGCGTCAGTGGTGGAGGGAGTGAATGTTGAAAGTAGTAGATGGGAAGCCAGTCAAGCAGGCTGCTTTGCCCTGGATGGTGCCCAGCTTCTCGAGTGTTGTTGAAGCTACACTCATCCAGGAATGTGGAGAGCCTTCCATCACACTCCTGACTTGTGCCTTGTAAATGGTGGCTTTGAGGAGTCAGGAAGTGAGTTACTCGCCACAGAATTTCCAGCCTCTGACCTGTGTAAGTGCCCCTTGATAGCACTGTCGGTGACACCTTCCATTGCTTTGCTGATGATCAAGAGTAGACTGATTGGGCAGTAATTGGCCAAGTTGGATTTGTCCTGCCTTTTGTGGAGATGACATACCTGGGCAATTTTCCACATTGCCGGGCGGATACCAACGTTGTAGCTGTACTGGAACAGTTTGTCTCAAGACGCAGCTAGTTCTGGAGCACTAGTCTTTAGTACTGTTGCCAGGTTGTTGTCTGGGCCCACGGCCTTTGCAGTATCCAGTGCATTCAGCCGTTACTTGATATCATGTAGAGTGAATCAAATTGGCTGGAGACTGGCAACTATGATGCTAGGAACCTCAGGAGGAGGCCGAGACGGATCATCCACTTGGCACTTCTGACTAATGTTGAGTGCAAATGCTTCAGCCTTGACTTTTGCACTGATGTGCTGGGTTCCCCTATCATTGAGAATGGAGATATTTGTGGATCCTCCTCGGTAGTTATTTAATTGACCACCACCATTCACAACAGGTTGTGGCAGGACTATAGAGCTTAGATCTGAACAGTTGGTTGTGGGATCGCCTAGCTCCATCCATTGCATGCTGCTTCTGCTATTTGGCAGGCATGTAGTCCTGGATTGTAGCTTCACCAGTTTGACACCTTATTTTTAGGTATGTCTAGTGCTGTTTCTAGCATGCATTCCTACACTCTTCATTGAACCAATTCCCCAGCTTGATGGTAATGGTAGAGTGGGGATATGCCATGCCATGAGTTTACAGATTGTGGTCGAATACAATTCTGCTGATGGCCGACAGCACCCCCTGGATGCCCAGTTTTGAGCTGCTAGATCTCTTCAAAATCTACCCCATCTAGCACGGTCGTCATGCCACAAAACACAATGGAGGGTATCCTCTATGTGAAGGCAGGACTTCATCACTTCACTTTGTTGTGGTCACTCCCACCAGTACTGTCGTGGAGATGCATCTGCAGCAGATTTGTGAGGGTAAGGTCAAGTAGGTTTTTCCCTCTTGTTGGTTCCCTCACCACCTGCCCTTGAGGACTAGGCCAGTAATGGTGGTACCAAGCCTCTCTTCATAAAGGATGTTGAAGTCCTCCACTCAAAGTACATTCTGTGCCCTTGCTACCCTCAGTGCTTCTTCCAATTAATGTTCAACATTGAGGAGCACTGATTCATCAGCTGAGAGGAAGGGTGGCAGGTGGTAATCAGCAGGACGTTTCCTTGCCCATGTTTGACCTGATGCCATGAGACTTCATGGAGTCCGGAGTCAATACTGAGGACTCCCAGAGCAACTCCCTTCTGATTGTATACCACTGTGCCTCCACCTCTGGTGGGTCTGTCTTGACAAAGCTGGATTTGCTGTTGTCATTTCTGATGCCTAGGTGGATGCCGAATGGTCTGTCTGGTTTCATTCTTTTTAGACTTCATAGCAAATAGAACGCCATTTGCTAGGCCAGTTTAGAGGGCATTTAAGAGTCAACCACATAGCTGTGGATCTGGAGTCACACACTGGCCAGACCAAGCAAGGATGGCAGATTTCCTTCCCTAAAGGACATTAGTGAATCAGATGAGTTTTAACGACAATCGACAATAGTTTCAAGGTCACCATTACTGAGAGTAGACATTTTTTTGTAACTACAGATTTATTAATTGAATTTAAATTCCACCGACTGCCTTTTTAAAATTAATTTACTGGATATGGGCATCACTGGCTAGGCCAGCATTTATTGCCCATCCCTAATTGCCCTTGAGAAGGTGGTGGTGAGCTGCCACCTTGAACCTCTGCAGTCCACGTGATGCAGATACACCTACAGTGCTGTTAGGGAAGTGAAAGGAACAGCGATGTATTTCCAAGTCAGGATGGTGAGTGGCTTGGAGGGAAACTTGCAGGTGGTGGTATTCCCATGTGTCTACTGCCCTGGTCCTTCTAGATGGTAAGGGTCATAGATTTGGAAGGTGCTATCTAAGGAGCCTTGGTGAGTGTCTGCAGTGCATCTTGTAGGTGGTACACACTGCTGCCACTGTTTGCCAGTGGTGGAGAGAATGAATGTGTGTGGAAGAGGTGCCAATAAAGTGGGCTGCTTTGTCCAGGATGGTGTCAAGCTTTTTGAGTGTTGTTGGATCTGCACTCATCCAGGCAAGTGGACACTATTCCATCACACTCCTGACTTGTGCCATGTTAGATGGTGGGCACAGTTTGGGGAATCAGGGGGTAAGTTACTCGCCACAGGATCCTTAGTCTCTGACCTGCTCTTGTAGGCACAGTATTTATATGGCTAGTCCAGTTCAGTTCTTGGTCAAGAGTAATCCCTGGGATATTGATAGTGGGGGCTTCAGCAATGCAAATGCCATTGAATGTCATGGGGTGATGGTTAGATTCTCTCTTGTTGGAGATGGTCATTGTCCAGCACTCGTGTGACATGAATGTTACTTGCCACTTGTCAGCCCAAGCCTGGATATTGTCCAGATCTTGCTGCATTTGGATATGGACTGTTTCAGTATTTGAGGAGTCGCGAATGATGCTGAACATTGTGCAATCATCAATGAGCGTCCCCAATTCTGACCTTATGATAGAAGGAATGTCATTGATGAAGCAGCTGAAGATGGTAGGACACTACCCTGAGGAACTCCTGCAGTGATGTCCTGGAACTGAGATAATTGACCTTCAACAACCACAACCATCTTCCTTTTGTGCTAGGTATGACTCCAACCAGAGGAGGGTTTTCCCTCTGATTCTCATGACTCCAGTTTTGCTAGGGCTCCTTGATGCCACACTCAGTCAAATACTGCTTTGATGTCAAGAGCAGTCATCCCACCTCACTTCTGGAATTCAGCCCTTTTGTTCATGTTTGAACCAAGGCTATAATGAGGTCAGAAGCTGAGTGATCCTGGCGGAACCCAAACTGAGCGTCAACAAGCAGGTTATTGCTAAGCAAGTATCGCTTGATAGTGGGATGTAAACCGGTGTCCCTAGTCTATTAACCTGTGCCTCTGGATTACTATTTGATTGACGTTACCACTACATCACCATCTCCGCTTTTAATATTTTCCACCCCTTTAACCACAACTCCCTCTGTTCCTCCAATTCTGGCCTTTTGTGTACCCTTTCTCCAAGTTGTTTAGGCTCCACAACCTTAAATTCTGTCTGAATATCTCCTCTCATCCTTAAAGATCTTTCATAAACCCACCTCTTTGCCCAAACATTTAGTCATCCCTCCTAGTATTTCCTCCTTTGGCTCGGCATTCATTTTTTCTGGTAACCAATCCATGAAACACACATGGGATATTTATCTATGTTAAAGGGAATGTATAAATGCAAGCAGTTGTTCTTGCTGAAGACCCTAGGTTGCATTTTATATTGCATAAGTGATTGATCTGACAACCCCCAGAAGCAACAAGTTCAAGATTGACCCATGGTCAATGCCTCACATGGAATACAGTACATTTTCGACAGCTCTTACTTATCCTGCTTACAGCACAATAAGTAATTTTCAAAATAAGTTTGTTTTGTGTAAGACTTGTATTGATGCATTGAGAATTTTATCATCAAGGTACTATCTCATCCAAGAGATTGTGTAAAATGTGCTAAAACCAGCGGTGAAAAATTGAAGGTTTTCTTAGATTTAAGGCCTGGCATTTTATAGCATTTCAACATAAAAATGTTGTCGTAGCTGTAATAAATAAACTATACCTGAAAACCTGTTTTCAAATTTATACATGGGAAGTGAATCGCAAATATTACATAATTATGTTTAATGCTAAAACGCTTTTAATTTGAGGGAATAGGACAGATGCCTATGACATCATCTGCTTGAAACCCAGACAGTTTTTAACTTATGTGCCTCATTTCAATGTGGTTAACGGGCTCACTGCTCAATTATATCGGGAAACATTCAGTCTGTCATTAATGTGGAAGTTGGCTGAATGATTTCATTGTTCTTCAATGCATGGTTACAGGAATGGGAAAGGATGCAATGGTGAAGTTAATGCAGAGAAACTTTGTGTAAGATTTTAGGATGGGACAATAAGCAGGTAAACCAGAATCACTGAGCAATTAACTGATCCCTTGAGACTCTTGCTGCAGGGCATTGCCCTCCTTCTGAAGGTACCTTGCCTTCATCCTGATCATCTTTGTCCAAGGTGGAATGCTGCTGTTGCTCTGCTTCCTTCAAATGCAACCTCTCTATAAAGCAGCATACAGCATACTACGGTGATGTGGGAAATCTTTCCTAGGACATATTGTCGGTGAGCCCAAACTTGTTATGACTCCTAAATCTCTGTTTCAGTAGCCCTGTGGTATGCTTGGTAATCAGCCAGATGGTCCCCGACTGTGATCAAACCTTTGTTGCTCAGCCATGGTGAGGTAACAGATGGGTGTCATGAGCCATGTTTGTAGAGTATATCCTTTGTTCCCCAACAGCTATGATGTCAGATTGGTGAAAGAACCAAATATTGGGGTGGTTGAATATTAAAGGATACAAATATTATGACAACTGCATATGGGAACTTTGTGAATTTGTTTCTGTGGTCAGGGACCAGCTGGGTGTTAATAGAACCGTTCAAGAACACTGCTGACTAGTGCTATGATAGGATACAGTCAATAATGCACTAGAAGCAAAGAAAGCCAGCCACTGATGCAATCTCTGAACTCACTTGTGTTGTCTATTGACATTGGTGACCTTTTTGGGAACATAGGAGCTGGAGTAGACCATTCAGTCCGTCAAGTTTGCTCCGCCATTTGAACAGATCATGGCTGATCATCTACCTCTATGTCATTTTTCCCCACTATTCCCAAATCAATGATGTCATCAGAATCCAGCAGTCTAGTGACTTCTGTCTTGAACATGCTCAAAGATTGAGCTTCCACAACCCTCTGAGGTAGAGAATTCAAAAGATTCACCACCCACTGAGTAATAAGAAATTCTTCCTCATCTCAGTCTTAAATGGCCTGCCCCTTATTCTGATGGTGTCACTGATTCTAGAGTCACCAATCAGTGGAAACATCCTAGCTACAGCTACCCTGTGAAACTCTGTAAGAATTTTGCATGTTTCAATGAGATCACCTCTCATTCTTCAAAACTCTAGAGAATACAGGCCCAGTTTCCAAGGCATTAATCTAGTGAACCTCCGTTACACTCTCTCAATGGCAAATATATCCTTGCTTAGAAAAGGAGACCAAAACTAAACACAATACTCCAGTCTCACCAAGGCTCTATACAATTGCAGCAAGTCATCTTTATTCCTGTACTCAAATCCCCTTGCGACAAAGGCCAACTAAGGCCATTTGCCTTCCTAATTCTTTGCTGCACCTGCAAGGTGGCTTTTAGTGACTCATGAACAGGGACACCCAAGTCCCTTTGGACATCAACACTTCCCAACCTCTCACCATTTTCTACCAAAGTGGATAACCCCACACTTATTCACATTATGTTCCATCTGCCATGTTCTTGCCCACTCATTTAGCCTGTCCAAATGCCCTTGAAGCCTCCTTACATCCTCCATACAACTCACATTCCTACCTAGCTTTGTGTCATCAGCAAATTTTGAAATATATTTTATTCCCACTTCCAAATCACTCGTATAGATTGTGAACAGCTGTGGCCCCAGCACACTAGTCACAGCCTGCCATCCTGAGAATGGGCCGCTTATTCCTCACCTCTGTTTTCTGTTTGTTAGCCAATTCTCAATCTCCCAATCCCTATTTTTTTTTACTAATCTCCTGCATGGTATCTTATCAAAAGCCTTCTGAAAATCCCAATGCACCATATCTATTGTTGCTTCTTTACCCATGCCAGAGGTAACATCATCAAAAATAATCCCAACAGGTTAGTCAAACTTGTGGAAGAACATTCCAGTCAGCGAGCAGGGGCGGGGCCCGCTCACCGACACGTAAAATGACACGCGGTGACATTGGGTGGGCGTCATTTAGATTTTCAGTTCGGGCTGTGTGCCCGCCGAACTGTCAAAGGCCTATTAAGACCTGTTAAAAACTAATTAAAACAGTTAAATGAGCTGCCTGTCCAACCTTAAGGTTGGCGGGCTAGTGAAGAGCCCAGGCAGCCTTCGCATTTTTCATGAAACCTCATCCACGGGCAGCATAAGGTTTCATGAAGTGTTTTTAAATTCAATAAAAATTATTTTTAAAATTCATTGACATGTCCCAGCTCATGTGACACTGTCACATGAGGGGACATGTTTTAAAAGTTTTTTTCCCCTTTATTTAAATTTTAAAACCTCAAACTGATCTCCCTGAGGCACCTCTGTGCCTCAGGGAGATTTCTGCGGTCTTTCATGTGCATGCGCGAAAGAGCACAGGCCCCAACTCAGGGAATCCCCCCCCGGCCCGCACAGGGAGCACTTCTGGGCGAATGTCACACTCGGTTGGCCTTAATTGGCCCACCCAAGTAAAATGGCAGTGTGGACCCAATCGGATTTGTGCTCACTTCCGCCTGCCCCCACACAACCCCCCGATAGGGAGGAAAATTCAGCCCATGATTTCCCTTTCATAGATCCATGTTGACTCTGCCCAATCATATCATTGTTTTCTAAGTGTCCAGCTATCACATCCTTTTAAATAGATTGTAAAATTTTCACTACTACTGACATCAAACTAACAGGTCTATAGTTCTCTGTTTTCTCTCACCCTCCCTTCTTAATGAGTGGGGTTATATTTTCTACTTTCCAGCCTGTAGGAACCTTTCCAGATTCTATAGAATTCTGAAGTTGAACCACCAATGCACCCACCATCTCTATAGCCACCTCCTTCAACACTCTGGGATGTAATTCATCTGGTCCAGGTGATTTATCAACTTTCACTCCAATTAATGTTTCAAGTACCACCTCTTCATTAATACTAATTGCTTTCAGTTCCTCATTTTCACAGGTTCCTTGGTCACCTAATATTTCTAGGAGATTTTCTATATCTTCCTCTGTGAAGACAGACATAAAGTAATTTCTCCGCTGTTTCCCCATTCTCCATTATAAATTTTCCTGCCTCCGCCTCCAATGGACCCACATTTGTCTTTGCTAATCTTTTCCTTTTCACATACCTAAATAAGCTTTTACTGTCCACCTTTATGTTTCTCCCTAGCTTGCATTCATTTTCTCTTTTCCTTTTCTTCATCAGTTTCTTGGTCCTCCTATGCTGGATTCTAAGTTGCTGTCAATCCTCAGGCATACCACTTTTTCTGGCAACTTTATAATCCATTTCCTTTGACCTAATGCAATCTTTAACTTCTTTTGTTAGCCACAGTTGATTCACCTTTCCTGTTGGGTTTTTCTGTCTTAAATGAATGAATGTTTGTTTGAGACCATGTAATACTTATTTAAATATCAGCCATTGCCTGGCTAAAATCAAATCTTTAATATATTTTACCAATCCTCCATAGCCAACTTGCCCCTCATACCTTCATAGTTTGCTTAGTTCAGATTTAAGACCCTAGTTTCAGAATGAATGATATCATTTTCAAACTTAATGTAAAATTCTGTCAAATTATGGTCACTGTTTCCTAAAGGCTTTTTTACAGCAAGGTTATTAATTCGCCCTTTCTCATCATATAATACTAAATCTAAAGTAACCCAATCTCTCGTTGGTTTTTCAACGTACTGCCCCAGAAACCCAACTCATACACACTCTAGGAATTCATCCTCCATAGCATTAATGCTAATTAAGTTCACCCGGTCTATATGTAAATTGAAGTCACCCATTATCACTGTATTACCCATGTTACATGCAGCCCTAATTTCCTGATTTATACCATGTCTAAGATTACTGGTAAAGATGGGGTCTTATAAACAACTCTCACCAATGTTTGCTGCCCCTTGCTGTTTCTTAGCTCCACCCAAATTGATTCTACATCTTGATCCTTTGATCTAAGATCCTCTCTCACTAATGTATTGATCTCATCCCTTATTAACACCCCACCTCTTTTTTCTTTTTGCCTATCCTTCCTAAATGACAAATATCCTTTAATATTCAGTTCCCAGTCTTGGTCACCATGTAACCACACATCTCCACAACAGCAATTAAATCACATTTAGTTCTATTTGTGCCTTCAAATCATCTACCTTATTGCGAGTGCTGCATGCATTCAGATAGAGTGCCTTTAATTTTGCCTTTTTAATATTATTCCGTATTCTGATCCTATTTGATGCTTGCCTTTGCTTCATCGGCCTTCTAATTTCGCTTGCTACTTTTCTGTTGCCTGTTACCGGTTTTGCTTCCCTCCAATCTGAGTTCCCTCTCAGGTTCCCATTCCCCTGCCAATCTAGTTTAAACCCTCACCAACAGCACCATTGAGCCTCCCTTCGAGGATGTTATTCCAGTCCTGCTAAGGTGCAACCCATCCATCTTGAACAGATCCCATCTGCCCAGAACCAGTCCCAATGCTGCAGAAATCTGATGCCCTCCCATCTACACCAATTCTTCAGCCACATGTTCAATCGCTCAATCCTCCTATTCCTATGCTCATTAGCATGTGGGACTGGGAGTAATCCTGAGATTGCTGCTTTTGTGGTCCTGCTTTTTAATATCTTTCCTAACTCCCTAAAATCTGCTCTCAGGACCTCATACTTCGACCTACCTATTTCATTGGTACCAATGTGGACCATAGTCTCTAGATGTTAACTCTCCCCCTGCGGCTGTTCTCTGAAATCCTTGACCCTGCCACCAGGGAGGCAACGTACCATCTGGAGTCATGTCTACAGCGCAGAAATGCTTGTACGTTCCCCTAACTAACAACTCCCCTATCATTGTTCCAGAATCACTTCATCCAATTCACAGTTGTGGGGATACGGAGCCTATCCTGACAGGCCATGGGCAATAGGTGAGGTACACCCTTAGGTGGCATGCACCTAACCTACAGCGTAACCATCTCCCTAAACATACTATCCATGTGATTCTCAGCCTCGCAGATGCACCACAGTGACTCCAGCTTCCATTTAAATTCTGAAACTCAGAGCTCAAGCTTCTGCAGCCAGTGACGCTTAATGCAGATGTGTTTGTCTGGGACACGTGGTGCGCCCAAGACTTCCCACATGCCACAGGTTGCACATCCAACTTGGCCAAGCTGCCTTACCATACCTTAACTTTGCAATCTATTTATTATAAGTAGAATAACTTACCAGTTACTTACTAATCAGCTTCTTTTCCTGTACTGAAGTACAAACCAAATACTGGAGGCTGTAAAAGGTAGAAAAAAATGGAGCATCTCCTTCCCCACTTTACTGAACTCCTTCACTTAGCAAACTCCCAGCTTCTCATTCCGCTCAAACTTCACTCGTGAGTTTAACAAGTTGTGTACTGAAAACTGGTAGATGTCCCCTGTAGCAGTCCAAAAAGAGCCAATGACAGAGAAGTTAATGGCTTTGGTGACTTTGAGCGCCATTGGCTAAGCAGTGGCCAGGAATACCAGGCAGCCAGCCTGCTTGGAGAAGTGCAGTCTGCTGATAAACTATCACAGATAAATCAAAGAAATCAACTCTTGGCCTGCATATCCTTTGTGCTGAGTATGGCATCCTATGAGCAGTACCCCAGTACTGCTTGTGCTAGATGTTGAAACGGCGCTTACTGCTGCTACTTCTCTTCCATCTGTTCATTCAAGCGAAACTGGCAATTAATGCATCCATGATAAGGAGATTAAAATTTACTGAGGTATGTAAGGCAAAAAGAAAATCATAAAGCTGCAAACTGGATGCTGGAAATTCCAAGCAGCACAATGGCACACAGATTCTCTGGGTTATGTGGGGCTAAATGCCCCTTCAAATGCTGCTTTGTGGTTCTGAAAGAGCAATTCTTCAAGTTTTACTGGCAAGTTGGGTGGGACTTCCATGATTTAGCATTAAAAAGACATTGGGGCCTGAATTACGTCATAAGACCCTGCTTTACATGTATTCATAAGAACTCCATTTGCATCTGGCAAGCACTCGGCCAATAGCTGTGCAATTAAAATGACAGCTAGAAGGAATGGAACAGTAAGCTCTCTGTCGCAATCAAATTGTCCTCATACCGGTCTCACCTGGCAGGCAAGATTAAACTCATCCCTTTAATTATAAAGTACAGGCTTTTTTACACCAGCCATTTAGCAATGAAAAATTGGATCCACATTCAATGAAAAAAGTGCCTTATTGTACAGTGGACAGATGCATTTAATATTCAGTGCATTAATGCTATCTATAAAAATAAAAAAGCCAGACCAAGATGAAAGTCTGACTGAGAAAGTACTGGTTACTAGATTACATCCTTTGGAAGTTCTAGACCTCTTGCTCAAAATGGACCATTTAGCAGGAGTTCCACTGAATGAGTTGCCATCTCTGTGAAACATTAACCCAAGGACCTCCTTCTCTTTTCAGGCTGGACAATTTGCTTAATATGGCCTATGGCGTAAAGAGGTAATTAGAACTCCACAGACTGCCAGATGTCCATTTTGGCACAGATTGTTAATTTATTTTGACTAACTTTTTTAATTTCTTTCACCAGCATGTCAGACTTTTGTTTCAGACTTCAGTTCTTTTGGTTCTTTAAAAAAAAAGACCCATAACTCTTTTGTTTACACACTTCTTTAATTTGCAGGTTGTTCTATTTAGTTGATTCAGGTGCAACAGCTACAAATGATATGGTACCAAAAATGCTGGAGAGCAAGTACATTGGCTACTGCTGCTGATTGAGCTTAAAGGAAAAGATGACTGCAGTAACCCCATGTCTCATAGTCAATGAGAAACAAACATGCAGCAATCTACCATGTGTATACCCTGAATACATTTATTTCTTATAAAGTGTATTACTTATTGGAAATGTTAGAGAATTTTTCATAAACTCTTCAGTTGAATAAAAAAAACTGTGTGCACCTTTATCACAATGTTTGGAGTTTTTACAGTTCTATTCTTTTCCCAATGTTTTCTGCTTTATTCGCAAGACCAGATTACATTGTGATTTATTAGGGCTTCAAATGCAGTTTGAATTTTACTTTTAAGGCTAGACTGAGACCTATTTTTAAAAAGGACTATACAAATAATGGGGAGGGGTATTAGAACAGAAGTAATCAACTATTGTTTATTTTAAAACAGATTTAAGCTGTTGTATTTATCACATATGCAATAATTCTGCAATGTATATGAATTACACACAAACTGCAAGATTAAATATTTGTATGTGGAAAAGCTGAATTTGAAGTCCCAACAAAGTAAAATAATTTTTCTCAGAATGACTGCTGATTTTCAAATACTTTCCTGAAAAATAATTCAAATAGAAAAGTGTAAAAATGAAATTCTGTTTATGGACTGATTAGATAAATGTAGGAAAATATGCACAAATAAGTTGTAACGAACAGTTAATAAAATATTCTATAAAAATTGAGTAACGAGATAATTATTATATTAAATGTTAGCCCTAGTTTGTTAAAGGTTGATATAATATTATGTTAGAAGCATGTCCAAAATGCTAAATTCATCAATTATTGATTGATCTAATCTCAAATATCCAAAGTAGCAGCTTTCTTTGTTTGACAGATTCTCACCAATCACAATTGATGGCATGACCAGCCTTGTTGGGATGAATATTCCTGGACACACTGGAACAGGCTGGTGTATCTTTGTCTACAACCTTTCCCCTGACTCAGATGAAAGTGTTCTCTGGCAGCTGTTTGGACCATTTGGAGCCGTAAACAATGTCAAGGTCATTCGTGATTTTAGCACAAATAAATGCAAGGGATTTGGGTTTGTCACCATGACAAACTATGATGAGGCAGCCATGGCAATTGCAAGCCTAAATGGATACCGCTTGGGTGATAGAGTTCTGCAAGTATCATTTAAAACCAACAAAACCCACAAATCCTGAAGTGCAGATATAGTGTTACATTCAAGAACAAATTGAACTTTAAACGGCTTATATTAAAAATGGACTTCATAAGCCAGTGTTGCCTAAGTATTAACATAGGATATCCTGTGATGAAACAGGAAATGATTTTATAATGCTAGAAGACTTTGATGCATTGAATGTTCTTTCATAGCTGTTGTTGTTCAAAATATACATAGATAAAATGTGCAGGAATTTTTACCCAGCCTGCTACTTTTTCTACCTTCTTTGAAGGTGGACCTTTTTAAGTCACCCAATCACATTAAAAGATAAGAAAAAATTGACATTTTTAAAGAAAAACTTCTCAAAAAGAATACACCTAAATTGGTTTGTTAAAACAGCCACTCTTACCCCACCGCCCCCATCCCCAACACCCTGTTGAAAGAAACAGATCTGTTGAAGCGCTTTTGCAGATGTTTTAGTTATTCCCTTTTCTTTGTATCATGTAAACATGGAATTATTTCCTGGTTGGGAAGGGGAAAAGGGGACACCTGATGACATGACTTAACTTAAACAATGTTGCCAAAGAGATGGTCTCTTTGCTGAAAATGGGTTTCAAAAGATCTATTTTTATAAAAAAAAAGGAGAATTTTTACAGGATCTGGATTTGAAAAAAAGTATTTTGACTGGCAAATATGGGGGATAAAGGACAACTTTGTCATGTTCATACTGTACTGGTACTTTTTAGGATCAAGATGTATGTTTTAAATTGGGATATAGATTGTTTTTTGAACGATGGGAAAAAACAGATGATGTTCATATCTTTCATAAAGTAATAATAGGGAGTGATCTCCCCAGGCACACAGTTCCCCACAGTCAAAACCCAAAAGCAAGGAGATTAGTTGCTAGAGAGTTTTTTTAAGTCATCAGTAACGGCCGAGCAATATCATTAAAATTGCTGAAATTTTTTCCTAAAATAAATGTAAAAGCTTCCTTCGTTGAAGCAGTAGGTAGGTGCTAATGAAATTACATATCTTGAACTCTAAATAAGAACTTGTTTTACCTGAACTGATGTTACTTGTTTGTGTTGAATTTGTTAAAGACTTTGATTCCATTTTAGCCCTTGATATTCCATTTTGGCAAACAGAACACTATTGGCATTGTTTAATCAAATCATTTATTTATTTTGTTGCTGACCTGATGCATATTGCCAAACTGAATTTAGCTTGTTAGTTATTTGTTTATTTTATCTATGGAAAGATGTTTCTTAAGTTTGTGTCTTGTATATAAAGATTGATTTGTTTTTATTTATAAGTTGTAAGAACCTGGTTTAATTGTTAATATGACAAAATGGTTCCGGGTGATACTAAGTGAAACTTAAGTATCTAAATATTTACTTGTGCAGAAGTAACAAAATATTGTTTAATATATTGTCATGTTGGTTGTGAATATTTTTTCTTCATATTAGGGATGGACATATTGCTTTTATTTTCCATTACGCAGAGAGGAAAATTGAGCTACGGGAACAAAATGGCTGAGGGAGGGCTCTCCTTAGTCCAGTGCACTGATAACTTTAGTATGTTGTGCTTTGTAAGAGTAAAAAGGTCATGCTCTTCCCTGGGTACTAGAAAAGTAACTTGCTATGCATAATATAGTTGATAGTTAAATTTGCTATTGCTTTTGTCTTGTTAATCTTTTCAATAAAGTTGTCTTAATAGTACTGTTGTTATGGTTAATGTGCTTATTTTGTGCATTTTCCATGCTAAACCCACTAACTGCATGTAAAGGAAATAATTTTACATTGAAGGTGGTTTATGGTGAGCAAGTGTGTAAGAATGCATCATATAATTTATCACTAAAAATGCTAGACTAAAATTTAACAGAACCCTCATGCAATGTTCAGGGATTATATTATATTACCATCTGCTGTGAATGAGCTGAATTGCTGGGAGAGTTTGCTGCATTTACTAAGCATTAGTGGGGAAGGCATGTAAAATTTTCTCTACAATGTGTTTGTTTAATTGGAATATTTCTAGGACCAGGCAGTAAAATATACACTTCAATAATTATGAATGACTTAATGTTAGCATAGCTAATTTAGATTATTTCTGAAAACAGCTGTAAATGTTTTTTCATAAAGCTGTTGTGTTGGATTATTTGTACTTTTCATGTCAAACAATAAACTGAAGTGTGCAGAATCTTGTGCTCTGGATGCTGTGTTTCTATGTTCTCACATTGTTTCAGCGTTAGGTTTGTGGATAATCTTACCTTAACTGAACCTAAATAACAGTTGTACAGCTGGCAGCTTCAGGGAATTTTCTATACCCTTTTCTAAGAAGATTTAGCGTACTGTGTAAAGCTTACTACTTCTTTGCCTCATTCCCCTCCCTCCCATATTAGAATAATATATAGATATCAGGAGTGGAGTCAAATTGGATTTTTGGCTGGCAGAATGCACCAGATTCCTGATGCTTACAAGAGTGAAGAAGTTGCTGTAATTTTGAGGCCTCATTCCTGGTTATTTCGTGATTGGAATGCCAGGACACATGGGCAGATCATATATGGCGCAGGCTCCATCCATCATGCATCGTTTGGGTTCCATTCATCCTTAAAATTAAAAAAAGTGTCCAAACTGTATTAGTTTCACTGCAGCACCATCTGCATTTCATTGGTGTCGATAGCAAGCTCCCTGTTAGCCTCAGGAATTCCCTGTGAGTCTGCTGTACGTTAGCACTAACCCCTGTCCCAAGGAATTGCATTGGAGTTGAGATGGGTGAAAGTCCTGCCCCACTAGGATTCCATCTTGATGAGTATCCTGGCCATTAACTCCTGAATAAAAGTTCAAAGCAAATACAACATTCTTGAAGCCGATGTTTGTCATTGTAGTGCATTCCAATGTACTACTCAAATAAGCCTAATATGAGGGGGAAAAATCTAATTAAGCCATTTGTTACTTTAAGATAATAAAGCAGCAACAATATATTATCATCTCCCTGGATGACAAGTTATTTTTTTTTATGTGTAAGAAATTAGATTGTTGCCATGCAGAGACCTTGGAGGCCTCCTTTGTTGCTTCTTGTTTTTCATATATTCACTCAAGTATTTTCTGTAACTACCTCCAAGAAGTAATTTGCACAATGTCTTCAACATTTATGTATTGCTCAAAATACTTTAAAGTTTTTATCATTACCCACTGTCAAGACCACTGTCTAAGATGTCCATTTTCACCCTGACATAGAATTTGCAGGACAGAAACAAGCCATGCAGCCCAACTGGTCCATGCCAGTGTTTATACCTCATGTGAGCTTCATGTAAACCAATGAGTATATTCTTCTATTCCTTTCTCCTTCATGCACTTATTTATTTTCCCCTTACATCTGTAGGAAGTGTCACCAGCTGCAGAAACCTGAGCTTCGCATTGTGGAACTTGAGCAGCGGCTAGAATCATTGTGGTGCGTCCGTAAGGCTAAGGATTACGTGGATAGCACATTTAGAGAGGTGGTCACACCGCAGCTAAGAAGTAAGCAGGCAGAGAAGGAATGGGTGACCGCCAGAGTATCTAAGAGAAACAGGCAGGTAGTGCAGGAATCCCACAACTCTATCTCGCTCTCTAACCACTTTTCCATTTTGGGTAATGGTGAACAAGATGGTTCCTCAGAGGACTGTAGCAAGAGCCAAGTTCCTGGCTCCATGGGTGGCTCAGCTGCACAGGAGGGGATGTGAAAGTGCTATAGTGGTAGGAGATTCCATAGTTAGAAGAGCAGCGAGGCATTTCTATAGCTGTAGATGTGACTCCAGTATGGTGTGTTGCCTCTCTGGTGCCAGGGTCAAGGATGTCACAGAATGGCTACAGGATATTCTTTTGGGGTAAGGTGAGCAGCCAGAGGTCGTGGTCCACATTGGAACCAATGACATAGGCAGGAAAAGGGACAAGGTGCTGAAAGCAGATTTTAGGGAGTTAGGAAGGAAATTGAAAAGCAGGACCTCGAGCAGTAATTTCAGAATTATTCCCAGTGCTATGTGCCAGTGAGCATGAGAATAAGACGATTGAGCAGTTCAATAAATGTCTGGAGAAATGGAGTAAGAGGGAGGGCTTTAGATTCCTGAGGCATTGGTTCTGGGGCAGGTGTTTTTTTTTTAAAGAAATATAAGTAAAGACACAGGAAAAAATAGCTGATAATGCAAAGTGACCATTTTCTGGAAACTTCCTATGTGGATTATATTGACATAAAGATTATGAGGGGCATTGACAGGGTGGAAAAGGAACAGCTGTTACCCTTAGTTGAAGGGTCAGTCACAAGGAGACATAAGTTCAAGGTGAGGGGCAGGAGGTTTAGGGGGGATATGAGGAAAAAAATTTTACCCAAAGGGTGGTGACGGTCTGGAATGTACTGCCTGTCAGGGTTGTGGAGGTGGGTTGCCTCACATCCCTTAAAAAGTACCTGGAAGAGCACTTGGCATGTCATAACATTCAAGGCTATGGGCCAAGTGCTGGTAAATGGAATTAGTTAGGTAGGTCAGGTGTTTCATCTGTCGGTGCAGACTTGATGGGCCAAAGAGCCTCTTTTGCATTGTGATTCTGTATTCTGTAAGTAAACCTATGCTCGTCAGCTCAGTTAGTCCATATGAAAGCAAGTTTCACATTCTGACCACTCTAGCTAAAGAGATTTTCACTGAATTCCTTATTAGCTTTATTTGTGATATTCTTATATTTATGGCCCCAAGTATTAGTTGTTTCCACAATTGGAAACATCTCTTCATCTATCCCATTAATCCCCTTCTTAATAACTCAATCCCTCAGCCTTTTCTAGAGAAAAGAGCTGCAGCCTGTTCAAACTTTCCTGATTATTATGTTGAAGTTCAGGTAGCATCCCTGTAAATCCTTTGTGCAACTTTTTCAGTGCCTCTACATCCTAATTGCAATATAGACTAGAACAATGGAAAGTACCCTAAGGGCAGAATTGTCCAAATTTGTACTAAGTGCGGTAGCGGGCAGGCAAAATGGCGTCCTACCCACCGACCAAGATGGCGGGTTTATTCGCCATATTGTCCCAAACCCGCCACATTAGTTATGCATTTCTGGGAAAGAAGCCATTTCCATGGCGGGCCCCTCCCACCATCACCCCCCCACCCCCCCATTGCATCACGCCGGCTGCCATGTTTAAAAGGCAGCAATCAGCACAAAGCTCATCACTACCAGCTCACCACCACTACTCAGGAGACATGGCCAGCAAAGGAAAAAAAGACCACAACTGCCCAGCCCCCCCACCACCTCCCTCCTGGTTTAATGCCAGGGATGGTGCGGTGGTATTGTCGCTGGACTAATAAATCCAGAGACACAGGGTAATGCTCTGGGGACCTGAGTTTGAATCCCGCTACGACAGATACAAGATCACAAGGGGCACAAGATACACCAGGAGATAGAAAAGTCGTGTAAAAAAGGCAAGGTTACAGTGATCATGGGGAATTTCAATATGCAGGTAGACTGGGAAAATCAGGTTGGTAGTGGATCCCAAGAATGGGAATTTGTGGAATGTCTACAAGATGGCTTTTTGGAGCAGCTTGTTGTGGAGCCCACTAGGGAACAGGCAATTCTAGATTTAATAATGTGTAATGAGGCAGATTTGATAAGGGAGCTTAAGGTGAAGGAACCCTTAGGAGGAAGTGACCATAATATGATAGAATTTACCCTGCAATTTGAGAGGTAAAAGCTGGAATCAGATGTATCGGTATTACAGTTGAATAAAGGCAAGTACAAAGGTATGATGGAGGAGCTGGCCAGAATTGACTGGGAGATGAGCCTAGCAGGAAAGACAGTGGAACAACAATGGCAGGAGTTTCTGGGAGTAATTTGGGAGATACAGCAAAAATTCATCTCTAGGAAGAAGAAACATACTAAAGGGAGGATGAGGCAACCATGGCTGACAAGGGAAGTCAGGGACAGCATAAAAGCTAAAGACAAAGCATACAATGCGACGAAGAGCAGCGGGAAACTAGGAGATTGGGAAGCCAACAAAGACCAACAGAGAACAACTAAAAATTAAATAAGAGGGAGAAGATTAAATATGAGGGTAAACTAGCCAGTAATATAAAAGAAGATTGGAAGAGTTTTTTTAGATTTATAAAGAGTAAGAGAGAGGTAAAAGTGGACATTGGGCTGCTGGAAAATGACGCTGGTGAAGTAGTATTGGGGAACAAAGAAATGGCTGAGGAACTGAATAGGTACTTTGCGTCAGTCTTCACGGTGGAAAACACGAGTAACATCCCCAAAGTTCAAGAGAGTCGGGGCGCAGAGGTGTGTATGGTGGCCATTACCAAGGAGAAGGTGCTAGGAAAACTGAAAGGTCTGAAGGTGGATAAATCACCTGGACCAGATGGATTACACCCCAGAGTTCTGAAGGAGATAGCTGAAGAGATAGTGGAGGCATTAGTTGTGATCTTTCAGGAATCACTTGAGTCAAAGAGAGTCCCAGAGGACTGGAAAATTGCTAATGTAACCCCCCTGTTTAAGAAGGGAGTGAGGCAAAAGATGAGAAATTACAGGCCAATTAGCCTGATCTCGATCGTAAGATTTTAGAGTCCATTATTAAGGATGATATTTCAGAATACTTGGAAGTGCATGGTAAAATAGGGCAAAGTCAGCATGGTTTCACCAAAGGGAGGTCATGCCTGACAAATCTGTTAGAATTCTTTGAGGAGGTAACGATTAGGTTAGACAAAGGAGAGCCAATGGATGTTATCTACTTGGATTTCCAGAAGGCCTTTGACAAGATGCCGCACAGGAAGCTGCTCAGTAAGATAAGAGCCCATGGTGTTAGAGGCAAGGTACTAGCATGGATAGAAGATTGGCTGTCTGGCAGGAGGCAGAGAATGGGGATAAGGGGGTCCTTCTCAAGATGGCGGCCGGTAACTAATGGAGTTCTGCAGGGGTCAGTGTTGGGACCACACTTTATACATTAATGATCTAGATGAAGGAATTGAGGACATCCTGGCTAAGTTTGCAGGTGATACAAAGATAGGTGGAGGGACAGGTAGTATTGAGGAGGTGTGGAGGCTGCAGAAGGATTTGGACAGGTTAGGAGAATGGGCAAAGAAGTGACAGATGGAATACAACGTGGGGAAGTGTGAGGTCATGCGCTTTAGTGGGAAGAATAGAGGCGTAGACTATTTTCTAAATGGGAAGAGAATTCAGAAATCTGGAGTGCAAAGGGATTTGGGAGTCCTCGTCCAGAATTCTCTTAATGTTAACTTGCAGGTTGAATCGGTAGTTAGGAAGGCAAATGCAATGTTGGCATTTATTTTGAGAGGACTAGAATACAAAAGTAGGGACATGCTGCTAAGGCTTTATGAGGCTCTGGTCAGACTACATTTAGAATATTGTGAGCAATTTTGGTCCCTGTATCTCAGGAAGGATGTTCTGGCCCTGGAGAGGGTCCAGAGGAGATTTAAGAATGATCCCAGGAATGAAAGGCTTAACATATGAGGAATGTTTGAGGACTCTGGGTCTATACTCAATGGAGTTTAGAAGGATGAGGGGGGATCTGATTGAAACTTACAGAATACTGAAAGGCCTGGATAGAGTGGAAATGGGGACGATGTTTCCATTAGTAGGAGAGACTAAGACCTGAAGGCACAGCCTCAGAGTAAAGGGAAGACCTTTTAGAACAGAGATGAGGAGAAACCTCTTTAGCCGGAGAGTGGTGAATCTATGGAATTCATTGCCACAGAAGGCTGTGGAGGCCAGGTCATTGAGTGTATTTAAGACCGAGATAGATGGGTTCTTGATTGGTAAGGGGATCAAAGGTTACAGGGAGAAGGTGGGAGAATGGGGTTGAGAAACCTATCAGCCACGATTGAAAGTTCCCCCTTACATCTGGGGGCTAATGCCAAAATTGGGAGAGCTGACTCACAAACTAGTCAAGCAACAGACTGACATAGTCAGCCTCATGCAATCATACCTTACAGATAATTTTCCAAACTCAGCCATCACCATCCCTGGGTGTGTCCTGTCCCACCGCGAGGACAGAACAGACTCAGCAGAGGTGGTGGCACAGTGGTATACAACCAGGAGGGAGTTGCCCTGTGGGAGTCCTCAACATTGACTACAGACCCTCATGAAGTCTCATGTCATCAGGTCAAACATGGGCATGGAAACTTCCTGCTGATTACCATCCATGTACCACCAAACCACCATCACCCCCGCCCACCACCCCCCCCCCCACTCCCCTCAGCTGATGAATCAGCGCTCCTCCATGTTGAACATCACTTGGAGGAAGCACTGAGGGTGGCAAGGATGTAGAATGTACTCTGAGTGGGGGACTTCAATGTCCATTGCCAAGGATGGCTTGGTAACAGCACTACTGACCGAGCTGGCCGAGCCCTAAATGACATAGCTGCTAGGCTGGGTCTGCGGCAGGTGGTGAGGGAACCAACAAGAGGGAAAAACACACTTGATCTCATCCTCACCAACCAGCCTGCCACAGATGCATCTGTCCATGACAGTATTGATAGGAGTGACCACCACACAGTCATTGTGGAGACAAAGTCCCGCCTTCACTGAAGATACCCTCTTTCGTGTTGTGTGGCACTACCACTAGGCTAAATGGGATAGATGTGGAATAGATATAGCAACTCAAGACTGGGCATCCATGAGGTACTGTGGGCCAGCAGCAGCAGCAGAATTGTACTCAAACACAATCTGTAACCTCATGGCCCAGCATATCCCCCACTCTACCATTACCATCAAGCCAGGGATCAACCCTGGTTCAATGAAGAGAGCAGGAGGACATGCTAGGAGCAGCCCCAGGCATACCTAAAAATGAGGTGTCAACCTGGTGAAGCTATGACACAGGACTATTTGCATGCCAAACAGCATAAGCAGCAAGTGATAGAGCTAAGCAATCCCACAACCAACGGATCAGATCTAAGCTCTGCAGTCTTGCCACATCCAGTCATGAATGGTGGTGGACAATTAAGCAACACATTGGAGGAGGAGGCTCCACAAATATCCCCATCCTTAATGATGGAAGAGCCCAGCAAGCAGTGCAAAAGATAAGGCTGAAGCATTCGCAACAATCTTCAGCCAGAAGTGCCAAGTGGATGATCCATTTCGGCCTCCTCCGGAGCTCCCCAGCATCACAGATGCCAGTCTTCAGTCAATTCGATTCACTCTATGTGATATCAAGAAATGGCTGAAGGCACTGGATACTGCAAAGGCTATGGGCCCTGACAATATTCTGGCAATAGTACTGAGGACTTGCGCGCCAGGACTTGCTGCGCCCTTAGACAAAGTGTTCCAGCACAGCCACAACTCTGGCATATACCTGGCTATGTGGAAAATTGCCCAGATATGTCCTGTACATAAAAAGCAGGACAAGTCCAACCCTCCAATTACTATCCCATCAACCTACTCTCAATCATCAGTAAAGTAATGGAAGAGGTCATCAACAGTGCTATCAAGTGGCACTTGCTTAGCAATAACCTGCTCACTGATGCCCAGTTTGGGTTCCGCCAGAGCCACTGTGCTCCTGACCTCATTACAGCCTTGGTTCAAACGTGGATAAAAGAGCTGAATTCCCGAGGTGAGGTAAGAGCAGCTGCCCTTGACGTCAAGGCAGTGTTTGACTGAATGTGGCATCAAGGAGCCCTAGCACATCTGAAGTCAATGAGAATCAGGGGGAAAACTCTCCGCTGGTTGGAGTCATACCTAGCACAAAGGAAGATGGTTGTGGTTGTTGGAGGTCAGTTATCTCAGTTCCAGGACATCACTGCAGGAATTCTTCAAGGTAGCGTCCTAGGCCCAACCATCTTCAGCTGCCTTCCTTCCATCATAAGGACAGAAGAAGGGATGTTTGCTGATGATTGCACAATATTCAGCATCATTCATGATTCCTCAGATACTGAAGCAGTCCATGTCCAAATGCAGCAAAACCTGGACAATATCCAGGATTGGTCTGGCAAATGGCAAGTAACATTCACACCACACCAGAGTCAGGCAATGACCATTTCCAACAAGAGAGAATTCAACCATCGCCCCTTGATGTACAATGGCATTACCATCACTGAATCCCCCACTATCAACATGCTGGGGGTTACCATTGACCAGAAACTGTACTGGACTAGCCATATAAATACTGTGGCTACAAGAGCAGGTCAGAGATTAGGAATTGTGCAACAAGTTACCCACCTCCTGACTCTCAATGCCTGTCCACCATCTACAAGGTACAAGTCAGGAGTGTAATAGAATACTCCCCACTTGCCTGGATGAGTGCAGCTTCCACAACACTGAAGAAAGTGGACACCAACTAGGACAAAGCAGTCTGCTTGATTGGCACTACATCCACAAATATTCACTCCCTCCACCACCAACACACAGTAGCACCAGTGTGTACCATCAACAAGATGCACTGCAGGAATTCACCAAGGCTCATGACAGCACCTTCCAAACCCACGACCACTACCACCTAGAAGGACAAGGGCAGCAGGTAGATGGGAACACCACCACCTGGATGTTCCCTTCCAAGTCACTGTCCATCCTGACTTGGAAATATATCGTCGTTCCTTCACTGTCACTGGGCAAAAATCCTGGAACTCCCTTCCCAACAGCACTGTGGGTGTACCTACAACACATGGACTGCAGCAGTTCAAGAAGGCAGCTCAACATCACCTTTTCAAGGGCAACTAGGGATCGGCAATGAATGCTGGCCCAGCCAGCCAAGCCCACATCCCAAGAATGAATTTAAATAAAAGGTCCTTCAAGCAACTGCTAGATGCCATGGAGGCCCATCTGTACCCCGGCTATGGCTGCCAGATGGACAGCAACATGACCATTGTGTGCCACCTTGGGAGGCAGTGGCAGCTGTGATCAGCACCAACATCAGAAGAGGACAGTCACCCAGTGCCAAAAGAATGAAGGATCTCATCCGTTCTGCCAGGGTAAGTCACTTTTCATCACTCTCAACTCTCACACTCACAAACCCAGCCCACATCCACAGGGCTCACTCACTCACTGCTGGTTCAAGGGACATCACCACTCACTCTCTCACACACCTACATTGTCCTCAGCCCATCCTTGAAACTACTCACCACCTGCATAGGACAGGCACATTTATCATCTGGCCTGGCAGGCATCCTGCTTACACTTTCTCCATCTCTATCCATGCAGGACAAGCTGGCACACACAATGCGAGAGGGGTCACAGACTGGTGGCGGAATGCCTGAACTCAAGGTCCTCACGGACTTTGAAAACAGAGCCATCTAGCTGGCCGGCGAGGATCTGGACCAGTCCTGTGCTGATTGTCAGGTCGGTGCTGCTCTACCAAGTGATGATCCAGCAGTGCACCATCCATCAGACAACCATGCCATGAGTGATGTGTCCTCTTTCACTGGCCACTGTCATACACTAATTATGTCTCCTTGCTTTCGCAGGCACATCTGCCAAACAGACAATGGAGTCCACGACCCAGGGCCTCCAATCCAAACCCAAACAAACCTCTGAAGGGGTATCTGAAGGCGCCCTTCTCGAAGTCCTGTCACAGCGCTCACCCACACCCTCCACCAGCTTAGAGGCACACACCTCGGTGGGACCTAGCTTTAGAATAGACACAGGATCACAAAATGGTGAGCACTTCACACTGTCTGATCCACAGCAGACGGCAGCAGGTACTTCCCAGGTGTCCAGCACTCGGAGGACTACTGGAGGCCAGAAATTTGCTGATTCGGAGTCAGATGATGAGCCTCTGGACTCAATCATGTCACACTTGCTGGAGCTGCAAAGGCAAGCTCAGGAACACCAGGAAGGGATGTTCGCTGCACTCCTCGGATTCCAAGGCATGATTGAGGAGTCCATCCGCCTTCAGGCTGAGGTGATAGCACCAGCATTGCAACGCATCGAGGTCAACAATGGTAGAATGGCGGCCACCATGAAGATCTTGGTCCAGGACGTCGCTCCTGCCTTGCTGTGTGGGCTCAACTCCAGTGCTGACGCCATAGTTGGCCTACAGCAGTGTGTACACGAGAGGGATGTGGGGCAGCTTGATCTCACTCCAGCTAGAGGCCCACAGGCACCCATAAGGAGGAAGATCAGAAGCTGCACACTCCGGCCCCATCCACCCAGGTGACTCCGGGAGTGACTGGCCCATCCGAATCCCCACTTATTGTGACCTCAGTAGCTCCAGCTTCACAGATCGAGGAGGGTACCACCTAGCAGGACTCCGAAAGCAGGCCTGGGCCCCCCCAAAGTCTTGCCCCTCCAGAGGACACCCACCAAGGTCATCACAGACAGGGCGTCACAGTCAGCAGGCTGCCTCGACCTCTGCGGTGGATATCCAGGGAGCACCAAGATGTAGAGCAGGGTTAGGAAGTTGAAGGAGAATTAGACTGTGCATGGGTGTTATCATTTGTACATAGTGTTCACTATTGTCAATAAACTCTCAAGAATGTCTCCCTGCCTATGGCTCATTGTTCTGATGAGCAATGTTCTTGTCACTCAGATGTGAAACTGTTCTGCACAAGACAAAAGCAGGTGTCTCAGTCCAGGGCCTCTTCCCTGTGCTCTGTGCAGCCTTCAGGCCAAAGTGATGGTCCAGCCTCACACTCCTTGGAAACATTTCTGATGCCTGCACCTTGGCGGTGCTTGTCATTGCTGCCAGATTGTAGTGGGCAGGTGCCACAGAGTTCCCTCATTCTCTCGGTGTGCTCTTAGCACCTTTAAGGAAGGGCTGGCCCCCATCTCTTCAGCATCTGTGACCACTGATGCTGTGCTCCAGCTCCTGAAGAACTCAGGTGCTGAAGGCGGACAAAGCATCAGATGCTTCTAAAGTTTCTTGGCTGCATCTCTATGATATGACCCTGATCACGGAGTGCAAGAGAGCTGCTCTTGGCCAGACAGGAGTAAGACATTCCCAGACACTATGTGAAGACCTACGGAGTACCCTCACTGCATGTTGTCATCATCTTCCTACAATCAAGCGACTATTAGGGCCTCCACTGCATCTCCATGACAGGAGCATTCTCACAGAGGGTATTTGCGCTGCCATAAGCCAGACAGGAGTCAAACATCCGCAAATGTACTGTGAGGATTTATGGGGTCACCTCAGTGCATATTGTCATCATCACCCACAAATCTAGCAGCTATAAGGGCCTCCCGAGAGCACCTGCCTCGTCTAGCCAGTGTGAGGGCCTCATCCCCATCATCGTCGCCTCCGAGCACCTCCTCACCCTCATCACCATCGGCATCCTCCTCATCAGAAGAGATGTGCAGCTCCTCCATCTCCTCCTCAGCCAGCTCATCTCCCCGTTGGAGTGCCAGGTTGTAAAGGACGCAGCAGGTGACGATGATGCATGACACCCCTGTGGACTGTATTGCAGGGCTCCATCAGACCAGTCCAGGCACCGGAACCTCATGTTAAGCTTCCCGATGGTCTGCTCCACCAAGTTGCAGGGTGCAGTATGAGCCTCATTATACCGCACAGGTGTCATCAGCAATGGGCTCTGCAGGTAGCCCTTGTCCCCGAGGAGCCATCCTTGCAGCTTCTGTGGACCCTGGAAAACTCCAGGAATCTGTGACCAACTGAGGATGTAGCATTGTGCACACTCCCTGAAAACGGTGTGCACATCTGCAGGATGTGTTTCTGATGGTTGCATACCAGCTGCACATTCAGTGAGCGGAATCCCTTGCGGTTGCCGTGTGCAGCAACGGAGACCTGAGCGCCACATGGGTGCAGTCGATCACACCTTGCACCTGTGGGAATCTCAAGATCTGGGCGAATCCAATGGCCCTTGCATCCTGGTTGTCCCGATCCTGGGCGATATGCAGAGTTGTGTGCCCTTGAGAAGATGGCATCCATGACCTCTTGGATGCATTTGTGGGTGGTGGATTGTGAAATCCCACAGAGGTCACCTGTGGAGTCCTGAAATGAGCCACTGGCATAGAAATTGAGCACCGCGGTCACTTTCACAGCCACTGGCAGTGGATGCCCTCCATATCCCCTTGGCGCTAACTCCTGCAGTAAGTGGCAGATGTGCGCGACCAGGGTCCTAGACATACGCAATCATCAGAGACACTAGCTCTTGGTCATCTGCAGGAATGACAGGTGGTGTCTATAGTTCCTGGGTGTTGCTAGGCGCTGACCAACCACAGGTCTCTGTCATTCCTGACCAGCGTGTGTGGGAGGCCCAGCAGCCCTTCTTCCTGAGGTTGCTGCTCCTGCCTTTGTGCGGCCAGGAGCCTCAGTTGCTCTCTCCCCCGTCTTCTTTGCTCTCTGTAGACCATCAGGCATACAGCTAGGTCATCAGGCTCCATGATCCCAATGTGGTCCTCCTGTAGCATGAAAGAGAGAGAGAGATGTGTTAGCATGGGTGTACTTAGCAGCTTTCCTGGCCCTTAATGCTTCCCGGAGAGTGATGATGACCTTGGATGGCCACAGATGAATCTGCTGCATGGCTGCCCTATCAGCCTGTGACATGGGGGAGACAGCTGCTAACCAGTTTGCTCAAATTGCAAGAGGCTATGAGCGCCTCCAGCAGTGGCTGCTACATGGCCAGCGTTGTCGAGGAGACTGTACAAGGTGTGCAATCAACTGCTCCATGGTCCAGTAAAGCAGTCATGGACTCCCAGCCTGCCAGAGGGGTGTGGTGGGGGTTAAGGTCTGGAGCGCTTGGTGACCCTTTGGTACCCCCACGTTGCTTGCATGGGCAGGCAGGCTAGGAGCCCGACCCCAATGATATCACTGTGGTTGCACCTGAACTGCCTCAGTTGCAGAGGAATGGACAGTTTATCCCCTACTCCACGGCCACTTCCCTCGCCTACCCTGCCCCTTGTGCACAGGATCCACCGCCAGGGCAGCAGTGGCCGCCCCGGCAACAGCAACTGTCCCCTCCGAGGCTGGGCAGCAGTTACCCCTGGATCCCACACCCCCGAAAACAGTCGCTCCAAGGCAGGGCAGCACTTCACCCAGGCTCTCCGCGCTGTCTCTGAAGCCTGCAAAGCAACAGGCGACCCTGGCAAGCTGTGGAAAACGATGCTGTTCACTCACCTCAGTTCCCCCAAAGTGAAGGCCGCCAAGTGCATGTCACCTGTGTGCTGTTGTGAAACACATTGATGTGCTTTCCCGCCAATGTGAACGGACGATCCAGCTGACCCAAGAGCCTGGCGGGGTGACTGCTTAATGATATGTTGATGTATTACAATGAGCTCTCCAACGACCATTGGCAAGAAATGCGGTCTGCCATTGGTGGACAATCGCGACCTGCCTTTCCGCCATTCTGAAACCGATCACGCCATATTGTCCATGCACGCCACCTATCACACCCGTTGCCAGCAGGCACGGAAAATTCTGCCATAAGTGTGGTCAAAGGAAGATTCCTCATAAATTGAACATAGGGATTAAATTTTTAGCTCGGCGGGCAGGCGTGCGCCCAACCCGACCGAGTATAAAATGACACACATTGATGCCCCGACGTCATCGCACACTTGTGCGATATTTCAGTCAGTGGGCGCGCGCCAGAGTCGGCAGCATGCCCACTGACAATTAAAAGGCCCATTAAGGCCATTAACAAATTAATTCAAAGAAATTTTTCGCTGCCCATCCAATGTCACAGTTGGCGGGCAGACGAAAAGGCCAAGTGGCCTTTGCACTCTTTTGGAAACCTCATCCATGAGTGGGATGTGGTTTCCAAAAGCAAATAAAAATAAAAACTTTAATTCATTAATAACAAGTCCCTGCTCATGTAACAGAGTCACATGAGGGGACATGTTTCATTACATTTTTATTTCCTTTTTTTTATCAAACTTCATCTCCCTGAGGCAGCTCTGTGCCTCAGGGAGATTTGTAAATGGCACTTGCACACATGTGCGAAGTTCGTGCTCGGCCCGCTCGCACTTCCCCCAACCCACACAGGCAGCGCTGAGCACTGCCGCTGTGTTTCATGCTGGGCGGGCCTTAATTGGCCCGCTAGCGTGGAATTGCCTTCTGGCCTCGATCGCAGGTGGCGGTCGGCTTCCCAACCACCCCCACTGAGCCCGCCCAACATGGGTGAAATTCTACCCATAGTCTTTTTGCTAGAAATGTACCCTCCCCCACCCCACACCCCACACCGTGCTTTGTTTGCAATTTTTAATGGACTTGTTAGTCTGTGTTGCTACTTTTAATGCTTTGTGACCCCTGACTCCCTTTGCTCGTCTACCCCAATTTAAACCTTTTTACCAAGGAATATACAGCCTCCTTATTCCTCCTGCCCAAATGCACCACATCACACTTACCTATATTGACACTTCCATTCACATAACCAATTCTACAAGCTAATATAATCTTAAATTTATTTATCTGAAAGGGAATAAATTGCAGGCCATGGGGAAAGAGAAGGGGACTAAACGCATGGGTCTTTCAAAGAGCCAGCCTGTTGGACTGTATGGCATCTCTCTGCCCTGTCAGATTCTACAGTTATAGATTTTGTTCATAACAGACTAGCTTGATCTATAATTACCTGGTTTGATCTGGTTTAAACATTGAGATTGCTTCATCAAAAAATAAAAGATTCTGTGAACTTCACGCAGTAAACCTTATCAATTCAGTGTGCTGAGATCAGAGGTGACAACTGCACACCTGGCCACAATTTTTCAATACTCCTTAAATATACAAATGTGCTGTTGGAAAGGAGAGTGGCCAATATAACCGCCTCAAAAACATCTCCCAATAAACTCTTTTTGAGAGACAACAATCCCAGTTCCTCGAGATAGCTGAAGTCCCTCAGTGGACACTTGGTAAATTTCCTCCGCACCCTCTCCAAGGTCTTCCCTACTGTGGTGCCCAAAATTGGACCTAACAGTCCAGCTATTACACTCCTTTTAGCCCCTCGGGCTTGGATTCTGCTAACAATCCAATTATATGACACTTTTACAAATTTCTTTTGAAAGCCCATCTATATGACATAAACTGTAGTTTACAATAGAAATTCTATAAGCAAGGAATCTTGCCAGCTGAAGTTAAAAGATCCATTTGAATGAAGTTTTCCTTCTTGGTCAGGACCAATGTCTATTAACACAGACCTTTTAATACTAATTCATTGTAAATTACAGGCCAGAATGGTGAGAGCAATTTTAGAAAGTCTGTGGAAGTATGATGAGCAGTGAATATGATCTGAAACTAAGCAAGGAAGCAAGCATTAAAGCTGATGTCATTTGGACAACAAATCTATTGAAATCTGTCTAAATGATATTGAGGTGCAAGTGTCAGGAAGTTCTTGCCTGTTTCCCTTCTGAATCAGAAGACTTGAAAGAGCTGAGTGAGGCAGCACAATTTTCAATACTTCTGAATAACAACTGACTAAATATACCAAAGTATATAAAATTGAGATGGAAAATCTAAATAACAATTGTTAGAACATTTCAGGGTTAGTATCAATAACCTTTCTGAAGCATAGGTGAAAACCTTACTCCAGTTAATATTAAGTCAAAGCAACAAGTGAGACATTGTACACTTAATATCCATGAACATAAAGAAAATTTTATTTGTGGTGATTGAACTTCCTTGAAAAACACTGTTCGCATCCAAGGACATTCCAGAATTATTCCTAAAATTGAAGAATGGAAGGTTCAAGTGAAACTGGTTTTTCACATAACACAAGACCAAAGACAAAAGGAGGAATTTTCACGGGTAAGTCAGTGAGTTGGGGAACAAGTTTGCATGCATATGAGGAATTAAATCCCCTGAAATTGATGTCGTCAGGATCCCAACATCACTCCGATCTCTTCCGGATTTCTGCAGGACACGATTGAGCGGAAGCAGGAAACTCTCTGGCACCTGTTGAATAAGTAATAAAGGTACATATAAAGCCAATTAAAACTGTTTTAATCTTCATTTCTAGATTTCCCAGCCAAGGAAATGAGTATAAGCCTAACCTGCTTAATCTTTCATCAAAAGAATCAGCCGAGTGAACCCTCTCTGAACTGCTTCCAATGCAGTGGCTTAATGGCCTCATCCTGCTCCTGATTCTTGTGTTCTCAAGTTCTGGAATACCCTGCTCTACTGCCTTGTCCTTTATCTTTAACTTAGCAAATCTCCCCTCACAAGATCCCTCCATCACCCTCCGACACCTATTATTTAGTTTAAAGCTCTCTCTACAGCCCTAGTTATAAGAACATAAGAAATAGGAACAGGAGTAGACCATTTGGCCCCTCGAACCTGCTCCGCCATTCAATAAGATCATGGCTGATCTTGTGTTTCGGTTTCCACATTCCCATCTAATCCCGATTACATTTGATTCCCTTGCCTAACAATCTATCTACCTCTGCCTTAAAAACATTCAATGAACCCACCTACACCACCCTCAGAGGCAGAGAATTCCAAAGTCGCACAACTCTCTGAGAGAAAAAATTCTCCTCATCTCTGTCCTAAAAGGGCAATTCCTGATTTTAACCCTTGTTCTAGACTCACCCACAAGAGGAAACATCCTTTCAAGATCCACCTTGTCAAGGTCATTCAGGATCTTGTATACTTCAATCAAATCACCTGTCACTTTTCTAAACTCCAATGGAAACAAGCCCAGTCTGTCTAACTTTTCCTCATAAGACTCATTCCAGATATCAATCTAGAAACCTCCTTTGCACTGCCTCCAATGCGTTTACATTCCTCTTTAAATAAGGAGACCAAAACTGCACACAGTATTTGAGATGTGGTTTCACCAATGCCCTGTATAACTGAAGCATAACATCCTTACCTTTATGTTCAATCCCTCTCGTAATAAAGGATAGAATTCCATTAGCCTTCTTAATTACTTGCTGTACCTGCATACTAACTTTTTGTGAACTCATGTATTAGCACACCTAGATCCCTCTGCACCTCAGAATTATGCAGCCATTCTCATTTAAGTAGTACTGTTTTTTTGTTCTTCCTGCCAAAGTGAACAACTTCACATTTTCCCACATTAAACTCCATTTGCCAGATCTTTGCCCACTCACTCGACCTATCTGTATCCATCTGCAACATGCACATGTCCTCTTCACAACATACATTCCTACCTATCTTTGTGACATCTGCAAATTTAGCTACCATGTCTTCACTCCCCTCATCTAAGTCATTGGTATAAATCGTAAAATGTTGAGGCCCCAGTACAGACCCCTGTGGGATGCCACTCGTCACGTCCTGCCAATCAGAAAAAGACTCATTCATGCATAATCTCTGCTTTCTACCAGCCAGCCAATCTCTTCTTTCCATGCTAACATGTTACCCACCACATCATGCCCTTTTATTTTCCATAATAATCTTTGATGTGGCACCTTATAAAATGCCTTCTGGAAATCCAAGTACAGTACGTCTACAGGCTCCTCTTTATCTACTGCGTATGTTACACCTTCAAAAAACTCCAACAAATTGGTTAAACATGATTTTCCTTTCACAAAACCATGCTGACTCTTCCCAATTGCCTTGAGTTCTTCTAAATGCCCAGCTATAACCTCCTTAATAATCGATTCTAATAACTTTCCCATGACAGACATCAAGCTAACTGGCCTATAGCTTCCTGTTTTTTGCCTCCCTCCCTTCTTGAATATAGAGGTTATATTTGTTAGTTTCCAATCTGATGGAACCTTTCCAGAATCTAGCAAATTTTAGAAAATCAGCAGCAGCACATTGATCATCTCATTAGCCACCTCTTTTAAGATCTGAGGATGTAGTCCATTGGGACTCGGAGAGTTGCCAGCCTGCAGCTCCATCAATTTGCTCAGTACCATTTCCCTAATGATTTCAATTTCGCCAAGTTCCTTTCTCCCGTTCACCTCCTGATTTGCAGCTATTACTAGAATGTTTTTTGTATCCTCTATAGTGAACACAGAAGCAAAATATTTGATCATTTCTTCGGCCATCTCCTTATTATCTACTATTAACTCCCCACGACCACTCTCTAGAGGACCATCACTCACTTTAGTTACTCTTTTCCTTTTTAAGTACCTGTAGAAACTCTCGCTATCTGTTTTTACATTTCTAGCTAGCTTCCTCTCATACTCTAATTTCTTTCTCCTGATTAAACTTTTAGTCATTCTCTGCCCGTTCTTTATATTCTGTTGGTAGGACATTGGTCAGCTCAGGTGTTCAGGTGAAGACTGTCCCAACAGAACAACTCCTTCTGTCTCCAGTACTGGTGCCAGTGCCCCATGAATCGAAACCGATTTTTCTTACACCAATCTTTGAGCCATATATTCAGCTCTCTAATCTTATTTACCCTATGCTAACTCGCTTGTGCCTCAGCTAGTAATCCAGACATCCTTTGTGGTTCTGCTTTTTAATTCAGCCCCTAGCTGCTCATAATCCCTAACCAGAACTTCTTTCCTAGTCCTATCTATGTCCTTGGTACCCATGTGAATCACAATAACTGGATCCTCCCCTTCCAACTGTATGTTCCTCTCCAGCCCCAAGCAGATGTCCCAAAACTTGGCACTGGGCAGGCAACACAGCCTTCTGGACGCACACTCCATGCTGCAGAGCACAGTATCTATCCCCACCATCCATAAAGTCATCTACTACAATTACATTCCTTTTTACTCCCTGCACTTGAATGACTCCCTGCACCACGGTGCCATGGTCAGTTTGCTCATCCACCCTTCAGACCTGCTCTCCTCCGCACAAGCTGCAAGAACTTCAAACAGGTTGGACAATTGCAAGGTCTGAGGCTGGTCCACTTTACCTGTCTTGATCCCCATACCTGTCTCACTCACAGTCACACCAACCTGTCCCTGACCACAGACTAAATCTGAAGAATTTAGCCTAAGGGGTGTGACTGCCTCCTGGAACAAAGTGTCCAGGTATTTTCCCCCTTCCAGAATGCATTGCAGTGTCCTAAGCTTGGACTCCAGCTCATCAACTCTGAGGCAAGGTTCCTGGAGCTGCAGACACTTACTGAAGATGTGGTCGCTATGAACCACACTGGTATCCACCAGCTCCCACATGCTGCAGCTGTGACATGTCATCTGCCCTGCCTCCTTATGTTTTATCTAACCAATTAGGTTTCAAATATTTTTATTTTCAAGCTCCTAATTTGAACAAATTTCCTAGTCTAGAGAGAGTAATCCAACCATTTGCATTCTTTCCTGTTACATCACACTTCAATGTTCTTTGCATCACAGACTATCCACTCGGAACCCTCAGACTCACCCCTAGCTCTTTAAAGTCTTGCCGCTGCGTCACTGCTCCCCCTCATGCAGGCTTGCTTTTTAAACTCTTATCACTGTCTCACTGCTCACTCTCAAGCTCACTCTTTGAACTCTTGCCGCCATCTCACTGCTCATTCTCAGGCTTGCTCTTTAATCTCTCAGTTTAGATGGAGATGCGAGGTGGCTGCATAGAGAAAATGAATGGAGCTGCAAGGTGTGAGGGTGCCCTGAGGCATGCCATGCAGGGGAATGCTGGGCAAGTCAGAGCTTGGGGCTTGGTACCTGAAGTCGTTATGACACTCGCTTGTCATGCCATCCTTAGGTCCCAGATCCTCTTGGTGCACTATCTCCAGGTTGGAGAGAACACGCTCCTGCTGCTTACTTCCTTGCCCATCTACACCTGCTTGTTTTGAGAGACTGTCGTCTTCCCCCAATCTTTTGGATAGTTCATCTCAATGCAGCCCCTCAGATCCCACAACAGGAGTTTCAGGTAAGAATGAGAGACTTCAGGAGCAGCCTTCCCAGGTCTCCTCTCCATTGCTGTGGCTGCAGCAGTCTCAAAAATCCATGTGATGGTGAGCCATTGTAAGTCATGTTGTGGTCCCTTTAATTAGAAATCCTTCCCTTGATGGAATGGGTACATCATCCCACCCTCCCTGATTGGCTGGGGAACCCAGAGGTGGGATAATAACATCATGGCTCTTGGAAAGTGGCAGCCATATCTCAGTTCATAACATATTTGCCTACAAATCCTTGGGTTGTGGGTTCAAGTAACAGTCCAGAAGGTCAAACATATACTCTAGGCTGACACTTTTGTTAAACTCCTATATTTAAGAAAGGTGACAGAGCATGTCCAGGTAATTATAGGCCATTTAGCAGTGGAGGGAAAATAATGGATTCCTTATTAAAGGAGAGAATAGAAGAAAATATAGAAATGATCAATATGATAATGACTAAACTAATAGATTTCAAAATGGAAAATCTTCCTTGATCAACTCTATTGAATTTTTTGAGGAGGTAACAAAGAGAGTAGATAATGGTAATGAAATGGATGTAATTTATCTGGATTTTCAAAAGGCTTTTGATAAGATGCCCCATAGTAGACTAACGAATAAAGTTAGAGAATGCGGATTTAGGAGATAAGTGGCAGAATAGATTGCTGGTTGGCTTCAATACAGTGAGCAGACAGTGGGAGTAAAGGGCAGTTATTCAGAATGACAGAAGATGGGATGTGGTGTTCCACAAGGACCACTACTATACACTATTTGCATTAACAATTTGGACTTTGCAGTCAAAAATTCAAGTTCTAAATTTGTGGATGAACCAAATGGGGTGGTGGCATTATCAATAGTGATTACAGGAGGGCATTAATAAATTTGCTGATTGGGCAAATAATTGGAAAATGAAGTTCAACATAGATGAGCATGAGGCAATACATTTTGGTAGGAAGAATAGGGAGATGACTCAATACTTGGAAAGTAAAAGTCTAGGTGGGGTAGAGGAACAAGTGGATCTTAGAGTATGGATGCTATAACGGGAAACTAGACAAGTATTTGAGGGAGAAGGGAATAGATCATTACAATATGAACATACACACAAATTAGGAGCATGAGGAGGCCATTTGGCCCCTCAATCTTGCCCAGCTATTTGATAAGGTGATGGTTGATCTGATTGTGGCACCTACTCTACTTTCCTGTTTACCTCCCATACCTTGACTCCATCATCAATCAAAAATCTATCTAACTCAGTTTTAAGAATATTCAATGGCCCTCCCTCCACTACTGTCTGGGGAAGAGAATTCAATAGACTAACAACCTCCTGAGAGAAAAATTTTCTCTTCATCTCTATCTAAAATGGGAGAACATTTATTTTTAAACTGCGCTCCTAGTTCTGATCTCTCCCATAAAGAAAAACACCCTCTCATCATCCACTCTGTCAAGCCCCTTCAGAATATTATATGTTTCAATAAAATCACCTCTCAATTTTCTAAGCTCCAATGGATACTGGCCCAACCTGTCCAACCTTACCTCAGAATTATTTCATCCCAGAACCAGTTGAGTGAACCTTCTCTGAACTGCTCCTCATGTTGTTGGGGATTCTCTGAGTAGTATATTAGCATGGATAGAAGATGGGCTAACTAATAGAAGACAAAGAGTTGGGATCGGGAGGGCATTTTCAGGATGGCAGTCTGTAACTAGAGGAGTGTCACAGGGATCAGTACTGGGGTCTCAATTATTTACAACATGTATTAATGACTTAGATGAGGGAAATGAATGTACTTTTGCCAAGTTTGCGGATGACACAAAAATAGATGGGAAGGCAAGTGGCAAAGATGACACCAGGAGTCTACAGAGGGATATAGACAGGTTAAGTGAGTAGGAAAAATCTTGGCAGATGAAATATAATGTGGAAAAATGTGAGGTTATGCACTTTGGCAGGAAGAATAGAGGACCTGAATATTATTTAAATGGAGAAAGACTGCAGAAAGCTGCAGCACAAAGGGATTTGGTAGTCCTTGTGCATGAATCCCAAAAAGCTAATGTACAAGTTCAACAGGTGATAGGGAAGGCAAATGGAATGTTGGCCTATATTTCAAAGGGAATGGAGTATAAAAATAGTGAAGTCTTGCTAAAACTATACAAGGCACTAGTTAGACCATACTTAGAATACTGCGAACAGTTTTGGTCCCCTTATCTAAGGAAAGATATACTGGCATTGGAGGCAGTCCAGAGAAGGTTCACTAGATTGATCCCGGGTATGGAGGGATTTTCTTATGAGGAGAGGTTGAGTAGGTTGGGCCTGTACTCATTGGAGTTTAGAAAAATGAGAGGCGACCTTATTCAAACATATAAGATTCTTATGGGGCTTGACAAGGTAGATGCTGAGGGATTGTTTCTCCTTGTGGGAGAGTCTAGGACCAGAGGGTATAACATCAGAGTATGGGTTCACCCACTTAAGACAGAGATGAGGAGGAGTTTCTTCTCTCTGAGGTTGGTGAATCTGTGGAATTCTTTACCACAGAGTGCTGTAGAGGTGGTGTCATTAAATATATTCAAGGCTGAGATAAACAGATTTTTAATCAATAAGGGAATCAAGGGTTAGGAGAAAAGGGAGAGAAGTGGAGTTGAGGATTATCAGATCAGCCATGATCTCATTGAATGGCGGAGAAGGCCTAATTCTGCTCCTACGTCTTGTGGTCTTATGGTCTTATGGCCATGCGATTATATCCTTTCTTAAGTAAGGAAACCAAACCATGCACAGCACTGTAGATGTGGTCTCACCAATGCCCTTTGCAACTGTAGCAAAGCTTTCCTTTTATATTCCAATCCCGATGCCATAAGCAACAACATTCCATTTGCCTTCCTAATCATTTATTGTACCTATATAGTAATTTTTTATGATTCATGTACCAGGACACCCAGATCCCACTGAACTGCAAAGTTCTCCAAAGTCTCTCCATTTGGGTAGTATACTGCTTTTCTATTCTTCCTACCACATTTTCCACATTACACTCCCTCTGCTAAATTTCTGCCTACTCACTTAATCTATCTATATCCATTTACAGACTCCTTATATCCTCTCCGCAACTTACTCTACTATCTATCCGTGTTATCAGGCAAGTTTCATGACCAGACAATTGGTCCCTTCATCCAAGTCATTGATATAGAATGTAAATAATTGAGGCCCTACCACTGATCCTTGTGGAACTTCACTTGTTATCACTTGCCAAACCTGAAAATGACCCATTTATCCCTACTCTCTGCTCTCTGTCAGCTAACCAATCCTCTATTCATGCTGACATGTTACCCATACACCAGCCCTCATTTTTATAGTAACCTTTGTTGTGGCACCTTATCAAATGCCTTTTGGAAATTGAAGTAAACCACATCTGCAGGTTACTTTTTATCCATGTCGCTTGTTATTTCCTCAAAGAACTCCAATAAATGAATCAACATGATTTTCCTTTTACAAAACCATGCTGACTCTGCCTTATTGCATTAAGATTTTCTAAATAAAAACAGGAAGTGCTGGAAAAACTCAGCAGGTCTGTAATTGTTTTAATTTCCTCCCTGTCTTTCACCTCTTGATTCACAAATATTTCTGGACTGTTATTTTATATCTTCTACAGTGAAGACAGGCACAAAATGTTAGTTCAATGCTTCCAACATTCCCTTATTTCCCATCATTAATTCCCCAGACTCACTCCCTAGAGGACCAATGCTCTCTTTAGTTACCCTGGCCAGAATTTTACCTTTGCCATGCAGGCATATGGCAAGCCTGACCCTTTGTGTAATGGGACGTGATGATGTCAGGAGGACATCCCAATATCACTGCACCACCTCACAATATTTCAGTCAGAAATCGGAAGCGCATCCTCTGACAGTTAAAGGACCAATTAAGCCCATTAAATCTCCAATTGACTGTGATTTTGAGTGGCCCGTGTGCTTTACTCTTGGCACATGGGCCGATCAGCCAGGCAGCCTTCACGGTTTTCATTTATTCTACATCCAGGGTGGGATAAAAGGCCCAGAAGATGTTGGTGAGGTGAAGAGTTAGGAGTTCTGCTGAGTTGTTTTTGTTGAATTAGAGGTCATTTTTTGGTGCGTTTGGATAATTCTAGAAGTGAGAAACATTTGCAGAGGTTTTCTGCAGAAAGGCCCATTCAGTGCTGCAACCTGTGCAACCATCTGGACAAACATGGGGATTGTGTACTCAGCTGGAGGGACCTCCTCAGCAGAGGATGAGAGGGCCAGAAGGCAGAGGAGGCCAGTTGCCCACAAGCACCATCCCAGAGCATAACCTCTGGACTGAGAGGCGCAGCCAGAAGGGGTTGAGGGCTGGAAGGATTTGCAAGGGAGAAGGACCTGGAGAAGATGCCAGTACCCAGCAGGTAGAGTGTACAGGCTGTGATCATGCTACCTGGAAAGACAGAGGTTCAGTGCTGAAGAAAGATCCACAACTCTCGGGAAACTGTCACATCTACCTGTGACATGATCATCCCTGAAATAGCCTCAAACTTTAGGTGGCCACCCCATGCCAGTGGCTCTGAAGGTGACAGTGACTCTGAATGCTTATGCCTCAGGCTCATTCCAGGGATCAGTGGGAGATCTCTGTGGAGTCTCACAATCCACTGCCCACAGCTCCATCAAGTTGGTTACAGACCCATGGTTCCAAAGGGTCAACACCTTCATTCACTTCAGGACAGGCGAGGCCAGCCAGGCGGAACAAGCCTGAGGGATCGCTGCAATTACAGGATTTCCCAGAATTCTGGGAGCCATTGACTCCACAAATGTGCCTATAAACATACCTGCAGGGGAGCCAGGTGCTTTTGTGAATAGAAAAGGCTTCCACTCTCTAAAAGTGCCGATTGTGTGTGACCACAAGAGTGAGATGCTGCAGGTTTGCGCCAGGTATCCATGATCCCTACATCCTGTGTCACTCCCAGGTGCCAAGGCTCTTCATTGCACCAGTATGGTTGAGTGGGTGGCTACTGGGCAACAAAGACTATCTGCTGAAAAGGTGGCTGATGACACTGTTAAGACACCCAAGGACTCCAGCTGAAGAGAGCTACAACTGCAATCATGCCTCTACGAGGGCAATAACTGAGAGGACAATAGGCCTGCTCAAGATGTGGTTTTGCTGCCTGGACCGCTAAGGGGGCTCACTGCAATATCCTCCAGAACACGTCTCCCTTACTGTAGTAGCCTGCTACACCCTACACAATCTGGCTCTCTCGAGGTGGAACCTTTTTGAGGATGGAGATAGCGATGCTGTTCCAGAGGGCGCAGTGGACAATTCTAGTGCTGAATCTGAGGAGGAGCCTGATCAGCCTCAGGGTGAGGAGCAAGATCCCAAACTGAGGATGCTAAGGGAGGCAGGAAGACAACGGAGACATTGATTCAGAGGACTTTCAGTTAGGATTCCAAGGAGTCAAGGTGATGGCAAGGAGAATGCCACCTTACTGATCGGTGCTCATGGGGTTCTCTTGTCACCCTTCACTCATGCCCCTCCCTCTGAAATAAACTTTGCAGCCCAGTCTATTTGCGACACACAACTCCAAGGCCTCCTCCCTAACATTTTCATGGAGCACATTAAGGCCATTGGACATGATCTCACATTTTAATAGCGATGTGTGAAACATACAAACACCTTTACACACTTGTCAATGAAAAATGATTCACCTGTGAAACCCCTTCTGTGAACATAGTGACTTAAATTTCTGCTTACGAGCTCTACTTCCCTCTTGGTACCTCCCCTTTACCAGCAGTTGCGTTAAAGACAGGCTGCTGACTCTGATGTCCCGTCAGCCTTGATGACCTTAGCGGGCATCCTCTGGTCCCCTGGGCCTGTGTGGGCCCTGACTGGGTGGGACACCCCAGTGCCATGGCTGGGCACTCCTCAGTCATCACGGTCTCCTCAGATACGACAGTCACTGGCAAAGGGGCAGAGGAGCTGCTGTCATCATCAGAAGCGCCCTAAGAGGAGTCCCCAGATGCATGGAGCTGCAGGTCGTCTGCCAACATGAGGTTTGTTTGAACGTCCCTGCTCATCAGAGAAGGATGGGACTCCATTAGAATCACTAGGTGCCTTATCCATCTCTTACCTTGGCAATGACCTGTTGGGACCACTGCCAGTGTTTGGGCTCACAGATCTGAACGCAGCCCCAGAAACCCCTGATTCTGTTCCTGAAGATGCCTTTCCATGAGAATTGCCAGTCTTCCTATGTAGGAAGCTGTGAATTCAAAGTTTGGGCTATCGCAGCACTCATGCTCTGTATGGACTCCTCCAATACTGAGTCCATGGCACACAGACCCTCAGGGATCTCTGCCAGATATTCACTTACATCCTGCTGGATACCCAGCATTTGCCGCCTATTAGACAACTCCGGAGGCTCATTATCTGCCTTGGGTTCGGCATCACCCTGGTCTCCAGCTAACCTCCAACTGCTGACGCACTGGGGACTCTCTGCCTCCGCCAGCTCCTCAAGCAAGTGTGACATGCGTTCCTCAGTGTGTACTGCCATCTGCTCCAAAACGCTTATGCCCACTGGCGTGCCTGCATCTGTGCTGGTGCATGGTGCAGAGGGAGGATGTGACACCAGTGCACCTGGCTTCAGGTCATCTTCTGACGTCAAGGTGGGGGGTGTCCATGGGGCCCTTCTGGGATCTAGAGGATATTCTATCTGAGGGAGGGAAAAATAACGTAAATCTCAAACAATATTAAGAAATAAGAGTGCATGCATTCTGGTTGCTCCTCAGAATGGACGTCTGGCTGAGCAAAGACTTCTGAATGGACGAGCAGCAGGGATTAGTGGATTTCACATGTCAGTCTTACAACCACTGCCTTACACCTCTCATACCCTCCCCCAATCTCTTCCTTGTCTACTGGACTCTTACCTTCCTCTGAGACCCTGCCTCTCCGAGACCAGTGGACCTGGCTCCACGTTCACGCAATCTCAGGGATCTGCTCCTCTGCCTGACTTGATATCAGCAGATTAGGGACACCGTTCTTTCTTGCTCCTGTGCATTGTGACTCCTTTTCCCCTGTGAGGACAATAGTGCTTTCATTAGTTCCCTCCTCTACATGCCACAACATACCAGCACTCCCCCGACCCCAACAAAAGATGCAGGTTCAGGTGCCCATCACATTGCCAGAGCTCACCCTTTCACATAGCCATCCAGTATAAACGCGTGTAGCTTTTCAAGGCACAGGAATATGTGCCAATTTACACTTGGCATTTCACACCCATGAGCACCAACAAATGCTGCCACCCATAAACACATCTCTCCATAGTTACAACTGGAACCAGTACTCACCCTGGCAGAGCACAGAAGGTCATTGAACCTCTTCCTGGACTGGATCCAGGTACTTTGCACACCATCATGTCCGCTGGCCTGACTTGCCACCTCCATCCATGCTTTCTTGGTTAAGTGTGGTGGCATCCTTTTCCCATCTCACAGCAGCAATATCTCCTGTCAAGCACTGACTGCCTACAGCTGAACCCGCTGGCATTCATGAGAAAAGTGGGGAGCAGGCTGGTTCCAGCCATTTCCATCCCGCCTGGCAAGGGCTCTGGGTGCAGATGGCATACTGTAGACACAATGGACAGCACAAGATCTGAAAAAAATAGACCCCTGCAAAATCATAGCATCTCCCTGAGGCAGTTGCACAATGATTGTCAAGGAGCTCCATTTAAACCCCCCACCTGCACCCTCATTCATCCCGGTGCTAGCATTCTCCCCACATCCATTAGCACGGCTGAGCCTCTGTTAGTGTGCATTTCACATTGGCTGGCAGTTAATTGGCCAGCCAACGCAAAATCACTGTCAGGAGCTGATTGTGGGCAGGAGCAGATTTCACACCCACTTCCGTTCCCACTGATTGCGCTCACCCAACAAGCCTAAAGTTCAGGCCCCCATTTCTTTTTAAATTCTTATGAAAACTCTTAATATCTGTTTTATATTTCTAGATAGCTTTCTCTCATACTCTAGTTTCTCCTTCATTATATTTTTATTCATTTTTTGCTGGTTTTTAAAATGTGTCCAATCTTCTCTAATCTTTGTGTATGCTTTTTCTTTCAATTTGACACCCTCTTTAACTTCCTTCGTTAGCCATGGATCGTATATCCTTCTCCTAGAGTCTTTCTTTCTCACTGGAATATATCTTAAATTTACTCTTCTCTCATTCAAATTGAATGTGAAATTCAATTATGTTATGATCACTGCTACCTAGATGCTCTTTTACTATGAGGCCATTAATTAATCTTGTCTCATTGCACATTACCAGGCCTGGTATAGCCTGCTCTCTGGTCAGCTCTAGAATGTGCTAGTCTAAGAAATGTTCCTGAAAACACTCTATGAACTCACCTTCCAGGCTACCTTTGCCAATCTGATACGTCCAATTTATTTGTAGATTAAAATCACCCATGATTATTGCCATGCCTTTCTTACAAGCCCCCATTATCTCTTCCTGTATACCCTATCCTATAGTGTAGTTACTGTCAGGGGCCCTATAAGCTACTCCTACAAGTGACTTCTTAACTTTGCTATTTCTTATCTCTACCCAAACCAATTCTACATCATGATCTTTCGAACTAAGGTCATCATCTCTCACTATTGTACGAATGTCATCCTTAATTAACAGAGCTACCTGGCCCACCAATCCTAGCTTCCTGTCCTTCCAAAATTTCAAGTCCCCTTAAATATTCAAGTCCTAGCCTTGCTCACATTGCAGCCAGGTCTCTGTAATGGTAATCATGTCATACGTATTTATTTCTATTTGAGCTGACAATTCATCCGTTTTGTTACAAATGCTACGTATAATCAGATACTTGGTCTTTAGTTCTGTCTTTTTACTATTTTTGCAAACCCTGGCCTTATCTGCTGGTGCACTGTTAAGTTTGTACACACTGTCCCTTCCTGATTCATCCAATCTATACGTAGATTAAAATCACCCACGATTATTGCTGTGCTTTTTTTACGACCCAGAAGGAAAAAACAGTAAAAGCTGGGAAATAAGAATACTGGTCCGAACTCTTCTTTTCCTTCTGGGAAGCTGCCATTATTTCTTCCTGTATACCCCATCCTACAGTATAGTTACTGTTAGGGGACCTATAAACTACTCCTATCATCACCCTTATTGCTTATTATCCTTATTATCATTGCCCTTATCTTGCACTCTTGCCTGTCCTTTCCTTTTAATTTACCACAACTTCCCTCATGTGATCCCTCAGCCCCATTATTTAGTTTAAAGAACTCCATACCGCCCTAGTTATATGATTGGCCAGAATACTGGTCCCAGCACAGCTCAGGTGAAGACCATCCCAACATTTCAGCTCCCACTTGCACCAATACTGGTGTCAGTGCCCCATGAATCAAAATCCAATTCTCTCACACCAGTTTTTGAGCCACGCATTCATCTCCCTAATCTTATTTGCCCTACACCAATTAATTTGTAGCTCAGGTAGTGATACAGAGCTTATTACCTTTGAGATTCTGCTTTTTAATTTAGTCCCTAGCTGTTCATACTCCCAAAGCAAAACCTCTTTTCTAGTCCTTTCTATGTCGTAGGTAACTATGTGAACACTGACAACTGGGTCCTCCCCCTCAGCCTGCAAGTTCCTTTCCACCCCTGAGCACATGTCCCAAACCCAGGCAAGCAGGCAACACAGCCTTCTGGAATCTCTCTCTTGGCTAAAGAGAACTGTGTCTATCCCCATGACTTTCCTGTCCCCTACTACAGCTATACTCTGATTTACCCGCTTGAATGGCTTTTTGTACCACAGTTACATGCACAGTTTGCTTATCCACACTGCAACCTGCCCTCATCCATAGAAGCTGCAAGATTCTCGAACCTACAATGGTAGATTTAAATGAGAAAAAGTGGGAAGAGGCTCCAGCATATAAACACCGGCATGGACTGGTTGGGCCAAATAGACAATTTTTGCACTGTCTATCCACTGTTAATCCCATGTGGAGAGCCTTGGTAAAGCCTAAAAACAAAAACAAAAAAACTGCAGATGCTGGAAATCCAAAACAAAAACAGAATTACCTGGAAAAACTCAGCAGGTCTGGCAGCATCGGCGGAGAAGAAAAGAGTTGACGTTTTGAGTCCTCATGACCCTTCAACAGAACTGAAGGGTCTGTTCTGCTGAAGGGTCATGAGGACTCGAATCGTCAACTCTTTTCTTCTCCGCCGATGTTGCCAGACCTGCTGAGTTTTTCCAGGTAATTCTGTTTTTGTTTTGGTAAAACCTGCTTCTTCACCATTCAGATTCCCAGCCTGCACATGATCCCTCTATTCCAGCAGGGATTAAGTGCAGAAAAGTTCTGCACAAAGGTTTAAAAAGCCAGCAGACAGACTCTGTTTATGATTCCAGTTCACATCAATCAGGTACAGTGGAAAGAATAATAGATAATCAATATAGCCCAAAATACCTTAAGAACTTCTTTGTAACCATAAAAAATAATTAGCATGATTGCAGCTCAAGGTCAGGTGCAGGGATGAGAAATTTCTGCTGTTTGGCAAAATTCTGACTTTTTGATTCTGGAATTCCACCTTTTAACATGTATTACTGAACTCCACCTTCGCAGAGGTACACTTTAAACATTTTAAAAGGAGCACTCTGAGTTTCCAAATGCAACAACAGAAAGGGGACAGGTTTGCTATTGGTTGGTTCTGGTAGAGGGGGATGTGTGTCTGCAGTGTGGCTGCAGCCCCTGGCAGCCTGTGCAATGTGTTGCCATGTGACTTTGTCAGATATGGTGCCAGAGCACAAGCTTTCGCATGAGGAGGGATTGAACCTATGAACGTCACAAGGCATGGATTTGAGAGACATTTCCGAAATCACATGTGGCCCAGAGCGCAAGGCAGCCAGGCAGGATATCCCTGAGCATGGCTCTTGACTGGGAGGAAATCAGGCAGTTGGCATTCAACTTCCAGAGAGCACAGATCACAAACATTGTGCAGAGGTACAACTGTGCAGCTTTTATTTTCCCTTTCCCCCTAATGATGGCAGCTACTCTCCAAGTCAGGCCTGTCCTGGGCAATTTCTTTTTCTCTCTTAGCAATAATCCCAGACTCCCTGTAGGCAATGACTGGTGAGAGCTCCCTTTTAGACTGTTGTACACCCTTGGCCTGATGACCTCTCTTTCGCAGACCAGTATATGACTTTAGGGGTGGGTGACAGCTTTGCTAAACTTATGTGCACCAAGCTCATTTTCCTGGTTATAAATCATTGGTTAGTAAACCTTTCTTCTACTTGTGCTCTAATCTCAACATTCTCTAACACTGCTTAGTTTTATTGACCAACGAGGGAAGTTGAACATGACTGTATCATTGAAAATTAGCATAAACAATTGCACTGACAGAAGACATAAAGCATTCAATTTGTAATTTTATTTTAGCACACATTGCAAAAATGAGGAAAAAATATGGATTTTAGAAACATGGATTAGTTTGGAGATTGTGACTGCCACCACATGTCTGGAGAAATCAGTGACAGAGCTTCAAAGTCCTTACGTACAGAACAGCTTGTATTTACGAAAGGGCTTTAACATAATAAAATGTCACAAGGTGCTTCACAGGAGCATTACAAAACTAAGGGTGGGATTTTCCCTTCTGGGACTAAGTCCCATGGCAGGGGCAGGGGCAGGAACAAGGAGTGTTTCCTGTCACAGAGACCAACGGGAACACACAGCATCGCATGACCCCGGCCTCAGTAATTATGGAGACAGGGGTTTCCATGCAGTGGAGCGGCTGGATGGTGCGTGCACCACCATCACGTGTGGGTACCGAGTTCAAAAGGCGCCTGGCCAGCAACTCACTAACAAGGCTGATAGAGTTGGCAAGTAGGGGACAGGGACCTCCGATGCCAAAGTTTAGTGAATCATCCCTGGGCATCCTCTTCGACCAGGTGGATGTCAGGAGGGATGTCCTGTACCCAGCTTATGGGAGGAGGAGGCCAAGCAGGGAAACCAACCCTATATGGGAGCAGGTCACCACTGTAGTCAGTGCCCAGGACCTCCAGCATAGCTCAGTCCTCCAATGCAGGAAGAGGATGAAAGACCTCATCCACGCCAGCAAGGTAAGTGAATCCTCAGCTACTCACACTAACCACAATGAACCGTTCAGGGTAAAATGGTCCTCAGTGGCAATGCCATAAGATCAAGCCGCATAGCCCCACTGCAATCCATGCACCCTGCAAGTGGAGAGGTCACTGTGACTCCCTCATCTTTCCACACAGAGAGTACTCACATGCTGTCTGGAAGGATAAGGGGGGTGGGGGAAAGTGGGGGGAAGGGGCTCAGGCATTGAGGGCACCAGCAAGCTCTGAAAATGACATGCCTCTCTGAGTCATATCCCTATATCTGGATGAGCTCACCATTCTGGTGAGTGGTGGGCCTGAACCCTTCTGGATTAAAAGATTGGTGAAGACAAATGTAGGTCCCTTACAGTCAGAAACAGGGGAATTTACAATGGGGAACAAAGAAATGGCTGACCAACTAAATACATACTTTGGTTCTGTCTTCACAAAGGAGGATACAAATAACATACCAGAAATGTTGGGGAACCCATGGTTTAGTGAGAGGGAGGAACTGAAAGAAATCAGCATTAGTAGGGAAATGGTGTTGGAGAAATTGATGGGATTGAAGGCCGAAAAATCCCCAGGGCCTGGCCTGATAATCTACATCCCAGAGTACTTAAGGAAGTGGCCCTAGAAATAGTGGATGCATTGGTGGTCATCTTCCCAGATTCAATAGACTCTGGAATAGTTCCTACAGATTGGAGGGTAGCTAATGTAGCCCCACTATTTAAAAAGGAAGGTAGAGAAAAAACAGGGAATTATAGCCTGACATCAGTAGTGGAGAAAATTCTAGAGTCCATTATAAAAGAGTTAATAGCTGAGCACTTGGAAAACAGTGGCAGAATCGGACAGCGTCGGTATGGATTTACGAAAGGGAAATCATGCTCGACAAATCTACTAGAATTTTCCAAGGGTGTAACTAGTAGAATTGATAAAGGGGAGACAGTGGATGTGGTTTATTTGGACTTTCAAAAGGCTTTCGACAAAGTCCCACGTAAGAGATTAGCATGTAAAATTAAGCGCATGGGATTGGGGGTGGTGTATTGATCTGGACAGAAAACTGGTTGGCAGACAGGAAACAAAGAGTAGGAATAAACGGGTCTTTTTCTGAATGGCAAGCAGTGACTAGTGGGGTACCGCAGGGATTGGTGCTGGGACCCCAGCTATTCACAATATATATTAATGCTTTAGATGAGGGAACTAAATGTAATATCTCCAAATTTGCAGATGACACAAAGCTGGGTGGGAGGGTGAGCTGTGAGGAGGATGCAGGGATGCTTCAGTGTGATTTGGACAAGCTGAGTGAGTGGGCAAGTGCATGGCAGATGCAGTACAATGTGGATAAATGTAAGGTTATCCACTTTGGTAGCGAAAACAGGAAGGCAGATTATCACCTGAATGGCTATAAATTGAGAGAGAGGAATGTGCAACGAGACCCGTGTGTCCTCGTACACCAGTCACTGAAGGTAAGCATGCAGGTGCAGCAGGTGGTAAAGAAGGCAAATGGCCTTCATAGCCAGAGGATTCAAGTACAGGAGCAGGGATGTCTTGCTGCAATTACACAGGGCCTTGGTGAGACCACATGCAGCTTTGATCTCCTTATCTGAGGAAGGATGTTCTTGCTATAGAGAGAGTGCAGCAAAGGTTTACCAGGCTGATTCCTGGGATGGCGGACTGACATATGAGGAGAGATTGAGTCATTTAGGATTATATTCACTGGAGTTCAGAAGAATGAGGGGGGGATCTCATAGAAACTTATAAAATTCTAACAGGACTAGACAGGGTAGATGCAGGAAGGATGTTCCCGATGGTGAGGGAGTCCAGAACTAGGGGTCACAGTCTGAGGATATGAGGTGGACCATTTAGGACTGAGATGAGGAGAAATTTCTTCACCCAGAGAGTGGTGAGCCTGTGGAATTCACTACCACAGAAAGTAGTTGAGGCCAAAACATTGTATGTTTTCAAGAAGGAGTTAGATATAGCTCTTGGGGTGAAAGAGATCAAAGGATATGGGGAAAAAGTGGGAGCAAGCTATTGAGTTGAATGATCAGCCATGATCATACTGAATGGTGGAGCAGGCTCGAAGGGCCGAATGGCCTACTCCTGGTCCTCTTTTCAATGTTTCTATGGACCACCTGCAGTCCATCAATGACATGCCACACAATCCAATGGGTTATCTCTAAGACTGGAAGTATGAGAGAAAGGTGAAATTGCTATGTAAAAATGGATGCTAAATACAATTTCTGTCAACCCCATCTTCTCTGTTCTCTTTGAGCAGAAGGAGTTAAGCCATAACTGGCAAGAGACGGAGAAGACCGGAGAGGAGGTCAGACACACCTGAAGGAAGCAACAGAATTTGAGGAGCAGGCAGCCTAGCTGGCAGGGGTGGAGAGAGACCGGGTCATTGCAGATGGAACGATTGGCATGTGGACTCCAACCAGCAAGGATCCATTTGTGCGTTAGGAAATGGGGATAAGTTAAGTAAGTTATAATTGCATTTGTGGGAAGGTAGGTAGTCAGGGAAGAGAAGGAGTGGCTAAGAGTTCCCAGGAAGTTTCTTCTCAGACAAGAAAGGAAGGTGCTGAGGGTAGAAGTGACATTTGAAAGCCTAAGTGTTTTCATTGTAACAAGGTGGGACCTGTTGGAGATTGCTGGAGGTTAAATGGTAGACCTATTGTAGTAGTAGGAATGCCTAAGAAATCCACAGGCAAGGTTGTGTTAGAAAAGGAAATGGTTGTTAAAACTGTAGTAGTAATAGTACAGGTGAAACATGTTCCCTCAGAACATACAGGAAAGGGGGATATGGTTCAGGATAGTCCAGAGAATTCTTCTTTGATTACTGGTGAAGGAAGTCAGGTTAATAGAGGGTCTGGATATTTTGTGTCGAAAGGAGAAGTGTTCCCTTACTTCTCCAACAAAATAAGTAAGCATTTTAAATTTTGAGGGATATTAGGGCAGATCAATCGTTGATGGTGGCTGATGAGACAATTTGTGTTGCAAATAGTTTTATGAAGGAAAAAGTATTAATAAGAGGTATTAATGGAATTTATGAACCTGGTCCTTTGTGTAAAGTTAACTTACAAAGTTGTTTTGTAAATGGAATTGTTATGGTGGGAATAAGCCACCTATTGAAGGGGTGGATTTTATTCTGGCTAATGACTTGGCTAGTGGAGACAGTAATGTGACGATGACTGTATTGCAGCAAGCATTTGATAATGTTGATCTTAACAAACTTCAGGAAACTACTGTGGCCAAAGATGAAACACCTATTGCAGATAACAAGCAATTGAGGGAAAACCTGACTAATTTAGAAAACCAACTTTCAAGTGTGAAAGAGGAATTTGCTAATGAAAGAAGAGAATTGATGAGAACAATTGAAAATCTGTCGCAGAAAATAGAACATTTGACTGAGGGCTGGGACTGTTTAAATGATAAATTTGTAGAAGCAAATTTTAAAAAGGTTAATCTTCAGTTAAAACTTGATGAACTTCAAGCATCAATAGTTGCTATGAAATATCAGGGAAAATGCTTTGAACAAGAAAAGGAATTGTTGGTAAATCAGAATAATTGGTTGAATGCAGAATTAAAAACCAAAACTAACGAACTGTTAGAACTTCATCGAACTTCAAAGTAAACTGGGCGAAAAGAAAGATAAGATGTGATATGGAGTGTCATGGTTCCAAAGTTGTTGCTGTGAACAGAAACTCTTTGCTGAATCATGATCTAGTTGAGCAAAGAACTGACCCAAGTAAAATTACTGACATATCAACCTCAGTAACGGATAATATGAAAACAGCTGATGTGCGTGCAGAGTTGGAAATCAAGAATTGCCAACAAAAAGGACTGGAAATACAAAATGGCCTGGAAAAGTCAATGACCAGAGACATTGATTTACAAGCGATTGCCAGTGCTAATATAAAATACAGCAGGAATCAAGGCAAGTGGACAGTTTGTAAAAGATGATGCAAAACCTGGAAAGGACTGAAATGATATAGTTCGCGGACTATGTAAAAGAATTGAAGGATTGGAATGCACTATGAAACTCCACAGGGAGAATATAATTGACACTGCTCAAAAGGAAGTGGAAAAGATCTGTCTGAAATGGGATCTGGAGAAAAAGCAATGTGATAAAAAGTGTAAAGAAAAAAACAAGCAGGAATGCAAAACACTTCTGTGTGAACATATAAAGCATCTAAATAACATCTTTGAGATGGCAAAAAGATTTTGAGCAGAGAAGAAATGAGATGTTAATGCACAAAAATGCCATTTTAACTTTGCTAAATCGAAATGAAAACTTATCACATTTGGGTTCGGAAAATGAGCTTGAGGATGGAATTACGCCTACACAAAAGAAAAGGACAATTGGGCTGTAGACTTAAATGAAACATTCTTTGCTGAGTTAAAGAATGGGAATAAGAGAAAAAAGAAGCATAAAAGTTGAGTTATGATAACACTATGATGTACAAATCCTGCTAATCTTAAGTTAAATTTTGACTTTAAGTATGTTTTTGATATTGTACAACATAACATATTTAATTGTGAAACAAAATGAAAAAGTTATTTGTATAATAGATAATAAGCTATTGATAGAGGTTTATGATGTTAAGCTTGTGTGAGGAGGATGGAAGTCCATTGTAAAGAAGCCTTCACCATTTGAAGCTTTCTTTTCTCCAAAGGGGCAGGGCAGGTGTTAGAAAATAAAGATAGCTTAAGTAAGTTCTACTTGTATTTGTGCATGTTAGGGATGAGTTTTAGCTTTAAAGTTTAAGTTTGTTTTGTATTTCTGTGTCTGTGTTAAAAAGGTCAAATGGAGTTTTAGTTTCACTTTGAAACACTGCTTGCATTTCTAATGAGATGTTTACAAACTCTATAAAGTGAAAGTAAACACAAGAGTAGGAAGAACAGTGCTGTTGCTTAGCAACAGGGAGCCAGATAGGTTTTTAGTCTTTTTTGATTCCTTCACCCCAACCCACCCCCACTAGGGCTATCTGTACCTTGCTTGTCCTGCTTTTTACCCTTAATTATCACATTCCTTAGATAATAACACCACCTTCAACACCTCTTCGTCCTTTTGTCTGTGACATCTTTTGGTTATCTCCACCTATCACTGGCCCTCTATCCAGCTCTACTGGATACTGTCCCAAACCCCCTTAAACCAGCTTATATTTCACTTCTCTTCTATTTTTACTTAGTTCTGTTGAAGGGTCATTCGGACTCGAAACATTACCTGTGCTCCTCTCCGCAGATGCTGCCAGACCTGCTGAGTTTTTCCAGGTATTTTTGTTTCTGAGCCAGATAGGTAGGTTCCTCCCATAGACACACACACAGAAGAAGAAAGACATCAGTTTGTTTTGCAAGCTGTTTGAGTTCAGATGGTTTGAAGGCAGCTGTGAAGCAGAAGCAGCCTAAAAGGGGACAGATAGCAAGTCCCAAGCTAAGAAAAACCCCAAAAGTCCAGGGGAGTGGAAGAAGAGAAAGTCTAAAGAAGACCTTCTAGTTAAAGGAAAGACAGGAACCTGGGAAAAGGTAAAAACAAAAAACTGCGGATGCTGGAAATCCAAAACAAAAACAGAATTACCTGGAAAAGGTCCTGTTATTGAAGTTAAGAGTGAGGGGCAAAGTGAAAGGCTCCAAGCTTCAGATTTAAAGTGAGAACAGCTTGCAAGAAGCAAAGAGGTTCAAAGAGACAAATGAAGGTCTGTAATTCTTTGCTAAGGCCATATGAAGCAGTGGTGTACAGTTAAGGTTGAGTTGGTGAGAGAGAGTACGTGGAAGACAGCTTGAGTACATGTGGGAACCCAGGGAAGAGGAACATCAGAAGGAGAGTTCAAAACCCTGGAGGGGGACCCTTGTGGAAGGTGCCTGAGTGAAAATGTCAGTTTGGGAGAAGATTCTGAGGCGAGGTTTTGGAGAGCAGAGATTGGAAGCCCTTGTGTGAAGGACGGAATTCAGTGAGACTGGTTGGTTCACGTGTGACAAGTGTCTTGGGGGAGTTGAGGAGAGATCCATAGCATCTGTTAGAGGTGGCATCTGTCACTTGAGGTCAGAGTGTGGTGTGTCTGACCACAGGGTGCCATAGGTTTACATGGACTGTGTATTCACTGTGAACAATAGAGTATAAGAGAGCTTTTGTAACTTGTGTTATCCTTACAAACCTGTATACATCTATAAATTTATAGTTGTGGGTGAAGGAGTATTGTAATATAGCTCATCTTTTCTTGTTGAATAACTGTTTTATTCTTTTGTTAAAATTTCACCAACGGATTCCTGTGCCTCTGTTCAGTAGCTGCTCACCACATATTTAAACAAACAAAAATAAAAGTTAAGATCCATCAAGCTGGGTTCCACTCTGGGATCAGGCTTATCCAGGGGTAACCTCAGCTTGGATCATAACAGCATGCCATAGAAACCTGAGGGCCAAGGGTGCTTCCATTTTGGAGGCAGCTCATGCTGTCACTCACTCTTCCCTCTCTCACTTACAGGTACTGCCAGGAAAAGGGCAAGGGCCAAGCAGCAAGAAGGCCTGTCCAGCTCCAACACAAGTCCAAGCCTGGAGAGGAGGGAGGACATAACATATTTGCAAAGTTCAATTGTACAGCCATCACAACAGTCACCTGCACCCTCCACCTGTCCAGAGATGCACACTTCAATGGGTCTTGCCTCCAGCGTAGGAAGGCTCTCACACTCTGGTGGTCACTGCACGGGCATGTGCCCGCGGAAGGTGGAGACAAAGTCAGCCGAGTTCACTGGTGCTTGGAGGAGTGCTGGGGAAGAGGCATCTGCGACATCTGAGTCCAATGATTCCTCTGGAATCGGTCTTCCAACTAATAGTGGAGAGGCAGCAAAAGGATAGGGAGCATCACATAGAGGTGTTGGACGCCTTAAACAGGGTGATATGTGAGGCAGAAGTGTCCGTCCGCGTGCTCTCTGATGAAGTGGTGCCAATATGCACGCATCGAGGTTTCCATGGGAATGTTGGTGGACTCCATGGAGATCCTAGTCCAGCAGATTCTGCTGGAGATGCACACATTCCTGCACTCCAGTGTGGTAGCCATGGGTGAACTTCTGCAGTGGCTACATGAGAGAGGGATAGGACACTTTAACTTCCCTCCAGGAGCCCCTTCCCCTCAAGGAATCAGGCAGAGGTCCTCAGGCACCCAAAGGTTGGAAGAGCAGCAGCTGGACACCCGGGACATCTACTCAGGGCTCTCCTAGGTTGTCCGGCCTTTCCAAATCCCCTTTGCCTGTGGCCCTTCAACCTCATCCTCTGTCACTGTAGAGAGAGCAGCAGCCCCACAGCAGGACAACCAAAGTAAATCGCCCCACCCCCCACCCCACCCCCCAGGCCTCAGGTCTCCAGAGGACGGCTGCTAAGATCATCCAAGGCAACAGGGTCAACTGGTCAGCAGGCTGCTTCCACCCCTGCTGCGGATGTCGGGGGAGCACTTAGAAGAAGTGGCAGAGAGAGGGAAATTAGGAAGTACTGAAATCACAATTGGTTGCACGGGTGCTCTATAGAATGTCACACAAAGATCAAACTTTTGTAAATACATTCACTTTCACTTTAATAATGCCTAATGTGTTGTTTTTTTCTGTAGTCCTTAAGGCTTAGTGCTCCCACCAACCCCCCCTCATCTTTCTGGGAAGACCCCATCTCCCGGAATGAGGCATCTGCAGGGAGGCAGTGTTACATGTGAGTCATGTACAAGCACTGTCCCGAGCAGGCTGAGCCTCTGGCCTTCAAACTCTCGTGTGCCCCAGGGCCCTAGCATTGTAAATACTACATTCTGGGGTTTCCCTTCAGTTGTCCAGTTGAGATGATCTGCATATCCACCTGCCCCTGATAACCCACATTCCGTGCAGCATCTCGAGATCTCCACCACAAGGCTCTGCATAGTTGTGACCAGCCCAGCAATGGTAGTAGTAACGTTTTACCTTTGCTCCAATGCCTTTTCCCCTCCTCCAGTCACCCACACTCTATACCCCATAACCATTGATCCCCCCCACCTCAATATAACTCAACCTCCCCACCATCACCCTTCAGCCCTCTCCCGTCACCTTCAGAAATGTCAAGATTAGCATTGAGGTCCCTTTCCTCCCTGAGAATCCCACCCCCGTTACCCACTTGCCCACCCTCATCCTGCCTACACCTTGAATCTGTGTTCATCTCCACATACCTACCAGCAACTCTCAGCACCCCTTCACATAACATCGTTGCACCCTCCCCCTCCCACCCTACTAGCTCCCTCTGCCCTCTTTAACCCTCACCATACCCTCCACAGTTACCCTCAGTTTGCACCCCCGGAGTCCACCACTGATTCCATCGACCCCTCCCCTGTGAACTCCTTCAGACAGCTGCACAAGCCCGCTGCCCCCCACCTGCAACCCATCATGGCCCATACCACTCTCCCTGCTCCATTCCAGCTGACATTGAGAGACCCCCTTTGATCCCCTCTTGCCCCAGTATCCCCAACCTCCCCTGCCTCCCTCTAGACATGAACACACTCACTACCTCTTCATTCCTCTCCTGCCCTTCTTTTGCCCCACTCCGCCACTCCCAACTGACCCTCACCACCCAACAGTACCTGCAGCTGGAGGGTCCGATCCCTGGGTGAAACCACTGATAATGGTCCAAACCCTGGTCAAGGTCACTGGATGTTGGTCTGAACCCTGGTCGAAGTTGCTGCACTGAGAAAATCCACGTGGTTGATGCTCCATCCAACTCGTGCTGCACCCAGGGTCTGCTGGAGGCCTCTTCAGATCTCCGCTAGCTGCCCAAGCCCTTCTTAAGGTAAGTCCTAACTTTTACATGTCTTGTTGGTCCAGATGATTCTGGTTGAGCCTTCATCTGCATTCCAATAGGAGGATGCAAATTGGCTTCACGCCAACCTCTGGTGAGAAATGCAACCCGCCCTCACAGGCAGCAGCAGACGAACCAGCCATCATTTCAGGCTGTTGTGAAACCCATTTTTGGACCTCCCGCCACATTTTCCACCCCCCCACCCCCCCCCCCCCCACGCCCACCATAAAGCCAGCCGTGGGGGGCATGGGAAAATCCAGCCCTCAGTATGACACCAAGCCACAGAAGGAAATACACTAAAGCTTGGTCAAAGAGGTAGGTTTTATTGAGTGTCTTAAAGGAAGAAAGCGAGGTAGAAAAGTGGAGACATTTAGGGAGGGAATTTCACAGCTTAGGGCCTTGGCAGCTGAAGGCACAGCCACCAATGGTGCAGTGGTTAAAATCAGGGATGATCAAGAGGCTGGAATTAAAGGAGCACAGATATCTCAGACGGTTGTGGAGCTGGCAAAGGTTATAGAGATGGGGAGGGGCAAGACCATGGAGGGATTTGAAAACAAGGACGAGAATTTTAAAATGGAGGTTCAGCAAAGCCCTTGATAAAGTCCCACATGGGAGACTTATAAAGAAGGCAAATGCACATGGGATACAGGGTTATTTGATAAGGTGGATTCAAAATTGGCTTAGTTGTAGAAGACAGAGGGTGATGACAGAAGGATGCTTTAGTGACTGGGAGCCAGTGACCAGTGGCATACCACAGGGATCTGTGCTGGGTCCCCTATTATTTGTCATATATATAAACCGCATAGATGACTATGTGGGTGGTAGGATTAGTAAGTTTGCGGATGACACAAAGATTGGCTGGGTGGTTAACAGTGAGATTGAGTGTCTTGGGCTACAGGAAGATATAGACAGGATGGTCAAATGGGCAGATAAGTGGCAGGTGGAATTTAACCCTGAGAAGTGTGAGGTGATACACTTTGGAAGGAGTAATTTGACAAGGAAGTATTCAATGAACGGCATGACACTTGGAAGTTTTGAGGAACAAAGGGACCTTGGCATGTGTGTCTATAGATCTCTGAAGACAGAGGGGCATGTTAGTGGGGTGGTGAAAAAGGCATATAGGACACTGGCCTTTATCAATTGAGGCATAGATTTCAAAAGTAGGGAGGTCATGTTGGAGTTGTATAGAACCTTGGTGAGGCCACAGCTGGAGTACTGTGTGCAGTTCTGATCGCCACATTATAGGAAGGATGTGATTGCACTGGAGGGTATGCAGAGGAGATTCACCAGGATGTTGCCTGGGATGAAACATTTAAGTTATGAAGAGAGGTTGGGTTGTTTTTGTTCAAGCAGAGAAGACTGAGGGGGCGACCTCATTGAGGTGTACATGGTTATGAGGGGCATGGACAGGGTGGATAGGAAGCAGCTGTTCCCCTTAGTTGAAGGGTCAGTCATGAGGGGACATAAGTTCAAGGTGAGGGGCAAGAAGTTTAAGGGGATGTGAGGAAAAACCTTTTTACCCAGAGGGTGGTGACTGTCTGGCATGCACTGCCTGGGAGGGTGGTGGAGGCGGGTTGCCTCACATCCTTTAAAAAGTACCTGGATGAGCACTTGGCATGTCATAACATTGAAGGCTATGGGCCAAGTGCTAGTAAATGGGATTAGGTAGGTAGGTCAGGTGTTTCTCACGTATCGGTGCAGACTTGATGGGCCGAAGGGCCTCTTCTGCACTGTGATATTCTGTGATTCTGTGATTCTGTGAGGCGTTGTTTAACCAAGCACAGGGGTGATAGATAGGTGAACAGGACTTTGTGTGATTAGGATACAGGCAAAAGAGTTTTTGATGACCTCAAGTTTACAAAGGAAAGAATGTGAGAGGCTGGCCAGAAGTGCATTCGAATAGTCAAATTCAGAGACAACAAAGACATGGATGAGGGTCTCAGCAGCAAGTGACCTGTGGCAAGGTGGAGATGGGCAATGCTACCAAGGTGGAAATAGGTGGCCTTAGTAATGGCGCAGGTATGTGGTTGGAAGCTAATCTTGGGGTCATAACAGTCTGGTTCAACCTCAGGGAGGGATGAAATCAGTGGCTAGAGAACATGGGGACCAAAGACAATTGCTTCAGTCTTCCCAATATTTAATTAAAGAAAATTTCTGCTCTCCCGTTAATGGGTGTGAACAAATAGTGTTTAGAGAAAGTGGAGGGGTTGAAAGAGGTACTGGTGAGTTAGAGTTGGGTGTTAGTGTACATGTGGAAATTGACATGTTTATAATTCATTACAATTGATGTTAAACCTCAATTAAGCTTTTGATTTATAACATCTGCCTTTGGAACTGGAGTATGTTCAACTGTCTAAACAGAGCTACAAAGTAAATTAAATTCAGGCCTGGAGATTCATTGGCACAATTGGGAAGTTAGATCCAAAAATGCTCCCATTGTTGGTGCCTATTTTGACAATGTCAAGTTATTCCGAAGTAGTTTACCAATCTCATTAGGCTACACCAAAATATAAAATAAACATAAATCAGGTTAAACAATTGGAGCCCAAGGAAAGCACCAAGCTCACAGGCATGATTGCTAAATTTGCTGATGATACAAAGATAGGTAGCAAAGTAAGTTGTAAAGAGGACATAAGGATGCTACAAAGTGACATAAACAAGTTAAGTGAGTGGGAAAAGATCTAGCAAATGGAGTATAACGTGGGCAAATGTGAAATTGTCCATTTTGGCAGAAAGAATAAAAAATAAACATATTATCTAAATGGTGAGAGATTGCAGAGCTCTGAGATACAGAGGGATTTGGATGTCCCAATGCATGAATCACAAAAGGTTAGTATGCAGGTACAGCAAATAATTAGGAAAGCTAATAGAATGTTATCATTTATTGCAAGGGGATTTGATTACATAAGTAGGGAGGTCATGCTTCAGCTGTACAGGATACTGGTGAGACCACATCTGGAACACTGTGTACAGTATTGGTCTCCTTTTTGTAAATGCATTAGAAGCAGTTCAGAGAAGGTTTACTAAACTAATACCAAGAATGGACAGGTTATTTAATGAGGAAAAATTGGGCAGGTTAGGCTTGTATCTGTTGGAAGAATAAGAGGCAACTTGATTGAAACATATAAGATCCTGAGGGACCTTGACAGGGTCAATATGGAAAAGATGTTTCCTCTTGTTGGAGAACTGAAACTAGAGGTCATGGTTTAAAAATAAGAAGTCGCCCATTTAAGACAGATGGGAAGAAATTTTTTCGCTCAGAGGGTTGAGAATCTTTGGAGCTCCCTTCTTCAAAAGGCATTGGAAGCAGAGTCTTGGAATGTTTCCAAGGCAGAGCCAGATAGATTCTTGATAAACAAGGAGTGAAAGGTTTTCAGGGGTAGGCAGGAGGTTGCAGTCAGATAAGCTATGACCTCTTTGAATGGCACAGCAGGCTCAAAGGGCTGAGCAGTCTACTCCTGCTCTTAGCTCATATGTTTGTATGTTCATTTGTACCATTGGATGAATTTAATGCCCTCCCCCAGTGGCGAAGGAGGGCATTTAATCAGGAGGGAGTGTAGTGGGCGGGGGCCCTGCTGCCTTCCCGCCTCCACCTTGATTAAGTCCGTGACAAGTAAACCGGAGAATTGCCTCCCCACCCTGCCGCCAACTGAAGCCTGTAAGTGGGCAATTAATGCCCACTTGAGGGCCTCATCCCACTGCTACTGGTACTATCCAAGCAGTGGGCGGGTACTCACCATGCAGGAAGCACAGCAAGCAAACCTGTGCAGTGTTGTTTGCAGGCTTCCGGTTCACTCTGGAGGGATCCATGCCTGATTGATGGGCCCAGCATCAAGAAGCGTGGGCCCAATGAGAGCCAACCCCTTGCCCTTTCTTCCAATTCCATCTCCTCTGCGAGTCCCAGCCCGTGACAGTCCTCCTGACATCACACCTTGGCCTGGGAACCTATGATGATGCTAGGCCTCAGGTGGGTAATGTACCAGCAGCAGACACCATACCCCCACGGGCGCCGCTGTTCATCAAGCTGCCAGCCTCCGATTGGCCTGCAGTATGAAGCAAGCGGGACTTCCACCTCCAGGGTCTTTGATCCTGGGAAAGATCTATCGCTGCCAAGTTAAATGCCTGAAAGGCACTCAAAACCACCATGTCAGGCCTTCCCTAAAAGAGATTTCTCAGGGGTCTCAGTGGCACTTCAGCCGGTGGGCGAGGCCCCTACCGCATCCATTAAATACTGCCCCATATATTTCTTCTTTAATTATGAACATTAAGTTTCAACTCCTTTAACCATCGTTCATGCGCAAGACGGATAGATAGAAATAGGTCATGTTCTTCTGTTAACAAGTCATTCTGTACTACATGTACTAACTGCATTAAATGCTGAAATGTTGAAATACTGAGGTCACTTCTGATTTGATAAAAATGCATTGGTGTTCAGTCTCGACGGTTATAGAAGGGAAAACTAATGTTTCTATTCACTTGAATTCTAATAATTCCACCCATTTGTAGTGGCCTAGAAACATTTACATTCACTACACAACATAAATGTGCTATAATTACATGATTCCTTGTCGGAAAACACTCCAGATCTTTTTGTCTTCAGCCACTAATTTTCAGATATTTTTGTCCTTCTAGCAACACAGGTGACTGGGGTTTTCTCTGTAAGGCTGAATATTTAGGGTAATCAATAGAGAAATATCTGCTGGGAAATGGAAGAGTATGAACATCTTGTGGCCTTGAGGTTGAGAAAGGGCTTCATTAGTGCATTAAATTAGAGCATCAAGATCGGCAGTAACCACAACCTGAGATACTTGAAGAATTTAAACTTCCGCTGTAGCCCTCAGGGTGCCACAGCATGAATCAAAATAGTTCATAATCAAAATATTACATAAAGAGTAAAGATTTTCCGTTCTACCAAATCTCATACATGTGCCTCACACAGTTGCAGCATTTAAAATCTAGCATAATGACCTTAATAGAAATTTTAGAAACATTCTGTCATTATTGAGTTTGGTTGTTAAAGTTTGTCGATTAAGATAGTAAAAACCTAAATATGAGAGCCAGGATCACTGGGAGTTCGGAATGATATCAGTTGAATTATAGGTTGACGTACAACCATATTACAACATTACATACAGTGCTGTCAGTTCATTATAGCCTCTAATTCAGCAAATAAATCCTTTTAAGTTTAGGTAGCCACGAGCTTAAAAAGCACAAGTTAACAAATTAGCTGATAGCTGGAGATTAAAAACCCATTAGGATGATTATGTTAGTTTTCTGTTTCTGCACAGGAGCTCATTTCAACAGCCATCAGAGATCACTGCTGAAACATGTTCCTACGTCTCCAGAAAGCCTGTGCGCACTAATGGATTTATCTTTAGATATAAACTTCAAAACAAGTATATACTTTCAAGACAGTAGGTAGTTAACCTTTAGTACTGGAATCAGCTCAATATTGCAGCATATCAGCAGAACAGTACGATATCAATTGCAGCTGTATCATGGCTGCATGCCATTCTCTACCTACGGCTAATAAAAGTATAGCACTCCGGCTGATGTCAGTTCTCAGTATAGTGTCTCTAGTTTCTTAGAAGGTACAGGTATCAAATTTATTAGCAGCAGGCAAAAGGCAAATATTTAAAATTCACATTCCAGGGCACAGAATGGCTCCAGTCACAATAAGTTACAATAATCACAAGATTTTTCATGCCATCCAATGACATAACAAATTGATTGCCTTATTTATGGCTTATGTCAATGATAAAAGAACAAATAAATTATCAAAAAAGAAAATTTGCTGGATGTGGAACTGCAAAATTTAACTCCTTTTTGGCTGAACCTTCCTGAATCTGGAGACTAAGCCCGATGATGGGCGCGAAAGTCGAAGTGATTCTCACTGTGCGGTAGGACAGCTGAACACATGCGATCTTCTGCTTTTCAGCTAATTAATTATGCATCAGCGAAGTTCTCAGCGAATCTCATGGAATCTAAAGTTTCAGGTTTCTGGGAAAGGGGGTTGTGACTTTCAGGCTGGGATTTTCCTACATTCTAATCATCATCTTAGTGACAAGCTTTTTTCTAACCTCTTAAATTAATTTTGTTATTTATTGTTATTCCTGCATGATGTTCAGTATGCCAAGTAAAGATATCAAGAAATCACTAAGTAAGATATATCCAAAAGGCTCAATAACAGCCTTTTCCATTTAGCATGAAATTCAACAAGAAATACCAAGTGACAGATCAACATGAAAAAGGTGTTTTAAAAAATGAGATATTGAAAAATATTCAACATTTCCTTCAATTACTCGAGGTTTGAAACAAATCAGTAAGATAAACCAAGTTATTCATTGCATAAGAACCATTTTAGAGACAGCTGATAAAATTAATTAATTGTGAAACCTTGTGTAATTATACCAATTGTAAATAAGACAGTGATACTTCATTTTCTGATAATGCTTATGTTTCATTAACAGAACCAGAACAAAACAGATTATGTTATGTTGCATGTTATCTTTTCCTCAATTCTCTACAGTAGATGGTGTTGATGTGCACAAAATCCAAATGTTTTCCTTGAAAATAAGTGTTGAAATAAGTGTCGAGGTATTCAGCGAAAAGGGCTTGCATTACCCTGCAAACAAACATATAATACAGTTAGCATTTATTAAACATTAATTAAAATGAATTCTTCTGCCCAAATTCCAAACTGTGAATCAAAAACTCTACATGTTATATTATTTTTGAGTTTCTAGGCATCAAATGGTTTTACTAAAAGTGACTGTTAAGCCCAAAGTTCAGAAAACCTGTGAACAGAGGGTGGCCAGATGGTATCATGTATTATAGCACTGCACCATTAATGGAGCAACTCAGTTGCAGCTGTCATTTGCACTCAACCTTCTCCTAAATGTCAAATTGCTGATCTCATTTGGGTTGTTGGAAGATAGGACCTAGCAAAGGTGCAGTGCCTATCCAAAAACTGAAAACATTGGCAGGATTTTCCATTTGGAACCTTCTCCCCAGTACTTCCAATGGCTAGTTAGAAATTAGCACTGCCATAGACCAGGCCAAAAAGTACTGAGGCTCTTAAAAGGAGTGCCATCTGGGAGGCTATGCAGGAAAAATTATAGGGATGAACATTATTAAAAATAAAATCTGCAAATCAACATGCAGATTTGAATTATGTTAGCACAGTTAGCTAAAGAAAAAAATTAAGTAAAACTAAATGGTTATCAGATTTCTAGATAAAAAGAGACCACACTGTATATTGTGGTGTATAAATTGACCTGGAGTATATGTCAATTCTATTTTCTGTGTCAAAAATTCTGTTTCGGCCTATACTTAGCATATAAATCGACCCCCTTTTCTCCTAAGACATGCCATTTTTGCATTAGAAGTTGGCCTCCGTTTTTCACCTCAGAAATGTACATTTTACTCACCATAAGTTATCACATAGGATCAGGCAGATGATATAGGCTGTGTTGTCAAGAAGATGCGCGTTTTAAGACACATCCAGACAGAGCAGATTGCGCATTGCGAACAACAAACATGAATGAGTCTTCCAGCAAAAAAATTGAACTATGAAACTGGTTTCAAGCTAGAAGTTGTAACATTTGTTAACTCGTCAATTAACTGTCCTACAGCAAGGGAATTTGGTGTTAGCAAAAAACTGGTGCAAGAATGCAAGGAGGAGGAACTGCCCTAAAGAAAATGCCCGAGACCAAATGTATTGTGAAAATATGGACCAGCCACTGGTCTGTTCTTGAGAAACATGTATTGGAATAGGTCCTTGAAAATTGTTGTAATAGTCACAGCATCATAACAGTCATGCTTAATGGAACAAAAATGTCTAAAGTTGTGGCAGAAGACCATGATTGTCCAAAGACTAATAAAGGAACTTGATGCCAAAATTACCAGTTCCCTGGTATTCATCATCAGACAGCGATGCTTATGATGATGCCATAGCTAAAGTCACTCAGAATGCATTCAATGAACTCATTGCATCGGATGCTGAAGACAATTAATTTAACATTTTTTTAATGTTTAAAATGGGGTTAAAGGTATCCTTGAATAATTCATTCATCCAATAATGCATGTCACATTGATTTAATTTGAATTACTGGAGTTATTTTTTCATGTTTTAAAATGGCAACTACCCTACACCAACACCCAGTTGTTCTACTTTTATACTTGGTGTATAAGTCATCCCCCCTTTTGGAAGGATTTTTTGAATCTTCAAGGGTTGACTTATAGGCGCAATCTACAGTATATTATACACGAGACTCAATTTTCACAAAACAGTAAAGATAGTTTGAGCTGGTTCATGGCACAGGTTTAAAGCACCAGCAGCTCAGAGAAAGAGCTACACCAAATTTTCTTATGGGAATACATTTTCCTTCTTTAAATAGGTCAATGGCACTTGAAAAGCTTGCCTGGCCAACTTGTCACACTTGACTGAGAAATGCAAAATCCGTCAAGGTATGTAACTCTTAAAGGAGAAGCTGTGATGGCAATATGTGTATTGATTAATTGTTCAGTCATATACTGGAGAAACATGGGTAGCGCTATTACTTTTGATGCTGAAGGGTTATAGACCAACCGCAGGAAGGGCAACTATTTGGCATTGAAGGTCACTCTCAAGGAAAAGCACAGGTGGAAGCTGTAATGGAGGAGTCAATGTAGTCAATCAGGTACCTTATACATAACTTTAAATGAAGAAGAAGTAAGCTAGTACCAGGAGATATCTATATTCCTTATATAAAAATTAAAAACAGAAAATGCTGGAAAAACTCAGCAGGTCTGACATCATCTGTGGAGAGAGAAACAGAGTTAACATTTCAAATCTGCATGACCCTTCAGAGCTAAACAGAAGTAGAAACGTCATGAGATTCATACTGTTTAAGAGGGGTGGAGCAGGTGAAGCTGGATAGAAAGTATTAGGAAACAAAAATAGCTTAAGTAAGGTCTACTTGTATTTGTGGGTGTTAGGAATGTGGTTTAGCTTTTAAGATTAAGTTTGATTTGTATTTCTGTATCTCTGTGTTAAGAAAGGTCAAATGGAGTTTTAGTTTCACTTTAAAAGGCTGTTTGCATTTCTAATGAGACATTTACGATCCCTATAGAGTGAAAGTAAACACACAAGAGTAGCAACAGGGAGCCAGATAGGCAGGTTCCTTCCATAGACACACACACACAAGAAGAAGGACAGCAGTTTATTTTGCAAGCTGTTTGGTTTGAAGGCAGCTGTGAAGCAGAAGCAGCTAAAAAGGGACAGATAGCAAGTCCCAAGCTAAGAAAAACCCCAAAAATCCAGGGAAGTGAAAGAAGAGAAAGTCCAAAGAAGATCTTTTAGTTAAAGGATGGACAGAAACCTGGGAAAAGGCCCAGTTAAGTGAAGTTAAGAGTGAGGGGCAGAGAGAAAGGTTCCAAGCTTCAGGTTTAAAGTGAGGGCAGCTTGCAAGAAGCAAAAAGTTCCAAAGAGACAAATGAAGGTCTGTAATTCTTTGCTATGGGCATGTGAAGCAGTGATGCACAGTTAATGTTGAGTTGGTGAGAGAGAATGCATGGAAGATAGCTTGAGTGCATGTGGTAACCCAGGGAAGAGGAACATCAGAAGGAGAGTCTGAAACTCTGGAGATGAATGCTTGTGGAAGGGGTCTGAGAGAAAGCATTGGTTTGGGAGAAGATTCCAAGGCAAGGTCCTGGAGAGTGGTGATTGGAAACCCTCGTGTGAAGGACAGAATTCAGTAAGACTTTTTGGTTCACAGTGTGACAAGCGTCTAGAAGGGAGTTGAGGAGAGATCCATAGCATCTGTTTGGGGTGGCATCTGTCACTTGGTTTCAGGGTATGGTGTGTCTGACCACAGGGTGCCATAGATTTACATGAACTGGTGCTCACTGTGAACAAGAGAGCATAAGATAGCTTTTGCAACTTGTGTTATCCTTACAAATCTATATACATCTGTAAGGTATAGTTGTGGGTGAAGGAGTATTGTAATACAATTCATCTTTTCTTGTTGAATAAATGTTTCATTTCTTAGTTAAAAGTTCATGAGCTGATTCCTATGCCTCTGTTCAGTCGCCACTCTCCACGTATCTAAACAAACAAAATTAAAAGTTAGGATCTATCAAGCTGGGTTCCACTCTGGGATCAGGCTTGTCCAGGGGTAACCTCAGCTTAGGTCATAACAGAAAGCCAGTGATAGGTGGGGGCTGAAGAGAGATTAACATAGATGTCATGGCCAAAAAGACAAAGGGAGTGTTAATGGTAGTGATAAGGGCTAAAGAAGGTGCTAATAGTGGCATAAAGGTAAGAAAGCAGAATGTGTTAACAGCAGAGCAAGGGTCAGCACTCTGCGAAAGAATAACATGTAACAAGTTGGGGGTGAGGTGGGGGGGAGGTGGTTGTTGGGGAAAAAAGGATAGAAAAAGGGATAAAAAGGGGATAAAAGGGGATAAAACAATGAGTAAGTGAATAAAAATACAAATAAAAATAAGCAGATAAAAAACAAAAAGAAAATTTTAAAAAGGGATTAAAAAAGGGGTATAGATAGAGGAGAGAGTTCATGGTCTGAAGTTGTTGAACTCAATGTTAAGTCTGGAAGGCTGTCAAGTGCCTAATCGGATGATGAGGTGCTGTTCCTCCAGTTTGCGCTGGGCTTCACTGGAACATTGCAACAGGCCAAGGACAGATATGTGGGCATGAGAGCAGGATGGTGTGTTGAAATGGTAACAACAGGAAGGTCTGGGTCATGCTTGTGGACAGACTGAAGGTGTCCTGCAAAGTGGTCATCCAGTTTGCATTTGGTCTCCCCAATGTAGAGGAGGCCGCATTGGGAACAACAAATGCAGTAGACCTGAAAGGAGTGTTTGGGCCCTTGGACAGTGAGGAGGGAGGGGGTAAAGTGGCAGATGTTACAACTTCTGTGATTGCGTGGGAAGGTGCCATGGGAAGGGGGTGAGGTCTTGGGGGTGATGGAGGAGTGGACCAGGGTGTCCCAGAGGGAACGGTCCCTGTGGAATGCTGACAGGAGCGGGGTGAGGGGAAGATGTGCTTGGTGGTGGTATCATGCTGGAGTTGACGGAAATGGTGGAGGATGATCCTTTGAATGCAGAGGCTGGTGGGGTGAAAAGTGAGGACAAAGGGCATCCTATCATGGTTCTGGGAGAGAGGGGGAGGTGAGAGGGCAGTGGTGCAGGAGATGGGCTGGAAAGAGTTGAGGGCCCTGTCAACCACAGTGAGCAGGAAACCTTGGTTAAGGAAGAAGGAAGACATGTCAGAAGACATGTCATATTCCCTAATTTGGTTCAAATATTTCATTGGACCCATCAACCATGGAGTCCAATTCTATGGAATACTCCTATAGAGTCCTAAGCTTGGGAGATTTGGTACAGTGAGGCAAGAAGTGCTGTACTGGTATTTAAAAAAAATAAGAGAAGGGGTGGGAGGCAGTGAGACTCGAGAGCTGAGGTCTGGAAGCATTAATCAAAATTGCTAGATTAAACAAATAACTAACTAGATTTTAAAAGAGGGAATAGAGATTGTTTTAGATCTTGGATGGGCAGCTGAGATCAGTTGCTTCCAAGAACTATGCCATGTGCAAAATTCTGCACACTTTACATGTCTTGAGGAACCATGTGCGTCTGAAGTGTCTTCAGCTGCTTGATCTTGAGCTCAGGGATTCCAAGCTTGAGAGGTAGCTGGGGCCATTGCAGAGCTTCAGGGAGGCTAAGTGTTTCCTATGTTTCCAAAGACCTAGAGAGGGCTGGTATTGAGGTCCTATGGACAGACTTTCAGGAGCTAGAGAAGGAAGTTAAAAAGTAGAACCTCAAAAGTAGTAATTTCTGAATTACTCCTAGTGCCAGGTACCAGCGACAGTAGAAATAGATAGGAAGGATCGTGGCTTGAGGTATGGTGCAGGAAGGAGGGCTTCAGATTCTTCGGGCACTGGAACCAGTTCTGGGGCAGGAGTTACCGATTGAAACATGACAGGTTGCACCTCAAAAGGACTAGGACCAATGCCCTTATGGGGAGGTTCACTAGTGTTGTTGGGGAGGGTTTAAACTAAATTGGCGGGGGGGAGGAGGACACAACACACAGAAATAGAAAAGAGCAATAATGTGCATAAAGGAGTGAGAGTGTTGGATAGTACTAGAGAGGGAAGACATGTCATATTAGAAAGGAGCAGGCTAAGAATGACCACAAGGAATACAACAACAGGTTTAGAATGCATGTATGTAAATGCACAAAGTTTCATGAATAAGTTTGGTGGGCTACAAGCACAGATAGCTTTGTGGAAATATGACAACAAAACTGAGGCTCCTAGAATAGGAGGGTCAGTGTCAGTTTGGATAAAAAATTAGCTGAAGGATTAAAAGCAGAAGTCGTGGTAAATGGCTGTTTTTCAAACTGGAACATGGTGGTATCACCCAAGGGTCACTGCTAGGACCACCGTTTTTATATATATATATATAGATGACTTGGATATTGGAATAGAGAGTAAAATTTCAAAAGCTTGCCAATGATACACAACTTGGAGATGTGGCAAGCAGTGAGAGTGATACCAATCGACTGCAAGAAGACTCAGCTAGCATAACAGAATAGGTAGACAAGTGGCTGATGGAATTTAATACAAAGAAATGTGAGGTAATGCATTTTGGCAGAAAGTTTAGGGAGAGGTGATGTATACTTAATTGCATGGTTCTAAAGAGTGTGCAGATTCAGAGGGACCTAAGAGTTCATGTGCACAGGCAGTTGAAGGTGACAGGACACATTGAGAGTAGTTACCAAAACCTTATGGGATTTTTAGCTTTATAAATAGAAGTATCGAGTACAAAAGGAGAGAAGTTATGCTAAACCTTTATAAAGCTGTAGTTGGCCACAACTAGAGTATTGTCAGTGGTGTAGTGACAAATTTTGAGGTGCAGGAGCTCTAAGAAAATGTGCTTGCCATACCATTTCTAAATCTATTATGTTGCTCTCCTATTTATTAATCATTTGAGTCTGTGAAAGTCAGTAAAGCTATGTTTTTTAAGTGAAAAATATTAGTGCCCATAGGCATTTTATTTTGAACCATGTGGTATTTTGAATCATTAGTTTTTAGCATAGGTAGAATTGCCTTATGCAACAGTTTAGACACTTAATCCAAAGCCTATTAAAAACATGGATTACAGAAAACTTTACTTACTTCTGACTGGGGGATGGTATATAGAGGAAACACTGCTTTTCTTGATTTATATTGATAACCTGGGTGTATAGGACACCTTCAAAATTTGAAGGTAATGCAAAACTTGGAAGTATTATTAACTGTGAGGAGGATGGTGATAGACTTCAAGAGGATATAACAGGCTGGTAGAATGGGCAGGCACATGGCAGATGAAATTTAATGTAGAGAAATTTGAAGTGATAAATTTTGGTCAGATGAACGAGGATAGGTGCCATAAAATAAAGGGTACAATTCTAAAAGAAATGCAGGAACAAAGGACCTGGGTATATATTTGCATAAATCATTGAAGTCGGCAGGGCAGGATCAGGAAGCAGTTAATAAATTATACTGAGTCCTGGGTTTTGGAAATAGGGGCACAGAGAACATAAGCAAGTAAGCTATGAACCTTCATTAAACGCTGGTTCAGCCTCAGTGGGAAGGATGTGAATGATTAAGAAAGGGTTCAGAAAAGATTTACAAGAATGGTTCTGAGGATGAGAGAATTCAGTTATGTGGATGGATTGGCAAAGCTGGGGCTCTTCTCTTTGGAGAAGAGAAGGTTGAGAGGAGATTTGTTAGATATGTACAAAATCATGAGGGACCTGGAGACCATAAATGGGAGAAACTGTTTCCATTGGCAGAAGGGGGAGAGCACTAAGGTGATTAAGAAAAGAATCAGCGATGACATGAGGAAAAACTTCTTTATGCAACAAGTAGTTTGGATCTGGAATGTACTGCCTGACGATGTAGTGAACTCAGATTCAATTACAGTTTTCAAAAGGGAATTGGAGAATTATCTGAAGAGAAAAGATTTTAGAGGGCTATGGGGAAAATGTTGGGGAGTGGGATTAGCTGGGTTGCTATTGCAGAGAAATGACTCAAAGACAATGTGCTGCATGGCCTCCTTCTGTGCTATAAACATTCTATAATTCTAGTATCGATACATTCAAGGAACTTGATAACAGGAAGAAAGAAACTGAAGGTTACCCTGATAGTGTGATCAAGAAGGGTGGGAGGAGGCTTGTGTGGAACATAAACACCAACATAGATGAGGTGAGCTAAATAACCTGTTTCTGTGCTGTAAATTCCATGTAAAGCTGCCAGCAGGGACTACAAACACCATACTGCATTTCACATCCTCAGGACAACACAGCCAAGGAATTAACATTCAGTAACGCAGCAGGGTGTTTGGGGATATTGATGCTGCTTTAGATCTTGGGAACCTTAAGCTTCAAAGACCCTGAAAAATCTGCTTATGAGAAAGCTGTGTGCAGGGAGTTGTGAGGTCTGTATTTATTTTACAGTAAGGGAGCTGTACAGGAGGGTTACTGCTGTTGCTGTTGCTGTACATTGACTCATAGATATTCAGCACCAGCAACTTAAGGCCCTGGACCCGGGGCGCGGCCTTCGCTCTGCCACCTTTTAACTTGCCCAGGCTCTGGATGTACAGCTACACTGCAAGCTCCAGACATTCTGGTCAACTCTTACTGTCCGGCCTGAACTCAAACTCCACGAACTCATGGCCAAACTTACCCTTGTGCCCCATGTAATAACCCAGGTAAAGATCACTCGACGTGGTCCCCATGCCGGCCACCTCTGTGTCACAAGTCACACAGTCCCATATGGTTGCAAGACAATTTCCCTCCAGTTCTAACTGTTGCCATCAAAGAGCCAAATCCCCCTGCATGTGTTAATCCTGGAAACAAATAGCTTCAATATTGGGGGCGGTGAGGATTAAAATCAACACCATTCTTAAAAATTGAAAATCCGATCAGACAATTAATGGAGCAGATTCCACTAAGATCAATGGAAAGAAAAATCAAGTGAAGCATGTAAGATCATAAGAAATAGGAGCAAGACTCAACCATTTGTCCCATCGATCCTGCTCTGCCATTCAATAAGATCATGGCTGATCTAATTGTAGCCTTAGCTCCATTTCTTGCCTGCCACCCTCCACCCCCAACTCCGCATAAACCTGACTCCCTTGTTGATCAAAAATCTGTCTAACTCAACCTTGAATATGCTCAATGACCCAGCCTCCACTGCTCTATGTGAAAGAGAATTCCAAACGCTAACAATGCTCAGAGAAGAAATTCCTCCCCTCTCCATCCTAAACGGGAAACCCCAATCTTTAAACAGTGTCCCCTAGTTCTACATTTCCTTATGAAAGGAAACATCCTCTCAGCATCTACCCTTGGAAATAGCCAAGCAAGACATTCACCCTAACTCTAACACTCAGGTGCCAAGAGTGTGGCTCGCCACCACTCTCTCAAGGGCAATTAGGGCAATAAATGCTGTAATGAAAACAGAAAATGCTGGAAAAACTCAACAGATCTGGCAGGATCTGTGGAGAGAGAAACAGAATTAATGTTTCAAGTCCAATATGAGTCTTCTTCGGAATAAATGCTGGCTTTGCCAGCGAAGCCCACATCATTAGTTGCCACGTTATGGAAAGGTTCTTAAATATTATATATGACTATATATAATTATATATATAAAACCATATAAAGATTATTAAAGTTATTAAATTCTAAGAAAGCACTGTGGGCCACATTGAGAGGGTAGTCACAGTTTTGGCTGTCATACAATATAAAGTTTATTAAATATTATATGTAATTATATAGGAATATCCCCCATCGCCATAGAAAGGTGATTAAAGACTGTGGGTGGAATTTTCCCAGATTTGAACGAAGTGCGGTAGCCACAAGGGGTGAGTTTTCATGCTGTGTCATCCCAAACCTACCTCATTATTTATGCATTCCTGGGAAACACGCCATTTCCATGGCGGGCGGGCTGTCATTCGCCCTCCCGCCATCACCCCGCTATTGCATCACTCTGGCCGCCATGTTTAAAAGGCTGCCACCAGCAGACCACTCATTGCTACCAGCTCACCACTGCTGCCTGGGAGACATGGCTTGCAAAGGATAAAAGATCGTAGCCCCCCGGTTTAATGACGGATTCCTCAAGCGACTACTAGATGTTGTGCAGGCCCACCAGGATCTCCTGTACGCCCGCTCTGGCTGCAGGATGGGCAGCAACATGACTGATCCGTCTTGGGAGGCGGTGGCAGCAGCGGTCAGTGCCAACACCCTTCAGAGGAGGACAGCCACCCAGTGCCACATGAGAATGAACGATCTCCATTCTGCCAGGGTAAGTCACTCTTTTAATCACTCTCAACTCACACACTCACTAGCCCATCACACATCCACAGGGCCCTCACTCACTGCCAGGGAAGGTACATCACCATTCACTCTCTCACACACACTTTCATTGTCCACAGCCCATCTATGGGACCACTCACCACCCACACAGGCCAGGCACATCTATCAACTGGCCCGGCAGGTGTCCTGCTTACACTTTCTCCATGCATGCCAGACAAACTGGCACACAACAAGAGCGAGAGGTTACAGACTGGTGGTGGAATGCCCAAAATCAAGGTCTTCACAGACTTTGAAAACGGCCATCCATCTGGTCAGTGATGACCATTCCCTTGCTGACGGTTAGGTTGGTGCTGCTCTCCCAAGTGAGGATCCAGCAGTGCAACATTCATCGGACAACCATGACATGAGTGATGTGTCCTCTTTCACAGGACACTGCCATTCACTAATTATCTCTCTATGCTTTCGCAGGCACATCTGCCAAACAGTCGACAGAGTCCATGAACCAGGGTCTCCAATAAAGCCCTGAAGAAACCTCTGAAGGGGAATCAGAAGCTGCCCTCCTTGAAGTTCAGTCACAGCACTCACCCACACCCTCCACCAATGCAGAGACACACCTCGGTGGGACCTAGCTCTAGATTAGGCATGGGATCACATACTGGTGAGCAGAGTGCACAGTTTGATCCACAGCAGGCAGTGGCAGGGACTTCACAGGTCCCCGGCATTCAGAGGGCAGCTCCCGGAGTCACCTGCGTGGATGACCCTGGGGTGTGCACATGCTGATCCTCCACCCCATGGGTGCCCAATGACCCCTGGATAACTCCATGAGGGGAAGGGGTAGCTGGAGTGAGATTGAGCTGCCTGGCACCCCTCTTGCATACACACTGTTGGAGGTCAGCTATGGCATCAGCGATGGAGTTAAGCCCATGAAGCAGCGCAGGAGTGATGTCCTGGACCTAGGTCTCCATGGTGGCCGCCATCCTGCCAGTGTTGATGTCGGTGCATTGCATTGCTGGTGCTATCACCTCAGCCTGAAGATGGACAGGCTCCTCCACTGTGGAAAGGCAAGCTGGGGAACATCAGGAAGGGACGTCCGCTGTACTTCTCAGATTGCAAGACATTATGGAGGAGTCCGTCCATCTTCAGGCTGAGGTGATAGCACTGGCATGCCAATGCACCAAGGCCAACACTCGCTGCCGTGGAGACCTTGATCCAGGACATCGCTCCTACACTGCTGCGTGGGCTTAACTCCATCGCACCTGTTTCTCACACGCTCACATCCAAATCCCCTCTTCCTGTGACCTCCGCAGCTCCAGCTTCACAGGCTGAGGAGGGTGCCACTTCCACACAGCGGGACCCCAAAAGCAGGCCGGGGCCCTCCAGGTCTCGGCCCTCTGGAGGTCACCTGCCAAAGTCATCATAGACAGATTCTCGCAGTCAGCAGGCTGCCTCCACTTCTGCCATGGATGTTCGGGGACACCAAGACATAGCAGCAGGGTTAAGGCAGTTAAGGAAAAGTAATTGCACAGCCTGGACACAGGTGTTGGTCTCTTGTACATGCTGTTGACTATTGTCGATAAACTCCTAAGAATATCTCCCTGTCTGTGGCTCCTTGTTCTGATGAGCAGTGTTCTTGTCATTCAGATGTGAAACCTTTCCGCACAAGATAAAGGTAGGTGTCTCAGTCCAGGGCCTCTTTCCTGTGCTCTGTGCAGCCTTCAAACTACAGTGATGGTCCAGTCTCACACTCCCTGGAAACATTACTGATACCTGCTCCTCGACGGTGCTGGACATTGCTGCCAGAATGTAGTGGGCAGGTGCCACATAGTTCTCGCATTCTCTTGATGTGCTCCCAGGGCATTTAAGGTGGGGCTGGCTCCCATCACACCAGCTTCTGCAACTGTGTACACACCAGCTGTGTACCAGCTCCTGAAGGAGTCAGATGGTGAAGGCAGACACAGCATCGGATGCGTCTAAAGTTTCATGCTTGCGTCTCTATGAGATGGCCCTGATCATGGACTACAAGTGAGCTGCCCTCAGCCAGATAGGAGTCAGACATTCACAGAGGCTATGTGAAGATTCATTAAGTGCCCTCATTGCATGTTGTCATCATCTTCCTGTTATCGAGCGACTATTAGGGCCTCCACTATGTCTCCATGACAGGAGCATTCTCACAAAGGCTTTTGGCACTGCCATAAGCCAGGCTGGAGTCAAGTGTTCACAAATGGGATGTGAAGATCTATGGGGACACCTCACTTTGATGTCATTAACATCCTCCACAAATCTGGCGGCTATGAGGGCTTCCCGAGTGGGCCTGCCTTGTCTAGCCAGTGCGAGAGCCTCATCCCCATCATCGTCACCACCGAGAATGTCCTCACCCTCATCCCCTTCAGCATCCTCCTCATTGGAGGAGATGTCCAGCTCCTCCATCTCCTCCTCAGCCAGCCTGTCTCCCATTGGAGCGCCAGGTTGTAAAGGGCGCAGAGACGATGATGATGCATGAAACCCTCTATATTGCAGGGCACTGCCAGAGTGGTCCAGGCACCGGAACCGCATCTTCAGCATCCCAATGGTCTGCTCCACCAAGTTGTGAATTGCAGCATGAGCTTCATTTTACCATTGCTCTGCTGCAGTTTGAGGCCACCACACGGGTGTCACCAGGCCTGAACCCCGAAAACAGTCACCTCCATGGCAGGGCAGCGGTTGCCCCTGGACACCACCCCGCACCCCCCCACCCCAAGTACAGTCGTGGCAGAACAGCAGTTGCCCCCCGGACACCCCCTCCCACCCAACTATAGTCACCTCCTGGCCCGGGCGGCCCTTCACCCAGGCCCCCTGGTGCTCCTGAAGCCTGCAAAGCAACAGGTGACCCTGGTGAGCTTTGGAAAACGATGCTGTTCACTCAACTCAGTTCTGCCAAAGTGAAGGCCGTCAAGTGCGTGTCACCTGTGTGCCGTTGTGAAGCACATCGATGTGCTTTCCAACCTACGTGGGTGGAAGATCCGGCGGAAGAGCCTGGTGGTATGACATTTTAATGAGATGCTGATGTATTACAATGAGCTCCTTGCCATCCATTGGCAGGAAACATGGCTGTGATGGAAATCAGGAAGGCGAGGCCAGGCTGGAAGATGTCCCTTGGCAGGGCCTGCGGCTGGTTCCCGGACACATTGAGGCTGCTGAGGCAGAGGCAGAGGCAGTGGCCAAGGCTGGTGGGAAGCTGGCTGAGGCGTTTAGTGCTCACCTTCAGGCAGCTGAGCTGTTCCAGGAGCCCCAGAGTGTCAAGCAAGGAGCTGAGCTCATTCCTGGACACATCAAGGATCTGCAGGTGGCCCAGCTTGGCGGGGAGGCTGGCCAGCCAGTTTGACCTGAGCACCAGACTTTGCAGCTGGCTCAGGCTACACAGCTGAAGCCGCAGGCCAGCCCCCAACTCCAGGTGATTGAGCAGCGGCAGCCGGTACACACCTGGGTCTGGGCAGCCCTTCCAGACCTGCTCCTCCACCTCTGGACCTCTGACCTCATTGTCCCAGCCACCCAGCCATGAACGTGCACATCAAACGGATAAGGAGCAGCAGAACAGATTGCCAATCAGAAGAATTGACCATACAGTGGCGCTCAGGAGCCACCAGGGCAATGCTCTGGTGTGCTCCAGCAGCACTACATCCCTGAGTTTTACATTCCATTCTAGTCACCATACTTCAGGAAGAATGTGAAAGTCCTTGAGAGGTGCATTGGAGATTTACCAGAGTTGTTGCAGAGATGAGGGAATTCAGCTGCAAGGTTAGGTTGGAGAAGCAGTGGCTGTTCTCCTTGGAGCAAAGGAGATTGAGGGTAGATCTGATAGAGGTGTACAAAGTTATGACAAGTGCAGATAAGGTAGACAAAAAAAAAGCTGTTCCCGTTAGCTGATGATACAAGGACTAGGGGACACAGATTAAAGGTTTTGGGTAAGAGATGCAGGTGGACTGTGAGGGAAAACTTTTGTCTGCAATGTGGTAATGATCTGGAACTTGATGCCTATGGACATGGTAGAAACTGAGGTGATCAACGATTTCAAAAAGAATTTGGGTGGGTGCTTAAAGAACTAAACTTTCAGGTCTACTGGGGTAAAGTAGAGAAATGGGACTGATTGGATTGCTGTACAGAGGGCCAGAATGAACTCCTTCTGTGCTGCAATGAGTCTACGGGCAGGAATTTTCCCTCTGTGGACTAAGTGTGGCGGCATGCGACTGCAATGGTGCATTTTCACACCCTTTCCTCATTAAAATGCACCAGCTGGAAACATGCCAAACCACTGGCAGGCGGCCTGTGATTCGCCCACCTTGCCATGGCCTCAGCTGATCCTCACTCTGGGTGCCACATTTAAACCGCACCCGCACATAGATCTTTCAATGTCTGCAGCTCAGGACTGCTCCAGGTGAGAGATTGCCCCTAAAAGCAGGAATAGTGCAGCCCCCAAGATTAATGACACCTCGCTGGGTTAGCTCCTGGATGCTGTCGAGCCTGCCATGACCTTCTCTACCCTTGGGATGGCCGGTGGAGGTCCAACAAAGTTACCAACCTGGCTTTGGAGGAGGTGTCTGTGGCGGTGAGCTCCAACTCAACCTGCAGGACAACAGCGATACAGTCCCACAAACGGATGAATAATCTCATCCGCACAGCCAGGGTAAGTCAACCTACTCTTTCCTCTCAGCTCACGCTTTCACAAGCCCCTCACATATTCACAGGATGACAGCTCACAGGGATCTCACACACTACCAGCACAAATGAATCACCAAACCTATCTGAACTCGCAGCCTGTGTCCTCTTCCCGTACACGGCTCTACTCAGCACCCACGCAAGACAGGTATCCTTATCATCTGCCTTGCATGCTTCCTGCTCACACTCTCTCCATCTGTCTTCATGCAGGCCAACCACGCCCAGAATAAAAAGGAGAGGTCCCAGACAGGAGGCAGGATGCCAGAGATCAGGGCTTTCACCCAGTATGACGAGCATGCAGTACACCTGGCTGGAGAGGACCGGGACCATGCCTGAAGCAACAGTGAAGTTGGCGGTGCACACCCAAGCTGATCCTTCTTACAGTAAGACTGTGGCCTGAATTTCACGCTTGATGTGCATGCCAAGGCGGCGGGAGCAGAAGTGGCTGTGGAATCCGTTCCCGGCCGCGGTAATGTTGCAAATGCAATTTCACACTGGATGGCCAATTAAAGTCCGACCAGAGTGAAATGCGCCCTCTCAATGGTCAGGGAGGACCAGGCGGGGTTGGGAGCCTGTCAGGCACTGGGTCCTATGGTGACCCAGTGGGCGCTTTAAAACTAGCAGAGGCAGCTCCCTGAAGGCTGCCATGGGAGAATCTTCGGAGTCTGTCTAGGAGACTGGAACAATGGCCTTACCAGCGGCTGGAAAAGTTAGCTGATCTTCTCTCTTTGGCAAGCCTGACACCACCGTAGCACTCTTCTCTGCCTTTCCTCCTGCCTGCATGTGAGGATGCAAGCAACATTAAGTGCACCTTCCAACTTCCTGAAGGTTTCCTCTCTGCAGGAACATTGAAAGAAAGATGTGACTGAGCATCAGCCTCCAAAGGTTCCTTTTGCCGCTGACTCATGAGTGCCTGTCGGTTCAAGGGCTTGGTTACAGGCTAGGATCCTATTAACCAATATAGTCCTGGGCATCGCAATGACTGCTCAGTGTCACAGCTTGTTTTCCCCTTCCCGGAGCCCATTTCAGTAGACCTACTGCTATGAGATGGATTTGGCCAGGTGCTTGGATGCCCTGCATTTATTTAAGGTCATAAATTACTCATTCATTGAACCCTATGACTACATCCTTTGGAATACACATGAGGGCATATGCTCTGTGAGGGGATGAGATTCTTTTAGGGGGGCCTGGGAGTTCCCATCTCTGAACCTGGCAGCTGCTAGTTTCTGAGGTAGGGTTTCTAAAGGCTTCTCCTGTTTGTACAGGAGCCCACTTGTTTTTGGAGTTATTATCAACATCCTGGGGGTTACCATTGACCAAAAGCTGAACTGGATTAGCCATATAAATACTGTGGCTACAAGAGCAGGTCAGAGGCTAGAGATTCTGCAGCGAGTAACTCATCTCCTCACTCCCCAAAACCTATCCACCATCTACATGGCACAAGTCAGGAATGTGAAGGAATACTCTCCACATGCCTGAATGAGTGCAGTTCCAACACTCAAAAAGTTCGCCACCATCCAGGACAAAGCAGCCCGCTTGATTGGCACCCCATCCACAAGCATTCACTCCCTTCACCACCAATGCACAGTAGCAGCAGTGTGTACCATCTACAAGATGCACTGCAGAAACTCACCAAGGCTCCTTAGACAGCTCCTTCCAAACCCACAACTGCTACCTTCTAGAAGAACAAGGGCAACAGGGTCATGGAAACACCACCACCCGGAAGTTCCCCTCCAAGCCACTCACCAACCTGACTTGGAAATATATTGCTGTTCACTGTTGCTGGGTCAAAATCCTAGAACTTACCCACTAACAGCACTGTGGGTGTACCCACACCACATGGACTACAGCAGTTCAAGAAGACAGCTCACCAACACCTTCTCAAGGGCAATTAGGAATGGGCAATAAATACTGGTCTAGCCAGCAAATACACATCCCATGAACGAATAATAAAAAAAAATGATCACACTGGGGAATTACCACGATTGATACAATGAGTTATAGCAGGGAGATCAATGATTGGAATGCACTGGAATTAACTTTGCATGAATGCGCTTTTACATTGAAGGCTCCACATTGTCTCTATAGTTATTGAGATGCTCCTAACATGCCTCAGCTGTGCATTCCTCCTCAATTGGTAATACAGATTCCAGATGGATGTGCCTTTAATCGGCCCGCATTGCTGTGATCAACACCTCCCAGCCGCCCTAACAGCCCTGCGCAGCTGCGATTTTTCTTAGTTTCATTCTCTGTTGCACCATTGCTTGAAGTTCCAAGATGGTGGGCCTTAGGTTTTATTACCAGACCAGCTGGAACCATCCGTGTGTGACCGTGGAAACCACTCCCATTGTCCTGGAGGAGAATAATGTTCAAGTTTCCCTTCCTCCTATTACTCTCAGTCCTCCCCCTGTAATCCTTGACCTCATTACAATTCTGGTTGATATCTCTGTGTTACCCCCAAGTCGTTTGAGGTGGATGTGCCTATGCCCCATGTAGACCTTACTCCACTCCATTTTGAGGCCTACTGCACCGTCACATAGAGACACCGCTCCCCCCACCCCCACCACCCCCCACCACCAACCACACACACACCACCCCCACCCCCACCCCCCCCCCCCCCCCCCCCCCAATGAGACCATTGAATTCCCAACCCTACACTATTGTTTCCTGATCTACAGGCTGCAGATGCCTCCCCTGGCTTTGACTGTACCGTCTGTGACCAAGTACTATGCCAGAAATACCCTCGACCTCTGTGCGTGAGGTGATGACCACACCCTGCACACACTATGCTGAGCATGGCTGACAGTGGACTGACATGCCCTCCCCCTCCCTAGACTGGGACAAGGACTGTCTTTGGAAGCTCAGCAATTTAAACTGAAGTGCTTCTTCACTCTGCAATTCTTCCACTCTGGCCCCAACTCGCTTATGTCCTTCTGTAAGGAACTCTCTTCCAATTCTGGCCCAGAGTACGCTGCCATCCCCCCACATCCCCATAGTCATGTGTTTGAGTGCAGCCTTCCCCAGTCTCCTCCCCAAGTCATGTGCCTGAGTGCAACATTCCCCAATCTTCTCCCTCCTGCAGTCATTCCCTTGCCCTCCAGCCCTTTCCTGTGTCTCTGTCTTGTCTTCCCCTACTCCAAGTCGAGCCCTTGCCTGCAGCACATTGCAACCCACTCCCGCTTACCACTGGTCTGGTATTAGAGCCTTGCCTCTGTAACCCCCCTTCAAAGCGAAGTGGTTCTGCCTGTGAAGTCAGCACCGAGTCTGAGGTGCCGCAAGCGCTACGTGATGCTAGGTAGACGACCAAACCTTGAAGCCACGAGTGAAGAGCATCTTGCCAGGTGCACGCTGCTGATATCCGACCGTGAATGATGCTGGTCTAATTAGATGTCAGCGTGGCCTTTTGATCCAATGTGGGGGTGTGATTCCAGTGGGCTGCCTGTATAATGAGCATTCATGATATTCTAATGCATTCAAATGATGTTCCTGACATGGCGCAGTGGGAAAAGCGCACTGCCATTGAGCACGGAGCGGACAATCACAAACTTTTTTTAACACCGATGGGAAACTGACTTTTTCGCTCCCGTGACATTTTCCCCTCCTGCCTGCCACGGGCGCCCGTCACAGGCGAGGCCAGAAAATCCCGGCCTATAACTCTAAATCGTAATTAGGAAATTCTGTACCCTCTTGAAATACAATTTGAAGTGATGTACAGAACGATTCATCCTTTTACACTTTTTATTTTGTTCATTCAGCCAAAACTGCAGACACACTTTGCTCAAATAATTTTCAGTTGATAACCGATCACAGAAAGATCATTGTTCACATCAGTGGCTATTATCCACGATGCTTTCACACAGTGGCAATCCACAGTTCCTACATTATTCAGTCATTCTTTGGAGAAGAAGACTGTCATCTGCACCAATGTCTGTTGACTCACATTGAGGATTCCTGTAATAACAGAGGAGCCCTTTTGCATGCATACTTCAGCATTTATTTTCCATTAAAGAGCTGTAAACATAACTTTTTAAAAGAAGTGTGCTATCCAACTTTGAAACATTGAAATTCTGTGTGCAAAAGAGCAGTGATTAGACACACTGCTCAAAATAGTACCTCCCAGCAGGTGTGGCAACATTCATGCCTAACAGACCCCACCAAAATGTATTAATAAGGTTGCCTGTAAACCCTGTGTCCAGGAATGGTGTCCTGCAAGCTGCAGCTTTCAACTGACACCTCTCAAGTGGAGCTGCAGATTTGTGAGGAGCAGGATGTTGCTTCTTCTGTTGGTGCTGGTCATCTTGGTCTTCATTTGAGGTCCAAAGTAACACAACATAAGCAGCATCCATGCTAATCTGATAAATCACAGCTTCAAAATGCAAATTGGACATGCAAACCTCCAAAGCTGTCAAAGTAACCTCTCAACAAAGCTTTTCACACAAGCAGGCAAGAAAGCAGCTGTGAGGTTTCAGTATATATTGGCATATTTATCTGTCAAATCTTCAACTCCCTTAACTACCACTGTGTTCTCGCCTTGTGTTCACTGGCGAGTTTCAGGAAGCCCAGGAAACCCATGAACCAAATTTAAATTGCAAAAGCCACGTTAATATCACTGTAATTGACCAATTATCATGTTCAAATTGACAACCCACCTCTCCCAAGCGGGTTGCTTTTGCATACAGCCTAAAGTAGTACAATTAAATAGGGAAATCAGCAGGTTGGAGCCATCTTCCTGCTGTGCTGTCAATTTCACATTTTAAACCCTCACCTGCTCCCAAACCCACAGGATACCTGCACACTAGAATTCAGTCCTATTTGACAGAAACCAAGTAGTTTGGCTAGGAAAGTGTCAAGTTCATTATGAAGAAAAACATTAAGTGAGATTAATGGTCATTTTAGAGCTTGTTACTCTAGGACTGCTGTCATCCTTGTATTTTAGCTAGATGTCCCTTTTGCCATATTTGTAAAATTCTCATTATGTTTGTGATGGTTTTTTTTCTCAAAGCTTGTTTTTTTTTTCTTCTCACAATAATAAGGGGGAGGTGATGGTGTAGTAGTATTGTCGCTGAACTAGTAATCCAGAGACCCAGGGTAATGCTTTGGGGACCCGTGTTTGAATCCCACCACAGCAGATGGTGGAATTTGAATTCAATAAAAATCTGGAATTGAAAGTCCAATGGTGACCATGAAACCATTGTCGATTGATGTAAAAACCCATCTGGTTCACTGATCACCTTTAGGGAAGGAAATCTGCCATCCTTACCTGGTATATGACTCCAAACCTACAGCAATGTGATTGACTCTTAAACGCCCTCTGGAATGACCTAGCAAGTCACTCAGTTGTAACAAACTGCTACAAAGACACAGAAAAGGAATGAAACTGGATGGACCATTGAACATCGACCTAGGCACCAGAAATGACAATGGTATTGCAGCCTTGTTGACCCTGCAAAATCCTCCTTACTACCAAAATTGGGAGAGCTGTCTCACAGACATAGTCAGCTGGTTGAGTCTTAAATGACATAGCTGCTAGACTGTGGCAGGATGTGAGGGAACCAACAAGAAGGAGAAACATACTTGATCTTATCCTCACCAACCATGCCTGCCACAGTATCTGTCCATGACAGTATCGGTAGGAGTGACCACCGCATAGTCATTGTGGAGATGAGGTCCTGCCTTCACATTGAGGATATCCTCCATTGTGTTGTGTGGCACTACCACTGTACTAAGTGGGATAGATTTCGAACAGATCTAACAACTCAAGATCAGGAATCCATGAGGTACTGTGGGCCATCAGCAGCAGTAGAATTGTACTCAAAAACAATCTGTAACCTCATGGCCTGACATAACCACCACTCTACCTTTATCATCAAAGGCGATTCAACCCTGGTTCAATGAAGAGTGTAGGAGGGCATGCCAGGAGCAGCACCAGGCATATCTAAAAATGAGGTGCCAACATGGTGAAGCTATAAAACAGAACTACTTGCGTGACAAACAGCATAAGCAGCAAGTGATAGACAGAGCTAAATGATCCCACAACCAATGGATCAGGTCTAAGCTCTGCAGTCCTGCCACATCCAGTCGTGAGTGGTGATGGACAATTAAACAACTCACTGGAGGAGGTGGCACCACAAATCCCATCCTCAATGATGGAAGAGCCTAGCACAGCAGTGCAAAAGGTAAGGCTGAAGCATTCGCAACAATCTTCAGCCAGAAGTGCCAAGTGGATGATCCATCTCGGCTCCTCCGGAGGCCCCCTGCGCATTAGATGCCAGTCTTCAGCCAATTCGATTCACTCCACGTGATATCAAAGAACGGCTGAAGGCACTGGATACTGCAAAGGCTATGGACCCTGAAAACATTCCGGCAATAGCACTGAAGACTTGTGCTCTAGAACTTGCTGCGTCCCTTGCCATGCTGTTCCAGTACAGCTACAACACTGGCATTGAGCCGGCTATGTGGAAAAATGCCCAGGTATGACCTGTACACACAAAGCAGGACAAATCCAATCTGGCCAATTACCACCCCATCAGTCTACTCTCCATGATCAATAAAGTAATGGAAGGGGTCATCAACAGTGCTATCAAGTGGCACTTGCTTAGCAATAACCTGCTCACTGATGCCCCGTTTGGGTTCCGTCAGGGCCACTCAGCTCCTGACCCTGTTACAGCCTTGGTTCAAACATGGACAAAAGAGCTGAACCCCTGAGGTGAGGTGAGAGTGACTGCCCTTGACATCAAGGCAGCATTTGACCGAGTGTGGCATCAAGGAGCCCTAGCAAAACTGGAGTCAATAGGAATCAGGGGGAAAATTCTCCACTGGTTGGAGTCATACCTAGCACAAAGGAAGATGGTTGTGGTTGTTGGAGGTCAATCATCTCAGTTCCAGGACGTCACTGCAAGAGTTCCCAAGATGGTGTTCTTAGTCCAACCATCTTCAGCTGCTTCATCAATGACCTTCCTTCCATCAAAAGGTCAGAAGTGGGGATGTTTGCTGATGATTCAGCACCATTCGCAGCTCCTCATATACTGAAGCAGTCCATGTCCAAATGCAGCAAGTCCTGGACAATATCCAGGCTTGGGCTGACAAGTGGCAATTAACATTCACACCACACAAGTGTCAGGCAACGCCCATCCCCAACAAGACAGAATCCAACCATCGCCCCTCGATGTTCAATAGCATTACCATCACTGAATCCCCCACTATCAACATTCTGGGGGTTACCATTGACCAGAAACTGAACTGGACTAGCCATATAAATACTGTGGCTACAAGAGCAGGTCAGAGACTAGGAATCGTGCGACAAATTACTCACCTTCTGACTCCCCAAAGCCTGTCCACCATCTACAAGGCACAAGTCAGGAGTGTGATGGAATAATCCCCACTTGCCTGGATGAGTGCAGCTCCCAAAACACTCAAGAAGCTAGACACCATCCAGGACAAAGCAGCCCGCTTGATTAGCACCACATCCACAAACATTCACTCCCTCCATCACCGAAGCACAGTAGCAGCAGTATGTACCATCTACAAGATGCACTGCAGGAATTCACTTAACAGCACCTTCCAAATCCACGACCACTGCCACCTGGAAGGACAAGGGCAGCAGATAGATGGGAACACTACCACCTGGAAGTTTCCCTCCAAGTCACTCATTATCCTGACTTGGAAATATATCGGCTATTCCTTCACTGTCACTGGGTCAAAATCCTGGAACTCCCTTCCTAACAGCACTGTGGGCGTACCCACACCACATGAACTGAAGCGGTTCAAGAAGCAGCTCACCACCATCTCCTTAAGGGTAACTAAGGATGGGCAATAAATGCTGGCCCAGCCAGTGAAGCCCACATCCTGTGAGTGAATAAAAAGAAATAATGCCATGGGCTGGATTTTACGCAATGTCCCCTCGTTGGGCATGTTTTCAAAAATATGATACGTAGCCCACTGCCTTCCTGCCCACCCCCAACCTGGTTCCCATTATACAGGAGGAGGGTAGGATGCTCACTAGCCACCACCCCCCCCCCCCCCCCCCCCCCCCCCTTAGGCATATTGTGGCCCTTAAGGATCTCAATCCACCTCCAATGCCATAATACACTGAGCAGTGGAAGGTGGGTGAGAATGTGAAGGCTGTTTTTCATCAAAGTTGGTGAAAGAGTGGGAAGGAAGAGCTGTACATTCTTTGGGGGGGTGCCCTGTGCACATCAAGGTCATCCCCCTAATATCATATCCCCCTTTGTGCCTCCCCACCTGGCCTCCATATCCTGCTGATACCACCCCCCTCCCTAGAATGTCTGATCCCACCCCACCTAAAAAGCCCAGGACTTACTTGCGTTCGGTTGCCATCAATAGTCTTTCTGCGACTGCTTGCAGTCCCAGCAGTGACCCCTACTGAGACAAATCTGATTGGCCAGCAGGGCTCAAGGGCAAGACTTACTTCCACAGAGGGGCGTAAGTACTACTCTTGTCTTGTTAAGCCACACAGCCTTTTTTAAAAGAATGTTAGTTTGGAACTGACTTTTCCAACGGGGGGTGGTGGGGGGTGGTGAATGGCGAGCAATACGCCCCCACCCCATAAAATTCAGCCCTAAATTAAAGCTTGTGTAATTTACCTTTGTGTTAGTAAATATACAATACCTGGTTAATACCTGTATCTTTCCAGTCAATATAATTGCTCTTTGAAAATCAACAAACCTTTATTTACAGGTATGTTGTATGGTCAGTTCTTGGGGCTCCTTGCATACATATGGTGTCTTCATCTCCAACAAATATTCACATCTGCTTGATTCTGGTCATGAATTTATTAAGGTTTTGTTGGATCCTGTACCCCGGTTTATTGGGACTTAAGGATTTGGGTTGCACACTTGTTTCGGGGTGAATGAGTTGGTACCATAGACAGAGAAGATCAGTAGATCGTTCATAGTAGAAACACAGTCTGCTTATTTACAAAAGGAACTCAGCAGCTACACTCATGTGCTTACAATTCAAAACTCTGTCTTTACACTTCAGACTCGAAATCAAGGCTACTGACTACAGGGGTAGCCCACACTACTCTAAGCTCATGTGATCTTCCATTACAACGTTTGTCTTAAAGGTATATTACACATCAGATTACTATATCCCTCCCACTTTACTCAGAAATATATTTTACACTTTTTCTCAAAATATCAAATTTTTCACACAGATAAGTAATTTACAAAGTCAGTGTTTCTGGAGGTTTCCTTATGCGTGTAGAATGTCTCAGCTTTACAGTTTCTGATATTTTATCCAGAACTTTCTTCACTAGAGTTGCCTGAGCATCAGGCTTTTCAAAAGGTACCTGCAAATCTGTTTCCTCAACTCTCTCAAGTACAGTCGACACTTCAGACACACCTGTACTCAGTTGAGTTCTTTCAACAGGAGACGCTGACTCAGTGACGAAGACTGGTGGAATCATTTCTGGGTATTTTGTTTCTCGTTTTCTTATACGGTCCACATGTCTCGTATGACTTGATCTTCCACTTTCACGTGGTAGGAAAGAGGTCCAGTTATGTGCTTGTTTCACCAAACAACCACATTGGTCCTTCTCTAAAATCCTTCACATACGTCTTTCTCCTACGTTAAATGTCCTGTCACGACTGTGCCAGTCATGTCCAGTTTTCTGACTTCCCTGATTTCTTTCCACCTTCCCCTTCCAAGTTTGACATAATTAGACTCAATCTCGATCAGAGACGGTGCTTCATCAACAATTCAGCAGGTGTGAAACCTGTTGTTGTTTGATGGGTTGTCCTATAATGGAAAAGAAAATGTGCTAGTTTAGTTGCTATAGAATCTCCTGACAATTTCTTCATACCAGACTTGAATATCTGAACCGGTCTCTCTGCCAGTCCATTTGAAGAAGGGTGGTACAGTGAAGTTTTTACATGAGTAATACCGTTGAGGCTGATAAATTGGTGAAACTCAGCACTTGTAAATACCATTCCATTGTCTGATACAACCACTTCTGGTAGTCCGTGGATTGCGAAACTTTGACGTAGTCAGTTGTAGCAGAAGATGTCAGCGACTTCACTTCATACATGTCCATCCATTTTAAGTGAGCATCAATGATGAATAGAAACATTGTTCCCATAAAAGGCCCCACATAGTCTATGTGTAAATGCACCCATGGCCTTCCTGGCCACTCCCAAAGGTGTAACGGAGCTGTTGAAGGGAACTTTCACACTTGCTGACACTGCATACAGCTTCTCACTAAGTTCTCTATTTCTCCATCCATCCCAGGCCACCATAGATAGCTACGTGCTCTGGCCTTCATTTGGGAAGTTCCTGGATGTGCACTGTGAAATTCAGACAACAATGGCCTTTGTCCTTTTGGAGGAAAAGGACAGGCTCCCCACAATAAGATACCTTCCAGGCTGATTATGTTGTATCTTCTGTAAAAATATGGTTTCATTTTGTCAGATTCCTGTTCTTGTGGCCAACCATGAAGAACTTGTTCTTTTACTTTAGATAAGACTGGGTCTCGGCTTGTCTAATCTCTAATCTGTCTAGCATATATTGGTGATGAACCCAGGAAGTTCAATAATAAAACAAATTCTTGAGGAATTGGAACATCCTCATTGTTTATTTGCATGGGCAAACGACTAAGTGCATCAGTGTTTGCAATTTGACTTCTGGGTCTATGAATGAAAGTATACTCATACGCTGCCAAGGTCAATGCCCATCTTTGTATTCTTGCTGAGGCTATAGGTGGTGTAGCCTTGTCTTCGCTGAACAATCCCAGCAATGGCTTGTGGTCCAGTATGATAATAAAATGACAACCGTGTACATACTGGTGAAATTTCTTAACACCAAAGATGATTGACAGGCCTTCTTTTTCCATCTGTGAGTACTTCTTTTTCACTGTATTGAGTGTTCTTGATACATATCCTATAGGCCATTCTGATCCATCGTCCATTTGATGGGAGAGCACTGCATAGAGAGATGCGTCACATGTCAACACCAACTCTTTCTTCGGGTCAAAATGTACTAGTAGGGTAGATGATTGCAATAACTATGTCACTTTTGTGAAAGCTTCTTCCTGTAGTGTTTGCCAAAACCATTGTTGGCTTTTCTTGAGCAAGTAATACAGTGGTGCCAGTTCTGTCAACAAATTAGGCAAGAAACATCCATAGTAATTAATCATCCCCAAGAATAATTTGAGTTCAGATGTATTCTTTGGTGCTGGAGCCTCTCGAATGGCTTTCATTTTTTCCTCAACTGGTGTAGGCCTTGTGAATCTACCTTGTGACCTAGGTAGGTTACCTCTTTCACTTGGGATGTGCACTTCTCTATTTTCAAACACACTCCCACCTACGAAAAATGCTTCAAAACTTCTTCAAGTTTACCAAATGTTCCTTTTCTGTGAGTCTGTCACCAGATGTCATCAAAATAAACTACAACATGGGGCAGCCCCTATAGAAAACTTTCTGCGGTTATTTGGAATAGCCGAAGATACGCCAAAGGTAAAAGGATATATTGGTACAACCCTTTGTGTGTATTAATGATGACAAACCTCTTGGAGGCCTTCTCTAATTCCAATTGTTGATAAGCATGACTCATATCAAGCTTTGTGTAGGCAGTTCCACCTTCCAGTTTAACGTACAAGTCTTCAATTTTTGGAATACGGTGTCAGTCCAACTTAGCCATTTCATTGGCTGTTAATTTGTAGTCTCCACAAATTTGAATGCTTTGATCAGGTTTGAGAACAGGTACAATTGGTGCTGTCCATTCTGAAAACTGCACTAGTTGTATCACTCCCAGTTTTTCTAATCTGTCCAGTTTTCTCGCATTGCATAAGGTGCTGGTCTTGCCTCCATGAATCTGGGTGTTGCCTCTGGACCCACATGAATTTTTGCTTGTAGCCCCTCAATCTTCCCAAGTCTGTCCTTGAAGACTGAAGCATAATTTTGTAGTAGCTCTGAAAGTCCATTAGTTCTCAATTGGAAGATTTCAGCCCATTCCAATTTAATTTCTTTCAGCCAGTTTCATCCAAGGAGGCTAGGTCCCTAGCCTGCTACCACCATCAAGGTTAATTTCACTGTTTGACCTCCGTAGTGTACTGTGACTTTACTTATGCCCTTAACTTGTATGTCATCTCCCGTGTAAGTTATCAATTTGGCATCTGTTTCTTCCAAATTTAATTTATGTTCTGCATGATTCAGGTATTTAAAAGTATGCCCACCTATCACTGTAGAGGATGCTCCTGTATCCACCTTCATTCTGATCGGCCTCTCATTCACTCTCATGGTTACATAGATAGGTTCTGTTCTTCCTACCTTTAAATTACACAAATAAATATCTGAATCTATTACTTCAGGTTTTTTCAATGCTGTAGATATCATTGGGTTTTTGCTTTTTTTGCTTTTTTTGAAAGCCTGCCTGATTCTATCTTTACAATGTCTCATGAGGTGTCCGTTTTGATGACAGAAAAAACATTAAATTTGTTTCAACTATGCTTCATTACAAGATTGTCTGCTACCATTATGCCATGTTTTTGCTGCTAAGTTATCTCTTTATTAGCCCGCTAGCAGTGGCTGCTTCCTGTTTCTGAGTAAAGACTTAGGTTTTCATGCTCTTTTTGGCTGAGGCTCCCCAAAGTGGAGGACGGCACCATTTTGCGCTCCCTGTATGGCTTTCGAGTCTCACACTGAGCATTCCATTGTCAGAGCAATTTCCAATGCCTTCTGAAAATCCAAATTTGTTTCAGACAGTAATCTCTTCTGAATCGCATCTTCATTTATACTGCATACCAAATGATCTCTAAGCATATCATTGATAAATGTAGCAAACTCGCAGTATTCTGTTAATTGTTTCAGACTTGCCACATAACAAGTAACTGTCTCTCCCATGGCTCTATTCCTTGAGTTAAATTTGAACCGTTGCATCGTCACCGAGGGTTTTGGCTGGTAGTGATTCTTTACGAGGCTCACTAAGTTATCAAAACTTTTCGAATCTGGGGCACTGAGTGCCAATAAATTTCGAATTAATCTATATGTTTTACTCGCACACATGGATAAGAGGATCGCGCGTTTCTTATCCTCCCCGCGCTGTCATTCACCTGGAGAAGAACGCGAGGCATTCAACAAAATGAGACCAATGGTCCAAGGCTGGATCAAAAGGTTCAACTCTTCTACATTGTGGCATGCTCTAAGGGGATTGTTTCAACGATCAGGGCGGAAATGTTCCTTACAGTTATTGGGCGAGGTACGGCCCGATTTCGGTTCGCTTGATTTTCTTTGTTCTTTCTTGCTTTTTCTCATCTTTTCATGTCTTTTTCTTGCATTTTATTCTCATCGCCAGTTTGTTGGATCCTATACCCTGGTTTGTTAGGAATTCAGGATCCAGGTTGCATGCTTATTTCGGGATGACCAAGTTGGTATCATAGACAGGGAAGATCAGTGGATCATTCTTAGGAGAAACACGTTCTTTTTATTTAGAAAAGGAATCAGCAGCTACACTTGTGTGCTCACAATTCAAAACTCTGCCTTTACACTTCAGACTCTAACTCAAAACTACTGACTACAGAGGTAGCCTGTGCTACTCTGCTATTGGATGCCAGGATCATGTGATCTTCCATTACAACATTCAACTTAAAGGTATATTATACATCAGATTACTACAGGTTTCTTTGCCATAAGACAACTTTACCTATAAGATAGATGATTTCCTTCAATTGTAACTACTCCAAGGTGGTGATACTCCTAAAAAATATCACAAAAGACATGTTGAGACAAATTCACCATGTTGAACTTTAGGATTACAGTAAAATCCCATTCAGTCGAATCCCAGGGGAACTACCCACAAATCTGTGTTAAGCAGGGCTTCGTAATAGCCATTTCTGCATGAATGTGTCTCTATGTAACCCAATATGCCTACAAACATGGTCTTTGTCAAAAACAACAGATTCAAATGCCAAATGAACAGACAGTAGAGCAGTAAATGTGTGAAAAATTCTTTATTCAATTTTGTTCACACCATACAATAGCTTGACCTTGTTAGAGGCCTAAGCATTTGAAAAATGTTGGAAGTTAGCTCCAGAAAAACTCTGTAACCTTTTTCTACTTAGCATGCTGTTTTTGGACATGCACAATACAGTCCACCATGTTGTCAATGCAGCCAAACATGCTTTCGGGATTTTTGTGCTGCAGTGTGAAATCCAGGAACTTATCTACGGCCTTGCTCCATTGGCTAGGGAATCAGGCAGGTGAGCAGGTGGGCATTAATTGGACCCTTCAGGATCATTGGCCCCCTGAGACTCCTTGGTTGAAGAATGTACCGATTCTGTGATTGTAACATCTGTCAGCTCTGTTGTGCATCATGTGGCATTGCCCATCTCAGTATGAGTTTCCACTGCTTTCTCTGCTGGAATTTCCATGTTGGCCTCCCACAAGCCAAGCAAAAAGTGCCTCATCATCGGGTTGGTTGACCTCACCCTCCTCCTCCTTGTTCTTGGCATCTTGTGCAGTTGAAACTTGGTCATATGACAAGCTTAGACAAGTTCAGCTAATCTGGAGTTACCAATGCAGAAATAAAAGCAAAATACTGGAAATACTGGAAGCAAAATTCTGGAAATCTGAAATAAAAACAGAAAATGCTTGAAAAACTCAGCAGGTCTGGCAGCATCTGCGGAGAGCGAAACAGAATTAACGTTTGAGTCTAAATGACTCAAATGAGTAATGACTTGGTAAGAGTCATACAGACTTGAAATGTTAACTTTGTTTCTCTCTCCGCAGATGATGCCAGACCTGCTGAGTTTTTCCAGCATTTTCTGTTTTTATTACTAATGCGGACTTTTGTTTTAGCACAGACATTGTTCTGTGGGATTTTCTATTCTGCTGGAGGGAATGGTTGATGACTTTGATATAACAAGAATTTCATGTCATTCAAGATGAAAGCAAAATACTACGGATGCTGGAAATCTGAAATAAAAACAGAAAATACTGTAAAAAACTCAGCAGGCCTGGCAGCATCTGCGGAGAGAGAAACAGAGTTAATGTTTCGAGTCTATATGACTCTTTTTCAGAGCTAAAAAGTAAATATGTGATGAATTTTATACTGTTCAAGAGGGGGTAGAGCAGGTGAAGCAAAATGGAAGTTCAGGGGAAGGTGGGAGCTAAGGAGAGATAGACAATGGTGTCATGAACACAAGACAATGAGAGTGTTACCGGTAGTGGTAAGGACTAAAGAAGGTGCAGATGGTGGCAAAATGTTTTAATAGCAGAACAAGGGTGAGCACTCTGTGAAAGCACAACATAGAAACAAGTGACAAATGGCCCTGTGGGTGTGGTGGGAGGGGTGGGGGGTGGGGTGGTTGGGGAATAAGGACTTAGAAATTGAATAAAAATAATAACACATAAATAAATAATAAAAATGAAAATAAATAAAAATCAAAATAAAAATTAAAGTTAAAAATAATTTTAAAAAATTAAAATTGGATTTAAAAAGGAGTAGAAATGGAGGAGACAGTTCATGGTCTGAAGTTGTTGAACTCAATATTTAGTCCAGAAGTCTGTAAAGTGCTTAATCTGAAGATGAAGTGCTCTTCCTCCAGTTTGTGTTGAGCTTCACTGGAATATTGCAGCAGGCCAAGGATGGACATGTGGGCATGAGAGCAAGATGGTGTTTTGAAATGGCAAGTGACAGGAAGGTCTGGGTCATGCTTGTGGACTGAGCAAAGGTGTTCTGCAAAGTGGTCATCCAGTCTGCATTTAGTCATGTCATCCAGGTTTGACTCATCACAATTTCACAGTACATAGAGCTAGATATAGAGCATAAAGCACAGAAACAAACCATTCAGCTCAATTGCTTTGCGCTGATGTTCAACTAACTATTAAGTGGACTCAGTGACATTAAACATTTTAAAACTTACCAAAAATTGGGTTTGTCCAACTGTTCATCTTACTGTAAGTCTCTCCTAGAAATAATCTTGGCTCTTCTGTTTCCTTAAAATATAGGGATGGCATTTCTCCAGGTGGCTAAGTCATTCATCCCATTGGGAGGTCTGTCCATTTTGAGCAGCAGGCTGCATTTGCAATAACCCAACAAGCTGGGGCCAAAAACTGAGCACCAACCAATAAACTGAGCAGCTCACTCAAGTTAATTCTTTTAAAAATTGGTAGGTAAAATGAGAATAGGCCAAACTATCTGAAAAGTGACAATTCTTGGGTATTGATGAAATTTGGAAATTTGCAAACAATCAAAGAAGAGGAATGTGTAATTTATTATTAAAAGTTTTTAAATCAAAAATGGCCAATTTTCATGAAAAAAAACAAAACATGCAAAACGACTAAGAATTAAGTTTTTTGGAGTCAAACTCTATCCTGCATTATAACATGATTTTTAACTGTGTGTGTTTGCTTCAAACATATTTGGTTCAACTATTATGTGGCCCATTGGTTATACTATTTTTGAGTAAACTAAAAATGGATGGTTACAAGATGTTTCACCAAGACATAAATTTTGAAATATACCAGTAACGTACTGAATCCAAGGGACCAGGACGATCCAATATCTAATCCACAAAAAAGATGGCAGTAGAGGCACTACAACTTTAACCAGTGAGAGAAAAAAAAAAACATGGTATGCACTCCTAACTGCGTTCCATAAACCTCTGCTGAAAAGCAGTCTTGCTGACTTCAGGCAAATACATATTGGACATGGCATCTGGGATAGCGCCCCTGCTTCCATCCATCTAGGCCCTAACCTCTGGCATTCCCTGCCTAAACATCTCTACAGTTCTTGCCTCCTTTGAGTTTCCTCCTAAAACCTACCTCTCAGACCAAACTTTCAGTCGCCCCTCTTAATATCCTAATATTCTTATTTGGCTCTGTGTTTATTTTGTCTGGTTATACTCCCATGATGCGTCTTGTGGGAACACCATCCTCTCCAAGTTTCCCTCCAAGTCACACAACACCCTAGTGAATATATATCACTGTTTCCTACTTTGTTCCAGGTTCAAAATTCTGGAATTCCCCATCTAAAATCACTATGAGAAGGTCCACTACCCCTTTCTTAGTGCAACTAGGGATAGCTTATAAACGTAATCATGCAAATGTCACTTGAATTTACAGAACAGCAAACAAATCATGTAAATGCCTTCTTTTTTTTTTGAGGAAGTTGGGAAATGCCTGGAAGCATCTCTGAGCAATGTTGCTCAATTATGGACAAAAGGCAATTGGCGTGAATGAGGTGTCATAATCAGACAAGAGCATGAGACATTTGATTTTATAAATCTTTTCTCAATCTCCCTTCTTCTCTGCCCCAACCCTATTTGCAACCTCCTGTGTGTGCTCTCATCATGTCCTACAGTTCCCTCTACACTCTTCTTTCCTGCCCAAGGTCCTATACCCTGGAACCTTTTATTTACAACCCTCCATTTCACTATCTCTCTTCTAACCTTCAAGAACCTCCTCAAATCCTACACCCTACATGTAGCTTCTACTACTTTTCATATCCATTTTTACCACATGAAGTACCTTGGGACATGTTAATATGCTAAATACCCCCTATAAGTGCGAGTCATTGTACATATACAGCACCATGAATGCTCTTGTGCATATAGAGCAATGCCAAAATCCCTTGGCACTGAATGATGTTGACATAATGCTGTCTGATGCACTTTCTTAGATTGAAGAAACTACCATGCTGCATCAGTTACCACATACTTGCCCTGGTCTAATTTAATTGCAGTGGTCATGGATATGGTGAGGTCATTAGTGAAAGTTATATATGCATATATTGCCAACCAGGAGCAATATTACACATTAGCACATAAACTGAAAGGCTTCAATAATTTGGCTATAATGTTGCTTAAAGCCACTTTTGTTGTGGGATGGAGTACTGAAAAAGTTTGTTGAATGGTAAATGCATAATGATAAATACTTTAGAGTATTGCCAGATACCAGTATCACCATTTTCCATGTATAATGGGTGAACGTACAATATAGTCAATTTGAAACCCATCTGGATTTCCAGTTTCATAAAAATCTGTCATGGATTGCAAGAAATTTTAGGTAACCATAATTGTCATTTACTATCCAAAAAAACTGACAGGATAATTCTACAAATCTACAAATAGCTGTTGAGAGTCTCACCCATCTGCAGTACAAATCAGAAATTTAGAGCCAAATTTTTCAACCCAAGACTAAGTCCCATGGCGGGGGCAGGAATAGGGAATGTTTCCATTGCGGAGGCTGCCAGGAATTTGCACCATATCGCGTGACTTGGCCTAATTAATTATGCACTCAGGGGTTTCCTGATATTTTGTGCGGTGGGCAAGCACTCCTCAGTCATATACAGACACCATATTGAGAAGATGGCCCGAAGAGGACAAGAATCTCCGGCGCCCAAGCAGGGAGACCAACCCTGCATGTGAGGAAGTCTCTGGGGCAGTCAGTGCCCAGGGCATCCAACAGAGGACTGCCTGCAATGTAAAAAAAGGATGAGTGACCTCATACGTACTGCTGGGGTAAGGGAACCATCAGCTACTCACATTCACCTCAATGAATGGTACAGGGGGCATGGGCCTCAGTGGCATCGTGATAAGGTCACGCCTCATAGCCCCACTGCAGCCCATCTACTCCAGGAGCTCAAATGCTGCCTGGAGAGAAAGGGTGGGGGAAGGAGGTTGCAGGGGAGGGGCCCCGGTGTTGAGGGCATCAGCAAGCACCGCAAATATTATGCCTCTCTAAACCTTATCCTTCTATCTGCATGTTTTCACCACTCTGCAGGGTGCTGATCCAGAACCCTTCTGGACAACCTGCAGTGCATCCATCAAATGGCACACAATCCAGTGGGTTATTTGCAAGAGTGGAAATGTGAGAAAGATACAATTGCTCTCAACCCCATATTTTACAGAAAAAGGATAACAGATATGCATTATCTCACCAACTGCACACAATAATACAATAATTTTACTGTTAATTTGTAAATTTATTTTGAAACAGTTGAGGATAAAGTAAATGCTCCATGCCCCTGGAACTTCTACTGCTTATTTCAGGGAAATAATGAACTACTGAAAAAACGTTTGTATCTTCAAAGTTAATTTACTCACAAGATTTTAAAATAATAAAAGTCAAATATTAATTATAAGTTAATTCTGGTAGAACACAAAAATAGAATAATATCAAGAAGTGATTGAGAAGGAGGGAATGTTTAGATCAAAGGTCACACAGTTTTCATTAATAAATTTGGAAACATTTTCAACTGTAATAAAGCACCAACAAAAGTAAATTCATTCAGGTTTGAAACCATTGGCCTACTTCCGTGCTCTTAAAAAACAACCATATGCATTGTGCTCTACAAACAAATTATTTGAAATGGTATCTTATTAATTTGTGTGAATGTTCTGCAGCTTTAGAGAAATCTAATTTGTAAGACAAGCAAACACAGCTATAGAATTTACATAGATTTAGTGAGATCATATATGAATAAGTGAAAGTTATGTATATATGCATTGCTAACTAAGTGCAAACTATATATCAGCTTGTAAACTAAAAGAAAAGTACTTTTATAAATGAAACCACTGACATTCTCTTAAGCAAACAATATTGCAAACTAAACAGAACACTTACGATAGTATTGTAAATTTTGGACTAAATAACCTGGTGCATACAAGGGACTCAACTGTTCTTAAGATTTAACATGATTAAACCTCGTTTTTTGATCTCTCCTAATTAAGAACATGATTCATATTGATATCCATTCAAATCATGATACTTTATTTGGTAGTTTTTAAAAATTCCATAAATTCCAGATCATAAATTCACAACCTATTATTTTTACACTAGCCAGTTAATGAGCAAAAATTCACTTGGATGGATGCTTAAGTCATATTTTCAGCTTTGCAGTCAATAAAATAGCATCTAAGTGCAACATTTACATTAGTTTGATTACTTTTGGTATAAAAACAAACATAAATCAATTTACTCCAAAATTTATAAACTGTTCACAATTTTCATCAAGAAAATAAAATATAACTTTAGCAGGACAAAGCAAGGTTACTATGCAGAAGCGAATTTCCACACATTTTACCACCAACATTATTCATTTAGGATTTGTTGAAGCAGGGCATCTAATGGCTGATGCCATTAGACTTGTGCCTGCACCTTTCAGTTCAACCATATTTTGCTCACAAAGTTACTGAAAGTGCGAGGTGATAACAGCACTAAAAGGCTATCTCCTTAGGGTTTTAAGGATTAGGAAATAAACAAAGGAAGGATTGAGTAGGAGAGTGAGTTAAAAGCAGAAAACAGTGGATGCTGGAAATCCAAAACAAAAACAAAAATACTTGGAAAAACTCAGCAGGTCTGGCAGCATCTCGGACAGAAGCACAGTTAACGTTTCAAGTCCGAATGACCCTTCAACAGAACTAAGTAAAAATAGAAGAGAGATGAAATATAACTGGTTTAAGGGGGGTGGGACAAGTAGAGCTGGATAAAGGGCAGTGATAGGTGGAGATAACCAAAAGATGTCACAGACAAAAGGACAAAGAGGTGTTGAAGGTGATGATATTATCTAAGGAATGTGCTAATTAAGGGTAGAAAGCAGGACAAGCAAGGTACAGAGAGCCCTAGTGGGGGTGGGGTGGGGTGAAGGAATCAAAAAAGGCTAAAAGGTAGAGATAAAACAATGGATGGAAATATGTTTAAAAATAATGGAAATAGGTGGGAAAAGAAAAATCTATATAAATTATTGGAAAAAAAGGGGGGAATCGGAAAGGGGGTGGGAATGGAGGAGAGAGTTCATGATCTAAAATTGTTGAACTCAATAATCAGTCCGGAAGGCTGTAAAGTGCCTAGTCTGAAGATGAGGTGCTGTTCCTCCAGTTTGCATTGAGCTTCACTGCAACAATATAGCAGGCCAAGGACGGACATGTGGGCATGAGAGCAGGCTGGAGTGTTGAAATGGCAAGCAACAGGGAGGTCTGGGTAATGTTTGCGGTCACCCAGTCTGCGTTTGGTCTCTCCAATGTAGAGGAAACCACATTGGGAGCAAGGAATGCAGTAGACTAAATTGAGGGAAGTGCAAGTGAAATGCTACTTCACTTGAAAGGAGTGTTTGGGCCCTTGGACGGTGAGGAGAGGGGAAGTAAAGTGGCAGGTATTACGCCTTCTGCGATTGCATGGGAAGGTGCCGTGGGAGGGGGTGAAGGGAAGATGTGTTTGGTGGTGGTATCATGCTGGAGTTGGCGGAAATGGCGGAGGATGATCCTTTGAATGCAGAGGCTGGTGGGGTGATAAGTGAGGACAAGGGGGACCCTATCATGTTTCTGGGAGGGAGAGGAAGGTGTGAGGGCGGATGTGCGGGAGATGGGCCGGACACAGTTGAGGGCCGAACCCAGGTGCCTCCTACCACCCAAAATTCCTCTCTCCCCCGTCAGTTAGGTAGCAATTCTGGCCAGGATTAGGTGGAATCCTCACTTAAAAAATGAAAACGAGGCCATGGGGTTAAAATAGTCCAGCAATCTTGTCATTCATCCCATCAGATAATCCTTAATTCAAGGATGACGGACACTGAGGGTCGCGAGTTTCTGCCATGGATCTTCATGTGACTGAACAGGCTGATTCTCGATCCACAGACTGTTGGATACATAGGGCAGGATGTCCCATGACATAACGGGATCTGGAGTGCAGGATTTTCTTCCTTTTCTTTCTCTGCCGCTGTTCTGCCTCTTCATTAATGCGCTTGGACTCAAGGTGTGATGCAACTTGATGGACATGTTGTGCAATTTTAAATGATTGGTAGCAAGCTCCTCCCAGCCATTGATATCAATGCTGCTGCATTTTAAGGAGAGCTTCAGAGTGCCTTTGTAGCATTTTTTTTTTGTCTTCCCCTGGCACACTGGCAATTTGAGAGTTGAGAAAACTAGACCTGTAGATGGAGATATTTTTCGGTCATCCGGAAACAGTGTCCAGTCCATTGTAATTAATTTTGCAGGAGTTTTGCCTGAATGCTGTGGCATTGGCATCAAGGAGGGTACTAGCATTTGACGGTCCTCCCACTGAATCTGGTAGAATTCTTTACGCGTCACTGATACACAGTCCAGGTCTCCTTGCAGCACAGGAGTGTGGTGAAGACAACTGCTCTGTACACCAGGACTTCTGTTGACCTGCGGAAGTTTTTGTCAAACGCTCGCTGTATAGCTTGTAGAAGGGTGAGCTGGCACAGCTGATTGGGTTTTGGATCTCCTCATCAATGATGGCCTTTTGAGAGAGTTGTCTGCCAAGGTATGGAAGTGCTCAACATATTCCAAAGTCTCTCCTTCAACACATATGGGAGGTGGAAGATTTGACCGTCGACCTCTAGGTTGATATATGAATTTTGTTTTGACAACATTTGAGAACAGGCCAAGTCTCTTGTTCGCAGAATTAAATACATTGAGAGTGGCTTTCAAATCTGCTGCAGAGTGTGTAATGACACTGCAGTCATCCACAAACTAGATCATGTATGGTAGTCAGTTTAGCTTTGGCACAGAGGCAACAGAGGTTAAAGAGTTTTCCAACCAAGCAGAATTTAATACTCACACCAAGGGCTGTTGATCTTTGATGAGGTGAATAGCCGCTGTCAGGTAGATTGTAAATAGTTTGGGGGCTATCACATAGCCTTGTTTGACTCCAGTCTGGAATTTGAAAGTAACTGTTTCGGATCTCCCACTCAAGGTAGCTGCAGTCATATCATTGTGAAACAATTGCAGGATTGTGATATTTCTTGGGCATCTAAATCTTTGGAGCACAATTCGTAGAGCCTCGTGATTTACTGAGTCAAATGCTTTGGTCAGGTCAATGAATGAAATGAAGAGTTTCTGGTGTTGTTCTTAATGTTTTTGTTGGATTTGACAGGCAACAAAGACCATGGCCTGAATTTTCATGCTTACGTCAGGTGTGTAGTGTCAGGAGGTATCCTGGCCCTGCAAACATGGTGTCCATAAAAGTGGCCCCAATTTCCAATTTTCAGTCCTGGGGGTGGTGGCAGGGAGCAGGCTATATTAGGAGTGGACATGGGTGGCTCCATAATTATTGTGGGGTCGGAGGCAGGCACAGCGTGGGTGGGCAACTTGGGTGGATATAAAAAGCGGGCCTTCAGAAAGGCCTATTTGTGAGATTGAAAGTTTATGGGTACAGTCCCTGTACTTCAGAGGAATCATCACTAAGCTGTCAGGTGAATGGGAGCTCTGTAAATGTTGTCCAACTGTTTGCTGACCCTGGAACAGATGGCCCATCACGGTCTTTCCTTAGGAAAGAAATTGTCATTGTTGCTGCCTATTTGCAGTGTACTGTATTGAAGCACTTAAAGAGTGGAATGGCTTCTCAAGACACAACCATGGAGATGGCATCATCTTGGCACAACTACCTGGTAAAGATATTCTGCATTAATGCAGTTGCATTGGAGACAATACAGTGAAGACTCACAAGAATAATTCCCAGGATGAAGAACGGTAGCTATGAGGATTGATTGGTGACTGTTCTTCTTGGAGAAAAGAAGACTGAGAGGAGACTTGATAGAGTCATTCAAGATCCTGAGGGGTTTGGTCAGGATAAATAGTGAGAAACAGTTCCTACTCAAGATCATCAAGAACTAGAATGCACAGATTCAAAATAATTGGCAAAAGGAGTGAATGTGATGAGGAAATATTTTTTCACCCAGAGGGCATTTGGACTCTGAAACAAACTTCCTGAAAGGGTGGTGGAGGCAAGTTAAATCAAGGTATTCAAAGGGGAATTGGATTGCTATCAGAAAAGAAAGAATGTGCAGAGTTACAGGGATAAGGCAGGGGAATGGGACTCGGTGGAATGCTCTTTCAGAGAGCCAGTGCAGACTCAATGGCCTGAATGGCCTCATTCTGCACTGTAAAGATACTGTGATACTGTAATAATTAGCTATTATGTAGCAATGGATTTATGATGAACAGTGCCACGCTCATTAGCCCATCTATGTTCCCTTTTGCCACCCATCTATCAGGATGCACTTGACCAGGTCCAGAAGAGGAGGCGGGTGTACACAATTCAAAACATGGGGACCTGGGAGCTAGTGGGGAGCACTAATGTTGTAAATGGAGTTCTTGTTGTCCAAACTGAGCAGCCAAAGCCTGAAAGGTGTGTTCTGTCAGCCTGACCGTTTCAATTTTTTAAAAAGCCAGTCCTTCAGGTCACTTGCACTGACAGTTGCTACATTGCTGCTTCCAATGTTCAGGCAGCTTCATGACTCCAATTTCTCTTTCAAAAGCCCACCAGAAAAACACGAGGCTGCTTAAAAGTCAGTAGCTGCAGCTCCTAATCACAATAGCTGTCACAGGAGTGTTCTTGGCTGAAAATCTGGTTGAAAAACACTAAGTAAAGTCCCTGGACACATTTTAGAGCCAATTGGATGCTGCGAGGGGTGTCTTCTAATGTAATTCTGGGTGGACAAGATGAACTAGGCTAGATGACCTTTGTCACCCATAATTATCTTGCAAACAGGTTGTAGAATCATGGCTGGAATTCTGTTTATTTTGTCAATAATGGAAGTTTACTGTGAGTAGGCTCAGTGCAGTGAAATTTTCAGGAGTATGTAACGGGCTCCTAGTGATTCAATAGCCTGTTTTACACTGCACACGATTCTCAAGATCTTTTCTACTGACTTCAATCTTGTCCTATTTGTCTACTTACCTATTATCCCACTCTATGTTAGTGCTTTTAAGAGTTTTTTTAAGTATTGAAATATCATGATAAAGTCATGTCACTTAGTAGATATTGAAAATATATTGCAGTGAGAAGCAGTAATCAGCAGAATCTTCAGACTTGCTGTTCAAGAAAACACAGATACAGTTGTGAACCATTCAGTCTTTGTCCTCTTGGCTCTTAAAAGTTGTGTCACACAGAGACACCTGAAGGCTCCAATGCTTCCCACTGACAGTGAAGAACTATGTTGTTCAATAATTTCACTTTGTTGCTCGGGAGCCATTTGATCTTTCTAACCTGTAAAATTATTGATAAAATAGAATCCAATTACATGCCTTGTATCAAATAATTATACTGATTAATTATGCACGCAGACAGGAAGAAATTTTCTACTTCTTCTACATAATGGACAAAATCTTATGCAGTTTAAGTAGTCTTCACAACCTGTCATGAAGCTATCAATGTATATAATATTTTGGAAAATATTTATATTTTAAAGTAGAGGTTTACTCTGTGGGGATGTCTTAATTGGATTAAAGCCAGCTACTCTCCATCATCAGTAAAGTAATGGAAGGAGTCATTAACAGTGCTATCAAGCGGCACTTGCTTAGCAATAACCTGCTAACTGATGCCCAGTTTGGGTTCTGCCGAGGCACTCAGCTCCTGATATCATTACAGCCTCGGTTCAAACATGGACAAAAGAACTGAACTCCTGAGGTGAGGTGAGAGTGACTGCCCTTGACAACAAGGCAGCATTTGACCAAGTGTGGCATCAAGGAGCGCTAGCAAAACTGGAGTCAATGGGAATCAGGGGGAAAACTCTCCACTTGTTGGAGTCATACCTAGCACAAAGGAAGATGGTTGTGGTTGTGAGTCATTAAAATAATTAATGGACCTGCCCATCCAAGGCCTGGAGCCCTGACGGGCATTAGAAAAAGCATGAAACCTCATCCACAGGCGGGATGAGGTTTCATGTAGGTTTTAAAAAATTTAATTAAAGTGTTTTTAAAAGTTAAGGACATGTCCCAACTCATGTGAGGGGGCATGTCAGGGAATTTATTTTCTACTTTTAATATTTTTCAATGTGCAGCCGATCTCTCTGAGGCAGCGCTTAGCCTCAGGGAGGTGAGTGCACTCTTTCGTGAGAATGCGCGAAAGTGTGCACTCTCGGGTTTAGGGATTTCACCCCCCACCCCCCCACCACCCCGCCTGCACAGGGAGCGCATAATGCTTCCGTGTGGACGTCACACTGGGCTGGCCTTAAATGGCCCGCCCAAGTAAAATGGCGGCGAACCCCCGATTGGGGGCTTCAATCGGAGGCGCGCCCGCTCTTCAACTTCCCCTCCAATGGGGGGAAAGTACTGCCCCAAGTTTATTTGGGAGCAGTATTATATAGCTCAGTCTCTTTAGTGACCAAGGTCATCAGGGAGATAAGCATAAGCTCCTCAAGAGATGCACTTCAATTACTTATGTACTACTTTCTTATTTTATCTTCATTTTGAGTAAAAGTAACATATTCTTATTTGTCCTATATGAACAAGACACCAGAATAGTTCAGAAAACAAAAGGCCTTTACTACATCCAACATTATTCTAGACACAATTTCCTAAGTGTGGTCAAATGTATTCATGCACAGAAACGACTATGGCTTGAAGTGCTCAGATATTGAATTTCAAAGTAGCCCAAACAAAATTATTCTGCATGCTTGAGGCTGAACGTTTACAGAGAATTAATTTTGCAGAGATTCTCGCAATGAATTGAATTATTTGGTTAAGGTTAGCTATTAAAAATAGAAGTTTGAAGTTGTTGTATTTTTTTCTATATGGGCTTGAATTGTACTTCAATGTCTGCCATGCAAGATCATTTCACTGTATGTAAAGGATTTGGTCTTTACCACCTGATAAAGTGCAGATAAAATAACTTATTGGTTTGTTGCTTTATCAAGAAGCAGCTTTTTTTTTAAACAGGATGACAACAATGATGTGCCCTTGTCAAAGATGACCATTTCTGTCAAATTTTATCATAAATCATATTTATTATACAGCAAGTAACATGACCATGCAATTCAAGTGTCAGCAGCTGTTCAGAAAATCTGGCACTTAATGCTGCCTCAGGCAAACCTATAGCTACCAAACAAACAACTGAGTATGGAAAAAGAATATGACGCTTTGTCTGATTGGAGGGTTGACAGTCAAAACAGCAAATGCAATAAGCACAAGTAAATTTTAGACCTGTGAACTTAAAATTAAGCTCAGAAATTAAATTATATTTAGCAAAATTTAGTTTTTAAATGGCCAATAACAATGAAAGCACATGTGTACATAAACCCCAAAACTATTCCATTGCACTTGGTTTGCTGGGTTATTTCAAAAGACTTAAGTGCATATTGTGGATTACTTTTTGAGGGGTAGTGGACAGATACAAATAAATACATATTCATAAATATAAATTATCTGAAAGTTTTTGCTTCATGTGTTAAGAGAGATACTGACTATATTGCAGCGGCTTGGTCCAAGTCAACAGACTCTTCCACTGTCATATTTCATTTTACCATGTTTGTTGTTTTCTGGTCCAGCCCAGGGGTTTCATGTTCTGCCCAACAGTTAAAATAAAAACACTTTTACTAATTCCAAAATTATGAAAATTAGCACTTGCAGAACATAGCTTATCCTGGATCTAGAATGACACAAATACATTTTTTCTTAGTTGTAGCAGTCCTACATGAACTGAACTTAAGCAGTCTGAACCTATGTTTGGTACACAAAACAACCCATTATCCAACAAAGATTCATCATCTCATTCAGAAAGGCCACAAAGATGGCTGTTATGGTAAAAGGGAAATGGAAAAAGGCAGAGTGATCCAGCAAGGATACTCTCTGGAGCTAGGGTTGTATGCTACTTCTAAGTAAGAAACGACTGATGGTGGCACTGGTTGTCAACAATGAAAGGTTTCCTCATTTGGAGGGTTTCATTTTCATCTATGCAATATTTGAGTAAATTACCAACCATCCCCCAAACCCCCACCATGTTTCCCTGCAAGTCTGCATGGGGCAGGATCTCTCGGTTGGTGAGGGAGGCAGGGCCCCCTTGCCACCACATTGAATGACATGGGATGACGTCGGGCAGGCATCCCGACATCACCGCGTGCCATTTACAGTTTCAGTTCGGCCACTTAAGGCCTTTAAAAAAGTAATTAAGGTAATTAATGGACATGTCCGTCCATCCTTAAGGTTGACGGGCATGCGAGGAGGCCTTTAGAAAAAGCATGAAACCTCATTTACGGGCGGGATGAGGTTTCATGAGGGATCTAAAAATGGAAGGTATTTCAAAATAAAAGATATGGACATGTCCCATAGGGACACTGTCACATGAGTTGGGACATGTCCATATCTTTTATTTTGAAATATTCTTACACTTTTAAATCTCTCATGAAACATGAGGCATGTGTCACATGAGGGGACATGACAGCGTAATTTTTTTCTCAACTTTATTTAAAGTTTAACATCTGAGCTGATCTCTCTGAGGCAGCACTTTGTCTCAGGGAGATCAGTGTGCTTTTTCGTGTGCACGCACTCCCAGCTGAGGGAATCCCTCTGGCCGGCACAGGGAGCGCATCGTGCCTCCTGGTGAACGTCACGCTGGATGGGCCTTAATGGGCCTGCCCACGTAAAATGGCAGCATGCCCTCAGCCGGGGGCGCCAAGCGGGAACCTGCCCGCCTGCACCCGCTGCCGCACACCCCCCCACCACCCCCCGCCCCGTTGTTGCCTGCATTGCCTACTGCCCTGACATCATTGCAGCTGAGAAAATAAGAATAAAATTTTCTCCCAGAGGTAGACTTCATTCTACTTAGCACCTCTCCATTTAACACAACCTCAGACAGACAACTCAAGTGATACTCAAACCTGCATCATCTATGCGCACCGTACTGTGCCATATAACGGAAAGGGGATTTTCCTCCAGTACTGACAGCCATATTAATGCATACAAAAAAATTAATGAAAATTATTTTTTGATTTCTTAATTAAACAGACATTCCAAAATGTGAAGAGTAAACATGCCCTAAATAAAATCTGTCTTTACTCATAAAGTTTTACACAATTATTAATTGATATGTTCAAATAGTTAATGAATCAGTAGAGGCCTGATGGGCTGAATAGCCACCATCTGTTCCGTAAGGTTCTAAGAATTACATTACATTAATAGTTTCAGCCTTGAGTCATTGATACCACCTTCATTTCTGAATCAGGAGGTTGACCATTCCCACTGGAGTCACACTCCAGTGACCTGAAACTCCAGAGCAATTCTGGGGGAGTGCTGCACTTTCAGAGGTGTTGTCCTTCCTTGAGAAGACAAACCAAGCCCCTCTATGCCCTCTCAGATGAATGTAAAAGATTCCGTGGCAGTTTGATGAAGAACAGAGGAGTTTTCTTCTTATCCTGGCCAATATTTATGCCTCAAGCAACATCACTGAAACAGATTGTCATCTGTTTGTGCAACCTTGCTGTGCATAACGTTGGTGAGCACATTTTCTACATTATGATAGTGCATACCCTTTAAAAGTATTTAATTGATTGTAAAGCTCTCAGCCCTAGAGAGCAGTGGAGGTTTGGTCATTTAATATATTCAAGGTCAAGTTATACACATTTTTGATCTACAAGGGTGTCAAGGCTTATGGGGAGTCCAGCGGGAAAGTGGAATTAAGGCCGCAATCAGATCAGCCATGATCTTACTGAATAGTGACACAGGCTTGAAGGGCTGAATGGCCTACTCCTGCTCCTGTTTCTTATGATCTTTTGTTATGGGAGCCCTGAGATCATAAAAGGTGATTATTAATGAAAATCTTTTTTTTAACCCATCCAGTGTCACCTACAAGTCTGATTGTGTTAAAAAATACTTTTTCAGCAAATGATAATGCACATAAGCAATAAGAGCATGTTCTCATCAGAAATGCTGAATTATGGCAGCTCTTTCATACTTTCATAAAACCCATAACTCACCATCCTGGTGTGGCACTTGGTTTGTTATATAAATGTTCTGCTTTCAATGGTATCTTAAACATGCTTTAAATATTAATCCTAGAAATATGAGCTGCTACTATTGACCTTGATGTGTTATAAAACACAAAGTTATCTTGAATTTGTTTATGCAGGTGAAACATCAATCTGAACTTACTAATTATGTCACAGAATAAAGATTAGAGGAAATTTCTGGTTATAATGACTTGGGCAATAAATTTCACGGACCAATTTGCAACAAATCGGACAGACAAGCCACACAATCTTATGGATTCCCTTAAAAATAAACTGGGGATCAAGAATCATGCAATTTCAAAAACATTTTTGACCCACTTTATCAAATAAAGTACTTTCCTTTTTATAGGATCATCTTCATTCTTCAAACGTATGCATCCTCCATAAACTGACAGTTTCAATCAGAACATGACTTTAAAAAGCTTCTCATAGTTTGCAACATTTCAGGAGGCTCAGAGACGCTCACAAAACTCTGGACAATGGGAATGTGCTGGAAATTCCCTTCTGGTTGAAGAGTAGCAGCTGGAAATACCATAGGCAGCTGCAGTCTGACCATAGAGGAGACCAAGGAGGTGCAACAAGAAGGCATCCACACCCAACATTCAAGATATATAGTCCCAAATGTACCTACAGTTTAATGAGGAGCAGTGTTGAGGAGGCTGTGCTTCAGTGGAATGTGTGCGATTGCATGGATGAGCAGCCATGCAAGCAAAACCACATTTACCAAATCTTGCTGCAGTAAGATCTCCATTGATGCATCCAAAAAAACTTGGGGGCCCTTAAATGTGCCATTTCTCACTGAATGATCAGCTACAACAACCCACAAAAACTCACCAGAAAAAAAAGTGCTTGCTTTATAAGGTGCAACCTTACTTTAAGTAGGTGCCAGAACTGCTGAAAATTAATCATCCGAATAGGAAGTAGCCCCACCAAATTTGGAAAATGTGGGTATCTCGCTAATGAGACTGAAATTAGATATAACCATAAAAATGAACATATCAAGTGAAGGTGATCAGCTTACTTGTCCCACTCACTAAACCGCCAAACAAAGCCCAAAGTAAAGTTGATCCCATGGGATTTCAGAATGGTGCATATTTGGAAGTGACCATAACTTAGACAAAAAGCACTATGGATGAATAGCCATGCAAGGAAAGACCACATTTACCTAAAAAAGATAATTTAATTAAAGAAAATTAGTTTCAAGAAAAAAAATCCCCAGATACAATATTAACAATTATTTACCCAAATTAACTGGGGGTTACCATTAACCTGAAGCTGAACTAGACTAGCCATATAAATACTGTGGCTACAAGAGAAGTTCAGAGGCTGGGACGTTTACGGCGAGTAGCTCACCTCCCAATTCCCCAAAATCTGTCCACCATCTACAAGGCACGAGTCAGGAGTGTGATGGGATACCCCCCACTTGTCTAGATGAGTGTAGATCTAACAACATTCAAGAACCTCAGCATCATCCAAGACAAAGCAGCCAGCTTGACTGGCATCCCATCCACCGCCTTAAACATTTAGTCCCTTCACACCAATGCCAGCACTGTATGCCATCTAGGAGATGCACTGCAGCAACTCACCAAGGCTCCTTAAACAGCATCTTCCAAACCCACAGCCACTACCATCTAGAAGAACGAAGGCAGCAGATGAACGGGAACACCAACACCTGTAAGTTCCCCCCGCAAGCTACTCACCATCCTGCCTTGGAAATATCTCGCTGATCCTTCACTGTCGCTGGGTCAAAATCCTGGAACTCCCTTCCAAACAGCACTCAGGGTGTACCTACACCACATAGACTGCAGCGGTTCAAGAAGTCAACTCCCCACCACCTTCTCAAGGGCAGCTAGGGAATGGGCAATAAATGCTGGCCTAGCCAGCGATTCCCACATCCCATGAATGAATAAATAAAAAGAAATTAGTTTCACTCTCTCTTTGTTTCTGCACATTTTTTCAAATGGACAAAGTCTGTGAACATACCTCAACACAAGTAGGTTAGACTTGAACATTTTTGCCAATTAAAAGCATGAAAATCAAATAAACAATTGTGATTTGATAATGGGCCAAATTTTGCTGAAAAAAGAAAACTGAATGGCACATTATTCTCGTGCAAATTGACCAGCAATTTGTAGTGAGGAAAAGGCACCCCATGAATTACAAATCACCACAAATCACTGACCAATTTGCACTGCCCTTCGCTTTGTGAGAACAGCAATTCACCCTAAACCTCCCTATTATTTGCAGGATGCTGCCGCATTTGCACGTTATTTTTCCATTAAAAGTGCTGCAGAAGTTAAACCTAGTAGTTAATAGCACAAATACAGTATTCATTTAAAGCCATGATCATTTTTAATGTCTGCCAATTAACCTTTCTCGCCCAGGTAATAAACAATTATAAGTGCAGAGTCTCCACACTTCAGGCTGTGACTGTTCTTGGGGATATCTAAAAATGCCAAATTTTTCATTTTAAAACTTATTTTTGTACTTTTACTTTCTTTTTTCTCTCTCACAGTACACTCTTTCTCTCTCTCTCTCTGTTTCTCTTTCTGCTCCTAATTTGACATTGAATTCACTGACTGTAATTCGCCCCCCTCAATTCTTCTTGTTTATTTCTCAATTTGTTAATCTCATTGATTAAGTGGATACATTGTTTGCCTCATTTTTTATCAAGGTCCCGGATGCTCTGTAGCTGTCACTGTGCCATTATTAGTTTGCACTTCGAGCAACTTGGTGTGCAAATTTTTTTAAAAACCAAAACGCAAACAAGTTTAACTAACAAGACATGCTTCAGAGTGCCCTGCTTCAGCAAAACCTGACCTAATAAAACTTTCTACAGATTCCTCCTGATAATTTAGTCAAATCTTTATTTAAAAATAAATTTATGCAATAATATATTAATATTAAATAATAAACAGTAAATAAGTGATACATTTTGAGAGGCTGAAGGAGGAGAGGCTATAGAAAATAAAAATTACGACTCTAAAGGGGGTGCAGAAACGGGGGACCTGAGGGGTGTATGTAAACAAATCAGGACAGGTTTAGAAAGCAGCTAAAAAGACATACAGCACTGGGCTTTATAAATAGTGGTATAGAGTACAAAAGCAAGGAGGCTATGATAAACCTTTATGAAACGTTGATTTGGCTGCATGAGATGAGCAACATATAATTTTTAAGTGTAATTTATATATAAATATGTATTTTTGGGTTTAGGAAGGTAGAGTGGTTCCAGTTTCACTTAGGTTTTTATGAGCCTTGGTGCCTAGAAGTCTGGGAGGTCAGTCTTTTGGGTTTATTTATGTATACCAATGTATATATACATTTTAAATGAGGTTTTACAACCCCTGAAATTAAAGAGATTGTTTTAAAAGGGGTTAGAAGTTTAGTGATTTTGGAATAAAAAACCAAAGCACAAGAAACCGGGCTGTTGCCTAGCTGCAATGGTGAAATGACACAGAGACACAGGGAAAGACAGAGGAGAGTTCACTGTATGTCAGGGAGTGGAGACCGGCGTCGGCATTTTCCGTGCCCACCGGTGCCAGGTGTGTTCAGGTGGCGTGTGCAGACAATAAGGCACGGTCATTTGCATGACAGCGTGAAACCAGATTGCGATTGTACACTCAGCCTGCTGATGGCGGGCCACGTTCTCTGCCATCGGATGTTGGGAACCTCATTGTAATACATCAGCATTGTAATACATCAGCATTGTAATACATCAGCATATCATTATTAGGCCTGCCCACCAGAATTGATCCCCCACCATTGCTGGATTATCTACCTGTGTTGGCAGGAAAGCACGCCGGTGTAGAACATGTCTTGACAAGTGTGACGTGCAGAAGTCGGGATTTATGCACCAGGGCTTTGCTCACATCACGGACATTGGAGCCCAACACCAACTGCACACTGGAGGGACATCCATGGCATGCTGGGTGGATTCTCATATACATGGCTCCGCTGCAAAGCGGCTCATGGAAGTTGGATAGCCACCGTTGATGTTCACAGTGGGTGATGGTTGAGGGGATGGGAGATGAAGAGCTAGGGTCAGCTGGGAGAGGAAGACCTGTCAGGGGGATGAGCTTGGAGTGGGGGAATGAAGGTGTCAGGATGGGGTGAGGTTGGGAGGGGGGATTGAGAGTGGTAGGATAGGGGAAGGTTGGCGGTGAGGAATGAAGGTGAGGGTGGGATCAGGTTGGGAGGGGGGAATGAAGGTGTCAGGATCGGGGGTAAGTTGGGGGGCAGGAATGAAGGTGTTGGGATGGGTGGAGGTTGGGGGGGAATGAAAGTTTTGAGGGGGAGGTTGGGGGGAGAAGGAGAAAGGGAGTAGGAGGAGGTAACAGAGAGAAGACCACAACTGAGGAGGTGGGTGTAAGGGGGTGTAAGGTGCAAGGGAAGGAGTATGGAGAAAGAAGGGTATCCCGGTGGGGGGGGGAAGGGGTGTGGAGAGCAGAAGAAGTAAGGGTTGAGGAAGAACTAAGAGTGGAGTAAAGAGTTAGGAAGGGAGCAGGAGTAAGGCTGGAGGAAGGAGTGAGGCTGGAGGAAGAGGTAAGGATGGAGGCAGGAGTCGGGAGTGGGACGGACTAAGGGTGGTTGAAGAGGTAAGGTTGCAGGAAGGAGTCAGGAAGAAGGAGGGGCTAAGTGGGGGGAGTCAGGGGGCTGGGAGGACTGGGGCTGGGAAGGGGTTCTAGCAGGGGAAGGGGTACGAAGTGGGGAAGGGGCTTCTGAGGGGAAGGGGTTCTGGGGGGAAGGGGTTCTTGGGATGAAGGGGTTCTGGGGGCTAAGGGGTGCGGAGGGGAAATGTGCAAATGAACATGCAGAGGAGGGGTTGGTTAGCTCCATGTCTGCTCCCTGGTGAGAGCACTGAGGGTGGTCGTGGTAATGAAGTAATGGTGAGAATGACTGCAGGCAGAGTGAGGCAGTGGGGTGGGAGGGTGACGGTTTGACAACAGCAATAGAAGGGATGGTGAGGGTGGTTGGTGGGGACTCGGAGGCAGACACGGACCCTGGGGGTGGGAAGGCGGAGGTCAGGGAAGTGAATGTGGATGTGGGTGGGATCTTCAGGAAGGAAGGGGACATGCAAGTTCCCCTGGACCTCCCCGAAGGAAAAGGGTTGTGGCTGGTAGGTCATAGAGGGGAGGTGGAAGGTGATGCAGGGGGTGGGGGAGTCAACTGTGATGGGGGAGGCGAAGTGGATGACTGAGGGAAGGTAAAGGATGGTGGAGGGAAAGTAAAACTGAATTAGCACCATGCTGTCCAAATTGAAAGTGAAATAACAGTCGTGGTGGGCGAGATCATGTGCTGCATGGGAGTGTGATCATTGGGTGGATGGGGTGCACATCAGCTCAGATGGACATCTGAAAGTGAACCCCAGCAGGCAGCATTCAAAATGCCCAAGACTTTGAGATGAGTGTGAAACGTAAAGGATCCATGTGCATGTGAGAGTGCTTGCACGAGGCTCTGAAAGGCCCTGCCACATGCACACACTTTTCCCTCCAGAATTACTCATGGCTGGCTGCTCCCTCTGTGTTGACAGATCGTCCGGGCTGCTTTTTTCCACCTCTTCACTGGAGGAGGAATCCTCTTGGGTGCAGATGAGGATGTGGAAGGAGCTGAGGCACAGGCTGGCTGAGGGTGTTGGTCCCTTGGCAGAGCTCTCTGTGAACCAAAGTAGAGGTAAGTAGTGCATGGCAGCAGAGTCAAAAGCAGGAGAGAGAGCACTCACAGTTGCGTTGAGGGAGGGATGACGTGGTTCAGGTTCCACAGGTGGGTGTTCGCCGCTGACCTCACTGTCGGTACAGGCAGGGCCCACATCCTCACCATTCAGCACAATGGCACCCTCCGCAAAGTGAGTGAGGGGCATAATCGGTCTGGGACCTCTCCCTGTTGTTGTGAGCAGGCCTCTCCTGCATGAAAACAGATGGAGAGAGTGTGAGCAGGACACATGGCACTGCATGGAATGTTTGTGCAGTGAGCGGGGACATGGACGGGAAGAGGACACGAGCTCGAGAAGATATGAGCCTGATGGAGATGGGAGGGTGTGTGTGAGAGTTAGTGGCGTTGGCCCTTGAGGTGAGATCCCTGTGGATGTGTGATGGGTTTGTGAGTGCGAAAGTTGAGAGTGATGAGAAGAATGAGTTAACCTGGTGGAACAGATCAGGTCATTCATCCTGTAGCGGCACTGGGTGGCTGTCCTCTTTAGCAGGGCATTGGCGCTGACCATTGCCTTCCAAGCCTGGTTGGTAACCCTGCTGCCCATCCTGCGGCCAGAGTGGGAGTAGAGGACATCATGGTGGGCCTCCATGGCATCCAAAAGGCGTTCCAATGATGCATCATTAAACCTGGGGGCTGCAGTGTTTTCGCCTTTCGTGGACATCTTCCCTGCAGTAGTCATGGACTAGAAGCACTGAGATGTGTGCACACGTCTGGACTTTAAATATGACGCGTGATGAAACAGCGAGGTGATGGCAGACAGGCAAATGAGAGCCTGCCTGCCATTGAAGCAGCATGTTTTTTTGGGAATGCATAAATAATGTGGCGGGATTGGGACAATACGGCGTGAAAACCCACCATTGCTGCTGGCGGGTAAAACGTCATTTTACCCGCCCATTGCTGCACTTAGTGCAAATCAGGGATGATTTCCCCCAAGGGATTTTCAGCTCTCTGAGATAGGAAATACTACAAGGCTTCTGGGCATTTAGGCAACTCGTGTTTGCAGTTGAAGTAATAGTGAGTTTAAAGTGAGGTTTGGGGTGTCTTAGGGAGGGATACGAGTTGGGTGAGAAGCATCAAATGAATGCTCAAGAATCCACCGGAAGAAAATTGTTTGCATATGTGTGAATCCTAGGCAGGGAGCCTTTGTGTCAAGCTAGTGGTAACTCTTCACTGGTTTATGTGTCTGTAAAGATATTGCTGGAATATTGGGAAATTGAATCATCTTCTTGCGTTTGTATTGAGATCTTTCCAATCTTGTTGACTGGTGTACTTTATAATTCATTTTTCTTGTTTAAATAAATATTTTAATCTGTGTTAAGAGTTCATCAGCAGACTCCTGTGAATTTGTTCAGTAACTTTCCCCCATGGTTTCTATAAAAAAAGTTAAAATCAATCAAGCCAGGTTTCACTCTGGGATTTGGCTTGTCTAGTATTAACATCAGCTGGGATCATACCATTCAACTGGAATATTGTATCCAATTCTGGGTACCATCTTTTAGGAAGTATGTGAAGAATTTAGAGAAGGTACTGAAAAGAGTTACAAGGATGGTTCCAGGTTTGAGGGAATTCCATTACATGGATGGATTGGAGAAGCCACGTCTTCTCAAGCACCACAATGCATCTCAAACTGACCTATTCACTGTGGTTAATAATTATATAAGACCCATTGTTGAATATGCAATGCTGATTTGGAATGCTGGACTTACTAAACAGCTCGAAAACGTTCGGACAGAAGCACTGAAATGAATCCTAGGTAACAAATACCAAAGCTGCTCTGACACAATCAAATAACCGAATGTGTGTTCCCTCACTGAAAAATGTAAAAAAAACTCTGGACTTGGCTAGAGAATGCTTGAATCCCACCTCCCATTGCCACTGTCTCTTGTCACAATCACACAAAAGTAAATGTGCGATGGAAATAAGGCGGAAAGGCCAATCTGCAAATAAAATATAGAACAAATAGACTGTGGGCTGAATTTAACATTCTGCGGGTGGGTGCATGCCCAGCCTGATTGGGCGTAAAATTGTGCGAAATGACATTAGGTCCTGATGCCATTGCACACTTGCGCAATATTTTGCTCAGCGGGCACACATAAAGTCAGAAGCCCGCCTACTGACAATTAAGGGTGCAGTTGGGCCTATTAATGGTGCAGTTGTCTCCAATTTTTCATGGCCCATCCAACCTTATGGTTGGCGGACGGGTGAATTGGCCAGGTGGCCTTTGCATTTTCATTAAACCTCATCCAAGGGCGGGATGAAATTTCCGTTATGAAATAAAACAAAAATATATATCTGTGGACAGCATTTTTAAGAGTTATATTTTCAGCTGATTAATTGTGATGCATGAACATTTTTTTTGCAGCTTTTTAAACTTTTTTTTTGATCATTTTCAGGTCTGTAGCTCCCTGAGGCAGCTGTCTGCTTTCAGGGAGCTTCTCGCAGCACTCACCCGCACCCACGGAAACGTCATCGCCCACCCTCTTCCCACCCCCACCCCAGCAGCGCTGAGCTTTTCAGTTTCACGCTGGCTGGCCATTGCATGAATCAGTATCGGCTGCCGATCGTGGTTGGGGGCCGTTTCCCAACCGTTCCCAGGCCCGTCAGTCACCTGGGCCCACTGATTGCACACACCCACCAAAAGTAAAATTGATGCCTGTGAGATAGTCAATTATAAAGCTCACAAACAGTATGAAAATGATTGAGAATTTAAGGAACTGAACCTGCCAACATATGATCTATGGACTTTAATACAAAATGCAGAGTGCAGTAGAGCTTTCCTTTTTAATTCTGTAAATTAAGGAAACCTGCATTTTGCATCGCATTGCAATTATTTGTATACTGAAATGTTCATAGTTGTGCAATCCTTTTATTATTTTACACTTTATTTTTATTTTAATGATTATCTATAACTATATTATGAATTATAATTATTTGTTTTATTTTTATTGCCATCACAATTGAGCACATGATTTTTCATCATGGGCAATTATCTATCTACCTAAGATTGAGAGGAAATTTGACAGGGATGTTCAGAATCATGAGTCTGGACAGAGTAAATATGGAGAAACTGTTCCCATTGACAGAAAGGGTGAGGGCCCAAGGACACTAGCTAAAGGTGAATAGCAAAAGCATCAAAGATGACATGAAGAAAGTCATTTTTACGCAGTGAGTGGTGCTGTGATGATTCAGTGAGTGAGGACCTGGACTGCACTGCCTGTGAGTCTGGTGAAGGTCGAGTCAATCGCACTTTCATTATCCGAAGAGAAAAAAATTTGCAGGGCTGTGGGGAAAAGGATAATGAAAAGCAATTGACCTAGCTAAGTTGCTCTTGCAGAGAACTGGTACAGACATAACTGAGCAAATAGCCTCCTTCTGTGCTGTAACCATTCTATGATTCTATGGTAATGCAGAAAAATGGGAATATAATGATAAAAACATTCATATCAGAAGATACTTATGAATGATAAAGGCCATTTATCCATCTTAATTAATCCATTAAGAAAGACCATGGGCAGGAATTTTAGGTCGTTGTGTGGGTGTACGCCCAACCCGATCTGATGTGAAATCATGCGAGATGATGTCGGTTGAGCGTCCTGATGTCATCCCGCGCTGGCGCAATATTTTGGTCAGCAGGCGTGTACGAGTGTCAGAAGCACACCCGCTGACAATTATGAAGTCAATTAAAGTTGTTAAGGTTCCAATTGCCCCTGATTTTCTTGGTCTGTCCAACGTTACGGTTGGCGGACAGGTGAATCTGCCAGGCGGACTTTGCATTTTTGATGAAATCTCATCCAAGGGCTGGATGAGGTTTCTGTTGTTACATTTTTTAAAAATACAAATGTATGGACAGAATTTTCATCACGTATATGCTCAGGTGACTGATTCTGATGCATGGACATGTTTTTCCTGATTTTAAAATATTTATTTATTGGTTTTAAATTCTTCAGCTCCCCGAGGCAGCTCTCTGCCTTCAGGGAGCTTTCATTCAGCGCTCCACCGCGCCCGCGCTTACATCAGGCCTGCCCTCTTCTCACCTCCACCCCGGCAGTGCTGAGCCGGTGATCTGTTCCCCAGCCACTCCCGTCCCCACACGCCAACCTAAAAATCCTGTCCCATGGGTTGAAAATTGGATTGTGCTGTTCTTCTGGCATAGGGGCCACAATTCGTGCCCCGACTGCATCGGTTCTGATGGAGGTGGGAGCATGCAAACTTTGTGCTGCCATCTCATTCACCTGATGGTAGTGTTTGGCCAAGCAGATGCTGCGCTGATGGCTGCCTCTGTGTTCAGCAGAGAGCATAGCAGCATAGAGCATGCAGCCAGTCTTCTTAAAAGTAGTCTGTCCTTCTCAAAAGGAAGATGCGCAGAATGTCAAGAGGCTGCTGCTGAATGCAATTTCTGTAATTCTAAACTTAGAAAATGAAACACCAGTGCAGAGAGACGGATCTAAGGTCACATTTGCAGAACTGGAGGACTTAGTGCTGGAGGTGGACAGGAAGAACGAGGCCACGGTGTAACTGGGGGAGGGCAGAATGGCAACCCATGGAAGGAATTGGGAGTAGGTGGTCAATTCCTGGTGCCTGGACATAAGGAACTGCCAGCATTGCCACAAGAAGTCTAATAACCTCATCAAGATCAGCGAATGCATCTTCACATAACATCACCAACCACCACTCCACCAGCTCCACATGTTGCCCAGTACATTACAACCCCATCCCTCACCCATCAGCACTCTGTAGCACTTAGATCCTATGCATAGTATCCAGATACTCCACCCCACCCTCACAAATTTACCAATGCTGCCAACCTCAGACCCACCTCTCACTGCATCCACATAACTCCAGCTATTCAGCTATGGCAGGCACATCATCAAACACTGTATGACAGAATCATTCACATTCTTTCCTCTCTCTTGCAGGATAAGATGCACACACTGAAAGGGAGCAGAGCAGAGCCGGAGGGTGACAAGGATGACTGCAACGTTAAAATCCTATGGAGGAGATGGTTCTCATGGGGTCAGCTGTGGCAGAGCAAATGGCATCTGGCATCACCGAGAACATTGAAGATGACAGAACTGAAAACAAAAATAGCTCAGCAGGTCTGGCAGCATCCGTGGAGAGAGAAACAGAGTTAATGGATGGCATTTTTCATTTATGAGACTAAGGGTGGGCGATTTCAGTGGTGCCCACCCCGGTGGCCAGAATGGTGGGAACTCGCGCCCAATTTCACGCTTGGAAGCTCATTAATTACGCACAGGCAAGTATTGAGCCGAATCACCTGACAGGCGAGGAGTTGATTCGTCCACCTGCCGTCAGCTGGAGGAGTCGAAGAGCCAGGCACCGCATTTAAACATACGTCTCACTCTCTCCAGCCCACCTGTCTTCAGGATGGGTGCAGAGATGTCTTCCAGTCACAAGAAAAAGACTGAAAGCCTCAAGAAGGCGGCAGCACCTCACTTTGCCCACCAGGCCCTTCAGGCCTTGATCAGAGGCCCTCGGGCACCCACAGGGAGGATGAGCATCAGCCAGACACCCTAGGGCCCCCCTCTCAGGACATTCAAAGGGTGTGCAGCACTCACAGTCTCCTCGGCCTGTGACCCCATCCATTCCAGCTTCTCAGGACGCTGAGGATGCTTCTGCTCCTGAGCAGGTGACCCTTATAGGCTGGGGTCCTCCAGTCCTTGGACTACCTGAGGGCATCTGCCAAGGTCATCACAGACATCAGGATGTAGCAGTTAGCAGAATGTCTCACCTCTGCTGTGGATGTCGGGGCTGCACCCAGGTGTAGAGGTAGAGTTAGGAAAGTTAAGAAAAACTGATGTCATTTTTGGGTCACAGTGTATCATACTTGTAAAGTAATTGCACTCATGTGGATTCATTTGATGGTTATGTAGATGTTTTGGGCAACTGAAAACTTTGTGCATTTGTACTTTGGAATCCTCTTATGTCGAGGTTTAGCCTTCCTCTCACTCAGTGCTAGTGTCCCACTGTGAGATTCACATTCCTGTGATGCCACAACCTCAGTTGAAATAGTCTCTGCATCCTTGTGTGATGTCGGAGATATGTTTAAATCTTTATTGGAAATGTGTGATGCAAGTGTTTTTAACCCATCTTCCTCAAGGAACACCATTGAGTGAGGGCAGCTCATCAGCATTGATATTCTAGCAGCATTTATCTCTCTGTGGTAGTGGCAGAAGAAAAGACATGCACAGGAGAAGGAGATCCCTGGGCATGTCCACATCTCAGTCACAGCAGTGTTTGCATTGTTAGATGGCGGCAAAGGTTTCAAGTCTTCTCCCACATCGATCTTGTTCCACTCTCAGTTCCCAGAGTGAGCTCACTCCCAGGGCATCACAGACCAAAGCAGAGATCATAGCCTAGTGATTCATGAGACCAGAACATCCAAGTATTAATGCAAGACTTGTCGCTGCAAGTGGTCGGACATCCCCTGAGATGATAGAAATTAACATTGAGGCTAGGAGAGATGTGGTCATATTCCCTCACATAACTTTACTCTTCCTGGAACTTGTCAGCAATGAACGTATCACGGACATGTCTCCCACATCTTCCTTCCTCTATGGCACAATCACACTCATGCTGACCCTTAGCAACCTCCTGAGGTTCCTTGGTTTCCGGATCTTCATCCTCCAATGAGCTGTCATCCTCCGCCAGTTCATCCTTCGGCGGGGGTCACCTCTTTGCATTGCCAGATTGTGAAGGGCACAACATATTGCGATGCTGCGGGAAACCCTGTCGGGAGTGTATTGGAGTGAGCCACCTGAGTGGTCCAAGCATCTGAAATACATCTTCAGAAGCTCTATGGTCTGCTTTATAAGGGAGCATGTGGAATTGTGAGCAGCGTTGTACCTCTCCTCGGAACGACTCTGAGGGCGATGAACTGGTTTCATCAGCCAGCATTTCAGTGGGTACCCCTTATCCCACCAAGTAGCCATACCTGCAGACGTAAAGGCCCCTCGAAAATTTCAGGCACCTGGGAGTGACTCAGGATGTAGGAGTCATGGCAACTCCCAGGGTACCGGGCACAAATGTGCAGTATGTTCTTCTGGTGATCACACACCAGTTGTACATTGATGGAATGATAGCCCTTGCGGTTTATAAACATTAGGGCCTGCTGCAATGGAGCCCCTATACCCACATGGGTTCAGCCTATTGCACCCTGGCACTCTTGGGAAGCCAGAGATGGCAGAGAAGCCAGTGAATCTTGCAGCCTGGCTATCTTCGTCCAGAGCAAACCTGACGTAATGATGGGCCTTTCTGCAAATAGAATCTGTGAACTCCTTTATGCATCGATGTGTTGCAGACTAAGAGATGCCACAAAAGTCCCCTGTTGATCCTTGGACAGACCTAGAGGCAAAGCATTGTGGTCACCTTCAAAACCACTAGCAGATGATACCCTCCAACTCCAATGGCATCAGGTTTTCTTGAAGAATACGGCATATGTAATGTACCAGAGACTCTTCTACAATAAACCCTAGGTCTGGCAACTTGCCTCCACTGTCTGGGTCCCTCCTCCTGACCCTTCTGGACCATGTCCCTCAGGTATGTGCTCCACTGGAACAGCGCACGGCATTGCCTCTCCGTCCTTCACCTCCTCCAATAGCATTGAGCCCTGGATCCATATCTGCTCTTGCCTTCTCTCTGAAAGGAAACGTTGAAGACATTTATGATTCAAGGGGCAAGAAAATGAAGCTCAGAAGATGAAACGTTTGGAAACCATAAGGGTCCATAATTTTTCCTGACCTATTTGCATGGTGGCTGATACCGCCTGTCCCCGAGACACTAGCACACACATTGAGGTGACCAAGATGACATCACAGATATGTAACATCTTGAGCCCTGTGTGGGATGCAACGGTTTAATTAAGATGAATGACCCAATCTAACTTTTGCTCCAATTTCTGATGTGGCATATTAATGACTGGTTGCTCATGGTCAATGAGTGGATGCCCTTTGGACTGTTCAGTGTGTCAAACCTGGTGAACATGTCAACCTGATGAAGTGTCATTTATGAAACAGCTGTGCCACCTTCACAATTGCCTGCTTTCCCAAATTCTCCACTCCTATGTGCTACTCTTGAGATGCAGGGACTGTGATGCGAAGCCTCTGAGTTCTGAGTAGCTCTTTAACAGTGCTAATGAAGCCATTGGCTTTCAGTGGCTTTCATTGCAAAGAGGCCTTCCTCCTTCCTTTCTAAGCAGACTCCTGTTCACTCCTGCAGCAGGAGTTTAGAGGGCAACCCCAGAAAGGCCCCTTTGTGTTCGCCCTTCTGCCTCACTGCCATTCCACAGCCTTCCCTCCCCTTTACCCCCATCGTGTTCACCCTTCCCCCTCACTGCCATTCCACAGCCTTGCCTCCACATTGCCCACCTTGGGTTCGCCATCCCCGCCTTCACCGCACAGCCCATACCCGGTTAACATGTTGGTTTCTGAAAGTGGAGTTCTGCCTGATGAACACTGCAGTGTCCTTGTGCACGGCAGTCTCAGCCACTGAGAGTAGAAGACCCCTGCACTCCCCACCCCCCCAGTTGAAGAGCTAGTCTCTGAAAGTGGAGGCCTGCATGAGTACCACAGCGCAATGGTGCTTTTTGGGACAATATAGGCAAAGCGCAGGAGCAGACTAGCCCTACAACCCCAACGGTGTGGCATTCATCGCAACAAGACCAGCGCAGTGCTATGGCAGGTATGCTATATATGTTACACTCACCTCAAAGTTACGAGCGAGCTGAGTTCCGACTTGTGCATGCTACCCCTTTTCAAAGGGGTTTGAGGCCAACGTAATTTCCCACTGGTGTGACGCAAGATTGGAAGGTGTGACAAAATTCCGGCGAGCAGCTGTTTCAATCTCATTCATGAGATATTAATGAATGCAAGTAGCGTTCATGCCACTAGTTAGCGGGATAACTGACCCACCATTAACCTGTCATCGGGAGAATTGCAAGCTACTTTTACGCCAGTGGTTTCTGACTTTTTGCCTGCCACTGGATTCTCCGCTCCCACCCACCACGAAGCCCGCCAGAGGCAGGTTGGGAAAATTCTGCCCAATGTTTCGAGTCCAACATGACTCTTCTTCAGAACTGAAGAGAGGTAGAAATGTGATGGGTTTTATGCACTTGAGAAAGGGAGGAGGATCAGGTAGAACAAATGGGAAGGTCATGAATAGGTTAGGGAGTGGGAGAGATAACATCTTTGTTATCTATTTCAAAGAAGGACATGGAGTTGTCTCTGACGTTCTGCCAATATTTATCCCTCAATCAACATCAGAAAAAACAAATGATCTGGTCACTATCACATTGCTGTTTATGGAGGTTGCAGTGCACAAATTGACTGCTGCATTTCCTGAATTACAACAAAGGCAAATGGCTCGATTTATTGCAGCTTGTCCTGGCAGGAAATATGGCAGCCAGGCCCACTTCATTGCAGAGAGGCCCCATGTCAGTTTCTCAGCAGTGGCAAAGCCAAATGCAATTAAGTTGTAGGCTGGTAGGGACTGACATGGGTTGCTCGGCCGCTGGTTGTGGGATTTCAATTAGACTCATTAATGAGCCGACTGACATCCATTATCGTTAAGCCCATTGCAATTTAGTGGTATCTCAGCGATTAAATGGGGGTCACAGCCATGACAGGTTTGCCAGTGACATCCTTGGGGTGGGGGGAGAGGGGGGTGCGTTAGTGGTGCTGGTGGGGGATCCCTTGTGTGGTATAAAAGGTTAACAGATGGAATATGCTAGTGTATGAGGTAGATGATAACATACCACTGACATCAGCCAGTCATAATGTTTGACTCTCAAAAGTGAGATTTGAACATCAAGCCTAGGAGCAACATGCCTACTCTGTAACTGGTTTAGAAATAGTTCTATTAAACGAGTGTTAAACAGATTCCAGAGTCTGTCTACACTGATCTACTAATCAAGTACCATGTCTGGAGTCCATAGATAAGAAGGACCATCTCAGAACACCCTGTTATAAGGTAGTCTGTACCCAATAAAGGGACCCAACCCAAAAGGAGCCACTGAAAGCCACCCCCTGCCTTGCCTCCGACCTCCCCATGATCCTCATCCAGCCTTCACTCACCTTTGGTCTGGATCCCACGACCATCCTGAGCCTCCGGTAGATGTATTGCTGCCAGACTCCTATTGCAACTGGACGCATGTTGAGCTGTCAACCTCTGATTGGCAGCTCTCAGTGGGTGGGAGTTCCATCGCCAAGGACCTCAATTGTGGATAAGAACCAACGGTGGCTGCTTAAGTACCTGAAGGGCATTTGATTCTGTGGGGCCTCCACCACAAAACCAGTGGGAGTTCCCTCCTGTTTGCTGACTGGTGGGCGAGACCCCCCCCAACAGCCCAATAGAATCCTGGATAACATTTCAAAAGCACTTCATTGACTGTAAAGTACTTTGGGATGTCTTGTGGTTGTGAAAGGTGCTATATATGGGAGTCTTTTTTTTATGGGGGGCTCAAATGAGGACCTCAATGGTGCATCTGACAGGGGAACGCTAATGGGCATGCAGAACAGGATGCCGAGTGCATTGGTAGGTCTGCCAAACAGCCTCCTGTCACTGTCAAGAAGCTTGGCAGAGGGCATTGTGCAGAACTTGCCCTCCCTGCAGCCTTTGCTCCATCTCCTTGTTGTGCTGCGTGCACAGATGCACTGACACTGCAGCCTTCATATCCGCTGCAGCTTTGTTGACAGGTCACCTATTCTTCTGCCTTTCCTGTGAGGATGCAGCAACACTCTCTGCCAAATCCAGGAACTCACCACAGTACCTCAAACCCTCCAAAGTAATTTCAGACACTGCAATCACAGACGTTCTTCAAAATAACCATATCTGGAATTTGAGTGCCTGGGCTTTCAAATAATGCTTGTATAGGGCCCATCTTGCTGCTGAATGCTTGATCTTTTGTGAGCATCATGTAAATTCATTGCATGGGCCTGTGTGATCCAAATTTGGTAAACGGGCATCATATCAGTTGATGGGGCTGTGTGACATCACAATAGGGTGCATCCAGTTGTTTCCAGTGCCCACTTGACAGTTTTGGCAAGAATGACAGCAGTACAATCCTTGTAGAGATGAAGTCACATCTTCACACTGAGGACACCCTTCATCACGTTCTGTGGCATTAACACTTTGCTAAATGGAATAGAGTCAGAACAGGTGTAGCAGCTCAAAACTGAGCACCCACTTACCCTAACATTACCAGGGGATCAACCCTGATTCAATGAAGAGTACGGGAGAGCATAACAGGAGCAGCATGAGGCATACTGCAAAGTGAGGTACGTTAATGCAAAAGACAAGGCTGAAGCATTTGCAAACATCTTCAGCCAGAAATGCCGAGTGGATGATCCATCGTGGCATCCTGCTGAGGTCCGCAACATCACAGATGCCAGTCTTCAGCCAATTCAATTCACTCCACGTGATATCAGGCAACAGCTGGATACATCAAAAGCTATGGGCCTTGACAACATCCCTGTAATTGGACAGAAGATGTGCTCCAGAACTAGCTAAGCTATTCCAGTATATCTACAAGATTTGCATCTACTCGACAATGTGGAAAATTGCCTAGGTGTGTCCTGTACACACAAGCAAGACAAATCCAACCTGTCCAATAACCGCCCCATCAATCTACCCTCTATCATCAGCAAACTGATGGAAGGTGTCGTCAACAGAGCTATCAAGCAGCACTTACTCAGCAATAACCTGCCACACTGATCTTCAGTTAGAATTCTGCCAGGGTCACTCAGCCCCTGACTTCATTATAACCTTGATCCAAACGTGGACATAAGAGCGGAATTCATGAAGTGAGGTGAGTGGTTGCTCTTAACATCATGACAGGATTTGACCATGTGTAGCATCAAGGAGCCCTAGTAAAATTAGTCAATAGGAATCATGGAGAAATCTCTCTACTGGTTGGAGTCATCCCTAGCACAAAGGAAAATAGTTGTGGTTGTTGGAAGCCAATCATCTCAACTGAAGGCCATTGTTGCAGGAGTGTCCTAGACCCAACCATCTTCAGCTGCTTCATCAATAACCTTCCCTCCATTATAAGGTCAGAAGTGGGGATGTTGGTTGATCATTGCACAATGTTCAGCACCATTTGCTACTCCTCAAATACTGAAGCAATCTGTGTCCATATGCAGCAAGACCTGGACAACATTCAAGATTGGGCTGATAAGTGGCAAATAACATTCCCTTCACAGAAGTGCCAGGTAATGACCATCTCCAACAAGAGAGAATCTAACCATCTCCCCTTGACATTCAATGACACTACAATCACTGAATTCCCCCACTATCAACATCTTGGGAGTTACCATTGACCAGAAATTGAACTAGACCAGCCATAGAAATACAGTGGCTATGAGAACAGGTCAGAGGCTGGGAATTCTGACTGCCCAAAGCCATCCAAAAGGCACATGTCAGGAGTGCGGTGAAATACTCTCCACTTGCCTGGATGAGTGCAGCTCCAACACTCAGGAAGCTCAACACCATCCTGGACAAGCAGCCCGCTTGATTGGCACCCCATCCACCGCTTTACACATACACTCCCTCCACCACCAGTGCACAGTAGCAGCAATGTGTACCCTATACAAGATGCACTGTAGCAACTCACAAAAACCCCGTCAACAGCACATTCCAAACCCATGACCTCTATCACCTAGAAGGACAAGAACAGCAGACACATGAAAAAAAACACTACCTGCAAGTTCCCCTCCAAGTCACACATCATCCTGACTTGGAATTATATCACCATTCCTTCACTTTCATTGGATCAAAATTCTGGAACTTCCTCCTTAACTGCTCTGTGGGTGTACCTGCACCAGATAGACTGCAGCAGTTCAAGAAGACGGCTCACCATTACCTTTCAAAGGCAATTAGAGATGGGTCAGCTTTGCTCGCATCCCATGAAAGAATAGTGAAAAAAAAATCACAGGAGCAGCCATGCAAGCACCTTTCTCAAGGTGGTGTGCCATGCATCTGGTGTGCGCCACCAGGAGGGCAACTGGCATCAGCAGTACCCTCTGCATGGCACTATTGGTTCATGCCCATATACTCTCCCCACTGGTGCATTTATTTTTTACCCTACCTTAAACCTACCTCTATTCCAAATGTTGATTATTCTTTATCAGAAAGAAATTCATATCAGTTTTAAATTTTCCTTTTACTATTTTGTAATTCTATCTCCATCTTACTCCGTTTAAACTGAAATAATATGCTGGATTTATCATTTCCATTTCTTTAACTATTTAACCTGTGTAAAATTACATCATTTCCAGCCTATTTCAATACCACATATGGGGCAGAATTTTGCTCTTGGCGAGGGTGCTCAGCGGCGGCGGGTAGTGGTGGATAGGGAAGCCGACTGCCTCCTGCAATCGGCGCTGGACCACAATTTCACACTGGTGGGCCAATTTAGGCCTGCCCAAGTGAAACGCGAGCGGCAGCACTCAGCACTGCCTGTGCAGGGGGGGAGGGGGTGGTGGCAGGTGGGCGAGCGGGCTGAGTGCCTCAGGGCGCTGAAGAGATATATAAACAAAATTTAAAAAATAAAAATGTAATGAAACTTGTCCCCTCTTGTGATTCTGTGAGCAGGCACATGTTATTAATGAAAAATTACCAAGTTTTTATTTTATTTTTATTTGCTTTTGGAAACCTCATCCCGCTCCTGGATGGGGTTTCCAAAAAAATGCAAAGGCCATTTGGCATTTTCGCCTGCCCACCAACCACTAGGTTGGACAGGCAGCAAAAATTTTAATTTAATTGATTACTTAATGGCCTTAACAGGCCTTTTAATTGTCAGCGGATACGCGCCAGAGCTGGCACATGCCCACCGGCCAAACTATCACATGACTGCGCATTGCCTTCGGCACAATGGGCTAAAATCAACGCGCGTCATTTCACACTCGAGATGGTCAGGTGTGCACCTGCACCCAAACGAAAATTTCTGCCCATGGAGTATGTTGTCACCCATTTTCCTTCCTATGTATAATACTTCATGTTTGTTTGTATTAAATATTGTCTGCCATTGCTCTATTCTTTCACATATTCTGTGTAACTCATTCTGTAATTTCTGTGCTGTTTCCTTAATTTCTGCTATATCTGATAACCTAATTAGATCTCTAAATTTGACCAATTTGGTGCCAACATTGATAATTTTAATCAAGTAACTTTGAAATAGTAGTAGGTGTATAATTTAACAGCTAAATTTTAAAAATTAAAATCCAGGAAAGTTGAATCTGCTTGTTTCAAGAATACAAAACCAGAGCTATATAAATCTTCCTCACATAGAAAGAAGTTCTTAAGAAGAGACAGCAGAATGCCATTTTCAAAGGTTCTCTCTTCACCTGCTGCAGATCCAGTTTACAGAGATACTTTACCCCATCTAACCCTCACATCCCCCAATTCACCTAGTTCATACTGGCATGCTTAATGTGCTCCCATCAACCTGGCACTTAGAATTCCTTTCCCCTCCTCACAGTTCCGGGTGGCACACTTCCTCTACATTTCAATTAATATTGGTACACTCCTTCCTCCTCATCCCAAACTACTATTCCCAATTTTTCCACTCTTTTCCTCTAAAGAACATAACCAGCTATTGCCCTGTTCCTCTTCCTCCAATACCATCCATTTCCATTTCCCACCCCTTTCACTGCTATTCCCTTCCTCCCCTTCATTGCCACCAATTTCCTTTATTATAAAACATTAATTGCACCCTATTATTGCCATTGCCTTCTTTCCCTTTCAGTGTTATCCACTACCACCTCTTTCATTGGCATTCTGCACCCCATCCTCATTCACTGCAATCCATTATCTCTCCTCCCAATTAAGTGCCATCCAAGCCCCTCCCCCAACTCTGCACCAACCTGAATCAGTGGTCAATGCACGAATTGGTCTTTGTTTTCACTCAGAGCAGTTTTCTGTCTACAATATACAAAGGCTGAAATCCCAGTTATAAGTGCTGGGACAGTTTCAAGAGGAGATACTGGCTTTTAAGACTGGCCTGTTACAAGACTCAGGATAAATGAACCGAGAGAAAGAGAGAGCAGCCGGGGTGGGAGACAGAGGCGAAAGAAAGAAAGGCAGAGCCTAGCTGCGCAGATCTCAGTTAGCAAATGCTGACGGTTGCCATATATAAATAGAGAATATAAAATTATTCATTCTTGAAAGTTTTGTCGTGCTACTTTTGAAAGATTTTCAACCCTACAATGCAATGCATATATAATCTGTCATTGAGTTGACTGGATTGACTGTTCTATTTAAACAGCCTTCCAAACAATGCTAAAGTGCAATGCCCTGCAAAATCTTTCAGTTAATATCTCATTGCATATGTATTCAGTGATTGTTTTTCATTTTCAAATGTTCACACTTTTACCCCACTGCCAAGAATAATTTTTCTATGCATGGCCACTTCTACATCAGCATAGGTTGTTGCCCAGCAACAAATGATTCCACACATAGGGCCCTGACATTAGTAGAAGTAAATTGACCACAGGAGGACCAATCTAGCATAAATACAATTGCTGCACTGAGTTTCTCCGAGAAGAATTACCTAATAAAGAAGGGCATCTTCAAAACATGATCTGAATAGCTTTGTTTTGGGTTTTCCATATGTTCACAGTTATTAGCCAAAATACAATGCAGAAAAAATATCAATCGTTGAAAAATTGAAAAGGGGGAGAAACTTACTCATATGTTACTTCTTAGCGTTTGCCAAACATATATGCAAATTAATCATCTGCCCAAATTCAATAGAAAGTTGTTTCTCCAATTTCCTGAAATAACAATAAGATACATGAACAAAAAGAAAACAGACCATATCCATCCAGTGGTTTCAACTTTTTTTAGTAACTTTCTAAACTACAAAACAAGCTCAATGTTATCAAATACTATCAAGCATTTCATTGAAGTTCAGATATTAGACTTGAAGTACTGTTTACTCTTTTTTAAAAACTGTATAATCGTTCACTTAAATAAATGAAACATCAAATAAACAGCATTTGTTTGTGATATAGGGTTCAGATCATGTGAAAAGTTTGCAATAAAAATCTCGAAAATAAAAAGTGAATTCTCAGCACTTAAATCAATAATTTCCATTGACTAACAAACGACTCTTGACAAAAAAAGTTGAAAGCACAAGTACACATCCAAAAATACTTTAAACAACTGAATGAAAATTAGTGAGAAATACTGCATTATTTTTGTGAATACTTAAAACGTTGCGTATATACAGTTAATTGTAAAATAGTGTAACAAGCTCATTTTAATAAGTTAATGGAATCGTAATTATACATGTTTTACCCTAATTCCTTTTAACACAGTAGGTGTTACAATTTACAAGGTGAATAACTTTACATTTTGTTCTGATCTATAAATTGCCAGAATGTGAAATAGATTAGAATTGGGCAGATTTGCATTTCAGATGATGTATTTATCCTATGTCAGTTTTGATAGCATTCAAAATAAAAGAGAATAGAACCTTAATACTACGAATAATGTAAAGATACGTTTTGCAGGCATTGCTCCCAGCATAGGACGTCACTTGACAGGAGGAAGGAATGGAGAATTAATACATTAATGCAAGCATTTATTTTCATTGTCACTCTGACTGCTGGCAAATTGGGAGTCTTGCAAAATTTGCCTTGTAATGCTTTCTGGAGCAGAAACATGGGCTGTATATAGAATGTTGAACAACTGAAACATTCCTGTTTGCAATAAATCTGAACAGATTTGCATCAGTAAAAAATTATTATAGTAACGTATATTCTCTCTACGGTTGCGATGCTGTGAAGTGGGTCAATGCAGTCATTAAAATTGATGTCTCTGTTAATAGATTATTACACTTTGGGTTTTTAAAACAGCTTCCTTGTTTAATAGTTTCTGTAAAGGCCATGTCCAAATGCAGCAAGACCCGGACAATATCCAGCTTGGGCTGACAAGTGGCAAGTAACATTCGCGCCACACAAGTGCCAGGCAATGACCATTTCCAACAAGAGAGAATCTGACCATCGCCCCTTGATGTTCAATGGCATTACCATCACTGAATCCCCCTCTATCAACATCCTGCAGGTTACCAATGACCAGAAACTGAACTGGACTAGCCATATAAATACTGTGGCTACAAGCGCAGGTCAGAGGCTAGGAATTATGTGACGAATAACTCGCCTCCTGACTCCCCAAAACCTGTCCACCATCTACAAGGCACAAGTCAGGACTGTGATGGAATATTCCCCACATGTCTGGATGAGTGCAGCTCCCACAACACTCAAGAAGCTTGACACCATCCAGGACAAAGCAGCCTACTTGATTGGCATCACATCCACAAACATTCGCTCCCTCCACCGCCAACACACAGTAGCAGCAGTGCGTACCATCTACAAGATGCACTGCAGGAATTCACCAAGGCTCCTTCGACAGCACCTTCCAAACCCATGACCACTACCACCTAGAAGGACAATGGCAGCAGATAAATGGGAACACCACCACCGGGAAGTTCCCTTCCAAGTCACTCACCATCCTGGCTTGGAAATATATCACCGTTCCTTCACTGTTGCTGGGTCAAAATCCTGGAACTCCCTCTCTAACAGCACTGTGGGTTTGCCTACACCCCATCGAATGCAGCGGTTCAAGAAGGCGACTCACCATCAGCTCCTTGAGGGCAACTAGGGATGGGCATTAAATGCTGGCCCAGCCAGCGACGCCATAACCCGTGAGTGAATTTTAACAAAGCGGGTTGTCCTTCATAATTTCAAATCTGTTCTTTTCACTTTCTGCCCTTTCAGAAAGGCAACAAAATCCAAATCTAAGAATTAAATCCAAATGCAAAAAATTGTACACTGAGATTCACGGGGTGATTTTAACCCTACCTGCCCAGTAGAAACTGGTCAGATTATTTATTGCTGCGAAGAAGATGGGAGCTGCAATTCCAGATTCTAAACTGCTCAACTGAGCGGGCAGTGAGGACACCCTCCCAAAGCCAAAGAATTTCTTAATATATGCATGCTGGTTTCTGATAACATTATTGGGAACCAACTGCAATTTTAACTCACCAGTTTTGTTTTGTCTTTTATCGGACATTCCTGATTGCCCTTGAGGAAGTGGTGGTGAGGCATCCTGGGCGGAAAGCTGCAGACATTTTCCTGGGTGGTCAACCTAATAAGGAAGAAAATCAGGGCCTGAAGAGGCCCAAGAAGTTAAACTTCTTCAACTTTGTAAATTTTATTTACTTTCATTATGAGGCCAGAAGGAGCAGAAGTGCTACTCAGCACCCTACAAGGAAAGACTAGGCCTTTTTCACCACAGACTTGCCTCCATTCCCAATTCCAAAACCCTTGCGGAAAGGCTCTGCCAATTAATTCAGCAACCTAACAGGACTCAGTGGCATCCTTCAGGCCACATGATCTTCTGCCACATCCTCATGGGATGAGTGACAAGTCAGCCAGCAGGATTTAAACAATACCCACAAGTTAATATTCTCAAAGCCTCATTTCTGGAGCAGCATCTGAATTTCTAGCTCACTGTTGCTTATCCATCAAAATCTAGCTAGGAGTTAAAAATGGGCTGTTCATAGCACTCAGTGTGCTGGGTGATTGAACATATCACATACTAAACCAGAAACAACTAATGCAATTGTATTATTCATATTTGAACATTAGGCACATCCTGTGCAGGACAGAGAAATTATGGGCAGAATTTTGCCCTTGATGGATGGGTGGGCCCCACCGGCTCGGTGGCGGGCAGGCAGGCAGCCGATCGCCGCCGCCGAAACAGGCCCCACTGCCATTTCCATGCTATGCGCTCCTTGTGCGGGCGGGGGGACTCCCCAACTGCCAGAGTGCGCTTTATCGCGCATGCATGTGAAAGAGCGCACATCTCCCTGAGACTAAGTGCTGCCTCAGGGAGAGTGCTGAAAGGTTTTGAAAGTTTAAAAATAGAAAAATAAAAAAATTATTAACATGTCCCCATCATGTGACAATGTCACACGAGATGGGACATGTTCATAAATATCACAGAAACTTTATTAAAGTTTTTTAAAACAGACATGAAACTTCATCTCGCCAGTGGATGAGGTTTCATGTTTTTTCAGAAGCCCGCTGAGGCTCCTGGCCTGCCCACCAGCCTTAAGGTTGGATGGGCAGGGCCTTTAATTGGGTTAATTATCCTGTCAATGGCTTCAATTGGCCATTGACAGGTCGACGGGCGGACAGCTGATCGCTCTATCCACCCGCCTTCCTGAATATGTAAATGGGACGGGATGATGTCGGGGGTTCCTCCCAACGTCATCCTGTGTCATTTTCGCGTCGGCAAGCGGGCCCTGCCCCGAACTCGCTGACGGAAAAATTCTGCCCACATCACAGAAAATTTGTCAGAATAATTTGCTCCAAACTTCTTTTATGCTGTAAAACAGCTCCTTGACTTATCCTTCAGATGCAGGGTTTTAAGTGAAACCAAATGTTTGTCATCTTCAAGTCTAAATTATGTTCAAAAATGCAATGGTACTAAAAATCAAAAAGTATCTACTTTTTATATGCTCCATTATTTTGATGCAGAGAGGAATTTCAGTAAAGGAGAAGTATATGCATTGCCCAATGATACAATGAACAGGTATTTTACTTTGGAATCACAAATCACAGGCATCTTTAATTCATAGCACCAGATTTTAATGCACCAAAACAATTGAAAATTAAGTTTCCCGTCTGACATTAAGCATAAGCATTGCACAGACAAATTTTTCAAGCTGAGCTTGTTAGTTGTAACAGGATACATGATTTTGTGCTGCATGCAGCTGCTGAATGGAATGCTCCACAAATTAACATTCCACTTAACACTTAAAAAAATTAGCCATTTGATCTAATTTCACAGGAATAAAGCCAGACAATCCTATCTGAAATAAAGAACAGACACTGCATTGAGGCTTTTATTATATATTTCTAACATTTTACCATAAAATTCTTGCAGCAACATTTCCTTCTTTAGTGTGATGCAGAACGACGTCATTGGGGTGGGTTTAATCCCTTTACCAGCTGTGGTAGTTCATGGAGGCCTGCCTACCCTACCTTGCCTTACGCTTGCGGAGTCGTGCCCCTCAAGTTATATATAACCCATTGTCTCTATCTCATGGACAGAAGTGCCTATGTCCTATGTGGGTTATGGCTAATTATCTCAGCATTTACTACCACAGTTGATAGATGCAAAAAATGGAAAACACATTGAGTAAAGTAACTATAAGTGGATTTGTGTTGTTTACAGTCTGAAATATTTAATTGCATACACACTTCCTACTTAGATTCTGATCTTCCTGTCTGCCCGCGCCTCGCAAGATTTATATTTTTTAACCCATCAACTATTTCTATACGCCTTCATATTTGATTCCTCCTATTACACCAAGGTAAATCCTTCTGGGTACCAATTAAAATTCACCACTGCTGTTCTTCCTCTGATAACAACCTAAACTGCTGACAATGCACTACCTGTCAACAGGCAAATGAAAGCCAGCCATCTGTTCCATTACAAATTGCGTTCATTACAGTGAACTCCAAAATCCTCTTTAAATATGTCCTAATTATCCATTAATCTGAACCTAAGACATAGCAACTTCAAGGAGGTTTGTTCTTGCATTTGTGTGTGAATTACTTGTTTGCATTATCAGCAAATTTTAATTTCAAATAAAGCCTTTGAATGTTGGTGACAAATTGCATTTGTATGATTCTGGTATGAACCCCACTGACTGAAATGTTTTACAACACACCAAAAATGACAGTAGGTTAAAAGAACTCAGTTATATAAAAAGATTTGAATTTCTCATTTTCAGAAGTGTATACTAAAGTCAACAAAATGCAGAAAATGTTATGAATGCCAGCATATAAAATGATAAGTATATCTATTTGACCTTGAAGTGGTGAGCAAGGATAAACACCCTAGACCGGGATTACAATTGGCTGGAAATCCACCTGGCAAGCATTTTTCTCACTGGTTTCCACTTGCGCAATGGAGGGGCAGGAGTCAAATAAAGAAACATTGGGCCGTAATTTCCACCTGGCGTCAGGAAGAGATGGCTTGCAGGAATTAGAAGAAATAAATACACATTTACCTGCCCTTGAAAATTATGCTGACATTTCCGTTCATCGGAAAGCCTCCTCACAGGCACCAGCAAAGTGCAGCTCTGGTGGATTCATGGAGCCCACGCCCCTTTTTATGACACTAGCTGCCATGAAGCAGCAAAGTTCAAAGGGCCAGTGAAATTGACAGGCCAGGGAGAAGGTAAGTGTCCAAGGTAAGTGAACAGGATTTGAGGAGTGGGAGGGGAAATCAAAGGTCGGGGGGTGTCGGGGGGTTTGGAGGACCGGGGGTGGGGTGGGTGGGAGGGTTAGGGCATGCGGAGGGTGGTGGAGGATTCAGAGGGTGGTGGGGGGTGGCGAGGGCATTGGGATGGTTGAAGGTCTGAGGGGCTGTGGGGTGATCGGAGATCAGGGAGGTGCGGGGTGTGGAAATTGGGCGGTGGGGGAGTTTGGAGGTCAGGGGAGTCAGGGGGTGGGGGTTGGGGTGGTCGGAGGTCAGGGAGTGGGGGTGAGGGGTTGGAACCTGGGAAGGTGGCGGGCGGGGGGTCGGAATTCCAGGAGATCAGGGGGATGGGTTGGGGGTGGTTGGATGTTCCGGGGTGGGGCTGGGGGGGGTGGGGGGGAGCGGTTGGGAGTGTGGGTGGTCAGAGGTTGGGTGGTGAAGAATATCATGGGGCAGGTGTTGGGGGGTCGGAGGTCGGGGGTGGAAGTTGGGGTGGTTGGAGGTCTGGTGGTGGGGGGGTGGGGGGGCGGAGTTCGGAAGGTGTGGTGTGGTGGGATGGGAGTGGTCAGAAGTCTGGGAGCGGTATGGGGAGTCACAGGTCAGGGGATGGAGGGAGGAGGTTGGGGGGGGAGGGGTGGGGTGCAGGTAGTGGGATTGGATGTCCAGAGGTGTGGGTTGGGTTGGAATTCTGGTGCCGGGGGTAATGGAGAGGTTTGGAGGTCTGAGGGGTGTGGGGATGGGAACAGTCAGAGTTCCAGGGGTATGGGGTGTCAGATGTCGGGGGTGGGGGGGACAGAGGGCTGGGCTGGGGGTGGTGGTGGGTGTTCGGAGGTCTGTGGAGTGAGGGCAGTCGGAGGTCCGTGTGGTGTGGGGGAGATCGGAGGTCAGGGGTAGGAGGAGTCGGGATGGGGTTAGGGTGGTTGGAGGTCAGGGTGAGGAGCGGAGGTCGGGGCTGGGGAGGTTTGGAGGCCTGGTGAGGTGAGTGGTTGGGGACAGCCAGAGGCTTGGGGGGCTGTCAGGTGGGATCGGAGGTCAAGGGTCGGACGCAGAGGTTGTGGGGTGGCTGGGTTCGGAGGTCTGGGGGGTGAGGAGATCAGGGCAGTCGGAGGTCAGGGGTTGGGGGGTGGTGGAGGTTGATGGGGTGGGGGGCTCAGAGGTTGGGGGTGGGGCAATTCGGGGTTGGGGGTTGGGGTGGTTGGAGGTTGGGAGGTGGGGTTGGGTGGTCAGAGGCTAGTGGAGTATGGGGCCAGAGGTCTGGAATGGATATGGGGGCCAGAGGTTGTGGGATGGGTGTGGGGTGCGTCAGAAGATGGTGGGGCGGGGAGAGTCAGAAGTCGGGGTGTGTGGGTTGAGGTGGTTAGAGGTCAGGGAGGTGGGAGTGGGGGTGGTTGGAGGTTGGGATGTTCAGAGATCAGGAAGGCGGGGTATAGGTGTGTTAGTGGCCAAGGAATGGGGATAGGGGGTCGGATGTCAGGGATGTGGTGTGAGGCCAGTGGGGTGGTTGGCGGTGTCCCCATGGGGGTTGCTGGTTGGGGTGTGGGGAGAGTCTTGTTGGGATGATAAGGGGTGTTGGGGAGGGGGTGGCCCCTGGGGTCTGTCTGGGTGTTTAACATAATTACCCAGAAGTCCAAACAACATTTAGTTCCTCTAACTTTTTCTGATTAACTATCCGAAACTACACGGAACCAATTGAAGTTTGCAATTTAAACTGCATTTTCAGATGGTTCTCAGAGCAGGGCAATTGTCCAGAGGAAGTGTGCACTTCTAGGCAATTGCCATGCAAACCGTTACCTGGGAACTTCCCAGAGGGATTCCCCACCGCACCAAATCCGACGCTGGGGAGCTGGAAGGTTATGGCCCATTGTAACTAATTTTCAATGGGATATAAGGCTCGCAAACATAGAATGGTGAGAATAGGTAGACAATATAAATGCACATAAAAATTGTCAAAATGAAAAAGGCACAGAAAGAGGAAAGATTGTAAGGAAGGTAGTGGAAAAATAGGAACAATAGGGAAAGTATAAACTGAAGGTGTTGAATATCTTGCATTATAGTTAAAAATTTGTTTTAGCCATTATAATAATAAAACAATTCTTGCTGTTGAGTAACTTTGGCCAGAATTTTCTGGCCTCATTGACATCGGGTGTCAAGGTGGGTGGTGGGGGTGGGGGGCGGGTAGCAACATGGCGAGAAGGCCAAAAATCGGTTTCCCGTCATTGTGAAACCAGTTTGCGATCGCCCATTCCACCCGTCAATGGTGGGTTGTGTTTCACGTCACCCCATGTTGGGAGCCTAATTTCAATTCATTATAAGCCCTGCTCGCCGGAATCATCCCACATATCGGCGTGACTTCAGGGTGACGTGCTTCACAACTGCCTTTAAAAGGCATGCACCAAGTGAACTGAACTTTGAGGGGCACTCGGAGGTGAGTGTATGCAACCTTGCACAGTTCTCGCAAGCATCGCCCATAGGACATCAAGGATAAGATGTTGCGCATTCACAGGAGGCACAGGCAAGTCGCTTTTTCCCAGCTGGCTTTCAGTGTGGTGCCAGGGCAAGGGCTCCAGTGTGGGTCAAACTAGGGGTGGGGCGCAATGGGGGGGGGGCAAGGCAGCACAGTATCACAGTACCACAAAGTTATCATGTTTTCCATAACATTGTTATAGGCTTAGGGGTGTGATTGTAGATGGTTCTGTCTGTGTGAAGGATTTAATTAGACTACAGAAGCTTAGACTACAAGATTGAAATTATCAAAAGAGTTAGGTGTAAAGCAGACTTTTGAAATGGAGATGGATAAGCTAGGATGAGGGTTCCACAGATAAGGTGTGAAGGAAATTTGCATTTTTAGATATGTCATGAAAATATAATAATTTTCATAATGTTATTGTAATTTATTGTAAAGATAGGTTAATAGTGGGCTTTGGATTAGTTTCTCTGTGTAAGGATGTGTTTGTGGGGGTTTTAACTGAATTACAGGCAGCTGCTCTGGGTGCTTTGTTTTATCAGAAGGGAAGCTAATTTTGAAATGCTAAATATATCGACATGGTTGAAGTTTTAGAATATGAGGCGTGAGGAACAATCGCATTTTTAGATAAACCAGAGTCATGGGGCAGGGGCGGGCCTGACATGCCGAGGCGTAAAATGATGCGCGATGACGTCGGGCGTGTGTCCCAACGTCACTGTGCACCATCGTGATATTTCAGAGGGCGGGCTTGCTATGACTTCCAAGGTACGCCCACCATTAGTTAACGGGTCACTTAAGGCCCTTGAGGCAGTAATACACAGCGATTTCTAGCAGCCCGTGTGTCACACGGGCTCAGCGGGCAGGTTGATAGGCCACATTTTAAAAAACCACATGCACGGGCAGGATAAGAGGGGTGAGTGGGCTTGTGAATTTGAGTTGTTAGTAAATTACTTTTTAAGCTTACTGCTACTTGCTTGTGTGAACAGGACAACTTCAAATCTCTTCAGAGCTGCTTGGACAGGAATAACAGGCTTCAGGTCAGGACTCTGGAGTAAATATAATTCTTGGGGCCTTGCAGGCTTCAGACAGCCTTCCCTTACCCTGGGAATGGGGATTGTGCTGTCCACTGGAGGAGAGGAGGAAGAGAGGGCCAGAAGGGGGAGGAGGCCAGGATTCCATATGCAGCCTCTAGGGGAGCCACCTTTGGGAGGACAGGCGCAGCTACAAGGGGCGCAGGGTCAAGAGGTAGACCAAGGTATAAGGGGCTGCAGAAGACGCCACTATCCTGCTGCCAGGGTTTACAGGCGGCGACACAGCTACCTCAATATGTCTGAGGTGCACTGCCGAAGGAGGCTCCCTCTCTCAAGGGAGACAGTGACCTTCATCTGTCAGATGATCTGCCCTGAGATCAGCTCCAGCTGTGTGGGTGGACACCCCATGCCAGTGGCACTGAAGGTAATGGCTGCCCTCAACTTCTATGCCTCCGGCTCTTTCCAGGGGTCAGTGGATGCACTTTGCAGAGTCTCCCAGTTGCACCAAGCTGGTGACAGATGCTCTGTTCAGGCGTACATTGACTTTCATTCACTACTGCTTGGATGAGGCCAGCCAGGTGGAGCGAGCCAGAGGCTTTGTCGTGATTGCTGGGTTCCCCCACTTCCAGTGTGCAACTGACTGCACAAGTGTGGCCATCAAGGCGCCAGCAGGTGGGCTTGGTGCCTTCGTCAACAGGAAGAGATTCCACTCCATGAATGTGTAAATAGTGTGTGACCATAGGGTGCAGATTCTGCAAGTCTGTGCAAGGTACCCAGGCAGCTCCCATGATGCCTACATCCTGAGACACTCCCAGGTGCCGAGGCTCATCAGTGCTCCAGCCCGGCTAGATGGATGGCTGGTGGATGAAAAGGTGGCTCTGCCCCTCTGCCATCCAAGAACAAAGGCTGAGAAGCGGTACTATAGGAGCTACATCACCAAAGGGCTGTGGTAGAGAGAACCATTGGTCTTCTCAAGATGCGCTTCTGATGCCTGGGTCGTTCAGGGGGCGTACTACAATACCCCCAGATCGTGTGTCACTGATAGTGGTTGCATGCTGCGCTCTCCACAATCTGGCGCTGGAAAGGGGAATGCAGTGGGGGAAGAAGATGTGGACGCAGATGTTCTGGCTGCAGACCATGAGTCCAGTAGTGAGCCTGAGGACGAGCACACTCAAAAGAACGCTGAGGGAGTAGACACTGACCCGGGCAACCTCCAGGGAATCAAGGACACCCAAGAGGCATTGATCCAATGCTCCTTCAGCTAGCCTACCACAGATGAACCTCCAACACGTGCCAGGGCTCTATACTCAATACATGAGAGCAACATTTGCCTGGTTAGGAACATTGTCAATAAAGCTCAATGACAAACAAGTCACTCATAGCGACATGTGTTCCCCTTCACCTGCAGAAGTAATGGAGCACCCAGAGGCTTGTTGAGATCTAAAACATTTAATGATTATACACTTGCATACAGAAATTAAAGTCCATTAAAAGGTGTTGAACAGCACACCTACTGAAAAACAACTGAAACGGGGGCAAAAGAAATCTACCAATGATAAGCTTCTGGTGTGCCTAAGGTGATTTATGTTTATGTTTGCGGGTGATATGTCTAGGTGCTCCCCCCTCGCTGGCACCAGCATTGGAGACAGCCTGCTCACTCTGCTGTCTTGTTGGCTTTGATGACCTTGGCAGTCATCCTCTGGCCAGTGGAGTCTGTGCTGACCCCGCCTGGGATGGAGCGGCCAGTGGCACAGCTGGCATCTCCCCAGCCGCCACAGCCTCATCAGATGCCTCGGTCACTGGCAGAGGGGTGGAGTAGCTGTTCTCCTCATCCAGAGCGCCCTGAAAGGGGCCCACAGAGATGACAGGTAGCTCGAGCTTCCTGCTCACCATTGATGGACGGGCACCTAGCTGGGATACTGGGTTCCCAATCCATCTTGCACACTGACACTGACCACTGAGGTCAATGCCGCTGTGAGGGCTTGCAGATCCAAGCGCATCCCCAGGAAGCCGTGATTGTTCTCCTGGGGGAGTCTCTCCATGAGAGTCACCACTCTCTCCATGGAGGAGTCATTGCGCTCGACCATGAGGGTCATTGCATTGCTCATACTCCCAATGGACTCCTCCATCACCGAGACCGTGGCATGCATTCCCTCCTGTATCTCCACCAGATCCTCCAGCACACCTTGCTGGATTTCCAGCATCTGCTTCTTCAGGGACATCTCCAGAGGCTCATCATCAGCCACCGACTGAGCATGTTCCTGGTCCCCAGCAGTCCTCTGGCTGCCGGTGCCCTGGGCATTCTCTGCCTCCGCTTGCACCTCAAGTGAGTATGAAGTGCCCTCACCGCTGTGCACCGAGATACTAGCCAATGATCTTATCCCCACTGAGGTGCTGGTATCTGCACTGGGTGCCTGCCTGGCTGAGAGGGTGTGATGCTGGTGCGCTTATATCTTCTAGGCACTCAAGTGTCAGTGGCGGTCCCTCTGCCTTCTGAGTGTGGGCGTGCTCCAGTGAGGCTGAAAGGAAGAACAAGGACATTTCATAGTTGAAGTCATCACACTGTTAATGGCATACTCCCACTGTTAATGGCATAATGACATGCCACGCAGATCAGGATGCACTCCACCTTCCATTATCAATGGGCAATCCATGTTGGATGCTGAAGTCAATATGCAGTCAACAGTGGAATGTTTGCAGACAGACATTGTGACCTCAGTGCACGGCACTCTTACCTCCCACTGGCACCCCACCTCACCGCGGCCTGGGTGCATGTTGCCTCTCCAGCTCGAGAGCCTCCTGCTCATATCTGGTCATGATGAGAAGGTGGGGCTGTCCTCCCCCAGTCCACATCCGTTTGGCATTATTGTGTGCAGTCTTCTCCTGAAAGGAGAGAGGAACATTGATTAATCCACCCTGTGCCTGCATTGCCATTGCAGCCTTGCCAGCTCCACCTGAGTGAAATGTTGTGGGGCTCATCCGATTCGTGACCCCGGAGCCGCCATACATTCACTCCAAGCAGCCGGGGCTGACCCCCTTGCCCAGAAGCTGCCTCCATCACATTTGCCACTCACTCTGTAAGACCTTCCAAGTCCACAAGCACTACCAGTTAGTAGGACAATGGCAGCAGATGAATGGCTGCCCCGCCACTTGGAAGTTCCCCTCCAAGTCACTCAGTTTCCTGACTTTGAAATGTTTCAGCATTCCAGCACTGCACCTAGGTACAGATCCTGGAGCTCACCCCAAAACAGTACAGTGGATGTACCTGCACTACATGCAGCGGATACAGAAGGCAGCTCAGCACCACCCTCTCAGAGGCAATTAGGGATGGGCAATAAATGCTGGCCCACCCAGCGAAAGCCATATGCCGTGAATGAATGAATGCAAAAACAAAACTCTGAGTTGGGGTGGGGCACAAGGGGGGACAACCTAACTGCTGTGCTAAGTGACCCATGCCAACATGGTCTCACCCTCCCCAATCGCAAGAGGTCATTGAACCACTTGTGGCACTGCACCAAGGTGTGTCTCACAAGGTGGGAGCTGGCCCTTTCTGCTGCCTGCTCCCAGGCATGTTTTGTTATGTTGGGGGGGGCCTCCTCCTCCCAGACCTTGGCACAAGGATGTTGCGGCAAGGAGGGCAGTGAGGCACTCATCCGAAAATCTCGGGGCACACTTCCCCGCCAACCTGCCCTCTTGCCTGGCCTGCTCTCCGAGAGCGCTTTTGGAAATCCTCCTGTGTGACATTGGTGGCAGCCTTTGGAAAGCTGCCTGCACCATTTTTGAATAGGCCACCGGGTCACCACTGGACCCGGCGGTCATTGGACTCCTGCTGTCTGCCCGCTACTTCCCACTGTTCTCAGGAGCCACAATTCATGCAGGGCAGGCCTTAATTGGCCCGCCCGTGTAAAATGGATGCACAGAGCTGATCACAGGTGACAATCGATTCCACGCCCCCACCCACACCCGCTCCTGAACAGCCCACCTGCCACAAGTAAAATCCTGGCCATGTATTTCAAAGAGATAGTAAGGTGTTACACTGAGTAAACAGAGGCTAAACCAAACAGTGTGTTTATTTTTCCCAAAGATTATTGATAATATGAGTGCTATGGAAGATTTATATTATGGAAAAAGTAAAGTTGCAAAAACATATTGAGACAATTTACATTAAAAAGGGAGAAACCTGTATAAAGGGGATGACGTTATGTATAAGAAAAAGGCATTCTAAGATCTAAAAAGTGTGAAACGCCTCCAGCCTCTATGTACCAAGCTGCTGCCTCCAGGAATCAAAGCTAAGAGAATTCATTTTAAATATCCAGGGTATTGTGTGCTTTGCCTGGGTCTATTGAAATCTATGTTGTTTTATTGTAACTGGGAGTCAGATTAATTAGGGGATCTAGGAGTTATCGTAGTAGTAACTTGTAGACCTATGTATGTGCTTAAAATCTTTTCTTCTATTAATAAATGTTTAATTTAGTTTTGTAAAATACCTCTAAGGCTTGGTGGTCTTATAACTACTGGATTCAAGGCACGCATCTCGAAATAAAAATACAAATTGCAAAAACAGTTGTGGCAGCTGTTTCAAGCATCCCTCTAACATTTGAGCAGCTCAGCATTTACCATATGCTGTGCCATAAAAGATAAATGAAGAAGTTGTGTGATTTTCAAAGGGATGGTGTAAAGTTTACAACTAACAAGATAAGTGAGGCAAAGCAACACGTTTATTTTTCCCAAAAGGAAAAGGCCATATTGACAACATAAGATATTTTTATATGATGGGAAAAGTAAATTTCCAAAGTCATGTAGAACAATGGAATTTTATACATTAATAGAGTCATGGAGGTCTACAGCACAGAAAAAGGCCCTTCAGCCCATTGAGCCTGCACCAGTCAAACAAGTACCTAATCATTCTAATCCCATTTTTCAGCACAAGGCCCATAGCCTTGTATGCCAAGGCATTGTAAGTGCACATCCGAATGCTTCTTAAATGTTATGAGGGTATCTGCCTCTACCACCCTTTCAGACAGTGAGTTCCAGATTCCCACCACTCTCTGGGTGAAAAGTTTCTTCCTCACATCCCCCCTAAATCTTCTGCCCCTTACCTTAAATCCATGCTCCCTGGTTATTGATCACTCCAGCAAGTGGAAAAGTTCCTTCCTGTCTGCCCTATCAATGCCCCTCATAATTTTATATACCTCAATCATATCCCCCCTCAATTCCCTCTCCTCCAGGGAAAATAACCCTAGTCTATCCAATCTCTCCTCATAACTAAAACTCTTCAGCCCAGGCAACATCTTGGTAAATCTCCTCTGCACTCACTCTAGTGCAATCACATCCTTCCTATAATGCGGATTCCAGAACTGCATGCAATATCCTAGCTGTGGCCTAACCAGCATTTTATACAGTTCCAGCATAACCTCCCTGCTCTTATATTCTATATCTTGGCTAATAAAGACAAGTATGCCATATGCCTTCTTAACTACCTTATCTACCTATCCCACTACCTTAAGGGACCAGTGGACATGCACACCAAGGTCCCTCTGATCCTTGGTACTTCCCAAGGTCCTACCATTCACCATGTATTCCCATGCCTTGTTTGTCCTGCCTTAGTGCATCACCTCACACTTATCCAGATTGAATTCCTTTTGCCACTGATCAGCCCATCTGACCAACCCATCTATATCCTCCTGTAACCTAAGACTATCATCCTCACTATTTACCATCCCACCAAATTTCATTTCATCCGCGAACTTACTGATCAACCCTCCTACATTCAAGTCTAAATTATTTATATATACCACAAACAGCAAGGGACCCAACACCGATCCTGATGGAACCCCACTGGACACAGGCATCCAGTCACAAAAGCACCCCTTGATCATCACCCTCTGCTTCCTGTCACTCAGCCAATTCTGGATCCAATTTGCCAATTGCCTTGGATCCCATGGGCTCTTACCTTTGTTATCAATCTCCCATGTGGGACCTTATCAAAATCTTTGCTGAAGTCCAAGTAGACTACATCAAATGCATTGCCCTCATCTACACACTTGGCCACCTCCTCAAAAATTCAATCAAATTGGTCAAACATGACCTCCCCTTAACAAAACCCTGCCTCTCCAAGTGTAGATTAATTCTGTCCCTCAGAATTGCTTCCAATAGTTTCCCCACCACTGAGTTTAGACTGACTGGCCTGTAGTTCCCAGATTTATTCCTTCCTCCCTTCTTGAATAATAGTACCACAATGGCTGTCCTTCAGCCCTCTGGCGCCTCTCTTGGGGCCAGAGAGGTATTGAAAATTATTGCCAGCGCCCCTGCTATCTCCTCCCTTGCCTCACTCAACAACCTGGGATACATTTCATCCAGACCTGGACATTTATCTACTTTTAAGTCCGCCAGACCACATAGAACCTCCTCCCTTTCTATGCTAATTCTTTAATTATATGACAGTCCTTCTGCTTGATTTCCATACCCACATCATCCCTCTCACTTGTGAACACTGACACGACGTCTTCATTTCGAACCCTACCTATGTCTTCGGGCTCCACACACAAATTACCACCATGGTCCTCAATGGGCCCTATTCTTTCCCTAGTTATCCTTTTACTCTTACTGTGAAATAACTTTGGATTTTCCTTTATTTTACCTGCCAATGCTTTTTAATGCCCCCTTTTTGCTCTCCTAATTTCCTTTTTAAGTTCCCCCCTACACATTTTATACTCCTCTAGTATTTCTGCTCTTTTGATCCCTTGGTATCTGCCATAAGCCTCCATTTTTCTCTTTATCTAATCATTAAAGAGAGAGAAACATATATAAAGAAGGATGGAATGCTATGTGGGGTGGCCATGTAAAACCTTGAAAGTACACAGTGTGGAACAAACTTGGGAAAAGCCTCTAGCCACTCTGAAGAAGAGGTGCTTCTCGAGTAACTGAAATTGTGTTAAAAGCCTTTGGAATCCTACTGTGAAGTGGTTGCTGTGGCAACCCTTCTGCATTGCCTATTTAAATTTAAAATCTATTTTGGACTGTTGTCTTAAAGCGGGTGCTTAGTTGGGAGTCAAGTTAATTAGGAATTTTGGAGTTTGTTATAATATTAAGAAACTGTAATCTTATGCATGTGTTTGAATTATTTTCTTTTATTAATAAATGTTCTAATTTCATTTTTTAAATCTCAAAAGGCGTTAATAGACTCATTACTTCAGAATTCAGTGCATAAATGTTCTCATAGTAAATACAAATTGCAAAATTTGTGACAACATGGCCATATTTCCCTTGTGGATTTCGTCTGCTTGGCATATACCACCTGCCACATCATAACATCTGACAGACTGAAGGAAATACAAGCACATGCTGGGGTCGGGGGGTGAGGCGGAGGGTGAGGGAAGTGGCCACACACTTGGAAAAGTTTGTCAAAAGTGAGCATTCTTCAGCTGAGGCTGTTCAACTGCAGCTCCATTGACATGCTTGGAGTCGGGCCTCTGAAGCTTTTCTGCCCACTCAAGCAACGCAAAAGCATTAAAGTGGAAAATGCTCCCCTAGAGCACAAACTGCAAATTAATGTGCATTTTAGGGGGCAGAAGAACAATTGGCCGACTGGGCAGATAGTACAATCCCCTTGCGAAAGGTGACCATGGCGCAGTCACTGGTGGAGGTGCTCACAGTCTCTTACAATGTCTTTATTAAGATGAGGACCAGTATCCATTGTGGTTCAAGCTAACAGCCCAGCCTTATAGTGCGGGTTAGAAGAATGCCTGCGCCTGAGCGGAGAGCGTAGCATACAGACCAATGGCTGAAGCTGCCACCATTCAGTCAAGTGAAGTGGGGCAGAGGTGGGTGCGATTTCAGACAGCCAATGGGCAGTAGTACACACTGGCCATCTAAGTGGTGGCCAGCACTTTCCCGCATATGTGAAGAGGCCTTCAGACTTAACCAAGAGAGATTCTTAGGACACATATACTAACCCATGCGTCTCTCTCTTTGATCTTGCAGGAGGAGAATATCAGGATCATAGAGCCTGGTGATTTAATGGTATGCCTGATGGCTTACAGAGTCCAGAGAAGATGAAGAAGAGAGCAGTGGAGGCGTCTGACTCAGCAAAGTAAGGAGCATCTCCCACAAGATGAAAAGGCAGCAAAGCCTGATGCGTATGCAGCTGAAGATCCACAGTGAGCCATTGCACGTAGGCACCTCGCTAGATCCAGGGTCTATGGACGGCGCCTGTCATTCCTGCAGATGACCAAGAACCGGTATCACCAAAGACTGCACATGTTGAAGGAACTGGCCACCCTGCTGCAGGATTTGGCTCCATGTGGACATGGAGGGCATCCATTGCCAGTGGCTGTGAAAGTGACAGCGGTGCTCAATTTTTTTGCCAGTGGCTCCTTTTAGAGCTCCACACGTGACCTGTGTGGGATCTTGCAAGCCTCCCCATTGTCATGACCACCGATCATAGCCCCAAATTACTTATGGACATATTGAACTTTTAAGATGTGTTTTTTTTTAAAAGGACAAACAAGCAAAAGCTGGCTGAGACTGTAAAGTAACCCACCTGTGGAAAATTCCTATGTAGATTACACTTGACCAACTAGTCCAGAGAGAACCAATGTTTCACCTAACGAAGTGTCAAGGCCTACAGACAGAGAGACTTAAAGAAAGAGATGCAATACAGAAATTGAACTGTAATCTCCTGTGATTGTGGCAATAATAGAGGCTGATTACCATCTTAGCAGAAACCACCTCCTGTTGAGTTATATCTCAGACTGTGGATCTAAGTTGAAAGTTTCTGAGTAAAAGACATGTTTGTTTTTTCCCTTCCAGAAATACACAAGAAAAGAGGTTAAAAACCCAACTGCAACCCTGGTCTGTGTGTGCTAGTTTTGATGTTCTGTTCCGGTGCTAGAGTGTGCTGTGAAGGTCACAGCTGAAGAACATCAACTCGACATCACTGTGCTTGCTGGCAACAAGTCTCTCTTTGATTGCTGGAAGCAAGTCACAAGTGAGCAAAGCCACAGTTGAAAAGGAAACAAGACAACTCCTTTCAGCTAACCTGAGAACAAAAAGTCTCCAAACCATCTGCTCAACTGCCAAAGTCAGCTCTGCTGGAATCATCCAACTTAACGGTCACAATGTTTCACCATCTGCTCATCACGGACAAGCCAAAGACTAATTTTTATAGCTTTTTAAACTTTTATTCCTGGACTCGCTTCTCAGTTCTATCTCTGCGGGTGTGTGTTGTGTTTTTATTATTTTTTCCCATAATTTAGTAACTAAAAGACTCACTCATTTTTTAACTCAAGAAAGCCTAGTTAAATTAGTCCCTTCTAAAACATAAATACATTTGGACTGGGAAAAGGTATCCACGAGGGAAGGGTTCCTCCTTAAATTAACTTTGTTGCAACCAACCAATGGAGGGGGGGCTAAATAAAGAAAGGGAGCCAGTTCATTCCTCCTCACCCAGGATCATGTGGGACTTCAACTGGGGGACCAGTCATTACAACACACGGACGCCACCTTCACGAAGGCACAGAACTTTGTGCATTTCACTCGGGATCAGGAAAGCCAGGAAGCAAGAGTGCTAGGATTACATAGATCTCAGGTTTTCCACAGGTGCAGGGTGCTATCGACTGCACTCATGTGGCGCTTAGATCTCCATGGCAACAAGTAGCCAACTATGTCAACCGCAAGGGCTTCCACTCTCAGAATGTTCAGCTGGTGTGTGCCACCACTACAAACATATCCTTCAGGTCTGTGCATGATTCCCAGGGAGCGTCCAGACTCCTACATCCTTAGCACGTCTCAGTTCCCTAACACCTTTCAGGGTCCAGAGAGGCTGCAGGGTTGGCTCCTCAAGGACAAGGGCTACCCACAGAGAATGTGGCTGATGACACCCATGCAGTAGCCTCAGACTGCAAGCAGAGCAATGGTACAACGAGGCTCATGCCATGACCCGGACTTTGGTGGAGGAAGCTATGAACATTTTAAAAATGAGGATCTGATGTCTCGACAGGTCCAGTGGAGCACTGCAATATTGACTCCAGTGGATGCCATGCATCATCGCTGCTTGCGCACGGTCCACAAACTGGCGCTGCAATGGTGGGGAAGGAACTGGCTGAGGAGGAGATGGAGGAGCTACACGTATCCTCCGATGAGGAGAATGTCGAAGGGGATGATGAGAGTCCTTGAAGGCGAGTATGCGGGCAATAAGGCCATCGCATTGGCCAGATGAGGCAAGCATGCTGAGGAGGTCCTCATAGCTGCAAGATTCATGGAGGAAGATGATGAGATACAGTGAGGACAGTCCTGACAGCCTCATCTTGCATCTGTGAATGTTTTACTTGTTGTGTCTGATGGCAGTTCACATACCCTCAGTGCTCAGGCTCATGCCATGGAGACACAGCGGATGCCCTAATAGTCACTAGATTCCAGGAGGATGATGAAGACATGCAGTGGGGACACTTCATAGATCTTCACAAAGCCTCTGAGAATGTCTGGCTCCTGTCTGGCTGAGGGCAGCTCGCTTGCGCTCTGTGATCAGGATCATATCATAGAGATGCAGTCGTGAAACTTTAAATGCACCTAATCCTTTGTCTGCCTTCAGCACCTGACCCCTTCAGGAGCACAGTGACACTGGCCACAGATGCTTGAAGAGATGGGGGCCAGCCACACGTCAAAGGTGCTGAGAGCACACAGAGAGAATGAGAGAAATCTGTGATGCTTGCCCACGATATCCTGGCAGCAATGACAAGCGCCGTTGAGGTGCAGGTATTAGAAAATGTGCCCAGTGAGTGTAAAGCCGGCCCATCACTTTGGTCTGAAGGTTACACAACACATAGGGAAGAGGCCCTGGGCTGAGACACCTGTCTTTATCTTGGTGCAGGAACCAAAGTTTCACATTTGATTGACACGAACACTGCTCATCATAACAAAGAGCCATAGGCATGGAGACATTCTTGGGAGCTTATTTATAATAGTGAACATTATGTACAAGTAACAAGTGACTAACACCCTGACCAGGCTGTGGAGTTTACAGCTTCCTGATTGGGCTCAGATGCACTTTGTTCCCACCTGGGTGGGAGCTGTTGCTGTGTGCTGGCTGCTGCTGCTGCTACTATTGATTTTTCCAATGTACTCCTCTGGACTTTTATAAGCTGCTCTGGTTTTGCTGCTGCCCAAGGGACACTAGAAGCTGACTGCTGGTATTGTTGCCGGGGCTGCAGGCCTGGAGCCTGCAAGGCCTGAAGCCTGAAGAATTGGAGGAGAGAAAGAGGAGGTGCTGCAAGACAGGAGGAGGAGGAAAGGACTTTTTCTTTACATTTGCAGTGGGTGTCTGGACTTCTGTTTGGTGGGTCTGTGAAGACTGTGTTGCTTTTTTGGGGGGGGGGGAAGATGACTGCTGAAGGGACCCGGGAAGAAGGGGTGCGTACGTGTGTTCATTTAACATCTTCCCCCCACCTGCTCTTCTCGCCCCGCCCACGCCCAGGTAGCAGGTGGTGCCTGGTGAACAGGGACAGACCTGACTTCCGTGTGCCAGGCAGTACCGGCTGCCTGGAGAAGATATTACCCCTCCCCCTATGGGAAGGACAGCTAGGCCCCACCACTCCTCTCCACTCCACCCAGCGACACTCACCCACCCTGCACCCATTACCCTTTCCCCTTCTGTGCCTCCCTGTCCTTTTTCCCCCTCTCCCTTCCCCCACCTTTCTGTCTTTACACACCATTAGGAGGCAGGGGGTAATCCTTAATTTGCCCCTCTCCCTCTTTCTAAACGCTGTTGCTTCCACCAACAGAGCTCGGAGTGGGTGTGGCTCATCCCCCAATGGCTGCCGCAGGGTCACCAAGGGCCGGCTGTGGAGGCGGCGCTATCACCAGAGGTGGGGCCTATGAAAAAGACCTGTGCGGGAGTGACTGCTTCCGTAGCCTCCGCTGCTCTCACAGCCCTGTCACTGTCCCGCCTCCTGACCAGGGCCATGGGGTTAAAGAGCTACATTCTCCCCGAGATGACTGTAGAAACATGCGTGAAGGCTTTGGCCGGGGTTTTCCGGCCCCTTGGTCATTGTCGCAGCCTCACGTGTGTATGGGAAGGTGGTGTTCTTCCTGAAGTCTGATCGGGCGGTGCACCTATCCCTGGCCAAGGGGCTCAGCGTAGGCTGGACCTATCTGGCAGTGGATCCCCTTGAGGCCACCATGGAGAGGCTTGTTTTATCCAACTTTTATCCTTCATTCCCAGTGAGCTCCTCCTCCCCCACCTTCACCAACTGGGGGAGATCAGGCCCAGGGTGGTGCCGATCCCATTCGGCCTCAGGGAGCCCAGTCTCCGCCACATGTACACCTTCCGGTGCCAGGTCTTTATACGGCTGGCCCGAGAGGAGTGCACAGAGGGGCGATTTCATGTCACCTTTGAGGCGGCTGCAGCTGGCACCGCCACTCCTCCCTCCGCCACCACTCCATCTTCCTCTCTGCAAGGGGAGGTGCCACCGGCAGCCACCCCCATCTCAGCTGCCAGTGAGGCGGGTGGAGATACCTTGCACCAGAAGAAGGCGCAATGGAAGACTTGCCATGCGGAGATGGTTCTCCAAACCCCCCCGAGCTCCTCAAGCCAACCCTGACCGTGGGGCCGGTTGGAAGCAGAACCCTGACCATGGGGAGGTTTGGAAGTGGAACCCTGACCGTGGGGAGGGTTGGAAGCAGAACCCTGACCGTGGGGAGGGTTGGAAGCAGAACCCTGACCGTGGGGAGGGTTGGAAGCAAAACCCTGACTGTGGGGAGGGTTGGAAGCAGAACCCTGACCGTGGGGAGGGTTGGAAGCAGAACACTGACCGTGAGGAGGGTTGGAAGCAGGAGGTGACGACTTGCAAGAGGACGGTATTTCGGTGTTGAGCATCGGGGATGACTTAGAATTGCTGTCGGGTGAGGTGGTGGATCCCCTGGTGCCCCCACCGATTCTCCCCTCATCTCTTTACAGGATCTCCAGGATTTTTTAGTGGGTAATCGCGGTTGCCAAGACAGGGTCCAGTTGGCTCTGGAACAGTGACATTCTTTTCCTCTTGTATTCTGGTCCGCCCGCAAGTCCCTAAAGGCCCCCGGGTTGGGCAGGAATGCCCGGCGGACGGTGCATACGTTTCTCGCTGGGCTCTTGAAAGAGTGGAAGACTTAAAAAAATCCTCTCCTCCTTTTATTTCAGGTGTTGGTAACGCATACTTCTGACAATGAAAACTATCATAGCCAGCCTCAACATCCCTGGTCATCTGGGACAGGAAGTATGCGGTGAGCTACCTGCAAGAAACCCATACCGTTCTGGGAGACAAAGCTACGTGGCTCCTGGAGTGGCGAGAGGTGGTCTACATGAGTCACCTAGCCTCCAATTCTGGCAGGTTGGCTATCTTGTTGGCCCCACATTTTCAGCTGGAGATCTTGGGAAACAAGGAGCCGGTGCCAGGCTGGTTGCTGCACCTTACTGTGCGCTTAGGGGGCGCAGCACTTCACTTTGTGAATGCGTATGCTCCCCTGGGCACGCAGCAACAATCGAGCTTCTTTAAGGGAGTGTCCACTCATCTCGGCTCCATCGACGCGGGCGAGAGCATATTCCTCAGGGAGGATTTCAACTGTATCCTCGAGGCCAGGGACCATCACTGTGCCCAGCACCGCACGCTCAGTGTGAGTAAGTTGCGGGTCCTGGACAGTCCTTCGACTTGGTGGATGTCTGGCAAAATCTCCATCCTGACTCCAGCATTTTCACTTTTCACCTGGAGTCGGAGCTTCCAGACTTGACTGCCTTTACATCTCTAAGGCGTATGTGTCCTGTGTTCCGTCGGCTTCTGTGTGACAAGTGCTGTGCATGGACCACTGTGATGTATGGGCGGAGCTTGGTCCATTCTGCGGTCAGACAGGGTCCGCATGTTGGCACTTTAACAACCTGCTGCTGGAGGACGAGTGGTTCCTGGACTCGTTCCATTGTTTCTGGGCCAGCTGGAGAAGGAAGCAGGGAGGTTTCCCCTCCTTGAGGCTATGGTGGGACGTGGGCAAGGCTCACATCTGCATCTTCTGTTAGGAGTACACGAGGGGGTCGACAAAGAGGCGCAAATCCAGGGTCAAGGAGTTGGAGAAGGAGGTGCTCGACCTAGAGGCACATCTCCCTCAGCCCAATGCAGACCCGGCCCTGTGGCTGGCATACAAAGAGAGGAAGGGCGCGCTGCGGGGCCTGCAACTCGTCGGGTCTCGTGGTGCATACATGAAATCGTGGGTTCAGTTCCTCAAGGACCTAGACCATGGCTCCCCCTTCTTCTACTTACTGGAAAAAAGGCACGGGCTCTGTCAGCAGCTCCTTACGCTGCTGGCCAACGATGGATCCCTTGTCTCTGATCTGGAGGGCATCAGGGCCATTACTAAATCCTACTACGCTGCCCTGTTCTCGCTAGATCCGCCCATCGAGGATGCTTGCAGAGTTTTGTGGGAGGACCTGCCGCAGGTCGGCCTGGAGGGCACCGGAAAGCTTGACTCCCCTATAAGTCTGGAGGAGCTGACCGGCACCGTCAACAGCCTCTCCAGGAGCAAATCCCCGGGGCTGGACGGGCTGACTGTGGAGCTCTTCAGGGTGTTCTGGGGCATCCTGGGGACGACTACATGGGGGTCCTGGGCGAGAGTATAGCAACTGGGGAGTTGCCCCTTTTGTGGCACAGGGCGGTAATTGCCCTGCTGCCTAAGAAGGGGGACCTCTGCCTTCTAAAAACTGGTGCCTGGTCTCCCTCCTCAGAATGGATAACAAAATCTTTGTCAGGGCCATGTCTTATCACCTTGGCACTGTGCTGGACCACATGATCCACCCTGACCAGTCCTACACCAGCCCGGGCCATACCATCTATGACAATATCCAACTGGTCCGGGACACTATTCACTATTCCCAGAGGACTGGTTTGTCAAGCGCCTTCCTGTCTCTTGACCAGGAGAAGGCATTCGACAGGGTGGATTACGAATATTTATTTGGCACTCTGTGGGCTTTCAGGTTCAGGACATATTTCGTTGTCCGGATCCGACTTCTGTACGCTGCCGCAGAGTGTCTAGTTAACAGGTTAGCAGGTCCCTGGTGGCGCCCTTCACTTTGGGAGAGGAGTGCATAAGGGCTGCCCCTGTCTGGCCAATTGTATTCTATCTACGTGGAGCCTTTCCTGCGCCTCCTGCGGGGTGGTCCTCTCGGCTTACGTCAACGACGTGCTTCTCATGTTTAGAGACCCGGCTGACCTGCAGAGAATACGCGAGTGCCAAGAGGTCTACTCTGCCGCGTCCTCTGCCAGGATCAACTGGGGTAAATGTTCCAGACTCCTGGTCGGTCCATGGCAGATGGATCCCTTATGCGAGGAGCTCAGGCCTTTCACCTGGAGCAGGACCAGCCTCCTCTACCTGGGGGTCCACCTCTGCCCTGCTGAGGAATATTGGCCGGCGAACTGGCAGGAGCTGGAGACCAAAGTCACCACTCGCCAGCGGCGCTGGTCAGGACTGCTCCGGGTGCTGTCTTACTGGGGCCAAGTTCTGATTGCCACCGTGCTGTGGTACCGGCTGGTCACTTTGACCCCTCCCATGGACTTTGTCACAAAAATCCAGAGAATGCTCGTCTACTTCTTCTGGGACAAAGGCTGCACTGGGTCACTGCTGAGATTCTGAGCCTCCCATTAAGGGAGGGCGGTCAGGTGCTGGTTTGCCTACACACCCAGGTGGTGACTTTCGGCCTTCAGGCCCTACAGTGATATCTTTACATCGAGCTCCCTCCGAGATGGTGTGTCCTAGTGACTTATTTCTTCCTCCAGGTGCACGGCCTGAATTATGACGTGCAGCTCCTGTTCATAGTTCTGTGTGGCTCCTTGCAGGCATTGCTCATCTTTTACCAGGACCTGATCAACATCTGGAACATGGTTACCTCGCGACGCAGTTCTCTGCTGTCAGGAGTAGTGGCTATTGTCAGAGAGCCGCTGCTCAGGAATCTGCCCCTCCATCCTTTTCAGTGGCTGGTGGAGAGGAGGGCTGTGGCTGCCGGGGTGACCAGGATCGGGGATATGCTGGGTGGTGGAGGAGTGGGCTGGATGCTTCCACAGGAGTTGGCGCATCGCACGTCTGTGGACGTCTGGTTCGAGGTGGCGCAGGTGGGCAGTGGTCTTCCATCTGAGCGTAACCCTGTTCGGACGGAATTCCACATTGGCCCCAAGCCCCGAACCCTCCCTCAGGAACTGATGCCCCACAACATGAGTCACCTCGCGGAAATGCCCTCTGTGTCCTTTAGCTACACCCTGCCTGTGATGACTTTGGTGGGTGTCCTCTGGAGGACTGAGATCTGGAGGTCCCCAGCCTACTTCCTGGTCCAGCTGTGTGTCAGTGTCACCCTCCTTGGCCTGCGGACCTGCAGCTGCTGAAGTCACAAGAAGAGGGGAATCAGATTGGCTGGACACTTGTCACCTAGGTGGATGGCCCCGGAGTGTGCACCTGCTGATCCCCATCCCTTTGGGTGCTCGAGGGCTCCTGGCTGACTCCTTGAGGAGAAGGGGAAGCTGGAGTAAGATAGAGCTGCCCCACACCCCTCTCACGTAGACACTGTTGGAGGCCAACTATAATGTCAGTGATGGAGTTCAGCCCGCACAGCAGTGCAGGATCAATGTCCAGGACCAAGATCTCCATGGTGGCCACCATCCTACCAGTGTTGGCCTTCATTCACATGTGGTGCTATCACCTTAGACTGAAAGTGGACAGACTCCTTCATCGTGTCTTACCTCCTGATGTTCCCGAGCTTGTTTTTGCAGCTCCAGCAACTGAGGTATGACCAAGTCCATTGGCTCCTCAGCTGACTCAGACTCAACAGATTTCTGGTCTCCAGCAGTCCTCTGAGTGCCAGAAACCTGGGAATTTCCTGCTGCGCCTGCTGTGGATCAGAAAGGGTGATGTGCTCACCAGATTGTGATCCTGAGGCCACTCTAAAGCTTGGTCCACTGAGCTGAGTGTCTCTGCGCTGGTGGAGGGTGGGGGTGAGTGCTGTGATGAGATCTTCAATTAGGATGTCATCAGATTCTTCTTCCTTCGTGTCTTCCGGCTTGAGTTGAGGACCTGGCTCATGGACCCCCTTGGCTGTTTCCCAGATGTGCCTGTGAAAACAAGGAGGGATAATTAGTGCATGACAGGGGACTGCGGAACAGTGGAACTGACTCACAGCATGGTTGTCTGATGGATGCTGCATTGCTGGATTCTCACTTGGCTGAGCACCGCCAACCTCACTGTTGGCACAGGAATGGTCCAGATTTTCACTGTCCAGCTGGATGACTCTATTTTCAAAGTCTGTTAGGACCTTGATGTCAGGTATTCCTCCACCAGTCTACAGCCTCTCCCTTTTGCTGTGTGTCAGCTTATCCTGCAAGAATACAGATGGAAAGAGTGTAAGCGGGATGTCTGCCAAGCCAGACAAGAAGAATGCCTGACATGTGTGGGTGGTGAGGGGTGCCATGGATGGGATGAGCACATGATTTGCAGGGCAGATGAAGATGTGTGTGAGAGGGTGAATGGTGATGTCCCTTGAACTGGCAGGGAGTGAGACCCCTGTGAATATATAATGGGTTTGTGAGTGTGAGTTGAGAGTGATGAGAAGAGTGACTTACCCTGGCAGAAAGGAGTAGATCATTCATCCTCTTTCGACACTGGGTGGCTGTCCTCTTTTGCAGGGCATGGCGCTGCTACCACCTCATATGCTGGATTGGTGACCCTGCTTGCTGGTCTCTGCCCAGAGCGGGAATAGAGGACTTCACGGTAGGCCTCTAGAATGTCCAATCGGCACCTGAGAAAGGCGTTGCTAAATTTGGGGGCAGCATGTTTCCTCCCTTTGGGACTTTCCAAAAGTTTCTGATACCTTGGAGGGTGCTAGCTCTGTGCATCTAAATATGGTGCCCGGAAAAACTAAAAACCTGAGGTGATGGTGGGGCGGGAGAATCCGTGATCCGAAAGTGTGTCCTGGGAATGCATTATTAATGAGGTGGGGCACGCCAGGAATGGAATGATACGGCGCGAGAAACCGCCATTGCAGCCAAGGAATAAAACATCCATTTTCCTGCCTGCCGCTGAACTTTGTGCAAATCTAGGGCGATTCCGCTCTATATTTCTGCAATATGAGAAATAGTTTTAGTGTGACACTGCCTGTACTGAAAGCAAATAAAACTGATTGTCTAAGGAAATCCTCGTCTTTCTTGGCCAGTCAACTTAAAGATTAATGCACTCTACTTGAAAAATTTAGGAACTTGCCTTCCACAATTTGGCTTCTGTCTCACTCATTCATTGAATCCTCTCCAGTTAGAGAAGTTCAACCAACCAAATGCCAGTAGGATGCAGTTTCTCCCAGGCCATGTGATGTCAGGGTCACATGGCCTTCTTTTCACAATATGGGCTGTAATGTCCGAGCTCCAGGGCCGTGCAACTGGGGGCCACCCCAAAGATAGGCTGGGGAACAACACACCACTCCTCCACTCCAGATGTTGGCCATAATTATTGCATGGCAATTGCCCGGGAAGTGCAAACATCCGATGGGCAATTGCCCTGCACTGGGAAACATCTGAAGATGCGATTTATATCGCAAACTTCGGATGGTTCCAACTGTGTTGCATCAATAGTAACCCAGAGAAAGTTAGAAGAATTAAAATCACTTCTAGCTTCTGAGTAACCATTGTTCAGATCCACACTAACCCCACCACCCCCTCCACCCCCCACACGGGACACCCCCAACCCTGGAACCCGAAGGGGACTCACCCCATCCCTAGCTACCCCAGGGGACTCCCGCCACCTCCCTACCCCCAACCCCCCCTGGCTACACCCCCACAGGTTCCCCCCACATGGGACACCCGCCAACCCCCAGGATACTCCCCTCCACAGCTCCAAATTACCCTACTCAGTGTGCGCAGCAAGTCTCAGGCAGGGCTGCAGTCTGAAACAGAGGCCAGCATTGCAAACAGCACGCGGGATAAGGATGACACAGACATGAGGGTCAATGGGTATGATGGGGTTGGTGGGGGGAAAAGATAGTAGGATGAGGGGAGACCAAGGGTGGGGAAACTGGAGCCTGACATGGAAGACTGGAATGCAGACAAAGAAGGGGGTGAATGGCAATCGAACTATATGAGTAGGAGGGGATGCACGCAGGCTCCAGAATGAGGGGGGGGGCTTGGGTTCATGTGACACAAGACGGATGTGTTGCACAGAGACTCATGGAGGAGCTGTGGGGGAAGGGAGACTGTGTTGTCATCAGTCATGAAAGAAGAGCAGAACTCATTAAAAGATAATCATAATCCCTGGTGACGGGACAAGGGGCCAGAGTGAGAGATTACAGGCAGTCCTGGGGCTTTGTGCACCTCATAGTCATGGCGATATATTAAAGGCAGTCCTGGGGCTTTGTGCATCTCATTGACAGGGCAAGAGATTAAAGGCAGTCCTGGGGCTTTGTGCAATTTATAGTCAGGGTGAAAGATTAAGGCAGTGAGGCTTGGCGGATCTTGCTACAGGGTTCTATGCATGGCACGCAGGGAGCAGAAGGCCTGTGTGCTCAATTGGGATAAGGCACAGCTTGATGTGCACCGTGTGCTCATTGTCTCACAGTCAGTGGCGATGGGCTTGCCTGGCTCGGCACTGGGCTGCAGATGAGATGGTCATGGTTAGGGGAGGCATCTGTAGCCTGTAAATGGGGAAAGCCTAATAAAGTGTGGGGGGTGGCGGGTGCTACTCAAAGCTCTCCTGGGGGGCTCTCCTCTGCATGTGACATGTACACAGCCTCAAGATGGGGAGAAGCAAGGTCCACACGGAGCATAGGGAAATCAACAGTGATGGGTTCAGGTGGAAGGGCTGGAATGTCCACCACAATGACAATGGGATCCAGGGTTATTGGGGGAGGCTGGAGAATAACTGGAGGGAGGTTTACCTGTACATTGTGAGGTTCCAGGAGGATTGGAGGGACTCAAACACTGACAAGGGGAGGGTCAAAGCTGGTCTCAAAATAAAAATGCACCTCCACCATCTTGAAGCTGCAAAGTTATTGTGCAGTTTAAAATCAAAATGGGAAAAGAATCTGCATGGAGAGATCTGAGGGAATGTGGGAGGAGCCTGTGGCTGCACTAAGGGGCCTTTATGTGGGGCACCTTCAAACTGCTTAGAACCATAACATTGAAATAGAGTCAGAGCTGGGAGAAAAGAGGATGACTTCCTTGAGAAGGTGAAGTTGGACCCACTGCCTTTTGGTGCACTTTAATGAGGGATTGCAGGAGTCCTTGGTTTCGCAATACAGTTGCTCCATTTAAGCATTAACTAAGTGGTATGTGAGAATGAAAAGTGCAAGCAACTGTTTAGGAAGCACAGCTACTGCATTCCTGCCACACCATCAATGAAAACCTCTAATGTGCTTTCTCCAATTGGCATGGATAATGGCCAAATGGCATTTATGCAAGTGCAAATGCAAGTTGAGTGTGATCAGTATACAGATCAGAGGTTGCAGGAGTACCTTTGGTAAAGTGGCACATTTCATGAATGCATCCAAATCTCTTCCAACATCTGTGGGTTTGAGTCGTCAAGTACCAGGGTTGGCATCTTGGTCATCTAGACCTGTGAGTGTGCCTCAGCTGCAAGGCTTTGCTTTCAGAAGACATGTTGGTGAATTATGATGTGTTGATTAAAGCTATTTTGTGTGCATATGAAGCATTCAGACAGAAATTTAGGAATATGAGAAAACAGCCTGGGCAAACTTAGATTGAGTTTGAAAGAGTAAAACAAAGTAATTTTGACCAGTGGATATGGGCATTAAAAATAGAGACAACCTATGCAGTTCTTAGGGAAGTCATTCTTTTAGAAGAATTTAAAGATTCAATCCCTTTGATAGTGAGGACTCATGTGGAGGAACAGAGGGCTGATTCTGTAAGATAAGCAGCAGAGATAGCTGATGATTATGAGTTAGTTCATAGAGCAAAAGCTTTTTTCCACCATCCTTTCAAATTGGAAAAGGGTAAAAAGTGGGAAGGTGAAAGAAAGGCAGGTAGTCAGGGGAGAGGAGTAGCTGGAAGTTCCCAAGAAGTTTTTTTCTCAGAACAAAAAGGAAGATGCTGAAGGGAGATGTGACATTCAAAAATTGAGGTGTTTTCATTGTAATAAAGTGGGGCACACAAAGTCAGTGTGTTGGAGGTTACAGGAAAAATGTACAGGATTATTGGGATACAGAAAAGCTCTGGAAGTAAAAGTACTGTGGGTTCTGAGCTTCAGGCACAGGAGAAACCATTGGTTTGTGTACAGGTGAAACGGGGAGAATCAGTGAAAGATAAAGAAATGGGAATGCGTTCACAGTTTACTCAAGAGAATTCTGAGGAGCAGGTCACAGAAATGCTTAAAGACTTTGTACGTGAAGGGAAGTCTTTCCATGTGTACAGAGTGGAGTAGATAAAGATCTTAAAATATTAAGAGACACAGGGGCTAGTCAATCCTTAATGTTGTGGGATAGTGATATTTGATGTTCAGAGGGAGTGCTGCAGGAGAAGGTAATAGTAAGTGGGGTTCATTGAGATGCTAAATCTATTCCATTGTGGAAGGTAAATTTAAAGAGCAAATGGAAGTATGGTGAAGTTATAGTTGGAATTGTGGAAAAATTGCCAGTTGCAGGGGTTCGATTTATCTTGGGTAATGATATAGCTGGATAGCAAATTTGGGTGATGCCTGTGGTAGTTGAGCAGCCTGTAGATATGTTTTCAACAGAAGTGCTACAGAAGGAACATCCTGGATTGTTTCCTGATTGTGTTATAACAAGATCAAAAGCCCGGGAAGATCGGGAAGAACAAAATAAACAAGATAAGCAGGCAGTTCAAAGGCAAGAAGAAGGTGTAGGAATCCAATTAGCTGGCACTGTATTTAATAACATTGTTCAGGAGGAAGGAATGCAGGACAGTTCATTTGAAGTGTTTAACTCAAAGAGGCAAGTGCAGATACAGAAAAATGATTTGCAATTAAAACAGTTAAATCAGAAAACTTATTCAGAAACCAAAGCAAAATGTATCCCAGTATGTTATTATCTTCGAGGGAGGATATTAATGAAAAAGTGGCAGTCGGATCATATCTCAGCAAATGAAAGCTGAAGGGAGGTGCATCAGATTGTTCTCCCATTAGAGTAAAGAAATGAGATTCCATTGGGGGGACATTTAGGAATTAGGGAAACACAGGAAAAGATACAGAGGTTTTTTTTGGCCAGGATTGCATCCGGGTGTAGTCAAATTCTGTAGAACCTGTTATATATATCAAGTAACAGGAAAAGTAGAAGGAGTGATTATGCTGGCACCTTTAATTCCAATACCAGCATTTGAAGAACCTTTTACCAGGGCCATGATTCATTGTGTAGGACCCCTCCCTAAGACTAAAGTGGAAATCAGTATTTATTGACAATAATGGATGTGTCTACCAGGTTTCCTGAAGCGATACCTTTAAGAAATATTACAACTAAGAAGATTGTGGAGGAGTTAATTAAATTTTTTACAAGGTATGGCTTACCTAAAGAAATACATTAAGTTCAGGGGTCAAATTTCTTGTCACAGCTGCTTAAGGAAGTAATGAACAGTTTAGGGATAAAACAGTTTAAGTCAACAGCTTATCATCCTGAGTCACAAGGAGCTTTGGAAAGATGACATCAAACTTTACAAACTATGATAAGAGCATACTGTCAGGATTATCCTCAGGATTGGGAGACGGGTATTCCATTTTTGTTATTTGCTATTAGAGACGTTCCTAATGCATCAACTGGTTTTAGCCCTTTTGAACTAGTTTATGGTCATGAGGTAAGGGGACCATCCGCTCTTGTTCAGCTCCTTTTCCTCCTGGTCTTAGGCCTCCTCTGCTGCTGCACTTTATATCCTGTTCAGGTCTTGTTCAGTTTCTGCTCATCTTTTAACATCTATGCCCCACTTGATAAGACATAAGCAAACACTAACTGTTTGCTGGATGATATCCCCTCACATCTAAACTACAACCATTTGTCTCAATTTTATTGATATTATTGTAACTAATGGCCCTTTAAACTAGCCCTATCTTGTTTATTCTAAGCTCCTTCATTTTAACTATCAAAATCATGGTTTACTGCAGTCTTGGGGCAGAAATTTTCCCTCATTGGGTTGGGTGTGCGCCCGCCCGAAACGGGAGTGAAATAATGCACGATGACGTTGGGCGAGCATCCCGAAGTCATCATGCACTCAAGCAATAGTTCAGTTGGTGGGCACATGCAGGAGTCAGCAGCGCGCCCACTTACAATTAATAGGGCTGTTAAGCCCATTAATTAATTGAATTGAATTTTTCCCTGCTCGTCCAACTTTACGGTTGGTGGGTGGGCGAATAGGCAAAGCAACCTTTGCATTTTTTGCAAAACCTCATCCACAGGCAGGATGAGGTTTTGACCAGTAATTTAAAAAAAATAAAAACTTTTAAAACTCATCTTTAATGTGTCCCTGCTCATGTGACACAGTCACATGAGTGGGGACATGCTTTCCTTGTTTTTCAATTCTTTATGTGTAATGTTAAAAATCTTCAGCTCCCTGAAGCATCTCTGCGCCTTCAGGGAGCTTTCACAAAGCGCACCACCGCGCATGCGCAGACTTCAGCACTCACGCTCCTCCCGCCCTCACCCCGGCAGTGTTGAGGCTCTGAGTGCACCTTTCACACTGGCTGGCCATTTATCGGCCCACCAGCATGAAATTGTGGTCGGGACACGATCGTGGGTGGTAGTCAATTTTGCATCCGTTCCCAGGCCCGCCCGCCACGCCCACCTGACCAGGTAAAAATTCTGCCCTTGCACTGTATCTTATTCTCTCTCAAGATCTTAAGACTGGAGAATTCTTATCCTCCCTTAATTTTTCCTTTCACCTACAATCTCCAGACTTTTAATAGCTAAGCTCACCCAATTAACACTTCCTAAACTATTCTTTTACCCTTTCCAATATTGGTGATCTCCAATACAATCAGCCTTAGCCATTTACTTTGGTTTATCATTAGGGTAATAAATATTCTATGAGACAAAGTATTGGATTTGGGTTGCACCAATATTTGGAGCTTACAATTCTCCTCAACTTCCCTGTGTCTTGAAATTCATTTTGAAATGGTCTACTGTCGCTATACTTCAAAGAAGCTCACAGTCATCCATTTTGATTTTGGTATTCATTTTTCAAGCATTAT